>NC_136069.1:349797279-351289161 GCF_964261635.1 Lissotriton helveticus | reverse complement strand
TGACTAAACGTACTCAACTGGTGTTTCTAAATACGCCTACCCCGTGTACCTGACCTAAGTCTAATACGTGGGCGGGAATAGAAAGTTACAGTTTAAGTTAAGTTTGTTTTTGCCAAGTGAATAACTAAAGAATTCTCTGTGAGGGGTTATTCAGTTCTGTACCTGGAAGTTAGGATGAATGAGGAATGGTATCTCTCTCTCTGGTCTCGATATTCCAGGCTGCCTGCGAGGGCTGCCCAGAAACGCCGGTGCTGGATTCTCAGAAAAAGCGTAGTGCTGGCCGTACAAATACTTTGTAACGTCTCCTTAATTGGAGTAACAAATCACCTATTGATTGAGGATTTGTATGGTATTTTTATTTATACCTTATGAATTATTCATTTTCAAACAACACATTATAGTTTGACGAAAAAGACATCCAATATATACACAATTATTCAAAAACTCAACAGTACAAAATTATGACACTACTACATAAAACATGAAGCAAAACATTTCATATGCACATTTCATATGTACATTTGCACAATATTCAAATTTGGTCAATATCATATATACATTACCAAAATGTTCATATTATTGATGCAATTCCAATCAAGGAATGGTGAACACAATTAAGAGAAAATCAAGAAGAAATCAAATGGAGAACAGATGAATCAGTAACATGCACAATCTTAATCAGTGAAAGAAAAGAAAACACTGAATCAATGTTTCAATCATTCAAAAGTGCTATTCTCCAATAGGCCTTGAATAATTGTGTATATATTGGATGTCTTTTTCGTCAAACTATAATGTGTTGTTTGAAAATGAATAATTCATAAGGTGATTTGTTACTCCAATTAAGGAGACGTTACAAAGTATTTGTACGGCCAGCACTACGCTTTTTCTAAGATTTACATATGGTCCAGCTGCCCGTACGTCCCAGGACCTAACTCCCTGTTTACAACGGTGCTGGATTCTCGGCAGGAGAAAGCAGCGCGTCTCTCAGCGCGTCAGGAAGGCGGGGCTGCTGCCAGCGGGGTCTGCTCTGCTCTTGGCTTCGGCAAGTATGGCTGCTCCGTCTCGTCACCACGCGTGTGTTTGCATAGGGCAAGATCGGTAATATTTATACCTTTAAGGTGCCGAGATTGACGTAAGGATGGACATAGATACGTCAATAAGGATGTCATACGACTTGCTCGTTAGCACATTCTTTTACTGAAGTTCTCGGTGAAATCAAAACAATGGCCGCAGGGTTTTTCCCAGGTTGTCATAGGTTTGATTTGTTATGAGAACTCCGTATGCCTTATCAGGGGCTGGAGGAATATCGCTTGTCTAATTAGATCGCAAGCGTTATGACCTAATCAGATAACACGTTCCTGTGCCGTAGTGTGACTGCGTCAGATAACGGTATCTGCATCATGGGGGTTTTCTGCCTCATGGGCTGACTGCTAGTTAACTTGTTGGTTTGTTTAACTAGAATAGGGTCAGGAATAGGGGGATCGATTCAGAACCTATAGGAATATATGACACCCACTCCACGCTAACTATGGACATATCTACTAATCTAGGCATAGTATAACATAGTACAACATACTATAGAGTAGTGTGTATACCTTACCACCCCAAAATACATAAATGCATTTTGAAATTCTTCAAATATACGAAAAATTTTCAGACATATATACTGTATGCACTCAAGCTATGGAATAATGCTAAAGTAATCACGCATTTGTATACATTATTGCTTATTTGGTATATGAGAATTACACATGAAATGGTTTCTTAAATACAGAAAAAAGTTTCGAGACCATTCCATCACAGAATAAAATATTTGTGAACATACCAGCGGGCAGCTAATGTCTATAAGCTATCTAAAATTTAGAAACCTTAGTTCTTTAAGAATAGTTCTTACTTTAAGCAGAAGATAGTGTCCCGAAAAATATGCAAAAATATTTGGGGCTGCTGAAAAATTGCTGTCCGTGAACTGGAGGGAAAATCTGTTCGTGTGACTTTATTTTTAAAGTTGAAGGCCGAATTCAGGGAACGCCGTGTGCGAGCTTGCTCAAAAGTCTCTATTTCTGTTCGGGTGAGAACATCATATCATTTAGGCTTTCGAAAAAACTGTCAACAGCTTCCTGGGAAAGTTCCACTAACTCGGAAATAGGTGTAATCATGCATTCTTGCGCATGATTGTCTCCATTGACATTCTGATTTGCATTACTGACAGAAGGTCGTACCTGTTCGATGCTGCTTTCATCTTGAACTTCACTACCCATCAATCGTAGTGGTGAAGCTTCCACGAATGCCGTCATCAGGATTGGTAGCCTTTGAGGGCAGCACAAAGCATGAACCTTGATCGGGCTCAACAATGTTTCTGCATCCATCGGCGCATCCGATTGTAGCGTCAGACAGGTGTCTAACACGCATTCTTCTCCGCATAGCAGACACCTCAATACAGGTAAAACACATCTTTGCCACATTGGTCGAAATGATAGAAACCAAGTCATGTTCAGGTCTCTAAGCCGGGAGAGTCCCAGGATTTTTGATATCCGGTCCCGGTATCCAATGGCTAGGATTGTTTCTTCCCTTGTCGCAAGAGTTTTGTCTGTGACATGGGTTGCCATAACGAAAAATAAGGACTAAGAATAGGATTCCTGCAATTAGTCCCAAGATCAGGGGAAGTCCGCCAAAAATCGAATGGACGAAATCTGGAAAAATACCCAGTATGGCTTTGAATGGTGTTAATGCCATCGAAAATACTGTCTTAAATACCTTTGAGACCCCATTGGTATCAGAAATATTCAAGATTTCATTCAGGATTTCCGCGAAATGTACGGGGGAATTAGTTGATAATAATGTATGTATCTCTGCAGTCGTCCTTGCGACTTGTAGATCATACGTTTCTTTTGATGACGAGAGCCTGGTAGGCGTCTGAAGAAGCACTGTTTTCATTCTGCTTAAAGTATCTATTCGAATAGAAGTAATTTTCAAATCGGGCCATGCCCTTGCCTCCCTGTCTGGGAAGGAGCTGGGGAACAATGAGCGTCCACAGCACTTGACCTTCGCAGTCGTAGTTACTAGATAAGGAGTCCCGGGCATAAGACTACAACATCTACGGTCTACAATAAGAATGTAACTCCCATTATAGAGTCTTTGAAAGAATGGTTCTATTTCTGTTGCAGGTGCGCCTTGTTGGTGACATGAAAGGTTGTATGAATTCCCTTCACGGGCTCCATGCAAACTAATTCCGTTACACAGAAGTGTGCCACTTAGTGACATCGCACAATTGTTGCCACTAAGAAACACTTTCTGTCCTTTATTACTGACACATGCATGTGAATAGGGCAGGTTCCATGTTGTTTTAAGGTACCCCTTTCCCAATTTCTCGTACATGCCAGCCTGTATATATTTTTGGCAGTATTGAAACCTGAAGGTTGAGATTGGAATATTTATTATCCCATGTATTATCCATTCACTGACAGGTCGTTCTGACATTGTCACTGGTAATCTTTCGAGTTTTTCAATGCTCAAGATTGTATAATCAGCACCCTTTTGTGCCATACTGATTTGTCTATCAGTAAGGTTAAAGATTTGGAATAATGACGTTGTGTTGATTAGACGCCAAGGCACATAGCCTGAACGCAGATTTTGTAACGTCCAGCCAAGCTGTACAATAGAGCGCAATTGTGACTGACCGTGTTGTAATAACAGTAAGTCTTGCGACAATATGTCGATTGCTGAAGACACAATGCTGTCCAAAGAAAAAATTCTGGAGGACAGAGTCATTAACCCATTGTCCACTACAGAAAGTGATTTTTCCAAATTAATACGGTCAATTTCCCGTATTCTCTCTGCTGTTTCAATTTGAGTAACCTTCCAGGCCTCATTGTATGCTGCATATACAGAGGCTGCTATGAAACGCTTTTGACGCTGTTTGCGTGGTCCCAAAGTGAAATCACGCAAGTCAGCACCATCAGTAAGTAAAGTTAGGTGTTGCTTAATTTCTGCCAGTGTGGAAGTTTGTAGCCACTGAAGGCATAATTTGCCCACACTGTAGGTTGTTATTATCCCTGGGTGATGTCTTTGAGGATATCTAGGGTCTGGCCTGGTCATTTTGAACCCCTGTGTTTTGTTCAGGAATCTGTCTTGACAGTTATTAGTATCTGTGGGCCAGATCAACCACTGTTTCCAATCAGGATGTGTTCTGTTTTGGTTTAATATATGGTGTACGTCTATCTCTTCATCTGTATCAGAGTTATTGCTAAACATTGTTGGCTTTGGAATAGACGGTTTATTTAAATCTTTGATTTTGGCTAGGCCAAGACAGGTGGTTTGTTGAACAGTGTCATTTAAAAATATCATTTGTTCTGGGATCATGCAGGCTCTAAACAAAGCTTCTATACCCTGTACTTGCCATTCTTTTGTACCCCAAACACTTTTCAATTCAACATTTTTGTCCCAATAATCAAAACCAAAAGTATTCATTTTTTCAAAGAATGAGTCTGAATATAACAATTTTGTGTTGGTTATCATGGTCTTGGTCCCTGTTTTGTTTGACAATTTAAAATAAAATGTTTCAGCATTACTTGTGTTAAAACCTGAAAAATATGAATATTTGTCGTAAACGGTTCTTGAGCTCCCTTTTGGAGGTGTTGCACAATGTTCCCATTGATTATAATTTAAAACATTTCTAGGTTGTGCAGATCTATGTAAAAACTGGTTACCATAGTGGTTATAGCAATACATACTATCATAATTTGTAGAACCCTGCAAATAATCATGTTTGGTAAATTTAGCAGACATTACTAAGTCAGACATCATATTATTAATGCTTTCGAAGTCCCAATCATCAGCAAATGAGTTTGGTTTTGCAAAGTCACTCAAGGAGATCTTAATTTGGTGTGGATATTTCAGGATCTCGACCGGACCATAAATTTCATAGTCAGTGTTGTCCCAGGCTACCCCACCAGGTATCGGATTGGCTGTGAAGTTGGCTGAAGAAAGTTCTCTTTTCTCGACGTGTGAAGATGTGTGTGGTTTGAGGATCAAGTTGATTTTCTGACTTGCTGTGTCCATTTTTGCATATTTTCCCTCAATGAAGCGTCCCAATGTTAGTATCATGATGAGCCAAAGTATGAGGATAAATGCACCAAAACCCACCCAAAATTCAATCCATGGGGAAATCAGATATGTTTCTTTCAGTTGTTTCAAAAGTTCCTTAGCTTTATCTTTAAAGGTTTTTGATGATGGCTGTGTCTTTGATTCACTGAAGCTTTCAGAGGAATCATCGAAGTTTATGAAGTAGCCGGATGCCGTTCTGTCAATTGTTCCAATTGGTTCAGGATTTCTGTTTCTTGCATTTTCACTTGGTACTTCATTATAGATTGGTGTGTCTCTGCTAAATGTTTTTATTTGGGTTTTCAGAGGTCTGAGTTCTATTGCGTTGTTGCATAGTCCTTGTTGTTCTTCTGTAGGCGTTTCGAATGTGATGAGCCTCTTCGTTAGAACCTCTGTACTGGTAGCAAACCTTGGTGTTCTGCTACTTATTGGGAGTCCACTTGGCCTACTGTTTGTTATCGGCCACATGTTGTGGTTTTACCAGGTCGATGGATACAACTCGGTTCTCCTTTTTACCAGCAAGTGGCGGTAGTACAACTGACCTTGTCCCGTTGACAGACAAGACAGGAACTGCTTTTCTGTAAGAAGGCCCAAATTCCTTCTTTACCGCGATCTTTTCCCTGACTAGATCCCCGACTTTTGGAATCCAGACAGGTCTTGCTGGGACAGGTGGTGGTTCTTCAGTGGTTGTTGGCTGTTGTTTCAACTTTATGTTGCTCAGGTCTTTTCTTGTTTTGTTTAAGTCCTGCAAAATAGCCAAACGGTCTTTGATATCAAAGCTTTTTTCTTTCACCACTGAAGTCTGACTATCAATGTCAGAGATCATCATCCTAGTTCCAAATAATAATTCGTACGCACTGAATCCCTTCAGAGAATTTCTTGGCAAGTTATTGAGACTACGTTGGACACTTATTAGATGTTTGACCCACCCAGCTCCCGAACCTAATATCCTTTCCGCTATAGATTGTTTTATGCCTTGGTTTTTTCTTTACACCATCCCGTACCCTCAGGAAGGAAGTGAGAAGATTCCCGCTGGGCTATGCTCATTTGGTCATGTTTCCCCTCAGGCTGTTGGGCTAGAGTGAAAACAATGGTCAAACGTAGCATGCTCTTAGCGTATATGCCATTTAGACTCGCAAATCTTTGTATAACAGTCCGGACGTCAGCCGAGTGCTGGTGATCTACATTATAAGTGGAACTAGCCTGTATAAGTTAATCGCAACCCTTCCTTTTTACTCCTGATTTTTTCTGGAGTAGAACGACGAGGTATTAAACTGTTTCTCTCCCCACTGCGATCTCTGTTGCAGTTTGGGCAGTTTTTTACAAACATGGTATGACGCAGGCTCATGCCTGGCCACCAGTACCGTGATTGTAATTCTTCCAGAGAATTTTTTAGTTTGAGGTGTCTGAGACCCTCGCCCATGTGTGCGTCTGCGATTAACAAGTTTCTCCTGTCCATGTTTGGAATCACTCTATCCCCCACTCCAGGGATTCGAGCAAAAGGGACGGAGTTTGCATCGATTATGTATGTATAATTGAGTGGATAGTTGATCGGTAACGCTGAGCAGTCGCCTTTTGATGACGTTTTCACCGCCAGCACTGTTTCACCGTCAATGTATTTTAATGTACGCTTTTTTCGATCTACGGGAGCCGATTTAGTGGCTGCCGCTGTGGCTGTCTCAGCCAATGAATTCCCTGCAACGTGAACGCCATCACGCTGATGACTCAGTGAGTGTGTCACGTGAGTCTTTGGTAGTTCTTTTTGTAAAAGAGCTATTTGTTCCCATAGCAGTTTCTGCTTTATTGGTGCATCTGTGTCATCTTTGTAACCGTTTCGAATCCATGTCTGCAAATCCTTGTTATATGATTTGACGCAGTAATATGAATCTGACACTATAAGTGTCGGGAATTCGCGATCCGCATTATCTAGCGCCATTTTCAAAGCTAATATTTCAGTTTGTTGTTCTGAATTAGTTTCTACTGAGTGTGTCTTTGTTAATAGAGGTTTTAGTTTACCTCCGCGCCACACTTCTTTTGTAATCTCACATGTGGGGTTGTATGCCTGTTCTCCCCAAACGGAGGGTTGAGCATGTCCGTCTGTATAGATTACACAGGCGTAATGTCGTAAAGGCAGAATGTCGATTGGCAGAGGATATGTTTCTTCATATTCTAGATTTTTTAATTCTTCTAGTTCCTAGAAAATTGTCAGCCAGGCTATACTAGATAATTCATATCCTACGTATAAGACTGTTAGATGGGCAATTCTGGATTTTTTAAAGTTGAATTTGTAACCCTCTGCTGCGAACCCAAGTATTATGGTGTTCACTCTCTTCAAGTGAGTCTCCAAGTCATCATCTGTTAAGTAAATGTCATCGACATAAGATAATGCTTCATCATCATATAGTTGTAGTAATTCTGTTACTCTCGCTGAGAATGCTCCCGGGCTGTTCTTGTACCCTAGGGCTAACCGACAGAATTGTTTTTGAGTGCCATTTATTGAGAATGCAGTTAAATATCTGCTCTCTGGTGCTATGTTTTGACAAAAGAATCCATTAGAGATGTCTAATGTTGTTTTGTATTTTTTGCGCACTATGTTATTCATTAGTGCAGCACTGTGTGAGTTTTGCACTGTAAAAGTTTTGCAACATGTGTTAAGGTGTCGGTAATCCAAAACTAGACGATATGAATTGTCTGGTTTGGAGACCGGAAACAAAGGGTTGTTCATTTGTGAGGTGCAAGTTTCAATCACCCCCTGGTATTCTAGCTGATCTAGTATTTCATTTACCTGTTTTTTAGCTTCTTGCTTAATTGGGTACTGCCTTTGTGCAGTAGGTTGTGATTTTAACTGGATTTTGTGAGGAGGAGAATCCTCATCCCATCCCACGTGATTTTTATATAAAGCAGGAGCTAGAGCCACTGCCCACTTTCTAGCAAGTGTGTATTTTTTATGAATTGGAATTTGATTTGAGAAGGCAGGCATAATTACTTCTTCGCCATGAGGGCACTCCCTGACAAACTCTGGTGGCCAGTCTTTTTCAGCTAGAAGGATGTCATAGCCCTTGGAGAGATTATCCCAAAATAGTCCCCTTATTTTCCTAGTCTTATCCCCCTCTATACGCAATGTTATTTCGTATATTTTGTGAGGTTTGCTAACTCTGGTGTCCGCAGTTTCCACTTGAAGATATTCATTCGTGTCCACTGTCTCCAGATGATTCATAAGGACTTTGCGAGCTATGCTCACTTCTGCTGCACTGTCTAGCATTGTCTGAGCCCATTCTCCGTTTTTCAGTTGTGTCCTCAGTATTCTCGGCATTGTTAACTACCTTGATACTGGCTACCTTCTTTTTTGGAAATTGTAATTTCTTTTTTAGCTGAGCAGGTTCCTTGTCTTTGGACTTGGTGTGCTCTTCTCTTTGTTCTGATCGTCCTCTTCTTTCCGATTTCTGCGAGGAAGTCTGAAAAGATTGAGAGGGACGTGTATCAATGTCTTGATATCTATCAGGCTTTTTTATATTATCCCTATTTCTAAGGTTATATCTTTTCCCAGAGGGGTCACTCTGGGGTGACCTGTGTCTTTGGTTCGGAGATTTCTCTCTTCGCCTAGGAGACCTTCCTCTGGACTGGAATTTCTTTTCTTTAGGATTGGATTGTTTGTTTCCATCCCAGTTCTTTTTTGGTGAATTATTATTAAAAAATATTTTTTCTGGACTTTCAGTCAGTTGTGGTTTTACTGGTATTCCACCTAAACTATCTCTGCCTAGTTCCTCATAGGATTTTTCTATGATTCTGGCAATTTCAGCTGGTTGGTCTGCTATATCTGTCTCTTTTAACCTCTGGCGGATCGCCACGTTTGCTGCTTCACCTTTTATGTTGGCTAATAATATAGCCGAGACCTGCTTGAAGTCTTTCAGTAATTTCATACCAAGAGTTAAAGCGGGTTCAGGACCATATTCATCTTGAATTTGTTTTAGCACATCTGGTATTACCGAAATGGATGGAACACCGTGCGTTTTTGTGTAGATGGAAGCAAAGACTGTACCCCAAGTATCACAGTCCTCAATGTGTGGTGCGATTCCCATTGGGAGACAGATAGTCAGAATCCTGTGCTTTTCTAGCGGGGTGGTGTCAGGAAACACCGCCTCAATTTGGGTAATTTTCTGTGCCAACCAGAATGGTATTTGTTCCCGTTTAGCCGGTACTTTACCTAGGCAGGATTGGATGTTCTGTGGTGTAATTTTATTTGTGTTCCCCTGGTGAGGGGTCAGCTGTGGAAGTTTAATCGCTGGCTGAATTGTTGAAGTCCGCATCACATACTGAACTAATTGTCTATGAATTTTTATTAATTGTTTTAGCTGTGTTAACAGCTCTGCTACAGACATCCCATTGATGTCTGGATGTGGTGTGTATCCGGCTAGGACCGGCCACGTTGCTCCTGGTCTACCTAAAGGACCGAGCCTGGTGATGTGATTGTTATGTTTTAGGGCGCCATCAAATAAGAGCAAATGCCCTTGGAATTTGAGTGGTACTTCCACCTCCTCGAAAGGAGTGTACTCATTAGGAGGTTCCTCTATTTTGTAATAGTGGAAGTACTTTGTTACAGCATTTGCTGCTGGAAAATGTATCCATGAATAGTATACCTCTGTCTGCCGATATTCGTGTGCCTCAATTACGAATATGACTGTGCCACCTCTGGGTGTCAGTCCATTTTCTATAAGTTTCAGGGTTATAGATCTCCTTTTGATGACCGGGATGAGTATTATATCCCCGTCCGCATCTAGTGCTGCAGCATCAGCCGCTGCGAGTTCAGCTGCTAATCTAACTGCCTCTCTTTCTTCTTCATTGTCTGACATTTTACTGTCCTGAAGGTTATTTCTTTTGTTTGCAGATCAGGTTTCTTATGGAAACAAAGATTAGATGCACAATATTTTGGAACTGTTTATCCTTCAACGTTGACTATACCAAGAACCATACATAGGAGTTCCCTCCTGCGAGGTCTGGCGGATATTACCTTTCACCCACTCCAGACGTCTTTGGAGTATTTGGGAAAAGGGGTCTGAGTGAGAAAGCACGACTGAGTTACTCTAAATGTCTTACGTTAGTTTTATCGCCCTTTCCAAACGCGTTGGGCGCCATGTAGTGTAGTTCCTATCATCCCAATAGGCTCTGCGCATTGGAATAATACCTACAGCAGTAAAGGCCTAGGCCAGACGTTAACTAGGTCTACTACTGTCGATACTAGACTTAAAGTTTTGGGTTTGCCAGCTTAGCTCATAGTTCACTAGAAACTTTCTCGAATGTTCAAGGAGGACTTAACTTCCCTGATTAGACAAGAAGGGATTTAGTTTCTGACAACCATAGAACATGACAACTTTGCTCTCCCCTAATCAAGAGTAAATCTCGAGAGTCGTGTGAACAAAAGGCAATTTATTTTACTCAGTCAGTACGTGCATTCTTAGTCTCATCAGAATGTAGAGAAAAGGAAGAGACGGGCGTGTTCAATAAAAAGGTGTTATTTATTGATCAGTCTCTTTTCTCATACAAGAGAAATGGATCGATAATATTGCAATACTTATAGCTAAGTAAAGTGCATACATTAAAAGCAATAGTATAAAATAATACTGTAAAAACATTGATATGGTTTCTAAGCCATATGATGTTTTAAAATGAATAAAATATATTACATACACATATACATTTGACTAAACGTACTCAACTGGTGTTTCTAAATACGCCTACCCCGTGTACCTGACCTAAGTCTAATACGTGGGCGGGAATAGAAAGTTACAGTTTAAGTTAAGTTTGTTTTTGCCAAGTGAATAACTAAAGAATTCTCTGTGAGGGGTTATTCAGTTCTGTACCTGGAAGTTAGGATGAATGAGGAATGGTATCTCTCTCTCTGGTCTCGATATTCCAGGCTGCCTGCGAGGGCTGCCCAGAAACGCCAGTGCTGGATTCTCGGCAGGAGACAGCAGCGCGTCTCTCAGCGCGTCAGGAAGGCGGGGCTGCTGCCAGCGGGGTCTGCTCTGCTCTTGGCTTCGGCAAGTATGGCTGCTCCGTCTCGTCACCACGCGTGTGTTTGCATAGGGCAAGATCGGTAATATTTATACCTTTAAGGTGCCGAGATTGACGTAAGGATGGACATAGATACGTCAATAAGGATGTCATACGACTTGCTCGTTAGCACATTCTTTTACTGAAGTTCTCGGTGAAATCAAAACAATGGCCGCAGGGTTTTTCCCAGGTTGTCATAGGTTTGATTTGTTATGAGAACTCCGTATGCCTTATCAGGGGCTGGAGGAATATCGCTTGTCTAATTAGATCGCAAGCGTTATGACCTAATCAGATAACACGTTCCTGTGCCGTAGTGTGACTGCGTCAGATAACGGTATCTGCATCATGGGGGTTTTCTACCTCATGGGCTGACTGCTAGTTAACTTGTTGGTTTGTTTAACTAGAATAGGGTCAGGAATAGGGGGATCGATTTAGAACCTATAGGAATACATGACAACTTCAAAGCACTGCACACACAGTAAAGTTTTTTAGGTGTCTCTCCTGCATATCAATACCCTATCCCTGTTACTTTCATTATATAAAGCTGATCCTTCAGTGCCCATGCCAGGGTATTGTAGGAATCACTTTTAATGTCCTTTATAGCTTAAAATGCAAATTCATACATTAGCGCCTAAACTGCTTCAGAGATTCAGAGGGGAAGCCAATAAACAAATAAAAATTCTGGGGAAGGTGGCTGTTTTTCAGAGACAAGCTTTCATTGGACTATACCACATGCCATGGCCCATAAAAGTGAAGGAATTCACATTTAAGGGAACTGCGCTGCAAACCTCGCTTTGCTGCGTGTCATGTCTTGACATAAAGACTCGTGGTATGCGCTTTCTATTCACTGAGCTTTATTAACACGTCTGTTCCAGTCCCTGTCCCTACTCTATCTGCCCCTTTCCTGTCCCTGCTCCTCCTCTTCCTCCAACCCCTAGACTCCTCCCATCCCAACTACTAGAGCGTGTACAACATCACATCTCCCCCTTTGTTAACAAAAGAACTTTAGCTATTCCTAATCCATTTCTTCAATCAGTCTCTTTGGCTTGAGTATGTCCCTTTGTGGTCGGAGACGCGTTCCAGCTTCTGTAGGCGCATCTTCCTTTGGCCTGTCAAGTCTCAGGATTGGACTCGGTTGACTCAGTCCGCCAACCTCTCGTTGTGCTGTATCCCTATCAAGTGTCTCTTTCATGCCCGGGGTACATTTCTGAAAATGAGACACATTTCGGGTAATCCTTCTTTGCTCAGACTCGGCGGTGATCATGGTGCCTTTGTGCTGAGTGACGATCAAAGGTTCTTCCTTGAACCGACAATCTGTTTTCTTGGCCTGCTCTTGTTTGACCACTACACAATCTCCTGTCCGAAGGGAGGGAGACTTGGCGCGCCGTCTGGCGTCCGCATATGTTTTCATCCTACTCTTTTCCGCTTGGTCAGCCCTTGCTGTTTCTCTATGGGTGCGTGTTGGGGACACCGGTGCTAGAGCCCCTTCCCACGTCGGGATCCTTGTCCTGATGGGTCGCCCTAGCATGAGTGTGGCAGGACATTTTCCGGTGGTGGCGTGAGGGGTAGTCCGATACGCTCTTAGCACTTCGTTCAGAGCTATTTGTAAGTCTTTCTTTTCCAATGTGGCCTGTTGAAAGGTCTTTTTCAGGGTGGCCATGAACCTCTCATTGGTGCCATTGGCTTGTGGCCACAACGGTGTAATCTTTCTATGTCGAAAGTTTAGATGCTTTGAAAATTCACTGAATTCATGGCAATTGAAAGGAGGACCATTGTCTGTTTTGAGTTCCTTGGGAACGCCCCACCCAGCAAATACTTCGTCTAACACGGCAATTATGCTGGAGGCGTTGGTGGAAGATACAAACTGAGCTATCGGGAATCTTGAGTATTCGTCCATGATAGCCACCATGTACTGGCCTGACTGGAGGGGTCCATAGAAATCCATGGCGAGTTCCTGCCATACCCCTTTGGGCAGTGGAGTCATTTGAAGGGGAGCTGGAGGCTCTCCCGACTTCACCAGTTGACATTGGGGACAGTCTTCAAGGTGAGCTCAACCATTTTTTCGAGTTGCGGGAACCAGACTCTCTCCCTTGGAGCTCTCTTGGTGGCAACAACTCCCCGATGACCTTCATGTGCGAGGTTGACCACTCCTTGACGTAGCTGTCTCGGGATGACAATCCGATGGTCCCTCAGCAGGAGCCCCTCTGAGGTAGTTGACAACTCGTCACTGACATGTCGGAAAGCTTGTAGTTCCTGACGTACTTGTGAGTCACTCGTTTCGTCCTCACTATCATGTCTCCAGCGATGTGTGCGCAGTCGGCACACTACCTTCTGAAGGATATTGTCCTGCGCCGTAGCGTCCTTGATCGCTTCTAATGGGGCTGCCGGTGGTCGGGCTACACCTACCACAAAGTTTATATATTCCTCAGCCATTGACGGATGTGATTCATGGGATGCTTGAGGGTGTCTGGACATGTAGTACGCCGGATTCTCACCCTTCCCGGGTTTGTGAATAATGGTGAATGTGTATTCCTGCAATCGCAGACCCCATCTTTCAATGCGGGGCGGCATCTTGGCTTTGGGATTACCGAAAATGGTGACAAGGGCCTGGTGATCCGTGATCATGGTGAAATGCCGAAGATGAACACATGGAAATGTTCACACGCCCACACGACCGCTAGGCTCTCTTGCTCGGGCTGAGAATAGGCCTTCTCAGTGTCGGAGAGGCTGCGACTGGCGTATGCCACGATGTGACGCCGCTCAGTGTCACTGTCATATTGAGCCAAGATGGCACCCAAACCCACTAGACTGGCATCCACCGTTATCTCCGTCTTCCTTTTGGTGTTGAAATAGGCCAGATTGTTCGCCGATTCCACCGCTTGCTTGATTTCTTGGAAAGCCCGCTCACACTGAGGGCTCCACACAAACGGTTGTCCTTGCTTCGTAAGGGCACGAAGGGGGTGACTGATCGTTGCATAGTCCTTGATGTATTTGGAGCAATAGCTGGCCATGCCCAGGAATGATCTGACATCGCTGACATCTTGAGGGCTCTTGGTGGTGTTGAGTGCAGTTACTTTCTCGGGGTCGGGCTTCATTCCAGCCCCGGAGAACACGTGACCAAAGAACTTGAGAGTGGACTGATGGAATTCACACTTGTGCTTGTTTAAAGTTAAATTCGCTTCCAGGAGAGCATGGCATACTCGATCCAGGGCTTTGTCATGTTCTTGTGTGTCTGATCCATATACCAATATGTTGTTGCTGTAGTTTAGGGAATTCGGGATATGCCTGATGGTTTGGCGTATCACCTCTTGGAATATTTCCGCTGCAGAGGAGATGCCAAAACTCAGTCTTTTGTAACGAAACAGGCCCAGATGGGTGTCAAATGTTGTAATGTATCTTGATTTTTCGTGCAACTCCAACTGATGGTATCCCTTGTTGAGATCTAACTTTGAGAATACCCTGACTCCATTCAGTGCCGCTATCATGTCACTCAGGTGAGGCCCGGGATGCCGCTCCCATTCTATGGCTGTGTTGGGAAGCCTCATGTCCACACACAACCGTACTTTCTCCGGGGTACCCTTTTTGGGGACAATTACAACTGGTGACACCCATGGTGTGGGACCATCCGTTTTTTCGATAATGTCCGCTCGCAGTAGTTCCTGAATTTTGTCCTCTACTGCCTGCTGAAGGTGGAAAGGCACTCACCTTGGGTGCTTAGCAATAGGGCGCACTTGGTCGTTTATGTGTAGGCGAATCAGACACTTGTTCATTTTTCCGAGCCCGCTGAACAACTTGGGAAATTTTGGGACAATGTCTGGATTGTCATGTACCCGGTATAGGATTTCAACCAGTCTGAGTCTTTCTGCCGTGGGCAAACTGAGGAGGCAATTGGCCTCCGGTCCTTCAATGACGTCCTTCAATGACGTGGATGTAGGCCGGAACTGCTGTGGACTCGTGTTTGAGCGTCGTTGCAAACTTGCCCAGACAGGGAAGTGGTTTCTTCGCCATCCAGGTAAACACCTTGACATGTGCGGGACTCGGTACAGGCGGTGGTCTCATCTTGTTGTATTCGGTCACGGGCATGTAATTTAACGATGCCCCACTATCAAGTACAAATTTGGTGGCATGAGTCCCCACTTTGATATCTAGCGGAGGATACTTTTTCAGTTGGTCCGGGTCAGCCACCATGCATATGTATTCATCCGTGAACGTCGTCTCTTGAGAGGTTGACCTCGATTCCCTCGACGGTGACCTTCTGATCCATTGAGATCTGTGAGATTCTTTGCTGGAATGTGACGAGCCAGACGACGACAGTGCTCTGTCTTGCACAGCTTTCGCGTGATGTCGCTTTTCTTCTGGTCGAGATCTGGTTGTCTCACTCCTTCTCTCCATGCTGTACACTCCACACATGACTTCGAAATGATTCTTACGCCCGCATTTCCGGCACTGTTGGCTCATTGCTGGACAGGTGTCTGTGTGTGGGAAGTCATACCCACATCGGTAGCATTTCCGTGGACGTTCTGGCTTCTTGATGTAGCTCGATTTCTTTTCTCTCCTTCTCGATTCATAGCGTCGATGACTTCGGTGTGTGTGTCTGGACGCTGGACGAGACCTTCTCTGATGATCACCTGATCTTCTCTGACTGCTGGAGCTTTGAGTCCAATATGCTTGCTCTTTTTTTCCGCTCCTCCCTGTCTCCATGTTTTTTGCGTGCTCTTCCGCCTGGTCATATACCCTCGTCATTTCCTCAATCTCGTCGAGATCATGGCTCTTTCTTAGCAATCGCCTTCGGAGGGTCTCTGAATGACAGCCTTCAATGACTCTCAGTCGGATGGCATCTTCCGTTGAAAATGAGTCAAAATTGCAATACTGCGACAGTCGGCGCAGTCGTGATATGAAGGTGCTCATCATTTCATCTTTGTCCTGACGTGCCTGATGAAACACGTACCTCTCGTAGTCCACATTTCTTTTGTGCACAAATCTCCTGTTGAGTGCATCGCGCACTTTATCATAAGTCCCTTTGTCATCCGTCGGTAATTCTTTGATCACCTTACCAATCTCTTTGCCAACGAGATTGCGGAGTGCAATTAGTTTGTCTCTGTCTCCTGTGACTTTCGACCCTTCTAGGTAATCTTCGAAGTCCTCCAGCCACTCCTGCCACTGAGGACCCATACTTCCGCCCGCCACCAGGGTCAATGGTTCCGGGGGGCGTAGGTGTGATATGATGGGCACAACAGGAGCAGCCACCGCTGCACCACCTCCGTTCCGGTTAGGTGAGTTCGACATGGCTGGGCTGAAATGCTAACGACGCACTTATATACTGACTAGTGCTCGCTTTTGCAATGTTCAATACTTATTTCTGCAGTCGTCACTTTTTCCTTTTTTGTTTTCACTTGCACTCACCAATGCTTGTTTTGCACTTATCAATGCTTGTCCCTTGCACTCGCCAGTGCTTGTTTTGTGTCTACTATCAATGCTTGTTTTTTGCCTTTTCAATGCTTGTTTCGGCCTCAACTTGGGATGCCTGACTTCAAGATGGCCGCTCATGCATTTCACAGGGGTGTCCTTCACGGCCGCCTGACTCTAAGATGGCCGCCACGCAGAAGTTCTCATCCCCCACGAGGTTTGGTTGCATTCATTCTTCAGCTCACTCGGTCTCACTGGACACTCACCGAGGATCTCTTCTCCGGACAACAGGATTTGTGCAGCCCAGCTCCCACTTCCAGGCCACTTTCACCATCAAGGTAGGCCAGGGGCAAGCTCCGGTTTCTTTCGGTCCGCTGCGTGCCGTCTCTCACACATCGGGGTGAGATCCGATGGCGGCAAAATCGGCGCTTTTCTTCTGGCGCCTCCGCGGGGTTTACTTGCTTCTCCGGACACTCCCCACTCTTTCTGGGCGCTTCAGGAGGACTGGGGTGGGCTCCCAGTTACTTCTTTGTTGGCACAGCCTTCGGGGCACACTCACGACTTTTCTTTTGGCGTGAAGGATCGCGTCTGGTGCCGAAGAGGCAGCGCTGCAGTCACGCTGTTCCGGAGGGGCTCTACACGATCGCCTGATCGAAGAGCGGCTCATCCACCGCTGGCCTAGGGCTGTAGGCGACGGCTTCGTGGGGCACAGACGGCGCAACAGCGACCACGTCTTTGCTGGTGCCCGGGACAGGGTAGCTCTCGGTTCAGCAGGGATGGCAGGTCACCTGATCCCACCTTCGTTGCCAGTTGTCATGTCTTGACATAAATAATGACAGACTCGTGGTATGTGCTTTCTATTCACTGAGCTTTATTAACACGTCTGTTCCAGTCCCTGTCCCTACTCTATCTGCCCCTTTCCTGTCACTGCTCCTCCTCTTCCTCCAACCCCTAGACTTCTCCCATCCCAACTACTAGAGCGTGTACAACATCACACTGCGGATACAGATCATACCTTTCAAAGAAATCTGTAGATAATCTGATCTGATCTCAAGCCATCATACCTTTCAAAGAAATCTGTAAATAATCTGATCTGATCTCAAGCCAAGATCAACACAGATACTTTAACAATGATTTATTCAACTTCAAAAGAAGACGAGTCTTCGGATCAGTCCTACACCCTCAATTCAGATAACACTCTAATGGTTTTCGAACCGAGCGAGCTATATTATATTAAATCATAGCAACTCAGTGGGTTAATGTGTCTGCACATGCTGGCATAAATCTGCAGAGTAAAAGCTAAAGCACTAAAACTGGTGTCAAAGGTAGCCATCCTCAATTAAACAAACTAAAGCAAAAATAAATATGTGTTGTGAAGCAATATTTAGTCAATAAATGATACATTTTATTTTTGTAAGACCTGTGCAGACTCCCACACTATTTTGCTTGCCCTTTCATGGTGATCGTTCCATTGACAATGTCAGGGCTAATCACAGATGTGGCTATTATTATTTTATATTAGTTTCTGTTGATTCAGGCTCAAGATTCTTATAGGTTTGGGCCACAAAGAAATGCTGATATGCTTAGGCGGTTAAAAAGGCCTGTCGTATCAAAGCCACTGGAGCAGTTTTTATTCTTCTCATTCAGACAATGGTCCTGCATTAGCCTCAAAGGCTTACAGGGATATTACGTCTGCTCTGGGTGTTTATTTGCAATTCACCAACCTATTTTGACTCGTAAATATTTGGTTAGGTGAACGAACTTTAATATATTCAACAAGTCTTAACAGCTAGAGTATTGAATGCAGGACTGAGTTGATTGTATAATCTGCAGGAAGTCTAGTGAGCATTAAATATTTTGGCTAGAGGAGTAATAGGTGGTTGCACTTCATATTACATGATCTCTGGAGCATACTCCTATTCTGGATCTCCCTGGGAAGGTGGCAGAAGCAACATTGTCTGCCCCAGAGACTGAAAAAAACATGCTGCAAAACATTCAAAGAACTCAGAACTAAACTATTCAATGTGAGACATTGCAACTCTGCCACCAATGAAAGTTTCCAATGCTGCTGAAGGGTGACTCACAAAATTTGAAAAAGATTGCGGATAAACAAGTATTTGAGTTATCTTACAGAATTCCAGTTCTTGGTCTAGAAGGCACATGGACTGTAATCCTGCTTCAACTGCCTGATTCAAAGAAAAACAAGAAGGCGTCCATTGTTCACATTAAAAGCATAATGTGTCTGATTCTGTTGTCCCAATCCAGGTCCTGCTGAGCCAACTGTGTCTCCAGCTTTACACCAAGTTCCAGATTCTACGGAGGAGCCTTCTGCTGCAAATTCAACAATTCTACACTCTCAACTACTGCTCTGGTTTACCATGAACCTTCATATGAGTCAACATCGACATCGATGATGACTTTTTGAGAAGCAGCTCTTTAAGAAAATGAATCTAAATTCTACACTGAGGACTTTACATCACAATCCACCGTCACTCTATGCCATCGATTTCTTCTTGCATATAATTGGTTTCATGACAGGTACCTGATACCACTGTGGCCCTATGTTTGGGTCACTACAACAGTGTTTCCTTTTCATCATGTGGCTGACAATGCTGGCTGTTGTTCTACTGCTACTGAATGGGCATTACATCTCTAAATGAACAGTTCCACAACACAGGGTTCAAGTACTTCCACTGCATCTCTCATCCCACAGAGCTTGATGAGATCTCTATCTACACTGCCAACTTTAAAGCTTATCCTGTGCCCGAGAGCATAGTCTGGGAAAAGGGTTCCTTATTAAGTTATGCGACCCACTGAGACATTGTAATTGGCATATGTGCTGAAATGGAAGCGACCTATATGATTACTCCTGATTCCTTTTCAGGTCCACCCAACCTTGATTCTGTACAACAAATTACTGATTGATTTGTCCTTTTATGCTACCTTTGAAAATTAAGGTTTATGTTTTCATATTCTACATTACAAAGTTATGTACTGTTTTCATAATTGTGGTTATTGTGAAATTCACAAAAGCATTGAATCCTGAAAAATGTACAATTATAAACACTATACACAATAGGAACACTGCAAGGCCTTGCATGGAAACAAACATTAAACTTTCATAGAACGTATTCTTATTCAACATTGCTGATGCATCAAACACATCTGCTTTTTGCTACACACAAAAAACAGAGAAGCTTCAAAGAAATCTGATTAAATCTGATTAACACTCAGTCTCAGTTACACTGCACATTTTGTTGAAACTCTTACTGACCAAGGCTCCGAGCATTGGAAAGAAAACATTACTGATAGTAATTTAACTGAAACGATTCAGAATGGTATTTATAATTTGACTTTTCAGAATGTTTTTTTCAATATGACAGTATGTGATTTTAAAGTAATGCCTTATGGCTTCGAGAAACATACATATGCGTCTAGGCAATGATTCATGTGCTCTTATGCCTACATATTATCTGTGCAAAGACAAATGAAAACTCTGTGAAATATTTTGTCTTTTCTGATGAAAAAGATTGTTTTGAAAGTGTGCCTTGGTACAAAAATAGATTTGATAGATTATGTGCATTGGCAAATGAAAACAAGCTTGTTACGACCTAAATTCCAAATGAGGTATTTTAACCTCAAGCGGCAAGAAAATAGGTTTTTTTCCTCCAAAGAGCTTATTTTTCATCTGAGAGTTGAAGACTTTCAAAGACTGGATTTCATACTGACTGTGGTGCCCTTTTGCACAACAACTTCTATTTGTTGAACAAGCAACGTGGAACACAGTTATCTACAGAGAAGCAGAGCCATAAAGGTGACATTCTAGTTTTGGAGCCACTATCTGTGAGCACTTAGCTTTTGTCAATCCACAAGCAAAGGAACTGTTTCAAACCAATCGGTTGCACTAACCTGTTGCTGCACTACAGTTGCCCATCCTAAAGCATGCAGAAGTTGATGGATCATCAAAATCACCAAATACTAATCCACCAGCAGTGTGAAAAAGAGAAAGGCAACAAGACATCTCTTCATCATTGGATTCCATCAGCATCATGGATGTGCTCATGTCTGCTCCAGCAACCTCAGAAAATGATGTGCTCTCTCTGCTCCATTCAAATTGAGAGCTGATCCTGTTCTCTTTGCTCCACTGTGTTTTCACGAAAGACCAAACTGTGTTTAACCTTCGAATTCAGTGGAGAGCTCACATCATCAGCGGAAAGAAGCAAAGGTGATCGAAATGCATCCCTATTCAAAAAAAGTAACTGCAGCTGGTTTTTGTTTTATTTTTTTAACAGAAAGAGTTTAAACGAGAATGGTTAAACCTTTTTGCCTTCTTTATATTTTTGTTTCTCTTTCTGCCCCAGCCTAGATTTCTTTGATTTTTCATTGCACATAAAACCTTTGTTTATATTCCTCACACATGATGTTACACATTAAACTGAATGCTTTTGTAATGTATCTTTCTTACCAAGTGGGGGCCTGGTGTAAGAATCATGTCTTCCAGCACAGAGACTCCTTGTTCATTTGAGTTTGCAGACATGTGTTATTGAACATGTAACAAGTAATGAATTGCTATCTCATCTAATGCACATTTCTGGCATGTGCTTTTATTATGTAAATGCATAATCAATATGTCTAATAAGCAAGATCAATCAAATCACATTTATTCAGCGATACTTTGTTGACTACTTAGCTTAATTATTATACCAGCAATGTCATAAATCCTATGACTGTTTCCCTCCACTATTTTAATCATTGGCTTTAATGCTTCTTTCTTTTAGTTTTAGTTTCTTAAACACATACACGACATGTTCCTTTTTAGCATAGTCTTCATTTTAGTTAGCCTGTCCAGCTTGTTTACCTTTGGCCGAAATTTATCCTAGGTAATGGAGGACGCCATCTTTTACAATAGAGGCTGCCATTTTACTCAAATTATGCAGAATCATCAACCTGTCTGCCTTTAAAGCAGATGTCATCTGCGCCTATCTTTCAAAGAATTGTGAAAGTGTCAGGTAATTTAGATATAGACACAAAACCCCCAGTGCAACATCAATCGTGCAGAGGTCCAGTTTTCAAGGTCATATAACAGCCATAACCCAACTGTACTCTATATTGACATATGTTTACCTTATTAGTACATCCACTGATGTATATGATTGTGACAAAACATTCCTTAGGTGGCATTGCAAATTCCAGCTTAGATAAGATACAAATATAAGGGCATCCTAAACACATCTCAATCCGGCTTCCGCAGCAACCACAGCACTGAGACTGCCTTCCTAGCTGCCATGGATGACATCCGCACACTCCTCGACCAAGGCCATGGCAGCTCTCATTCTATTAGACCTCTCAGCAGCCTTTAACACCGTCTCCCACTGCACACTAACTGCCAGACTCCACGACGCAGGCATACAGGGAACTGCCCTAGACTGGATCCACTCCTTCCTTGCCAGCCAAACTCAAAGAATCAGACTCCCGCCCTTTCTCTCTGAACCCACAGAGGTCATATGCAGAGTACCCCAAGGATCCTCCCTCAGCCCCACGCTTTGCAACATTTACATGGCCTCCTAGCAACCATCGTCAGAAAACATGAACTCAGCATAGTATACTAAGCCGACGACACCCAGCTCATGGTCATCCTCTCCCTCTCCAAGGAACCCAACATCACCAGGGGCAACTTCCAGGTAGGAATGAAGGACATCGCAACCTGGATAAGCAGCAGCTGTCTGAAGCGCAACTCAGAAAAAACAGAAGTCCTCAACCTCAGATCCACCCACTCCATGTGGGACAACATCTGGTGGCCCCCCACCCTCAGCACCCCCCCCATTCTAATATGCCATGCCCACAACATCGGCATCATACGCGACTACTCCCTCACCATGAACCAACAGATCAACGCAGTAGCCTCCACATGCTTCAACATCCACTGCAAACTCTGCAAGACCTTCAAATGGATTCCCCATGAATCCAGGAAGACCGTCACCCACGCACTCTTCACCAGCAGGCTGAACTACGGGAACGCCCTCTATGACTCAATCAACAAATCTTTACTCCACACATTCCAGACCATCCAAAACGCTGCAGCCAGACTCGTCCTCAGCATCCCATGACAAGACCACATCACCTAGCACCTGCGAGACCTACACTATCTCCTCGTCAAAAAAAGAGGGACCTTCAAGCTGCTCACACACACCCGCAAAGCCCTCCACAACACCGGACCCCAATACTTCAATAAAAGTATCTCCTTCTAAGTCCCCAAGAGAAAACTCTGCTACGCTGACCAGGCCTTGGCCAAAATCCCCCACATCCACAGAGCCAGAACAGGAGGCAGATCTGTCTCCTACATTGAGACC
This sequence comes from Lissotriton helveticus, assembly GCF_964261635.1. Classification (NCBI taxonomy): domain Eukaryota; kingdom Metazoa; phylum Chordata; class Amphibia; order Caudata; family Salamandridae; genus Lissotriton; species Lissotriton helveticus. Next base: position 351,266,254 of record NC_136069.1, on the reverse strand, counting down.
TGAATGAACGCCCCCTCAGCATCAGACGAAGCCCCACACTGCAAGCATTCAGGAAGAGCCTCAAGACCTGGCTTTTTGAATAACCGGAGCTGCCCGAATCCCCCTCCTCCAACGCCTTGAGACCCTCACTGGTGGGTAGTGTTATCTATAAATCCCCTGATTGATTGATTGATTGACTACCACTTGACCAGTTAGTTAGGAGAAAAACTTCACCCAGGCTGAAGATGCAGATTGCAGATCCAGATGAGCATGGCAGCAGATTCCATCTCGACTGAAGAAGCCTCCTGCAAGACTCCCCGAGGGTCTGCAAAGCATTCCATTCTCTCTTCACAAACTGGTGACAGGATTTCTGTAGTTTCGTAGACACAATCTCCTAGCTCATGGCCTTGTGCTCTAAATATATGACAAGCGATTCCAAACAGACAACAAAACTTGTTGTCCAGGTATGCGCACCACCTTTGAAACTCAGTCCTATTATTTTTTCATCTGTTAGAACTAGCATGTAGCTTTGAGGGTGTAAGGTCTATAAATTGTGACATTAAGATTTTTCCCTGTTTTAACTGTTATTGAAAAGCTTAGCTGCTTTTTATGATCTCCTGTGATGTTACCAAACTTGTGTGCACTAGATCCTGGCTTTAAAAAAAAACTATTTTAAAATAAATATTCTGTTTCTAGTGATAATGAGTGTATAAACCACTAATGAATGACGTTTATATTACTGCTTTCTGTTAGTAACCCAAAAGCATTAACACCACCTCATTTATATATTGGGTAGGTTTCTGCAGGGCTACAATAATGTCTCTTTCACATTCAGCGCTGGTGCATTAGATTAAGTTCACTCGTGTCCGCCATCCTAATGAGCCCCTATGTTTCAAAGGCTATTAGGACAATAGCAGCTGGTCCAGGCAAAGTATGGACACACTCTATAGCTAGATGTGCTTCTCTCAGTTTATGTTTTGCCCTTCCTCTGGCGTAAAAACACTCCAGTCCAATTGTACTCTGGCCAGGATTTTCAAATAGTTACCCAGGAGGCCATCAGTGCTCAGAATTGTGGAGATTTTCAGGACCTCTAAGGTTTCTGCTAAGTCCTCAGCTGTCAGTGGCCTTCCAGTTCAATGCATGATTCATTGGAAAGACAGGTAATCACCAAAATCTGCCATAATCTCCCTCCATTAAACATTTCTCAACTATAGAACTAGAACATAACCTTCCCCAACATCTTCCCACCTTGCACTTCCATTCTCCTAGAAGCTTCTGTCGCCTGTTCCCCTATCCATGTTTTGATGAAACCTTATTCTGACTAGCAATGCATGTAAATTAGCTAATTCTCGGGAGGAGCTGTGTTGCTCTTGTGCTGCCTCTTTATCTGCATTGCTACCTTTACTATCAGTCTGACAGACATCTTCTATTTAAATAATGACTTAGCCCATCAAGTACATTCAGGCCTATTAGGAACATCTCTCCGTGGGTCCTCCCTGAAGCAAGAAGCTCGGCATCTATTTCCCTTTACCAATTAGGTGTGGTTGCCCCACCCCACCACCCGGCTCAAGCCTTTCCTTTTTATTGACATTTCTACAGTGAAGAGTAATTCCACATGCAATTTTAAATATGTCTCATGCTTACAGCACCCTAGTGTCTCTAACTGTTCCTGTGTTCCATTCTGTTTTTTAGGACCACAAGGGTTTCCTTCTCTCCTTCTGAAGACTAATGTTGGTCCAGGGTGAGTAGTGTAAAACCCTTTGTCAATGGTTGGGACCTTTGTCACATAAGTTGCCTCTTTCTGTCAGACCTTGCAGTTCTAGGAGGACATGATCTGTGCGCATAGTAGCCTGGCCATCGCCCAAAGGGACCGTTGAGGGCAGGACATTCCTTTCCTCTTCCCAGAATTATTCAGCTTCCAGGTTATCAAAAAAAGTAGAATTTACACTAAAATATAATCTTCCATTTGGTCGAGTACAGGCTTTTATAGTCCAACTGCATTGCTCTTATTACCTGTTTCTTACCCGGAAAGGATTTTTGTTGTTATTGCACCAGTCATGCATAGTCTATAGGTGACATTATCCTCTGCAAGTTGTATCTGACTCCTCTGTTTTGCCAGGCCACCTATATGCTGTTATCCTGGAGTAGTTAAGTAATCTGGCAATGACGGCTCTAGGAAGAGTCCACAAGGATAGTGGGAATGCCAAAGCTTGATGGACCCATTCTACAAGAAAGCAGGCACAGTTGCACTTTGGCTACCCAGAATTCCAACCAGGTGTGTGCGAAATTCTCCGGTCTGGCTTCTTTTGCATCCACTTCAAAGCTGTCAAATAATCGTACAATTACCATTTTGCTTGTGCTGACTAGACTCCTGGAACGTTTTATTTCTCTACAGCTGCAGGGATTTTGACAATATATTGTCCCCTATTCACTATGGTTACTGCTCTCATAGAACTGAAAGTGTTTTTGATTAACTGTGATGACACCTTGTTGTCTATCAACAAAGATGCAGGCATGCTGGTGGACCTTTCTCCTGCCTTTGACATCGTTGTCCATGCTAAATTGTTGGACCACTTTCACACCCTGCTGGTGGCCTCAAACTGTTCCATCAGATGGTTTTAATCTTCTCTCGCAAAATGTATCTAGAAAGTCAAGAAGGGTCCTTTTACCTCTGAGTTTATTGAGGAAAGCTGTGAAATCCCCCAGGAAAGATTGCTCTCACTAGCCTTGTTCAATAAATACACCTGGTCCACTCTTTGAGCTGGTTCAATCCTTTGCTGATGTCACTCAGCAAATTTTCCTCTTACCTATTTGTCTTTAAGATTTTGAACATGTCATAATGAGGATAGAAATCAGATTATTTCTAACAATATAACAGCGCCAACATAATATGATTTGTTTTGGATCCAAGGTTAGATCCGCACTGAGAGTCCTTAAACCAGCTAATATTTTAGCCTTGACTTTCAGTTGAGTGATGAAGTGAAATACTGGTGATGTTGCATTCCTTGGCCCTCAAGTGAATGCAGTGATTACAATTATTCTTACCATTTCCGTGGAGATAAAGTTCTTCTCCCTTTGCTATTACTCCCTTGTGGGGTAAACTACAATTACTGTTTGGTTGAGCGAGTCCCATGTTCTTTATTTAAGTCTTCCTTCAATGCTGTTTCAGTGATTACAAAGAGCCAAAAATGCTGTGGTATATGCTATCTATGGATTAGGAACTAGAGATCTTAGGTTAGTTGTACATCGCTTATTATATTGGCTACCACTGGCATACCGCAACCGATTGAAGGTTGCCTGCCTGGCCATCAAGTGTTTGCATCAATTAGCCATGATCTCTCTAGGATATGTCCCTATTCTCCTGCTCTCAGAGCAAGAAGAGAGTCCACAAGGTGCATGACATTAATCTTAACACGTGGAGGCCCTTCCTTTTCAGTTCCTGGCCCAACAATCTGGAACTCTTTACCCCAAGATATCTAGCTTTACCCCACTCTGACTGTCTTCAAGACTAAATTGAAGACTTATCATTTTGGTTAGGCAGTAATATTAAGGCCAAAACAAAGAGACCCAGTTAGTTGGTGTATGCTAGCTATGTGCTGTCAGTCAGCTTCCATCGCTGGATGTTTCTTGAATCAACTGTAGAAGCCTTACTGTTGTGTAGGGGAGAGGGTGCATGGCTTGTGCTCAATTATAAAGACTCTTGGTGTGATCTGAAGGTGGTTGTGAGGAACGGATGCAGAAGATTCTTCTGTAACGAAACTAGTGCTCCTGTAAAGCGCTCTGATACCTGCTGTCTCGGGTCTAGTTCGCGCTATATAAAACTCTTTAAAAAAAATAAAAGACATCTTTTAATGTAAAAGCTGCCATTTCCCTAACTCGGTATATCTTCATGCACAGAATTTGTAGCTATGTTCTTGGTTTCAGCATGCAATATTAGGTATTGGAGATTACAATTACATTTCCTAGCAGGAGAGTGAACTCTTTCATAACACTGCCTTATAGTTTGAGTGTGCTCAAACTATTCGGCTGCTCCTGCTTCCAAGTAGAGGTCTCCAGGATCCAGATCATGTATACATGTACATCACCTACTGTACTGCCTCTATCATCAGTGGCTGTATGGCATAGTTGGTATGCACTCAAAATATCGACTTGGAAATGTCGACTTACAGTAATATTGAGTTTTAAATATTGTGACACGGAAATATCGACAGCAAGAATATAGTGGTCAAGAATATCGACTTTAAGGTAAGAAGGGTTCTGTATTTTAGTATATATTTTAAAAGTATGTGGTGTATTTTTTTGTATAAGTATTGTTTATGTTTTTTAATATATGTGTTACATTTTTAGTAGTTATTAGTTTTATTTTAATAAAATGTTGTGTTTTTTAGTTCCGTAGTGGGTTGTGGGTTTATAGGGGAATAGGGTGGGAAGTAATTTAATTTTTAATTATAATAAACTAACGAATATATTTATTTATTAATATTTTTTGATTGAGATGTTATCATCTTAATTGTGTTGTTACTTTTTATGGGTATATTTTAGGTGAGGTTTGTGGGGTTTATAGGGGTAAAGAGTGGGAAGTAATTTATTTTTAATTGATTAATAATTAGTCGTTAATTATTATTAATTAATTAATTGACAATTAAACATGGAAATTGTGTAATGAATTTTAATTGCGGGTTGTGGGTTTTTAGTGGTAAAGGGAGGGAAGTAATTCATTTTAAATTAATTAATGATAAGTCGATAATTAATATTAAATAATTGATAATTAATTAGTGTAATTGTTTAATTATTTATTTTGTGTGTGGGTTGTGGGTTTATATAAAAATAAGAATCCACATTTGTAAAGCGCACAATCACCCGTAAGGGTCTCTAGGCGCTGGGGGCTGTCGGGAAGATTAAGCAAGCTATTGCCCAGAGTCACATGGTGCTGGGCTAATCTGCCACCGGTGCATGGGATCGAACTGTGATCCCCAGATTCCGGAGTCAGTCGCCCTAGCCGCGGCACCACACCTCTTTCTATATGGGGAAAGGGGAGTAAATAAATGGTACTTACTTTATAATTAGTTGATAGGTACTATTATTAAATTAAAAAAGTGTTTAATTGTGTAATTAATTTTTTTACAGTTTAATTTTAGGTGTGGGTTGTGGGGATTATAGGAGTAAATGGTAGGAAGTTAATTAAATTGTATGTGTTTTACTTTTTTTTAAATTAATATTATTTCTTTAATTGATAATGAATTATGTTAATTATGCAAATATTTTTTTTTATTTGCGATGTGAGTTGTGTGGTGGTATAAGGATAGGAAGTAAATAGACTAAATGTATGTAATAATTAATGTTTTTGTTAATAGATAATTTCTAAATAAAAGTATTTATATGTTTGAAAAAAGTTTTTTAATATAATATTTGTAGGTATTTGTGATAAATATTTAACATTACAATTTGATTTTCTTTTAAAAAAGATTAAATATATTTTTATTTACATTTTTAACAGATTTATATTTTTTCATTGATTGCGGTTGCTGAGGAAGGAGGTGATCCATTCTAGAGGAAACCCTCGGATGCCAGCACTCTCGACCCACTCGACCAGTAAATTGTGGTCGACCGTGTCGAAGGCAGCCGACAGATCCAGGAGTACCAGTGCCTGCGAGATGTTCTGGTCCGCCCCCTTCCTAAGTTCATCGTGGACTGCTAAAACGATGGACTCAGTGGAGTGTTTGGGTCTAAAACCCTCTTGATGTGGGTCAAGGTAGTGAGAGTGCTCCAAATGTGTGCTCAAACAGCTTGCCACATGGGTCTCAAGGATTTTGACCAAGAAGGGTAATAAAGAGATCGGTCGGTAGTTGCTAAGTACCAGGGGGTCAGCACCGACTTTCTTTAGAATAGGTGTGACTTCTGCGATCTTGAAGAAGTTGGGAACAATGCCCCTGATAAGGGAATTGTTAAGGAGTGATAGTGGAAGCTAAGGCAGTTGGAGTCATGTTTGTCACTATATATTGTGATTGCTGCTTCTGTGTTTAGTTTCTTCCCCTTTTTTTGACTCATTGAAAATGTTTAAATAAAGTTTAAAGCAGCAACCACTATTCTAGTCCGGGGAAGACCCAAGCAAGCCCCAAATTAACCTGTGCTCAACCCCCTGGTACCTTGGCACAGAGCAGCCAGGCTTAACAATGTGTAAAGTATTTTTGCAAAACTTCAAACAGTAAAACAGTGAAAACACCAGACAGAAAGTATCCCACACATGGTTAGAAAAATAAGCTTAACTTAATGAACAAAACAAGACCAAAATGACAAAATGCAATCAGTGGAGCCGGTGCTAAGAATTTTTTAAGAATATACTGCAATATAGCACCTAAAAGCCTAAAGCGTGAACTGCAGATATCCGGTCATGCTGGACAGGATCAAAGCCAAACGTTTAGGCCGACCGTGATGGAGTGCTGATCAGATAAAGTCTCAGATTAGTCCCGCTGAACGTATACCTTCTCAGGTTTTGTGCCAAGAGTCCCATTCACGATGGAGGGGGTCGTAAGGAGCAAGGAGAGCATTGTGGGTAGTGATCAGCAAGGTGTGAGGAGCAGGCAAGGTGCTGTGAACAAGGGGGATGGTGCTTCGCACTGGTTGTCCCCTATGAGTGGTCAATGCTGTTGTGAGAAGAGATGGGCTAGCAGCTGCTCACTCTGATTTTCAAAGCAATCTGCTTAGTTCCTATGCAAACAGGCCCATTTACAGTCACAAAGGGCTCAAGAGCTTAGTATTTAAGAGCTCAAGAACCACATCAAGGGTCCATGATCTGAGAAGCACCTTTTGGGGATCAGGAACTCATTAAAGGCGGGTCCAGGAGCTGCTGGGAAGCCAAATATATGTCCCTGAAGCTCAGATCAGGAGGCCAGCAGGCTAGGCCTTTTAGTCACTCTGTGATCCTGGATTCAAGATGGGTTCCAGGTCCATTTCTTTATCTCTAGGCAAGAGGGCAACAGGTATCAGGTCAGCACAGCAAGGCAGAAGGTCCTTCAGAGTAGCAGTCAAGCAGAGTGGCAGTCCTTTCAGCAGCACAGCAGTCCTTCTTCCTGTCACAGTATCCATAGTGTATTGAAATTGTGATGACTGGGGTCCTTCTATTCACTGGTGCCCTCATTCTGGAAGGTGGAAGAAGCATCCACACAGTGGCTTTGAGGTGCATGGAAAGGAATTCCATACCTCCCCTGGCTCCAAGCTGACTTAAGTGACAATGGATAGTTGTTATTCAGGAGCAAGTGAATCTGGACCCGACTCCTTTTTCCCATCCTGCCATTGATGGCCCATCCAGTGACACCTAAGCTCCCATTGTGTGTGGCTGTCTAAAAGGAATTCACAAAACCCAACTACCAAGTGCACCTAGTCATGTGACCAAGGACAGACTCCAGGAACCAAATCGCTGAGGCAAGAAAATGCCAACTTTTAAAAGTGGCATTTTCAGAATTGGAATTGAAAATCTGACTTCACCATAAGTTAGAATTTTAAGTTAACATTCCAAAAATCCTTGAAGTAGCAACAATTTAATTTAAGTTTTTCACTACCAGGACATGCAAACTTAGAAGTAAATGTCCCACCTTTTAAATACACTGCCCCCTGCTCCCTGGACTGTCCAGGGCCTACCCTACTGTTGACATATCTGTATAAGTTACCCTACTGTTGACATATCTGTATAAGTTACCCTACTCTTGACATATATGTATAAGGAAAGGTTTGGGCCAAGCAATAGATTTATGTTGCCAGGTCAAAATGACAGTTTAAAACTGCAACATAAGCTCTACAATGACAGGCCACGGACATGTTTTAAAGGGCCATCTAAGTGGAGGAGGACAACATCACTGCCGCAGGCCCACTAGTAGCATTTAATTTACAGGCTTTGGTCGTAGTGTATTTTACTAGGGACTTATACGACACTAATTCCGCCAATTGGGTACAAGCCAGTGTTACAATGTTATAAGCAGAGAGTGAAAGCACTTAAGAACTGGTTAGCAGTGGTAAAGTGTACAGAGTCCTAAAGCCAACAAAAACGAATTCAGCAAAAAGGGGAGGAGAAAGGAAAAAGGTCTGGGGATGATCCTGCAGAAAGGACCAGGTCCAACTGCTGCGTACGAAGAAGGTGATGTAGCGGAAATCACATTTTACATGTAGGGGTGTATTATAATCACATGTGAAGAGAGCACCCGCCTATAACCTTTTGTCGTATTAACATGAAGCGTTCAAATTTTGAAATGTAGTAATATGAAAAGTGATGTCTTTAGGTAATTGAAAAGTAACATGGAGAATTAACTTAGAAAGGTAATGTACTTAGCAGAAAACAATAACGTGAGAAACTTATGTGATGAAACTGACAATTATTCATGAACTATATGTGTTTATTAAATGTGTTATTTTACGTGTAGGTAAATGTATCAATTGAAAGTGCCTTATTTCATATGCAGTTTCATTAAGTTCATATCTTGTAAGCCAGAAATGCAGTTCCCTAGAACCTCTTGCTTTAGAATTAACAAGCCGAATTCCATGTGTGCTGTGGAATTTGTTCTTTCTCACGTTTTCTTTTGCAGGTGAAAGAAGCGCTCTTGTTAACTAGAATAATGTCTTTGTTTTACTAGTCAGGCATGGAGAGAAGAAGTTACAATCATGTGGCTTGAGTCAATAAAGGAAGGTTGTTGTGCTTCACACAGGAGAAGGACTGGGAACAAAGGACAAATTGTAGCAAGGAAAGAACATCGTGTTCCCATTGAAAAACACCTTCCTGATCGTATCCAGAGCAGATAGCGTGATCCGCAGTGGATTTTTTGGAAAGTTACCTACAAATAAAGTGATGCTCGGAGATGGGAGAGAGCTGTACTTCTTCTTTGCCTTCAGAGAAAGTGCATCTAGAGCAAGCTTTGTCTTGGTAGCTTTATGCTACCTGACCCATCGATGGTGGAGAGACTTCTTAGGAAGACTCCACATGCTGACACCTTTAATCCGTCTTCCTAAAGACGATAAGTAGGGATGTCATCTTAGTGTTAGAGTAGGGATAGATTAATGCTTTTTACTCACCAGCCCTCGATGCCTGGAACCTTGGACTCATGCTTTCTGATCCTCTGCAATCAGTTTCTTGAACTAACTGTATTATTCATGCTACATCATCTCATGAAAGTGGAGAAGGGAGAAAATGTGTTATTAAAGCCAATCAATAAAACAATGATCCGCATGGACACATAGTAACCACAGACAACTACGTAAGGTTAGTTTGATTTATCGCTAGAAGTCAGAGGCAGTGGCGATATTCTAGCATTGAAATGGCCCACACGAAAGCGAGGCTTGACACTCAGCACACAACAGCTAGAACGAGGCTTGGAACTCGCCTCTGTATGCGTTTTGAAAATGAGGCCTGAAACGCGGAAATAGTATGCAGGTAGGCTAAGATCTAGCGTCCTAATCGTAACGGGCACCAAAACGCGCGAAAAATATCTTTTTCAGCTGAGAGCGCTAATGGTTGTCCAATGACAGACGAGGGAAATTTGTTTATAAACACACTCTCGAAGATGACGATTTGATCATCATTTCCGGCAGAGGCAGTTTGGAGTACAGGCGTTTTGGGTGTGGAGAGAAGTGGTCCCAGCAACCGTACGGTAAGGAGTCCTCAACTCTGGCCAAGCAGTAATATATTAGAAGTAAGACCTAAAGGTCAAAAGGGGCCATAATAGTAATCGGGATTGTGTGCCCCCCCCCCTTTTCTTGCTAAGGACAGATTTTCCGATCCACCCCAGGGACACCTCAGCTGACCTGGAACTAGGTATGTCCACGTGTAAACCATATTCCTAATTGAGATACAGGGTGCTATGTGCTATGCTCAGGATAAATAGAGTTCTCTTTACTGCACTTCCCCCCACAGAGGAGAAAGCCAGGTTTATCAGTCGGGAGCTTTTACGATATCGGAATTGTACCGGCCTTCGTGAGATCAAAAACAGACCTAATGGGAGTTTGGTTTTTAAAGTAGGTATTACAACAGTATAGTAAAGCAAGACTATACGAAATAGATAGGCTGATGTACGGTAGAGAATAAGGCTAATCGCATATTTCTTCATAGATAAGAGGACAATATAACATAGATCACACATGCAGAAGCGATTGCCATACGCAATCAGGAGCAGATCTTAAGGTACATGCTTGATGAAGTAGTTTAAGCAACATAATGAATGTGGTTACCATATAAAATAGACCATAGCAACAATCAAATCTTTTTTGTTGCAGCTTTTTAACGCATATTAGGATGTCATCACATATAAACTATACAGAATCCAGAGAAGTGCAGAAAAGCAATATGAAATAAGGTAAAAACATTAACAAATTTCCTCTGTATAGACTCTTGGGGACACAAGCTAACTATATACTGAACTAGAATGCAGAGGATCAGAAAGCATGAGTCGAAGTTTCCCTGCATCAAGGGCAGATGAGTAAAAAGCAATTAATCTATCTGTATTCTAACACTAAGATGACCTCACTACTTAAGTATCTTCAGGAAGAGGGATTAAAAGTGTCAGCATATGGAGTCTTCCTAAAAAGTCCAGACCTTCATCAACACCTGTCTGAAGAAAATCCTCCAAATCCACTGGACGGACATCATCAGCAACAATGACCTGTAACGCCTCCTGGACGCAAAGCAAAACAAAGCAACACTTTGCGTTGCCTTACGTTACTTAATATTTACTTAACTACGCATTTGTGGCTTAGTAATTGTCACATAAGATTTTACATTGGGTCTACACCAATAAAATCGACCAACTTCAACACAAAACCTTAGTAAATGTGACCCATCGTAACTGGCTAGTGGAACTGCGACTTCACGTAAGCATTTCAAAACTTTTGTTTTTGACAAGATAGTGACACCTAATCACAACTAATGAAACTGCAGGTTCATGTAAGAATTTCAATGCTTTTGCATTCGACTCCAATGGGACACCTTGTAAATGTTTGTGGAACTTTGACTTCATGTAAGAATTTCATTGCTTTTTCATTTAACTCAAGTGGGCACCAAGTAATGACTTGTGAACTTCAGCCTGATGTAAAAATGTCACTGCTTTTACATTTTACTTGTCAGGGACACCTAGTGATGATTTATGGAACTGCAGCTTCATGTAATATTTCAATGCAGCCTCATGGAAGAATCTCAACGCTTTTGCATTTGACTTGTGAAGGGACACCTAGTAAAGAGTAGTGGAACTGCAACTTAATGTAAGAATTTCAATGCTTTTGCCTTTGACTCAAGAGGGGTACATAGTAAAGACTTGTGGAACTTCAGCTTCATGTAATAATTTCAATGTTTTTGCATTTGGCCCGTGTGGGACACCTAGAACCTAGTAGTGGAATGGTGGCTTTATGTAAGTATTTCAATGCTTTTGCATATAACTCGAGAGAGAGAACTCTAGGAATGATTTGTGACATTGCCACTTGATCAAAGAATATCAATGCTGTTGCATTTGACTTTAGGGTCGCACCTAGTAATGACTAATGGAACTGCAGCTTCATTAAGAATTCCAATGCTTTTGAACCTGACTCAAGAGTAAGCTCCAATACCCCCTTGAAGAACTGCAGCTCCAAGAAAGAATTTAGAAGATTTAACATCTAACTTGAGAGTGACCTCTAGCAGCGACTTTAGGAATTGCAGGTTTCTGAATATATTATGTATGTATATAACAAAGAATAAAAAGACCCTTGACCAAATATCTTTATCTATTTGCTTGCACTTTGCTTCTTCCTGCCACAGCCCATAGCATAAAGCAGTGGCCATTTTACTGGCCATGAATATAAAGCCGCTCAAAACACAGCACCCCAAGAATACGGTTGAAGGCACTTGACTTAACCAATGACTGATAGTCCCTATATATACTAGGTTGTCTTCAGAAGTATTCCATAGCAATCAAGATATTATTGAAAGTTGAGATATTGATTCATCAGCATACACCAGCATTGTCATATTTATGTATCCTAGCACAATTTATTAGAGTAGCGAAAGTAAATGTGCACATTTTACATTGAAGCCACACCCACCTCAACTTTGTGAAGGACATTTGAAGCAGTTGTTTCTTATGCAGGAGAGATATTTAGTAACCACATGAGTAATTGCAGTTTTGTGACATACTTGTTAAGCAGTTCCTTCTGACTATCGAGGAACATCTAGTGTAGTTTCAGAGGGCTGCAGTCTTGTTAAGGACTTCACACAGTTTCTTCTGACCTGACTTGAGAAGGACATCTCGTTATTACTTGAGGTACTCCAGGTATGTGAAAGACCAGATCATTTATCATTTCCAATGCTTGTTCACTGGTGGTAGCAGTTCTAAACCTGGGAAGAGTCAGGTTGGGTCATTTTGGAAGTGCTAATTGATCTATACAGACTCTGTATAAACCTTATATCCCTCCAATTGATTCATTTTGTCGTTCAGTGTCCACCTGGTTTGCAGTCGAGGGTTGTCCTCTTCTATTTCGCCCTAAATAAAATGTAATTAATTCAAATGTGTCTTTATTAGTGATCTTTCCACTATGCGGTTGTAACAAAGTCTGTCTTTTCTGTTTGCTATATCTCTCCCTCAGTGCCTCTAAATCCCCTGTGCTTTCTCGTGAGCATGCCACATTGTTTACCCATTTTGAGGTAATTCCATATACAACTTTAAAATGCAAATGGACAAAGGAAGCTTGCACTACTGCTTTTTGTGCTGTGATGTGCTGTCCCTGTCATGTATGAGGGTAACTTCCACCATTACTGCAGTTGCTGTACTAGCTTTGTATGTTTGAGGGAAGCTTGAATAACCGATGCCCATGTTGCCCCTTTTCTGTCTGTCATACTGAAGACTGAAAAACACTTTTCACAGGGCTCTGTCCTCCATTATTTCAGCCTCTGTGTTATTATATCAATAGTTAATATTAGCTGACTGTTCACTTTTGATATAATAACAAAAAATGCCAACCCTCGCTGTAATCGTCAAGCAGTGATGTCAGGTAGATAGTGTGTGAGTGAAAATGAGTGATTCACAGTGAGTGAAACAGAGTGAGAATGAGAATATATGTAAGAGAGTGAACGTAAGTGCGAGTGAGGCAGTGACATTGAGAGTGATTTGAGAGTAAAGGTGATTAAAAGTGAGTGGGAGTTAGAGTGACTGAGAATAGACGAGTGTGAGGGAGTATGACAGTGTAACAGAGTGAGTGGGTCTGAGTTAGATTGAATGTGAGTATGCAAATGTAAGTGAGCATGAGTGAGAGTGTGTATGTGAGTGAAAGTCGGTGAGAATGAGTGACAGAGAAGTGTGTGAGAGTGAGTAAAATTGTTAATGAGATTGAGAAAATTACAATAAGTATGATAAGGAGAGAGCAGGCCTGTTGCTGAGTGAGTGAGTGCAACTGAGTTAGTGACAGTGAGAGTGAGCATGAATGAGTGTGAGGAAGGGAGAGAGCGTGAGTAATAAGGAGTGAGAAAATATACATTAGCCTGAGTGAAAGTGTGTGAATACTAGTGAGTAACAAAGGCGAGTGAAAATTAGTGAGAGTGAGTAACTGTGAGTGAGAATGAGGGTGTAAGGGTGGGGGAGTATAAGTAAGAATAAATTAATATGGGAAACCAAATATGACTGAGAATAGGAGTGAGTGAGTGACAGGGAATGATAAGGGGGTGAATTTAAGCAAACAAGAGCAAAAGTGGTGGAGTAAATATGAGAGTGGGTGACAGGAAAGTTAGCGAGAGTGAGTGAAACTGTGAGTGAGAATAAGTGAGACTGGGCATGCATACGAGTAATACTGAGAGTGAGTGAGAATGAATGACTGTGTTGGGGGTGAGAGTGTGAGTGAGAATGAGTGTGAGTGACTGAGTGAATGAAAGAGAGCATAAGTGAGTGTGTTGTGATGTGCTTGCAAATCTACCACTGGCACTGGCATATAAGAGGTCATTCTTGGCACATCGGGTAGCCAATGCAAAAGTCTGGCTCTGGCTCACTAGAGTTTATTCTTGGAATATGGGACACTCATTGCAAAATGCTGGATCTTATGTTTTTGAGGTAATGCTTGGTATGTGGGGTACACAAAGCAAAATGCTAGAGCTAGAATATTGGAGAAACTTCTTTGCGTACATGGTACCAAAGGCAACCAGTCACCCACCCTCAAAATCTCTTAGAGGAGGTGAGGCTCACTTGCTTTACTCACTCGCTGGAATTTGAGTCTAGTAATATGCCCATCCTTTCTCAAAGATCACCAGCCACCACTGCCTTTTCACTATACAAAAGGGAACATGTTTGGCTGATGTTTCAAAGTTCCAGCTTTAGGATTCATAATAAAAGCAGTACTGTCCATGTGGACATGCAGCATGGTGAATGCATCATTTCTATTCTATTCCTGGCCGTCCTCACCTCCACCGCCGTTGACACAATATAGTGGTCTTAGGAAGTCTGATAACTGCGCTTAATGGCGTTTCTTCGACTAATGTAAACTACTGAAAAAGAGGTAATTTGCTATGAACGAGAGGAGCAGTGAAGAGAGCCTTGGTGGGTCAATCTCCAAATTATCTATTGTGCAAGCCCAAGCACTCGTTAGAGAAAAAAGGTCGTCTGATCTGGAATAATGAGCCACCGATACCAGCTGTGAGAAGCTCCAGCATGTTTAGCAACAAGAGCACCCTTATTTACAACGAGGTGCGGCTCTTCCACTAGGGCGGAGGAGCGTTGCCAGACTGCTTTCTGGCAGTGCAAGAAAGCCAAAACATAAAATGGTAATAACTAAAAGTTATTACCATTTTATGTTGTTCTTTTGTGCATTGCAGGCTGGCAGGTCGGCAGGTCTGCTCTTCTTTTTGTGTAGGGCAGGGGAGGAGTGGTTTGCCCACTCCTAAGTGCGCAAAGACTGTGTAGCCGGCCCTCTTTGGCCCCCTAAACCAGTCAAGCGCACTCTGCCCTTCTCCATGCAAGCTGCTATGCAGCCTGCATGGAGAAGATGGCCAACCCATTAGGTCCTGTCTGGGCAGCGCCCCGACCAATCACAATGCTGCTTGCAGTGTCGTACTTGGCTTAGGGGAGGGAGCCTGGCTGCCTGCTTCCTTTTCCTGTCGGAGGCAGGAGAGCAGAAGCTGAGAAGACGCACTACCCGGCGGAAAGGTGAGTTTAATTTAATTATTAATTTTTTTTAATTTCCCCGTGACCCCTCGTGCCCTTCTTCCCACCCACTAGCAAAGGAGCCGCTACTGTTTACAACAAGGGGAAGCCTACACTCCCAGTTTGATTTGGCAAAAAACGCCCATTGAGTATCATACTCAGTGCCACTGAAATTTTGCAAATATGCCGCTGCTACGTTCCTCCACATAATCATGTAGATTTGCCACATAAACCATCATCTGCTGCCTAATCTATAGATTTTAACAAAAAAAGTTTCTATCTCAATGGTTCAAAAGTGACTAAACATGCAGTAATGCGTTTTGCTGCACAGTGGAAGGCCATTTGCAAAGGTTGACTGATTGCTTTTTGCTATGTTTAGTTTTTAAACTGGTACTAATGCGAACAACCGATGCTCAGACAGTATTAACAAGTGTAAACCTGACAAAATAATGAAGTAATACTATCACAAAATATGCCTCGTTTAGCCACACAATTTGGTTTTCCCCTGCCGCATAATTCCAGTGGCACTAATCGTGATATAACCAGGAACAACTATTTTAGTCAGCTCAGTGGCGCGCTGCACCTTTTGCGGGAACAGCTGCACGGTGCTGCGGGATTGTGCTTTGTTATCGCCAGCCCAGAATCAGGCCTCGCTGCCGAGCCCGCTTGGATTACAAAAGGAACTCCCACCTCCGACTGCAAAGAAGCATGTTTCAACCACAGCACAAAGGAGCGCTGTTTCCGCGCCAGCTTTGAGAAACCGCGTTCAGAAGCATCAAAGCTGCCCTTGTCGACAAGATACGGACGAAGATGACTCGAGGGCAGCCGGTTTTGCATCACTAGCCTGGGAAGTGCTGAGGATCAGACGGGTCGATTATTCAAGGGGAGATGGTGCCAAGAAAATGTTTGTTAAGAGCTGGGTGTACCGTATAAATAGGGGAAGGCGTCTCTACTTCAAAAGAGGCTGTGAAATGCGCTGTATTTATTGGCAGCAAGCGTTTCGGAAATCGACATTAGACTTTGAGAGTGACGATGTACCCCAATGTGCTGCTCACACGCTCACCTATGGCCCTCCAAGCAATGTTACACAGGAGCAGTGTGAGGTGGGAGACAAATCCAAGTCAAATGTAATTGTAAATATCTGAACCCTTTTTAAAATGCAGATCTAAGCACATGGCTTAAAGGCGGATAGAATACATTTCCATTTGCTGTCAAGAAGCCAACTCCCGTCCATAAACTCGGTAGGTATAGGGGGGTGCATCTGTCTCAAGCTCTACATCCTACCATGGGTGCCCATTCACCAAAACTCAGGGGGTAGCAGGGTAGCGGAAGTCACATTGCATACCCTTGGACCCTAATGACATAATAGGAAGTGACATCATATGACCCTTGACCCTGATTTTTTTCAAGGAAGGCCGGTCACATGACCATAACATTACAAAATTGGCATAGCTGAAGTTTCAGAATAAATGCATGATTAATATAACAGCGTAACATAGCCATTTTAGATACCATCTGTATTGTGATGCTGATTTGAGCTCTGATAATTCTGGAGCAAAATACATGCCCTGAATTGGAGTGAGCGAGAAAGGGGAGTCAGCCAGACCTCTTTTAGAGGGGTTCTCTCCCTTATGTCATTTTGAAAAGAATGGTGTGAATAGTGCTTTTTAAAGTAACATTTTTCACATACATTTGCTACAATTCAATAGGCAGTGAAATTGCACTCATTAACTATTCAAATCATTTCATGGTGTGCCAAGCCATTGACACCTTACGAACCTTCGGAGTTAACCCCATTTTTTCAAAGTGAAGTATGGGTGCCCCCATATGTCAAATGTTAGCTCCATTGTGCCAGGGATAGCACATTTTCATGTGTACCCCCATATTCCATGGGTGCCCCCTTTATATCAAAAGTGACATAAAATGTGCCAGAATGTTGCAATTTATGCTGTCCATATACCATAAGTGACCCCTCTATCAAAACAACTACCTCAGTATGTCATGGCCGGCATTATGTCATGGTTGCCATCTGTCAATAAGCCTGCTTGTCCACCTTTATGCCAAGAATTACCTCCATTCTGAAAGTGCCCGCATTCTGCCACATGCGAAGAATTTAAATGATGCCAGTATTTTTCCATGGATGCCCTATATGATAAGAATTACCATTAGTATGCCAGGACCAGTATTTTACCATTGGTGCCCTTTATGCTAAGAATTACCCCTAATGTGCCAGTGCCAGTATTTTGTCATGGGTGACTGTAATGCTAGGAAATGCTGCAAGTTTCGCACTGGGTATCTCTATCAGACAGTAATTACCTTCAATATCTCATGGCCAATGGCAAAAACTTACATTCATCACAACACATTCTCACTCACGCTCCTTTTCTCACTCACTCATTTCTTCTCACTCACACTCTCTTAAACAGCCTTACACTTGTTCTTATTCATTCATACTTACCTACATTCACTCTTAGCCTCACTCATTCTCCCTCACTCACATTTACTGATACTCAGGCCAAGGTATGCTAACGCTTTGCTCTGTGCGTGCTTCACTTTGCGGTGAAAAGCCATTGAGAAGAGTTAGGGGGGATTTACTATCCAATGCAAATCTGAATTTGTATTGGATAGTATTACAAAGTTGCATAAACTTGCACTTTGAGCTGCTTTGCGTGTACTTTGTTGCTTCAAGGGGGCATTTCATGGTGGTGAATGAGCATTCCCGTGCAACCACCCATGAGGTTTGACACCATTCCCTATCTACAAACATTTGTAGATAGGAATTTTCAATAATATCTTACACCTCTTCTAGGCATAAGGAGAAAAAATGTTTTAATTTCTCCTCGTTTTTTCAACTTTGCAGGTGTGCTGCATTGTACAGCACACGTTCAAAGTTGGAAACGCCTAAAAGAATAGTTTTTGTACTGGAAGGGACTCCTTCCAGTGCAAAACATGCTCCAGGGAACGCACACACCCTTGTGTATGGCTGTCAAAAATGTGCCAGTGCACGGGAGAGAAAACAATGCACCATAATTTAGAAGTTATGGCATATTTTGTTCTCTCCCTTTGACGCAAGGCAGCACAGCAACTTTGGTGCAGAGTTTCCTTGTGTCAAAAAATAGAAAATCTGGGCAACAATAGCACACAATCTCACTCAGTACTCATGCACACCTACAACCTGCAGTTAAAAAAAATGTTATCTGCCACAAATCCCTCCAAAGATCCTATTCCAGTTAAGTGTGCTCTATTTTTGTTATTACACTAATAGTGAATAATACAATGTTTTTAGTATAATGAAAAACAGGCAGAAAACTAGAATGCGGACCCCCTTGTTCTTGGCACTGATTTTGTCACCTCTGAGGCTAAGGGTCGCAAAGGCAGTGCCAAGGGCTGCAAGGAGCAAGCCAGGAGTCGCAGCTCTGACCCCTTGTGTCCCCTAAATGACGCCCATCCCTCCTACTCTTTTATAAGTGTTACAGGCTTCAAAATGTTTTGCTCCTCATGGGATAGGGTCACAGTTACCCAATCAACTCCACCACCGTAAATAGCGGCTCTCCCTCTGACCCAGCGCCTATGCACATCCTCAAACAAATTGCGAGCACTATTGCCCCCCTTGCCACAGATCTGTTAAACTCCTCATTCACTAATGGCTTAGTCCCCCCGAGCTGGAAACAGGCCAGAATTAAAACGCTCCTAAAGAAACCGGGACTAGACACCATCGACCTGGCCAACTTTCGCCCGATCTCTCTGCTACCTGGATTGGGCAAAATCGCTGAAAAGCTAGTGAATCATCAGCTCTCAGGATTCTTGGAGAGTAATGGCCTACTGAGCGACTCCCAAACGGGTTTTCGCCCAGGACAGGGCACTGACACAGCCCTCATAGTAGTGACGGAAGAGGCCAGATGCATCTTAGATTCAGGGGGATCAGTGGCCCTGATCCTCCTGGATCTGAGCGCTGCATTTGACACTGTGGACCATGTAACATTGGTCCACCGTCTTGCTAAACTGGGCATTGGAGGGTCAGCCCTTAGATGGCTGGATTCCTTCCTGAACAAACGCTCCTTTAGGATCTGGGAAAATGGTGTCATGTCAAAGTCTACACCCCTCCAGTGTGGGGTCCCTCAGGGATCCTCCCTGAGTCCCACATTGTTAAATGTTTATATGGCCCAGCTGGAGGAGGTAGTAGCCCCTTTTGGGATTAAATCCATCAGCTACGCAGACGACACCCAACTAGTCGTCTCGCTGACACAACAGGGGGGATGCTCAGACAACCTCTCGGGCTGCCTAACCGCAATTTTTTCCTGGATGACCGGCTCAAAGCTCAAATTGAATGGGGCTAAAACCGAGATTATGGTTTTGGGCCATCAATTTACATCCCTGCCCACAGAGTACTGGCCGCCTTGCATGGGTGAATTGCCCCAACCAAAGGAGAAAATTAAAAGCCTCGGGGTTTGGTTCGAACCCCAATTAACCTTCAGGACCCATGCACAGAAAGTTGCAGGAGGATGTTTTGGCCTGCTTCGTGCAGTACGAAAAGTTCTCCCCCTCCTGCCTTTTCAATCCAGGAAGCTACTAATCCAGGGCCTAATTTTATCCAGACTGGATTACGGCAATGCTCTTCTCTTGGCTGCACCAAAGGCCACAATTAACATCTTGCAGCGGGTGCAGAACGCTGCGGCTAGGCTGCTCATGGGGGCGCCAAGAAGAGCCTCTGCCAAACCATTGCTGAGAGCCCTGCATTGGCTCCCAGTCCAGGAACGAATCACATTCAAATCACTCTGCATTACCCACAAGACACTGCAAGGTAAAGGCCCACCGGCCTTGAGAAATCTGATTTGTCCCTATAGACCGGCTCGGGCCCTACGGTCTGATGGGGACAATCTTGCTACTGTCGCCAGAGTGAGGAAGGCCCGTACTGGAGTGCGCCGTTTTTCTATGAACCCGGCAAAAAACTGGAACGCTCTTCCCAGGGATATCCGGATGGAATCCTCTTATCTGAAATTCAGAAAATCTCTTAAAACTTTTCTTTTCCCTAAAACTTCATAATACCCTATATCCTCAGAGTCCTCTGTTATTAGTCAGTTAGCGCTGGGACGCTCTAGGGCAGCCATGCGCTTTATAAATCAAATTTCATTTCATTTCATTTCATCAAGCCACTGACCGCTATTCCAGTTGTCCACGGTCCACACATACACTCCTCTCAAGTGGCTGATAGTGCCCCCAGATGGTCCCATCCTTCCTAGGCTCTACATACTCTGTTTGTTTTAAGTGTGAATGTGATCAGTCTCATCAACAGTCCTAGCCTTTAGGCTGCCTCTATGCAACTCTCAGATTCTAGATTCTATCTTCCATTGGTCGGTCCAGATGCGAAATTCTCTGGCATTAGCTTCAGACATTCTTTACCCTCCCCAACCAGCCTGCCCGTGTTCTTTCAAGTGCCTCTTCACACATTTGAAATGTATTCATCTTAAGCCACCTATCCTCCAAACACAAACAAAGGGTACTTGAACCACTCTTGCATAAGCCACTACACTGTATTTTAAGAAGGTCACAGTTATATTTGCTCCCCAGCTTCCATTTACAAGAGTCTTCCTTTCCACTGTTAGAGTGATGCTGAAACTGCTGATGTTCAAGACTCTTTGGCTAATGGACATGATGTGTGGGCTGATGCCTAAGAGAAATATGTTAAAGCAGAGTCCAATTTCTAGCCAACTTTGAAACTAGATGGAAATGTACTGCAAGTGGTTGCCTTTCTCAATATTCAACCTCCGGTCTCACGGCACATGTTGCCTTGATTTGCTGAAATGCATTGTATTTTAGAGACATGTTTTAAAAGATGTGTGTCAGGATTCACTAACCTTGTGCGCCAAATCTAAAGGTAGCGATGTACTCTTCCTACACAGGAATACGATGTCCAATGGTAGAAAAAGAGAATGGATAACAGAGTAAACAGAGACAATGGATTCCATCACTCTGAATCCTTACTTCTTTTGATCAATGTTCTCTGTAGGATGTCGGCAAAGAGCTGTCTTAAGCAATTGGCCCTAGTGCCATGAGACTTAAAGGTGAAAGAGTGCAATGCAAAATGCCTGCCTAACTAAATAAAAGTATGCTTAATTATATTAATGAATGGATACACTTGAGCAATATCTGCACGATCGACCTGCTGTGGGTTAAGGGCGCTGAGGTTGGGATCTTCCCGGACTACATACTGGAGGTGTAGGGCTGATGAACCTCCTTTCATCAGATAAGAGAGCGATATGGGACGCCAATGTCCAATATGCACTCATGTTCCCTGCCTGGCTCAAGGTTATTGTGGACACCACCACCATATTTTTCATGATCGCGGAAATGGCATGGGACTGGCTGGAGCAGCATCAAGGCAGGACAAGACTCTGCCACTTACACTATACCATCGACCTTGAACAAAAGATGATGACTTTAGCGCAGGAGAACAGCCCATCTGGGACCTCCCCAGGAGCAAGTGGGCAGAGTAGAGTCACTGATTACACTAAACTCTTTTGGGGACCTATCACGGAGAAGTCCCAGAGAACTGAACTCTGGCCTGCACTCTGACAGGTCGAACTCTGAAAGGACACTGGGAGGCACTCTGCACCCACCACCCCCAAGATGACACTGCCCATGGAAGACAACCTGTGATTACCTACTTGGGGGTGCTCCAAATACTGCTCACCTGTTGGACCCTATCAGATGGGTGTGGGTACAAGGCACAGACTCTATTCTGACGCAATACCTCGCTGCAGGAGCAAACACTTTAAAACACTGGAGAAATGTTGCTTTGTTTTATATGGGGAGGACCAGAGGATGGGTGGGAGGCTGATAGCCATACACCCTAAATAACTTACTAAGCATTTGCTACTGAAGCCATTGTAGTAATTTCCTGTTGAAAGTGTTTTGGATTTTTTGTTATTGTTTGCATCAGTATGGGATGGATAACTATTGTGATTCCATCCGGGGTGGGAGTAGGGACTGTTAACTAATGACTGCACTCTATAACCACTGCTTACATATGAAGATGTGCACATCACAGATACTTTAGACATGGGGAGACCACCGAACATGGAAGTGACCACACGTCAGCTTAAAACTTGGAGATGAGGTCCACAAACACTTACACGTTCCTCACATGGAACATGAGAGGTACGAACATGATGAACAAGTAGAAAGCAGTAATTCTTACTTGGCTGCTTCAAATTTGAGGAGAGCACCTGCATCCCCTTGGGTGTGGCAATAATCGAGCATTTCCAACATAATAGTGGAATGGCTCAACAGAGTGGGAGGCGTTCAAAGTAATGATACGAGGATACTGCATGGGCCAAATTGTAGGAGTTAAGAAGTTACTAGAATCTGAGCAAGTGCGTCTGGAAGGCAACCTTGGTGTGTTAGAAATTAACATCCCAACAGATCTCTCCCTACCCTTTCACTCTGATGGGTGTCAGAGAGACAACAATAGGCAATAATGCAGGTGAGGCTGAGGTCCCTGACATATCTGGTCATCAGAGGGGGGTTGGGTGGGTAAATTACTGGCATGGTTGGTATGACCATGAGTAACAGGGTTGCCAATCACCCAAATCCATAGTGAGACAGGTGTGACACCGATATTCATTAAGTTTTTGTCAGACATTATATAGAATTGCATGTTAAGCAGCGGCAGGCTCCTAGGGCAGACACTGAGACGTACTTGGATAGGGCATGGCTTCCCAGATTGATTTTCCAGGCCGCTGATGATCTGGACGGGCAGATTACAGAAGAGAAGATTAGAGAGACAATTAAAAAGCTAGCACATTGCATGGCGCCTGGAACGGTCAGTTTGCCAGCAGAGTTTTACCAGGAGTACGTGGACCATTTGGCCCCGCAACGAGCTGACATATTTAGGGGAGCACTAGATAGTGGTATGCTGCCAGTCGCAACCAGAGAGGCACTTACACTGTCAGGCAGTTAGATGCCGATTTTGTAAATATACTATGGACCTGCCCAGTAATGGAGATTGTGGACCAAACTGGCAGAGGATGTTGAGCGCACATTAGGAAGACTAAATTAACTTAAAATGGCAATATGTCTGCTGGGCCTGTGCCCGTACAGGCCAGAGAAGAAAGTAGGCAATAAATTCCTGAGCCTAAACCTGGCTCTTGCGGTGGGGATATAGCCTTTCACTGGAGGACGACTGATGATCCGCGGCACTGCAGATGAAAGGGGGCAATGAACAGCTGGTCCATCTGGAAAGGGGCGACTCTGCGGAAGGAAGAGCAGCGGGGACTCCACAAAAAGCTCATAGTGGACCTCTTGCTGGAAGCAGTGAGGCCTTCCTGAGTGAAGACACTGGGGAGAAGGTGTGAGTGCAACAAACCAATATGAGACAATTCCAGGGAGAGTATGTCGGCCCAATGTAAGGATTATCTGGTCTATCAGCGCATGATATATGTTACCTTATTAACAATACTCTGTGAAACATAGATTTCGTACAGACCTCCTTAGTGTCAGACTTTCAATGCCAAGAATTTAGCTCTGGTCCTTTCCAACAGACTGGTAGCATTTGTTTCTGTTATCATCCATACCGACTAGAAATGCACACAGTTCCTTAGAAGGGTGCACTGGTTAGGGGCCAGGAGAGATAGAGCGCTAACTAGAAAGTGAGTTATCTCTTTGGAGGCTGAAAAAGTGTTTGACTCCCTCAGTTGATTGTAGTTATAGAAAGGGATGCACAGAATGAATCCAGGTGAAAGTTAAGATTTCTGTTTAATTTCCTCTGTACAATGTTTCACACAAATATTGCTAAGTTTTCACCACCGCTAAAATACATGTTCGAACCAGCGTTCCTCCTTCCTAAGGCCCTTCAGAGTCCAGCATAAACTCAATGAGGGCTCAAAGGGATAGCTGGTTTATGGAAGGCTAATGCATCTTGATGTAGTGTTCTTGAAGGAGGTGCATCTCCAACTCTTTCCTAAATTGAAGCAGCAGTGGGGCTAGTGGATTTTAGGATATGTTTCCAGATCGAGGGTGCATTGATGGAAAAGGTATGCTGCAGAGATTTTTTTTTCTTCCAAGTTTTCATTTCTTAGTCTGTAGTCGGACAGTCCCCTGGTTGCACATGTGCCTATAAGTACCAGAGAGCTGAGCTTGTCTGGATAAGCAAGATGCTCGTCATGATGGTTTTGTAAATGATGTTGCTGGTTTTGAAGATTTTGCCGATGGCAAGGAGAGGCAATGGCCTTCCATCCGGACGGGTGTGATGCAACCATATTTTTTCAGGCCCTGAATGAGACATCTTACAGCATGTAGAATGCAGTTGAAGGGTGCCAGTGGAGTCTAGGAGACCAAGAGTAAGGCCTAGAGTAGGGCCGTACCAATATCCAAACACGAATATGAGGACTTGTCCAGCTGTTCTGAAACCGCTTTCTGGAAGAAACAGTTTCACCTTTTTTTTTAGAAGAGAGCTGGTATCATGTTGTCTTTGTTTTTATGGTAATGTGTTCCCTGGGGGTGAAGTTGGTGTTCAGTAAAAGTTAGGATTCAAAGCCATCAAGGATGATGTCATTGAGCCAGGTTTAACTATTTCATATTACACTGTGTGTAACTGTCAGGCTCATGGGTACTTTGGATCATCACCACTGGTCTTCCATGTGTGCCAATGACACCCAAACACCCTGTCTCTGCCCTAGGTCTCTGTCTCATACCCACATTTGCTGCCTGAACCAGCCACAATAAGACTTCTTGATGTGAGGGGAACTAGAGCCACTACCTCACCAGGTGCAGCTGGTACAGGTAAGAACGGTGGGGTTGGGCAAGAGGAAGTCAACATACAACAGGAAACAAAACAATAAATAAAACCACTTATCTTGAGTTGGCGATGTGGCGAGCGCAAGGTAAGTAGTTTTATTTATTTATTTTTCCTATTCTGTCTTAGGTCGACTGTGCCGCCACACCCCCCCACCCTGCCTGCCACATTTATGTGTACTGGCCACGCCTGCTGGCCCTAGCCAATGTCATCAAACACATCCCACCTGCTGGGCCTGTTCCAGTGCCTAATTTATTATCATTCTATGCATCACAGAATGTATCCCTATAATGTGCTCTTCACCGACATCCCTCCTAATGTGGAGATGACTGACCTGGGTCATTCGACCTCTTATGTCTGAGGCCTGTGGCCTCTTATTATGTGGGTCTGGCCTGCCTTTTGTCAAAAATGACACAGTTTCCCTGTGCAGTCCCTGAGGACTGTGATTGATGTAGGGACTACCATAGAAACTGCTCACTTCCGGTCCAGTGCTACAAGAGTTGCCATCTCCCCTGAGGATCAGCCCCAGTCACTCGTTGCAGTACCTCACCGGCACAATTTCATCCCTCCAATGGATCACTGTTTGGGTGGCCTGCTAACACATTGTTGCACAGTGAGTCTATAAGAACCCACCTGCGCATGGCCGCCATTGTGATGACATTTGGTTGTCGACATCAGAAACCTCGCTTCTCGCGGTCCTTTCCAAAATCCCTGGGCAACTAGGGCAGTTCTCTTACCTCCTCGAGACCCACCCTGTTTCATTTGACTCAATCACACAATCACAGCCTCTCTATTTCTTCCATTGCTCCGTCTTTTCTTTTAAAACTTCACTATATTTGTTTATTTACACTTTGTGTCTAATTCCTATCATTTCCACTTTGTCTGTATACTGTTTTTAGACATAAACAAATGTTGTGGTAGTATTCAGACAAATAGCTCACAGCTTTTCACAGTTGAATGCATCCAGAAAGGCCCTAAGATTTAAAATTGAAGTTTTTCAGAACTTATTCTTCTTGCATGGTGCTGAATAGGAATGCTGTAGCACAATTAAAAAGGTAAAATACCAGAGTATCTGTTCTGGCAAAAGAGTAACCCCTGGCGCATACACTGACCCGGACGCTGCAAATTTCAAAGACATAAACACAAAATGCCTCATTCCGGCCCATCCACTGCTTTTTCGTTCATTATTCACTCATGCAGAATTAATGATTCTGCTTCAGCAGGAAATGCTTGGACACTATTTATAGAAAAACATTACTTTTTGTAAAGATGCACTTTTCTTATGGTACAAACAGGCTGCTCTTTTACGCGCTCCGTCTATAGATTATTTCCATAACGGCACTGAAAGAAGAAGGCATGGGAGTGCACATGATCCTAATTTCTTTTGAAAATATTGCTTAAAGGCAGGGCCACTGGAATTATACTGCAGGGTGGGCCAGAGTATGTGGCAGGTTTGAGTAAATTATGCAGCAAGAAAAGACAAATTATGGGGTGTATTACTTCATTATTTTGTCCTTTTTAGGTTGAGCTTAGGCAGTGTATGCACTGTCTCTTCGAAACCTACTGTAATCAGTCTGTGGGCTTCCACTCTGCTCATCTTCTTGCTATTAGTTGCCTGCATTGTCACTCAGCTATTCTTTATTCCGATTTGTTGAAGGCATGCATTTTTGTTTCTTATTTCCTCCATCAGAGCACCTTCTAAGTACTTTAACCTTACGCTTTAGGTGTTTATGTGTTCCTTTGGGGACTACTTTTTTTTCATGCCTGCTCGTTTTTCACTGTAGGCATTTGACCAGAGCACTCGGGCTGCAGCTGGACTGTAAATCATGTTCTTCTCTCATTACATTTGTGGTGTACGATGGCGCTTGTTTCTGCCCCCGCTGCCCAACGAGAATCGTGACCACGACTATTTACGTTAATTTCCACGTGCTTCTGATGCACTGAGAAAATCACTACAGTTATGATTTGTAACAGCGGCCTCACGCAATGCACAAGGATATGATTAATGTCACAAGACTGTCTTCGTTCTGGCCAATCCAGTTCCTGTATAACTACTCTATACTCAAGCACATTTGCCTTTGGTGAATGATGTGTTAAGGGCCCACCACATCAGACCTTCTTGACACCGCCCTCCCCTTTCTGCTGATGTGCCCTCGCCACTCTCTCCTCTCTTTGCTGTCTCCATGTTGAAATCTGTAGGCCTGACCCTGTTGCTGAAGGGCGGTCTTGCTGCCCCATGAGTATTAAGTTGGAAGCCTTGATTATTTGCATAGTCTGGGCATTGCGCTGCACTACATGGGTATAACTAGGTGCATGCTGGACCGCATTCTTGTTATCCTCTTGAATTGAAGATAAGGTGACAAAAGTATAAAAATATTTATTGCACATTTAATAAAGATGTTTGGTAACAAGACATTTCCGCCTCCATCTCCTGTGTCGCTCAGTTCTCTCGCCACTCCCAATCTCTCAAGCCCAACATTCTCAAATCAAACCACATAAACATTGAACAAAGAGAGAAACAGAGTACAGCACAAACCCCAGAATGACACAACATCTGGTAATATAACACATCCATGGGTGTTCCTCCTTCCTTCCCTGACCGCCATCTTGTGACGGTTGTCCCCCCTTCTCTCTGTGTCTCACTTGTCTGTGAGGGGAGCGCGAGCGCCACTCATTCTCTCGGAGAAGCGCCTCAGCAAGAGGTCACTGTCCCGGCACTGGTAGCTGAGTGGGCTAGGGCTTGTTGCCCGATTCCCTGGTCATACTACTGCATTCACAGAGCTCTCTACACAGTTACTATTGAGCTTTTCTATCTTGTGACACATTCAGTGGTGTGATGCAGCCTTGGCGGTTGCTGCCTGTAGCTGTGTTGTTGCTTGTGTGGTCTTGATTCCAGGGGGGCTTCTATGGTGGTTTCCTCCAAACAAAGTCACTCTGTAAAAGCCTTTGGGTGGCCAAAGAGTCGGGTATCGAAACACAAGTGCATCTGAGTTTAACATATGTCAGCACCAACAGACAAGAAGCCGACTGAAGTCCTTGCTATTCTTTCAGTCACTCCGCTTTGAGATTTGTTGCAGTATGTTGTTTCTTTCTCAGTGTGGCACCTTTACCAGGTTCCACAGCCCATTCCCACAACACTGCTTACACGCCCCACCACCCCTCCCAGGTTGCTGCTTGCCAGTCCCAAAACCCCCTCCGTCACTGCTTCTTTGAATGCACTTTGACCACCATCTGTCCCGTTCCCTTTTTGGGCTGCTAGTAGTCTGTGCTTTAAGTACCTCACAGAGTTTACATTTGTGAAGAATGGAGAATTTTTGAGTTTTTAATACTTTCTAAATATAGTTTTTTGTTTTTATCAGACTTTAATGTTCTCTGTCAGCATTTTTGTGGGCTGGGCTTGTTTTGAATTTCTTTGGTAGGGTGTGTGATAGTTTTGGGATTCTTTTCAAGGGGGGTGTGCATGTTTTGGATTTCAGACCCTGCAACACGAGTCGTGAGCAGGTGACATGCAGATGTGGTGCCTGTGCCTTTAAAGAGAGCACAGACTGTACATAGGACGGGATGCCCTGCTGTTGTCGTTAGTGTAGCTGCAGCCTGTGGCCGGTAAGAAACTGCGTCATGTGTCTGCTTTGGGTGGAAGGGAGGGGCTTGGGGGGATTTAATCAAGGAAGAATTGCAGACTGTATTATTTTAGACTAGGCTATGAGCTTCTTTAAGCGTGTGGGAAACTTTGGAGGAGACTGTGTTTAGGGGGTATATGGTATTGGAGTAATCATAGTTCCAATATCGGCATCACTCACCACCCCTCATGCAGCATCATGCCGAATAAATAAACAGACACCTTTTTCGTGGAGAAAATTGCTGCAGGTTTATTAGCACACCAACTATGCCAACATGGTGGGTTATCCTACAGGCGATCCAAAGGCAAGCCGCCCCTCGCGGCTTACCACCTGTTGGGCCAACTTGCATTGTGGCCTTAGCCAATCAGTGCTTAGCGGTTATGGTGAGGGGATAGCCCCTCCCCTTCCGGTGAACCCTCAGTCCAACCCATTACTGACACCCCCACCCTATGAGGGGCAGAGCGTTCAAGTGACCCCCGGTTGTACAGGTTTCCAACAGTCCGTAGGACAGACAGAGCGCCGTCTCACCTCAGGGTCCACCGCAAAGACTTCCTGGGGATATTAGGCCTCAGCACCCTTTGTGCTCCTGAAGAGTGTACCCCTGAGTACCTTTCTTCCTCTGGATTGCCCTGTGTGGTGCCCGTCGCAGCCAGGGCCCCGCACCAAGGTCGGCATTCCTACTTACATCCTGCTATTTCCAGGGCATCCTCCAGGTCCAGCAAGAGCAAGTCCCACCCTGGACAGGTGCACCCCATCTTCATAAAGACTCCCTGTGGGCTTTGGCATACCACAGGCCATGCCTCATTAACAGAACCCCCATTGTTCCGTGACTCTGTGCATGACATCATTAACTCAGCGCAGTTGACTCTCCTGCGCGCAGCCTCCATAGCCTCCCGACTGAGTTCCATGCCACAACAGCCGGGGGTGATCTCTGACCACCAAGGTTCACCTGTCCCCAACTTGTTGCTTAGTTTGCACATTGTGGTCTTCATTTCTTGAAGCAAAGTCCTCTTCCTGTTTGAGCCTGTATCACCAGAGGCACCGGCTTACCATTGAGCATAGCTCCTTGGTACTTCCCCCAAACACCCTGTAGATACCCTGTAGATATGGCGTGCAGCAACCATGTCTAATAATGCAATACCCCTTCTGCTCAGTGAATTTACGCATAGCACTGCTACACCAGGCGGGGGTATCTCCAACCGCCCTAGAGCACCCCATCCTCTTCAAAACTCCCTGTGGATTTTATCATGCCGCAGGCCATGCTTGATAAACCAAACCCCTTTTGTTCAGTGACTCTGCGCATGGCACTGTTAACTCTCCTGCATGAAGTTTCCACGGCAACCCTTGACCGGTCTCCTCGCCACACTATCAGTGGGGTTAACTCTGGCCATCATAACACCCATGCCCACAATTGGTTGCTTAACTTACGCCAGGAGGATATAATTTCTGGCAGCAGTACCCTCCTACCCAGGCAAGTCAAATCATCGCCTCCCCAGTGTAAAGCCACCCCCAGCGGGCAGTTTGTGTCTTATTGTGCAAAGTTCCTATGCACATCAATGTCTCAGTCGGTAGGGTAGTAGAGATGCTAAGTGAATGAATGTGATCAAGAAACATGGGCCCTTTTTCTCCCTACCTGGATATTAAAATAACCGATTGGGGCACAGTGGACTGCTTGTATTTCTGCGCACTGTGCCACTGCATCCACTGCACCAATTCCCATTCTTACAGAGCTCTTCGATCCCCATTCTACCTGTCTCTCCTCCCTCTTCCATATCTTCATTCCTTTCTCTTCTTTACACCTTCCTCCCTTCATTCTCTCTCCTCTCTATCACTTTCCACTCAGTCTTTCTTTACCACCTTTCTCACATTTCCTTATCTCTTCCTCATTTTTAAAAGTGTTCTTCTCGCCCGATTTACCATCTCCTTTTTCTTTCCCTTTTCATCTTTCTCCCCTACTTCTTCCTCATCCAATTCTCTCTCCAATGTCCTACCCTCCTTTCCTCAAACCCCCATTTCATTTCAGTGTACACTTTATGCTCTTCATCTCTTTCTCTTTCATCTATAAGTTATCTTATTTGATTTCTCTCTCTCTACAATCTCCTTTCACTTTCATATCCTTATTTTTGCCCTTTGGTGCCCCTCTTTCTCCTTATGTCTCTTTTTCTCTTTCATGTCCCTATTGACTTCTCCTCTCCTTGCTATTTTTCACACTCTCATTTTTTATTGCCTTTCTCTCTGTTCTCAATTTTGCTCTTGTGCACTTTTTTCTTTTTAGCCTTTTCTTCCTCCTCACTAGCCTGTCTCCATATCTTTGTCTCTCTGTCCTCTCATGTCTACCTTCCCTTTTTGGCTTAACTTACTCCCTCAAAGGCAGATGCATAGCTTCAGTTTCTGACTTTTGGCTTTTCACCAGTCCTCAAAGTTTACCAAGAGGCCGCACTTTTCTGTAATTTTCAAAGTCCTTATCTAAAACACATAGATAAAAGGCGTTGTAATTTACAATGCCAATAGCTCCAACTCTCCCAAATGCGAGACCTGTTGCATTGCAAATTCTTGTTAACACTATCAGGGCATTGTTTGCACTTCATTAGTACCAGTTTAACATCCAAATATAGTAATAAGAAATAGAAAGGTGACCAGTCAGCCTTTGAAAAAGCCCTTTCACTGCACAGAAACATGCATTACTGTGTTTTTACTTACTTTTGAACCGTGTGAGCCACAAGCAATTTTTTTCGTTAAATTCTGCAGATTAGGTAGCAGATGTTGGATCATGTAGCAAATGCTGCAAATCTAAAATTATGTGAAAAACACCACTGCGATGTAGTGTATTTTTGTAAAGCGCACAGCTGCCCCAACGGGGCGTCCCAGCGCTGTATAACACTGTGGAACCCTTCCTGGCTCTCCCTGTGAGAAGCCCCTCCTGGGCACCCCCAAGGTGAAGCCAGGCATCCCAGTGTTGTAGGGGCCGTTGTGGAGATTAAGCAAGCTATTGCTCAGAGTTGCAGCGTGGGACCCATGATTAGAGTAGGCGCCGAGGCAAGAATTATCGAGCCGCGGACATTGAGCTGAAGACCCTGCCGCGTCGGGACTTGAACCTTGGTCCCGGGCCTGATCTCTGCTTCAGAGTCTGCCGCTCTAACCAGTGAGCCACACTTCTCCACACTTCTACAACCACATAATTCCCACCTGACGGTTATCTTCATTATTCAAAATTATATTTCTCCCTGTCCCAGTCTTTACATTATGAGATGTGCCTCCCCTCAAACAACATCACTTCCAAATGTTTCTTAAATGTTAACCCCTCTATACCTACCAGTGTAAGGCCCCTCATACCACTAGAAAAATGCTTTAAATAACAAGCTGCACCGAGGAATAAGTGGCAAGGGTAGAAGGTAGGGGCCTGGACTGATAAAGGGAGGACTATGGTTTCAAATAATGAAGATTACTGGTAATTATTATTTTCATTATTCCAAAACCTATCTTCCCAATCCCAGTCCTTGCATTATGAGGAACTACAATACCTCGGTGCTTTCAAAGACAACAATATATCCAGATCAAATGAACACATTGGATTAAATACTTTTCAGAGTAACACAGAAGATTGCTAATACTTCACACCTGACTTCAGTACGCCTAAACCAAAATTAACAGACTCATTCAGTCCTAATTTAAGATGCATCACAAAGCTGGTTTCTGATGACCAGGTTACAACCCTGCCCAATTCTATTTTATTGAGACATAGTTTATCTCTGCCCACAAGTCTCGTAGATCTACCTCTAATAGGACCAGTGAGATGCAAACGCATGTTAGCATAGGCTTTCGTGATACCCTGTCTATTTGTAGTGGAGAGATGTGTTTTTACCTTTGTTTACTGGACCAAAAGCAACAGAAAGAGAATTGCATTTTCATATATCCTTTGTCTTATCTAAGTAGACTAGTAAAATCTTCTTGGTGTCTAATCCAAAAGGAATTAGATTTTCATCCTCAGAACAACAGAGACTGGAAGGAGTATGTCTTGGTGTTTGTGAAATTGCTACTGCACTTTGGGACAAATCTTTGAGCTCAATTTAGACCCACCCTATCTGGAAAAAACTTAATATAGGGATTTGAGGACAAGAGGGATCCCAATTTTCCTAATCATCTTGCTGAATTAATAGCTACCAGGAACACTAATTTAATTGTTAGCCACTGAAGAAAGGCAGACTCTAAGGGCTCTGCAACACCTTTAATATCTGCCCATTGGAAGGGTAATGTTGAAAGTGATAAGCAGTTATTTAAGTGCTTTAAAAAAGTCACTGGTTGTTGCACGATGGCTGATGTGAGTACACCTCTTGCAAATTACCCCAGTAATTGTTATGAATATGCCAATGGGGTGCAGGTCCGGACTGGCCGTAGCGGGCACCAGGCATTTTCCCGGTGGTTCGGCAGGTTGGGGGTCAGTTTTAGGCCCCTGGGGGGCCTTTTTGTTACCCGGGGCCAGCAATATCGTCCCCCTGTAACAAAATCAGCCAAAATCGACTCTAGCAGACAGCTTGGCCACACCCCCTCCTCTACCCAGGGGGGCCAGCTGAGCAGTTTGCCAGGGCCGGTTTCGATTCCCAGTCCGGCCCTGATGGGGTGTATGGTTTTCGATATTGCTGTACAGAAGTCGCCCCCTCACTTGAGCAATCAAAGGCCTACAAACCTCTTCTCTCAATTTCCAGACCGAGAGCCTTAGGACCTGAAGAGTGTGGAAAGGAAGCAGGGGATAACTTATCAGTGGGGGATGGAATGGAAAAAAGAAATGATCTGGTACCGCTAGTTGAGACAAAAGAGGAAACCACATCCTTTTTGGCCAAAAGAGGCCACTCTCCCCCCATATCTTCCACCGGAACTAAGGTGTCGTATATCTGAGTCACTGGGCACCAATTAGATAGGAGATCAGTGGCTAGCAGCTTAAAGTGAAGGTGTGCCCAGGAAGCCAATGCCACTGTGACAGCCATTAGTCCTTGTACCTTCAAAAACATTATTTCTAATGCCTCCTGGCAGGTAAGAGATGTTTAATGCTTTTTTGTAATGTTCAAATCCTACCTTCTGGGAAGAAAACATTTGCTTCCACTGTATTGAGTTGTTCCCGGATAAGCAGTATTTATTTTAGAAGGAATCAACTGACACTTTCCTAGTTTTAGCAGAAAACTCATCTCAGTGAGGCAATTAACCACTCTTTCTGCAGAGGATACCACCTTAGTAAGAGAAGAGGAAACAATCAACTAATCATCCAGGTATGGTAAGACTTGAATGCCCTCTAAGTGCAACAGGGCTAATATTGGAGCCAATACCTCAATGAAGACTCTTGGTGAGGTTGCCAGGCCGAATCGTAGAGCTCTGAACTGATAATGCTTTCCCTTCTACAGCAAATCGAAGTAAAGGCTGGCTTATATGATGAATTGGTAAGTGGAAATGTGCACCTTGGAGATCTAGAATCCTCATTACATCCCCTTGTGTCATGACTGGAATCACCTCCTGAAGGGACATCATGCGGAACAGAAGCGTGTGGACAAACCTTTTTAGATTCATCACTAGATGGTAACAGCCAAATCAAACGTAGTGTACAACAAAAACTTTCTCAACAGTTCTAATCCCCCACCAGACAATCAAAAAGGGACTTAAATCCTTCAGTCAGGTCTGAGCCACATAAACAGCATAGGACCTTGTATCAATTACCAAATTTGCGGTTGTTGTCAGAGGGATTCTGGTGGTAAAGCAGAACTGTGCCTTGTGATAACAGGATGTCAGAATGTAGGGACTGAGTCACTCTACGTCAGTATCTGTCAGCCCAAATTCTTGCTAGCTCACAGTGCCTCAACTGAACGCCTAACCTTCCCATAGTAGCAGTTGATTTTAGCAGCCTAAAAGATGACCCTCTATTCCACAAGAGACCAAGGAAACAGATCATCACTTTTGGCTCTCACTCATGCATGCCTATGGTAAACAAAGGAAAGAAATTATGACATTTCTAATACATTTATTGAAACTATCCTTGTCTATTACAAATCTAATGTGCTGCAATGACTAGGCAGATGAAACTAAACAAAGGCATTAGCATTACTATCAGGCTTTATAAAAATTAACATCCCAACCAAGGCAAATTATCTATCTGTCTATGCCTATCCTTACTGTGTAAGTAAGTATATTAATGATCTCTGGGATTAGCAATGGACCACATACCTGGTGTGATAGTTAGGTGGTCTGTATCATGAGTGTAAACGCCAGACTGTGTGTCAGGCTCTGCTTGCGTTTATTCCAGGACAGGTCTCTCTGCCAGAATTCTCCATTCTGTCCCCCATGGGGACAAGACACAGTTTATATGCTAAAACTACTGTGTTGGAAACTTGCAGCTGTGCTACCATGTTATGTCTAAAACATTAAGAGCTGTTGCTGACCGGGCAAAAGAAAACAGTACATTATGTTGTTATGTATTCCAGACAATCTTGTACAAAGGGTGCAGACCGACTCCCAGGAAGAATCACTGAATAACAAAACAACATTTAAAGCATATTCCTAAAATAATAACATGAAAACAAATATGTTATGTGTGACTGTGCAAAGCAAAACAGCCATAAACATCAGATACACTGAACTAAGGAAAAACCAAAGTGGGCCCAGAAGGGATTTCATTACACTGTGAAAACTCATTTCAAGGCACTCTCAGCATGTGTCTGTGTGTGTATGTATGTGTGTGTTTGTCGCATATATATATATATTAATGCTTAACATGTATACAGGTCACTGCATAGTTTTGATTTTTTTTAATTATCTTTATTGAAGTTTTTTCTCCCATTTTATGCAAGAAGAGCAGAGAAGAACAAAATACAGATTTTGCATTCCATAAATCACATGATAAAATACCAAATCATAGG
This sequence comes from Lissotriton helveticus, assembly GCF_964261635.1. NCBI lineage: Eukaryota > Metazoa > Chordata > Amphibia > Caudata > Salamandridae > Lissotriton > Lissotriton helveticus. The sequence continues at coordinate 351,230,829 of NC_136069.1, read as the reverse complement.
CACACACATATGATACACTAAGAATAATACAATAGATGATAAAGAAAAGAAACTTAAGCATCCTAGTCTTTAAACCAATCCGTAACCGGTGCCCATATCTTCATACCCATAGACCTTTTTTTCCGGCCTTTCATCCTATATATAGCAATTTCCATATTATACGTAGCTAACAGGCGCGAACGGCATGTCTCAAAAGTCGGAGGCACTGGGCTAATCTAATCATACGTAATACAAGCTTGTATTAATGCCATAAAAATAAATAAAAAGCTTTTCTTCTCTTCAGAGAGTTTATCCGACGTTACACCAATTAATACCAATTCCCCCGTTAATGTAACCGTTGATCCCAAGAGTGCAAGCAGAAAATTCTCAATAGAAGAAAACCAATCAGTCAGTTGTGGGAATAGGAAAAAACATATGTAATGCATCAGCTGCAAATTCCCCACATCTAATACACAAAATGCCCACCGTCTTCCCCCATTTCGATATCTTAAAGGGCGTATAATAAAGGTCATATAAGGCCATATAATGCTATGAGCGTGATCTTCCTGTAATCAAGATTCTATTTGCTTAGCTGCTGGATTCCTCTATGTTGATTACCTCCCTGCCTAGCTTTGTTGCCCATTTACTTTGGTATATCTCTATATCATCTGGACATGATGAGAGAATCAGTTTATAGTAATGTCCTATCGATGCTTTGCTAAACATACTATCAATCAGGGGGATTCTCTTTAGTTGAGATTCTGCTTGCACACCCAAGGAGTTAAAGTAACTGCGGATCTGCAAATACTTAAAAAAATCATTTCTGGCAGTTTAAACTTATCTTGTAATTGAGTGAAAGAAACAAGATGACCATTATTAAAAACATCGCCCAAATACTGGATTCCACTCATACGCCATCTATTCATTACAAAATCCTGAAATATTGGGGGAAGGGTTCCTGGTGCTGCAAATGGTACGTAAGCATTAATTTTCCCTATACCTAGTTGTCGCTTAATTATTCTCCAAACAATATAAGCTGATTTCATGATCTTAAATTTGTTTTTTTTTTAAATAACCGGGTTCTATTACCATAACCAAACATCCGCGACAATCCTCCCCCAATGCAAATTCATAAATAGACGGAGAATGACACAGTAGGATCCGTGCCCTTTCACAAATTACCAGCGGATTGATAAACAGTAAAACAGAAGCCAAATAATAAAACAGAAAGTGCGGTATACCCCAGCCTCCCCTATCCTTAGGCAATATCATCTTTTTATGGGCCCTTCTCTGCCGTCTATAACCCCATAAAAATCTTGCTGACATCCTTTCCAGCTTTTGAAAACAGCTACAGGGAAATTCAAGAGGAATAGCACGAAACATATACAAAAACTTAGGAAGTACCAACATTTTTAAGACATTGGCCTGTCCAAGTAAAGATAGATGAAAATGATCTATTCCCTATACCGAAGAGTTCACTTTTTTTGATAGTGAGAAATTAGGCAAGATGGCGGATGCACTCGCATCTGAGTGAGCAGCGTGGGATGCTCCTCGCTGACATTCGCTCCCTTCTCACCTGGCGGCTTCTCAATCCAATGTGAGGGACGTCTGATGCCTGGATAACTGCTGTGCTCCGGGAATGCTTTTGGATTTGTGCCGGTACTATCGCCGGGCTCCCCATATTGCTTGGCATTTCCAGCGCCTCACAACCGAACGGTCCGCAGGCTGGGTAAGCGGGCTATGCTGGGCTGTGCACTGCTCGTGTGGTTTTCACAGAGCAACGATACGGGCTGCTCGGAGGTGCCGCGGACACCGAAACGGAATGGTGCCACAAAATTCTAATAATCCACCTAAGGGATCAAAGCCAAAAACGCGAGCGACGACTGCTGCTATGGAGGGAACCCTTGAAACTCTGGCGGTACAGGAGAGCGCCACGAGCGTTGAGATTGCTGATACTGAATCAGCTTTGACATCGGCTCCGTTAGCAGCTCCATTAGCGGCTGCAGCAACGGGTGAAACCAGAGGTACCGGAGCTGCAGGAGGCACGGCCAGAATTCTGGGAATGTTAAAAAGAAGAATCTAAATACAGCTAAAGGTAGGCTGCAATCCACAGAGGCTTCGCTCGCTCTTCAGTGTACTAATGGAAATTTAGATGATGTCAACACTGTGACGTTGTGGCCTCAGAAAGTCAATTAGGAGCTTAAATATTTTTAGTGGAGGTCGGAGAGGGCTACCCAGTATTGGTACAACCAAGTATCACTCCTAAAATACGGGGGTTGCAATCCATCAATCCAGTAATCTGCCCCTGCTCTCTATCGGGGAGATAATTTCAGAAGAAAGTTTGGAAGGCTCGGCAATTATTAAAAAAGGTGGCACAGTGGCTGGACCTACTGATTCGCTTAAAGTAATCGGAGATACAGAATCTATCGACTCCGCTGGTAATTTTTACTCAATGTCAGACTTATCAAATGCTTTGGATTCTGAGAGCCTGAAGGGGGAGTGGAGGGAGGATAGAAATGTGACTAATTCAATGAGTTCTGCGCAGTTAGAGGATGAGGAGGAGGACGCCTCACCAGCCAGGAGGGAAGAATGGGGCACTGAGGAAAGTACGGTTCGCAAAATTGCAGAGAGCGTTGGCAGGCTCCCTTTGGGGGTCGGGGAAGAAGCAGAAAATCAAGGCTCACCAATATTAGGCCATTTTGGTGTGACTGATGGGGGATCAGGCAGAGATACATCAAGACCCTGAAATTTCACTAAACACCATATATCAAGTAATGCTACAGCATCGCGAAGAAACGAACGCGGAGAATCTTCGCACGCAAGGAGCGGTGCGAAGGCTCTAAAATAATGTTCGACGAGTGGTTAAGACATGTAATGAGATGGTGAGTAGGGTAGCAGAGGCAGAAGGAAGAATCTCTGCAATTGAAGATGAGATGGTTCAATACAAAACCCAGATCTCCTCCTTAGAGACATTACGTGATGATGTTAACTGGAAATTAGTCGATCTAGAAAATAGATCTAGAAGAAACAATTTACGAATCCTGGGTATTCCCCGGAAGGGAGTGAGGGAACTAATATTCGACAATACATTACGGAACTCTTTACAGAAGCCTTTCCCGAATTAACCCAGTGGCAGTGGGACATAGAATTACAAATGGCTCACCGATTCCCCTTTCAAAAAAAGAATTTCAGTGGGGCTTCAAATGTCAAGCCAAGAGCTATATCAATTTGTTTGAATAATTTTCTTGCACGTGAAGCTCTGTACGACTTAGCCAGGCCTGACCGCAAACAAAAGGGGAAAGGGGTGGAATTTTTTGTTCGCCCTGACTATTGCCAGGCCACGGTTCAACAGAGATGGCAACTGCGTCAGCTTATACCCCTCTTCCAGGCTAAAGGGGCACAGGCATACCTTCCTTATCACTCAAAGCTCAAGATAATACACAAGGAGAAAACACATTATATGATCTCGGAGAATACAGCTAAAGAGTTATTGGCTTCTATTTAGCAAAATGTGTGTGAGACGTTAGCGTAACAAAATTATATAGACTGCCTTTTTCTCTTTTTTTCTTTCTTGGTTTTTTTTAGGTAAAGATTGCTTTAGTGCAAAATAGTTCTCTACCTTGTGACTATTGTTTTGTTATCGTCAGGGGGCTGGGTGCGAACGGCGAGACGCATCATGCTTCTCTTTCCATCACTAAGAGGGACTATACAGTCCCTTTGCCTTCTTTGGGTAGGAGCCAGGGTGGGAAAGGGAGGGCTGAGGGTGGGCACAGTTGGGGATGTGGGGTGGGTAGGTGGTGGGGCAAGTAAGAGCAGAACAGTTTTTCTAAATATAAGAAACTGCTGTAACTTGTTAAGTAAACATTTCTGTACTGTGGAGGCTTACGTTCTTTTTGTAAGAGAAAAAAAATTATTTTTCGTTATACTGGTAGGAAATTGTTTGAGTTATGATGTTGGCTAAACTAAGAATTTGCTCTTGAAATATCTGTGTACTGAATGATAAAAAGAAAAGAGGAATAGCATTACCGATTCTTCAGGGTATGAGAATTGATATCCTTTGTTTACAAGAAACACATCTAATGTGGAATAACAGACATTGGCTTAATGATGTGGGCATGGAAATAGTGGGTTGTACCTGGCAAGGGACCACTACAAGAGGTGTATAAATCTTGAAAAAACGGGGGGGGGGCTGTGAACGGGTAAAAACTGATGCCTATGGTAGATGGGTGATAAGTGAAATTTGTATCGCAGGTACTCTATGGACTATTTGTTCGATTTATGGCTCTAATCTGGACAATCCAGAAATCTTAAACCACCTTAGTGTTGAGCTTGCTGGATGGCCGGCCCTCTTAATATTATGTGGAGATTTTAATATTCACCTTGAGGGGCAGTTCGATATAACCAGCGATCGGGTATATTTAGAGAAAAAAAGAAGGTATATAAAGCTTTGAGTGGGTTAGTGAAGGAATTTGGGTTATTGGATGTGGGTTATGCTAAAGGTATGGCTGGCCCTGGCTATACGTTTTTTTCAGCTCCTCACCAGAAATTTGTTCGTTTGGAATATTTTTTCATTAACTCTAGGCTGCTTAAGAATGCGAGGTACAAGATTTTTCCTAAAATAATCGCCGACCATAATCCTATCTTATTGGAGATAAAATAGGAACACAATTATACCCCTAAAGGAAATTCATGGACGTTCGAACGTAAATTATTAGCTGACCCGTTATATATCGAACATATGGGAAAGTGGATAATTGAATTTTTGGAGTTTAATCGGGGATCCACATCAGTGCAAATGGTCTGGGATGCTTTTAAATCAGGGGTGCGTGGGGAGACGCTATCTTATTCAATTAACAACCAAAGAAAATCTCGCGATCGATTAGCAGCTCATTTTGAGAAATTAAAAGAATGTGAATCTAAACTTGTAACAGCTATTAGGTTATCTCAAGACACGGAACAAATAATGTCAGATTTGATTATATATAAATTGAGGCTTTATGAGATCTTTGCTAAAAATTTAGCGGAACAGATAGCAGTTTATCGCACTCAAATTTATGAGGTAGGGGAAAGTGCAGGCCGTATTTTGACTAAAAAGAATCGTCAAAAAGCGGTTAGTAACTGTATTGATAGCATTCAGAATGAGACAGGTCAAAGTCACGAAAAATCTGAGGAGGTCCTTGAGGTGTTTCGACAATACTACAGTAAATTGTATAAGGATGAAATAACAGCTTATTCATCAGATTGCATTTTGAATTTTAGTGGTATACCTAAAATAACTATTGAACAGGCTCTACTCTTAGAGAAAAACATAACATGGGAAGAAATAGAAGCTGCTATTCTTTCTCTTGCTTTAGGAAAAGCCGTGGGGCCGGATGGCATTCCGCTGGAATTTTTTAGGATATTTCGTCACCTGTTAAAGGAAGATTTGCTGTTAACTTTCCAAGAAGCGCAGAAAGGTAATACACCGGAATCCTGGCGGCATTCAATAATTATGGCCTTTCTGAAGAAAGATAAGCCACCCTCCTTTCCGACCTCTTATAGACCCATATCTTTAATTAATGCTGACAGCAAGATCAATTCAAAGATTTTAGCTTCTCGAATTTCAGGCATAATTTCATCCATTGTTTCTTACTCTCAGCATGGTTTTATTCCCAATCGGGATACTACCGACCATATTCGTCGCTTGATCGCTCTAATGGACTGGGCTCAGGCAACCAAGACGGCAATTGGAATTACCCTGTTGGATGCCGAAAAGGCATTCGACAGGGTAGCCTGGCCGTATTTATGGGATTTGCTGTATCAGAAGGGATTTGGTCCAAGGATTATTTCCGCGTTGAAGGCTCTTTATGTTTTCCCAGTAGCTTCCGTCAAACTAGCTGGCCAGGAATCTGCTTCATTGTCTATTTTTCGAGGAACACGGCAGGGCTGTCCATGTTCCCCGTTATTGTTTGCCCTATATATCGATATATTTTTAAATAAGTTAAATCAAGTTGAGGATATTCCACCAGTACAAGTCTCTCGTATGAATTATAGGGCACTCGCGTAAGCAGACGACATCGTCGTAGTAACTACAGACATTCAGAAGGCAGTTTCAATAATAGAGGATCTAGCAACTCAGTTTGGATCCTTCTCAGTGTATAAGCTGAATATCTCTAAAATGCAAATACTATGTGTAGGACAGGATCCTCCCGCTCAAATAAAAACTGTGACAGAGCTACATATTTAGGTATTAAAATTACATTACCAGTCTCTATAATTCCGGAATTAAACTTAAATATGGATTTTTAAAAAGTGCACTGCAAAGTTTTGATATACGGTTTTGATTAGATGCTTATAGATATGTTCCTTTTATTTATACATCACAATATGTAAATATGATCCTAACAATTGTACCTATAAGTGCTTCACTGTTGAAATATTGAGGAAAACATGAAAAAAATAACACAAAAAGAATACATAAAAATACACAAATAAATGAGCTTTTACGTACAGTAACACCTGAAAGTCTGAATTTCAAACTATCTATCCATGCTTGCCCATATGGAACTTTATGCAGTACCATTTTTTATCTCTGTATTATTTTCCTTTATACATGGATACCCTTTCTATGTAGTTATGTACCTATATTTTTTATTACTTTACTTCTACTGTAGAAATGCCTCCAAATGCCTACTCTGTGTCTCATCCTATTCCTTTCTCAATATATCCTCTACCTCCACGCTCTGACTCATCCCAAACCTCATTCGATGACTATGATCCCCCTAAGATCCTTTCTTGACTTTTACCTTCTCTATCCCTCCTTGACCCCCCAAACCTCATTTTACAACTCTGATCTCCAAAACAACAATTCCTAGAGTCTTCCCTCCTTTGACTCACCCCAAACCTAATTTTATTACTCTGATCTCCCTAATAACCCTTTCTAGACTGTTACCTCCTCTATCCCTCCTTTATCCTATTCAATCAAACTAAGGGAGTCACATGTCTACTGCTCAAATTTACAACGTATATTTCTGTATACTGATTCACCACTAATCCTTTGATTTCCAGAGTAGGATGCTACTTGTCGAAAAACACTCCAATGCCTCATCAGGGGTAGTAAGCGCTCTCTAAATACAATTACAATTGTTAAAAAAATGATGTTATTATTTATTTAAAACGGTCACTGTGTAATAAAGTTCTTTCTTTTACAGTATTTGTATGCCCAAACAAAAAGAAAACAAAAAAGTCAAAATTATATGTATCCTTTAGACACAAAAGACCATCAAATACTACAAATGTATGAACAACATATGTACATCCAATGTTTACAACAATGTTTAAATATACTGCTGTCATATACGAAAACTGCAGAATATAAAAAAACGGTCAACATGGCTTTTTGGTGAATTAACTGGTCTACACCACCTTCTTCAGGACACAGATAATAAAATCCATTCTGCAGTAGTATATAATCTGTTAAAAAAAACAATATTATTGAAGCATGCAGACTAAACGAAATTATGCACATTTTATCAACTAAGTGTACATTAAAAAGGCAATAAATATTTTCTTGTGGTGAGTCTATTACATGTCTGTAACAATTTCCTCGAGTGAAGGGTTTACCCATATAGACAGTCCTCACCCAGCGCCCCTAGGATGGACTAATTTACCCATGTTGTTATTGAACGGGTAAAGTCAGTACATCCGGTATACATGAGGAACAATTTCCCCCCCTTATACATACCTGTCACTCTCCTGGGCCCCATGAAATATCATTCACCACTTTTATGGGAATCCTTTGCTCTTGGACTGTGTCGTCCTCATGAATTTGCATACATCCTGAATTCAAGTTCCCAAGACCATTTTCAGACAATGTAGTGGTCAGCAGACAATATTTACCAGGTGAAAATGCGCTGCTCTTTGGGACGATGCTCCCATATTAGGCTTACTGCTCCTCAATCCCAAAAGGCAGCACCATGGACCTGCAGCACTATATCAATCAATCAGGAGTTTGTTAAAGCGCGACTACTCACCCGTAAGGGTCTCAAGGCGCTAGGGGTGGGGGGGGGTTTGGGGGGGTGCAGGTTCCATTCCATCAAGGAGGGGGTCTGTCGAAGAGCCAGGTTTTGAGGTTTCTTGCGAAGATGGGGAGCGATGTTGTCTGTCTGAGGTGGAGCGGAAGGGCGTTCCATGCTTTGGCCGCGAGGAAGGAGAAGGAGCGGACTCCCGATCTGGTCTTTCTGGTGCGGGGGACCACAGCGTAGGAAAGCTGGGCTGATCGTAGGGTCCTTTGGGGTGCGTGGAATTTGAGTCGGCTGTTCAGGTATGCTGGTCCGGTGCCGTGGAGGGCCTTGTGTGCGTGGGTGAGCATCTTAAAGGTGATTCTCGCCTCGACGGGGAGCCAGTGGAGTGTGCGCAGGTGCTGGGAGATGTGGCAGTGTTTTGGCAGGTTGAGGACCAGTCTTGCGGCGGCGTTCTGGATGTTCTGTAGCTTGCGGATGAGGTTTTTGTTTATTCCGGCATAGAGTGCGTTGCCGTAGTCGAGTCTGCTGGTGACCAGGGCGTGAGTGGCTGTCTTTCGGTGTTCGAGGGGGATCCATTTGAAGGTCTTACGAAGGAGGCGGAGGGTGTGGAAGCAGGAAGATGAGACAGAGTTGATCTGGCGGTCCATTTTGAGCTCGGAGTCCAGGATGATTCCCAGGTTGCGTGCGTGGTCTGTGGGGGTTGGCGGGTTTCCGAGGGCGGTGGGCCACCAGGTGTCACTCCAGGCGTCGGGGTTTGGGCCCATGATGAGTACTTCTGTTTTGTTGGTGTTTAGTTGTAGGCAGCTGTTTTTCATCCATTTGGCGACGGCTTCCATGCCTTCTCGAAAGTTGCGTCTGGCGGTGTTGGGCTCGTTGGATAGGGAGAGGATGAGCTGGGTGTCGTCTGCATATGACACGATGTTGAGTCCGTAGGTTCTGACGATGGGGGCAAGTGGAGCCATGTAGATGTTGAAGAGCGTCGGGCTGAGGGATGAGCCCTGGGGGACTCCGCAGGTGATAGGTGTGGGGTCCGAGAGGAAAGGGGGGAGGCTGACCCGCTGCGTCCTGCTGGAGAGGAAGGAGCAGATCCAGTTGAGGGCCTTGTCCTGGATTCCTGCATCGTAGAGTCTGCGTATTAGGGTGCGGTGGGAGACTGTGTCGAACGCCGCTGATAGGTCGAGGAGGATGAGGGCTACTGTTTCTCCTTTGTCCAGTAAGGTGCGGATGTCGTCTGTTGCGGCGAGGAGGGCGGTTTCCGTACTGTGGTTTTTTCTGAAGCCGGATTGGGAGGAGTCGAGGATGTTGTTGGCTTTCTCGATGACTTTCGCTGGGAACGGGAGCAGGGAGATGGGTCTGTAGTTTTTGAGGTCGGTGGGGTCCGCTGAGGGTTTCTTTAGGAGGGGGTTGACCTCGGCGTGTTTCCAGTCGTCGGGGAATGAGGCGGTCGCCAGGGAGCGGTTGATGGTTTGGCGGAGCATGGGTGCGATGGTGTTGGCGGCTCTGTTGAAGATGTGGTGGGGGCAGGGGTCCGTGGGGGCCCCTGAGTGGATTGACTTCATTGTCTTCAGTGTGTCTTCGGTGGTGAGGGCTGTCCAGTCATCAATCGCTGGTTTCCGGGTGTCGGGGGTGGTTGGTGAGGGTTCAGTGTGTTGGTTGTCTTCGTCGAAGTTGTCGTAGATGCTCTTGATTTTGTGGTGGAAAAAGATGATGAGTTTGTCGCAGAGGTCTTGTGAGGGAGGGATGTCGGTAGACTAGCTGGTGGGTTGGGCGAACTCTTTGATGATGCTGAAGAGTTCCTTGCTGTTGTGTGCGTGGGTGGAGATTCTGTCTTCAATCGCTTTTTTCCTCGTTTCTCTGATGAGTTGATGGTGGGCGTTGGTGGCGGCTCTGAAGTTGTTGTGGGCTTCTGTGGATTTGGTGTTTCTCCAGGCCTTTTCGAGGCGGCGGCATGTGCGCCTGGACTCTCGAAGTTCGGTGGTAAACCATCTGGCTTTCTTGGCACAGGTATTGTTGTTTTTCTTGAGGGGGGCTATGGTGTTGGTGCTGTCCGATATCCATCTATGCAGGGTTCGGGCTGCGGTGTTGGGGTCGTCGTTTTCCGCGATGGTTGGGGTGGAGTTGTTGAGTGAGGAGGTTAGCTGGTCATCGGTGATTTTGGTCCAGTTTCTTTGTGGAAGCAGGTGCTGGTGTCTGTGGATGGTGGGTGTTCTGAAGGTGAAGTGGACGCAACGATGGTCGGTCCATGGGAGTTCGGTGGTGTGGCTGAAGGTGATGGAGTTTCCTGTAGTGAAGAGGGGGTCGAGGGTGTGTCCTGCTGAGTGCGTGGGCTCGGTCACGATCTGGCGGAGTCCAATGTTGTGGAGGTTGTCCAGGAGGGATGTGGTGTTGGGGTCCAGTTGATTGTCGAGGTGGAAGTTGAGGTCTCCCAGCAGGGTGTAGTTGGTGGATGCGATGGCCTGCGGGGAGATAATGTCCGTAATGGAGTTGGCGAAGGGTCCGCGGGGTCCAGGGGGTCGGTAGATGAGGGTTCCTCGGAGGGCGGCGGTGGGGCTGGCCAGTATCTTGAAGTGAAGGTGTTCCATCAGTTCTGTGGACTCGTCAGGGAGTGTGCTCAGGCGGAGGCTGGACTTGTGGACGATGGCGATTCCTCCTCCTGGGTGGATGGGGCGGTCCTTCCTGGAGATCTTGTATCCTTGGAGGATGGCGATGGCGATGTCCGGTCCTGAGGTGGTGTTGGTCCAGGTTTCGGTGAAGAATGCTACGTCTGGGGTTGTGCTGTCGAGGAGGTCCCAGATTTCTGTGGCGTGTTTGTGGAGGGATCGGACGTTGAGGAGGATGCATTGTAGGGTCTTCGGTTCGGTTGTGTTCTTGTGGGCGGGTTGTGCTGGATCCGTGTTCTTGGCGGTGCTGCAGGTGTGCCGGCAGCGGTGACAGTTGAAGGGTCCATGGGTGTCGGCTGGTGATGCTAGCTTGCAGTTGTTGTTGCAGCCTGGGTTGAGTGCGTGGAGTGCTGCTGGGTCGTAGCGTTGGCGGGGCGGAGGTCCAGGGTTCCTGGTGCTGGTCGCGGACGGGTCGCAGACGGGCGCAGACGTGCTTGCCTTTGACGCGCCTTCGGTGCACCAGCGGCGCGCAGTGGCCGCCATTAAGTAGGGGTCGGGGAGGGCTGGACAGCTGGGAGGCGGGAGCGGGGAGGGGAGCTGGATTGGGCCGGTTGTGCTGGGGGGGGAGGGGCTGCGGGGGCAGCAGCGGCGGTGAAAGGTAAAGGGAGGAAAGAAAGGAAAAAAAAAAAGGGAAAATAAGCAGAAATAAGGCACAAAAGAGCAGAGATGCAGAAAAGAGCAGAAAGGAGAAAGATAGAAAGGGTAAAAAAACGAGTGAAAACGGGTGAAGGAGCAGAGGGAGAGAAAGGGAAAATGGGCAAAAATAAGGCACAAAAGAGCAGAGGTGCAGGAAGGTGAAAGATAGAAAGGGAAAAAAACGAGTGAAAACGAGTGAAGGAGCAGAGGGAGAGAAAGGGAAATGGGCAGAAATAAGGCGCAAAAGAGCAGAGGTGCAGAAAGGTGAAAGATAGAAAGGGGAGAAAAAGGAGTGAAGGAGCAGAAAGAAAGAAAGGAGACAGAGGTCCACTGGACCACCAGGGATGAGGCGCAGGGAAACCTGCGGGTGGAGGAGGGCCTCGATCACCAACACTCAAGAGTGCAGGGGCAGGGGCACCTCACTTAATGGTGGAGCTGCGAGGGTGGGAGAGCAATTTCACTGACAATGAGTCAGTGGTCTTGCTCGCCTGTCCCCGCAGTGGCCGCCATTAAGTAGGGGTCGGGGAGGGCTGGACAGCTGGGAGGCGGGAGCGGGGAGGGGAGCTGGATTGGGCCGGTCGTGCTGGGGGGGGGAGGGGCCGTGGGGGCAGCAGCGGCGGGGAAAGGTAAAGGGAGGAAAGAAGGGATAAAGAAAAAAGGGAAAATAAGCAGAAATAAGGCACAAAAGAGCAGAGATGCAGAAAAGAGCAGAAAGGAGAAAGATAGAAAGGGTAAAAAAACGAGTGAAAACGGGTGAAGGAGCAGAGGGAGAGAAAGGGAAAATGGGCAAAAATAAGGCACAAAAGAGCAGAGGTGCAGGAAGGTGAAAGATAGAAAGGGAAAAAACGAGTAAAAACGAGTGAAGGAGCAGAGGGAGAGAAAGGGAAATGGCAGAAATAAGGCGCAAAAGAGCAGAGGTGCAGAAAGGTGAAAGATAGAAAGGGGAGAAAAAGGAGTGAAGGAGCAGAAAGAAAGAAAGGAGACAGAGGTCCACTGGACCACCAGGGATGAGGCGCAGGGAAACCTGCGGGTGGAGGAGGGCCTCGATCACCAACACTCAAGAGTGCAGGGGCAGGGGCACCTCACTTAATGGTGGAGCTGCGAGGGTGGGAGAGCAATTTCACTGACAATGAGTCAATATGTGCCACTCACACACTCTTCAAGCTCTTCACCCACACATACAAAGCTTTGCACATCCTAAACCCTGCTTACCACCACATCAACTTCTATACCCCGTCCAGAAATCGACAATTGGCCAATTTCCGGCTCGCTCACATCCTCTGCGCCCGCAGAGCCGGCGGCCACACCTTATACCTTGCATCCAAGCCCTGGAATGACCTTCCTGGGCACATCAGAGCCACCTTTTCAGTCCTTGAAATTCAAAGAAACTGAAGGCCTGGCTCTTTACCTGGACCTCAGACTCTGCAGTTCAGTTCCCTTCTTATCTACCAACTGGATGCCCTCCTGGGTGAGATGTGCGCTCTACAAACAGTTATAACAAAATAGCATTGCAACATGCTTTCTTTGTCCTGACAACGACATAGGGCAGCATGGTCCTTTCAAGGAAAGTGAAACGTTTATCTGTATTCGAGCTGCTTCAGGTCACACCTACAAATAGATGGACAGTTTTAACACCCACTATTGTTTATTGATTGTGAATTGATCATCTCCACCGCTGGCATAGGCCTTCTTTTACGCCAAATCGTTTTTGAAAGTGTTCTTCAGCGTGTATATATACATATATCACCGACATTTTCAAAATTCTTGTGATCGATGCTGCAAAAGATGCTGTCGAAAGTTGGGGGAAATCGAGCTGTCAGAGAACAGAGGGGGCGTGAAATGACTGTCATCTTTTCTGTGAGGCGTAACTTCAAATGAATGGCTCTTTGTATTAAAACCACTACCTCTGACTTGTCATATGAAAGAGTTCCCACGCTGTAAGCTATAATGGTTTTAACAGCTGAATGAGAACAAACTGGAAAGTAATTTCCTGTTTATTGCATTCGTGTAATTTGCATGTCGGCATGTCACAGTCTCAATTTTTTTGTAATATGTTTCCTTGCTTTTTTTTTTTAAGTGAATACACGTCAGTGCTTTGTACTGAAAGATACGTGAATGACTTCTAGCAGTCTCTAAAATGCAGTAAACACGTTCATTCCTTTGTGTAAGCAATGACACCGTTACACCGTTGTGAATGTGTTTTTCAGCATAACCATTTGTTGTGCTATATTGTTGGGGGTATTTAAGGGATATTTCTTGGGCCATCTGTATGGAAACTTCAAGCAGCAATGTCTACTAATTATTTTTTGCAGAAATGAAATGGTAGATTGCCTGCTTTCTTGTGCACCGTGGAGTGACCAGGCGAGCCTTTGTGAGGTCACATCCTTGGTGACTCAGCACTAGGAGGCAGGGTTAAGGAGTCGTCTCTTTAACCCCTTGGCTGCAGCAGTAATTCCGCCGCAGCGCTAGGGGGGAGGGGGGGCCGCGCAGCGCTCCCATGCTCGTGACGGAACCGCTCCGTCACGAGCCTCGGGCGAGCTGTGCTGATGACGGAGCGGTTCCGTCACGGCCCCGCCTGCTCAATGGAACGCTCAGCGCAGGCGCGAAATCAGCGCCGCGGAGGCGCGCAGAGCGGGCCGTGACGGAACCACTCCGTCATCAGCACAGTGTGACCGAGGCTGGTGGGATGGGTTAATATAAACCGGATTACAGTGAAAGCAAACGAGTTTCAGGGGTACTGAAGATCGTTACAGAGAGAAGAGTTCATGAGATTATCTAACATCAAAGGCTCTCATGGACGTCAGTTAGGGGTCGCCAGGGGTCGCTACTGTGACCCCTGGCATACCCCGTGTGACCCGTGGCACTGCCTTAGCGATCCTTAGCGTCAGCAGTGGCAAATTCAGTGGCAGGAACAGAAGCAGCTCTTCCTTATGGACGTCAGGGGGGCTTCACTCATCTCGTTTTTGTCCATTTTTTATTATACTATTAGTGAATAATATTGCATTAATTGCTAGTAGTTTAATAAAAAATGGAGTACCAATAGCTGGAATATGACTTAAATACTTTTAAATGTATCTATGCTGTGTGCCCTCTTGCAGTTTTGAGTGTGTTTATGTAAGGGAGAGTGTGTGTATTTGTGAATGTGTATACATGTGTAGGCAGAGTGTGTGTGTATGTGTGAAGTAAGTAAAAGATTTTATTGCACAATTATTTAAAATCATTGCAATATGCACATACAAAAAAATGACTGTTTAAGTAAAAAATAATTCAAATCTGTAAAAATAGGCTGTCGGTTTGGTGGGTAGGAAAAAAAAGAAGGGAAAACAGGAAAACCAAAGAAATATCACTTAGCAGGGCTTAAAATTCAAGCTTAATCAGATGGTTGAGTCCAGGAATTAATTTCTATACAAGAATGACTGTTTACATAAAGAAAGAGTTCCAAACTATTAAAAAAAAGCTATAGGATAAATGGGTAGGGAAAAAGGAAGGGAGGGCAGAGAGTCCACAGGAATGTCATTTAGGGAGGATTAAAATTCAAGCTTGATCAGATGGTAGAGTCAAGGAGTTGATTTCTGTGATGAATTTTACAAAGCGAGTCGCCATCTGTGGCGAATCCCCCCTCATACAGGCCTCGGGTGCTTCTCGACATGTCCTGATGCCTAGAAGAAGCCAAATTGGTCTCAGCCAGAATATTCTTTGTACTCGAAGGCGATGACAAATACACAAAACGTGGATCAGGCTTTCCTTTCCCTGATTACAGAAACGGCACTGACAAGAAGCTTCTTTCATATATCCTTGTGTATGTGTGAATGCATGTGTATGTATAAGCATATGTA
Source organism: Lissotriton helveticus (assembly GCF_964261635.1). NCBI lineage: Eukaryota > Metazoa > Chordata > Amphibia > Caudata > Salamandridae > Lissotriton > Lissotriton helveticus. Next base: position 351,215,715 of record NC_136069.1, on the reverse strand, counting down.
TGTGTTAGTGAAAGTGAAGGTCAAGGGGCATGTGAAGTCACTACCACTACCACTACCCCGGCCGTTTTGGTGAATTGACGTCCTAGAAGGCTCTGTCAAAATACCAGCATCATCATAATTCCCCTCCTTTACAAAATACATCCATGTCCCTATAAAAACATTACTATCTCATTATTTTCTGTTTCCATTCCTCACTTGAGAGAGGTGGATCCAGGTAATTTCTCAGCTGCCTCGAGCATAGTTACATGATAAGGGTGATTTTTCGGTGTCATCCCATCTTTTGTCCCTTTTCATTATCCAACTCTCACATTTATCCATCGTCTCTTTTCATTCTCCCCCTTCTTTGCCCCACTGTAGGGGCATATGTACAATAAAATGTTGAAACGCGAGCTGGCCCAAATTTGGCAGCACCGAGCTCTGACATTTTCAAACTGCAGGGATGCACAGTATTCACAAGAATACCACGCACCCATGTGTTGCCCCCAGGATTGGTGCGAAAAAAAGCTGCCTAGCACTAGTGCAGGCACCCTGCCTCCATGTTGCAAGGATGACTGCTCTGTTGGGGCGATTGTTTATGTGCAGGAAGGAACACCTTTCTGCACATAAACAACTAATAATGGCAATTTGCACCTGTACCAATGGAAAGAGCAAAATACGAGTAGAAATTAATAAATTCCCCTCGTATCGCCATTCTAATGCCTGGTATTCCGTGGCGTTAGTTTGTAGCGCTGCCTCAGCTTTGTAAATCTGGGGCAGCGTCAAAAAGCAATGGGTATTGTGGTGGAAGGCCCACAGCAACACCCATTGGACGCTTCTTTGCCGCAGAGGACTGCGGCATATGGGGCATATTTTCAAGGTGGCCTTAAGCCACAGAAAATGGCTTATGCAAAAGAAACAATTGATGGACGGAATGCTGGACAATGCAAACATTCACCCCCAGTCACAAGGATCTGGGTTTAATCCATCATTCTGAAAATGGTTTAGCACCACCTTGTAAATATGGAAAAAGGTGCTGCACCAAGAATATCGTCATACGAAGTTGTGCCCAAAGTATCGTCCGTCTGACCGATACTTTGGACACGACTTCATATGATACCGGCATGGATAGAAGGCAATAATCCTTAGAAAATCAAGAAGACATTGGTGCTATTGGAATATCAATGCATATATATATAGATCACTAACCTTGTTTGGTGATTTACATGAGCTGTTTCCAACTTGGATATATATTATTAACAAGACGTCATGAGATTCTTGGCTTTCAAGATTTCACATTCGTAGATTGCTTTGCTGATCTTATTGATCTGATTACCAACCCTGATGAAGTCCATCTATTGGACGAAAGGCGTTGGCTGGGCTTTATGTTTCTGTATGGTAAACGAAAATAAAGATTATATGAAGAAAATAAATTTCGAGACTCCCCGCACTTTAACTTTGTTTCAATTTGCATGAGTTGGATATTATTTATAATTTATAAATGTACTATATTTGATTATATGCTCCTTTTCATTATTTCTTTATTCTAAGAGATGTTTCTTCTCGTATAGTGTGACTTCCATATCAGTGGGGTTACGAAAAGTTGGAGCATTACGATTTAAACACTTTATGGGAACTAATATACTGGTGCAGCCATTCAAGCCCACACTGCGGTTTCTTTAAAAAATAGTATATTCATACATTTGTTAGTGTATTATAATTATCTGACTGGCATGCCATGTGTTTATGTGGAGGGGGAGGTCAGACTATAGAGGTATGGGTACATATAGAGCGTTATTAAGTCTGCATGTGCCTCACAAAATGTCCTAACTAAGGACGCAATCTATATGTTAAGAAATAACTTTCTGAGTTTCCTGTTGTGGATATCAACCAAAGGAGTATCGGCATTTCACCTAACAGTGTGGAGAACTGTCTGGCTAATTAAAATGAGAGCAATGTCATTGTGTGTATTGAATGACAATGAGACCACAACTCAACCAGATTCTCACCTCTGAGCGGTAATCCATAAAGCGCCAAGACGCCTACGGGCATTCGTTGCGCTCTATAAATTGTAAAACTAAATAAATAAATAAAAACAGCCAAAGGCGCTAATTTGATACTTGAGCAGTTGAGTAGCTTAGTCAATGATATTCAGGAGGTGTGGATCTCAAACTTCCCAGATAAAAAAGCACTGGCTATAGGATGAAAGGGTGAGATGGCCAAGGTTTGTGATGGACTGTTCCAATGGAGGGTATGGTCCCTACTGATTTGCATTAGGTAAGCCTATTTAGAGTTCGGCAGACAAGTATTGCGCTGCAACAATGACATAATATCCTGACCACCAAACTCAAGGTCTACCACCTGATTTTAAGTCAGGCAGACAATGGAGTAAAATTTGCAGTGTCAGTGTAAAACGTCCCACAGCAGCTCGGCGGAGTAGGTCCAGTCAGTTGTAAGCCATCCGACATCTGCTCTATTTAGAGTGGCTCGTCGTATAGCTTTATTTTACTGTCTGTCCTCAGGTATATCCTGGTGGTGAGGGACAGTAAAAAAATAACAAGCATTTGCAATGCAATAGGTCTCGCATTCGCAAGAGTTTGCGCTATTGGCATTGTAAATGACAATGCCTCTTATTTATGCGTTTCAAAAACCTACAAGCGGTGCGTAAACACGCACTTTGTACTTATAGTCCTTGCTCACAGAAGTGAGGCTGCCAGTATAACAGGCACAGTAACTGCCAGCCTTGCTTCTCGTAAGCAATGACTATAAGTACAGAGTGAGTATTTATTCACCTCTTGCAGGTTTTCAAAACACGTAAATAAAAAGCATTGTCAATTACAATGCCAATTGTTCAAACTCTCACAAATGCGAGACCTACTGCATTGTAAATGCTTGTTTATGTAGCATTTGGAAATCAGATGAAAGCCTCAAATGCCTGAGGACTCATAAAAATCCACCCCTTTGAGCTACTCTGCAGTATTCGTGGAAAGTATGGAAGGGTGCTGGTGTTTCCTGTGGCCCTCCCATAGAAAAACACCTATGGCTTCCTCTGTGAAACAGCAGGAGAGACTAACAAACAGTTTACAAATTAAAGTTCTAGAAAATAATATATTAACTACTGAAGAAAGGAATGTTTACAATTTGCTAAACTCGTGTTATTTTACAAATGGTATTTTTTGCTAACGAGGAAGTGGAATCTGTCACATATGAACACAGTGAGCAGTGGGAAACATTCCACCATGCCCCTTAATGCCCACCTGCATCTTTCATCCCAGAATCAAAGCACCAACCAGCAACTACAATAACCATAATGCCCTGGAACTGCAATGCACACAATGCAATGGGAAAGCAGAACAAAGGAAAGACTATTAAAGCTAAGAAACAGAGGTGTGGTATTAGTGTAAGGAGATGTGTTGAAGTAACATGAGGAAATGTATTACCAGGTGATTAACTACAATGACTATGATGCACTTGAACTGCAATGCACACCAAGCTATAGGAGAGTAGAAAAAGAGGAAAGACTACTAAAGCCAAGAAACGCACATGTTTAATTAGTGTAAAGGTACTAGAGCAGAAGTGGGGAGGGTACTAACTTACAGGCAGGGATGTAGGTTCTAATATATAGGTAGCAGTAGTACGATATAATTAGCGGCCAGCATACTAGTCTACAGTTAGGGGTAAATAGGCAAGTTAAGTGTATAGGTAGGGTATAAGTTGGGGAAAGGGGTAAAGAAGAAAACATATTTGTAGGAGAATGGGAAAGGAATACACTCAGCGGTATAAAGAAGGTTCAAGTGAGGAGAAGAGAGAAGGGGGTGTTGTGGGAGGTCACCCTTATATATAAAACAAAGAGAGGGTTAAAGGTAGAGGGGCTTTACTGGTATACACATTTAAAAGAGAAACATGAGGAATATAGCCAGATTCTGGGAATCCCCTTTGATGCCAGCACTCAGGGAATGGTGTTCAGACTTAGACTCTGCGATGGTGGCGGAAAGGGCAGTATATCTGAATCGGAAATGTCCGCGAAAATGGGCCAAGATTTGGGAGGCCTGGAATGAATATAGAGGGTTCATATGCGAACCACCGCAGCTGAATAGCGATAGCGACTCCGAGTAGAAGGGAGGGGAAAGGGGGTCCGGGGAGGGTGGGGACTGACGGATTGCCACAACTGTATTGCTTTAGTAAATGTGCCGATGTATTGGATTCCTTGATTTTCCACAATCTCTGTATGTATGGAATTCTTTATAAATGCCCATTGTTTATTTCTTTGAACTAATAAAATTGTTTTCCAAAAAAACAAAAAAGAGAAACATGGGTTCTTTGTGAACCTGGAAAATGGTCATGTGGTCAATTATTAGGGCATAAAGGGTGTTTATCATGATAGATCTGAAATCCCGGGAAAGTAGCCTGTTTGAAATTATTCAAGAAATCTGGTGTGGTTAGAAACTATCCCCACAGCAGCTTTCCTTCAGAAGGATCATAGTAAGTACGTCAATATGGGTGCATTACAGGGTGATGTTTAAAGCATTGAAATATACTGGAAACAATGCTTGCTCGGGACGCTGCATATAGGCTGTGCAGTGAGTGGGAGAAGAGGGGCTGTGGGAGGGAGAAGGGGGTGCAAGCAAAATAGAGAGCAGGAGCAGGCAGCAGAAGTCTGAGGAGGGAAGAAAAGAAGCAAAAAACGAAATAAATAAATAGAAAAATACCTTCTGTCGGCCAGCCGCGAGTGTTACAGAGGCATACCAAGATCATTGTCCTTGCCAATGTTTGTTTTTTGTAGACTTTCTGGAAGTCGCAGTGCAGCTGCAGCATGTGGGAAACATCCTTTACAACGCAACTTTTACCACGCAGTGCCTTTACGATGCAACTTTTACAACGCAAACCATTACAACGCATTGCGCTGGGGGGCGCTCTAGGATAGGGAATAGATTTAATTTACTATCCAACACCTTCCCTACTATCCATGGGGACTGGAGTTGGGATAGTAAATTAAACTATTCACTATCCAGCGCCCCAAAGCACTATGCGTTGTAAAGGTATTCATTGTAAATACCGCGTTGTAAAGGCATGCGTGGTAAAAGTATGCGGTGTAATGTCATACATCCGCAGCATGTACATGGAACAAAGACTGTCATGTTGTGTTGTCATTTACCCCCATCTCCAGTGAGAGGGGGTGTTATGAGAATGAATAGTCATGGTTCTCCTGAGGATGAGGGGGGGACGCACCTGTAACTAGAAATAAACTTCACGGCACAGTAATATTCTTTGTCTCCTCCTGGGTTTCCATGTCACAGCGGTCCATGGAAGACTTTAGTATTTGTAAGGGGCACTTCGCTGTGTTTAAGTGGGTCGGACACGGGCGAGCGTGACGCTGGGAAGCAGTAACACACAGTTACATTCAAAGAATTGTGTTAGTTCCTCATGTATAACAATGTTTGAATATTTCATATGGTTTTGACACAAGAGCATGTGAGGAGCATGAGGCAGGAAACACATTTTAAAACAAGCTCTCCCTCAGAACAGATAAGGAAGGAAAGCGCAATGAAACTCTACTTTACCAGTGCGCCTCAGCCTTGTAAGGAAGTGACGTATCAGCAAAGCGAATGATTCAGGAAGCAGCAGAGAACAGCGACACAGTAGTGACAAATGGTAAGTAGCAGGTGGAAAAAAAGTGTTTTTAAAAAAAAAAATGTTTATCCTCATTTGCCTTTTCGCTGCCCATAACTCTACTTGACCACCTCATTTGCTGGTTATAGAGAGGGGGAAGGTCCAATAGCGCGCCTAGTCGTAGCAACTCCCATCCAGGACAAGCCTGGTGAAATTTAAGGGGTCCACTTCCACAGCGCATCAGGCCCGACCCTACATCTCCTTGATACAAGAAAGCTATTACCAGCCGAGGGAAGCTAAGGCTTAATCATTGGATTTATGCTTTGTGTGGACCAAACATCAAAAAACCCAAAAACCACACACCCCCCCTTCTCACCCAAAACAAGTCAAAAAAGGAGTCCAAAATGTATATCTGATTTTCGTCTGATCCGAAATATCAAGTTTCGCTGAGAATCTCATGGCATGCAACCAATCTGCCATTTGACTATAGTAAGGAATCTTCAAAAGTCTCCTAATTCTGAACCAAGTCTCTGCTATGTCCCTTAAAACCTTTAACCTAACCTTTTTTTTAAAAATTGGATACGCGAACTTGTACATAAAACCTTTTTCATTCAATTTTTGTTTCCTGATCATGGCTTCAAACATTTTACCAATCACCGTATTGGTCGGAATATCCAACAGCAACCTTGCGAAACCGGAGAGACCCACAATTTACAGATCTCTCTTCGTGCCAAAAGTACAGAATAATAAAATAAGCTTGGTAGCGTCGTCCGTGCCCTTACCTTGTAAGTCGAGTCTTCCAGATATAACTAACTCAAGGCTTACCTTAATCTGTGACCCAAGGGCTTTCGACAGACAGCTACACACTTCCTCCCAGAATGGCTGAATCTTCGGGCATAGCATAAACATATGTAAATCATCGTCATTAGGACTGTTGCATTTGGGACATGTCACCATACCACCTGGACTAAATTTCGAGAGTCTTCGTGGAGACCAATACGCCCTGTGCAATGTAAAGAAATGATTCCTTCTTAAATTTGCAGGCTTCACTATTTTATAAAGCATAGTCATTGTTACTTTCCATTGGTCTTCTGTCGCTATCCCAGGCAGGCTGTTCCTCCACAAGGTCTCAGGTAGGTTGAATGGGCCATCCTCCATTTCCAGCATCAGCCAATACCAAAGTGAAATTTCTTTCTTAAACACAACATTAGAAAACAGCTTATTCTCAAACTCATTGTACAGACCAATTTGACCACCTGATCCCGCCGACCAGCTCTGAATCTGTAAATACTTAGATCTGGAAAAACAACGCCCCCATATCACCTCACACTGCCCCCAACAGATAAACGTTCCATCCGGGAATAAATCCTTCCACCTCTGTAGACCCATCTCCTTTAGTGGTTGAGCCAGCAAATCCCTGGACCAAAGCGGAGATCCCGGCGAGTCCCAAATCATGGCCATTTGACTATAGTAAGGAATCTTCAAAAGTCTCCTAATTCTGAACCAAGTCTCTGCTATGTCCCTTAAAACCTTTAACCTAACCTTTTTTTTAAAAATTGGATACGCGAACTTGTACATAAAACCTTTTTCATTCAATTTTTGTTTCCTGATCATGGCTTCAAACATTTTACCAATCACCGTATTGGTCGGAATATCCAACACCATCCTGCTGTTTTTCAATAAAAAAGCCCATGAATAATATTGTAAGTCCGGAACCGCTAATCCTCCTTTAACAAGTCTTCTCCTGAGCTTCTTCCAAGATAGGCGCGGACCTTTTGATGCCCACAAAAAAGTACTAATCTCACCTTGCAACCTTGCAAACCAATCGCTCTTAAACATCAGGGGATTTGTTTCAAATAAAAAAGTTAACTTAGGCAACAGCATCATTTTAACCAAGTTTGTCCAACCAAATATTGTGAGAGGCAAATGTGACCACCCTCGTAAGCTGGCAGTTATCTCCTTTTTGATCTTAATAAAGTTCACCTTAGTGAGGTCCGCAATATTCTGCGTAATCCTTACTCCTAGATACCTCATCTCTTTTTTACACAAAGTAACCTCAGTGCTCGTGTTCCAGGCCATAATTTCTGTTTTGTCTTTATTATTATCATGTCCTGAAATAGACCCAAACTTTTTAGTTAAATCTAAAAGGGAGGTCATAGATTTTTGTAAATTAGGAGTATATATGATTATATCGTCCGCATATAGCCCAATCTTTCTGGACCAGCCTTCAAACTCAAAAGGAGAAATATCTTCGTCAGACCTTATCTTACATGCTAGAGGCTCTATATATAACTCAAATAAAAGTGGTGATAGCGTACACCCTTGTCCGGTGCCTCGCATAATCAACACTGACTGAGTTAATGTCCCGTTAACCAAAACCGTAGAAGTAGGGGCTCGATATATTGCCGATAGAGCTTTACTAAAATGTACTCCCAAATGAAGGTTTTTTACCAATGCCTGCAAGTAGGCCCAATTTACACGATCAAACGCCTTGGCGGCATCTAACGCGATAACCGCCAAGGGGAGATCGTGAGCAGACGCCATGTCTATAGCACCAATAAGAGAGAAGGTTGGCTCTTTCAAATATCTCCCCCTGATGAATCCTTTCTGATCTTCATGAACTATTTGTGGGATAACAACATTCAGCCTATTTGCCATTATTTTAGCAAAAAACTTATAATCGGTGTTGAGCAATGAAATAGGCCGGTATGAATCCACCAACTTTTAGGATTTTCCTGGCTTTAATATTACTGAGATGTTAGCCTCATTCCAAGAAGGAGGCAGGGATGCATTACCCAGAAATATCCCGTTAAATAGTTGGCAAATAAATGAAGATAATATTCCAGCTAGTAATTTATAAACTTCGGCAGGGAGACCATCTGGTCCGGACGCCTTACCTCTCTTCCCCTCACTAATAACCTTCTCAACCTCAGACTCAGTAAACTCCTGATTTAACTCCTCATTGTGTTCATCAGATATAGGGTCTAACAATGTCACCCAGGTTTGGATCTCCTTTTGTTCAACTACCAGGTCCTCCTTATAAACTTTCCTGAAATAATCAAAAAATGCATCAGCTATCCCTTTGTTATCTGTAATCATCAGACCCGTCCCCTCAGACTTAACCTCTTTAATTAGATTCCGAACCTGATCATTCTTCGTTTTCCATGCCAGTAGTTTACTACATCCCTTTCCATATTCAAAATGGGCCAACTGACTCGACTCCCACTTCTCCTTAACTCGCTCCCTCAGTATTCCCACTAATTCTACCTTTAATTCTGCAAGTTCTTGAAGGGACTTCTCAATGGAGCTACTACTTCTGGTATTTGTCATAGCCTCATCTAACTTACATATCTTCTCCTCGAGGGCTGTAATCCTTCCATAATAGAGTCTCCATTTTTTTGCCGCTAAAGCTCCCAATCTCCCCCGTAAAAACGCTTTATAAGTGTCCTAAGCAATCTCTATCCTGCCTGATCCCTGTTTTTTTCAAAGAATAATTTAGTCTCCTCCTTCAGAACCTCCACTGCTTCAGAGTCTGCGAGTATTGTGCGATCTAATCTCCAGACTGAACCCGAACTGCCATGATCCGACAAATGAGCTCCTACATGACCTACCTGAACTACCGAGTCAACCAACCCCCTATCAAGCAAAAAATAATCAATCTGGGATTTATGATTATATTTTCTATTATGAAATGTAAATCCTAACTGCAGACTGAACCTATGTCTCCAAATATCACATAGACCAAACTGGAAGATCAGTAACCTAACTCAATTAGACATTTTAGGGTTAACCACTGCTCTACTTCCTTCAGAGCGATATAACCTATGATCCAATACTGTATTGAAATCTCCCGCCATGATGATCCGTCCCGGAAAATAATTCTCTAGCCACATCATCTAGAGGTTCTATATCGTCCTGATTCAGGCCATAGTAACCCACCAAAATCAGAACCTGCCCACAGACCTTTAATTTAACAATCAGCCATCTACCTCCTACACTGGCCGTTTTCCCCTCCAACAAAATATTTAAACCATGCTTAATCAACACCGCGACCCCTTTCGTCACAGCTGTCTGAGGCGAATAAATAGCATGGGCCACCCACCTCTGAGCCAAAAACAACTTCTTACTCTCCTCCCCTGTTAGATGCGTCTCTTGTAATATTATTATCTGGGCCTTAGAATCCTTCAAATAATTCAAAATCAAGTCCCTTCTTCTTTTCACTCGCATTCCATTTACATTCAAAGATAGTATTCTCAACTCTCGAAACCTACCCCCACTCATCCCAGACATCAAAATCCACTTTTCTCACTCCCATCCTTCCACCAACAACAAAAAAGCTCTTGAGGAATTTTCCAAACATTTTTAACTATGTCCCACTTTCCACCCCCACTCAAAGAACGACCTAAGCTCCACCCCCCCTCCCTGGAAAAGCCATCCGAATTACCCATGGCTATTTAAGCCCTATGGGTGCTCTTAGACAGGCGGTAATGTTCGAAAAACTTACACCTTAACAAATAAATAATGTACACGTATGAAAGAATTAAATAAAAAAATGTTTTAAATTAAATATAGGAGCAAAAGCATTACCTAATTATACATCGCCCGGTTGACATTGTTCCAAAAGGTTATCAACCTCCTCCACGAAACGAAAAGAATGCATATTGTTATTCCACATAACTTTTAGCATCACGGGGAATTTCAACTGGACCGAGGCACCCAATTTCCTCAACGGCTCAATCCTTTTGCAAAGCTCCCATTGTCTGTTAGCTGTCGTTGGCGATAAATCAGACCTGACCTCCACCTTTACACCAGCTACTTGGAAGAGGTGTGGCGCCGCGGCCAGGGCGACTGACGCTGGAATCTGGGGACCACGGTTCGATCCCCGGCTCCGGCGGCAGGTTAGCCCAGCACCATGTGACTCTGGGCAATAGCTCGCTTAATCTTCCCGACGGCCCCCCAGCGCCTAGAGACCCTTACGGGTGATTGTGCGCTTTACAAATGTGGACTTTACTTTACTTTAATAGTCTTTTTCTTAAGGGCACTAGCTAGGATCTTTTCTTTTAGAGTATATGACATAAAGTTAACCAAGATTCTCCTAGGTTTAGCCCGATTCGGGTTCAGCTTGAAGGGATCCCGGTGCACTCGTTGAATATCCCTCGCTATGTCCTCCTCTGTCTCCTCCAGCTGTAGCCCGGACTTTAGTAGCTGCACTACATAATTCTTTGTATTTGTTCCTTCTTTACCCACCGGGAGTTTCAACATTTTCAAATTATTCCTTCTCTGCATGTTTTCCAACCTTTCCACCCTTTCCTAATATTCCCTCTCTTTAATCTTGACTTTCTCTAATTCCTTTTGGTTATCCGTCACTTCCTGCCTGAGCTCCTTAACGTCCAACTCTAATGCCACTGTACGGCTACTTAGCTCATCCATCTTTTTCTCTAACAAGTCACAAGCCGCCCTAATACTATCCTGGTTTTGCTCAGAAATCTCAAATCTTTTATGCATATCTGAGTTTAATTTTTTAAGCAAAGAAGTAACAGACCCATCCGTACCCACTTGCTCCACTTCTGTCGCTGTCAGCTGGACCCCCTGCTCTAATGGCACAGCCTCTGCAACCCGTGTGCTTGAACTATCCGTGGAGATAATACCAAGCCCAGGAGCATTTACTTCTAAGGTAAAACCTGCTGAATTATAGTTACATCTACCCCATCCTGAACCTTTGGAGCTTCGGCCACATCCTCCTTCTCCAATGATAGAACTTGAAAAGGATTCGGACTTAGATGGCTAAACCAATCAACTGAGTCTAAGTCAGCGACCTCTCCCAAAGCGTTCCCAATAGCGGCCGCAGTGAATTCACCGTCTAATTTATTCTGTCTGGTTTCTTGAGGTATCGATGGGACTTCTGATTTAGTGAGAGGTCCCCCCTTCAAAATCAAAGTCTTTGGTAAAACCTTAAAGAATGACTTAAGTGAGGGGGTTACCTTAATCCTTTGCCCTAAAGGCGCTCTCTTTCCTAGATTCTTACTACTCTTAGTAATATTACTGTTGTTACTGTAATTACTTAACTTAACAGTGCGCCTACTCTTAGCCTTGATCTCAGACAGCTCTTTGTTTTTAGGGGCACTGAACTGATTTATTAAAGCCTTCTGTGAATCCATACCTGAGCTCCTTAACGCGTACCTAGAAGTCCCACTAGCTTCTTTTGGAACCCCAATTTCCAAAACCGCGTTAGTCCCCTCAGAGCTTTTCACCACAGCTACTTTATTGCAAGGTTGAGGCCCCTTAAATCCCGAAGTAGAAAGGTTTTGATTTTTTTTTTTTTTTGCAGGAATACGGAGAAGGTGCCTTTAACAGTGTCGATAGAGAAGACTGATCATTTCCCCCAACCTGCCTATCAGTCCCCCGACCTCTTCCTTGAAAATAAACTCTGGCTGTCGCCCGGCGACTTTTACTGAGCCCCAAAGCTGCTCTGTCCCCACTTAGCTCAGCTTGTGCTTGTATTGCCGGGTCCGGCTCCAACTCCAGGAAAAGTGTTTTGTGTGATTGCAACAGGTCTTGCAGACAGTGCATGCGCACTGAAGCTCAACCTAAAAATGACCCTAACACATTGGGAGAGAACTCCAAAGGTATGGGGTTCATTAGTTTTTTGATTTTTCAAAAACAAACTTCCTCTTTGGCAGTTTGTTTTTGAAAAAAAAAAGCTTTGAAAGGGCTGGACATCCAATCATCATGTTTGACGGAGCTGTCTGACAAATGATTTTTACATCTACAGGCTCCTGCTAATCTACAGAGATGCTAATGGGTCAGCAGACATCTCCATATTTGGCAGGCGGAGTAAAGGCACAGTAACAGAAGTAAAGTCTTCTACCACCTTGTCTGCCTTTAGTCCGTCTGCCAAACCCTAAATCAGACCCTCTGCGTAATGTGGCACACAGGGTGAAAACAATGGTTTAGAATGCTATCCTGAGGGATTGTCATTGGTTAGGCTGTTTGCAAGTGTAAGACCTGACAGCCCTGGCGTGGTCTTCCCTCAAACATTTTACCTTATCACCCGAAATTCATGTTTGTTGACTAACCAGTGCAAAAGTGCTTGCACTCACAGCTTAAAACATGGTAAAATTGGCCTTCACTTGATTGGCACATTTAATTTACTTATAAGTCCCTAATTAAGTGGTACAACATGTGCCCAGGATAAGGAAATTAAATGCTACTAGTGAGCCTGTAGCACTTGTTGGTCCACCCACTTAAATATCCTTTAAAAAAGGTCTCAGCCCCCATTGCAGCCTATGTGCAGTGTCAAAATACATCTTTTTTGCCCATGCAATCTCAACGCTGCCAAAGTACCCTACTTCCTTGCCATAGGATCAATAGTGTTAAGTCCGGTCCCCAAGGTCCTCCTGGGTCACAACTGCCCCTGGCGTGAATCAACTTATCGGCAACATTGTTCAAGGTAGCAGTGCAATTTTACATATGAGCATATCCTCCACAAAAACTAGCACACCACCCTACCACCCTCTGTAACACACAACACACTCATAGCTACCAGCCATTGTTATTCAGTCCTGCTTATCCAGCGTCGACCCCTCCGGGACATCCGAACCAGCCTGTTCCGGGCAAGGTCCTCGCTCTTTCGCTCAGGTCTTTATGGCTTTTTGTAAAGCTGTAGGGTCCGTAAAAATGTGTGATCTGCCCTGCCGATTAACTCCGAGTTTCACTGGGTACAGCATCGCATAGTCCACTCCCATGTCCCTCAACTGGCGCTTGAGTGGTACAAAGTGCCTGCGTGCTTCTTGAACTCTGGCAGTAAAGTCCGGATACAGGGCCTACTCCGAGCCCTCGTAGTGTAGCACCTTCTTCTCCCGGGCAACCCTCAAGGCGGCGTCCCGGTCCCGATAGTTGAGGAGTTTAGCGATGATCGGGCGCGGCATCGCGCCCGGTGGTGGCCGAGGACCCAGTGCCCTGTGCGCTCTCTCCACGACAAACATAGCCGAGAAGACGTGATCGTCCAGCAGTGTCACAAGGAGCTTTTCCATGAACAGTTCCATATTTCCGGTAGCTGTCATCTCCGGCAGGCCTACAAGACGCAGATTACAGCGCCAAGAGCGCGCTTCAAGGTCCTCAGTCTTATCCTGTAAAACTCTCAGGACTTTCCCCAGTTGCTTGTTGTCGGCATCCAAAGTAGTGTGCGCCTCCTCCACCTGTGTGAGGCGCCTCTCCGACATGTCTAAGCGTTCCGCATGTTTGTCCAGGCGCTACCCCATCCTGTCCATACGATAGGTCAGGGCATCCATTTTCGCGCCTAGAGACGTGATTCCGCCCTGCAAGGACTTCTCCATGGCTCTCAGCATGCTGCGGATATCAGGCTCCTCCTCATCGTGGGAACGCGATGCCCCTCTCGTGCCCCTGTCCGATGCGGGGTCTAGCGATTTTGCCCGTTTTTGTTTAAAGGTCAGCTTCGTCTAGGTCTTATCTCCCTTACCCATGCTGTCCAGCCGGGCCCACTGCAGGTCATCTCTCTCCACACAGATGCGTCCCCGTCACGTACCACCAGATGGCTTCAGGCCCGAGGCTCCAGACACATACCACTCGTAGTGCAGCACTTCCGTTCCTACCAGGTGGTCAAGGTGCAAGCAGCCAAACCGATAGACTGCGTGCACTATGTGCGCCAAAGAGGGCTCAGCACCACCACCGCGTGGACCGTCTACTGGGAAGGGCCAACAGGACCGCCTCGTTAACTCTGGCTGCAAATCTCTCCTACACCTCCGTGCCTCCTATATATCTCCCTTCACCACACCAGGCAATGTTTATCTCAGCCCCTCTGTACTGCACAGGGTATACAAGTCTCTGCCAGCTGTCAGGCCCCAACCCACAGTGGGCGACCCAGGGTCAGGGCAGGGAGTCTGTATGGACTTCTGTGGCAATTAGGCACACCAAGCAGCACCCCACTAACCACCTTTCAGTAATCTGCCTCCATGGCCGCCATGTGTTCTCCCTCGTGCTCAGGCTCCCCGCAGTGCTCCTCACGCCAGCTCTCCAGTTGCGGCCCTCAGTGTTCACACGCCGTGCATCACACTCCTCAGGGCTCACGGTATCTGTGCCATGCCGTTCTCGATCAGCCACTTCCGGCCGCCACCTCCGACAATTTCCAGGCCGCACGTCGAGCGACGTCGCTCGGCCGCTCCACCAACTCCAGGCCGGGGATCCGCGGCCTAGTCGCCGCGATCCGAGTCATCGCCCGATCGGCGCTCCCTGTGCTCCGATCTGCCACCACGACCCGTCAGTCCACGCTGCACACTTAGCCGCCAATCCGGCGCTTCATTAAGGGGAACAGCAGCCGCGTTAGCTGCAGGATGATGGAAGGATCGTTCGATGCCCCGGGAGAGCTCAGCGCTCAGGCGGCCATTTCGTCTCCGAGCAAGCTCCGCCCCCCAATGGCTACAATTGTTCAAATTTTTTAAAAAGGGGACAAGGATAACCTGCAATCTTATCAACTGATTTCTTTCAAAGATGCAGTAGTAAAGGTCTTGGGCGGGTTCTCTTATCTAGATTACCCCTGTGGGCCACAGATAACTAGATTTTATTGGATGTCCAATTTGGTTTTTGGGAAAGCATGTCAACTACTGACCAATGCCTCAATCTCTATCTATTAACATCTAAATATACACTCACACAATCAGGCTTTTTGCACTTAGCCTTTATGGACCTTACATCCACCTTTGATCGAGTCAATCGGGCTAAGTTGTGGGAGATTCTAATTTTTGGGGGAGTGGACCCGGGTATTGTGCATTTACTAATATTATTTCACGCCTAGACAACAGCAGCAGTGAGGTACTCACATGAAGGGGTCCTTGCAGATCAGTTTAATTGCACACGGGGTGTGCCAGGGTTGTAGCTTAGCTCCATTCTTATTTTCCTTATACATCAATGGTCTTGAGGCCGACAACGTGGTGCTCATGGCTTGCACCTCTCGGGGTAATCAGGTTTTAATGGATGGCTTTGTTGCTTTTATGGTCGTGTTGGACATGTCCGTTAGTTTTCTTTGCACACAACACTTTAAGTCCTGAGGATGTTATTATCACAAAAGATTTCCACCGTAATTTTTGTACAGCGCAGCGTGAATCTACCGAGCTTAGTAAACACACAGTGAGGGAGTATGTTCTGTTAAAGTCTGTATCGGGCATGGAACCATATGTTTCTGCTTTATCTGGCGCTCATGAAAGATTTCTAATTACACGTTTTAGACTTAATCAACTTCACCATCTTTTAGCACCCTAGGCTGATTTTTTTCCCCTGTAAAACAGAGAGGTCCTTGTGGCTGCAATCTTAAATCGGTTTCAACAGCAAGAGAGAGGGGGAAAAAGGACACTCTCAGTCCCCCAGGTAAATATATTCAAACAACAAAAGAGTGCCAGTTTTTTAATGTGTGTAAGCACAGACACGTGAGAAAGGTTGGGAAATTAAATCACATTGGATTTTACAGGAAGCCCTCACTCACCACCCTGGTTGGTGACATGCTTCATCAAGCCGAATGCCTCCCTGGTGTGCTACAACGCCAGGATACTGCTGAGCTGGTTTTTGTGACAATAGTGTGAAAAAGTGAGTTAAAAATGTCAAGTTTGAATACCACACAAAAAAACTTTAATCAGTGGTCAACCTGACATATTAAAAATATGTGTAGGGAAATTACCAAGTAGATTGATTGGATATTTCCACTTAAAGTGGGGTCGACATGTTTCTGCTCGTTATGTGTGATTTACTGGGCATTCTTCAGGACCATGGGGAGTGTACCTCGGCGGTATGGATGCGCTAAGGCCCACCCTAACCTGAGGACGTCAAAGTTAAAACTGTGTAAAAATTAAGTGCAAAGAAAGAGAACAAACCAACAAGTTGTGGGATTTACCTCGAAATCAGAGGAACCTGTATAGTCTGAAAAAGAAAAAGACATACAAACATGTAGAAAGACAAACACTAAATTAATTGGGTCTGTCTTATGGGTTCTCTAAAGGACCGATCTCAAAGTAAACGTGCTAAAGATTAATCATAATTGTGTGACCTTGGTGTAATAGTAAGTATTGTTGTGCAGGATCCATCGGTCTGCGGCGCGTGGACATGCACTATGCCTGGAAGAAAAAGGCGTAACCGGTGGCCATCCATGCCTGTTAATGGCGTCTAGATCGATACTCGTGCATAGAAATCAATGGGCCAAAATGCGGGGCCAGTGAAAATAAAGTGACTACAGGCAAGTTCTCCTAGCATACCCAGCCTAGCTTATAGTTGTACTGTATAGCCTCATAGATTCCTCTCTTCCTGAGAGGTAGTCTTCCATGCTTCTCAATTTATTTCAAGCAAAGTTCTAGGTTTTCACCCAAAGAGTAGTTCAAAGGGGGAACAGTCTAAACAACTTTTTTTACTTGATTTCTGATTACAAAAATTGCTAGCGGCAATAGAGATGTGTGAAGGTGTTTGATATTTAGTTGTTTACAGATAGGTTCAATTCATTTAGAGACAAAGGAGATCCATTGATCAGTGAGGATTTCTTTTCAGAAACCCATTTAATAAAAAGTTTCTTTCAATATCTGTACTAGAGTTTTGGTATTGGGTTCTTTGATTGGCACAGCCTCAGGATATCTTGTAGCACAGTCGACTAGGATTAACATATATTTATGTCCTCTACTGGAGGCAATAAACGGGCCAATGAGATTGTGTCCTACCCTTTCAAAGGGTTTTACAATAATAGGCATACTCTGTAAAGGTACAGCTCGGGGGGGGATTCTTTTGACAAAGCTCACACTATTGACAGTGATTCATTTGTTTGGCCTATGATTCCTAGCCAACAGATTTGGGCCTAAATGGCTTGGGTAATTTGTTCAGCCCTGAAATGTCTTGCAGTCAGGTGGGAATGGTAAAAAAACATAATTTGACATCATATACTTTTAGGGACTACTAGTTGGGGAAAGTCATCTTTTTTCCACTCTATACAATAGCCCATTTTTAAGGAAGGTGGATATATCTGTAGGTTTTGACCCTCGCTTTTTTTGGCTTTCTGCTATGCGTATTGAAGAGTGGGGTCATTCACTTGAGCAGCCTTAAAATTGTTATCCTATTTCCACTGTTCTTATATCACTAAAGCGTTTTGTGATAAGCCCTTCTTTTTTAGTTTTTGCTTTTCTCTCTTGTTCTTTACAATTTTCAGGGAGGGTGATGTTTCTCCCAGCCCTGCTGGGCTATTGGTGATAGTGTCTTTAAGGAGATTAAGAAACTGAGGGTTATCAGTATCCAGAATTACATCTTCTGATAAGCTGTGTAACACCCCGACTTCAACTCAGGCATCATAACCCCATAAACCTTGAATGTGGAATTTAGCTAGGAGATATGTTCTCTGATTCCCACGAACCCACTTAATGCTGACATGTTTATTGGGGATAATCTGTTGGGGATCACCAGTGTGTCTTTGATTTCAGACTGTTTACATCCTGAAATCGGCAAGGCCGTACTCCATTTATGATTGACCTGTAAACTCACATAATATGTAGAACCCATATCCTGAGTAAAATAAACGGTTCTGGCAAGGAACTTCACTTCCATGGCTTCCTCTCCAGATCTTTTGTTTTTGCAAAAGAATGCAATGTGGCCACACGCTCTGCCATCATAACCTTAAGGTCCAGTACTGTGGAGACTCTGGGATTTTCCTGAGAGAGGTATATACTATCTTCTCCAAGTGGGTTAGGTTTCATTGAGGTTTTTTTAAATGTGGGTCAATCAGTTTTTGTCCCTTTCAGTAGTCCTGATGTAATCACAGATATTGTGCTCTAGAATAGGTACAAGCCATTTCATTGGCATGTTCCAGGGTTAGTCCTTGGTGTTGCCTTAGCCATTGCTGAGTTGGTGGGGGTTAGGCTCCAGATATTGATCTAAATCGATCTTCTCCATTATGTCTTCTTTAGAGTTCTCCTAGGGGTTTCAGCCACCTATCCGCAGGTCTTTTAGTTTAAAAAATAACCTTAA
Organism: Lissotriton helveticus; assembly: GCF_964261635.1. Lineage (NCBI taxonomy): Eukaryota > Metazoa > Chordata > Amphibia > Caudata > Salamandridae > Lissotriton > Lissotriton helveticus. The sequence goes on along the minus strand of NC_136069.1, from coordinate 351,197,124 downwards.
AGGGTTATCTGCTGAGGAACCCCATTCCTTCCTAAATCTCAATTGATCAATTTCTTCATTAATGGCAAGTCTCTCCAGGATGCCCTTTTTGATTTCATTCTAGGCAGTTGTGCCAGTGGGGTTAGCAGGCTGGTAGGCCACTTGGGCTTCCCACAGGAGCAGCAGGGCCAAGTAATGTGGCCATCTCTCTACAGGCAAAGCACTAACACGGGCAACCCATTTGAAATTGAGTACAAATGCTTCTGGATCCTCTCCCAGTGTAAACGTTTGCCTGGTAGGCACTAGACCTTTACTTTGGGCTATCCCTGTGGGCAACTGCAACTGAGTCTCTGACACCTTTTGCAATTGTTCTAACTGATTTTTTAAGCTGGTTTGAAACACATTCCTTTCAGACTCTGAAGTTTTGATTAAGCAATCCAAAACCTACTCTAACTTCTGCTGTCCTTCGGCCAAAGTATGGATAACATTCTCTATCTTGTATCAGATAATAGCAATCCCACTTCTGACACCACGTGAAGGATAAGTATTGTTTTAAATAATAAAATCTTGGGAACGAATTTTGTTCTATTCCTTTATTAGATCAGTCTTCAACTCAAGTATAGGATTGTATATCACATGACTCTGTAAAGTCCAAAGTGGTACTGGTTATCCTTTAAATTTCTTCCATTCTCATGGTACAGGGTGCTTGGTGTGTTTCTCCTGTAAGGAACTTTATTCTCTCTTTCTCTCTCCTAGGATGAAGAAATCCCAATATGGGGGCCCTCAGATAAAAAGCAAAACGTAGGTAAGTACATTGCATCCTTCGCTCTTTTTTCTCTTTTTTCTATCCTTTGTTGTTTCTGTCTGAGCGGGAAGCCCCCATTTTCTGAGACGGAATAGTCTTAACATTGCTCTTGCTTGTCAATATATCCGCAAGCATTGGCTGCAATCATTCTAAGAAGCTTATATAGGTATATCCCCAATTCAGGGTTTGTAACCAAATGATCCGAACACAAAAACAACAACACAATATTCCCACTACAGTGGCTTTAGGTATCTCCCTATTTATTGCTTAAGATATCCCCTTGCCCCAGTGTCTGTCTCGAGTCCTTTGGTTTCCTCTCTCTATTTTAGGTGCTAGGTTTCTTTTTTGTAATATATATAAAATAGGGTCGCGGGGTGGGGTAGAACAGTGACAATATCACTCCCCAGAGGTTTCCCTTTAAAGGGGGCTCTTTGGGTTGTTCTTTGCCTCTTGAATTGATGGAGCAGCTTATCCACCGTGTACCTTTGGGTAGCATTGTGCCCGTTTCATCCTTCTTCCTTTACATCTATGGTTCCTCTCTCTGCATCCTCCTCCTCGAATCTCTCCATGTCCTTCTATGAATCACACCCACCCTTGGCATCTGTCCTTCCTCAATATCTATCTGTGTCAGCCTCTCCTGTGGGAATAATAGAAGTCTGTTTTCGATTTCGATTTTGTTTTCTCTTTTTCGTCCTTTTCCCCTATTGATGATTGATTTATCAGTTTTAAATGCAGGAACGGTAACCTTCCATAGAGGAATTTCAGGTAAGTCATCCTCCTCTCTATGTTGTGATTTAGAGTCTTTGTCACAAGGTTGTACTAAGCTTTCAGTTTTATTAAGTACTTAAGGACATTTGCGTACCTGTTCTTTGCTGTTTGGCTAATGACTCCTATAGTGTAACATATCCTAGGAGCTCTATTATTGTTGCACAATAGTGCAACATGAAATACTTCCATTTGCATTTCTTTAACAACCTAGACCTTTGATAACATTTGAATATAAAAAATGATGACAGAATATTTGTGTTAGACAACTTAGTGGAGCCATATTTGGGTGGAGAGGGAAGCAGTGGTTTAGTTTATCCTTCTGTTTTTAACAATAAACTGAAAATAAAAAGTTATTAAACCAAAAACATGGTTACTATGGGGGTCATTAGGATGGCGGGCGGACTTTGCCCGCCCGCCATCCTGACAGGTATTGGGACTGCCCGCCATAAGGGCGGGGGTCCCGTGGGTGGTATTAGAATGCGGCCGCCACAGTGGTGGCCGCATCTTGCATTTATAACATTGTAGCCACAATGCCATAAATGCATGTATGCATTTACATATACAATGCGGCAGACACTGCGCGGTGCCTACCACATTGTATATGCAAATAAAGGGGGGTACCACAGGTACCCCCCCGTGTGCACCCCCCACCCCTCCTTTACTTTGGGAGCCCGCGGGGAGCCCCCAAAGTGAAGACCGCATTTGCCTTTCTGTGGCGGCATTGACGCCACGGAAAGGCATTGTAAAATGCCCATCATAATATGGCTGGCGGTGTCTGATAGACACCGCCACCATAATATTCCTTTTCTGTCCCGGCCGCAAGGCGACCGGGGCGGAAAAGCGGCGGACGGTCTTTCCGTCCGCCAAGGTCCCCCCCCGCCATACTAATATGGCGGGGGGAGGGGGGAAATGAGTGAGGATGTCAGGCGGATTGCCCCCGCCAGGCTGGCGGTGGCTACCGCCAGCCTGGCGGGGGAATCCGCCCGACATCCTAATGGGCCCCTATGTGTGTATAGCTGATTGGTTAATTTATATTACGTACCTGTTAGGTTTAAATCTATCTTCTTGAAGAAGGGAATAAAGTAATACCCAGAACACATTAATAAATGAATTTATTTCATATTTTCAATTCCAAAGAATGTTTAGGAGTATTGTTAGGAATATTTTTTTCCAAATTATCAAATACATTATTTTGTTATTAAACCAATGAAGATTATGACACAAATAATTATCAAAACACGTAGCACAAACATTTAATTAATGGAAGAATATTCAGGAATGTAGTCATTTTACATCAGCCTTCAACCATCCAATGATAGCTATAGAGAATGTTGTTTTGGTCTTTGAAAACGACCACATACTGTTTCATGTGGAAAACAATCTATTCAAAGAAATTAATTTGAGTCGGTGGTTGCAGGTTTGGCTAACGAACATTTATTTTTGGGGACTGGCACTTATTTTTACTCAACCAACTTTAATCCACAGGAAGCGAGAAAAACACAAAAGGGTGAAAAAGGAGGAAGAGAAAGTCAGAAAAACAGTGGCAAAGGGAGAAAGCAGTGGTGAAAATAAACCTGCAAGAGTGAAATAAAGAGGTAGCGAGAGTCTAGTAGTGAATTAAAAAGACATGAGCTAGAAACAAGAACACGCATCCTTGACTGTGGGCTTCTGAACAAAACTTTGGGTCCCGCTACTTACTTTAATTTTAACACAGTAAGCCCTGTGAAGAGCTGAGCATTATTCATGACTACCTAATTTATTTAGTGTTTTATAGAGCACGAACGTGACCCGCTAGGGTATCAGAGCGCTTAACAGGGATAACAAGTTGTATACAAGTTTAAAATAGACAATTACATAGGTAGGGATAGATGAACGTCCATACACTTGGGGAATAACAGGACATTTACACCATTTGGGACGGTGATCATGAGAGCACTTTGTAGAAATAACTAGCTAATACACTTGGAGGAATACCAGGTCATATAAAAACATTCAGAACAGGCGATCATGAGAGCACTTTGCAGAGTATCGCTAGCTCGCTGTGCAGTGTGTGCAATGAGTGGGTTTTGTGGGAGTAATTTGCATATTAGGAACATTTGAGCTTCCTTTTTGAATCTTGACTAAGAGTGTATTCCTCTGACGTAAGGCCGCACCAAGTTCCAGATTCTTGGTGCGGCCAAAGAGAAAGCTCGGTTGTATGATTTTTTCTTTCTGAAGTGGGGTGGTTAGAGCACAAAGTCTCTGGCGGACCAGGGGTTTCAGGCTCCTCCAGATACCACGATTGTTTGGGCAAAATATACAGGAGGATTCGAGTGCAGTGCTTTAGGCATGATACTGGCCAATATGAGTTGGATTCTGGCTTCAAAAGGAAGCCAGTTCAGTGCCTTCAGGCGCGGTGACATGTGGTCGAATTTTTTGAGCCTGTCCCCTATACTCACCCTTGACCAAACAGAACAAAATCATATCAAGGACAATTAGGTCCACTTTCAACTGAAAAATTATGTCTGAAAATTATGTCTTCAATATAATTGCGAGCTTAAAGCCTACTTCCTACACTATGGACACCCTCCCATCCACAATAATACAAAATCTCAACCGCATCATTGCCCCTTTCTGGACAAAATCATCAACTCCTCTCTCACATCAGGCTGTGTCCCAGACTCCCTTCAATTAGGGTGAGTATAGGGGGGCAGGTAAAGAGGGAAGGAGGATTTGAGGTTTGGATGAAGGATTGCTCAATTTTTGTGACTTTATCTGTGAAGAAGCTGGCAATTTCTTCACAGCAATCCTTGGTAGCTATTATTTCATGTGGGGATGATACCAATCGTGCGGATCTAAGTAGCGCTAGGTGCATTGTCGATGGGCTTTGTCTCCAAATCCTTTCTGCATGTCTGAGTTGTCGTCTTTCGTTACTAAGATCTGCGTTGAACCAACATTAAGATTTAATAGATCTCAATTGTTTGAGTTTGAGTGGCACTGCGTGATCTAACACCTCTGTCATTGTTATACTAAAGTGTACTGTGAGGTCATCGGCTGTTTGAGTGGTAGGCTGGTGCTGTAGATGTGCATGAAACCTGGACTTCTTTGATGTTCCTGATCCAGTGCTTAGGTTTGTCAGATCGTATTGGTTTGTATCTGACATGTGAGTCAATATTAAACAATATGAGGGGGTGGTCAAACCAGTCAATGGTAGAGCTCAACCTCAGAGAGACCAGCTCATTTTTGGTGCTGATCGCATCCAGAGTTGCTCCTTTGATGTGTGTGGGTTCATTGCAGATTTGTTTGAGGTTGGTTAATTCAAGGTTCCGGACAGTGGTGTCTTCTGGGTTGTTCCAGTGGATATTGAAGTCACCCAGGAACATGGCTTTTCTGTCTGTTAGGGAGAATCATGTTATTAGGTTGGTTAGTTCTTTGGCGAAGAGGGCATGCTCACCAGGAGAATGGTAGATGGTGTGAAATTTGATGGGTGTGGTGCCTTTAGCTGTAAATTCAACACCAAGGTACTCAAGTGTCAGGTATTCTGCAGATTTTAAAGGGGTAAGCTGTATTCCTTCGTGGTGAATGATAGCTAGCCCGCCACCCATTTTTAAACAGTCTGTCATGTCTGATGATGTTATAGCATGGAGGGGTGAGAAGGTCTAGAATGGGGGTAGAGTGGTCATTGAGCCAGGATTCTGTGAGGAATGCGATATCTATTTCTTCACTGAGTAAAACGTCAGCAATGTCTGTGGCGTGTTGTACTGCTGATCTACAGTTGAGTGACATGCATGATAGAGGACAGGGATTCACAATGTTGGGGTACGCTGTTTGGTTAGCCATGTACTGAGCAGGAGGCCTGGGTGAGTGGGCAGTTCTAGGGATTCTATTTATGCCAACTACAACTAGGATTGCGAAGGGAGCTGTACTCTGGCTCATTGCAAGAGAAGAGTTGTTGATCTTATCTGCTGCCAGTACTGAAATGGGGTGGGGAGCTCGGCGAGGTCGATGTGCCTGACCCCACAAAGGAATGGATGGCCATGGGACACTGTGATGTGAAAGCTTGTTTGCTTTCAGAGTGAAATATATTTATGCGTGGTTGCATTGAGGCAAAATGTGTGGAAAAGTTGCTATGATAATAGAACAATATACATACGGACATGAGGAAATGGGCAAACAATTCAATGAATAGGACGCAATTGTGATGTAGCAAATAACCTAAAATGTATAGGGAACTAAAAGGGACTGCTATGCTTTGGAAGACCAAAAAGGGATGAAGATCCAATAAAGCAAATTGATACACCTGAATGGTCGTATGGATGTTCTGATGACGTTCACCCATATTACATTTTCTTTTCTGCTCTAATCAGCAGTGATTAGAAACAGATAACTGCAAACCTCAGAATTAAGCACTACATAAACAAGCATTGGCAAAACAATTGCATTGGCTCTTGTATAGTGAAACGTCTTAGTGAAGCTCCAACAAGAGAGAAAACAGGCAAGCTCGCAGAGGGGCCAAGATGGGGCAACAAAGGATATGTTTGCCAAGGCGGTCATTGTTATTTTGTACACTGATATCCTGAAAAAGATATATGATTTGACTTGTAAAAGGCAATAAAATTTGTTTACAAAAAAAAGAGAGAAAACAGGCATAGTAAGAGTGGAATGAAAAATGTGTGCGCACACACACACACACACACAACCTCCTCACCACCACTGTAATTTCTGCTACATTTTCTTGGGTTGTGCATAGTAAAAACCTGAGTGGAGGCTTCTCATGGTTGCTAAGCAATTGTGTGCGCTTGTTTCTTGTATCTGTGTGGGACTGGCAGTCTCTGCAAAGCAATCATTTATTACTGGCAGCAGAAAATCAGCTTTTGCTACCTTTATTTTAATGTAAATTATCATAGCAGCATACATTCCTCTCTCACTGATGATATCTACATTTAGAAAAGCTTTACAAGGCATGTGAGGACAGTAGCAAGGCACAATTTGTCAATAAGAAGGTAGCCTTCACGCTGGCAGCAACCCCAGATGGAGGGGACAGCTAGACATGGATGGGCACAGAGCTCATCTTGATTACAGCTAAGACACAAGGCAACTGAATGACGTTTTCAAAAAGTCAGAGTGAGCCTATTTTCAAGGGCAGCACCATTGATCCTTTTTCTTTGGCTGTTCACATTCAATAATTAGCTACAAGATCTGCCTCTACACACACACTGAATTAAAAAAAATGTCCCTATACTTTGACATGTGAAGATCTCCGCCTCGACTGTGGAGTCTCTCAATAGTAAAGTATATAGAAATAAAATAAAAAAAACTCAAAAACAAATATTACAAATATTTGTATATTGAATATTAAAAATACATTCATAATATATATTCAATTTGAATGTAAACAAAATAAGAACAATTAATGCTACAGCATTATTTACTTAATTTTGAAAACAAATCTTTTATTGATGGAAATATATTGCTAAAAATTATATTTTTAAAGTTTAAATTTAAAAATTAATTCCCATCTAAAGAAAAATAAATTTTTATAATACATTAATTATTCTTAAAAGTGAAGTATATAATGAATTACAATTACAATTAAGTTAATTATGTTTTTAAAATTATTGTTACACTATTTTATAAAATCAAAAGAGTATTAAATAAAGAATAATTAGTTACTATAATTATATATTTTTACATAAAATTATAATTATTTATATTTTTACCTATTTTAAATATTGTACTTAATTTAGCATTATTTCCTACGGGGTGTTATTTTTATTTCCTACCTGCATTACTGTTATGGAAAGTTGTTGCAGTACAAGTGGTTGGCCATATGTGGGGCTGGACTTACTAATGTTCTTTTTGTTTTATCTTACACACGGGTTTTGTGACTAACTAAAAAGTAGTAGTCTTCTTCAAAAGTGTAAATTACTCAAAAATGTAAGTTTGTTTTGTGAATCAGGCCCTTTACTTTTTCCTGCCACCAAGAAGGACGTGTCACTCTAGAAACGTGTAGGAAACATTTCAAAAGTTTATCACATTTGAATAAAAAAATAAAAATATATAATGCTAAATATGAATTTCAATTCATTTTAAATATGTATTGTAAATATAGAAATAATTAAAAAAAGTTACATCACTAATGAATTAATTTGAAAGTAAATATTTAATTCAAACATTAGATTCAATTAAAATATATTTTGGGTTTTTGTGGCGCATTTCTTTTTACAAGTGTTTGAAGTCATTTCACAGACATCGACAGAAAGAAGGCAGTCACTTCTTGCACATAAACAATTTTAAAAATAGTTTTGCATGAAGCAGCACACATAAAAGTTACAAGACGCCATTTAAAGATTGTTTATGTGCAGGAAGGGGCGCCTTCCTGCACATAAACAATCTTCCCCTCAACACAAACACCCGTGCACTATGGTGCAAGGGTGCCTGAGTTGGCGCTTCTCACTCATTATAGATTTGTCAGTGTTTGGAGACACCATCATTATATATCAGTTATATAATTAGCTGTGTTGTAGTCACTGTCTAGAGGAATTTGTTTAGGTAGAAGAGATGTCCCTAACACAATCTATCAAACTTTGAAATGCAGGTTGTTCTTCTAATAAACCAGGCGGTCTGTACAGGATTTCCTAAGGATAACATAAAAGAGTATCCCCTAATTAATTGTTGCAACCAATTTCTTTCCAACTCTGAAAACGTAAAACATTCATCAGCATTTTAATAAACCTATGAATTAAGCTTGTCATACCTGCTTTTTCATATCAGGTAAATGGAGGCAGCTCAAAACCTTCGACCACAACTTTACAGTAAGCTGAGCCTCTTTCACTCAGTATTTTGGGTGATCATTCATAGTACAAGGTTCTAGTATTATGGAGTCATTGAAAGGCTGTATGACCCTGTGAGGTTTCTGTAAGGAACACAGTAGAGTAAATAAAGCTCTGTACGGCTCTTGTTCTTGCTTATAGTTTTCAAACTGATTTCTCATATTCTTATGAGCAGCAAATGGTAATTCTGAAATTCAGCAATTTTTTCTTTCAATAGTTTAAAGTCTCCATCTATTATTCTGAATATACTCCTAATATTTTTGACATCTATCTCCCTAATTCTCTTGGCTGCTTACCTTGGGAAATTAGATGATTTTCGTATTAACGCTATTGTTACTCGCAATATTGAGTCTCCTTTCAATCTACTTTTCTATTGCGGTCCCTCAAGAAAAACACTAACATTCATTTAATTCTTAAAAGATTCAATGTGTTCTGCTATTACAGATGGAGCATACTTTTTAAACTGCAATTACGAAAGTTCTGCAAAAATATTGGTGCTGACATGGACCTTACCATAGTTCAAGTTCAAGTTCAAGTTCGGGCATTTGTATAGCGCGCTGCTCACCCAGAGGGTCTCAAGGCGCTTGGGGAAGGGGTTCATTATTTGTCGAATAGCCAGGTTTTAAGTCCCTTCCTGAAGGAGATGTGGTCTTGAGTAAGGCGGAGGTGAGTGGGGAGTGAGTTCCAGGTCCTGGCAGCCAGGAAGGAGAAGGATCTTCCACCCATGGTGGAACTTCTGATGCGCGGGACTGCGGCGAGGGCTTGATTGGACGATCTTAGTTGGCGGATGGGCTTGTAAAAGGACAGTCGAGAGCTGAGGCATTCGGGTCCTAGATTGTAGAGGGCCTTGTGTGCGTGGGTGAGAAGACGGAACGTAATTCTTTTGTTGATGGGAAGCCAGTGGAGGTCTTTTAGGTGTCCGGTGATGTGATCTTGGCGAGGGACGTCTAATATGAGTCTCGCTGATGCATTTTGGATGCGTTGGAGTTTTTTCAGTGATTTTTCTGTGATTCCTGCGTATAATGTATTACCATAATCCAGTCGACTTGTGACCAGTGCGTGGGTGACGGTCTTTCTTGTCTCGAGGGGGATCCAGCGGAAGATCTTTTTGAGAATGCGAAGTACGTTGAAGCACGAGGATGAGACTGCGTTGACTTGTCTGGACATCGAGAGAGAGGAGTCTAGGATGAAGCCAAGGTTGCGTGCATGGTCTGTGGGTGTGGGTGCTGTGCCCAGGGCGGAATGCCACCAGGAGTCGTCCCAGGCAGATGGGGAAGATCCTAGGATGAGCACCTCCGTTTTGTCTGAGTTGAGTTTTAGGCGGCTGTGTTTCATCCATTCGGCTACTTCTTTCATGCCTTCGTGCAGATTAGTTTTGGCGGTGTTGGAGTCATTGGTGAGGGAAAGGATCAGCTGGGTGTCGTCAGCGTAGGAGATGATGTTAAGGTTATGTTGACGCGCGATGGATGCGAGTGGGCTCATGTAGACGTTGAAGAGGGTGGGACTGAGTGAGGATCCTTGTGGGACTCCACAGATGACTTCAGTGGCCTCTGAGTTGAAAGGGGGAAGTCAGACTCTCTGAGTTCTCCCTGCTAGGAACGAGGTGATCCAGTCCAAGGCTTTGCCTTGAATGCCGATGTTGCTGAGGCGTTGTATGAGGGTGCTGTGGCAGACTGTGTCGAAGGCGGCTGAGAGGTCGAGTAGAATGAGGGCCACTGTTTCTCCGTTGTCCAGTAGATTTCGGATGTCGTCTGTTGCTGCAATGAGGGCGGTTTCGGTGCTGTGTTTGGCCCGAAATCCGGACTGAGAGGGGTCGAGGGAGTTGTTGGATTCAAGGAAGGCAGCGAGCTGGCTGTTGACGGCTTTCTCAATGACTTTGGCTGGGAAAGGGAGGAGGGATATGGGTCTGTAGTTTTTAAGTTCAGAGGGGTCTGCTGTGGGTTTCTTCAGAAGAGCGCTGAGTTCGGCATGTTTCCAGCTATCTGGGAAGGTGGCAGAGTTGAACGAGCAGTTGATGACATCACGGAGATGGGGTGCGATGATGGCGTCGGCTTTGTTGAAGATGTGGTGGGGGCAGGGGTCTGTTGGCGAGCCAGAGTGGATTGAGTTCATTAGGCGGATGGTGTCTTCAGTGGTGATTGGGTTCCAGGCGCTGAGGATGTTAGTTGGTGGAGTAGGATCTGAGGGGGCTGGGGAGTGTTGATTGCTGGGGGTATTCTCGAAGCTGTTGTGGATGTCGGCAATTTTGTTGTAGAAGGAGGATAACGCATCGCAGAGGACTTGGGAGGGAGTGATGTCGTTGGAAGCTGTGGTGGGGTTGGTGAATTCTTTGACGATGTTGAAAAGTTGGGATCCAGCTTATTGACTTGTGGTCCCAATACTCCTTCAGCAAATCTCTGATGACATTAATTTATACGCAGGTCCCAAACACATTTTCCCACAGACTTAAATTTAGTTTCTTAAAATTGCCATAATTTAATCTCTATTTAATGCCCTTCTCTACTTGCTGGTTGGAAACTGTGCAAGTAATTATGTCTAGGAACTGTCTTTACTTTACCTTATTTGGCATTCGGTCACTTAGACCTTTGCATATAACAAGTTAAATTACTTGTAAGAGCACTGGAAGAGCAGGAGAGAAGGAATGGGAGTATCGAGGTATACCTGTCTAGGAAATCTTACTGTAGAGACTATGAAAAAGTGGATGCATCTGTTTTTAATGGACAGAAGGGTCCTCTGCCTATATATGCCAGAGTTATGTTATAGACTAGACCTTTTTGTCCACGGTCTGGCATCATTCCAGTCTTTTCTCATTATGGTCTGCTTATTAGTAATTGCATTGTTCTTCAGAGATTGGTGGATTTGTTCGTAATCTCACATGAGACTGAGCACCCATTGTGTGAGAGCAGGGGGCAAGCAGGTAGAGGTTGGGCGTGGGAAAAATGTTTATTTTGGGCTTGGTGTTTTTTCCATGCTAGAAGAGCTGGTCTTATCGTTTGTTCCGTAGCCCCAGGTGGTATGTGTGAGGTTGTTCTACCCTCTTAATTTACTAAATTGAGTTTGCAGCCATCACAGTGATGTTAGTGCTTTGAGCTGCTTTGAGGCCATGACTTTCTGAGTAATTTCTGGGAATTAATCTCCCAGTAGCAACTATAGAGTGTTGTGGTACTTCAGTTTGGATTGGTTTTAGTTAGTTTTTTATAGGAGGCACTTACTGCTCTTTGAAAATCACTTGCATTCAAGTAGAACCTGTGCAATGTTTTTGAATTAATTTCAAGTGCAAAGGCATTCTGGCCAAGAGATCTTGTTCCATCTGTGGCATCATCTGTCCAACAGGTTCAATCTTGCCAGAGCAAAGCTTCTGTGATTGTCATTGCCTTGCAGAGTGGCGAGATATTGTTGTTGATGAGGCTGTAGGTCATAGACCTCTATCCTTGGGATGATTTTAATCAGATCCACATTTGCTTGCCATTCCTGGTGGTTGAGTCTGGGTGTTGCCTTCTGAGTATTGTTTTGTGGGCTGCTTGTCTTGAAAGGAGTCTCTGAGTAAGGAACATTTGGGAATGCAACTTTAATTTTCTTGCCTCATAGACCACTTGTCTTTCTTAGTGACTGGGTTTGATTAATTTTTCCCAGCATAATTCAATCATTTACGTTGAGCAAGCTTTGATGCGTATAACCGCATCACCCACACTCTTTGATGGCACTGAAGTTCAAAGATGTATATGTGCATTCTGCTTTGAGGCCTGCTGTTGGTGATGAGTGCCAGACACTTATTTTTGCAAACTTCAGCAAATTTCTTTAATTTCCTTTCCATAGTATGGTTGTTCTTTACTAAAGTAATGCACGCTGACTTATTGAGCAACAGCAATTTGAATTAGGCATTCTTTGTCCCAGTTTTCATTCTGCCTCGATGAGTTTGTCAATTTTTACATTGGTTCTGACTGATGTATAATTCTATTTGCATCATTCTCTTGCATCGGCCTATGAAGGAGATACATTCTTGAAGTTTTTATGATTTTAGTCTTTGGCTATGTTTTTCTAAACCCATCCCATATACATCTCTGGCCTCATAATTCTGCTTTGGAATATCATATTTTATTGCTATCGCCACACTCCACTTAAATGCAATACTCATGGATATTTGGTGGATAATACAATAAAATCTAGCTAAATTGGAATAATTAATCTCATTTGGCAGATCTCTAGATTCTAACATGCCATCATATGTTACAATGCTCCCATTATTAGGCGATATAATTACATAGGTGTTTCTCTTGCAGGGGAGTTTGACAAGAGACCAATACCTAAAACACTGCTTCAAGAATTGAGTGCAATTGAACCAACAGTAAGGGCACTTTTGATAGATAACAATGTGATTTAATTACCCTACAAACAGAAATCAGATATGCCATCAAAAGTAGATTTTGTATAGATTTTGGATCAATCACTGGGCTCTTTACTTGTTTTTTATTTTAATGTGGCTTTAGAAGGTGTTCCAAAATCAATAGGACTTGCTACAAACTAATGACCCTGGGTCATTTTCATCTTTTTCAGTCAATTCACAATTCATCCCAACTATCTTATCATTGTAGTCTCCAATTTTAGCACTAAGTAAAGAATATAAGGACCAGGAGAAAGTTAAACTCTGTTGACGTAAGCACCAATTCTAGCTTGTTTGCTCGGAAATCATGCAGGGATATTACAACTATGGTAAAGACACATGCCCCTTTTTAGTTAATTAACAATGTACCTAAAATTAATCCTAAAATCAATTTTCTGTGGAAGAAACAACACCTCAAATTGAGTTCCATCCATTAATTTACATTGATTTTTTTAAATAGATAAAAATATTCTTGTTACTTTCTAACCATGTGGGCAGATTCTGCCAAACATTTAACCACAGAACAGCATGTTTTAATTGCATTGTGTTTTCATACCCTTGAGAGCTTTTTTTAAGAATCACCTTCTTTGAGTGATACATTTCTTTTCTCCCAAATCACATGCACAATATCTTGAATCGGGACCAGAGAGTCAATGATATCTACACGTACCCTTTTTCAAAGGAATATGTCAATATCTGCGCACATCACTTTCCACTTTCTGTAAACCACAAGACCATGAAGCCACCCTACCTCTCAGGCTTTCATGCTGGTCCTTGTGTGCCGCTTTTGTATAAAATACTACACCAAGTTATGGAAAAACAACCTACTTTTCCAAACTTTGAAAAGTGTTTCCAAATATTCCTTTCTTTAGGCTTTCAGTTTACAATCTCCATTGTTACAGCAGTTCCTGTAGAACAGCTAATGTGTTTGGAGGACATATTATGGTTCAGTCTGGTAGGATCCTCAGGCCCATAGTCAGAGATAAATCTATTGGGGTGCCTGGCATCTAAGGATAACTACAGCATACATGCGATTTGGATGAGATATGCCTGCCCCCAATATCTTTAACAAATGCACAATAGAATGAAACATAGTTGGTGTTTGTTTTTTAACTATGTTATTTTAATGGCTATTTGTGATTATTAGTAGAAGATGGCCCTGAAAAAAGCACAGTGAGAAAAAAACATTGGGAATTTTTCAAAAAATATGTGTTAAGTAGTGTTTTGAAAGTACGTCTGGCCAATAAAATTGATGAAATTTGAACAAAACACAAATACATCCCCCAAGATGCTTTTGGCGAAGTGAGTTGAATGCCTCATTTTTGGCATATTTTACCAACAAACACTGATAAAAATTAAAAGGCAGTTCTAAGCACATGGGTTCATAGTTATGACTACACAGATGTAATGCATACAAAGCTATGGTCCCACTCTATGCCAGCACTGTACTGACTACCTGACACCTGAAAGAGAGGCCTCAATGGAACAGTCAGCCGGAGATAAAGTCAAGATAGGTATAGGTTAATCGAAGAGCATGTGCACAGCTCAATCAGGGAGTGTGGGAATGTGCCAACTTCCACTAGTAAAAAGAACAAGCCAGGGAGTCACCCAGCCATCTCTCCAGAGCTTTTGGCCCGAGCTTAATTTGTGCTGGTGGTTGAAGGGGCAGCGACCACCTCTCATTTGTAGGGACCCAGACTTAATTTTCATCACCAGGCCTTGACCCAGACCAAAAGAGAGGAGGAGAGACTGAAGAGGAAATAGAAAAAATGAGAATAATGACAAATAATGAATAAAAATACTGGGTAGCTTTGGTATTCAGCTGGTCTGTATTCAAATAATCTGTGAGGTCTTCCTGAGGAGCAACTTGGGACTCTTTCGGTTTACAAGTTAAGAACATCATGGACCCCAAACCACTGACAGTAAGTGGTAGTGGTAAAGTTTTAGTCTAGACACTTACTCTGTACTGGACTAATTCTCTCTCTCTGGTTGCCTGCACAAGGTGTCCAAATGTACTGGGCAGGTGTCAGGATGTGCAATTCAAATGATAGAGAAGGCTCAGACAACATGTGAAAGAAAATTCTATCTTCTCCGGCAAATTCAGCGGGTCTTGCATGATTGAAGCCCCCTTTCCTTTACTATGATAGAAGGAAGCATGTGGCTTTATTAAATTGCTATAAACTGGAAAGGTGCACTCTGGGAACTTACTGGCTGATGCAAGGTTCTAGTTATTTGGGGCAGGGCTGAGGAGTCATTAAGTGTGTATTGCAATGATCACATTCCTGTGTCCCTGTGTCACTCTCCAAATGTCAATGCTGCTGTGTCAGTTTATCCATGTCCATGGGTCCCTTTGCCAGATTGGGCTCTATGTGTCAATATCTGAGTGCCAATATCCCTCCACTCAACGTCTGTGTCATTGTCCCAGTATCACCACTCCTATGTCAGCATTCTAGTTAACTGTCTCAGTGTTGATTTCTCACAATATCTGACTGTGTGCAATTGGCTGTGATGGACTTCTCAATGTACCTACGAGTGTTCTAATGTCACAATCTATAGCCCTATGTTCCTTTGGTAACGCATCCATATCGGTGCTCTTGTGTCAGTGTCCCCTCATCAGTATTCATGTGCAAGTGCTCCTGGTCCAGTGTGTGTCTTCCCTGGTAGTTTTCCTGTGTCATAGTTGGCACTGTAATGCCAGCGAACTAGTGAAGTGCCTGCATGCTGGTGCTCTGGTGTTGTGTCACTGTGTTAGTATCAACCTGTTGTAGCATCCTGCACCAGTGTAAAAGAGCTGGTGCCCTTGTATCAGTGCATGAATGTTAGTAGTATTGGACGTGTCGGTGTCCCTGGGTTGGTGTTCTCATGCATCTGTCAGTGTCCCTCTGTTTGTCTATGCTCTACTATGAAGGTCAATGCCCCTAACTCTGCATCTACTCACATCAGCTTCACAGTGCCAGTGTCACAGCATCAAAGTAACCATGTAAGTTCTTCTGTGTCATTGCTGTATGCTAATGTCGGCACCCCTAAGTCAGTGTTGGCTTGACTAATTTTGTGTTCACAGGACATGTCGCTTTGGCAGTAACCCTTAAAGGTGTTGTAGTGCCCATTGTCCATGTTAGTATCCCACTGTCAGTATCAATACCTGTGTCCCTATGTCTGTGTCTCCAGGCTACTACCCTTGTGTCAATGATCCTTGCCTGTAACCACTTGTTGTTACCCTTGTGTGAGGAATTGAGTTGTGGTTGAGGGTAGGGTGAAACCCTCCTCAAGCAACAATCACAAACGTTGTCAGGGTCAACCACAAAAGTCACTAAATTAACCTGTGCTTAACCCTCTGGTAATTGGCACAAAAGCAGTCAGGCTTGACTTAGAGGCAACATGTAAAGTATTTATGCAGCACATAAACAGTAATACAGTGAAAACACAACACAAGATAAATACCACAACAATTTAGAAATGAATACAATAAGACCAAAACTATAAAAATCCATCAGTAAAACTGAAGATATTCAGCTTTAAAGATTTAGATAAAAGTAGTGCCAAAAGGAACAAAGTACCAACTGAGGGTACATGGTTGCGCTGGACCAGGACAAATTCACAAGTTCATGTGACCGCAATAGAGCACAGGTACGAAGTTTGGCCTGTGAATGATTGTACCTTATGTCCTTGGTGCATGGACTGCGCAGCGCTGCTTTGAGAAGCTTTGTGCAGTACGGCATTGGTTCCAATGAAGCTATGTGGCAAGGCTTTCTGGGGCTTTGCGTTGCTCTGTGTCTGTTCCGTAGAGCTGTGCAGCAAAGCATTGCAGGGCTGTATGTTGCAAGCCATTGGTTCAGCTGAGGCTGGCAGCTGTGTAGCGTGGCTTTGCGGCTCCGGTGAAGATTTCAGCTGTATGACTATGCTTTGCAGGGGTTTACTTCAGGCTGGTTTCAATTAAGCTTGCAATTGTTTGGTGAGGCTTTGTGGAGCTAAGCGTTGCTTTGCACTGGATTTGGTGGAACCTTCAGTTAGGCCAGGATAGAGCGCTCTCTGATGCTAGCCAAGGGACCAGGACCTGGGCGAGCATCACTTGGGGATCAGGAACTCACTCCACCAGCGGCCAGCAGGGGTCAGACAGGTCCAGTACAGCAGCAAAAAGAACAATTAATAATTGATGGACAGAATCCATAAAAATGTCATACATTCACCCCAGTAGAGAGATCTGGGCCTAAATCCATCGTTTTTTAGCTCACCATGCCATTCCAGTTTGGACCTAGCCATCTGCAAATGAGTTTTAACCCTGCGCCCAATGGGAACAGTCCAGCCCGAACTGCCAGGCCAGGTCCTCCCTGGACTGGAAACAAGCATCCTACAACCGGTTTCGGGCTTTCAGCCCTCATCAGCCAGGATAGCTTGACTCCAGTGGCATGGAGAGCACGGGAGCCACATCTGGGCTTACCCGTCCCACTCGGGGTGACAAATGCAAAAACAACAATTGATGGACAGAATGCAGAACAATGTCATACATTACCCCAGTAAATGTCTTTTGCATACATTCACCCCAATACAGAGATTTGGGCCTAAATCCATCGTTTTTTCGCTCACCATGAAAATAGTCCCAGGATGCTTGTTTCCGGTCCGGTGAGGACATGGCTTGGCAGTTTGGGATTGACTGTTCCCACAAGGAAAAGGGTCAAGACTGATTTGCATATGGCTGGGTCCAAACTGGGGTGGTGTGGTGAGCAAAAGAATGATGGATTTAACCCAGATCCTTGTGAATGGGGGTGAATGTTTGCATTGTCCAGCATTCCGTCCATCAATTGTTTCTTTTGCATAGGTCCAGTACAGCAGGTCAGCTAGGTAGTTGCAGGGAGAATTCTGGAGCGTGTATTGTCCCTGAAGCACAGAACAGGAGGCCAGTCAGCTGAACTCTGGAGTCAGTCTTCCTTCTCACACAGCAGAGAAAGCCTTAGGCAGCAGGGCAGTCCTTCTGTAGTATACACAAGTCCAGGAGTGTACTGTAGGAATCACTGACAGAATATCATCGTCAAAAATATCAACGTCAAAAATATCGGAGCCAAAATGTCGAGATCAAAGATATCGAAGTCCTATCTACATAATGGTAAGTACAAAAAATATAGAGAAAAAAATATTGTTGTTAACAATATCATTTTTTTTAATGTTTAAAAATAATGTAAAATAAAATCAATAATACATATATTTAATATAAACATAGTTAAAATATGTTAAAAAATATAAGTAATACATATATTGTAAAAATAATTAAACATATACATATAAATATAATATATATATACTTACTTAATAATTTTTACAATTAATAGTAAATTAACTTATAAATTGTTTAAAAATATTTTATAAATTATAAATACATACATGCACATATAACAATAATATAAATAAAAATATTTATAACAAATAAAATATAAAATATTTAAATAAATGATACACTACATTAACTAAAACAGTAAATATTGGATAGAGGGGGGGTAAAAATTACTATTCCTGCTCCAGAGAGTGCAAAAGTAGGGAAAGTGTTGGATAGTGTAGGGGTAAAAAGTACTCTTCCAACTCCAGAGAATGCAACAGTAGGGAAAGTGTTGTATAGCGTGGGGGTTAAAATTACTATTCCAACTCCAGATAGTGCAACAGCAGGGAAGGTGTTGGATAGCGTAGGGGTTAAAATTACTATTCCAACTCCAGAGAGTGCAACAGTAGGGAAAGTGTTGGATAGCGTTGAGGTTAAAATTACTAATCCAACTCCGGAGAGTGCAATAGTAGGCAAAGTGTTGGATAGCGTAGAGGTTAAAATTACTATTCCAACACCAGAGAGTGCAACAGTAGGGAAAGTGTTGGATAACGTAGAGGTTAAAATTACTATTCCCACTCCAGAGAGTGCAACAGTAGGGAAAGTGTTGGATAGCGTAGAGGTTAACAATGCTATTTCCACTCCACAGAGTGCAACAGCAAGGAAAGTGTTGGATAGTGTAGGGGTAAAAATAACTTACTAATAATTTAATTACTTTTTGTTAATAAATAATAATTATTAACATTACCAATAAATAATTAACTACAAAATAATTACCAATTAATAATGAATTAACAAATAAATTGATGATAAACACTATTAAATAATTATGATTAAAATTAATTAATAAATCTTAATTAAATAAAAAAGAATTAATTTTCAAACCAAAAAACATTTATTAAAAACATATTTAGCAATTAATAAATAATTAACAATACATTATTGCTAAATACCAATAAATAATAATTATTCAAATGTAATTACCAATTATTAATTAATGAAAAATAAATTAATTTGCAAAACACAAAATATATTAATGATTAAAAAGTTATTACCAATTAATAATGAATTAACAATAAACGTAATATCAATACTCAACAATAAAATAAATAATTACTTAATTACAATTAAATTACTTCCCACCCTATTGCCTATAAACTCATAACACACTTTAATAATACATTAATTCACTGAATATTATTACCAATGAATCAATTAATAAAAATTAATTACCAATTAATATAAATTAATTACCAATACATAATTATTTAACACAAAGGGGCCGATTCCGATTTGGTAAAATCCCTTTACAAATAGCCGTACGGAGCATATTTGCCGTACGAATCGTACCCATAAACGTCCCGTACGTACGATGAAGTACGTTTCGGATCTAAAGCAGATCTCTTTTATTCCCTCCGCTATCTTATATTTTTTGTATTATTTTAGCTAATGTAGTATATAATTAATTTCAATGAGATTAAAAATAATTAAGAAAATTAATTTGTTATATGTATTTAATTTTTATTTATATTATTTTTTTCTGTGTACAGATGTATTTATAATGTATAAGATTGTTTTCAACAATTCAAAATCTATTAAAATAATTATCAAAAAAATATTAATAAGTAAGTATATATGATATATGATATGTATATGTTTGATTTATTTTTACATTATATATATTACTTATAATTTATAAACGTTTTAAAATATGTTTAACTATGTTTCTTTTAATTATATTTATTATTTACTTTATTTTACATTCTTTTTTTAACTTAAATAAAAAACGATATTTTTAACAACTATATTTTTTATATTGATATTTTTTCTCGATATTTTTGTACTTACCATAATGTAGATAGGATGTTGATATTCTTGACTTCGATATTCTTGCTTCAATATTTCTGTAGGTCGATATTCTGCCCTTCGATATTCTGTCAGTCATTTCAATCAGTGTCCAGGTCAGTTTGGTAAAGTCACCATAAGTCCCTGGAATCATCTCATGATCTTCTAACCTCAAGAAACACCAGTGCATTTGAGAACATGTGATCTGTCAAATCGAACTGGTAGAGATGAATGCCTTTATTTTCTCTCCTAATGCATCGCACAAACGCAGTTGTCGAAGCATTATTTACTAAGTTGTGCAACATGGGAATTACATTGTTTTTTAAAACTCTTCTTTGGTGCAAAAACTGTGTTGTGTTGTGCTGTGGGAAGACATGTTTTATGTATTTCAGCTGAGTTTGTAATGGTGGACCAATCGCAAAACTAACACATAACCCTTGCAAAGCGATCAAATATTTTCTAGCAGTCATACAATGTAGTATAAATGTCAATTTCTGCAACAAAAAAAATAACGCAAGGTCAAAGGAGGTGCAAAATCAGATCTGACACCGTTGGCACCATAAAAAGAAGCAAAAGGAGCAGAAGACAACTATCCTCACGTACGAATACCACCATGAAGATACTGGTCTTGAGACAAAGTCGTTCCCTTTGTCAATTTGTGAACAGAAGGCTTCGAAGAAAAGAAAGGAGAGCAACTTCTTGATCAGAGCGATTAGGCTAATATATATATATATATATATATATATATATATATATATATATATATATATATATATATATATATATATATGTATATATATATATATATATTACCTACTGGCGGTCGCCAGTAGGTATATATAGTTAGGATTTTTTCTCTATGGGATTTTTGAAAATTCTATGTCTAATAACTTTGGCGTTTGTGGACGGAATTGGCTGAAATTTTCAGGAAAATGGCACATTTTGTTTCTGAGCAGCCCTTGAAAATTTGGGGGGGGGTCGTCAAGGGGGGGCCGAGAAAAAAGGGGGGTCCCAAAACGTGTTTTTAACATTGAGTTTTCCATAGGGCGGTTGGCCTCACTTTTAGCCCGAACGGCTGAATGGATTTGCACGAAACTTGGCAAAATTGTAGGGACTGGTAGCCCGATGTGCCTTTTGTAGGTCTCAATATATGTGCTCCAGTGGATTTTGAGAAATTAACGTTTAAAAAAAGATATATATCTGTAACAGCGGACCAGGCAGCGTCCCAGGACGCGTACTTTTTGCGCAACGGAGCTTTGTGAAGCGAAGCTGATTGGTTCTCTGGCGTCTGTCAACATTCCAAAAAGTCCGTAGCGGCCGCCATCTTGTCTCTCGGTAGGATCGAGAGACAAAAGGAGGCCAAAACAAAGGGGGAAATAACCATAAGGGGGCATAGTAGATCCTCGCTGACCCCCTAGGTTTGATGTGGAGGTTTTAAAAGGGCCCCGCGGGGCAAAAAAAATAATAATAATAATAATCGAACGGCTGAATGGATTTGCACGAAACTTGGCAAAATATTAGGGACCGGTAGCCCGATGTGCCTTTGCTAGGTCTCAATATATGTGCTCCAGTGGATTTTGAGAAATTAACGTTCAAAAAAAGATATATATCTGTAACAGCGCTCCGCTTCGCGTAACGGAAGTTTGCGAAGCTGATTGGTCATTCTGTCACTGGGCTATAGTTGGGCTACATCTGGCTGATATTTGGGCTACATTTGTTTTTTTGTGTGTCTGGCGGCCATCTTTGGGCTACATTGGGCTACATTGGGCTTCATTGGGCTACATTGGGCTACATTTGGGCTACAACATATATATAGGCCAATGTAGCCCAATATATATTTTTCAAAGTTAATTTTCGTAAAAACCACTGGAGCATATATCTTGAGACATAGCAAAGGCACATCGGGCTACCAGTCCCTACAATTTTGCCAAGTTTCGTGGAAATCCATTCAGCCGTTCGAGCTAAAAGTGAGTCCAACCGCCCTATGGAAATGAAGGAAATGAATGGGTAATTTGTAATTAGCAAATAGCTAATCGCAAACTAGGAATGGTAAAGAATCGCTATTTATTCCTTAAAGTTCGCTATTTAGGATATGCAAAAAACTTTGATGATACATATGGCGGTTCATCTCTAACAAGATAAGAAGCATAGGGATACATTTATGATGACTGGCGCATCACCAGGGATGTGTTAGTCATTCTGTGCCGCTGTTCCGTCACCTATGGTGTGCTGCATTTACAATGCGGCGCATCATGGGGCAAAAACAGCACAGATGCGTGATGTATCTGTGCCGTAAAGGTGGCGCATTGCTGGAGTTGTATCGCAAGTGTGATGAAGCTCCAGCAAGGGTCGGGGGTGCCCCTGTCGCAGGGTTTCTGTTCTCACACAGAACTGTGGACAGAGGATTGGAACCTCGGCGAATTAGGGTGTCCCAAAACTCACGTTAGTAATCAAAAACTCCTTAGCAAGCTAGGTACAGTGTCACATTGGATATAACAAACTCTCAATGTTTAGACAATCCAGAATATGAACTTATAGTACCTCAGGATACGTGGAACTCATGAACAGTCGGTCGTTATATATTTCTTAGAAACCAGAACATGGAGTTAAGAAGAACACATGTGTATTTGAAATGTTTATTTACTAATGCCGTCTTCTCAGGCGTAGTATCTTAGATAATACAAGTACACATATTATCAGTAGCAAAATTACCAGCATAGTTACTAGTACATAAAAAGCGAATGGTGATAGTATGTTAACATGCTGTAAATGAATAAGAGTTAGCAACACTTATAAGCAGCCGCGGGCCGTGGAGGGAGTTACGGTGAGGCAGGGAGGCGGGGAGGGGGAGAAGCAGGGTGGAGAATACAAGTACACATATTATCAGTAGCAAAATTACCAGCATAGTTACTAGTACATAAAAAGCGAATGGTGACAGTATGTTAACATGCTGTAAATGAATAAGAGTTAGCAACACTTATAAGCAGCCGCGGGCCGTGGAGGGAGTTACGGTGGGGCAGGGAGGCGGGGAGGGGGAGGGGCAGGGTAGAGAGGGCTCCACCCTGCTTCTCCCCCTCCCCGCCTCCCTGCCTCACCGTAACTCCCTCCACGGCCCGCGGCTGCTTATATCTCACCCTCCCTAATACACATATTATATTATTTGCTAAGAAGGTCTCTTTGTGTTGGTTTAGGGCGTGCCCATACTTTAGTGTCTTAGATTTGAAGGAATCACATCAGCATACACCAGCTCTCTCTTCATGTGAACCGCATCAACTGTTGTGTATGTGTGTTCGGCAAAGCAATATAAAACCCGCCTCATGCCCAGAATTGGCAGAAGTTGCACTTATGTTATGAGTATGAAGTCGTGGAGATCAGACCTCATAACAATTCTGTATCGTGTTGTTCTTGAAACTTTAGCACTCGCTGTACAGATATAGTTTAACAAGCAAAGCAGATAGTAGAGCAATAACATATTATTCTCATGTAAACCACGATGAACTACTAGGTGGAAAGCTAAAGCAACAACTAAGTGTCGTGTGCAGAAGTTGCAAAAAAGGAAAAATGGCGTTTAAACCGGTAATGAGCCCATGCTAACTTAACACGGTGTAAAGATATCCAGGACCTAGATGACACCTCCCCATGATCCGGAAATGAACTGAATAAGATAATAGAAGTGCCATCTCATGAGAGCAGATTGCAAGTTTATATGTGGACGGTCCGCAAGGTAAAGCATTAAAAACTAGGAAAATTTAATGCTAAAGAAAAATAAAACAGCCAAGTACTTTATCGAGTCTTAAGCCAATAGGCAAGGTAAATAATAAAAACTTGACAAATAAGTCAATGAATTGTCAATGAAATGCTAGTACTCAGCATATCAAACATGAAAAAGGTCTATGACATAACTGTGTATGCAAAATAAGCTGCAACAGCCTCCAATAGGAAGTCACCGTCTTCATCCGAAAACAGTTCAGCCATCCAATTTAAAAGCGGAAAAGAACATACGTGCTCTCCCAGCACCGGATCCTCTATCACCATCAGAGGACAGCTCGGTGGGTTTTCAAGAAAGCTCTGTTCCAAGAAAGACTGTGCTGCCGCCAATAAATTCCAGGGACCAATTAGTCCATGCATCAATGCCACAGCCATAATCCTTTCGCCAGGACAAACCAACTCGTGAGTAATGATAGGAGTCATCAGCTGATTAAAGTCGACGTCAGGAGAAACCGGTCCGCAGAGACACAAATCAATGGCCCAATCGAAATCACAGGTCAGGCAGTGAAATACAGGCTGGACACAGGTGAAGTAGGAGAATCGAAAAGATAATCCATATGCCGTGCTTAATATCGCCAACGGCATTGTGCCATAATATTCTAGCATGCGATTGCGGAACAGTGTCAGCAGCTGCAGGGTGGGAGGTTGCATAGGAGGGACATCCATATTTAAAAATGTAAAAAAGCACAAGAGCGTCCGCTGGTAATGCAAGTAAAAATGCCAATCCACGAAGCAGAGTGGAGAAAATAGAATGAAAGAAAGCAGGGATGACTCCAAAGATTTTCTCAAATGAAGTCACGAGACCACTGGTAACAACTTTAAAAAAGTGCGCCAGGGCCTTTGTGGAGGATGCGTTAAAGATAGTCCGAACCATCTTGCTGAAATTGAAAGGCAAATCTGAATTGAAAAGGGTCTGCACCTCTGTACGGGTGTTCGCTATGTGAAGCACGAAAGTTTCACGGGCCGAACTCAAGGCCACCTCTCTCTGAGACAAAAGAGCTCTTATTCTTGCCATGCCGTTGAAATCTCTCCCAAGGTTGGTATTTGTGGCCAGATTGAAAACTCCCTATGTTCATGTGTGGGAGAAAATAGAACATTTCTGCAGCAAATAACCAGTTCACTTACTGTTACGATAAAAGGAATACTTTTAATTAACTCAGAACAATCTTCATTATTGAGCATCAAATAACTACCATTTTCCAACAACTTGAACGTGGGGATGATAGCAGGAACTGGCGTGCCTTGCAACACGCAAGCCATATTTGGTCGGTGTTTGTTGCATGAACCGTGTAACTGTATGTGCCTACACATTAGTGAATGATCTGGCGTCTCAGTGCATTCCTCTCCATTCAGATAAACTTCTTGATCATCTTTGAAACATCTGTATGTGTATGGAAGCGACCAGACCTCATGAAGAAAAGCACTACCTAAAGGTTCATAACGACCTATTGGTATATATTTCATACAATTTGAAAACTTATATAAAGCAAAAGGCAGCGTTATTAAACCGTGGATAAGGCACGTTGCCAAAAAACCCGCAATCCTCTGCTGATGATGTCACTGAGCATGTCATGAATGATGTAATATGTGACATCATCAGCAGTGGATTACGGGTAATAGTATCTCTAGTTTACTCCCCTATAGCTGTCTTTCTTTTAACATAAGTGTCTGTTTCCTTCCCTTATACTTAATGTTTTTGGTTAGCTTCCGGTTCGCGTACCGGCGAGCGAACTGGGAAGCGAACTAAGAGAAATAGAGGTTGGCACAGTTCCAAATATTGTACCAATTTTTTAATAACGGGGAGGTAGTTCTGAAAAGAACTTTTTTTTTATTGTTTTTGTTGTTTTATATTTTTTTTATTATTTTTCAGAACATTTTTTTACTTTTTTTGAATTTTTCTGAACAGTTTTATATTTTTTGGGGTTTTTCTTGGAGGGGGCAATGAAAACGATTCATTGTAAAGGGCTCAACAGGAGCAACAAAACAAAAAAAAAGTATTTATTATTTTGGGCGTTTCGTACAAACTTGCATATGATAGTCAATAGCTCTGTTGATCAGAGTGATGCTTCTTTCTCCGTAGCAAATGAATCCATCGCAAAATACGCAGATGTGTTTTACTTCACCAAATCTCATTTGTATATTTGGCACCATCTCCCTGCCCTCTGGTCCCGTTACTTCCGGTACAACAGATCTTCTGGCCATAATAGGGAGATTATCTAGGTCGTTCCGAAATTGTGCAGCACTGTAGTTGTTAGGATGCCACCTAGTCATATGGCGATGCATTGTGTAGTTTCCGAAACTGTATTTTTTCTCGGTTCCTCTGGACAGTCTATCTTGACATATAAGGCAAGTTACGTATCTTGCATTTACTTTTTTCTGACCTTTGGGAATTTAAAAAAATTGCCAAATGAAGTTTTCTTTCCGGTGAGACGTCCTGGGTTCCTCAGGCAAAAACTGCCTCTCTTCCTGCTCTTCCTCGTCTTCCTCTTCTTCCTCTTCTTGCTGAATTATAACTTGAGCAGGTGGTCCACTCTTCCTTGGATGTGGTGGAGGTGGTGGGGAAGCACCAGCTGAAGCTACTAAAGAAGCCATTGCTCAGTGATCACAAAGGGTCTTTCTCTCACAATGATGAAAGTCAGAGTGAGGAAAGAAGGAGGGATTTTCATCATTTGGGAAAAACAAGAGTTCTCAACCAATCAAAAGTGTTCATTTTAGATTATATGACCTAGTCTTACATCATTAGGAAACCAAAAGTGAAATGAACCAATGAAAAGTGTTATTACCAAGTCACATGACTTGCTGTGTTTACGTTAAGCGCTTTGCAGGGCCTCCCGGTTTGCTTCCAGAAACCTGCGCTTTGCGACTCGCTTCGCGTACCAGTTCGCTAACGTAGCACGTCATATGACGTATCACGCGACAACGTGAAACGTCATGCGGACGGGAGGCGTCACGATGTTGTTTTCTAACGCGGCACTTGCGGTAAAGAAACGTTTACCGGCTCGCGGTCTATTTCGCGGCATCAAGGTCAGCTAACGGGAAGCTTCCCGATTCGCGAAGCGGGAACGAAGAAAAAAAAATATTTAAAAAAAAAATTATTCATAAACATATAAAATATATTTTTGGATTTAAAGAAGAATACATTTTACAGCTACAGATATTAGCTGTTAAAAAACCAATGAAATTCACTGAAAAAACCATAGGTTATAGACCATATATAGTTAGGAATTAGCATTTACAAAACCTTGAAAATTCACTGAAAAAACCATAGGTTATAGACCATATATAGTTAGGAATTAGCATTTAGAAAACCTTATTTTACTCACACAAAACCATTGAAATTCCATATATAGTTAGTTGCACTAACTATATATCGCGCACCCGCAATCCACTGCTGATGATGTCACATATTACATCATTCATGACATGGTCAGTGACATCACTGATGACATCACGGATGACATCTCAAATGACATCACTGATGACATCACTGATGACATCTCATTTGACATCAATGACCACATCACTGATGATATCATTCATGTGACAATACAATGCATCTCCTCACATTTTAATATAACCTCTGTTTCACCCAGTGTTAAATACAGAGTATAATTTTTGAAACCATTGACACACCAATACTAGTTACTACATACGCACTCACTGATTCGTACGTCTACACACACATTCACTCATTCACCCATACAATCATTCATACATACAATCACTCATCTTTACAACACTATCATATGCACTCATACACCTATACAGACACTCACACTCTGCCACTCATCCATGGAGTTACTCACACACCTAGTCAGTCCTGTAAAGAATCAATCACACTTCCATTTTCTAGTTTATACAGTTAAACATAGAGCACCTTACGTTTTCAACCATATACTAACACATACTTACTCTCTTATACAATCATTGATAGTAGTACACATTGATCTGCACAGAGTCACACACCTCCCAGCCAGCCACACACACACTCAGTCTCCCATACAAATACTTGAGCAATCAATCAATAACCCATATAGTTACTCATATAGCTACTGATCAACACATGCAGCAGTTTACAGAACAACAGACATAATGATGCACAAATTAAGACAGTTTAGTCACTAACCCATGCACTCAGTGAGACACATTTAATCACTCACTCATACAGTCAGTCACGCACCTACTAAATCCTTCATCCAGACACTTCTACATCTACTCATTCTTCAATATGTAAAACATATTTAAACTTTACAGAAACACACAGTCACTGGATGATGTCATCAGTGATGTCATCAGTGATGTCATTTGAGATGTCATCAGTGATGTCATCAGTGATGTCACTGACCATGTCATGAATGATGTAATATGTGACATCATCAGCAGTGGATTGCGGGTGCGCGATATATAGTTAGTGCAACTAACTATATATGGAATTTCAATGGTTTTGTGTGAGTAAAATAAGGTTTTCTAAATGCTAATTCCTAACTATATATGGTCTATAACCTATGGTTTTTTCAGTGAATATATATATATATATATATATATATATATATATATATACATGTTTATAGGCTTAATAACGACATGGTCAAGTATTTTTGTTTAAAAAAGAAACACGTTTAAAGCCCACAAAGCCAGGTCACATGCCATACCAAGTCATGTGAAGCTTTTGACAGGACTACACCTAATGGCCTCTGGGTCCTTTTAGACCACATGTGCCAAAGTGACAGGTATTTCAGAGTTCACTCTCTGCTTTCCTGCCATCCACCTTGGATGGGTGCCATCTTCAAAATGACAGAAGACCACCCACACTTCCCAAAGCCTGGACAGGAACAGGTACAGGTGAAACACGACTGCTATCAGATAGCCCAGTTGCCACTTGTAGTAGGTACTACGGTTTCTTTCCATGTTCTTCCTGCAGACACTGCTCATCTCTACCGGAACTGCAAACACTGCCTCACAAATGCAGTTACAAAATGCTCGAAGAGTACACGCCTCCTACGTCAATGCTTGCTCTCACAAACCATCTATTTTATTCAATATCTTGCAACTCACCGCTCCTAAATTTTAGTTTCTTCTGCTTTGTTATTACAACACTGTCTCGTATACAAAGCCATGTAGAGGGAGTAAAGAGGCCAGAGAACAACGGGATGAGTTTACTGCAGTGTCTCATACACAAAGACGTTCCAAGTGAGTAATGAGAGGAATAGGACAAGATTACCACAATGTATCCTATGATAAGCCAATCAGAGGGAGTAAAGAGGTCAGAGAAGAACGGGGCGAGTTTATCACAATGTATCCTATGATAAAACAATCAGAGGGAGTAAAGAGGTCAGAGAAGAACGGGGCGAGTTTATCACAATGTATCCTATGATAAAACAATCAGAGGGAGTAAAGAGGTCAGAGAAGAACGGGGCGAGTTTATCACAATGTATCCTATGATAAAACAATCAGAGGGAGTAAAGAGGTCAGAGAAGAACGGGGCGAGTTTATCACAATGTATCCTATGATAAAACAATCAGAGGGAGTAAAGAGGTCAGAGAAGAACGGGGCGAGTTTATCACAATGTATCCTATGATAAAACAATCAGAGGGAGTAAAGAGGTCAGAGAAGAACGGGGCGAGTTTATCACAATGTATCCTATGATAAAACAATCAGAGGGAGTAAAGAGGCCAGAGAAGAACGGGCGAGATTACCACAATGTATGCTATGCAAAATCAACCAGAGGGAGTGAAGAGGCAAGGGAAGAACCGGGTGAGATTGCCACATTGTCTCATATACAAAGTCGTCCAGAGGGAGTAAAGAGACACGGTAAGAACAGGATGAGATTACCATATTGTCACACATAAAAAGCTGTGCAGAGGGAGTAAAGAGGCAAGAGAATAATGGAAGGAGTTTACCACATTGTCTCATATTTAAAACGGACCGGACAAGACTACCACAACATATCCTATGCGAAGTCAACTAAGGGAGTGAAGAGGCAATAGAAGAACGAGATGAGATTACCCCAATGTATCCTATGAAAAAGTCAACCAGAGGGAGCAAAGAGGCAAGAGAAGAACGAGATGAGATTACCCCAATGTATCCTATGAAAAAGTCAACCAGAGGGAGCAAAGAGGCAAGAGAAGAACGAGATGAGATTACCACATTGTCTCAGATTTAAAACCGTCCAGAGGGAGTTAACAGAAAAGAAAAGAACAGGGCAAGACTACCACAATATTTCCTGTGCAAAGCCAACCAAAGGGAGTGAAGAGGCAAGAGAAGAACGAGATGAGTTTACCACATTGTCCCATATACAAAGGCATCCAGAGAGAGTAAAGAGACAAGACAAGAACAGGACGAGAGTACGATATTGTCTCAGATACAAAGTCGTCCAAAGGGAGTCAAAATGAAAGAAGAAGAGGAACACTGTGGCAAAAAGTAAGAGAAAAGGGAACAAATATTCTGCCGTCTCACTTCCTTCTAAAACTAGTCATGCTGAGTTGTACAACATGTGGTGAGACGCTATTAGTGTAACTAGACGGAGAGTTATTACTCAATGTATATCTATGAAATATATTTAAGAGATTGAATCTGGCAATAACCCAACTCACAGTACAAAGCTGAAATCTGTTCTTGGAACCCATTCATGGGCGAAACTAACAGTCCCGAAGCATCAGACAATCCAGCATTGCAGTCTATCGTAGGTTAGGAACAGAAAATAATTCAACCCTGAATGTAATATCCTCCAAATAACAATTAGGCTTAGAGAATATGCATGACAACCTTTGCTTTAAGATATGCGTGAGCGCCATTTTATGAGCACCTACGCCATTGTAAAAGTAATGCAAATATGGCGGCTAGCTCTTGGGTCCTCCAGGTCTGAATCAACCATATTGCACAGTGACAGTAAACCATATTCCAGTCCTCGGCTTTACCATTTCAAATCATTGTTTTTTAGTATATTAGTACCACTGGTTTAGTTAGTGTGACCCAGGAATGCAGCTCCCAAAAATGCAAGAGGTTGCAAACTAAAGCCCAGCTCTGGAAAACGGTGCTGATGTGGAGTCATCTGGTTAACTCGACATTAGGAACTGTGTACTAATTATTCAAGTCACCCTATTCGTTACCAGACTACACATTTTGGGCCCTTATTATACATATATGTCTGGAAAGTGATTGCAAGAGGCACAAACTATGCCGCTGGCCGCGCGACGCGAAGGGGAGCTAAGCGAGACAGCATCTTAGTCCCACATTCCGCGCGCACGCCAGCTCTGGCCCGCCCCCTTTCATGCGCGCCAATGGGGGCAGGCCACCAGGTGTGAGGGGCGGCCCTTATGGGGTTTAAGTCTAGCGCGGCAGCAAGGCTCGGCCTTTCCTGCCGTCGCGTTCCTGGCTGCTCTGCGCTGTTCTTTCCTGCTTCGTCTCCGGTCCGCCCGCCTGAGCGCTGCTGTGTCGTCGGGTCGTTGAGCTGTGTTGTCCTGCAAAGCCAGGTATGTGCCTCTCTTGTCTCCCCCCGGCCATGTCCCTGGGTATGACCAGGTTGCACGTGGCCCCAGTGGTTAAACACCACGGGGGGGGGGGGAGGTGGCCACGCTAGTCGTGTGTGCAGGCGGTCGTGTGCGCAGGCGGACGCGTCTTAAAAGACCATGGGATCGGGGCGGTGGGGGGAGGTTCAGCCGTCGGGCGAAATTCTGCAGCACTTCCACTCGCATGGTATCGGTATCAACCCTTCCTGGGGTTCGTTGCCAGGAGCGCGCCTAGTCTCGTATCACCTCCTGGCGATGAGACTATAACGCCATCGATACTCAGCATAGAGTCTAAACATCCTGCGATAATGGGCAAATGCTCGGAAACACCCGGAAAATATATGACCCGGCATAAAAAACACTCGGTAAATATGTGACCTGGCATCCCCAAACTATTTATTCGTTGAAGCTACCGGTAACTACCTCCGTATTCTGGTTTGAAAGCATCTTGAGCCAGCGTGCAGCGGGCCGTGCACTGAAGCCCATGTAGCTACGTCAGTAGAGTTTTTTAGGCTACAAACCAAGGGGTCCGGGGTTCGATTCCTGGATTAGGGGCATAGCATTTTATTCAAAATTATAAAATTCCCAGCACACAAAGCGCCCTTGGCTGGTTGACGTGGTCACAAATGACCCGAGCCCACTTGGCAGCTATCCTTCCCTAGGAAACAACCGAGACCAACAACGGTTCCCTGGGCGAACCCAAAGCACGCCGCCATAATCGCCCCCCCCTTTTTTAGGAAAGGTGGTCATGGTCGCCTTCAGCATCGGGAGCCGAGCCGTCGCCTGCCTGTATCTAACTAGAAGGGTTATGGAATGTGGGCACAGAACTGCTTGAACAACTCTGTTATTCCCGCTCTTTCGCAGAGGTTCGTTTATATTAGCTATTTTATGCACTCCTCCCATGCGTTTAAAATGCGCCTTTCATGCGAGCGTAATAACTTCAACCAGTTCTGGCTTTTTAGCCGACAGCAAAGTGCACCCTAGGACTGGCATTCGTGGTGCGATCCTCCCGGGCCGTGTAATTCATTGAACACCAGCCAGCTAGAGCGACTGGGCGCGAGGGGTATATACACTGATAAAATGAAGTATATGCACTGCTTAGAGTCTTGATTTATTATTTGTGTTATTCAATTTTTTTTTTAAACCAATATAAACAATTAATGTTTGGTAGGTGGGTTGCAAATGCTTGTTGCCTTTCAGTTTGAACTCGGCAGCGAATAATCAGGGATTTCTTTCCAAATTGTCCGTGGTAGTTTGTGTTAGTTTGGAAAATCAAGTTGGTTCAACTCACCCTGTAAGCACCACACACACGCCAGAGTAGAACGGAGTGAGTGAAATATGTCGCACAGTGATCACATCATAGTTGTGCACCGCAATTGACCTAAGCAGACATAATGATTTAATTAGCCGTGAGCTGGAGTCTTCCAAACCAGTAGATCGTCATTGTAAATGTGTTCATGCAGTTAGACAGAAACGCTTTAAAATGGAAGTTATGTATTATTAAGCTGAGAACGACTATTTGATTTTGAGACCATGTTTTGAGAGCTGCAGCCTGGATTTGATTCTGCCCGAGAAACATGAGAGATGGTAGTAGATGAAAGGCAAATGTGGCCGGAAAGGCCTGGCATTTCTCCTCATCCTGCCAGGTGCCAGCAGCCCGTAACTCTGTCCTGGAGTCTGGATGGAGCGCTGAATGAACGGTTTCAAAGGCGACAACTATTTTATGGATTTCTATCCACTTTAATAGTAGAGTGTAAAAGCGTTAACCGTGTTACACCCTGTCTCTCGTGGGTGCATTATTCAATCTTGCTCCGCGAACGCTCGACGTGGCAGCACTGTCCGTCATACGTTCAAATTATAGGTCTGCAAAATGCGCACTGAGCGCGGAGAATGGTGTGCCCATCGAACCCTAATGTCCCGAGAGGGTCGCCGTCGGCTGGCTCAATTGGCCGCAGGAAGGGAGCTTCCGAACTCTTTGTTGATGGCACAGGGGAAATTTCTAAGAATTCGTGCTAGTTTTGGCCACAGTTAACAAATTTCAGGGGGAGTTAATTTTCAATAGTTGGTGACTTCAGAACACTCGATCGGGTATTCAGTTACCAGAGGCTCGAAGACCTCCAGCATTAGTTATGTATATGCTGTGGTCGGGTTAATCTGCGCTATAATTGATTTATGAGTCTCCCGTAGGCCCTGCTCACAACAGTATCATTGAGGGCTCTCTGAAGGGTGGACTGTGCCAAATATATTGGCAGTTCTGCGCGGCGGTTTTACCTAGTGTACTGTTTAAAGTTACTTAAGGTAACTCAAGAACACAATGGATACCCTAGCTCCCTCTTTCATTTGAATAGTAGCGCTTACTTTGCTATACCGATGCATTTATAGTTAAAATCCAGTTTGCCGCATGTTTCATGGAAGGTGGGTAACCATGGTTGTGCACAATGGCCCTTATCTACCGTGGGACCGTGAATACCCCCAAGGTCACACATGTTAGGAATATAACCTCAATAAGGTATGGCAAACTCACTGCTTCCATATGGCTACAATTTGCATGCCTGGGGAAGCTGTACAGAAGCTTCAGAAGAGCACGGGACTGGAAAGAGGCATGCCGTGACTCGTCACTCTAGACATAGTGCAGGCACTGTAAGATTGCCAGATGTCTTTTTCTGTCCACAGTTCTCCGAGTCTTACAGCAACTCAGGCTCCTGGCATTCTTCCCACAACAGGATATGCTGCGCAACACAAAGAAGATATGCCCCATAGCCAGTAGGACCGCGAGCTTTTTTAGCGGGCCTGTGGAGGATACATTTTAGGGGTCTCAGTACAAAACAAAGTTAAATAGGATCGCCAGGAAGTCTGGGCGAATCAACTAGGACCTCCAGATCGGAGAGCAGGTGGGACCCACACATATTCCGAGCGCTCGTCAGTTGGGTCCGCTGGGCGGCTCTGGGGGGGGGGCATGGCCGGCCATGCGTTGCGCTCGACAGTTAAGCTCGCTAGGCGCTTCTGGGTGGGGTAGGTTCACGCCGCCATTGCCGGCCACGCGTTTGCCCGCCGCCATTGCCGGCCACGCGTTGCCTTAGCCGGCCGCCATTGCCGGTCAAGCGCCATTGCCGGGGCTCTCTCACACGTGCGTGCTGGCAGATCATGAGCGGATTATGACACGATAGGTGTCTTATATTAATTGATTAATGGTTATATAGCGTGATCATTACCCCAAGAGGTCAGAGCACTGTACAAAAAGGACCAGTTGTGCGCTAGTAGATCATAAAACGACTCGTGTCTTATTATTAGTTTATTCATGCGATTAGATGCGCGAACATCACCCGAAGAGGTCTGATTCGCGAGCTTTACCCGGAGATGTCTGAGCACGGTACATAGGAACCAGTTGCGTGCCAGCGGATTAGAACACGATACATGCCTTATATTAGTTGATTTATGCGATTAGATGCGCGAGCATTACCCGAAGATGTCAGAGGCGCGAACATTACCCTAAGATGTCAGAGCTTTGTCCCACTTCTGGCTTTTATCCTGTCCAAATTGAATGCTTACAGACTCTACCTGCCATATGAGCGTTGTCCCTTAAGGGGCCAACCACTTAATCTCCTCGGGCTACCACAAATGGATGTGTTCATAGGTAACGTAACGGGTGCACACGTCAGGTAAAGTGCCCCAACACTATTCGTCAACTTGCGTGTAGGAGGCAGGCATCAATTCCAGAGCGTTGTCCCTTAAGGGGCCAACCACTTAATCTCCTCGGGCTACCACAAATGGATGTGTTCATAGGTAACGTAACGGGTGCACATGTCAGGTAAAGTGCCCCAACACTATTCGTCAACTTGCGTGTAGGAGGCAGGCATCAATTCCAGATTCACAAGAAACTGAGTGTCACTAACCTCACCTCAGGCTACGTAGTAGCCAACGAATATGGCCGCACTGACTCATCGCTGTTTTCTTTGTATCCGATTACATGCCCCGGCCCACGTTGTGTGTGTTGGAGTGGGAGTAAGGGGTACGTCTCCTGACGCAGCTTCGCGTTTGCCATTTCTGGCCGCCATTACCGGCCATGCGGCATTGCTGGGTCTTGATACGGGCTTCTCCGCGACACGGGTCTCCCTCCATTGTGTTGCGTGTCCTGGGACTCGTACTTCTGGGCTCCAACGGCGCGCACGAAACAGTGATTGGAAGGATGGATACGGTCAAAGTTGGGCAGATGTGCGAGCGGCACGTCCTGTGCGAGCGGCAAGTCCTGTACAGTATGGGTAAGCCCATTATGCACCTGCCATGAGCAGGATGCGGCTGATCCGCTGTTGCCCCGCGTCGTCTGTTGCCTCGCGTCGTGTTAACGTCGGCCGATCGCGCCTAAGGTATGTGGCTTCCAACTAGCCTCCTTCGCAGAGAGCTCGACAGCGAAGTCCGCGGGCTGCTATGGGGTGGTGCCAGATCCGGTCGCCATTACCGGCCATGAGTTTTGCCATATCCGGCCGCCATTACCGGCCTGCGGCATTGCTGCTCCTTTCGACTCCTTTTGGCCTTCCCTTCGGTACGAGTTTCTCTTCGATACGGGTTCTCCCTACATTGTGTTGTGCACGCTGGGACTCGTAGTTCTGGGCTCCAACGGCGCGCGCGAAACGGGGACTGGAGGGATGGATCGGTCAAGTGTTCAAATGTCGGGCGGAAAGTCCGGTATATTATTAGTAAGCACATAATGTATCTGCCACGAGCAGGATGCGGTTAAAATTGTATGGTAGTCTCCAGCTACCAGACCACCAAAACAGATGTTCTGTGGGGCGATGGAATGCACATTCTCTTGGGGCGAGTTGTAATGTTTAAGTTATATGGCCTGAAACTGATCGAGTGTAAGAAGCGAATGGCCAAATAATTCATGGGCAGGAGCACCAAGCGGCGTTTTAAAATGCTGAAACAGCACTACATATGTCTGGTGTTTGCCAAGGAAGCTCAACACAGGGATCACGTTAACTGAGAGGTTCACTGCAGTTTTCTCTTTATCCAGATGAACCTGGCAGGCGCAGGATAGCCGCTTACAGAGAAGTAATTGTTTTAGCACATTATGTTTCAACTATGGTAGTTGGTCGATCCTGAAAACAAAGTGCTCTGACAGAAGCCACAGCCACTTGCGTGCATGGTCGGCAGTCTTTCAATTGCTTGAGGTCAGCTTTCATTCATTTACTTATTCAGGCGTTTTTATATAGCGCAGACTTTACCCGAAGGCGTGAGAGCGCTTCACAATAGGAACAGTAAATGACTGGGCAAAAGCGGAAAGTGACGTGGGCAAGCTTCACAATAGGAACAGTAAATGACTGGGCAAAAGCGGAAAGTGACGTGGGCAAGTTACATGAGTACCACACTCGGGTGCAAGGATAATACGGCAATAAAGGGCAAATACCGCACAGGGAATGGTAAGAGGCATGCCTGTGACTTTGTTCACTCTAGACATAGTGCAGGCACTGTAAGATTGCCATATGTCTTTTTCTGTCCCCGTACTTACCCATATAACGATTTTACTATCTCTGCAGTAGCACAGCTGTACCAACCCTATGATCCTGCAGTTTGAGACAATCTCAGCAGTAGCACAGCTGTACCAACGCTATGAGCGATCGTTCAAGGCGGGACGTAGTTCAGCTCCCCGCCGGATCGTATTGTACCAAAGGCAATTGTAAGCACACAGTGAGGTCAGAACAGAGGCCCTGGGCGAGAGTTCTTAGGTGAACCAATGCTGAGAAGATGCCAGCTTTATTTGTGTGGGTTGTTTATATAGCGCAAACTCGACCCGGAGGGTCGGAGCGCTTTAGATGAGCGACAGTTGCATTGCAGGCGGTCACGTTGAATTTGGGCAAGGGGAGATTGAATTATTAGTATGGCATTAAGACGGTGCACCTATTGCAACAAAAGGAAATGTTAACATATATAGCATTTCTCTGCCATTGTGCAACTAGTTAACTTGCTGTGTTTATAGAAACACATTTCCCATGTGTTTTGGTGTGGCTGCAACTAATACAGCAGTCATGAAGTATCATCATGTCTTGCCTTTAGCCCCGCCCCAGTTTCGGGAGCATAAATCACTCGTGGGAAGGGAAAGGGTTTGAACTGCCATCCTTTCTGTTGAAGCAATCTTCAGGCAAGGAGGGGGGGTGTTGAAAATTAGTACGTTTTGGTGAACATTATCTGCGCCATCTTGCCTCTTCCCCTGATGCCACACTTTTGTCGTGCGCGCCCGCCATTTTTTTAAGATGCCCCGATCAGAGCGAACCCTTTTGCATGCTGCTGGCCCCTGACATAGCCCCTCGCCTTCACTAAGCCTGCACGCTGACCACCCCCTGCTTGCACCTGCCTTGAGTCATAAACCCCTCTTCGGCGCTGCTCTGCCCCAGGCCCTCATCCTGTTCCCAGCGCGACACCTCCCTGCTTCCCTTTCATGATCTCCGGCCCTTAGATGCAAACCCCCTTTTTCCCTGTGTGCCCGTTTTGTCTTCCCCGTTCCCAGGCCGACACCCAGCTCTGCCGATACCATTCCTTGCCCCTCCCCGTACAATAGAAAGCTTCCCCCATCAAAGGATCCCCGGGTTGATCAAAGCCCCCACTCCATGAGATCCGATCAAACCCCCCACATTCCGTGAATCGGCGGAATATCCAGCTGCGTGATACTCATCACCTGTTGTGACTAGGGTGGGGACTTCAACTGTAAATGTGTGTGGGAACGGGCCCAAAGGGGGATCTGAGGATGTCTTTCTGTACATCAAAGTATCGACGAGAATATGTTACATGCAATAAAAAGATAAACTTGTGTATAAGAGGCCAGGCCTCAGGGATGCAGTTAGAGCACCTCAGAACGATACCTTCTGTCCGTTTCGTTGTGTTCTCCTCCGGAGAAAATAAAAACCTTGTTTCCTGCTTTCCAGTCTCCAGCGCCTGCCTCTTCATTGATTAAATAACTAGAGGGTCACAGAGGCAATACCGCCGGGCAAATATCGATTGTCCCCGACCCGCCTCAGGTTTTTACAATTGGCGTCCCAAGCGTGGGGCCCATCAGCGACTCGTGGATCCAGTGGGAGAGGTCCCGACGACAGAGTGAACGACTGCAACGATCGGGAGAGCTCTTGCCCAATAGACCCTCGTCTGGCAGCCGATCATCCGAACTTCACTAGTTCCGAACAGACCTCTCTCGAGTGATCTACGGTCCTGACTGGGGACCATCAGGAGTGCCGTGAGAAATACGAGAAAAAGAGGACGATCGGGCGCTGGATTCGGAAGACAAGAAACTGTCCACATGGTCCGGGTAAGGTCGTGTAATCACGACAAGTTGCGAAATGATTGCTTGATTGCTTGATTGTTCAAAAATACTAGTATTGCTCTTTTTATTTATTTGGAGATTCACTGTCTACAAACGGAGAAACAACGGGCTCTCTCTTTGCAAGCAGTGGAGGATAGGTAGGGCAGCAGCCGTGCTTATTTTTTCTCCCCCACTCAATAATTACTTGAAACTGAACTGTTGTTCGCAAAACTATTGTTTCCTGGAGATTCCCTGTCTGCAAACAGGGAAGAGACCACCCTTTTTGCAGATAGTGAAAAGGGTAGGTAACGCAGATCTTTGCGGACCTACTCATTCTCCCCATTGTTATTTATTGGTCTTTTTATTATTTTTGATCCATGAGGTATTCACTGCCTGCAAACAACGTTGAATAGAAATATTCTGTCCGGTCTTTGCACCTAGTGATAAGATAGGCAGTGCTGACTTTTTAGTCCCTCGTTACGAGCCGTCATGTCTGTCTTCTCCCCACTGATTAATAGCCTGTTTAGCCCGGACCGAGTATTAGAGGTGGACCATATAGCTCCACTAGAAGGCACCCCTAATAAGGACATGTTCATAAACTATGGATTAGTCACCATAGCCTATAATAAATTGTGGCACAGGTATACCGAAGATAGTCAAGACAAACAGTGGCCACTGGCAGGATCCTTTGACCTTGATAAAATAGAAACGTTAGAAATAGCCCTTCGAAATAATAAGACAACGCCAATTATGCTCGACAGTCTCGGTATGTGGCGCAGAGAGGCTATGCAACGACAGAGAAAAGACGAGGACAAACCAAATAGAGAAATATACCGACAGGACAACCCCAGGACATCGCTACCCACAACTTATCCCCCGACGCTATGCAAAAGACGACCAGACTTAGGGCCAGCCCAATGCGCTTTTTGTAGGTATGTCGGACACTGGAAAGCCCAATGCCCGACTCTACTGAGCGTGAGTAAAGGCAAAGGGCCGACAGGAACGACAGACCGGCAGTACAAGAAGAAGCGCGAGACAAAGAAGAACCCGACTTACATAGACAGACCAGACAGAACCACCACGTTTGATTATGCCCGATGGCACAGATTTCGCCAGGACAATTTCAGCGGCATGCTCAAGTTCTCCTAGGTCGGGCAACGTCAAGACGGGAACCCAGCCTCGTTTCAAATTCACAGACGGAAAGAGATAATTATGACCAATAACTGTTTTATATTCGTCTTGGGTCTTTGTATGTCGTACTTGTACTGTCCCCCCCCGTCTGAGTTTGTGTGTATGTAATGTACAAATCTGCGTCATCCCTCTACACGTGTTTCCGTGTTACTCAACCTCTGTTAGCAGAAACTTAGCATAAAAACAACCTGAAAAGAAAGAAATGGTAAAACAAAATCCGTAGACCATTAATGAACTTGAACTTTTAATTTAACACAACAAACAAGGAATAATAACGGTAAACTGTAGAAAATGAAAGTCAAACAGAACATTCGCCCCCCCCCCCCCCCCTCATTCTGGAACCTTCCAAAGTAGGGCAGGGTTACGGCTACGCCCAACCAACGGCAACCCATATAAGGCGGGCCCGGCCGCCAACTCTTGGTCAGGAAATCTTAACGTATGGGGGAGCCGGAGGAGAGGCAGGAGCCAGCAGCCGGGGCAGTTGTAGGTAGTCCCGCCACATGTCTCCTCAGCCAGCCGCAACGGGCCTGGATAGACTTAAGTAGTCCCGCCACATGTCCAGAGGAGAACGAGGCACCTTTTTTTCCTTTTCTCTTCCGTAACAGCCGCAGCAGCTCTGGACGGCGGGATGTCCTGCACGTACCTCCACAACAATTTGTCCAAGTTGGGCTGGGAGGGAGAGGCGACGCGGACGAGCCTCTCCCACCTCCACCGATAGGAGGTCTCCCAGCCCCCGGCCCGACGCCGAACACCCCCAGTCAGGCGATGGTGCCAATACTTCCACAGCACCGAACACACCATGGTGGCACCCCAGTACTTGCGCAGCACCGAACGTGCAATGGTGACCATATTTTCGGAACACCGAACCTGCAATGACTGCACTGATACTCGTGCCGCGCCGAATGTGCGCCACAGGTGGCCATGCTCCCACAGCACTGAGCACAGGACTTGGGGAACGCCGGATGTGGAGAGACCTTCATGCGGGGCGATGAAAAGGAGCGGCATGGAGTGCACCGGGAGAAGGAGACGATGCGGACGAGTCTCCCTCGCCCCCCCAGGTGGGGGCATCACAGCTGCACCCCAGCTGAACGTCCCGCTTTCACACAACAGGGACCTCTTCCGTTCACTCCGAAGGATCTCTCCCACTCTTGCAAACTCGACGAGAGTGGCCCCTGTAGGGCCTCAAAATGGCGTCTGGGTCCGCTGGAAGGCGGGCCCCGGCCACTAGAGTAACTTTGACCAGCAATATAACTCGAACATTTGCCCCTTGGAGCACGAGCCCCCATCTCCGACAGCATCTCCGCAGCCTTGAAGATCCTACAAAGGTCCCCGGCGGAACCTTCGGCCTTTGCAGGCTTCCGGTAAGGGACGGCTGCCTTGATCGCCAACGAAACAAACATGACATTGCCACTCCTTCTGTTAGCATGAATTCTAGAACTGCCGAAAAGGACTCTGGTCCAAACTGCCAGTAATGGGAAACATTTCCCCCTGATGCTGCTTCCGGACTGAGCCGGCCCCGCCCAAAATGGCGCTGGTATCAATCGGAACTTACGAACACCTCGTGGTGTTCCTTCGCACTAATATAAACTTGATGTTCTAAGATTTTATATGATCCTTTGTACACTTGGCTAGAAAAGACAAGGAGAACTCACTCGACGAACAGTACGAAAGGATCCCCGTTACAAATGTTGATTACAAATGTACAATGTATTATATTTTTATAACTGATGTAAACCTCATTTACGACGCTCACGTACGGTATGCATATAGGAAATCTGATTACCACTATTATGATTATGCTTCTAAATTATGAAAATAAATGCCCCCGAACCCCCAGCCAATTAATAGACGCTTTTAGTCTCTTACAAATGAATGAGTAAAACTTTCCGATGTTTTTATTGCTGCAAACGACACCCCCCACTGTACGCACTTTAGCCATTGCCACGACCGGCCAAATACGACCGCACCCTCATAATCCTCATGCTGAAATGATTTTGCAAAATAAAGTTTTTGAAACTATGGACGGGTATTGCATGCTTTATTTTAAAAATGTGGGGTCGGTGGGAAAGTTCTTTTCTGTGCACCCTACTCTGCTCTCTCTTTTAGGTTAAAAGAAGATGGTTGCCCAGCCCTGGAGGACGGATCGGATTGACAACACGACACTCCGCCTTCAAAGTACGCGACTGACTCATGAACTCTCGCGTAGAGGAAGACCTTGACTTCCAAGGATGGGTAAAACGAACGGTGTAAATGAGGGAATGTAAAAGGAGGGTGAAATGAAATAATGTAAATGTGATAAAGTACAACGTTCCAAAGTATCAGGGAACGGAGCTGACCCAAGAACCGAAGAACCTTAGAACGCCACAGCGTTGAAAGAGGTTTAAGGATCCCGATAGTGAGATACATCCTTTGACTAGATACCCCGCACTAAGCACCTCCGGTTACCTTTTTACGTTTCCCCGCACACGACCTATATGGACACACTACCCCCCTCGACTCCAGAAACCATATCCCCGGGGACCCTGCCCCGAGGAGGAAAGACGAGTAAGAGGTAAGTAAAGGACTTATGAACCCATGTGTTTGAATATGCGCGAATGCTGTCTCCCCCAACCCCTTTTTCCTCCCTCTGCAGGTTACATCAGAGATTACAGCCGAGGTGTGGCGAAGATCTGAAGCCTTGCCATGTCTAATACACGAAGCGGACTAGCGCCGCAAGGTGGTGTCTAAGCACGCCTGCAAACTACTCACGTATCGAACAAACCCGGAAAATTAGCGCAACCTGATAAAAAGTGATCACCCTTAAACCAGACCGGACGAATGAACCCATGTCACGTATGATGCGAAACTGTGAGGGAATGTGTGTGTGTGACTGAGGCGTCGACCCAACTGGTCGAAGGACCGAGAATGCGAGAAGTGCGACAAAATGGTACCTCCTTTCTTCTTTCCTTTTTCTCAAGGCACGTCCCCTCTACCCTGTCTAATGCTCAAACTGCATGATTACAAGATTCTAACGCAGACCCGTGAATGCCCTTTACTGTGTAATGCACTAAATAGCCTTTCTTGAATACACCGCCACCCTCTCTGTCGCACGTATACTATTTAGCCTGCCGTTGCACTCTCTCTCTCTCTCTCTCTCTCTCTCTCTCTCTCTCTCTCTCTCTCTCTCTCTCTCTCTCTCTCTCTCTCTCTCTCTCCCTCTCTCCCTCTATTTTTGCACTCCCACTCTTCCGAGTGATTAGCCCCGAAATTGGCAGATTGCCACCCCTAGCACACCACCTAATTGGCTTCAAATACCGTCAGTATTTGCACAAAAACTTGTCTTTAATACAATCACCCTGAAGCCGCGTCATTACCTCTCCTTTTCCGCTAGAAGTCAATGAACCGAGGTTGGGCCGTAAGGGAAAGGACAGGTAAGACGACAGAGGTTCCCTAATCTGGCCCGAAATAAGGGAACTACATGTCGACGGCTCCTATGGTATAAAACAAGGACCTCAGAATACGCGACCCTCCCCACCCCGAATTGTCGCAATACCCAAACCAGAAAAAAAAAAAGATCACCCCTGTTACCCCCCTGTATCAGCCGCCCAAAAACTGGAATTATGAAACTACCCCTCATTTCCGGTTGTGAGAGATGGGTCGATTTATGCCCTTACCACAAGTTTCCTATGTCCCTGGTTGTTCCCCATAAAACCCCTGTCCCTCCTAATTAAGTAATCGGGCTGTAAAAGGTTACGTAGGATCCAGAGTGATGTTTTACAAGGTTAACAGACTAGTCCAAGGTAAAGAAATCATCGAAATGAACCCCGTAGTAGTTGAAAGGCAGGATGCATCGATAGAAAGGAAATGTTTAGCCATGTTCGTCTCTCAGCAAAATACCTGTGTAGTACTATGTTGACGACTCACAGTACCCTTTGTAAATGTAAAACTCTAGAGAACGGCATATCTTTGCCAGGTTCGTCTCACGAAGGTGGGTCACTATCAGATGAACTGTCGTGACTGTAATAAATAATTGTAAAGGAAAGTCATAGTAAATCCAACAGGCCCG
The DNA here is from genome assembly GCF_964261635.1 of Lissotriton helveticus. Taxonomy (NCBI): domain Eukaryota; kingdom Metazoa; phylum Chordata; class Amphibia; order Caudata; family Salamandridae; genus Lissotriton; species Lissotriton helveticus. Next base: position 351,153,426 of record NC_136069.1, on the reverse strand, counting down.
TCACCGGTCATTCATATGCCAGTTGTGAACACTAATATAACGGGCATTTTTCATTCTTTGCCTGGAGCTGGGAGAGAAATAGACTTTTTGATTATCTTCATCTGCAAATTCTCTAAAGACTGTCTTTTCAAACTTGTTTAAGGGTACTGCTGTTGGAGGAGAGAAGGACCGGATGTGGGAGCACGAGGCCTGACTACAGACTAAGGAACACCTGCGACATTAGCCAAGGCGAGACCACGACAGAAAAGAGCTGCAGGACGAGGCACTGTTTTCGACAAACATGAGAAGAAAGGGTCGACCTGATGCCCCTGCTCGATGTCCAGTGTCTGTCGACAAGTCCCCGCTCTCTGAATTCGGTCACACGCCCGCCTATTTGAAGTCTCTCGTTCCCCTAGTTTGTTCCTAATTTGGCCTTGCTCCATCCCCCTTTTCCTCTGACCTACCCTATGGACTGTTTTGTACGCTCTTCTTCCATCTGAACTTTCTGACAAACACCTCAAAGGACACAGGGCGAAAAGGACCTTTTCGACCAGAAACGCGAGGAAAGGGTCGTGCCCTGCAACACAGAACTTAGAACAGAGCTGGACATGTAGCTCCACCGCCGGTGCTCAACAGCGCCAACGAAAGGCAACAAAGAATGATGAGAACTCGTTAAACTTCGAACATTTGACGTCCCCAATCGCCGTTTCTGCTAGACCTCATTTCTCTCCCAGCCGCCATCGTATTGATCATGCTCCAATCCGAACCTGATATATATGTAATAACCTGCCAGTATGAAATATGCTTGCTGCTCTCGCTGCAGAATCGTTTTTGTATTGCATTCCTATGACTTTCCTGCTAAACAAATTGATCAAAGTTTATCAAATAGGCCCACCTCCTAAAAACTAGAAGTGTTAAAATGTATTGTTTACAACTCTTTTCCTCTAGGGTTCCTACCGTTTTCTTTCTCATGCCCACCACAATAGAACCGAGTAGAAAATGAACCAGCAAGATGTCTTGAATATGTTAAAGGGAGGACTGTTGAAAATTAGTACGTTTTGGTGAACATTATCTGCGCCATCTTGCCTCTTCCCCTGATGCCACACTTTTGTCGTGCGCGCCCGCCATTTTTTTAAGATGCCCCGATCAGAGCGAACCCTTTTGCATGCTGCTGGCCCCTGACATAGCCCCTCGCCTTCACTAAGCCTGCACGCTGACCACCCCCTGCTTGCACCTGCCTTGAGTCATAAACCCCTCTTCGGCGCTGCTCTGCCCCAAGCCCTCATCCTGTTCCCAGCGCGACACCTCCCTGCTTCCCTTTCATGATCTCCGGCCCTTAGATGCAAACCCCCTTTTTCCCTGTGTGCCCGTTTTGTCTTCCCCGTTCCCAGGCCGACACCCAGCTCTGCCGATACCATTCCTTGCCCCTCCCCGTACAATAGAAAGCTTCCCCCATCAAAGGATCCCCGGGTTGATCAAAGCCCCCACTCCATGAGATCCGATCAAACCCCCCACATTCCGTGAATCGGCGGAATATCCAGCTGCGTGATACTCATCACCTGTTGTGACTAGGGTGGGGACTTCAACTGTAAATGTGTGTGGGAACGGGCCCAAAGGGGGATCTGAGGATGTCTTTCTGTACATCAAAGTATCGACGAGAATATGTTACATGCAATAAAAAGATAAACTTGTGTATAAGAGGCCAGGCCTCAGGGATGCAGTTAGAGCACCTCAGAACGATACCTTCTGTCCGTTTCGTTGTGTTCTCCTCCGGAGAAAATAAAAACCTTGTTTCCTGCTTTCCAGTCTCCAGCGCCTGCCTCTTCATTGATTAAATAACTAGAGGGTCACAGAGGCAATACCGCCGGGCAAATATCGATTGTCCCCGACCCGCCTCAGGTTTTTACAGGGGATTTACCCAACAGTTACAATGTTGATACCGCAGAGTTGTTTTAAGACCTAGGGGAATACAAAATAGCACTAATTGAACTGATACAAGCCCTTATCCTGTTGTTGTCCTTCAACAATCTGCTGTTGCGATTGTGTTTAGTTACAGAATAGATACGAGATATTTGCCGAAGACCATTGCTGGTATCTGGTTGTAATTTCACGCACATAAGGCCGTCAACACAAATGTCGACATTAATAGTACCTACAGCAAGACCCAGCAGTTGATGCCCCTATTAGCTATATGCTGAAACATTGGCATGAAAGGTATTGCCAACTGCAAGCATGTCCCCATAAATATGGTAGGTTTGGGGCTGAAATATTAATTAAAAGAGGTCGGACAAGCCGAATTGAAACATGGTGAAATTACAGACAAACATGGTGGGGTTATAGATGGAGGATTAGGTCTTTAGTACCCCAGGTTTGGTCAAGGCGACAGCCTAATCCTGTTTCGGGTCATACTCCAATGAGTACAGTACGGTTGGGATTTTGGGTATCTTGGGCGCACGATGATCTACTTCTCCAAGTGGATTAGTGGTAAGGCTAAATAAAGGGGTCACGAGGGGAATGATGGGTTCAGGGTGAATGATACCTCTGTAATAGATCCCGTAGGTGACGTGCGGGGGTAAATAACGCCACTAGGTAAACAAAATACATGAGGTAGCCCACTGTGCATTACAGAAGGGGGAAGTGACAAGGGGCAAGTTACAAGGGAAACCAAGTTCAATTGGAGGCGGCATGCCATACGGGGACAATGCCTGTGAAGAACAAGAAAGCGTATTCCTGAGTGTTAAATTTCGAACTGGGGTGATCATAAATAGTTGAACACTGGAGTTGACAGTGCCCCTATGAAGTTGGTCAGGCGAAGGGAGCTCGAGCTAAGAGCCACCCAAATACGCAATGGGGGTAGGTGGAATGCTTGTCAGGACTGGGGGTGAACATATCCCTCCTGGATTGCAAGTGGTACGTAACAGCGAGGCAAAGTAGCTAAGTGGGTGGGGGGGCTCTGTCATCGACGGGGGCCTCCTCCAGAGCTGTGGCGGAGTACAGGGCGATCTGGAAGCAGATGGACAGTAGGGGTACCTCTGCGGCAGAAGGACACAGTCAATACCTCTGCCTGGCACAGTAGGGGTGCCTGAGCCAAGAACCTGGAGCCGAGGGGGTTCCAGCGAACAGCGTCGGCGCCCCGTTAGTCCTTCGGGCGGTCGGGGGGCCTGAACCGACCGGGGGTGTGCCTCATCGCTCCGCCCTGACAGGGGGGGCGGGAGTGAACGAAAGAAAGTGATAAGGGACTGCACCGTCAGAGCATCGACTCGCCGTGCAAGAAAGGCTCATTAGGCATGCGGGACAGCGAGGGGCTGCCGCATTGGATCGCCCGTAAGATGACCCACCTTATTTCCACTTGTTGTGCAAAATAAACCTGCACCACTGCTTTCCCACTAATTTGTCTCATGAGTTTCCTTGGTATGTGAGTGTTATGGGGCGCAGAGGGGAGTAAGCGCTGGGAGTGTGGGCACTATGCCGCTGGCCGCGCGACGCGAAGGGGAGCTAAGCGAGACAGCATCTTAGTCCCACATTCCGCGTGCACGCCAGCTCTGGCCCGCCCCCTTTCATGCACGCCAATGGGGGCAGGCCACCAGGTGTGAGGGGCGGCCCTTATGGGGTTTAAGTCTAGCGCGGCAGCAAGGCTCGGCCTTTCCTGCCGTCGCGTTCCTGGCTGCTCTGCGCTGTTCCCTCCCTGGCCCAGACCCAGCGGCAGAGCGGCAGGCAGGCATGTTTTGAACTGTTAACGGTCTGTTTTTGTGTTGCAGGCGGAGTCACAGGGCGATCTGGAAGCAGATGGACAGTAGGGGTACCTCTGCGGCAGAAGGACACAGTCAATACCTCTGCCTGGCACAGTAGGGGTGCCTGAGCCAAGAACCTGGAGCCGAGGGGGTTCCAGCGAACAGCGTCGGCGCCCCGTTAGTCCTTCGGGCGGTCGGGGGGCCTGAACCGACCGGGGGTGTGCCTCATCGCTCCGCCCTGACAGGGGGGGCGGGAGTGAACGAAAGAAAGTGATAAGGGACTGCACCGTCAGAGCATCGACTCGCCGTGCAAGAAAGGCTCATTAGGCATGCGGGACAGCGAGGGGCTGCCGCATTGGATCGCCCGTAAGATGACCCACCTTATTTCCACTTGTTGTGCAAAATAAACCTGCACCACTGCTTTCCCACTAATTTGTCTCATGAGTTTCCTTGGTATGTGAGTGTTATGGGGCGCAGAGGGGAGTAAGCGCTGGGAGTGTGGGCACTATGAACAACTGGACGGCAAGAAGACACCCCACCCGGAAAATTCACCCCGTCTGGGGATAAGAAACACAGCGACGAAGTTTAACTACATTTTTTATTTTTCCATCTTTTAACACACTCGATGGTTGCCATTTTAATTCAGTGCTGTTTTTTTTTACTTGGAATTAAATATTCACTGGTGCAATGATGAATAGATTTCCATCGTTAATTACAGTGGAGGTTTACCGCTACAGGGAGAAGTCAGCAGAAGGTTTAACATGTCCGTTATTGTTCTATGCTGCAGAAACAAATATCTAAGACTGGAAAAGTAGAGAAAACGATAAGACACAATTATGTGCTTTTGCATATATTCTGAGGTCAAATCTGCTTGCACAGAATACCATATCTTTGGTGTGTTTTGCATAATGCGAGAAAGATGCTGAATGTTTTTGCAGTGTGGGCAGTTTGATAATCTAGCAACACTGTGGATTCGGTCGCAATGAGAGACGGATTACAGGCATTAATATGATATTTACTAACCCCGGATCCCAAGAGGCTGCGATTCAGCAGATATAGACACGCTTTCCAATAGGTTCTCGAAACGTGCACCGGGACCTCTTGGAAGGGAGGTCGTTTGAACATTACTTACACGTCGCGTTTCTGTGAAAAAAGATGAAACTATGATTACCATTTAGGCCAGTGATGGTAATGTGTTTGCTCGAGTGCACATTATGCTTCTCATTTAATGAGGTGGTCGGGGTGGCCAGCACTTAGACACAAAGTAGAGGCACAGACCACGCGCACAGTGCGCTTTGTCAGCTTTTAACCATCTGGGGCCTCATTTATGAGGCTGTGCGTTACTTTTACGCAGCCGGTGCGTCACTTTTTGTAACGCACCAGTGACGTAAAAAATATGCCTTGTTGCACCATATTTACAAAGTGACGCATCTAGGTAGATGCGTCACTTTGTAAACCCCTGCGCTACATTATACCTGCGCCAGGTATAATGTATGCAGGGGGGGCGTTCTGACGCAGGAAAGGTTCATAGAAGTGACGCAGTGAAATCTATAAGATTTCACTGCGCCACTTCTAGGACGCAAATGCGTCAATTTCTTACGCCTGCCTCACAGCAGGCGTAAGACTGACGCAGGCCCTTTCACATGGGGCTTGCCCCATGTGAAAGGACACATTGCTGGAGTTGCGTCACTTTTGTGACACACTCCAGCAATGCGTCACTTTTGCGCCATACAAATACGTCAGAAATACTGACGTATCTGTAACTCCTTGCGCCATGATGCGTCATACTGTAAATATGACGCATCATTGGTGTCGCAAGGAGGGCGCAATGAAAAGTGACGCATCGCTGTTTTCACACAGCGATGTGTCACTTTTCATAAATGAGGCCCATGGCACTTTCATAGTTACTGGCGCAGGGTCCTCTGCACTTCCGACCCCCTCAGTACACCACAGACAACGCAGAGGGCATGAATGACAGCCACGTTCCACAGCATGATTGACAGGCATGGATGGCAGCCATGTTCCACCACATGAATGACAGACATGTTCCACCGCATGAATGACAGCCATGTTCCACCGCATGAATGACAGCCATGTTCCACCGCATGAATGGCAGCCATGTTCCACCGCATGAATGGCAGGCATGGATGGCAGCCATGTGCCACCACATGAATAACAGCCATGTTCCACCACATGAATAACAGCCATGTTCCACCGCATGAATGACAGCCATGTTCCACAGCATGAATGGCAGGCATGGATGGCAACCATGTTTCACCGCATGAATGACTGCTATGTTCCACAGCATGAATGACAGGCATGAATGACGGACATGTTCCACAGCATGAATGTTAGCCACATTCCACAGCATGAACGACAGGCAGGTTACCAAACAATTAGAGAGAGCCATGTTCGACAGAGAAATCTAGGAACTATAATACTTGGTGAATAGTGACCTCAAATGTTTTTCTGGTGCATGCATGACAGCCATGTTCCACAGCATGAATGGCAGCCATGTTCCACCGAATGAATGACACCATGTTCTACAGCATGAATGACAGGAGTGAATGAATGAATACGGACTTGTATAGCGCATGGCTACCCAAGGGCATCCCAGCGCTTCCTGTAACACAGTATCATTCACCACTGCTCATGGAAAGAGAAAAGTTTTTAGCCGTTTCCTAAACCTAAGATAGTCAGGTTCAAGACGAATAACATCCGGAAGCTGGTTCCAGAATTTAGCCGCATTATATGGAAACCGCCGGCCTCCCGTACGTGACCGTTTGATTCTAGGAACTGGAAGAAATTGTTTATTGTTAGATCTAAGAGTCCTATTGGTGCGATATAGTTGCACCATGGATTGAATCATAGGAGGACCATTACCGACAATGGACTTATGAATAATACACATTGCCTTGAACCTGATTCTTTCATGCACCGGGAGCCAATGTAACCGACTAAGCGCTAACTTAGCAGAGTTATGTTTCGGAACATTTATTAAGAGGCGGGCCGCACAATTCTGGACAATCTTAATGGTTCCTTGCGGCTCACCTAAATAGACTGCATTCGCGTAATCCAGCCATGATAAAATAAGAGCTTGGACCAACGTACGTCTGGCTCCAAACGGAAGAAGAAGAAGAATCTTCCTTATCAGTCTAAGAAGACCATAGCAGTTCGCCGCCACTTTACGTGCTTGTACTGTAAAGTTGAGGTTACAGTCAAACCATACACCCAGACTCTTAATTTGCTCCTTTGGTACAGGAGGGGGGGCCAAGACAGCTAGGCCACAGAGGATCTAAATTCCTAGGGGCCGCATGGATGGCCCATTATCATAATTTCTGTCTTGGCACCATTCAATTTAAGAAAGGACAGATCCATCCACTCCGAAACCTTCCCAAGGCAGGAGGTTAAACCCGGCTCACCTTTATCTTGCTGACTAAGAGACACCACCAACTGGGTGTTGTCAGCATACGTAACAATATGGATCCCCTGGGGAGTACCACACCTGCCAGGGATCTCATGTAGATATTAAACATGGTGGGACTCAGAGAAGACCCCTGGGAGACTCCATACTGCAAAGGAGTCTGCTTCAAAAGAACATCCTCTTCAAAGAACACAAATGACCTATCTGAGAGGAAGGACTGTAGCCATTTAAGGGTCGTCCCTACATCTCCCACCTCCCTGGGTCTTTGAATCATAATTTGATGATTTACCGTATCAAAGGCTGCGCTGAGATCTAACAAAATGATCGCAGCGCAGCCTCCGTTATCCAATATTTTTCTGGACTCCTCAACCACGGCAAGAAGGGCAGTCTACGTACCCTGGTAGCGTCTAAAGCCTGTCTGGGTAGGATGGAGGCAATTATTTTCCTCCAGAAAAACAGCCAATGTGGAGTTAACATATTTTTCCACAAGTTTACTAATGCCCAGCAGCAAAGAAATGGGGCAATAATTGGTCCAGTCCTCAGGATCTAGATTAGACTTTTTCAGCAGAGCTTTAACTCTTGCTTGTGTTCATAGGAGCGGAACCTGCTCCAATGTAAGAGAGGACTTTATTACATCCAAAATAACTGGAGAAACAATCTCTGAGACCAGATTAAGAATAGATGGGGGTGCGGGATCTGCCGGAGATCCCGATTTCAGTTCTCTCAAAAGTTTCTGCAGGGTTGGTAGATCCAGTGGAATAAATTCCTCCAACACGACTTGTGAAGTGGGCAAAGACATATTAGTATCAAAGTTGGCAGCCACGGCTCGTGCAGGACGTTACACCGGGCGGTGACGTCAGGCAGAGGAGGGGCAGGGTGGGGGGTTGCAAAATGCGGGATATAGATGATGTCAGGTAAGTACCGAAAAAAAAAAAACGAATTTCGTTGCGCGCGCTGCATCACATTTGGCGATGCAGCGCGGGTAACGAAATTTGTTTTATTTTATTTTTTCGGTACTTACCTGACATCGTCCATATCCCGCATTTTACAATCCCCCACCCTGGCCCTCCTCTGCCTGACGTCACCCCCCGGTGTAATGCCCTGCACGAGCCGTGGCTGAAAGTTGGTTTGCTGAAACATAAAGTAGATATTATTAACTTTTGTAGAAAAAAAATTTGCTATTTCATCGCAACGTTTTTGAGCATCATCAGATTCAATAGGAGAACTAGGAGGGGTGAGCAAAGATTTCATAATTTAAAAAAATTCCCTAGAGGAATTAGATGCAGAAGCAATTTTTTCCTGATAGTAGCAAACTTGAGCGGCTTTTATTTCATTTTTATAAAGCTCAAGTGCATCTCTATAATTGCTCTTGCTGATCTCTGTAAAATTCGTCCTCCATTTCCTCTCTAATTGCTTACAAACTTGTTTAAGCTGTCTAAGTTTGTGGGAGTACCACGCTTTCTTATTAGACCCAACTCAATGGCATACTTCTTTCTTTTTTTTTTTTTTTTTTTTTTTTTTAAACCTTTATTGTACAGAGAAGGCTCACAAATACGGGCCTACAACCCAGCGGGCCGGCCACCACAAATAAGGAACATAGTCAACAATACAGAAACGCATACAGAATATCACAACAAATCATACAGGAAATAAGGGCTAAAAGCCATATAGCAACCAGCAGGGACAGGATACGAGAAGGTTGATTTTCTAATATAGAAACGGGTACGACAGGATAATAACAGGTAGGAAGTCTCGGAGGGCCGTGGTGGGCCGCGAACAGCCGCGGTAGAAGATACAGGATAACTCAATAATGACAAACACCTATCGGTAAAGGCAGAATATGAGTCTCACCAGAAAAACAGTGGCAACCGCCGTTCAACGCCCACCCACCACAATAAGAACGTATCATATCAAACAGAGTCGAAAAAAGCTTATCAAATAAAGCCCTCCGTCACACAACCCAGGGAATAAGGAAACCCCCCCCCCACGAGAGGGGGGAGGAAGGGAGGAAAAAGAGGGAGAAGGGGACAAAAGGCGAAAGGAAGAACGCCACCTCAAGCACGCGCCCCATGGCAAACGAGGCCGGAAACCACAAATCGGTATACAGAACCGGTAGTAACCAGAGCAAAATTAAGTAGTGAGGCAAAGTCACAGTAAGACCAAACGGCCAGCGCATCAATAATAACCCACCCAGGGGGACATATGCTGAGACCGCGTCCCGAAAAAGAGGACACACAAGAGCCATAGAACCAAAAAAATAAGAAAAATGAGGGGAGAAAAAAACCCCCAAAGAAATGACAGACCCCCCCCCCACCCCGCAAGCCCACCCTGCACCCCTGCAGAAGGCTATGGCCCACCCCCCAGCAGCGTGCATGTCGCCCTAATCAGAACCCGAAATATAGAAGAGTTAGAGCAAGATAGAACCATAAAGACAAAAAAGGGGGGGAAAAGAAGGAATAAGGGAGGAAAGAACACGGGAGAGGGCCATAAAACAGAATCATAGGCTCCCACCCTCCCGTCCGAAACATCAGTGTCCACGGGAAGACAAAGAATCTAAGGATACAGTCCAGGAATACGACAAAAATCCGACATGGTCATACCGTACTAATCGATCATCCAACCATTACAAGACAACAGTCCACAAAGGCAAGATCGTTTCATCCCTGTCCTTGTCTTTCCAAATCTGTAGCAGTCCGCCTCACGAAGAACCAGACCACAAGGAACAGGAGGCAGAGAACAGGGAGGTCAAACTGCAATCCGCATAAGATGTTTCGTGCACAACTCGAACGATCCGGAACAGTCAGAAACCATTGTACACAATGCAGGCACAGTTCCGAAGATGATCTGAGGAAAGCCGACCCAGCGGAGTCAGCACAGGATCTACGTTCGGCCATTCGAGGAGATGAAGAACAGGAAGAACCACCAAGACCGGCCCGGACAGGACCCGGCCCACCGACCCACAGCACAGGAGAGGACACATCACGATGGAGGGCAGCGGAACTCCGCAGATCCACAGAAACTGCAGCCACCGGGTCCATAATTTCCAGGATAGAACCAGCCGCACCCAGCAGCGACATAGCCGCACACGCCAGGGAGGGCTCAAACGGCCCAGCGAAACGAGCCTCCTCCAGGTTAACAGCGGGTGCGGCCACAGGAGTACCCCAGGAGCGCAGGGCGGCGAGGATGTCGGCAAGTGTAGGAACACCTTTACAGTATCCGGCTTCTGTGCCACATCGTGGACCACCGCCGCCCATCTCGGCCCGGCTGAGATATACAGGGTCGGCCGCCATCTTGGAAGCCCGGCGGGGTCGGAGCGATCCCCGACCCCCGACCGGGCCGCAGCAAGGCAAACGGAATTCAGTCAACCACCAGCAGAGGCACGTCCAGAGCAAGAAGGGGGGCCACCAGAAGAAGGAGGATCGCCGGGCCCCCAATGCCACCGGCCCCGTTCTCCGAGTCCGGGCGGAGGCACTCAAAATGGCCAGACCGGAGAACAAAGGGGGGGACAAGCCACATTTACGGTCAGTCCCGTCAACAGAAGGCAGCGCCTCCACCCCAGGCCGCGGGACCGCCTGATCAGACCAGAAAGCCGCGACCGGCCTCTCTGCACAACCGCCTCGTCGGCCGAGCCCACTGCGCCATCAAGGGCCGGCCATAGCGTAGCGCCCCGTCCGGGCGCTGCCAAGGAGACTCAGGCCAGTCCGCTCCGGAGGTCCCGAAGCGAGCGAAGGCACAGTTCCGGAACCACGGCACCCAGAGACAACCGGAACAGACGGTAAGTGTCTATAATTCGCCGTAGATCCACAGCGTAGCAGAAATTGTCTTCCCGGGGCAGGATAAAGGCAGGATTTATGTTTCGAACAGGAAAGTAGACGGAGCCGAGCTAAAGCGCGGCCATCTCGGACGCGAGCTTGGCTCCTCCCCCTCGCATACTTCTTTCTTAAGAAGAATAGAGTCCAACGGGGACTCCAGCCAACTATTAAAATTGGCATTAGCCATCGTGGGATTCGCATATGGTAGAGGAATGGAGTTTATAAGGATAGATGTCCAGCTTCCTACGGAAAATTTGGACTATGTATGACCACATTTTTTAGTCCTAATAAATGGCTGTAACGGTTCATGGGGAATCCATATAAAGGATAGTAAAAACTGATCAGACCAAGGTACCGGAATGGTCTCGGCCAAAGTGATATTCGTAAGGTTTGTAAATAGTGGATCAAGCAAATGGCCTAATTTGTGGGTCAGGCAGATTACAATTTGCTTGAATTGAAATGATTCCAAGCCTTCTATCAGGTCTTGCGAAGGAGAGGAATCTGGATCATCAAAATGCATATTCAAATCACCCAAGATCAAAAAATTGGATGAACAGCTTACCCCATTGGTGGCTATATCTAGTAAATCATGACAAAAAGTACCAGAAGCTCCTGGAGGACAATATATGAGTATTCCCGAGAAGGTACATGTAGGTGAGAAACTTATAGCGAAAGACAAACTCTCATAATTAGATAAAGAACTCAAAGTAGATCTACATCTATAAATATTTTTGTATATAATGGCGATCCCCCCACCACGGCCACTAGCAGGATCTTGTCTAAGAATTATGTAATTAGAAGGAAGAGCCTGGACTACATCAGCATCAGAATCATTGCTGATCCATGTTTCCGTCAGGAAAAGGGCATCTGGGCTCCTCTCCTCTAAAAGCAGATGAATTTCACTGGCGTGTTTAGGAAGGGACCGACAATTGAGAAAACATAGATATAGGTCTACTTTTACCCTCTTCAGTTACCAAAGAGGGGGTAATATAAAAAGACTTAAAATTAAAATTACAAACAGGGCAAGAAGCCTTTCCCTCTTCCAAGGACATAGTGTGCGCACATTTATTCCTAGTTTCACCTTTCATCCTAAGGAGCTGCTCCCTGGTGTGGCAATAGTTGTATGAAGTGGATTGGACAGGGTTCTGGCCCCTGGCCTCGTCCTGGCACCGATGGGCGCAGAGGGGCTTGCCCTTAGCACGACTTCGGTGCACCAGCGGCACGCCCGCTACGTGCCCGCTGCGCGCGTCCGCTGTGCTGAAGCATCATTGGCTAAATTTGAAGCCAATTCTGCGGAAGTGTGCATCAGCGTCCACAAAAGGACTAGAACGCTGACCTGAAGTTCGCCAAGAATGAAAATTCCCCTGAGCCTTGAACACCACTCAGTATGCCCCCCTCAATTCAAGTAAATGCAATCTATTCAGCGCAGTCAGTAAGTTTAAAAAGAGTATTCACGCATTTAAAACCACAATGCCATAAATTTAAAAATCAGCCTCTTGCTTCTGACCAGGATCACAGCAAATGAGGAAAGTGTCACCATGACAGCCATGTTCTACAGCAAGAATGAAACCCATTTTCCACAGCAAGAATGACACCCATGTCCCACAGCATGAATGACAGGAATGAATGACACTTTAACAAAGAGAACGAGAAGAGAGCTACGCTCTCGAGAAACCCCACAGTAACAGGGGCCAGTTAACTATTAGTCTCCCGGATGAGGAAACCATTTGGTTTGTTCGAAGAACCCTCACCCACAAACCTAGTTGATGGCATGCTTCATCATCGGGTTCCCACCTAGAAGGCAGAGTGCCTTCTAGGTGTGCTTCAACGCCTATTTACAGCAGAGCTTTTTCAGGGGTGAATGTTGTGATGGTGAGAGTTAAAACTACCTCCAGAGTACCTTAAAATGTTATTGTATGGTCCCTTGGGCAGGATTAAAAAGTGTAAGAAATGTTTTTGGGACGTGAAAGAAAAAGTGGGAGAGGAGTTGGCCTAACGACTAGGGCGCTCGACCTCGGACCTGGAGGAACTGGGTTCGAGTCTCGGTAACGACGCCAAACATCCTGTGATTCTGGGCAAATCACTTAATTTCCCCGTGCCTAACAAAAAACAAAAAAAATGAATGTGTGTCCTCATGTAACGTAACTGGTGCTATGTAAAGCGCTCTGATACCCGATTCGGTTCGGGTCTAGTTCGCGCTATATAAAACTCTGCAAAAAAAAAAAGTGGTCTTGCACGTCTCTGATAATTATGTGAAAAGCTGAAGATAGGTGATGTGATCTACATGTTTTTCAGCCATGCATGAAAATTGAAGTGGCTTTCGTCAGGACCCGTGGCTCAGAGTGAACCCTGACCTCACTTGAAACTATATTCACACGCTAAGGTGAGCATAGGTGAATGACGGGCATAACTTATGGATTAATTGTCAATGTTTTGCACATGTGGAAAGAAAGAAAGGAGACAAAATGTGGTTAATGAACAACAAAGGGTCCAGTGGTACTTGGACCCAGTCTTATAGCAAATATTTAAAACATTGGTGTTAAATAGGCTACTGAAAAAGTTGACCATGCGTGGGGGTAATTTTTCAGGCATCCAGAGTATTATTTATTTATTTATGCAATTGTATATAGCACAGACATTATCCAAAGGCGTCAGAGCGCTTTATAATAGAATCAAATGTATTACACGATGAGATTTACAAACTTACACGTTACAGAAAAAGTAAAATGGAATAAGAGGTGCAAATCACAGCAACAAAACAAAAAAACAATGGGATTAGGTTAGCACAGGCATAGAAAGTATATTTACAACATTGTATTAACTTGGAGCATCAGGGGAAAGCCAAGCAGCCTTGGGGGACATAAAAGGGATGCACTGTCCACAGCTATAGGTTTGTGGTTGAGTAAATTTCCTTATCCGTCCAAGATTGAACAGGGGGAGGAGAAAGTGAGGTAGAGAGAAGGAGGAATTCAGTTTTGGAAGGATTCAGAATGAGTTGATGAGCTGACATCCAGTTTTGGATAGAGCCGAGAGGAGTGTTGATGGTTGAGATGTTGTGTGCAGAAGACACCTTAAGGTAGATTCGGGTGTCATCAGCATAGAGGTGGTAACAGATCCCATATTTACTAAGGAGATTTCCCAAAAGGTTCCAAATAAAGTTTGAACAGAGTGGGAGCGAGGAAAGATCCTTGAGGGACGCCTTGACCTAGCACCATTGAAGACGAAATGCTGTTAGATATTTTAATCACTTGAGATCTATCCGAGAGGAATGAAGTAAACCATTTAAGCACTGTGCCTTCCATGCTCATTCTCTTTTTTAGGTGTTCGGGAGAGTGTTGTGATTAACAGTGTCAAAGGCTGCAGAAAGGTGTAGAAGAATCAGAAGACAAGATTCCCCCAAGTCAAGGACTCGCAGGGCGTCTTCGATCACTTGCAGCAGGGCTGTTTCAGTGCTGCAGTCTTGCATAAAGCCAGATTGGAACTCGTTGAGAAGATTGTTATCCTTGATATGTATAGAAAGTTGTATTGCTACATATCTTTCTGTGATTTTTGCAAGTAAAGGGAGGTTGGTGATGGAACGGAAGATGTTGAGGTAATTCACATCAGCTGAGGTTTTTTTAAGAAGTGGGGTAACCTGACCTGTTTTAAGGACAACAGGAGGGGAGCCTTGACTGAGGAAGAGGTCAACTAGATTGGTCCAATAGGAAAGAGTGTGAGTGTAGAAGTCAATAGCAATGTCACTAGGAATGGGGTCGAAAGAGTGGTTAGAAGATTTTGTTAAGAGAATGCTTTTAAGGAGGGCATCTTCAGAAATGACGTCAAAGTTTTTCCAAAATGACTTAGGATTTCCGCTCCTCTAAGTGGGTAGGGTGAATGACCTGATCCACCAGTAATTTCACTTGTTCATCAAAGAAGAAAGAAAATTCTGCTGCTTTCTTTGGAGGATCGTCAGGCTTCATGGTTGAGGGAAAGAAATATGTATTTTTGATGAGGTCAAAACGTTTTTTGGAGGGTTTTGAAGTGGGGAGTTTTTTCACAGAAGATGTGTTTGTGGTATTTTGTTCTAGAAGAACGTAGATTGTAGAGATTAGTGTCTCCATTTTTTCTCCAGGCATCTGAAATTCTTTCTTTCTTCATAATGGATTTATTGAACCATGGTGTAGAAGGAATAGGCCTTTTCTTTTTACTTTGAAGTGAAGCAACATTATCAATTTTGACTACAAGATTGGAGAGGCATTGGGAGGTAAGATCGTTGACATCAGAATTGGGGTCTAACATTGGAAGAGGTAGCATAGCAGAATTGCAAAGAGTGTCAAGGTCAATGTTTTTGGTGTTACGGAACCAGGTAGTAGTCCTTTTGGGTTGGCCAAGAGTTACAGAGTGAGATAGGTGTAGAGAGAAGGGGACGAGGAAGTGGTCGGACCAGTGCACAAGAATAGGGTCAGTAATAGTTAGCATATCTGCATTGGATATAACAAGGGCAAGGATTAAGCCCTTACAGTGTGTTGGTTCCATGCAGTGTTGAATAAGATCGTTAGCTGAGAGAAAAGTGTCAAGCCTATGGGCAGCTGAGTCTACCACAGAGCCCCAGTGAAGATTAAAGTCTCCCCGAAAAATCTGTCTGTCACTTTGAGAGTACTGGTCGCTGCCAAAGTCGGTGAATTTGTCCAAGAAGGAAGAGCAGTCACCAGGTGGGTGATAAATGGCATGAAATATGAAGGGGGAGCAGTGTTGCACTTGCTGCTCCTGATAAAGGCATTCGAATGAACAGAAGGAGCTGTTGGGAAACACCTTGAATTGTAGGGAGTTTCTGAAGATGACTGGAACACCTCCCCCAACTTTGTCTGTTCTGTCATTTCTAACGGTGGAATAGTCGGTGGGTGGCAGAAGATCAAAATTAGTACAAGAGGTGTCGTTGAACCAGTTCTCAGTGAGGAAAAGAATGTCAAGATTGTGAAGCTTGATGGTGTCTGAAATTTCCAGTTTGTGTTTGGTTGCAGATCTGCAGTTGTGGAGCAAACAGCGCAACTCTGACAATATTCTTTTGTTGAAAGGTGCGTTAGGGCTTTTAGGGGTGAAATGGATAATGTTCCTGAATGAGGGAGTCAGGGTTGATAAAATAAGGCAGATGTTTAGTTCGGGCAGAGAGGGTGGTCAGAATAGTGCCAAGATTATTCTTAACTAGAGAAGAAAGGGGTAGTGGGATGGTGATAGAAGTCTTGTAACTAGCCACTAAATTAGAGATGTCTGAAGGTGACAGATTGTGTGGGGCTTTTTGAGGGTGCGGAAGAAAGGTACTCCTTGGGAGTTTGGAGAAGTGAGTACTTGCCAGGGGGATTGGGTTGTCGGGAAAGGTGGAAATCTTAGTACTTAGGAGTGAGATGGTAGCTTCAAGCTGGGAGATAGAGAAGATGAGAGATCCTAATTTGTTTTCTAAGGAGAGAAGGGCTGAACACGGAATGTTAGGTGGCTCAATCCGGGGAAGTGCAGTTAGCAAAGAAGGGCACATAGAGATGGGGGTGAGGGAGGAGTAATGGAGTGCAGGAAAATGGTTGGTAGAGGTTATTGGTGTATCTGAGGTGGAAAGAAGATTACCTGGGCAGATGTTGAGCAGAGGAGAAGTATTGAATTCACATTTAGGAGGAGATGGGTGGAGGTGTGGTGTGAGGGCGGGATGCGGGGAGGGGAAAGAGGAGAGTCATAGAAGAGCAGGATGTTAGGAGAGGAGAGAGGAGTTGGGGCTGGACAGGTCACGTGAGCTAGGAGTGATGAGTGTATGGGGACTGGTAACAGACTGTGTGGGGACGGATTGACCTAGAGGGTAGTTGAAGAGAGAGTATGGATCTACTGGGCCAGGGGGAGGGTGAAGGAAGATGGGAGGGTGAAGAGAGATGAAAGGGGTTTGTGCAGAATTCAGGAACCAAGGTGGGGGGAGAGCGAGAAGGTTGTAAGAAAAGGAGGGAAGAAGGTGGAAAGTCTGCAGAGTCACCGGGGAGATCAGGCTGTTGGAAAGATGGATTAAATATGGGGGTGGTAGACCTGGTGGGGGCAAAGAGGGTACTTCGGAATTCCAGGATGGAGCAGAGGTGAAAAGGAGATTGCTGGCCGTAGGTATGGTTGGTGAGTTGAGGGTAGCATTCCATTTGGAAGGGGGCGGAATGGGAGATGGGGAAGCAGAGGAGAGGGAGGGCAAAGGGTCAGCTAGGGTGGAGAGCAGCCTAATGGAGTTCAGGGGGTCAGGGGAGGAGAGAAGGAGTAAAGGGAGGAGTAAGTTGAAGAATCAGGGGAGATCACAGTCCCAGGAATGGGGAGTAGGGAAGAAAAGAGGTAATAAAAAAGAGATAGACAAGTATCTTTAGCTTGCATCAAGACAGTACAATTGTTATAGAGTGAGATAGTGAGTGAGCCATTGAAACAAGGAGAGGGGGAGATTTTTAGCTGTTGCCCGTGCGGGATAGAGGAGGAGGTGATGTTGAAGAAGTTAATGAATCCGGAGGTCCAGGAAGGGATGTTGTGAGTGAAGAAAATTAAGTCAGTTATAAGCCTACCATAGCGACCACTATGGAATTGGTCAATGAAGAGGGAATCAGGAAAGTGTTCAATGGTGTTATGTTTGAACCATTTTGCTGAAGCTTTGGACAAACCCTGTCATTGGGGCTAGGATGTGCCAGGAGATCCATGGGAATTTGGTGGAAGATTCTGAGTACACTCTATCGGAATTTCCACCTCTATCTATTGCTGCGTCGCATGATTTGCTCTCTCAGCTTAAATCCGGTTCACCTGCTGACTCGTGTCCTGCCAGGTTTTTGGCAAAGATGGCGGAGGTGGTCAATCCACTTGTGAATCCTGTGCTGAACTGTTCTTTGACCAGTGGCGTTGTTCCCGGTATTTGGGAAGAGGCGAGGGTGGTTCCGCTTCTCAAAAAACCGGGACTCGACCCTGACCTTCATGCGAACTATCGCCCGATCTCTCTCCTACCTGCTTTTGCTAAAATCGTCGAGAAACATGTCCATGGGGTCCTTTCTGCCTTCCTTGAGTCACACGGCCTGCTTCATGCCTCTCAGTCTGGCTTCCGTACCAACTTTAGCACTGAAACGGCGCTTCTTGAAGTCAGTGAGGCTATCAAGGAGGTGCTGGACTCAGGGGGCAGGGCCATGTTGGTCATGCTCGACCTGTCGGCGGCTTTCGACACCGTCCCTCATGAAGGTCTTCTCCGTAGACTGTATGAGATAGGTCTGCGTGGGACGGTGTTGAGGTGGTTTCAATCTTACCTTACTGGTCACCGGCAGGTGGTCTGGGCCCCCCCCCACTCAGCCGAAGTGCCGCCGCTTGGGGTTGGAGTACCGCAGGGCTCCGTGTTGAGCCCGATACTTTTTAATATCTTTCTGACCCCTCTGGCGGTGCTGGCTGAGTCTTTTGGGGCCAAGATAATATCATACGCCGACGATACTCAGCTCCTTTTCACGTGTGCAAAGGGGGCTGAGTTTGATGGAGACAGTATCTGTGGCTGCCTAGGAGCTGTATTTGAATGGTTTCAGGGTCATAGTCTTAAGTGTAACCCTGGAAAATCTGAGGTGCTCTTTTTCGGGTGCCAATCCGACCCGAGCTGGCAGGAATGGTGGCCGCATGATATGTTTCCACCGGCATCTTCCTCCACTGTGGCGAAAAATCTGGGGGTTAAAATTGATAATGGCCTGACCATGAAAGCCCAAGTTCTTGGCCTTGTGGGCGTCTGTTTTGGCTTGCTCAGGATGTTGCGGAGGTTTCTCCCTCTGCTCTCTTTTGACCATCGTAAGATTACCGTCCATGCCCTCATAGGATCGAGGCTGGACTATTCCAATGTTCTTTATCTGGGTTTGCCTGACTACCTGATGCAGCGTCTTCAGGTAGTCCAGAATTCGGCCGCCCGCGCCATTTATGGTCTCCCCCGTCGGGCCAGCGCCTCTGATCTTTTATCCACCTTGCACTGGCTCCCTGTCAGAAAGCGAATTGCTTTCAAGGCCCTCACTTTGGCCCACAAGGCGCTATATTCTACTGGAGCGACTTATATTCAGAAAAGGCTAGCCTTCTATAAACCCACCAGGGTTCTGAGATCAGAAACTCTCTTTCTTGCGGTGGTTCCAGTGGTGAAGAAGGCTCGGACTGGTGGACGCTCCTTCAAACGTCTTGCTCCCCAGCTCTGGAACACTCTCCCCCTGTCACTCCGCAGCACCGCAAATCTGCTTGCCTTTAGGAAGGGACTTAAAACTTGGTTGTTTGGTCTTTAGTCTGGTGTTTCTACTCTTCCTACTGCTCCTTTTTTTTTTCTTTGTTGTGTTATGTGTTAGCTGCTGACCTGTTGGTCTGAAAGCGCCGGGACACTCCGTTGGAGTATCTGAGCGCTATACAAAACCCCCCCTTAACATAACATAACATAACATAACAAATCAGGGGGATAAATTATCTTGAAGCAATTAACTCCAGATTTAACTCGATTGGTTGACATAGTTGACAAATGCGGAGGGAGAGGATAGTGTAGGGAGGAAAAAAGCGCCACTAGGGTAACGACGGTGAGTAGAAGTACTGGAAGGGGATGGCACATAACTGTGAGGGGCATTAATCAAGACAAATGAGAGGAGAGGGAAGGAATAGAAAAGTATAGTGGGCCCCAATTTTCAGAAAACATACTGCGTAATGATGGAGGCTTACGGAGGTATTAATTGGTGTTTTCAAACTTACAGCGTCCGTATTTTGAAAGTATTGAAGAGTAATAGTTTTTATGGAAAATCAAGGTCCAACTCGGGACAAACATAATCCTAGTTATGACTGGATATGTGAAAATGCACGAGGTTAAAAGGCACCTGCTTCGCACAAGAGGATAATACCATTGTGATAAAAGAGGTGGACAAAGGTGGTGGAGTGGTACTAATGGATAAAACAGATTACACAACTGAATGCAGAAGACTGTTGGATGACAAGAAGAATTACAGACCACTTAACAGGGATCCATTCCCACTACTGAAAATCAAAATTGGACATCTGGTGGAAGAAGCTGAGTCTAATGGCTACCTTGCCAACAAAGAGGTAGATGTCTTATGCAAAAAACAACCAAAGGTTCCATATTTCTTCATCCTGCCCAAAATCCATAAAAACAAAACCCCATGCCCAATAGTCTCAGGATTCAACTCCCTACTGGAAACACTGTCCACCTACTGTAACTTCTTCGTGAAACCTCTTGTTCAAAAAACATCAACTTACCTGAAGGATACTAAAGAACATTTTAAACTGCTAAGAGACGTGGAATTCAGACCTGGAATCGACTTTCTAGTCACCTTAGATATTGAGAGCCTCCACACTAGTCTCCCACAGGACGATACTATCCAGGTGATTAGGAATATCCTGGACTCATTTACCTGGAACTTCAACGCACCTAAGGAATTCATAATCATATGTGCGTAGTTGGCTCTGAAAGTGAACTTCTTCGAGTTTGAAGGTATACTATTCCTCCAAATATACGGAACATTGATGGGCACATTTGCCCCCAGTGTTTGATTTTGAAAAAAGACACATTTTGAACCTCAACAACCCTTTCAAAGATTGGATAAGATTCTGGAAGCGTTATAGTTACGATATTCTGCTGATATGTGAAGGCACAAAGACCACATTCCTGGAGTTCTAAGATTGGCTGAATAACCATGAAAACAACTTTAAATTCACCTACGCCATGGAAACAAACACCATAACTTTCTTGGATATAACCATCTTTTACGAAGATGCCGGACTGCAAGTCAGAATACAATTCAAACCAACAGCAAAAAACACTCTGCTAAAGTTCAATAGCTTCCACCCCAGGGTTCGGAGGGAAAATCTGCCCTATCGGCAATTTCTAAGAATAAGAAGAAACTGCAGTAAACTAAAGGACTTTAAGACACAAGCAAAGGACCTCTCTACTAAACTCAGAACCCATGACTACCCAGAATGAATTGTGGCAAAGACCTTGAAAAGGGCAAGAAACCAAAACAGGGACGCATTACTAAAGGATATTGAAAAAAATGAAACCGATCCTCCTCTTAAATGTGTCACCAGCTACAACCCTGTCTCCAACCAGCTGAAAAACATTATTAACAAACACTGGAGGATTCTTCAGATAGTTCAAACTAAATTGGGAGAAACCACTTTTCTCCTTCAAAAGAGGAAGAAGTCTGAAAAACCAACTGGTCTCAACAGGACCAAAAAAATAACCAAGAGAAAACACAGTTAGTAGTGCATGTGGCCTACCAGAAGTAACTGGTCACTACCCGTGTAGTAACTGTAGTGCCTGCAATTCTACACAAAGAACAAAATCCCTGAACCTAGAACCCAACAAAACATGGCAGTTGCGGAAACACACTAATTGTAATTCCACGATTACCTGTACATGCGGGCTATGCTTTGTTGGAATGATGAGCAGAAAAATAAAAACCAGGATCAACGAGCATCAAAGCAATATCAGATGCAAACACAATGCTACAAAATTGACAGACCACTTCTTAAGAACCAACCATACAGTTAAATACCTCAAATGGGTTGTCATAGAGCAACTTGATACACATCTAGATGACCCACAAAAGGTTCTCCTGGAAAAGGAACAAAGGTGGATTTATCGCCTTTCCACCCATAAACAGGGCTTCAATGATGACATTCCATGGAACACCTTATTGCCCAGGAGATAAACAATACTGACTAAAGGGAGCCTATCACACTAGCATTCTATGCTAAACATCCTCTTTTAACATGAACTATAAGACTGAACATTTATGTGCCAGAGAAATGGCCCTTACAACATTTATCAACTATGAGAGAAAGGCACCCCCTAATTACTTTAAGGTCCAAGAGGAGGGGGAAGCAAATAGCCAACAAGAAAGACCTCTAGACTGAGCTACATCACTTTGGTATGGCCATATATGGCATCCTTGGTGGATCCCGAAGGAAGGCTTACACAAGGACTAAATCCGTATCCTTGTCAACGGGAGAAACCAAAAACTGCATCAAGTTGGCACTGCTGCATCAGTTGATAGAACTTCTGAAACACACTGAATATGATAATTAATAGTTGCTGGTAAAAGATAACCCCTGGACCCTTCTTGTGAGATTAATTTTTATCTTATCTTGGTCCTGAGGAAGGTGGTCTAATTGCAGATCCACGCACGTTGACCAGCAACATATATGTGGAGAGATCCTTTGGGGACAGACACACCAGAGGCATCTGATGGGTGTGATTTATATCACCAACAATTACAGGATCTATCTTCATTTGATTGAAATTGGATCTCCCTCATGTCTGAATCTCTTTTATACATGAGTGTAGGTTCGAATGAGCAGGTTTGTATGGTAAGAGTGATTTGATGATGGTGTTTGTGGGGTTATGTATTTATATACTTTTTGGTTTGTGCTATTCTATTGCCTTAACACTTGCATTGGTGTTTACCTAGTGTATATATAATGTATATATGAAACAATTCAAATGCTTAACTCATGATTTCAGGGAATAAATTAAATGTGACTATTGCACACCCTATGTATTTGTGATCATATATTTATCTAGGCAACTACCAATTGCATTTAATTTTTTGTCTAAACGAATGCTTAGACAAAGATGAATTTGTTTTCCTAAATGTTTTGTATAATGATAAAACAACCCTCCAAAAACCTTTTATTGTATAAAGAAAAGTTGAATAAAATATATATTTTTTGTAATCTATTGTGCTGCACAACAGGGTTATTGGGGTTGCAGTATTTCTGAACCTTACAACATTTATATCATTTATGCCTTACTAACACTGTCTCCGAAAATATTGCTAAAAAGAATGACAAACCTGATCCATATTCTCACACACATTTCGAGAATATCTTTCAGCAGGACTCCTACTATTAAAAGACAATTACCATACTACTTCCCCTGAGAAACAGTTCTGAGTCCCTATCACCATCTTAACCGATTAACATTGTTCTGTCTAGCTCAAATGGGTTTCGCTCCACTAGCTAACAGCGCCTTAATCAAATTATCAAGCATTACTCATTGCAAGGACTATGATGCTCTTCTGTAACAACTCTATAGGCAGGAAGGAGTTAACCACAATACATGGATACAGGCTTGTCCACTCTAGCGTATCACAGGCCAGTCCAATTCCCCAGCTTGCACGCACGCTGACGTAATTTTGACAGGATGCAGGTCTCTGAGAAATGGGCTCGTCCTCTTCAGCCAATCAGTAGCTCCGCGCGTAGACGGAGACAGCTCTCTGACTCTCTTCTTAAGACGCTGTCAAACGCTGAATCAGTATCGCCGAGACCACGAGAGTAGAACGAATAGGTTCCTAAGCAGGCGGCCAACCTTGGTGTAGTAAGTAAGATTGCTCAGGCACACTCCATGCTTGAGCCGTTGCATACTTCTCCTAATTTTTCTCTGTGCCATTAACTAACTCTTTGTGTTTACTCTATTACTTAAAGAGTTTGATGATAGGCGCCGCCTCCCTCCAGGATATATGACACGGGAAATCCAGACATAGCTAGGATTCCGATTGTCCAGAGACAGACCATGATTTTCCATAGAGAGTATTACTCTTTAATACTTCCAAAATACAGACACCGTACGTTTGAAAACACCAATAAATTGCTCGGTAAACCTCCATCATTACACACTGAGTTTTCTGAAATTCGGGGCCCACTATACTCTGCATGCCTGAAAAGTCACACACTACACGCACGGGCAAATTTTTCAGTAGCCCATCTAACACCGATGTTTTAAATATTTGCTATAAGACTGGGTCCAGGTACCACTGGACCCTTTGTTGTTCATTAGCCACGTTTTGTCTACTTTCTATCTTTATTCAGGTACTAAACATTGATGGTTAATCCGTAAGTTTTTATTTATTTTATTTTAGGAGTTTTATATAGTGGTAGCCAGACCCGAGGGTATCGGAACGCTTTAAGGCGGTTATAGTACAGGAATCAAAAATAAACATAAGTATACATATCAGTTCGTAGGTTACGCATGTCATTCACCTATGCTCACCTTAGCGTGTGAACATACATTGACGTGAGCTCAGGGTTTACTCTGAGCCGCGGGTCCTGATGAAGACCAGTTCAATTTTCACGCGTGGCTAAAACATGAAGGCCACATCACCTATCTTCACCTTTTAACATGATTATCAGAGATGTGCGAGACCACCGTCTCATTCACGTCTCCAAATAATTTCTTACACTTTTTAATCCTGCCCAAAGGACCATACAATAACATTTTAAGGTACCCTGGAGATAGTTTTAACTCTCACTATCACGACACGGACCCCTAAAAAGAAAACAAAAAAAACAGCTTCACTGTAAACAGGCATGGAAGCGCACCCAGAAGGCACTCGGACTTCTAGATGGGAACCCGATGATGAAGCATGCCACCAACTAGGTTGGTGTGTGAAGATTCTTCTAACAACCCAAATGGTTTCCCCATCCAGGATACTAACAGTTAACTGACCCCTGTTACTGTGGGGTTTCTCGAGAGCATAGCTTGCTTCTCATTCTCTTTGTTAAAGTGCATTATGATCAATGGAGATTAACGAGCTACCTAGTGTTCTCCCCCTTCTCTCAAATTATTTTTGTAGGAATGAATGACAGCCATGTTCCATAGCATTAATGTCAGCCATGTTCCACAACATAAATGACAGCTATGTTCCACAGCATGAGTGACAGCCATGCTCCTCAGAGGAATCTAGGAACTATATTACCCAGTGAATAATGACCTCAAATGTTTTTCTGGCCAAGATTCTATGACACGTGTTTCTTTTTAGAGGACTAGGTAAAAG
Source organism: Lissotriton helveticus (assembly GCF_964261635.1). Lineage (NCBI taxonomy): Eukaryota > Metazoa > Chordata > Amphibia > Caudata > Salamandridae > Lissotriton > Lissotriton helveticus. Next base: position 351,128,666 of record NC_136069.1, on the reverse strand, counting down.
ACGAGACCAGGGCTCAGAGTAATTAGGTCGAGCCTAGGCAGCTCTTGCATTGCGAGGCATGATGTGTTCGTTATGTGGGGTTTAATTTTGCCCCTTGCTGGTGATTCGTTCAAATGTGTGTCATTCATTAAGGCTTGCTTTAGTTTGGTTTATGGCCTTTATTTGTCCCACATTTTCAGGTCTCACTCCTTCCCTGGAGTACTGGCCTATTATGTGTATCCTTTCTTAACCCCTTCGATGCGGATGACAAAGCCAGCTTGTCATGGGCGTTACCTGCGCTTCGCGGATGACAAACTGGCTTTGTCACAAACCGCGCGATTTTCGAATTCCAGCGCACAGCGGGAAAACGCGGTAGCGCGGTAGCGGTTAAAAGGCTTTTTACCTTAGTGTTTGCGCGCTATTTTATTTTTGTGCAGGCTGCAGCATTTTGAATTTTTTTTTTCTTTTTGGTCTCTCTGGTTACATGAGCCTATGCGCGATGTGCGCAATGTATTGTACGCTAATGCTACTGTTTTGACTAATATATACCATAGAGTGCACTTATTGTAGATAAAATCCTTTTTCCCGTTTTATTTAAAACAACTTTCATGCGCTAATTCAAAGCCTATTAGCCGATGACAAACATTATTTTTTAACCGCTTAACTGAGGCGTGAGTTCAGCCACGGTGCAGCGGTTTAAAGGAGTCGGCGGGGCCGCGTCGGCCAACGGACGTGTGCAGCCTACCAAGGTAGTGGTCGCGACAGCCGTTGGCCGACGGGCGCAGCGAAAGGGTTAACTCTTCACATTTTGTAAACGTGGCCACTGTTTGTGTCATGCTTATTTTCATTGCAGACTCCATTTTTGTTCTCGTAATGTTCCTTTATTTTGTGGTTTTGTGTAATGTGTATGCAATTCCCTTATTCCCATCCATGATTTGCTTAGTTTAATTAGAGCAGGATGAATTTACATTTTTTGCTTTCTATTTGTGCACTCTTATTTATGTGCAGATTTGACAAATTTTGCACAGGACTCAGAATGAGCTTCATTCTATATGGCTTCTGTATAATAATGTCACAAAAGCACTGGTATTTTGCACCTATTGGGGTAGAGAATGCTCCCCTACATGGATGGACACTCTAAGTCCTCTAGCCAGTGCTACTAGCTGCTTTTCAGGTCATGTCGGTAATTCCTCACTCTAAGACCTCTAGGCAGTGTTGCTAGCTGCTTCTCTGCGCCCAGTGATAATTCTTCATTCTTAGTCCTCTAAACAGTACTGCTAGCTGCTACTCTGGTCCTGTCGGTGATGCCTCATCCTAAATCCGCTAGGCAGCGCTGCAGCTGTGCGTCAGGTTCCAGTAGTAATTCCTCATTCTTAATCTTCTAGGCAGTGCTCCTAGAGCTTCTTTGGTCCCAGTGGTAATTCCTCATCCTAAATCCTCTAGATGGTGCTGCTAGCTGCTTTCCTGGTCCCCATGGTAATTCCTCATTGTAAGTCCTCTAGACAGTGCCGCAGCTGCTTCTTTGGTCCCAGTGGTATTTCCTCATTTTAAGTCCTCTAGGCAGTTCTCCAGATGTGTCTCTATTCCCAGAGGTAATTCCTAATTCTTAGTCCACTAGGTGTTGCTAGCTACTTCTCTGGTCCCATCAGTAATTCCTCATTCTTAGTCCTCTAGGGTCTAGACAGTGCTTCTTGCTACTTCTCTGGTCCCGTCAGTAACTCTCCCATTCTAAAGCCTCTAGGCAGTGCTGCGGCTGTGTCTCTGTTCCCCTTGTTATTTCATGTATTGTACAGATTGAATAATTTTGACATATGTGCATTCATTCTGTCCTAAACTAGAGTGTCTCTCTGATGAAGAGCCTTCTGGCTCGAAATGCATTGGAGCATTATGGATATAAATAATGTATGAAATGCAACGAAAAGTAAATTATGAAGTGAATAAAGGAACACAAATGAAATATTAAAAAGAATCATCAAGAAACATTCGTTAAAGCGTTTTGTTTTGAACTTTATAAAAAAAAAACCTCGGACAGAGAGACACACCAGGAGAGTGCAAGCAGGGGGATGCGACCAAGTAATTTGGAAGCACGTTCATACATCCATGAGGACGTCCAGAGAAGGGTGGACACGTTACCCCAGGAGCACCCCTAAAACACATTGAACTTTACAAATCATTCACAGGATATTAGAAGGTTGTGCGCAAGAAAAACATTAGATTGATTTCAATAAGCCCAGTGGTAATTCCTCATTCTTAGTCCTCTAGGCAGTGCTGCTTCTCTGGTCCTGCCAGTAATTCCTCATTCTAAGCCCTCTGGAAAGTGCTGCTAGCTGCTTCTCTGGTCCTGTCAGTAATTCCTCATTCTAAGTCCTCTAGGCAGTGCTGCAGCTGTGTCTCTCTTCCCAGTGGTATTTCCTCATTCTCAGTCTCCTAGACTCCTCTGTTAAAAAGTATAATTTACAGCACCAATAGCTCTAACAAATGCGATACTGATTGCATTGCAAATGCTTGTTTTTATAAAACGTTCTGTGACCATGTAGATGTGACAATTTGGCAGTGGTAGTACAATTAGAATTCAAATTGAAGACACTCCACATGTAAGTGAATTTAGTCAGCTTTTAAGCAGAGAGTTCTGTTGAAACAACAAAGCAGCTGTTAAACATATCACAGCTCTGAAACATAATAGTTCATATTTGATAGCACTGAAATAGTGCATTGTCACACCAGTAACTTGCAAATCCTTTTGATATGAAGGTATGTGTGCGATCACAAATCTATTAATTGTTGGCAACCTTGTTAGATTCGAATGGGCATTTGCCAGGAGTGTGGACCCTGAGAAAGGGGCTTGCACTGCATGGGGTGGGAAATGCACTGGAAAGCATAGGTTGACCTGTCAAATCATCCGTGACGTGATTTGACGAAAGTTATGCACTTCCTCTACACCCCTCACTTTTCCTTTGTCCTCCCATCTCTTCTGCGAGGGATTCACATAACTGCCTCTACTTTTGATGTGTGAGTCATTTCATATTACTCGTAATTAAATTACCCTTTCCATATAATCTGATGCTCATTTCCTAGAAGAGTTAATTGTCTGTGAAAAGCAAATTAAACCCTTTAAAACACATGAAACCTTTTAAATAAGAGAATGTATGGCAGAATACGCTGTTGAGACACCACTGTGGGACACATTGTGGGGCACATTAAGAACATTGTGCAAAGGATCAAATTTACAACAATTAACACATATTCTTTTATCTGACCATGTTGAAAATGTTCTACTGCAAAAAGAGTCCCTCAGAATTGTTATTGATTCTCATAAAATTGGACATCTTTTAATTTCATGTCTTGATTTTGATTTTGTATGGCTAAACATGTCCATCAGGAATGAGGTTAGCTATGCCATTTTATCTATGGAAATGCATCAGAAAGTCATAGAATTTGGCCTATCGATATAAAAGGAGACCTCTCTGTGATTACATCAACGACATCAATGATACGTTAGCCACTTCAATGAGAGGGCTGCATGCTGCCCGAAGCAACTTTCAAGAATAGAACAAGATTGCACCTATTGCACTGATGCAATTATACACTGTGGTCCTAATCACAACCTTACAGCAGAGTAGTGGCGTGGTGGTGTAACTGCCATGCCACCGCTCCGCCAAAGGTCGCCGTAGCCCGCAAAACAGATTGTTACTTTACAGTGGTATAGTGGGCGGTCAGCGTAGCGGTTCCCCCTGTGGTGCCCTTTGAAAGGCACCTCAATGGGAAGGCCTCACAAGGTTCCTGCACGGCATGGATTTAAAAGTCCATGCCACGCAGGAACCTATGTGCATGCACACAGGGGGGAACATGTTAAGCACCTCTATGTGCATCCACATATGTTTCGAGGCACAGACGGCCCTCTAGGACCCCTCTGTTTCCTATCCACTAGGCTTTTCGATAAGCCTGGCTGAGATGAAACTCGTAATATGCTTGGGGGGACCGTGGTGGTCCTGCCAAGCATATTGTGGCCTCTAACCGCCGATCCTATGCCAGAAAACAGGGGTTCACTGGTGGAGGCAGTGGTCCTAGTGCAATCCGAATCATAATCGGGTGGTCTGATGCGCTGGTGTCTGCATCCGTCACTGTCGCGCCACCAGGAGTCTGGTGGTCCGGGGACAGCCAGACTCCTAATCTAGCCTTGGGTGTTGCATCGAGTGAACAGTATATTTTTGCTAACTAACCATTGCAAAAATTATGTCTTGCAGAACTCCATTATTTAAAAGTCAGCCCAAGTGTTAATGCAAAGTTGCTATTACAACTCAGCAGCATTGGTGTAATTAGGTAGGTTATTTTTACTCCCTAAATTCACTAACGTAAGGCACTTTTAATGTACAGTGTTTGTAGTGTGTTTTCTTTACAGATGGAGCAACTTAATTTTGATCCCACCATAAGATACTGTAGACGTGCCTTATAATCATGTGTAGTCAGCAGTCAAATATATTCTGTGTGATTAATGTTACTAGGAAAAGATGGGGTATTGCATATTTAAATTACTCAACATGAAAACTAATGATATTTATAAATGGTGTGCTTAGAAATGTGACTAAAGGAATTTCCTGCCATACTAATATGTTAATATTTTAAGAGAAAGCTGAGCTTTTTACGTGTCTCATAGTGAAGCTGATTATATGATATATGTGTGGACTAATGTTTAGGCATTTATACATGTAACAAGAAATTATATTCATATTGAGGTATTTTGAAATTACATCTTTTACGTAATCATTTGCAATTTATTCATTAGTTAAGAAGCTGCATTTGCTGTGTGTTTAGTAATATCTTATGCTGTAACTCAGTAAGGGTCAGAGAAACATCTTAGGACTTTAAGAGGTACAGACCTCATCTTCTGCTTTGTGTGGCTTCATGCTCTTGACTGGAGTTCTTCTACGGAAGACTCTGACAGCTGACACCTTTGATATTGTTCATGCCTACTCAATGCTTCTTAGTTTAGGGTTGTCCCTTTTAACGTAGTATGGGGAGAGACAGTGTGCTCATGCTCACCTTTGCATGGTCAATTGATGCAATTTAACGTTCAATTATTTTTCCTCATTACTTGCCTCGTCATAACTGAATTAGTTGTATGCTTTTTGTTATATAGGGTAAATCTCTTTAGGAGATTTGGACTCATCCTGTTCGTCTCATATTTCTATACTATAATGTTGAGACTGATTTGTATCAATCTGTTTCTGAATTTATAATTAAAACCTTACTAATTCCAATCCTAGTTGGCAAGTAGTTATTGTAGAACCAAATGGTTTAAACTGTATTTAGACTTTGATTGTGATTGTTTCTGCCTCTTACCTCTCAAGCAACTAAAAAGACCATCTGGCTGAAAAGAATTGTTTAAGTGGGCCTAGCTTTCTCACAGACATAGTTCTGTCAGGCACTCACACTTTATATTGTACCCTCAGTAGGGAGTGAGCCGGCACACACTTATAGTGCTGCAGGTTACACATGCCTTGCAATAGCACTGTGCAATCTCCATGCCCCCTTCAACGTCAGTGCTCATGAGAGACAAAACGACCCATACAACTTCCTGAAAAAGATCCCAACCTCCATAACCACAAACCTCCACAACCACAGGGAGTGTAGAATTTGAAGTTCACCTAGAAACTGTAGTTTTCTGTTTTCCCTCTGGGTCATTAGGGTATGTTTTTTAACATGAGATACTTGGATGGGCTGAAAGATGGGTTTGGTCCACGTCTATAATATCCTTCAAGCACAAAAGTATGTTGCCACATTACCCATAACTGTACCTCAAGTGGACTGGGCTCAGAGCTTTGCAGATTCTCAAGTACATTCATATCAATACTAGTTGTAAGCTGATTGTGTAATAATGTACTAAATATATGTAGAGTGTCAGTTATCTTAAATCATGTAGTTTCAGATAAATTGCACATGGCACTTGCACCGTCCTATCAAAGGCGCTGGAAGTAGGACACGGGCAGGTGCTGCAGCATCCCAAAGATAACCATGTTAGAGATCCAAAGTGAACAGGGTAATAACCTTAAATTTAGTTTTTACCTTGTCACATTTGCAGCGTGTACAAAGACAGAGGGCAAACGTCACAATGGTCTTCTGTCAAATTGCTGCTTAGTCTCTTAACATGGAGATTGGTGTTTACTTTTCTTTATCTAACTGCAAAGTTAGAGGATTTTGTAAAGTAAACTATGTAACAATATTGTTGGGGTACAGGGAAGGGGAAAGGAGACGGCTGTAGGATGTCATATTTTACTAACACACAACAACATTTAAATACCTTTAGAATGAGCTGTTCAAATATTTCAAAATGTATCAGCAGTTAGGAAAGCCCAAACAAAGCACCTTTTTGTAATTTTGAATTGTGATTAAAACTAAAATGTTAATGGGATCATATCAATTCAAGGGGCTTTACTTGCTGATGCCCAAATGACAAATATTCGCTAAAACCCTATTTTCACACATTAATGTTTGTGCACTATATATAGTTTTATCAGTAAAACTGTATGTGTTCGAAATCTTTCCATAATGTATGCTTTGGGCTTTGCCCACTATGTACCACTAAACTCAAGAAAAGTTGTCATTATAAACAAAAAACTATATGTGCACATTTAGTGGTCATTTCAATGGAAAATGTGCTGTCTGTAAATGATTGTGAATAACGAAATATGTTTGTTTCTGTTACCACAGTGCCCCTGATCCCTTTATGGCGACTGTTAATTACCCAATAGCAATGACTCTGCTTCAACAATGTATTGGGTAGAGTTTTGCAGGCATACAGTAACCTGTCTTTACATTCAGCACTGGTGCATTGAACCAAATTCACTTGTGTCACCGGTGGGTAGGAAAGCAAACCATATAGAAATACTCTGGAGTGTTAGTTTAATGGGATTTTCAGCCTAGAAAAACTGGATGATAAAATTGCTTGAGGTTTTTTCTGTAACAGCAGTGAAGCCTCTGTTCCTATATGTCCTATGATAAAATAGACTCCCTAGTAACTGTGAAACAAAACATGCACATGAGTGACAGTTAATGGAAATTTGGAACATGTTAATTCTAGTGCTCATTAGCAATATATCAGACTTACCTTTCTCAATTAAATGCACATGGCAGTGTAAATTCCAGTTGTGAATCTTTCACTTGCTCCAAAAATTGAAGAATTGTATGTTATTACTCAAAAGCGAATCAGACCCATTAAGCTGCTGCTTTTGATAATGTCATACACAATGCTGAAATTATTTCTGAAACATTTACCATCTGCTCAGAGCAGGTGGTAAATGTGAGCATTAAACCCCTGGAACAGGGAAAATAATGTGGAATTTCACCTTTTAAAACTGGGTCCATGCAGTTGTTCCCGATTCTAGAGAGATGGACTTATAATCCCATGGTAAAGTGTATTTTGAGTGCAAAGTTTGCACCACACCAGTACCGTGCAACTCATAATCAGGGACCATTTGGTTTATTCTACTCACATACAGTGAAACATTGTATGACTAAAAAATCACTTTTTATGTCACAAAAGTTGTTTCACACAGGTAAATGAGTTGATTAACATTAATATTTTTCTGTACTTAAATCTGCAAGCTTGGCGGGGAGTGGACATTACAGGACACGAACGTCCGGTGAGTTTGTAAACACTGAGAAACATGCATGTTTGTGGAAATTCTACAAACACCTCCCACCCTGCAAAATGTCAGAGATTTACTCCTATCAACAACCCAGAAAATACCTTCCCAAGGTGGGAAAGAAAAGCAAAGGAAACCCCCCAAAATGTGTGAGAGAAAGAGAAAAGTATTTTCTCCACAGTCAAAAATGATTTCTCTATGGAGAAGAAAAAAGTCATTAGCTGCATTTGCAATGGCACTGCCATAATGTTCATACAACAATATATTTGTGTTCATTTTAATAGTTTTTTGAAAAATGATGTAACAACATCAGCATAGTTTAGCAGGACCGACATAATGAGCTGAGAATAAATGACTAGAAGATCTACCTAGCCTGCTTATTTCTCTACCAGCTTTAGTTTTAACATGAGATATTTTTCTTGACCTTCACCATGTTTGTCCTGCCCCTTCAAACTGAGTCCCCGTGCATCTCAGACATTTATGTCAGATAATTTATATTTGCATTTGCATTTCAATACCTCCTGATGAGAAGCAGTTCCATGCACCCATTGCACCTTCTAATAGGCTTAAGATTTGCTTTAAGGTCTGATGTTGTGACCTCAAGTGTCAGGTATATTTAAAATAACACAGCACTGGGACTATATTTATTCTAAAGATGAATATTTATGTCTCTCTCTCTCTCCTGTCCTCCACACTACATACATTTAAATTCTTAAGATTCACTTGACAGGGTTGTTTGCATTTTGCTGTAGGTTTGGACTCCACAACTTGCCACCACATTTACATCAGTGCTTACCAGTGATTTATTCAAAAGTAGCAGGCTTGTTTATTTTGGTAACCATTCTCACTGTGCATCTGAGCATTTCTTTAGAGACCATAGTTATTATCCTTTACTTATTGGTCAATTTGAACACATCTTCTTTATGTGATATAATTTTTTATTAGTATTTCATTTTCAAAAACAATGCATATAAAATATATAACAGTATACTAGTCCATATGTGAAATAAATAATAAATTACATGAACTCATTTCAATATACTATGGAAAGGAAAATGTGTAGCATGTTAATTACACTGTCTAGTTATATAAACATTGCATTAGATAAAAGACACTATCTGTAGGTCAACACATTAGAAAGTAAAAAGGTGATAAATCATGACAAATATAGTAAAATCTAAATTATGCAATAGAAAATTTAAATAAGATAAGAGAGCAATATGTATATATCATGAGAGGATAATATCTTCAATCTAAGCAGGAAAAACTAAAACCGTTATAATCTGAATATCATATTAACAATGTGATAGAAGAGGAAAACTGTAAACATATCCAATAAAATAATTTCCTTGCAAGATAGAAAAAAAATAAAAATAAAAAATAGGAATGATCTTTGAAATTGATAATAGATTAAGTTATATAGGTATGTGGCATAGAAGTAGAAGCACTATCTCTCACTGAAGCATCATCTAGTGTAAAGAAGGGGACCCAAATTCGATTAAACAAATCCAACTGATTATTTACATTATATATAACTCTTTCATGGGAAGCAGCTTGTATCATTGTTGTAAGCCAGGATTCTGGAGATGGTGGAGTTGGAGATTTCCATAATCTGAGTATGCAGATTTTGGCAGTTGCTAAAGCAGTATGCAGAAGTCTACTCTGAGGTTTAGAAAGATATTGAAAGGATCTGAAATCATGTAATATAATTGCGGAAGGTGAAAGCGGTAGTTGGAATGAAACGGTGCGACTTAATGTCCGGCCTATGTAATGCCAATAAGATCAAATCATGGGACATTCACATATAATATGCATGATATCGCAACCATAATTGTACATCTTCTTTTTGTTGACTTGTACAATCTACAGGCTGTTTGTGCACCCCCAACTTTAGTATATTGCACCCCAACAGAATGGCTTTGCACCCGCACATGTTGAATCTTAGTTGATCCCTCCCAGACACTCTTTGGCTTTTCTGTTTTACGCCCTGTGTTCCTACTCCTGCCTGGTATTAACTTTATCACAGATGTATGTGACATCAGTAACTAGGCACATTTTCCATGCCTAGTTACAGTGCCAGTAACTAAGTCCATTTTTCATTTGTGTTTGATACTCTAGGTGGAAAATCATCAAACAAATGGATGGAAGAGCACAGTAAGCTTGTAAGACCCTCAGCACATAACTCACAACCATCTTTCTTCACAGCAAACTCTATGTACCAGCGCACATTGCAAAGAGAAGCTCAGATACTCCTTTACTCAGTTTATCAAATTCTGACAATCTGAGTTGCTGCTGTTCTCCGTCCCCTCATGTCCTTATACTGGTCCTAACATACATAGGGCCCTATTCACAAAGGTAAAATGAGACGAAAGTCTAACTTCATGACTTTCGGTATTCACAAAGGGCATTTACTACTCGTAAATGCCCTTTGTGGATACTGAAAATTGTAAAGTTCAACTTTTGGTATTCACAAAGCGCATTCATGAGTAGTAAATGCCCGTCGTGAATACCAAAAGTCATAAAGTTAGAGTGTCGTCTCAATTTACTTTTGTGAATCTGGCCCATAGACTTCCTCAGTATTTTGGACTACAACCCTGACATCTTTCGCAAGGCTAGGTTTCCAGTCTTCATAGTGAATAAGAGACAGCTTTCGGACCCAGGACAACACTATGGCAAAGAATATTAAATTCCAATTAAGAGTCATTAAAGGGGTAACATTTTACAACCCAGAACACGGTCTCTAATCAGTAATCCTTAATGCTGTTGAGGTTACATAATGAAAATTCCTTTTTTTTTTATAATTTTTTTTTTGCAAAGGATACAAACTCAAAATATCCATACAATAGCGATAACCTGTTGCATACTTTTTCATTTACATTTCATTTTTCCAGGGGAATAATAGTCGTACAACAGCACTACGTCAATCAGATAAAAGAAAATGGACCAAATAATAGGCATTGAACAGACAGACCAAAAAAATATTTAGCACATTATTCCTGAATCCTGTCATGCCAAATAGCATTAAATTTCCGTAATGCCTTAATACCTCTGACCCTAGCCAGAGCTTTTTCACGCTCAAAAATTTCCGTGAAGTTACCCCACCACTTCATTACATTATATAGCTTTGGAGAAATCCATGCCCGGGCTTTAGCTAGTCTTGCAGAGACTACAGCTATAGTTAACAGAGCTCTCTTAGCTCTGTCCCCATTGTCTTTATAGCCCAGCATTATCTCAGTTCCATTATCTCACTTCCAATCCAAGTCGATTTCTTAATACATAAAACACTATGGCAAAGAATATTAAATTCCAACTAAGAGTCCTTAAAGGGGTAACATTTCACAACCCAGAACCAGGTCTCTAAGCAATAATCCTTAGTGCTGTTGATGTTACATAATGAAAATTCCTTACTCAATGGGAATGCAAAAGAGAGTTTTGCCTCCATTAAGGCAGCTTTACACACTGTGGCAGTTCTAATATCTTGGTACTAATGATCTGCCTATTTCAGCATAATCCAAACATGCTTCAGTGATTACCAATGACAGCAGTTTCATTTGCAAAGTGGCATGCTTTGGCACACAAGCGATACCCACTATTGGGTGCAGAAGTGGAAATTCTTGGGAGGATGATGAGAAACCAACAGAATGGTGGACATACTTTTATTGATGTGAAGTACATATCCCAGCTCTTCCTTTCCAGAAGTAACTTTCAGGCCACAGAATATACAGGTTTGAATACTCTGATACATACAACATAGAACCATGTCATATCATTACATCTATAATACGTCATTAGGCTAAAACTGATCTACATCATAACTATAATGCATGGCTCGGTATATATAGACTCCACAGGGGGTTACGTTCTTTCGGATCTCTGGGACTTTGCTTCAGAAACCTCCAGGGTTTAATAAAACTGCACCATGACATGCTATTCCTAGGTTGCACCTGAAATATCTACAACCTCCATCACCCTAAAACCTATATATCTGTGTTCCCCTTGCCTTGAAGAAAATGGATGCTCCATGACAAGCAGCTTATTTTTGTCTCATACTTTTCCTGTCTTCAGGATAACTACCTGAATCTAGCCTTTCAAAGGACCGTCAGTTCTGTTGCACTATTGCCAATCTTTGTAGATATATTGCCTCCTAGCACTGTGTAACGTCTGGACACAGTCAAACTTGATTTGGCTGTGTTAATCTTGTGGGAGAAGGAAGAAAATGCCAGATGCTGATTCCCTAAACCACCGAGCCCTGCAACCACCTGAAACACAAATAACTAAAAGCAGGTACAGCATCCAGGGGAAAGGTAAGTGGCTCAAAAAACAAAGATGGCGTCCTTAGGGTCCCTTCAAGATGACTGTCTCAGTTCTCCATACTGCGGATTCCCTCAGTGTTGTAGTATTTTTGTGCATCTGCACAAATATAATATGTTTTGTTCAGGACCTTCCTGTCTAATTGAAAAAACATAACCTTGCAATTGGTAAGTGTATGTTCTTACCTAACACCTCCCACTTTCCCACTAGAATCTGCCAGCTGGAACCCTGAGAGCATTGTAAGTCCTAAGGGAATGAAAACAAATACAGGATGGAGTTTTATAATTATCCAGAAAGCCTTTACTACTAAGAGTTTGCTACAACACCAAAAGTTTCCCTAAAAGAAAATCAAAAGAAACAGGGATCTAAGGCAGACGAGGTACATCATGAATTAAATCATTCCTTTGATGTCTCATGAAAACAAATATCCTTAACCGTAGCGATGAGATTCCTGCCAATGAAGAACCTTAAAGAGTCTTACAAATAATATTTTTAAATTCCAGATTTTATGCCATAGTCGAAAAACAGCAAATAACAGTCTTGTCCTGTTTTCAGGGGAAACAATAATCGTCCATAAGAGGTAATGGAATCACAGTACTGGATGATAAGTATTATCCAACAATGTATGGTAATCATGCACCTTACCAATTTTGAAGAACAGTCAACAGTTGGTAAACCCTCTTATGCCCTTGGTGTCTCCTTAGGTACTGAAGGAGAAGCATAAACCTGTTGAAAAACCCCAAAGAGTCAGCAGCACGAGAAGAGAAATCACAGAGTGCAGGAATCTGTGGTATTCCTATTCACTTGTGTAAGCTGTAGAATTGAGTTTTGGAACTTAGAATGTATTTACACTTCTCTGTGGGAGGTTCTATGGGGAATCAGTTGAAGCTTGACTGTGCTTGTAGCCAGTCCCTGTGGTTGTTAAGCTGTCTTATCTACATCCATACTAATATAATAAAGAGAGAGCCCAAACCTTTGAGGCGGGTATTCTCAGGAACCACATCACCAATCACAACACCCAATACAGCGTTGGAAAGGGCAGTTGCAGCAGAAGGACATAGGCTATGCAGACGCCCACCATATACATTTAAAAAGTAAAAGAACCGTGCCAGCAAAGTAGTCCCTTGTGGGCGTGTCTGCGTTGTGCTGTGGGCGTGTGCTAGGGGCGTGACAAACGCTGGGGGCGTGTGGTACATTCCGCCCTTCATGCCATGTCTCATATCGTGTGCTGGGGGCGTGGGCGTGTGCGGGGTGCAGGATTACGGAAAAAAAGAGTGAGCGTTGTGCCCAATATTTCATTGTTTTTTCTTCCCAGGTTCTGTACATTCCAGCTCCGGGTGTCCACCCTGCTCCCTTTAAATACCCCTGCACCCCATAATCATAACCCACCCTTACTCCTTAAAATACCCCAACACCCTTAAACACTAACCCATGGTAACTCTATAAATATACCCTGTACCCCAAAACCCAAACCTAGCCCTGAACCCTATAAATACCCCTGTACCTCAAAACCCAAACCTACCCCTGTACCCCAAAACCCAAACCTACCCCTGAACCCTGAAATACCCCTGTACCCCAAAACCCAAACCTAGCCCTGAACCCTAAAAATACCCCTGTACCCCAGAACCCAAACCTAGCCCTGAACCCTAAAAATACCCCTGTACCCCAAAACCCAAACCCAAACCTACCCCTGAACCCTAAAATACCCCTGTATCCCAAAACCCAAACCTAGCCCTGAACCCTTAAAATACCCCTGTACCCCAAAACCCAAACCTACCCCTGAACCCTAAAAAATACCCTGTACCCCAAAACCCAAACCTAGCCATGAACCATAAAAATACCCAAACACCCCAAAACATATACCTCAGTACCCCAAAACACATACCCCTATACCCATACTTACCTTATCCAAACATTAAAAAAAAACATGCTTTTACCATTCAAGCATTTACAACGAATTTCGTTGTAAATGTATGCGTGGTAAAAGCATATAAAATGTAATGCCATGCGTTATAATGGCATTGCGGAGTCATGGTACTTTCGTAATGAAAGTATGCGGAGTGATGGTATGCGGAAAGAAAGTTGCGGAATAATGGGTGTTTACCTTCCCCCAGTAAGTACATTGGTGGTACGGCGGCCCACATCTCCAGCAACATACACCACCGATTTGAAAAATGCACAGGTCTCTCTCATTGATGGCCAGCACCGACATACACTTTTAGACACACCTCCCGCCACAAGTTCTAGAATTGCGAACTTTAGAGCTGGGGAGCTACGTTCGAATCTCGGCATCAGCTCAACATCCTGTGATTCCAGGCAAATCGTTTTGTCTCCCTGTGCCCACCACAAATGAATGTGTTCTTCTGTAATGTAAATTGTGCTCATGCCATGTTGTCGAGTTCGCGCTATATAATATTGCAAGGGAAAATAAAGTAGGGAAACTCGAGTTCACACACTACTGAACGCGCACTCTTAAGTGCATCAGCAGTGCACTGTGAATCGGAGCGTTTCACAGGCCTGTCACAGATAAGAAATGCTATCAAAACGAAATCCTACAAAACAATATACTACTGGCCGGCAGCAATTCATACCCGGACAACGTCGGGACAGGCTGCTAGTTGATAATAAACCTACTTCTGGAACTTCATACTGAGAACCTGGATTCTTTACAACATATTGGCGACAGTGGGAGTTTTGTTCCTTGAAGTCTGGGACAGCTTTCACTTCGTGGGAAGTACCAGCGGCTGGGGAAGATTATTATTACTTTTTTTTTTTTTTTTAAATGATATAAGGGAACTTATGGGTGTTTCATCTAATCTGATTGGTGTGGCCTTGATTGCTACTGCTTGTGATCGTGCACCTGATGACACCTGCGGCAGTTTGAGTCTGTTTTCTGCATTTTTTTGGGGAAAACTTTGCTGAAACCTGTGGTTGAAAGCTTCACGTTTTGCCGAGCGCTTAAAAACAGTCTAACGGTTACTCACGGAGCGTGGACAGTCTCGTGAGCACCTCGCATCTTGTTGCCTGGTTGCGCATCCATTCTGCACCTTTCGTCATCAACAAAGGATCTTTGGAACATAGTGCATTCTGGGAGCGACGTCATCACGTTTTTTTTTCACGTTTTCGGCCATCTTTGATTGGGAAGTTGATTTTCGTATTTTTTTCTTCTCAACGATCTTTTGAACAGCCATGTACACGCTACTTTGGATGTAGTACATTTGTTTCTACAGCGATGTACACGCTAGTTACTGTATAATAATAAGCACATTTCTGGATAATTCGACAGCGATACACACGCTATCTTGTGCATCCTGAACATATTTAGTAGCGTTATTTCTGGCATGTTAATTTATTTGTAAAACCTCGTTAGTGTTTATTTTAACTACTACATGCTTATTGGTATTGCTAAATATTATTCTGAAGCATCGTTTTTTTTTAAGGAAAAACTTTAATATTTAGATTTGTATACTTAAAAGGTCATCACCATGTCTAATATAATGGTTCCACTTCATTTCTTACCTACAGCAGGAGAACCAAAAATGGAATGGGATTTGTGGTATCCCATGTTTTTAGCATATGTTGAGGTATTAGAAGAAGATGGTTGTTCTTCAAAAAGGAAGCTTGATTTATTCGTCTGTCTTTAGGTGGTGAAGGCATCAAAGAATCATCAGAGTACCTACATTAGAAGATTCTGATGAATCTAACATTTTTGAGATTGCCACAAAACAGTGGAACATCAGATTTGGAAAAAAAACGAATACAGTGATGGAACGTTTTAAATTTTATTCAAGGGCACAAAAGGAAAATGAATCTATTGAAAATTATATATCAGCTTTGCGTGCTTTAGCTGGATCTTTTGCATTTCATACTATTAACTATGAACAAGTTTTAAGGGATCAAATAATGATGAAAACTAAGAGTAAGAAAATTCAAGAAAGATTGTGGTTAGGAACTGAGACTTCTCTTAAAGCTGTAGTTAATATAGTGAAGGGAATTGAACAATCTGAACATTTTTTGAGTGAAATTAGAGGTCAAAGTCAAAACATGTCAGTTAAAATACAAGAGTCTGTGCCTGAAGTTTCAATTGTTAAAAGTCAAGCAGTTCAAAAGAAATCCTTTAATCCCAACAAAAAAGATGGGGTTATGAAGGAGAATAAATTGGGTAACAGACGTACATTCATAATATGCTATAGATGTGGAAGTTTTGACCATGTAGGAAATTTTAAGAGTTGTCCCGCATTAAATAAAATTTGCGTAAAATGTCAGAAAAGTGGACATTTTGGTAAAATGTGCCGTTCTCTCCAGAAGGTAAATTGTGTTACTTTGGACAATGAGAGACATATGAAGAATTTAGTGAATTTAATTGTATTTCATGTATCTCTTCCAACAACTGTAAAGGTTTTCCTTCGGGTATTTTTAACATTGAGGGTAAAGAAATTTCCATGATGGTGGACTCTTGTGCCTGGTATTCTATAATTAGTAAAGATATTTTTGAGGAATTGTGGCCTAATAGGGAATTTTTAAGCCCTGACATCAAACCAGGTAGTTATTCTGGGCATAAAATCATTTTAGAAGGTTTTTTTTGGGCTGAGGTCAGTTTCAAAGATAGGTCTACTAAAGCGAAGATATATATAGCTTGTAAGGGGGAGTCTATTTTGGGATGGCCTCACCAAAAAGAAATGGGAATGAAATTAGATCCCAATGCTTCACCACCAGTTTACATTGTATCTTCAGATAATGGAGATTTTGTTTCCGACATAAAAAATGTGTTTCCAAATGTATTTGAGGAAAAGTTGTGAGAATATGCTCAGTTTAAACATAAAATTGTACTTAAGGATAATGCGGTGCCCGTCAGGCATAGAGTTAGAAATGTGCCTTTAGCATATCGTGACAAATTGAAAGGAATTCTTAATGATCTAGTGAAATCTAATATCATTGAACCCATTGAATCTTCTCCTTGGGTTTCTCCAATTGTTCTTTCCCTTAAAAGCAACGGCGAACTCCGCTTATGTGTGGATCTTCGCAGTTTGAATAAAGAAATTTGGACTGCCAAGCATCCGTTACCCAAAATCAGTGAACTAATTTCTACTCTTTCAGGTGCTTGTGTTTTTTCTACTTTAGATCTCGCAAGTGCGTATCACCAAGTAGTGTTAGAGGACGAATCTAAGAATTTAACAGCTTTTGTGACACCAGAGGGAATGTATCGCTATTTGCATATGCCATTTGGACTCGCTAGTGCTGCATCTATTTTTCAACGGCTAATGAAAAAAATGCTTGAAGGTTGTAAAGGGGCCATTGCATTTCAAGATGACATTTTAGTCTATGGGAATGACGTTGTACAATATGATGATAATTTGAAAATGGTGTTGAACAGCATACAATCAAAAGGTTTAACACTTAAGTTTTCTAAGTGTAAATTCAGACAAGAGAAAGTGGAATATTAGGGGCACGAGATATCGAAGGAAGGCATTAAGCCTAAATTTGATCATATCTCCAGTATCTCTAAAGCACCTGCCCCGATTAATAAGGAACAATTGTTTTCTTTTTTAGGTCTGTCAGAATATTTCAGCAAATTTGTAAAAAACTATGCATCTAAAGTGTCTTCTTTACGATTGTTACTTAAGAAAAATGCTACATTTTTATGGAGTAATGAGCAGCAAGTGCATTTTGATGAGTTAAAAAAAAATTGTTCTGCCTCTTTTTTTAAAACCTTTCACTATTGGTAAAGTATGTATTGTGGCTGTAGATGCAAGTAATACTGGTTTAGGAGCTGTTCTCTTACAAAAGAATGATGGTGAAGAGAACATTGTGTCTTATGCATCAAGAACTTTAAAAGGTGCTGAATATAATTATTCAACGATAGAAAAAGAACTATTGGCATGTACCTGGGCTGCTCAACGTTTTCGTCAGTTTTTGTGGGGCACTAAATTCCTGCTGAGGACTGACCATAAACCTCTAGTGAATATGTTAGCTGCAGGTGGTGGCAGAGTTCTAACGGCTAAATTGGCTAGATTGGTGGCTAAATTACAAGAGTATCAGTGCACTGTGGAGTATATTCCAGGTAGACTTAATGTTCATGCGGATTGTATGTCAAGGTTGGCTTTACCTCACCAAGATAATGAGCATTTTGAGGAATGTGATGAAGCTTATACCATGCAAGGTATAATTGGGAGTGATATCAAAATAATTTCAGAGAAGGTGTGGATAAAAGCTATGTCAGAAGATAGTATTCTATGTTCGCTTAGGAATTACTTAAGTAATGGCTGGCCTGAAGAAAGGAAGTTGTCAGGTGATTTAAGTTCATTTTTTAAGGTCAAGGATGAACTTATGTGTTCACATGATATTATTACTAGAGGTGATAAAATTGTTCCTCCATTCTCTGTTAGGGAAGATCTGATCAAGATTGCTCATGAAGGTCACATGGGAATGTCAACTACTAAGAGGTGTTTACGGGAATATTATTGGTGGCCTTCAATGGATGTTATTGTTGACAGATGGGTCAGGAATTGTGTTCCATGTTCTAATAGTGATAAAACTGTGAAACCATTGTCTATACAGGTTTCTCCTATTGAATATTCACAGGGTCCATGGAGAAAATTAGGAATCGATATTATTGGGCCTTTAAACATTTCTGTTAGTAAGGACGTTTATGGTTTGGTTTTAATTGACTATTTCTCTAAATGTCCTGAGATTAAAATTGTGGAAAGGATCACTTCTAGTCAAGTTATAGATTTTTTTAATAATGTGTTCAGTCGTGAGGGTTTACCTTCGGAAATAGTTTCTGACAATGGTACACAATTTGTAAGTAATGAAATTGAGTTGTTCTTTAAAGAACAAGGAATTATTCACAAGAGAGTTTCTAACTATAATCCACAGGTCAACGGTCAAGTTGAGCGCTTCAATAGAGTGGTCAAAGAGTCGATTCAATTAGCGGTTAAGAGCAATTTGGATTGTAAGAAAGCATTACGTGCTACCTTGCTCACTTATCGCATTTCATCTAATTCTGTGACTGGTTGTTCTCCATTTGAGTTATTAAGAGGAAGGAAAGCTGGTTCTAAGTTGTTGCCTTGGTGGTTAAAATCTGATGAATCTAGTATTTCTAGTTTGGATATTAACAAGGTGAGGGAACGTGTTAAAAGGTACCAAGAGAAAATGTGTAAAAGTTCCAACAGGAAGCTAACTGATCACAAAGTTAGAATTGGTGATTTGGTTCGTGGTAAATTTGGAAGTTCTTCTTCTAAGAGATGGGCAAAGTGGTCTGATCCTATTAAAGTAACAGAGGTTTTTAGCAAAGCTCTGCGAGTTGAAGGAGGGAAAATTTGGAATTTTAGGCGAGTATCTGTTGTTAGGTCTGACAAGTCATTTTTTAATTCTAAAAAAATTGGTTTCTCGTGCATGTGATGAGGAGGAAGTACAACATTTTATGTATAACTTCGATACTTTGCAGGACACTCAAAATGTTGTGGTTAACGCAAGTGTCAATAGTGATGTGATAAATGATTCTTGTGCTGTTGAAGGAAATGTTAATAATGATCAAGGCAGAAGGGGTGATTCTAAACAAAGGGTTGAAGAAAATGTTGTAAGAAAAAGTTCACGTGTTATACATCCACCTGTAAAAATGAAAGATTATGTTACTTGTTAGGTTTTTTTAGTTTTTTTGGGGGGGGGTTTCAAAGGAGGGAGGTGTGTGGTATTCCTATTCACTTGTGTAAGCTGTAGAATTGAGTTGTGGAACTTAGAATGTATTTACACTTCTCTGTGGGAGGTTTTATGGGGAATCAGTTGAAGCTTGACTGTGCTTGTAGCCAGTCCCTGTGGTTGTTAAGCTGTCTTATCTACATTGATAATAAACCTACTTCTGGAACTTCATACTGAGAACCTGGATTCTTTACAACAGAATCACAGTAAGCCTAAAAGTTAATTTGAAAATAATTACAGGCAAACGTAGACTCTCGGGTGCAGCTTTTATACTGCTGCACTTGGCAAGCCCAAAAGCGTCTAGTGCGGACTAGGCAGACCCACGTAGAGAGGTGCAGAAAACACTAGACCAAGTCCCAGGCCTCAGCCGCCTCTTCCTCACTTCCTGTATTGGCTGCACTGCGGCCATGTTTCACTGTCTCAGAAATCTAAAATGTATCACTTGGAAATAATAATACTTCTTCCCTTCGAATACATATTTGTAAATATTTATAAATAGAGTGATAATTACGTAGTACTACATAACATTTTAAATAACAGATGTTTCTAAATGTCTGTAATTTTGTTTGTTTCTCTGTAAAGCGCGCATACATTATATAGGCTTAGATCGTGGTAAATAAAACCTCTAGAAAAATAAAGACAAAATAATGTAACATTAAAGGGTCTATTACAATGCCTGACCTGACCTCAGGTCGGAGGGCTTCCGACCGACATCGTCGGTTTCAATTCCGGCCGGCTGATTTTGATTCAGCCGGTCAGAACTGAAACCGGCCAGTCATTCCAGCTGGCTTCCGACAGGCTCAAGAAACCCGTTGGCCAGACAGAACTGGCCCGTAATCCAAATGGACAGCGGTTTACACCATCGGATTATGATGCACAGTTTCCGGCAGGGTTTCCATGCTGGCCTTTCTGAAATGGAAACCCTGTCGGAAAGCATTTTAGCAGGGACACCTTTCCCTTGCAGCCTCCGATTGGTGGCCGAGGGGGCACCTATAGTGCCCCCTGTTAATCCCTGCAACCTGTGGCAGGCAACTTGAGGTGCCTGCCATGGGGTGCAGGGATTAACACCACCTCACATTTCCCTATGGGAGCATGTACTACGGCCGGTTTCGGGCTGTAACACATGCTCACATAGGGAACTGTCACATAGGGAAATGTCAGAATGTGATAATGAGGTCTTCCTGTTTCCAAGATGATGTCGGGCAGACACAAGTCCACCCGACATCTTAATAAGCCCCAAAATCTTAAACTAAATAGAATAAAATAATAGCTCATTCCCCAAGACTCTTCCGGAACAGTGTTAAATGAATTGATCTAATTGACTTGTAATGTAATTAGATTTATCTCTCTACAAGGTGAAAAGAAATTAAAATATCCTCGACTTCTTTAACATCTCACATTTGTGAAGCAAAATTGAATACGACTTTCTCCAGTCCTCTTGGATATGCTCTGATACTGATTGACAAAGATGTTTGCTCTTGGGGTAAATAACTACATTTTCCAATGTAAATTCACATTTTGTAAATGGATATTTTGTAAACTCACAATTTGTATTCACAAACATTGAATGAACACTTATAAATGGATTAGCTCATACATAATCATACCCCAGTATGATGTAATACTAGTTTGATCACAGTGGCATAGCACAGATACCTTGGGTTCTAATGCAAGCAATGAAAATGAGGCCTCAATTTTCAGGTTCAGCAGCAAATCAGTAATAAGTGGGGCATGGGGTGCCACTCAAACCCCCTGGCAATGGTATGTTGCACCTGCTGCACTTACACCCTTCTGTGATCAAATCTACTGTACATCGGCGACTCCTACCTAGGAGGGAGAACCCTTGAAGCATGTGAGTTTGCAAATATTTTCACACTTTTGGCAGACATAGTTACACCCTCCCACACAGAAGAACATTGATTCCTGTCAAAGGTATGAGCAAATTCTGCATGAGAATGTGGGGGATTAATGGAAGTAGGGGATTTCCATATAACATATTTTTCCTTCAAAGAAACAAAATTAGTAAAAAAAATGCTGATTGGCAAGTGGCCCCCACTGCAGGTTCAATTAGGATTCATTAAAGCATATGCATATGTACAGCAGCTACACATATCCATTGGCATTGTATTCACATGAGAATAACTTAAAGTTCCCAAAGTAAATAGGAACTATTCCTGGAAATCAGCAAAAAACAGCAGTTCCCAGGGAGTAACCCTAGAATTCAGAAATCCCAAATGTACTTCAAATGTAGGCAAGATCCTACATGAGTGAAGTTACACCATAACACTTCTCAGTCCCCTCTCTCTAACAAGAAATTGATCAGAGGTTCTGATTGTGAGCATGTATGGACTAATGAAGCCACAAGGTCCCTTTATGTATTCAGCATGTACCTATATTAATACTCTGGTTTCTCTTCAAGCTGAATACATCTTTTGCCTTTTACAGCATGTACCTATTTTACATATTGTCCTGCATTTGTCCATAACCCGGAAGGACATTCCTCTGCCAACCCAAGGCACAAGTAGCCCTAAGATTTGTGTGTCACCAACAAAGTCATCACAGTATGGAAAGAGAAGTTTCAGTAAAACTGACAAACAGACACAAGAGTGATTGGAGGCACCGAAGAAAATGCCACTAATATTGCCACTGTATCAGTGTTCTGACATAAGCTCTCTCTCAGACTATGCTATCCAGGTTTAGAAAGATCTGAGAGCTGTTTACATTGAATCAAGTCAAGAGATCTGAGCTTGCACGATCACTCAGGGATCTTTGAAAACTTTGAGAAGTTCAAATACACTTTCCTTGAAAGTACATGCCAAATGGACATGGCCTCCAGTCTTGCAATGCTTTCTAATTTATTTGGCCAGGTCGTTTCTCTTTGCCATTTGCATGAGCATAGCTGTATCAGCTGCATTTTTCTAGCTGGCAGGCATTAGCTCCTTGACAATCATTCTATTTTAGGCCAGCAATGCAGGCAGGCTTCTGTTTCTTGTGGTTTATCATTTTTTGTCTGCTAACATTGCAGCCTTTGATCGCTTACTTAAGTCCCTTTTCTCTTCCATCACAAAAGTACAAATACATCTAAATAAAGCCGTGTAGGCATTCTAGAGATCACAATTCATGTCAAAACTGGTAACAGGATATGACACATTTGACAGCTCTTTCTGTTATCTCTTTTTTTCTCCTTCAACGATGTGCGATTTTTATTGTCCTTTTTCTCTTAGGAGGTATTTTTCCATTATGCTTCTCTGACAACTTTAGATAGTATGTCACTTTGATATCTGTGTACTTTGTACTATCAAAAATAACTGTGGGAGTACTTTTGTTGGGAGGTTGCAGTTATTCAGTGGTCTCTTTATTGAGAATAATGCATGTGATGGAGCAAGGATTCACACGAAAGGCGACTTGCTTGTATTCATGACCCTCGAATAATGATTAATAATGTAATCAATATGTTCGTTTTACTAATTTTGCCTATTCTACCTTTACACGGGGTGTCCGAGTGAAGCTTGCTTTTGTGTTTACTAATCCTAATACGCTTTCATTTAAAATGGCTGCTGCTATGCGGGAATTTCTACCGCGCATGCGTCTGTCATACCCACGTGACCTGACGTACTCGCAGCTTTGGAGGGAATCTGTTGCTTCTGCGCACTAGGGCTAATATGACTGCTCTATGTTCTCACATGCGAGAAGCTTGCACTGCTGCTTTTGCTAAGCTGTTCGTTCTGCCTAATCCTAATGCTATAGTTAAAATTAAGATAAGGGGTATAGAGTAGAAATTCATGGTATACAGTGTATTCATTTAGTTCTGTATTCTAAAACTGTTTCCTTTTACTTTTCATGTGTCGTAATCTTTGGGCCTGGGAGGTGCAATCACTCCATTTTGAAAATCCTTATGCGCATGACCCGTTGCAGAGAGGAGTTGAACTCGGTGTTATTGAAATCCAGCCAAGGACAGTCACAGCCAAGATGCATCTGGGAAGATGACTTCTGCCCCGGCTAGGAGAAGCTGAATTGCATACAATGTATTTGTCAATAGAACATCCATTGTTAGTTGAAATGAAGACGTTATGTGAACCTGATTTTGATGGGCGGGAACGTAAATTTGAATAAGAGATGGCAGAAGTCTAAAATTTGGTGTGGTGTAATGACCTCTCTTCCTCTTTTGTCCAATCGAAATTGGGGAACCTTACACTTGCAACATTTGGGGGGTGGTACACTGACCTCGAAAATAGTATAACTAGCCTAGGTTTAGTTAGAGAAATTGTCCGACTAGCAACATTAGCTGACCTGTCACTGACCCAACGCACTCAATAGGTGGCTAAGAGCAGAGGGCTGCGGAGCACTCTGTCTGATGATTTGCTGACTCAATCGGGGTCTGGGAAGCTGAAGTGCTGGCGTAGCACTTTGTTGGTGAAATCGATAACCCAATCGGGGTTCTGACTGTTAGCTGCAGATAGGGAGTAGCGCAGGCGTTGCAACTGAACAGCGGGTGCTGGTCTTAACCTTTGGTGGTCCGGTCCTGATCCAAATCTGGTTTATCCTGTCTTGATTCTGATCTGCACCTGCTGGCCTACTGGCAACTGTAACTTTTGGGGTTTCTGTCTTTAACTGACCCGTGGCCAGGGTTGGTCTTCACACCATTCTAGGTAAATATATATCTGTGTGGGTAATTGTCATTATTCTTTGCGTCCTACTCCTTACCTTCTCTAAATCGATAAAGCTTTGATTGCATATGTTCCTTTTTCCCTTTTTCCCCTCCCTTAGTAAATGATAAATTCATGTTTTTGCTGGTTTAATTAGCATGTTCCACTTTCTTACCCTCCTATAGATTATGCTGAAATATTCTCATGATTGCATAGTATATGTTTCTTGATCCCTTTTCCAACCTTCCCTTTAGAAAATACTAAAGTTTGGTCATTTGATTAAATAGTGTGTTCCATTTTCTTACCATCCCTATAGTTATATGATCTAAATTGATTTCGTGATTGCATATTATGTTCCCTCTTTGTAACCACCCTTTGATAAGTGCTTAAAAATGGTGTTATATAGCATGTTCCTTCTCTTTCCCACCCTTAGAAAAATTGTGCAAGTCTGTTTTAATTTTCAATAGCATGTTGAAGTTGAAGTTGAAGTTAAAACACTTATAAAGCGCACGTATACCGAGCGGTTTCTTGGCGCTAGGGACGGACACACCGGGGGGACGGGAAGAGAAGCCACCTAGTGTGATTAGGCACGTGAGAAAAGCTGGGTTTTAAGGGCCCTGCGGAAGATCGAGTAGGAAGTAGCTGACCTAAGAGAAGCCGGCTAGCTGGACCGCCTGGTGGCGGTTTTCTAGGAATGAAGTAACCCATGCCAAGGCAGTTCCCAGAATGCCCGCGCCCCTGACACGATCGAGCAGGATTGAATGGTCGACCGTGTCAAAGGCAGCGGACAAATCCAGGAAGACCAAGGCCTGAGGGTAATTTTAGTCAGCACCACCTCCCAAGATCATCAAGTACAGAAAGAACGACAGACTCTGTCAAATGAGCTGGGCGGAAGCCCGCCTGGTGAGGATCAAGAAAGTGGGTTTCCTCAATAAAGGAGCTAAGACATGTGGTGACGTGACTTTCCAAGATCTTTCCCAAGAAAGGGAGCTGGGAGATGGGACGGAAGTTGGAGAGAGAGGAGGGGTCTGCTCCAGCCTTCTTCAGAATCGGGATAATTTTTGCCGACTTAAAGAAGTTGGGGACTATCCCCAGTGTGAGAGAATCATTAACCCCTTCGCTGCGGCGGCTATTCCGCCGCAGCGCTAAGGGGGCGGGGCAACGGCGTGGCGGTCCCGTGCTCGTGACGGAACCGCTCCGTCACGGCACGCTGGTGAGCTGTGCTTGTGACGGAACGGTTCCATCACGGCCCCGCCCGCTCAATAGAACGCGCCGCGCAGGCGCGAAATCAGTGCCGCGCAGGCGCGAAATCAGTGCCGCGCAGGCGCGCCGGCGGGGCCGTGACGGAACCGTTCCGTCACCAGCACAGAGCATGGGAGGGGTTAAGAAGGGTAAGAGGGGGTTCAGGGCAAACTAAAAAAAAATCTCTGAGTATATGGGCGGGGCAGCTGTCAGATGGAGAGCCAGTTTTGACCTTAGTAAGCAGGGAGGAGAAAGTTTTGTGGGTAATCAGAGGGAATTGTTCCAAGAAATAAGGATTAGATAGGGGCTCCGGGTGTGAAAAACTGGGAGAGGAAGGAGGATTATTGGATTTAATTGTCACGATTTTATCGGTAAAATAATCGTTAAAGGAGTTACACAAAATTTGTGATGGAACCGGCTTGAGTGTGACTCTGTCAGAGGTGGAAAGATCATGGACAATAGAGAAAATGTCCTTGGGTTTATTAGTAGCGAGGAGGACCTTGGTGGTAAAATAATCCGATTTGGCTTGCAGGATAGCTTTCTTATAGTCAAGTAGCAGGGAAAGATAGAAGGATTTTAAGGCTGGACAGTACTTCAGCCTCCACCGTTGCTCGGCCTGTCTAAGGGCAAGTTTTTTGGTTTTGAGGTCGGGGGTAAACCATCTGTTGGAATCATGAAGAAGGAGGGTCCGAAGACGTTTGAAGGGAGCCAACGGATCACAAGCTGAAGTCAGCCAGTCATTAATTGCTGAGACTTGAGAGTTAGGGGACTGATTAATCAGGTCAGGGGTGGAAGCCGAGAGAAAAGTGCAGAGCAAGGGAATGTCTACTCGTCCCCAGTTACGAGCCCAGGTATTAGAGGGAAGCAGTGGTTTATGAGTGAGTCCAAGGTTGAGGGAGAGTGAAATAAAGAAATGATCCGACCAAGGGCATGGACTGATAACTGGAGTAGGAATATGAAAATTTGTAGACCAAACCCGGTCCAGGATGTGTCCGTGGATGTCTGTGGGGAGATGTATATGCTGGGAGAAGTTGAGGTTAGCAAGCAGATCCGTGAATTCTTTCGAATGAGGATCTTAACGGGGGTCAGACGGCCAAAAGGTAAAATCACCCAATACCAGGACGCAAGAGTTGTTGATCACCAATGTGGCCAGCACATCTTGGACTGCCTGGCAAAAAAGAGGCATGGGCTGAGGGGGACGACAGAAAAGGGCACAGGTTAAAGGGACGGTGGTCGAGGTGGAGCGGATGACTAGAATGTCAACAGCTGGGATAGGAGGAAACGTCAAAATCTGGAATTGAAACTTAGCATGTATGATAGCAGCCACACCACCGCCGACCTTCCCCTCCGGGCGGTCGAAACGCAGCATGTAATATGGGTCCGTAATTGCTGCCAGTATGTCTGGCATAGAGTCAGAGGAGTACCAGGTTTCAGTAAGAAACAATATATCTGGCTTGACAGAATCTAAAAAAGAAAAAAGCTCAACCTGGTGTTTTACCGCTGATCGAGTGTTGAGGAGGTAGACGGAAATGCTTGCGGGAGTGAACGGTACGGCGGGGGGCTGAGAAAGAGTATCAGCCCTGGCAGGTAAGAGGGAAAGGTTCGGGAGGCCCAGGGAAGATGGCGGGGAGATCACAGATCTGCAATTGGCAATGCCAAGGTTTTTAATTAGTGAGAGAGAGGGATCAGAAAGAGGCCAATTGCCCCAGAGGGCAGAGTGGTCCTTAGAAGTGTAATTCAGGAAAGGGGCATAATGTGTGGCCCCTGGCAGACGGGCGCAGACGGGCTTGCCTTTGGCGCACCTTCGACGCGCTGCCGGCGCGCCCGCTGCGTGCGTCTGTTGCGCGTGCGTATGATCCCCCAAATAAATAGGTCTAAGCGCCAAAAGACTGGAGCGCCGACCTATCTTTACCCGGAAGTGTGTTTGACTGCCCCGGAAGCCCTCCGAACAACCGGCACACAGCCGTGTCGAAGCGGGGCTAGGGGCGAAGCAGTGAGTCTGGCAACAGGTAAGAGAAACACAGTATGTTTTAAAAAAAGTAAAAAATAGCAGTTTAAAAGCCAATTTTCAGGAGGCACTACCATACACACGCAACCGCTAGCATCAGCCCTCTGCCACCGGGTGCCAGTCGCGTCCGCTGCGCCTGCGCATGAGCCCCCGAATAAATAGGTCTAAGCGCCAAAAGACTGAAGCGCCGACCTATCTTTACCCGTAAGTGTGTCTGACTGCCCCGGAAGCCCTCCGAACAACCGGCACACAGCCGTGTCGGACCGGGGCTAGGGGCGAAGCAGTGAGTCTGGCAACAGGTGAGAGAAACAAAGTATGTTCCCTGTTCTTACTTTCCCTTTTTTTCAATTTGCTAAATGGTTGGCATAATATTTCTTTTGCATAGCTATACACTGTTTCTAATGTTGGTTATTGATAGTCTGATAGCTTTTAACCTCTGGATTATGACCTTTGGTGAAATTTAGATAAAGAGTTTAAAACTTTCCTGAGTCTGTGGTTATTACATGAGTGCAAAGTTATTTGGTATTTGACTGCCTTCTTTACAACTAACTCCCTGATCCATTGTGGTCATAGGTACCAGTGAGAAGGATTGGTAAATCAATGGTATAGGAATTAGTGGAATAAAATAGACTGGTAGTAGAGTGTGGGTTACCTGATTGAGTAACTGTAAAAAATGGAAATATGGGCCCAGGTGAGTTTTGGTAAAATTGTAGTCGGGTGACCTGCGCGCTCTATCACATGCAACATTTTGTTTTGTTTCTGGTGGTTTAACAACCTTTTTAAACCCTAGAGAAATATATAACGTGAGGCCGAGGAAGGTTGGTTGAGGGCGCACTCTGAGCCTCATTTATAAAAAATGTTGCATCACTGCGTGAAAATAGCGATGCAAAACTTTTCAGCGCGCCCTCCTTGCAACACCATGGCTGAGCTGCATTTACTGCACAGCGCTCAATGTCGCAAGGATTTACAGATATGTCAGTTTTTCAGATTTTTCTGTAGGAGCAAAGTGACTCATTGCTGGGGTGTTTCTGAAAACAGACGAAACTCCAGCATTGTGCCCTTTCACATGGGTCACACCTCATGTGAAAGGGCCTGCGTCAGTTTTATGCCTGCTGCGAGGCAGACGTAAGGATTTGATGCAGTGGTGTCCTAGAAGTGTTGCAGTGAAACCTCATAGATTTCACTGTAGCACGTCTACAAGCCTTCTATGCTGGGTCACGCCCACCCTGCATAAATTATACCTGATGCAGGTATAATGTAGGGCAGGGCTTTACAAAGTACTGAGTGTTCCCGTGATATTTTCTTGCACAGTGCTTAGTTTGGCCAAAGGTAGTCTCAAGACACTTTTGATCAACAGAAATAGAGGATCTACAATAGATTGAAGGGCACCATATGACAAAAAAAATGTGAAGTACCACTTTTGTGCAAAGAGCTAGTTGCACACAAAAAGGGTCAGGTGAAAAAAGGGAGAGCGGGGAAATCAATTCTCTACAGTGAACAGATGCATACATTCAAGGGAGTAACGCAGATACTGCAGCCCCATGCTATGCAGGGGGGCCCAACCCTTAACTGACCCCTGAAAGTTTCAGGGGGTCCCCATTCATCCACAGCCAATTAATATCCTGTCTCACTCATGCTAAGGACTGATTTGGAAAAGTTTATTTTATCGTACAGGTCTTCAACTTTTATGTTCTTCCTCTAGTTTGTTTTTAATAATGTGTGAAATGTGCTGAACTTTTATTTTAAGAGCAGGGTCATCTCACCTTCAACTGAGGCTGTTGGCGACAAGAGTTTAGGGGTCAAAACACCTTTGGAGGCTGACCTGACCCGCAAGAAAATGCGTGAGAATGGACCAGGAGCCAAGGAGAAGGAGAACAGAGAATGGTGTGGGCGCCAGAGAATGAATGCAATAATGGTGTTTAATCCATGTGAGGAAGAGGCTGGGAATGAAATGTGATTCAACAGATCAATTGAATGCCTTTGTGTTACCATAGTAATTGTATATTGATGGGAGAGACTGAGTAACCACCCTGTCTTATACTTTGGCAGTAAAGTTGCTATTTCTCCAGAACTTAACAGTCCTTTTTGGATTAGCAAATTTAGCGGCATAAATATGGAAATTTAGCGGCACAAATATGGAAATTTAGCGGCATTTTTGTGGCACTTTATTTTACTCCTAATCATTCATTTTCAGCATTAAAACAATTGAAACTGATTTAGCAGAGTATTTCACTTTGAAATAGGCCCTAAAGTGAAGTAATTTCCTTTGATGTCCCTTCCGCTACCCTTAGCATTTTAGTGAATTGACGCCCATGCTCTAGTTGGCCATGTTAACCCCTCACCTTCCATGTCCAATGTGCCTGTATTTAAAATATATTTTGATGCATTGAGACAACCCATACTTTCATATAGTAAAGCAACTTCTGAATTAGAAAGGTTTATTCTGTCCTACACGGCGAGACGGGCAGCTAAGCTTAGGTTCGCCTTACTGGACGTGGCTGAAATGGGATTACTGAAATCACAGTAAAACCCAGTATCTTGTTTTTAATTACACAACAAACAGCTGCCTTTTGACATCCCCCATGCTGGCAGACTTACTCCCCCTGACAAGACAGCTGTTGAAAATTCACCTTATGAAGGATTAACCAGCAGTGCACAGGAGGGTTGTCCACCAAAGTTGCAGCATACGCCATGGGAAGAAATACTTTGGTGGGTTTCGGCCTTAATGTTTTATCACCAAAGTGGCTCCTCCCATGGGGGGTGCAGATACTCTGTTGAGTAACATCCAATGCTGAGGAGATTCCACCAGTAACATAGCATAAGTATTTGTAAAGTAAACGTTCACCCAAGGGCATCTTGATGCTGAAATACAAATGTTTATTGTTACCCAACACTGTGGTTTCATTTTATTGACCTCAGAAAGATGAAAGGCTGAGTGGACCCACTGGGATTTGAACCTGTGACTATGAGGACCAGGCTTAACCATAGCCACTGGGAAGGTCACGCAAAGTGGAAATACAAGGTCTGCACCACATATCAGCTTGGATTTGGCACAGATTTGGGGTGCCATGACTACCTTTCCATGAAGGCCCACCACTTACACCTTGCCTCATCCTCCCCAAACTGACCCACACATAGCTGCCAAGGTTTTAGATTGCGATGTGTGACATTTTCATAATTTCAGTGAAATTATAAGTGACATTTCAATGACTACGAGTGACACTTTCTTAGTTGCAAAATCAAGCATCGAAATCAAGTAATGAAAATGAAGGAACATAAATACCATCAATTACATCCATTTGAGCAACAAGAAACTCCAAGAAGATCTTTCACCTTCTGAAAAGCATCGTAAATAGAAGGGCACTAACCATTCTGTCAATGCCGCACACCCCACTGTGATGCATTATAGCAGGTACATCCATGCCACCCTTTTGCGCCCACAGAAGGGTCTGTACAGTGAACTGTCCATCCCAGCGGGTGCTGGACTGCTGGAGTACTGCTCTTTTGGCAGCGTGTAACAGAATTCACACAGATGAAACATGGCTCCCGTCACAGAATAATGGAGGGCTTTCCATTTAAAGGAACAGTCTCCTGGTTCACAAAGCATTTGGGTGTAATGTCAGAAATCTGTCCAAAAGGGTTGCTTTCCCATTTTGACGAAAATACCGACTTTTTACCCATTTCCACAACAAACCCAGTAGCTCAATGGCAAATCTAACCATAATACATAAGTACAATATTCTGATGGACATTTTCCAAAAGGTGGGAGATTCTGCATGAGTGAAAGTCATGCACACTCCTCTGAACTTTTTTTCTCTATGGTGAAATTGTTTCCCTCCGCAGAACTCTTCCACCCTAAACTTCCATTATATGGAGGTGTTACTTTCCCAGTCATACCCAGGAGACGGCCTTTCTTCTGTTTTTGTCAGAGGTACTTTCAGAGTGCACTTTCAGAGTGGGAGATGTTTGATCGAGTTGCGTGAATACCTAATACAGAGGGATTTTGGGTGTTCACTGACTGTTGTTGAGTCCCACACGTGAAATTCTTCAAACCTTTTCCCGGCTATGAACTTGAGAATGTGTCACCTCGACTTCAGTTGTGGTATTTCCGCATTCGTAGGTTCACTTTACACATGTAAAAATCAACCAGTCCTGATACTCTGAAAAAAGAATATGCAATTACATTTGCAAACGGCAATGGTCCTTGAAGTCCCTCTGCAAAACAATTGTTGGTAACTCACATCCTGTGGTAGATTTAAAATGTTTGGAAGCTGTGAGCCCTGGTGTAATAATGCATCTCTTCTTTCGACATCCACAGACGTCCAGGCTTACTCGTGGGCATACTTGGCATACTCATATGCCACTGCGTTCTGCAGTTCCTGGCATGTAGATTCTAAGAGGCTTGATGGCACTGGAATTGTGCTGTCAAGCCATAATCTGCAAATGAGGTCACACTCCCCACCTCCTTCATTTTCGCGGTCACTTATGTAAAAATCGCTGCATTTTTACAAAAGTGCAGATTTCGCTGGCACTTTTGTAAAAATCGCAGCATTGTTACAAAAGTGCAGATTTCGCGGCAAACCACGAAATCGTGAAATCCTGGAGGGTCTGGATGCTATGTGGGGTAAAAGTTGAGTGAAGAACTGGATTGATGTGTGTGCGCTCCAGAAGTGTAAAAAAAACGAAATTACAATATACTCCAACTACCCAGTGTTCCTTATTGGAGCCAAAGGTCTCCGATTTGACAGTGAAGCATTTTTATATTACATGCTTCTCTTTGAGAATTGAAGTTGGGAGATATGACAGGAAAAGAGAAGACACAAGGGACTAAATGGGAGAGGTTGTAGATTTAGAGAGGCAAATGGAGGGGCGGAAAATGGAGCAATGTCAGATGGCAAATATGTGGATGGAGAAGAAAAGAATGGAATAAGCTTATTTTGACATGAATATTACATTGAGGTGTCAATCTGCAAAGAAATTATTGAAGATTCCATCACTCCTCCTGGTTGCTGCTGCTGTACTGGCAGGTTGCATCTGGTCTTCTACTTCTTCACCTCCATCCTCTAGATTTTCCTAATCAACATTGTCCTCAGTCAAGGTGCATTAGTCCAGACACATACGTTGTGTCGTAGACAGACCAGTATGAATTTTAATATCAGTGGTGGTGAGTATAAGAGTTGACTACCAGATCTGTCCAGGCACCTAATACAGGATTGGAGGACACCAAAAATCCTTTCCACTATCCTGTTGTGGTCAAGTGTAATACACCTTGAGGCTTTGACAGTATTTGGTATCCATTCATTGTGTGTCTGTACTGGCATTAGCAGTGCAGATTTCCTCTATGACACTCACAATATGCCCATGGAGACGTCGTTGTTAGCTGTCAGGCTTATTTTGGCATCCAGGACAGTGGGGAGGAAGCTCGAAAAGGATGCCTGTGATACTTCTGCCACTCTGGTGGTGGTTTGTTGAAATGTTCCTGACACCAGCATGTGGAGGACAGCAAGAAGCTTGGGTTGTGGAGGGATGTTAGTGCAGTGCTGAGATGTGGGCTGCAGCCCAGGCTCTATCTGGTTCAAGAGGTGTACAAAGGACCCCCTCTTAACTGCTTCGCTGCGGCTGGAATTCCCCCGCTGTGGGGGAGAATTCTACGCGCGTGCATTTCAGACAGCCCCCGGCCGTCCTCCGCACACGCCCACCGTGACGTAAGACGGCCGAGGGCCGTCCGACGCACAGAAGCGGTTAAGCTTGTAATATGAGGTGAATGAGGGTGATCGTCTGGCAGTAGATCCACTCCCTTCTCAGGCACTGCCGTAGTGATCATGACCCTGCTTCCCCTGTCCTTGCACATTTTGCGCACTCACGCTTGTCCAACCTGGAGTGTCAATTGTGCTAGTTTTATGAAACTGCACCGCATGTTGGTTGTTTAAGAGGTCCAATTTAACATGTGTGCTACTGATCTGAGTAATCCGTGGTGGCTGTGTTTGTTTCATCCATTACTTTTGTGCACTCTGGATATGTCCAACAATGATTTATGCAGGAGGAACATTAGTTACGCAAAAGCCATAAATCATGTTGCATTCACAACCATGGGACGTGTCCACACAACCGGAGACACGAACACATGGTCTAATTGATGGTGATGCATTGTCAGCACACCTCCACGTGTGACAGCTTGAGCGCTAGGCTCTAACTATCTGCCTGTGCTGGCCCTCATCAACCCTACCTTACCTGAGCGCCTCCTGTCTTCAGCGAAGATCTTCTCTGCTGGGCATCTCTGCTCCTTTAACTGTTTCTGGTTGGGCATATCTCCTTCTTCCATGGTTCCAAACGGCTCCGTAGAGTCTCTGGCTTTCTGCGATTCCTTGTCTCCAGCTTCCTGTTGCTGATGTGACGGTCTTCCTAGGTCGGCACGTCCTGCACAACTGCACAGAAAACCTGCAACAGTTAATAAAAAACAGACAAGGTATATTCTCAAGTATTCTTGATGCCGCGTCTTGCGGTTGTTGTTTTGAACTTCCTGCAACTTCGAGGTAATTAGGAAAAAATGCAACACAACTTTTTTGTTTCTTTTTGAAAATGTATTCTTCTGTGGATCATTATATTTTTTGAACAGCGCAATTCTCTATGTGGACATTATGTGTGATACTCCCTTCATATGACATACCTTTTCTTCAACAATGCGAAGAATAGACTTTACAAAATAGAATAAGTGAAAGGCAATTCCTTTACGTGGCTTTTTATGGCCTTGTAAATATGTGCCTCTTTCATGCACAAAACTTTGTGAAAGGAGCGTTCCATGGGTGTGGCTGTGGGTATTTCCATGCAGCACCCATAGAATCTGAAGCATTCCCAAATTTACGATAAATCGTAAACCTGGGAATGCGTCACAATCTAACACCATCCCAGGGATGGCGTTAGGGAGGCGCAACGAGGAGAAATGTTTTTATTTCTCCTCTTTTTTTCCTTTTTCTGTCTGTGCTGTATTCTGCAGCGCACACAGAAAGAGGAAATTGATTGATTTTCTACAGGAAGGTGTTCCTTCCTGCACAAACTCAATCAGCCCCACAATGAAGGCAGCCTTGTACCATGCCTCAAGGGCACCTGCGTAAGGCGCATAGCAGCCATTGTGCGCCCACGGTTGGGGAAAAAGACATGAATGCGCCCTATCTTATTGATAGGGAGCATTCCTGCCCTTTTGTTTTGTTGCAGCGCAACGTCAAAAGATTCCTTGCAGCGCTGTCCTGCACCAAAACCTCTTAAATGAGGCCCCAAGTGTGTTTGCATCATTTTTAAGACCAGGCTATTACAGACTTTTTAAAAAGCTGCTGCTAATGAGAGTTAGCGGCAGTGTAGTATAGCCATTAGGGTCATTATCGACATTGCTAAATTAGCATGAGCTCTGCAGCTATGCTGCTGCTTTTGCGCATGTTACTACATGACTTTATTATGCAAGACTCTGTTTGTGTCTTCCACATGAGAACTGTCTGCTTTCTGCATTCTCTGCCTGTTACTGGAGTTTAGTCTGAACACAGTCGATAAACAATGCCCCTTGTTATTCTGTCCTGGTCAGTCCCTGGCACTTAGACAAAACATGCTACGCAGCTGCAGTCGCTGGAAACTCGTGTACTGATATTATGGGGTTGCATGTTGGTTTAATACACACTTGGAGAGAGACCTTTTCAAGGAGAAGAGCTATGCATTTCCTATGATGTAAAATTACGATCTAGGCACTAAGGTATGGGGTCTGCTGACAAAGCCCAGAGATCTTCCTTACTATAATAAAACTTATTTTGGCCAAGGGGAGAGTGGTTAGGCCTTATAGTCCTTTTTCCACTGTCTGTATAAGATGACATCCCCTTCCATAGTCTATGGACTTGCTACAATGCTAACTGTTTTAGGTTTATGCATGTTGCTGCTGGTAGTGGCTTGTATACTGCATTATCGAGCACTATTCTTAAAATAAGCATTTTGAACTATAACAGTGACTGTCTAATCTTATTGTGGACAAGTACGAGTGAGTGAGTGAAAGGGTACGTCTTGCTACTGCGATTCCTGAGAGTTGGGAGTGTTGTGTTCTGGGTTGTCTAATCATTTGTAGCTTCGTGATTATGTAGGAGAACGAATGAGACACTTTAGCTAGTCAGTTCTGGGGTTTTGGGTTGAGGCGGTAGGAAGGCTTAGCCCCTACACACAGAGGTCCTGTTTTCCTGTGCATAGTTATGTGTACGTGCAGAATCCCCGCAACAGCAGTTTTTTCTTTTTTAGCAATGTATGAGGAAATCCTTGTAAATATCATGTTGTTTGTTTTGCAGACGTTTTTACACAGGAATGCCTCCCTTGCATCTCAGGTAAGCCACGCTAACAGAAGTAGCGCTGTGAAAAATTCATGTTAAGCTAAAAAATGCCACTAACTGGACTATGCGGCAACTTGTAAATATGGCCACAGTAATGTCAAAAAATTGACGCTATGGTGGCGTTAAATCCTTGTAAATATGTCCCTTTGTTTTGATGAATCAACCAAACTCGAGCTATCAGTTTACACCACAAGTATTTTGCACACGTACATAAAAGCATGCATCTGAATTTCCAACAGTAGTAAGCTACGCATAATCTCTTGGAGTGGGTTTTTACTCATCTTTTCTGAATCTTGGCACATCTGTCTGTATTCTTGCAACATAAAGCTGTGGGATGATGTTTTGAGATGCATTTTACCATGATTGGCTGTACAGATCGGTTAAAAATTGCACATAATACCGGCCAACTGATCTACAAAAATCTCTTGATTGTAGTCCGAAAACACAAATGAAATCTTCTCTCCTGCATCAGTTCACCTTATTTTATGCATTGAAGCTGTGATTATGGTATTTTAAGTGTTTTACTAATACGTTTTGAAGAACGGTCGTTCATCTGTTTATGTTTTTTCATTAACTATCCTGAAGGTATAGCAAGTGCATCACAGGTAATTCCATTTTTCATAAATCAAACTATTGTTCAAGTGAAACAGCGATACTGTATTAATCAAGCAAGGTAATCTGAGCCAGGCTGTCAAATATTGTTCTCTGTATTTTGTCAGAATATATTATTCTGTTCACAGTGAATTATGGCACAGTGGCCTTGTCTGTGTGCCCAGAGATTTACAGTGATAAGGCACACAGGCTGACAAACTATACATGAGTCCAGACAGTAATGATTTGCAGAGAAAAAATATCTTGTTTTTGGTAGAAAGACCTTTAATGGTCACTAGATCATATGTCCACTTAAGTAATATGCTGTATGTACACCTATAGAATATAATTATCCTTACACTGAAGGGATAGAGGTAAGAAAACATTAATCTTAAGATCACCACTGTGGTAGACAGGCAGAACAGAAAAATCTTCTTTTTAGATATTTAATAATCCACAGAAAGGTGACATTCATTTTCTGCCTCTATGACATATAATCACAACAGTGTTTATATGCTATATGCCAGCGGAAATATCAGAGAAACCAACAGTGAAAACCAGCCTGACAGACCATAAAACAGGATCACAAAAAGCCAAGAAAAAGAGGCCACACATTGACCTGTAAGACTGGCCTATACTCCAGTACGAACCAGTGCACAAAAAATAGTCTTCTTTCCCATAACTCCTTAGATGGATTGAATGTAAGCTTCAGCCATTGATTTCTAAAGAAAAAATAACATAAGAGGCATATTTTTAGCGCATGTGTTCACTAAGAAGAGTATCTTGTTATACTAAAGTAGTAACTTTGATTATTAAGCACTCGGCTAAAGCAAATCTAGGTGATGTTAAGGCAGGTCCCAAGGGGCGATGGATTATTGGTGATATTAAAATTAAAAATGAATGGTCTACTCTTGTAGGCTACTGTGGTCCAAATATAGATAATGAGGGACCTCTGAATACCATATACAGCTATTTGATTCAATCTAACTTTCCTATTATTATGGGGGTCAATTTTAATATTCTTTTAAATCCTGTCCTGGATAGATCTAATGGGGGCAGGGTTGTCTCTACAAAGATGGGTTCCTTTGTTAAAGTCCTGATGAAGGACTTAGGCCTGATAGATATCTGGAGGACGATGTATAAGGGATCGGGTAGCCCCCTGGATTTTACATTTCATAACAAAAAACATGGGAACTTCTACCAGATAGATTTCTTCCTGGCAGATATAAGATTTCTGAATCGCAGGATTTCTGTAACACATGTCCCAGAGCACCTCTCTGATCATTCAGCTGTAGTTTTAGAGCTATAAATGCCAGTAAGTGTGTCAACTAAAAGGTGGATCTTTGATAGAACTTTTAAATCCCCTAATAATATTGCAGTTGAAGAAAGATACAGTATCTTTTTTTTAATCTAACAAATACTCAGCTGCATTGGAGGTAATCTGGGATGCCTATAAGGCCTTTATAAGAGGCTGTGTAATAAGCTTGGCAGCCAAGAAATTTAAGGAGGGTAGAAGGACGATTCAGAATTTGGAAGACAATATTTCCAGAGCAAGGAATGAAAGTAAAACCCACACAAATATGAAATCAGGCAGTGAGGAAAGTAGAGAGGTTTTAGCTAAAAGACAACAACTAATAGACCACCTAGATGACATCACTAGGAAAAAGTGGAAAGCGAGTAATTTAGCTAATTACAAATGTGGTGAACGAGGTGGGATACCCCTTGCCTGGAAGTCTCGGATAAACCAGATCAGGAATTTAATTAAAGAAGTAGTTTTGCTTGACTCAAGTGAGCTTTCTTCAGATAGCTCCAACATAGAACAGGCTTTTGAAGGACTTATATACAGAAGATCTAGTAGTCTCAGAATCTCAAATTTAAAAATATATTGAGGATATACCTCTACCATCTCTTTCAGAAAATCAAACTAGTTTGCTGAATCAGAATATCTCCCTGGCAGAACTTAAGTCTGTAATGAAACACCTAAAAAAGGGACGTGCAGGGGGTACTGATGGTATCCCTAATGAATTTTATATAGCTTTGATAGAGGAGATAGCCCCTGTCCTTGTTACTCTGTTGGATGGGATCTTTTCAGATAGCTGTGTAAACGCTAAATTCTGGGACTAGACTGCTGTCTCTTTGATTTTAAAACTAAATAAAGACCCAAGAAAATGTGAGTCATATAGGCCTATCTCCCTGCTGAATTGCGACTTCAAAATCTTTGTGCAAATTCTAGCAGAGAGGTTGAACCCGGTAATGAGTTCTCTGATTCACCCTGATCAGAAGGGGTTCATTAGGGGTCACCCATGAATTGATTGGTGTGATCGACATTGCTTCCACTAATAATTTACCTCTTACGACCTTCGCTTTTGAACCACAAAGGCATTCAATAGGGTGAATTGGACTTTTTAACCTATGTGACTCAAAAGTTTAGACTAGGGGATCACTTTGTTAGTGCAATTAGTAACATTTATAAACCCCCAACTGCTCGACTCATAGATAATGGTAATCTTTCAAAATCAATTACGTTGGAGCTGGGGATGAGACAGGGGTGTCCCCTTTCCCCCTATTGTTTGATCAATATATTGAGCCTTTACCCTGCAGTATTAGGGCTAGCTACACGTTTGCTCCCTTTGAAAGAGAGGGGTGGGAAAAGAAAGTCGCCTTATACACGGACGACTTAACTGTGTTTTCTAGGGACTCCCCTGCTATCCTGCCTTGCCTGGAGGAACTCTTGACAAACTTTGGAGGGTCTCTAGTGACTTAATTAATGCCCAAAAAACAGAGATCATGACATGGAATACACCACCTAGCAATGTGATAACTAAACAGCAAATTCATTATTTAGGCATACAAATCTCACATAAGATCTCTGGGTTAGGACAAGTAAACCTCGATTCTAAAAAAGAAAAAGAGATGACTACATTACTAAAATCTTGAAGTGGTCTTCCAATGACTCTATTAGGCCACTCTAATTTTATCCAAATGTCTATCCTGCCAAAGTTTACCTTCATTTTTGATTCGATCCATTTAAATTTCAATCTTTCTTCCCCAATAGATCTCCAAGGCCTTATAAATAGCTTTCTTTGGTCAAACGTAGGGGTAAGGATTGCATGGAGGAAGTTGCGGTGCGCTAAATCAGAGGCGGGCATCGCCGGACCTGACCTTTGATTTTATTGTTATGCCTTCCAATTAAAGAATGTAAAGCCCCTCCTGTTTAACGTTTCTTGTTTCTCCCCAATGTTTCAAGCGATGGCCAAAAATACTCCCCAAGGTGGTGATGGTTGTTTGCTCAGATTTGGACACCCCACATCATTTTAAAAATTAAACTCAAGGTATTAAGGTCTGCCTGCGAAGTCTGGTATTATATAAGGAAGATCCTAAATATTCCATATTATAGTTCCGGGGCCCCTATTTGGAACTCCACAGGGATTCCAACTTGTCTAAAAGATAGCCTATTGATTCCACTATTGGAAGAAGGTATTTTGAATTGGGGTCAACTCTTACAAGAGAATAAACTTCTTCCATGGGAAGTACTCTATAACACTACACATCAAAAACTCTCAAGATTCAAGTTCTATCAGTTATTGAATTGGGCTGCTAAATTAGATAAAGAAGGAGAAATACATGAAGATCATGAAATGATACTACGGGGACCCCCCTCATCAACGTAAAGAGGTCTCCAAACGGTATTGGCTTTTGGTTAAGGGGAGCCACCGTTTCTACCTATGGAAGAGCCCTGGAGAAGAGACCTGCCTTTGACCAACGTAAAATATCTATGGCAAGCATCGATACACACTTTATGGAATGTGGTTAAAGCTGCCCATCTTCAGAGAAACCATATGTTCACACTCCATAGGGCATATTGGACCCCAAAGAAACTTTCAAAACTGGGAGGAGATCGGAAGAAGGTCTGCCCGAGGTGCGCTTCTGAAGATGCAGGCGCTCTACATATGTTCTGACAGCGTTCTTCTATCCAGGGTTTCTGGCATATTGCCAGTAAGACTCTTTCTGAGGTGTTGGGGCAAGAAATTAAGGTAAGCCTGATCTTGGTTATCTTTGGGGTTTTTCCGAAGGAGAGTCTAAGTTATAATCTCTCCAACACACAGGTTTCTCTTTTATTTTTGTTAATTTTGCTTGCAAGGAGGGAAATCTGCTTAAAACGGATCTCCTCTCAACCTCCAATGATATTAGACTGGGTATCCTCGGTGAAACGCATCCATAGATTGGATTGTGCGAGCTCTTCAAGAAAAAGAATTAGAATGTCGGAGACCTGGGATAATTGGGTTAATAACTTGATTATAGAATATCCTGTAAATGCATAAAAACCTATAAGGTCCAATGATTATGTTATAAGTGATATTTGAGGTAGAGACATCTTTTTTTCTGTATACCATTCCTTAGGATCTCTGCAAAAAGAACAATTGATGGACAGAATGCAGAACAATGACATACATTCACCCAGTACAGAGATGTGGGCCTAAATCCATCGATTGTTTGCTCACCATGCCATTCCAGTTTGGACCCAGCCATATGCAAATCAGTCTTGACCCTGCACCCAATGGGAACAGTCCAGCCTGAACTGCCAGGCCAGGTCCCCCCTGGACTGGAAACAAGCATCCTAGGACTGGTTTTGGGCTTTCAGCCCTCATCAGTCAGGATAGCTTGACTCCAGTGGCATGGAGAGGACGGGACCTACGTCTGGGCATACCCATCCCACTCGGGGTGACAAATGCAAAACGAACAATTGATGGACAGAAAGCAGAACAATGTCATACATTCACTCCAGTACAGAGATCTGGGCCTAAATCCATCGTTTTTTTGCTCGCCATTCCAGTTTGGACCCAGCCATATGCAAATCAGTCTCGACCCTGCGCCCAATGGGAACAGTCCAGCCCGAACTGCCAGGCCAGGTCCTCCTTGGACTGGAAACAAGCATCCTAGGGCCGGTTTTGGGCTTTCAGCCCTCATCAGCCCACACAGGGTCAAGACTGATTTGTATATGGCTAGGTCCAAATTGGGGTGGCGTAGTGGGCAAAAGAACGATGGATGTAACCCAGATCTTTTGACTCGGGGGTGAATGTTTGCATTGTCAGCATTCCGTCCATCATTTGTTTGCTGTAACGCTTTTCGCCCTAAGTTTAATGGGTATGCCCAGACGTGGGTCCCTTGCTCACTGTGCCACTGGATTCAAGCTAGCCTGGCTGAAGAAGGGTGACATACCCTGAAACCGGTCCCAGGATGCTTGTTTCTGGTCCAGGGACGACCTAGCCTGGCAGTTCGGTCTGGACTCTTCCCATGGGGCACAGGGTCAAGACTGATTTACATATGGCTGGGTTCAAACTGTGGTGGCATAGTGGGCGAAAGAACAATGGATTTAACCCAGATCTTTTGACTGGGGAGAATATTTGCATTGTCAGCATTCCGTCCATCATTTATTTGCTGTAACACTTTTCTAGGATCACGGCAGAAAGAGCCGCCCTTGGGATTACTGAACTCATTCCAACTGGCGGACGGGCTCTCCCAGCCCATCGGAAGCCAGTCGGAACGACCAGTAGGATTCCTTTCCGACCGGCTGATTACAATGAGGTCGTAACGGCTCTGACTGATGGTCGGAGTCGTTTCCTAATGCATCGTAATTAGCTCCATCGTTTCAGATAGGAATCCTAGTCAATGCATTGAAACGCACTGTAACATCATTTCATTTATCAACCCTACGTGTTCTATAAAACCTATCACTGGGGGTGGACCTGATTGCCAGACAGAAGTAAATACCAAAATATGGTTCTTATGTTTTCCCCTTGAATTGTCTTAAAGCTTATTATTCTATAAAGGCTCATGCATAAAAGGGCAAGCAAGACATGTGAGCCCAGATATGTTTTCTTCTGAGCATGGGGTCTCAGATATGTTTAGGTGTGCACAGGAATTCTGATATTCACCTGCACATAACAATGGCTTTTTCTATATAGCCTTAGAGCCCGCCGTAGTGGGTTCTACAGGCCATTAAAGGCCCGCTCCAGTGTTGTTAAAGGCCCAAGGAGAAGGCGTGAGCCTTTAACATGGGAGCATGCCTTTAATGGCCGGCTAGAGCCCACTATGAAGGGCTCTAAGGCTATTGGAACATTCTGCCCATAGGAGGCAGAATATTCTAATTTGTAAAATAATGGCCTCAAAGGGCCCGAGGGGATTGAAATCACCTCGGGCTCCGTGAGGACTTTTTTTCACAGCAACAGCTGTGAACAAACATTGGAAGGTTGGAGCCCTGTGCTTCTACTGGCCATTAGAATCCCAGAGCACTCCATTGTTTTCAATGGAGCTCCCAAAATTTCAATGTTCTAATATTCATTATGAACGATTCTGTGTAGGTCAGAACTCAATATTTTGTTGAAAATCAATTCTATGTCTAAAGACATACACAGTGTATTGATCTATTCTGATTCTGCACGCTGTAAGACATCAGCTTCTGTTTGGCAGACTGTGTCTTTTTTTATTGGTTGGCCAGGAGACCATGTTGACATGCAGATCATGTGGTTTTGCATCAACTTAGTATACTAAACATTTCAGTTAGGCCTTCCTGAGACAAGAACATTTAAGTGAGATGGGAGGCCCATACTCTTCTTTCCCTGGATCGCCAGAGTGTGGGCATAAAGTGCATAAAAAGGGCTGTATGAAGACAACGAGTAAAATTAAGCCTAACAATTTAGTGAACAGGAAAAAATTAATCTCTTGCCTTTAGAATAAAATCACGTGTAACAATGCAACTGCAGTACAATATGTTACAGTTTTGTGACTCAGTACACACAAACACAAGCAAAATTAGTACGAAAGCAGAAGCCACAGGGCACCAAACTACCTAAAACACAGATGTGTTGCATACAATGGAACTCAGGGACCATCTATTGGAGCTGCTTGATATAGAAAAACAATCACAAGTGGAGCACCTGATCCTCGTGAAATAAGAAAAATGTGATTCCAACAAGGGAGAAGACTACATGATTCAATTTACTGTGAAAATCTACAAACATTCCACGTAACCTCAAAAACAACTTGCAACACAATATAAACCAATGTCTGGGTGCGAAGGACTCAGGAAAATTAGTAGATTCCACAAATGTGTAAGTTTGAGAGTGCTCCCCAAGTACCAGTGCACTATCGCCCTTGAATGTTACCACTAAATACGTGACTATCATTGCCATAGAAACTTATGATTGTTTGCACCTCAGCATTAAAAAGCCTGCCATACATCGCTTAGATACTTCAACAGCAAAAGAGAATGAAAAAGTCTCAACCAACTGTAGTTGTATTGTCAGACAAGCCTTTTCACTGTCTACTCAAATTGTTTCTGAGGCCTCATAGAATGAATGGAGTCAAATTGCTCTACAAATGCAAACAAGTTTACCAGAATATATAGGGGTAAAACTTGCCTCTTGAAGAGTCAACAAAAATAGGAACTAGGTAGGCCAGGTTAGCAGGGACATTCCCAAAGGAGATTTTAAGTATCTGACTTTGAGACAACTACACCATTGAAAGAAGAGTCTGTTTGACCGTCTGGATTCCCTCCATTACGGTCGCTCCCACAGCGTTCCTCTCGCAAAATCGAAAGCCTCCTCCTCGCTGCCTGCATTGTCTGCCCTGATACCTGCTGCCTGCCGCCCTGTCACAGCGCATAGCTGATTGAACAGCAATTGGTATCGTTTTGCGTGCGCACTGCTTGTATTAATTAACGCTTTAAGGCTGAGCGCCTGCCATCGTCTATCCTCGCATTGTTTAATTATATTTCACTGCTCATAGCGGCTGATGTAACTGTGGCAGAAGCGTCTTTTTGGGAACTTAGTATCTGTATTGAGTGAGTGTAATTCCGGCTGTGCCCCAGTTTCGTTTTATCCCCGGCCGGCCATTTAAGATTGTTTGTATTTTCCCCGTGTCTCCTCCCAGACCCCGCCTCCCAGCTGACCCTCCCACGCTCCGCCCCCTCCACCATCCACTTATGGCCAATGGTCCCACGCGCAGCGTCCACGCGCTCCGGCCACGCCGAAGGTGCGCCAAAGGTAAGCCCGTCTACGCCCGTCCGCGCCTCGACCGCGCCCAGCGCCAGACCCCTTGCCTCTCGCGCTGCCCAATCCTCCCGCATTACCTACGATGCCACCACCCTCCTAGCCCTTAACCCGGATCGCGCCCCCAACTGCGTCCAAGCCGCTCC
This sequence comes from Lissotriton helveticus, assembly GCF_964261635.1. Lineage (NCBI taxonomy): Eukaryota > Metazoa > Chordata > Amphibia > Caudata > Salamandridae > Lissotriton > Lissotriton helveticus. The sequence continues at coordinate 351,083,994 of NC_136069.1, read as the reverse complement.
TGGACACACCCATGGCCCTCTCTCCTGCTACTCCTGCAAATTCAGCTGCACCGACAACATCTCCGCTACGACCACTCCACAGATTCCCGACCCCAACCACATACAATGCATCCTTCTCAACACCCGATCGGTGCACAGGCACGCCATCGACCTATGGAACCTACTAGACACCATCTCTCCAGACGTCGCCTTCCTTACGGAAACATGGATGAATGCTTCCTCCGCACCAGACATCACCATTGCCATCCCTGAAGAATATAAGATCACCCGCAAAGACCGTACCAGCCACACAGGAGGAGGAATCGCTATCGTCCATAAGAAATCTATCCGCATCTCAACCAGCTCTGACGCCAACCTCGCCAACTCCGAACACCTTCACTTCCAGATCCACATCGACCCCAAAACAACACTCAGAGGCACCCTCCTCTACAGGCCACCAGGACCCCGCGCAAAATTCAGTGAAGACATCACGGACTTCATCTCTCCACACGCGCTCCCCTCCAAAGATTACATCCTGCTGGGAGACCTCAACTTTCACCTTGAAAAGAACAACGACCGCAACACCGCCACCCTCCTGGACAACCTCGCCAACCTCGGACTTAAACAACTAGTCACTTCCCCCACCCACATCGCAGGTCACACACTCGACCCCATCTTCACCTCCAGCAATCATGTCTCCTTCAGCCACACTACGGATCTCCTATGGACCGACCACAGCTGCGTTCACTTCACCTACAACAAGCCGAAAACCATCAACCACTCCCAACCTATCCTGCAAAGAAACTGGAACAAAATCACCACGGACCAAATCTCCGCATCGCTCCTTCGAAACTCCCCAGCCCTCTCTTCTAACGCCAACGAAGCCGCCGCCAACCTCACCCTATGGTTATCCAACACCGCCGACACCTTAGCTCCACTGAAAAAACGTCAAAGCAAACCTGGCAGCAAGAAAGCCTCATGGTTCAACGATGATCTCAAGAAGTCCAAGAAACTCTGCCGCTCCCTTGAAAAGGCCTGGAAAAAAGACCCAACCACCAGCACCAAGGACGCCTTCAAAAGCGCCACCCGCACTCACCACCAACTGATCCGAAAAGCCAAAAAAACAGCATTCAAGGACCGACTTGACAACAACGCCCACAACAGCAAGGAACTCTTCAACATCGTCAAGGAATTTTCCAATCCCTCGGCCAACTCCAACGACATCACCCCCTCTCAAACCCTCTGCGACTCCCTAGCCTCTTTTTTCCACAACAAGATTGCAGACATCCACAACAGCTTTGACAACCAACCCGTAAACCAACCCACCCTAACATCCGCTGACCATCTTTCCCCTGTAAACACCCTTAACGCCTGGAACCCAATCTCCACTGAAGACACCATCCGCCTGATGAATTCCATCCACTCAGGATCCCCCACAGACCCATGCCCTCACCACATCTTCAACAAAGCAGACTCCTTCATAGCACCGCACCTCCGAGACGTCATCAACTGCTCCTTCAACTCCGCTACCTTCCCAGAAGACTGGAAACACGCTGAACTCACCGCCCTCCTGAAAAAACCAACAGCGGACCCCACCGAACTCAAAAATTACCGCCCCATCTCGCTTCTTCCATTCCCGGCCAAAGTCATCGAGAAAGCCGTCAACAACCAGCTCGCCGCCTTCCTCGAAGCCAACAAATCCCTCGACCCCTCACAATCTGGCTTCCGAGCAAAACACAGCACTGAGACCGCCCTCATCGCAGCAACAGACGACATTCGAACTCTATTGGACAATGGAGACACAGTCGCCCTCATCCTCCTCGACCTCTCTGCAGCATTCGATACAGTCTGCCACAGCACCCTTCTACAACGCCTCAATAACATCGGAATCCAAGGAAAAGCACTTGAATGGATCACCTCGTTCCTCACCGGAAGAACCCAGAGAGTCCGCCTTCCTCCATTCAAGTCCGAGACCTCTGAAGTCATCTGCGGCGTACCTCAAGGATCCTCACTCAGTCCCACCCTCTTCAACGTATACATGAGCCCCCTCGCGACCATCGCACGCCAACACAACCTCAACATCATCTCTTACGCGGATGACACTCAACTGATCCTTTCTCTCACCAATGACCCCAGCACCGCCAAAACTAACCTACACGAAGGAATGAAAGAAGTTGCCGAATGGATGAAACAAAGCCGTCTGAAACTGAACTCAGACAAAACAGAAGTCCTCATCCTAGGCACATCCCCCTCTGCTTGGGACGACTCCTGGTGGCCGGAAGCCCTCGGAAAAGCACCCATCCCGACAGACCACGCACGGAACCTTGGCGTCATCCTGGATTCTTCACTCTCAATGAACAGACAAGTCAACGCCGTATCCTCTTCCTGCTTCAACATTCTTCGCATGCTCAGAAAAACATTTCGCTGGATCCCCTCCGAAACAAGGAAAACAGTCACCCACGCCCTGGTCACGAGCCGACTGGACTACGGAAACACCCTCTACGCAGGTACCACCGCTAAACTCCAAAAGAAACTCCAACGAATCCAAAACGCCTCAGCCAGGCTCATATTAGACATCCCACGCAACGAACACATCTCTGGTCACCTTAAAGACCTCCACTGGCTACCCGTCAATAAGAGGATCACTTTCCGACTGCTCACCCACGCACACAAATCACTCTACGACATCGGACCAGATTGCCTCAACTCTCGACTGTCCTTCTACAACCCCTCCCGCCAACTACGTTCTTCCAACCAAGCCCTCGCCACTGTACCTCGCATCAACAAGACCACCATGGGTGGCAGATCCTTTTCATACCTGGCTGCTAAAACATGGAACTCACTCCCCGCCTACCTTCGCCTCACCCAGAACCACCTAGCGTTCAGAAAGCAGCTTAAAACGTGGATATTTGACAAATAATCCTCCTCCCCTTCCTAAGCGCCTTGAAACCCTCTGGGTATGTAGTGCGCTATACAAATTTTATGACTTGACTTATGACTTGACTTTGAAAATGTCAAAGTTGCAGGTATGAAATAGACTGGGCTCATCGAAACCCTGAATACCGAAATACAATTGAGGTTTCAGAAGGACCAGGTATTATACAAACAATCTCAATTGGGATTTGACATATTTACATTTTCGTTCAAGCATTCTTATTGAAGACTTCCTAAATAGACTTACTTGCTTTTACTGTTTCATGAGCTCAGCCATAGTATTAAGAATAAGGCATAGTATATTGAGACTGCGGATTTTATAAGGTTATCCTACATTAAAAGACGTTTGAAATGTAATAGGCCTCAGACTGCAGAAATGCGAAAAGATGGGTGCATAATTGATAGTAGTCGGATGAGATCTTTGAACTCTCCAAAAGGTCATCAGTTGTATTTTATGCAGCTGCGATTTGTTCCTCAGCCAGTCTTGCCAAAAACCTGACAATGTGGCATATTTCTTGTGGGTTATATGTTCTTACAACGAATTCCGGGGCATATTACCAAGCAATAGCGATAATTATCGCTATTGCTTGGTTAGAGACAAACTTTTACCGCTGAGCTGTGGGGATTTTTATCGCAGATAAACCTTGGTATTACCAAGGTTTATCTCAAATGCGATAAAAAACGGCCGCAATGCATGAATATCGCTGAAAAGTCCGCGATATTCATGCATTACCGAGCTAATGCTCTTAGCCATGTTATCCACCTCCCATTGGATAACATGGCTAAGAACTGCTCAGGGCAAGTGTTAGCTTTTGGAGATATTCGCGCTTAGCGCGAATATCTCCAAAAGTTGGTAATAGGAGATAGCGATGTTAGCGACTGTTTCCAGTCGCTAACATCTTGGCACGCCCACTTTGCATATCATTAGTGATAAATATCACTGACATGCAAAGTGGGGCTCAAGATGGTCGCTATTTCCTACTAGCTGTCGCTAACTGGTGTTAGCGACAGCTAGGTAATAGGGAGATAATTTTATCTCCGCTTTCTTGGCTTTTAAAGCCAAAAAAGCTGAGATAAACCCCCTTGATAATATGCCCCTCCATTCTCTGACCTTCCAAATTGTACCAATGGCTCAAAGGGGGAGGGGGACAAGGGGGATGCAGAAATATAAAGTAAACACATTCGATACATCTTGTTATGGTTGGGAAATATACATTGAAAGTAAAATAAGTCTTTATTAGCTTCCACGCAATATCCGAGGACAGTTTAGAATGCTGACATTAAAAAAACGTGCATTTTTTAATCGGAACTAACATGCTATTGCTGTCAAATCTGTTGCAATAAGAAGCCTGGGTCCGCGTATAAATATCCATTTGACGAAGAGTCTTAAATTATGCGTTGGGGCTTACAAGTGGCAAATATAACCAGCAATGGCAATGTGGGTTCATGAATTGGTAAACAAGTTAAAGTCACAGGGAAGTGACTATAAGATAGAGACCGAATGATAGCATCTGGATGCATGTTTCACTGAAGTGAGGTGTGACCTCTGGCTATCGTTATGAACCAGTAGTACTACTTCACGTGCACATTAATGCCTTTCTGAAGTGGCCCCATACCTTGGAATATAAAAAGAGTATGAAAAATGTATTTTATGCGTGTCAAAAGAGAGATCATTAACAAAAGGAAGTTTCCAAAACTGAAACTAGAATTTAGTGTTCCATTAAGTGTCAGGGGGGCAATTCCCTAGGCCATTTATGAGTACGTGAAGTAGCAGTCCTGTAGTTCTACTTTACATACACATAGATGCCTTTGTGAGGCAGAGGCTTCACAAAAGGTCCATCATTCTGACTCATCCTTATAAAATTGCTGCTGCTTTCTTTGGGTCAAAACCCATTGTAAGAAAGCTCTGCTCCATTACTGGTAAATAGGGGATGTGAGCAGTCAATTATATTCAGGGGTGTACCCAGAGGTCCCAGATGGTGGTCAGGTAGCCTGATGCAGATTCAATGTCCCCACAAACCTTTCTAGGCTGAAGGGCTAGAAAAAAGGAATTTGGGCACATTCAATGATTCTAGAGCAAGTTATAATGTTGTGTGTAAAATGAGTGCATGTCCTATGCATCTCGATTTTTAAATGTGATTGTGTTTTTTGCATGCATTTTACTGCATAGTATTGGTGTACGCCAAAGCAATCTTTCAATGCTGTCTTAAAGCAGAAGATAGAATCAGGGGATGTGAGTGAATGGCTTCAATGTGTCAACTTGTATTATGCATCACTGATATTTATCTCCCTCTCTTTATCACACGATTTAGAAACTGGACAGAAGTAGAGGTTCAAGGATGATGGAAAGCTCTAGCTTGATCCAAAGTTTGCTTAGTATCAGAGAGTCAGGTTTATTCATGTCAAGGATATCAGACATAAAAATAGCATATTTTCTCTTTGCAGTAAAATGACTGCTGTAGAGTCTCTCCAGCTTATTGTTAGTGATAAATGTCACAAAATCTGAAAACTCACTATGAAAACCCAACCCAGTTAATCTCCCAGCACTGATTTGTTTTTTGGACTACCCAGTTTTTGAACTTCTGCAATGAAGGAGACTCGCTATCTGATCCTCTCACACTGTAAGTTCCACTAAAATTGGTTGAGAGTGCCCGTGTCTACCTTTTAAAATAAGGTTCTCTGCTCAGTCGGTAGGGTAAGGGCTCGGGGCTGTTTGTACATGACACTTCTGCACACAAGTGTGAGACTATCATCTAGTTCAGCCCAGTATCTGCACACAGGTAGCTTGTTGCAGAGAGGACCCATTATGGATTGATGGTGGCCTGTGCAAACCTTATAATAGGAGGGGGCATGTGTAATGTGAGTATGTACATCTTTAGTGATTTATTCAAAAGTGTGTGTGCTTCACTATATTGTACACTATATGTGAAAGCTCCACCAAACTATAGTTTCGCCAAAGTTAGGCCTAGAGCTTGGGCACCAATATTCTGCACCAATTATATGGTAAATATGGATCCCACATGCAGATCTAATGTTAATTACCACATATCAGCATTTCAATATTCATACTTTTTCCCTGACTCAGCTCACTTTTAGATTCTGGCCTTTGAATAAACCCGCCGGCACACGTTAATTACTCTGGTAGCCGGAGGATCGAAGGCTTCTGCTCACAATGGGGCCATTTATCAGTGATCATGCCTGCTCCTGGGAGTTGCCTGTTCCTGGTAGAAGGTTGCAAACTGAGTCTACATGTGTTAGCTACTTTTAAACCCACAAAAGGAATGGGAAGGCTCAGCCCCACAGAAACAGAGGCAGGTAGCCAGACCTCTGGAGCCTGTCACAGGAGAGGCTATCCTTTGAATTTTGGAATAGAATGGACCAGCTATCTGGTGTGGCTTCTTGTCTCACAGACGGTCTTGCAACAGATCACTTGAAGGTGCAATCTTGGAAAATCCCAAAATGCTGTGCAGGAGTTTTGGGCATGGATGTGCTCATGATGTGTCACCCTAATATTGGACTGAGGCGCCTACTTTCTGGAACATTTCACCCCACTTAAAAACCCCTGCACAAGGGAGAGACTTCTGATAACAGTCTGGACGAAAAGGGAAGTGATGCAGGAAGAATGTGCAGCTAAAAGAGAGAATGTGGAACAGGATACAGGAGTAGATCTGTTAACCCAGAGGAGACCGGGGACTTCAACAGTGATTACTTCACCTTGCGCTACCAGCACTACTTAAGAAATTTGTAACCAACGTCCTGTAGATGAGCGCAATTTAGACTGGTCGAAACGCCATCGACTTAACTTTGTTATTCGTGGACTCTACACGCTCATTTGAGATTAGCATCAAAATTGCAATTACATTTATCTTAATTGTATATATTTTTGACCACCTACAAACTTGTCTGTCTCTCACGGTTCCTCGCCGTTCCATGCTGTTTATATCACTTGTGTCACTGCGCCGTTCACTTTAACTAGCACGTCTAGTGCACATTTGGTTGTTTTGGTTACCTCAATCCAATTGTAATGTAGTGCTGTATAACTACCTGTAAATAACAACCTGCTTTTTCTAATCTCATGGTCTCCCTCCTTTTGTTCCCCCCTTAGTAAGACTGATGTACTTTCTTTAACGGTCTTTGTAAATGATTACCGGTGAGACATTGTTGTTTTGATATATGCTAAAAGAGAGAAATGGTACCTGACCCCTATGGCAAAAATTAACTCAAGCACTTCTGATTGCAGTTGGCACCCAGGGGCTTTGGTTTGCTTCTCCAGTGCCAGTGGTGCTGGCTAGGCTACACCCGCTGGGGACAGTAGAAGGGCGTATCTGCTCGGAAGTGCCTGGGATGGTTCCCATGGATCTTCTGTGAACTGGTCGTACAGGAGAGTGGCCTTCAAAAGGAGAGGGACACTGACTTCCACCGACACAGGTGCACTGCAAGTCACCAAAGGAAGTCATGATACCATGGAAAGTTTATGCAGGGGGGCGCACTGCCATGAAGTCCTGGGAGTTCTGTGGAGAAACACGCTAGGCCCAGGATAAGGGCTAGGCACCCAGATAGAAGACAGGTCTTGTGTCAGGTGTGTGTGAGAACAGTAAAAATCAGGCACCTCAAGAATTACAAACATTTAGAGGCCAGGAGGCCTAAAGAAACAACTCCTGGATGCTAGAGCACACCACCAGAGGCAACATCTAACTTTCCCCAATGAGAAATGGCCCAACAGGGCCACAGAAAACAAAGGGAGAAGTTTGGTCCCCGCTGGAACTGGGTTTGCATGGCGTCCTCACCCATTGTTTACTAAATGTCCCTCAGAGTTCCCATCTTCCAGGCTTATTAAAGCTGAAGCAAATGGGCTTGAGAGGCATGCTTACCTCTTTCTTTATTCTTTTCAAGAATGGCCCCATGTGTCCTCATATCCCAGGAGACCAACGCATTGACAGTCACAACTAGGATTTAAAAAAAGAAACACAAGTGCCACTATGCTCTTATATCAAATCTCCACGGGGTTCCCAGGGCCGAACTGGGAACCAAAACCGCCCCTGGAAAAGTGCTCGGCCAGCCCCCCTGGGGGTTGGGGATGCCGCCGAACTGTTTGGCAGGGCCGGCGGTTTCAGACGATTTTGTTACAGGGGCCGATATTGCAGCATCTACAGCAAAAACAGCCCTGTAACGAAAACGACCACCCAGGGGCCCATAGCCCACCCCTACCCTGCCCAGTGCCCCTTACGGCCAGTCCGGCCTTGGGGGTTCCCATCTCTCTGGTTATCGAAGGCACTGAATGGCAGGCTCCTGGAGACCACCAAACCCCCAATACCATCATTGGCTGTCCTCCTCTGCTCCCCGTGCCTCTGTTTGGGGGAAGCAGAAGGCACCCAGTGCATCATACCCTGTCAGCACTGACTGCAGCAGCCCAGGTAGGGAAGGAGGATGCTGGCTTCCGGTAGGCACACAACAGCTGTGTCAGAAGGTAGTTGTATGCCAGGCTGTGGAGGATGGGCTCTCTCATGGCCCCTTTGTGACTAACCTACGTGCTTTTCAAAAGGGAAGCGTCACCTTTGCCAATAAATGGACTAAATCATGCATTAGTTACAAAATATGGAACAGGCCCATGGCACATTAATAGCAGTGACAGAGGCGCTGAAAAAAAACTGAGGTGGCTCACTTCATAAGGCTCTGAGGTGGGCTGAAAAGTCTGAATAATTCTTGTGGTGGTGCCCCAGAAGGCAGGTGCAAATCCCACAAGATACCACTGGATTTGGGTTCTTCCAGAAGTGCAGAAGCCCCTAGAGCAGTGCCCTAAGAGCTTTAGCAGTGCATCCTAAGTGACACTTAAGTACAAACATTTATGGATTGAATTGCCAAAATAAAGTCCTTTTGGCTTTGGACCAGAGGGTCAAATTAGTGACCCCTGAAGACGGTTTGCATAGTTTCAAGCATTTTTGGATCTGGGGCTTTTAGCCTGATTGTTTACAGCAGGGAGAACTTTGTTGGGGGTTGGTAAGGTTGTTTTGTAGTATGTGTCAAAGCAGAAAATTACCCATGCACACAGGTTGTTGGGTACTGAAATGCTTAATTAACAAAGCTAGGAGTGAATCATTACATGCATTAATGAATGTCAATGCAAGATGGTACCATCCTTAGTGGTTTCAGTGGTGTTGCTTTTGATCATCTTGGTATATTTATGCTATTATTATTGTGGTGTCACGAAAACAAAGTCGCGCAGTAAGAAACGGTATGAATGAAAAGCAACCGCTTTTAATTTGAAAGAGTGCACATCTGAAAAATAAAGTTGGTTCTGAGTAAAGTGCACTTTTTAAAATTTTATTTACATCGTGCATCGTGGGATGTGATCGTTTCACTTCACAGCACCCTGTTTATTCTTTTTCTTTTGATTTGGACACCACTTTTATTTTCCGAGTCAAGATGACTACCAATGATGATAAAAGTGGGCACAACTGGCGAGTACCAACCAGTGAGCTCGTTTGGTGGTGCTCACGTGAGGGGTCATCTTGTCTTTCCACACTTTTTTGAATTATTTTTGAATCTTTTTTGCACCGTTTACAATTTCCTTTGTATGGTGATGTAAATATGAAAAAATGTGGTGACTGCCATGTGTAAAAACGGTTTTAGATTTAAGTGAAGGCAAAAAAATGGTTGGTGACTACCTCATTATGGAAAAGAGAGGAGTATATGGCATTTACAAGTTATGAATCCTTACCTCCGTTTGAAATTGTTTGGCCTAAAAAGAGGTGCCTTGTAAACCAGGTCTTTATGTTTTTTGATTGATTGTCGAGTGGAGGGCGACCTGGTTTTTCTTCCCTTAAAGCTCCTATTTGTATGCATAGATATTTTTACATGCCAATTAGCATATATTTGTAAATGAATGTGCAATATTGAGGAGTGCAAATTTAATATGTGCTTGGGGCTGGGATACTAACACAACCACCTCCTCTGAGTAGGTGTAGGACTGTTCTGTCTCACAACTCTGGGAGAGTCAGGTGCTAGAAGGGGATACTTAGAGATTGTGGACTTATTACTTGTGACGGGCCCTCATCCCTTAAAACTAATAACCCAGTTTACTACCCCCACCTTGGCAGGAAATATATTGATGTCTTGCATACCTTCATGAATAGAAACCAGGAGTGGCCAAAAACCTCTAAAGAAAAGTGCAAATGGTGAAATACAACTTTTTCATTGTTCACCTTTGTGGTTGGAGCACAGGGACCAACACTAGTCTGTTAAGGTTGTTAGTGAGATTGGTTTAAAGAACAGGTTGTGAAATAATTTTGATCGGTGACTGTTAGAAATTTGGTTAAGGGGAGAGGTGAAAACCCTTCCCAAGCAGAAACCACAATCCATTTCAGAATGCACCACAAAAAGTCGCTAAATTAACCTGCGATCAACCCCCTGGTAGCTTGGCACAAAAGCAGTCAGGCTTAGAATGGAGTACAGTATTTAATTAGCACTTAAACAAAAAACATAATGCAAGAATACTCCCAAACCAATTTAGAAAATTAGTGTAAAATGTCATAAACTATTTGACATTAAAACAACAAAAATACAATCAGTAGAATCAGAGTTATAAAGTCTTACATTTTTTAGGGAAGTGTAGCACCTAAAATCACAAAGTGCCACTCGCAGTTATCCGGTCATTCTAGACCGGAGGAAAGTGACAAATTCAGGCCGATCACAATGGAGCACGGGTAGGATACAGGGACCAGGTCAGTCCCTCTGAAAGAGTTACTGTCTCAAAGTCCGGCACAAAGAGTCCAGTTTGTACTGGAGAAGGCTATGAGCGTCGAGACCATCGTGGCTGGTCATTGCTGTCGTGAGAAGAGCAGCACTAGTATTGTGGACAGTCATCGCTGTAGAGCAAAGAACCTGTTGGGTGTCCCAGACAGTCATTGCTGGAGCTTCGTGTTGGCGGTCAATGAGGGCTGTCCTCGCTGAGGCATGAAGTGCAGATCTCGCGTTGCAGGTCGTCACTGGCTGTCGCTGTGGCACAAAGGGTTGTGTTCACCGGAGCTTTGCGTTGATGATTTTAGAAGGCGACAATATATCAGTGTGAATGGGCCTATTTGCAGTTGCGAAGAGCCCAAAACCTAAGGATTGCTCCCTTTTCTTCAGAGGAGTGCACTCTGAAGCAAGCTAAGGGTCTGGGGAGGCACTTCTTGGGGATCAGGGACTCACTCTAGCAGAGGCCAACAGAGCTGAGGCAGGTCCAGTTGCAGGTCTAGGCAGGCCCAGAGCAACAGGTTAGGTGGGAAGTTACAGGGGGTCTCTGGAGCTTGTTATGTCCCTGTAGCTCATAACAGGAGGTCAGCCAACTGGCCTTTGGAGTGACACTGCCTGGAATGAAGGGGATCGGTCAGGTCTTCCTTCTCAGAGAGCAGGCCTCAAGCAACAGGGCAGTTCTCTAGCAGAATGTCAATCCTTCTTCTGTAGCATCTACATATTCAGGAGTGTACTAAAGTGTGTGTCTGAGGGTTCTAGTTTTATACCTGGTGCAAGCTTTAAAGTGGAAGAAATTTCTCTAGTTTTCCGCCCACAGATGGTGCTGGAATTTTTTTCTTTCCTGCCCTGGCTGCAAGGGGTCTAGGTCGACAAAAGGCCAGTGTGAAATTCTTTGTGAGTGTGATGAGGCAGCTCCTTTAAAGTGTTAGTGGGGCACGGAACAGCTTTGCCCCTCCCATCCTGCCAACACCAAGTCCACCTTTGGCTCACTGTATGGGAGGACTACACAAATGCCATCTGCCACTCTTATCACAGTCATGTGAGTGGGCACGGATACAGGCTACAGGCACCAAATGGTTAGGGCAAAAAAATACAAACTTTCTAATAGTGCCATTCTCAGAATTGTGACTTAAATTACATTTTACCATTAAAGTGGATTTTAAATTACAAATCTGTGGAGACCAAACATGATATTTCTACCTGCTTCCGAACAAATGTTATCACTTATTAAATGTAATAAGGTAACTCAATTTTATCCTGATGGAGTAGTTAGCCTCACTGTAGTGAAAAACCAAAATTTAGGAGTTTTTTACTACAGCGTCCGTATTGTGATAGTCTTATTTTTATGCAACTTGTATGATTTTAAATAATCACACAACAAACTTTTGATTTGACTTCAGTTTCTTACTACCAGGACAAGTAGGTCTTAAAAGTACATATCCAATTTTATAATACAATGCACCCTGCCCTATGGGCTGTTTAGGGCCTACTTTAGGGGTGACTTATATGTACTAAAAAGAGAGTTTTAGGTCTGGCAAAAGGTTTAATTTGCAAGGATGAATTGGCAGTTCACAACAGCACACAGACTGCAATGGTAGACTAGAGACATGCTTATAAAAAGGCTACTTAAGAGGGTGGCACAAGACGTGCTGCAGACCCACTAGTTTCATTTAAATTACAGGCCCTGTTGTACCACTTTGCAATGGACTTATAAGTAAATTAAATGTGCCAATCAGGTGTAGGCCCATTTTATCACATTTTAAGGAGTGAGCTCATGCACTTCAGCACTGGTTCGCAGTGGTGAAGTACACAGCATCCTAAAGCCAACAAAACAGAATTTCACCAAACAGGAGGGGAGAAAGCAAAATGTTTGGTGGAAGACCACCTTAAAGCTGACAGGTCTAACAGTGACCTTTCTGACCAATATTAGTCTCTGTGTTTAGACCATTCTAATGAGAATGGTTTTAGCACCATTCATTACCCTAGACTGCTTAGGAAAAGTACTGTTTGTCTTTCATAGAGAAGGCAGAGGATTGGTAATCCTTCTGGTTCCTGCATTTAAATCAGGAATGCAGACCGTTATTAGCCACCATTTTCTTGTACCTGGATGTGCAAGCAGATCCTGTCACTCAGTGATCACTTTCAATGATCTGTGAATAAGACAACTACTTTCTCACCACTCCAGAAGGTTTCAATGACAGAAAATTAATGCATACATCGATAAACAAAAATATTGGAAATTAAATATCGTGAACAAAAATGTCTCCTTCCTCTACTTAACTAATAAAACAACAAATCTCAAGAACACAAATTGCACTGTTAAATAGTTTTTTACATATATCGAAAACAAAAATATCAGAACCAAAAATAGCGTAAACATATGATTAACCAAAAATATCACGTCACACAATATCACATTTTGTGAATGAACTTTTATTAACTGTATAATTAATTAAAATGATTACAGTAAAAAAACAATCCATGTATAAAAAACTAAAAACAGTGATTACAAACTTCTTTGCTTAGTAAAATGTGGTGATTCTATACTGAATAAAAATTCAACACCCCTATCCGAGTCCCACATGGTTGGCCTTTCCCCAACTTCTATGAACCTGTTCTTGAAGCCCTCGTTTATGCCCTTAGGTTGGTCTGCATTAGTGAGCTCTTGCACTGGTCTCTGTGGCGCACTAAGTGTCTTACAAGGGGAATTTCTCTCTTTGGGGGGCGTACGAGTGGGGCACTGTCAATGGTGCATCGTCAAAAAATCCCGTCAGCTATAGTCCGCGGAGTTTGCCATGCACTTCCCCTGGGTTATACTACTTTCATTGGCGACTTTTAAGGCTAACCTGATTTGATGGATAAATTTCACCAGTCTCGCTAAGGTCATTGTTTTAGTTAGTAGTTGACAGACACAAGGCTGATGCTTCGCTGCACGACTTTATACTCTTGTTGATGCAGATCTGGCGCAGCATTCGCTGGCGTTTATTGTTGAAGTTGGGACAGCAGCATAGAAGATGCAACCAGGATTCCCTCTTGTAGGGGCACAGTCTACAAGTTATGGGTTCCCCTCTTCGGGCCCATGCAGGATTAAAATCTGCAATCCCAAGCGTGGTCAGCCTCATGAATAAAATTTTACTTCGGGCCTGTGTTGTGAGGGCCTCACTTAGGTAGGGTTGTGCTTTTCCTGCCATGTAGGAATTGTTTAATGGATCCAGATGAGAGCTTCGGCGGAGAGTTTTATGGTCAGGTCAGGGGGATGTCCTACCGCAGCATGCTTTCTTCCTCGATTTTCAGTACTTTGATCACGTTTCCCAGCCTAGTATGCCATGTTGAGCCTGGCCCCTCAAAAATGGATCTCAAGTGATTTTTTAGGGAATTAGCCGGGGTCCTTAATATCCTTAGATATAGCTTTATAATCTCCCCCTGGCAGATCAGGTCTGGCCTCGCTAGGCCTAGCTCCAGTCTTAGCCTAGTTTTTCTTGCTGTCCTCGGTATGTATAGCACCAACTTGTGTGCCTTGGCTTGGGCTGAATTGAGGAGAGCGTCCAATTTCCCGGGGAAGGCAAGATGACCATAGTTAATTGCTGGCAGGAGCTTCGCTCTAAGGACTGTCAAAATTGGGCTGGCGGATGGGCTGATCAAATACTGGCTTAGCTGTCTTAATAAATATGTAACCTTGTTGGCCTTAGAGCTCTGCTGATTTAGGTGTATGTTCGCCTTGGCCTGTTCCGTAAACCAGACCCCTAGGTAGTTGTATGAAGCCACGAGTTAATTTGAGCGTTTCCCAGTTGCCACTGTGCATTCTTTTTCCGATGGTAGGAGCCAAAAATGATGACCTTGGTTTTTCCTTGATTAACTATCAGGTTGTTAATCATGTTAAAGCTGTTTAGTGCATTTAGTGGTCTTTGTAGGCCCACCTTCGTATGGTCCATTATAACTGTATCTTCAGCATACCGTAAAACTGACAGCCTCACGTTTCCTAATCTTGGGGCTACTAAGCTGGCTCCTTTTAGGGCCTCCCCCAGATCAGCCGTGTATAAGTTGAAAAAGATGGGGGCCAGCACGCTTCAGCCCATTCTCCGTGGGGTATTTTGGGGGAAACTGTATGGGCACTGGTTTTGACCCGCACCCAGGTGTCCTCGTATAGTGACCTTATTGCCTTCAGGAGATTTGGTGGACTGCCCCAATTTTCTAACTTCCACCATAATCGTTTTCTGACTACTTTGTCAAAGGCTGTACTATAATTCACGAAGCAGCAGAAGAGTGGGGGATGGTTCTTCATGATTGCCTGGGCTTTTAAGTTGCGCTAGCGCCAGGACGTTATCCATTGTTGATGTCTGTGACCTAAAGCCAGTCTGGTGCAAGGGTATTATGTTTCTCTCTTTGACCCACTTTTCCAAATCTTTCAATAGTAGGGGAGCATATGCCTTGGCTTCCAGATCAAGCAAGGCAATGAGCCTGCAATTTGACGGCTTTAGGCAATCTCTTTTTTTGAAAATTGGGACCAGTATGGAACCCCTCTAAAACTTGGGGGTTTTGGCAGTCGAAAAGGTGTAATTGAAGAGCGGGGTTAGGCGTGCTGCCCAGAACTCCAGTGCCAGTTTCAAGACTGGTGCTGGAATCCCGTTAGGCCCAGTGGCCCCATTGTTCCTCATGCTCTTGATAGTGTTGATGACCTGTTGGATGTTTGCCCAGGCTGGTAAGGTGGCATCGGCGTCGGCTGGAGATCAGTTAACCATGGAGGCCTTGCCTGGGCTCAAGGTGGTGGCTCCTGGCTTTATGCTAACTAGCTCGACTTGCTCAACTGGCTCCGCCCTACCACTTGATAGGACTCCGTTGGTGGAGGCTGTTACATATAACTGCTTCACATATTGCATCCAATCTTTTTCTGCAACCCCATTTTCTCTTGAGGGTCCTCGATTGCTCAGCTGGTTTATATGTCTCCAGAGTCGTGCTGGGTTCTTTTATTTGAGCAAGGAGAAAACTTTAAGCCATTTGCTTTCCATGTTGGCTTTTTTGTATCCCCATAGCTTCTTCCTTAAAGATGCCCTCAGCGATGCAATCGATGCTCCCTCTGTTTGGCTGTCTGTTCTAAGCCCCGCTCCCCTGTGACAAACGTTTATGGACACGGCCAATGTCAGCTAAAGGACATAGAAAGTTCATCACGACAGAAGTGATTTCTTCACGTTTAATACAGGGTCCATTTCACGAAGGCCCAGTGGCGCCCTTTCACAGTCCCAAGTCCTGAAGAAGACCCGCTATAGACCCACTATTCAGGCGTGCTTAGGGTCGAAACGTCGACGAAACTGATAGATTTGGACCAGTACAAGATACCCAGTCTTCCATGACCACAAATTAAAGTGGATTACTGGTAGAATTTAACCAAAAACCGAAACTGGCCAAAAGACTTCTTGCCTCTTCCCCTCACTTTCCCTCACACAACTGTATATAATCACATTTGAATGTCACTATTTCACTTGATGTCACAATACAAGACTGTATGCTCTGCGCCGCTTTTTTTGTAAAATATTTATGAAATTGTGAAGAAGTTCTGATTTATAATCTTGATATGTATTAGGGGTATTTTGTGAAGGGAATGATTAATTCATAGATTAAATAAAACGGATGTTTTACCCCGAATGTCATTGATGCTGGACTTATAAGGTGAACAAGCTCTCTGTTGGGAGCTTTGTCCAGAGTAACTAGAAAACTGGACTGAATTGATAATGAATTGAATTCATGCATTGAAGGAATCAGGTTGCATACCCGAAGGAACCATTGTGTATATTGAACTGTATTGCCCAGGTTCTGAGGGATACTGGGTTACCCCATGGTGAATTACATTGTATGTATGTATATATATACATGGATTGGTGAGCTCGCATCGTGTACTGCAAGTGTGGATTAAGGGGATGCGCGAACGGAAGGGCTCATGCGGAGCCTTCTATGAAGCATTGGGTTTAAAAGTTGCATCCATCCAAGACTGATATTTGACTCTTTGTATTCCTAAGGCGACACGTAAATTCAGTAAAGTCCATTAGGGACCGTGATATTGCCGAACGATGGAACTCAAAGGCCCATCATGCACTTTCCTGACTACAAGCGCCCAGGATGAAGTAAATACACGAAACGTGTCGGCACAAGTCAGGTGCTTCTGATTGTCTCCTATTGTGCATGCCCATACCAATTAAAGCCGATGGGGAAAGGCTACCTGCTGTTGTGTGTCGCTTATGCTTTGGACACATCCCCAAGAGCCTGATGTTTTCGCTGCCATCCTGCCGCCAAGCCAGTACCACCCACGGAGAGTGGGGCCAAGGAGCTGCATGGATTGGTGAGCTGGCATCGTGTACCGCAAGTGTGGATTGAGGGGATGCGCGAACGGATGGGCTCATGCGGAGCCTTCTATGAAGCATTGGATTTAAAAGTTGAATCCATCCAGGACTGATATTTGACTCTTTGTATTCCTAAGGTGACACGTAAATTCAGTAAAGTCCATTAGGGACCGTGATATTGCCGAACGATGGAACTCAAAGGCCCATCATGCACTTTCCTGACTACAAGCGCCCAGGATGAAGTAAATACACGAAACGCGTCGGCACAAGTCAGGTGCTTCTGATTGTCTCCTATTGCGCATGCCCATACCAATTAAAGCCGATGGGGAAAGGCTACCTGCTGTTGTGTGCCGCTTATGCTTTGGACACATCCCCAAGAGCCTGATGTTTTTGCGGCTGTCCTGCCGCCAAGCCAGCACCACCCACGGAGCTCCATGGATTGGTGAGCTTGCATCGTGTACCGCAAGTGTGGATTGAGGGGATGCACGAACGGAGGGGCTCATGCGGAGCCTTCTATGAAGCATTGAATTTAAAAGTTGCATCCATCCAGGACTGATATTTGACTCTTTGTATTCCTAAGGCGACATGTAAATTCAGTAAAGCCCATTAGGCACCGTGATATTGCCGAACGATGGAACTCAAAGGCCCATCATGCACTTTCCTGACTACAAGCGCCCAGGAAGAAGTAAATACACGAAACTCGTCGGCACAAGTCAGGTGTTTCTGATTGTCTCCTATTGCGCATGCCCATACCTATTAAAGCCGATGGGGAAAGGCTACCTGCTGTCCTGTGCTGCTTATGCTTTGGACACATCCCCAAGAGCCTGATATATATATATATATATATATATATATTTATATATATATAATTCACCCATTGTATTTTTCAATGGGTGACTGGATGGATGAGAACGCAATATTAACGAAATTCCAAGCTGGGTTCCGTAGTACAGTAAGCACAATTGACCAGATATTTAGATTCTGCTGTCTTTACTGAAAATATGTACACATTAAAAAGGGTCATCTATACGTTGCTTTCGTTGATTTGAGAGCAGCGTTCGATTTAGTGCCTCGCAATCTCCTATGGAAAACATTGAATACTATAGGATTGCCAAATAGCCTTTTGGTTCAGATAAAAGAACTACACGAAAGGAACTTTGCGAGAATCCGATGGGGCCCCAATGGGGAACTAACCGAAAAAATCCCTATCGAGCGCGGAGTTCGTCAAGGCTGTGTTTTGGCCCCCACACTTTTTTCACTCTTTGTGAATGACATCCCTAAACATCTAGAAGGATGTATAAATGACTCACCTAAACTGAATGGCGAAAGGGTGACATCATTGTTGTTTGCTGACGACACTATTTTGATTTCCCAAACAAAAAGAGGTCTCCAAGCATTACTTAATTCTTTTAGCAGTTATTGTAGGAAGAAAGGCCTGGAGATAAATGGGAATAAGACCAAATGTATGTCCCTTAATCCGCAAAAAACAGCCAAAGGATGTTTAACTTTGGATGGAACCAAATTGGAAACGGTTTCGCACTTTTCATATTTGGGTGTTACCTTAGATTCTAAGCTCACTTGGAGAGCCCAAAGGGAAAAAAGTAAGCTATCATTTATTCAGAATGCCAAGCCAATCCTTAGAAAACAAAGCTCGAGCACTAGTAAAGCGGTGTCCCCAGTAGTTGAATTATTCAAGTTCAAGGTCCAACCGACAGCGCTATATGGCGCAGAAATCTGGGGGCCAGGGTCAAAAGACTCCTTTCGTGTTTTGGACAACAACTTTATGAGGAGTCTGGTAAGGGTCCCAAGAGGGACTCCTCTAGTACCTCTCGAATTAGATCTTAACATTAAAAGAACTGACCATTATACCATAATCCGCCCGTTGATGTTATGGGTTAGACTATGGAGAGTGCCCGAACTCCAGGACTATAGGGATGGATTAAAGGAAATTATGGAATATGGTAATTCTTTAACTATTCCATGGATAAAGCATGTCAAGACTTGGCTTACTGAAATAGGTTTAACTCATTTCTGGGAAAAACCGGAACTTTTACCGCCCAATGCAAAATGTATTTTAAAAAGGGCATTTTGGAGTTGTATGGTAAGCAGGGCAACAAACGCTTCGGTCGCTGGAACCCTGGTAACAAATTTTTTGAGCTTTAAGGATGAGCCTTTATTCGAGATTTTCCTCGATGAGATAGAACCTCCCTTAGCCAAAACCCTTTTTTTAAAACTCAGGTATGGCAATCTATTGACCAAAACAACTTTAACACGTTGGTCTAGGAGGACAACTGATCCGTCCTTGGAAGCTGATGAATTATGTACCATGTGTGACTGCAAACAGATTGAAACCGAGGCCCATTTGTTTTTTTTCTGTCCTGCTTATAAAATACCCAGAAAAAGATGGATCAACCACTATGCTTACTGTTAGGTTTGCGTTTATGCAACCAGGCTCTAAGAATACTCAAAACCAACACTAATCAAGTAATAATATTCAGCGTTAGCCGATTCCTACATTCAATCTTCTTTTTAAGGAAAAAAAAGGGACTACTGTTATAAATGTTTGATGCATATTCCCATAATCAAGCCAGCAGATGATCCTCTCAAAGAGAGTTTATTTGGTTTATTCTAAAAGATGTGCTTAATTTTTATAATATAAATATATGTACAATTGTAAAATATGTTGTATACATGTAAATGTTTTGTGCTTGACTCTTTTATGGCAATTCTGCCGAAATAAAGAAATTTGATTTGATTTGAATTCAAAAGTAACAAACTACATATTAAACCTTATAAATAAAACATAAATTAGCCTTTATGATCATAGAATGTAAGTAACTGATAAAAAAAATTCTAAGCAAACCAATTAAATGAAACTATTGACAAACTGAAGCAATAAAATTACACAAACATTAAAATCAACAATATAAAAGGCACATCAATTTACCAACTTAACACTCTAAAAAGGACAAAAGCTACAAGAGCAGGAAACACTGATGGATGCTCTGACTTGAACCTGAAAACAGAAATATATATATCTTGAACAACTACCTTGCAAAGAAAGTAAAACTTACATTTAATTCAAATACAAAATTGTAATACAACAAATAATTAACAAGCACTGTACAACTTCTATGTCTTTGCATGTACTTACTCAAAGAAAATACTACAACTTCGAGAGAGTGTTAAGTTACCGAAAAACAACATCAATCACAAAACAAAAAGACATAAAAAAGTAAGTATATGTATATGTAAATTATTATAAAACAGAAACTCCATCTAAAACCAAATAAATAAAGCCTAACAACCTCAACCTCTACACACAACCAGCAAATACACAATTAAAATTAAACTGATACTCTCTTTTGTACTAACAGAAAAAAAGCATATGCACCACATTACAATACCCCCAATGGAAAAGCTGCAAAAAGTGTGAAACATCTAAAAAGAACATACATGTAATTATGAATAGGACAAGTAGTTGCATAATTTAGTATGTAAATAACAAACGAAAAACATTATTAAAAATATAATTATTTATACAATTACACTATTTTCAGACATAATGACAGAAAGAGCAAGATATATAGCTTCACAGAAAGGAAAGAAATTATTAAATCAAATTGGCTACAACCGAGAAAGTGGAGTGGATCGATGGAGACTTTGAATTGGAAATGTACTAAATATTACTTTAATGAATGCTATGGAGGGGCACTACAAAAAGATGATGTAAGGGAAAATAAACCCCTCTCCCTCCAAATTTAGCAGAAATAGAAGTAAAGGAAGCATTGCGGGATATAAGAGGGCCTACCACCAATGTTCCCTCTAATTTTTCTTTCTAATGTGCAGCAATAGAATGTTGGTGTGCACACATTTCTTGCTTGTGTGCGCAACTCAGTGATAAGATGTGCAACAAGGCAAGTCGATCAGCTAACACCTATAGGTAAATAACAAGCATTGGCACTGTCAATAAGCATTGCTTTTACAGTTACTTCTTAGTCACTGATTGGTTTAAGCGCTGAATAACTCCTCACACATGCACCCTGTCAATCATCCTTGCACTTGTGCACCCATAAGTCACTTATTCATTCTTGCATTCACCAACTTACACAACCACAATACAGCACATACACAAGTTAAGCCACATTTGCAAGATGAATTGAAAGAATAAAAGTAGAAAAAATACAACATGCTTTCAGCTAAAAAGGGCAGACATATGTGTGCAATAATAAGCTTAAACAAAGCAACTTGTTTCTTGCCCTCAGTTTGTGCCTTCTCTGCTCATTTCTTGCACTCTTTTTGCCTTTTCTGACCATTTCTTGCCTTCTGTTTGTGCCTTCTTGGCTCATTCCTTCCCCTCTGATTGTGCCTTCTCTGCTCATTTCTTACCGTCTTTCTGCCTTTTCTGCTCAATTATTGCCCTCTTTTTGCCTTTTCTGTTCGCTTCTTGTCCTCTGTTTCTGCCTTCTCTGCTTATTTCGTACCCTCGTTTTGCCTTTCCTGCTCCCTTCTTGCTCTCTGTTTTGCTTTTTTCTGCTCATCTCTGGCCCTCTTCCTGCCGTTTCCCTCAACCCGTCACCCAGTGCCCCTCCCTACCCCCAGGACACCTTCCCTGTTGGAGCTCAGAAACAAAGTCTAGACTTGGATTTTGACTGAGGCCTTGCATCCCATCACCCAGATATCCTTAGGGGTGACAGCGTTGCACACTACCATTGCTGATTGATTCAAATAAAGATAATTTAAAAAAGGTTATGATTGTTTGAAAAATGTTGATTCGTAAAGTTTCTAATGGAATGGATGAGAACAAGCAAGGACTGGCCTGAGGATGTTGTAAAGGGGTAAGTGGGGTGCAGTCGCCCAGCTGAATGCACTGTGGTGCATCTCCTTTTTAGAAAGGGTCATCTAATTCCACAGTGACTTAGTTGTAAGGCCCTAGAGCACGGGGTACTCATAATACGGCCCGCGGGCCAGGCAAGCCTTCCCTGGCGGCCTGCGGACCGTGCAGACATCGTACCCGTGTTAATCTCAGCAAACACCCCTGCTGCAGCGCGATGCAGAGACTCTCTGTGAGGGCCGGGCGATTTCCGTCAGAGTGGGGCTGCAGGGGCCTAAGAGGTGAACAAAGCCTCATTAGCATGCAAATGGTCTTTTAAAGACCTGTTAAGTGCTCAGGTGCGGCTGGCTGGCTTGCTGAGTGTGTGTGTGTCCAAAAGCTGTCTCAGCCCGGGCACACACAGGCAGGGTGAGATGAAGAGGGAGAGGGAGGGAAGGAGACAGAGATAGACAGACAGAGGGAGAGCGAGGGAGACAGAGGGAGAGAGAGGGAGACAGAGGCAGACGGAGGGAGAGTGAGGGAGACAGAGCAAGGGAGACAGAGGCAGACAGAGGGAGAACGAGGGAGGCAGCGCGAGTGAGAGCGAGGGAGACTGAGGCAGACAAGGAGAGCGAGGGAGAGTGAGGGCGGGAGCCAGGCAGACAGAGGGAGAGCGAGGGAGGGAGACAGGCAGACAGAGTGAGAGCGAGTGAGGCAGAGCGAGGGAGAGCGAGGGAGACAGAGGAAGATTGAGGGAGACAGAGGCAGAAAGAGGGAGAGCGAGGGAGAGCGAGGGAGGGAGACAGGCAGACAGATGTAGAGTGAGGGAGGGAGACAGGCAGACAGAGGGAGAGCGAGGGAGGGAGACAGAGGCAGACGGAGGGAGAGTGAGGGAGACAGAGCGAGGGAGACAGAGGCAGACAGAGGGAGAGCGAGGGAGAGGGAGGGAGACAGCAGACAGAGGGAGAGTTATGTTATGTTATGTTATGTTAATAACTTTTATTCGGCGCACAGCTGCCCCAGCGAAGGGGCGTCCTGGCGCCTGATCAAGTACCACAACACAACAGGTCATGACTGCAAGGAAAGAGGATCAATTAACAGAGGCAAACAGATTGGTTTTAATAGCACGTCTGAAAAGAGTCAGGCTATTAAGTGCGCGAATATGGACAGGAAGAGAATTCCATAGTCCAGCCGCCAAAACACGAAAGGAGCGTCCTCCCATCCTACTCAGTCTGAACCTAGGCTTAATCGCCAGATGGTGGGATTCAGACCTGAGAGACCGCGTAGGGGCATAGGGAGAGATCAGGCCCGTAAGGGCAGGAGGAGAGGAAGACTTCAAGATCTTAAATGTCAAACAAAGGGCCTTAAATTTAATTCTCTGTCTGACCGGAAGCCAGTGAAGGGAGGTCAGGACAGAAGAGACAGAACACCATCTCGGTAGGGCAACGATGGCCCGTGCAGCCGCATTCTGCACCCTCTGCAGCCTAGTAGCCTCAGCCTGATTAACTCCAAGCAGCAGAGCACTCCCGTAATCCAGCCGGGACAGGATAGAGGCCTGAACTACCAGTTGCCGAGTAGGAGGGTTGAAGAATTTGAGGACGGGTCTCAGTCCTCTGCAGTCTTCTTTGTATGGCTGGTAAAAGAGAGGTTGGAGTCCAGCCAAACCCCCAAGTTCTTAACTTCGGCAGCTGGGATGGGGGACACCCCCAGTTCGGGAGGCCACCACTGATCTCCCCAAAGTTCCGCCTGCTTCCCTAAAACCAGGACCTCGGTTTTCTTAGCATTTAGCTGTAAGCAATTGCTGCGCATCCAATTTGCCACAGCTCTTAGTCCTGCACGGAATCTGGGTGCAGTCACCTCAGGGTCCCCACTAAGTGTCACCGCCAGCTGCGTATCGTCGGCATATGATGTCATAATAAGGCCACATTGCCTGACGACAGCAGCCAGCGGTTTCACATAGAGGTTGAATAATGTGGGGCTTAAAGCAGAGCCCTGAGGGACTCCCAGTTCCAGAGAGTGGAAAGAGGACTGGCCAGGTGGAATAGCCACTTTAAAAAACCGGTCCGAGAGGAAAGAGCGGAACCATTGCAGAGCCTTCCCCTCAATACCCCCTTCCTCTAAACGCCGCAACAAAATGTCATGAGACACCGTGTGAAACGCGGCGCTCAGGTCTAACAATAAGAGCGCCGCTGTCTGCCCCGCATCCAGCACTGAGCGCAAATGCTCGATCATAAAGAGCAGAGCGGTTTCAGTGCTGTGCTGTGCGCAAAAACCATTTTGACTCTCGTCAAGAATATGATTGCGAGAGAGGTGGGCAGACAGGATGGAATTTACGTGTGCCTCAGTGACCTTGGCGGTCCAAGGCAGGAGGGAGATGGGCCGATAATTCTCAGGAAGCAAGGGGTCCAAGTTGGGCTTCTTCAAAATAGGACTGACCACTGCTTGCTTCCAGGAGGAAGGAACCACACCCTCACTGAGGGAGAGATTGATCAGGTCCAATATGGGCTCACGACAAAGAGGCGGGAGAAGTCTGATAAACTCCGGCTTCAACGGGTCTAAGGGAGAGCCAGATTTAATTTTGCGGCTCAGAGTGTCAAATACCTCAGCAGACATGGCAGGCAAAGAGGACAGAGTTTCGAAAACCGAAACCTTCACATCACTAGGAGCATCCCCGGGCACAGATGGTATAAATCCTCGATAGATTGCCTGCACCTTCTCCACGAAAAAGGATGCCAGGCTTTCACAGTGAGAGTCCGTGCAGATTTCTAGCGAGGTAGCCCGTTTCCCCATCAGGTCTTTAAGTACCTTGAAAATTAATTTGGAAGGGTTCGGGCTGTTGGAGAACTCAGATGCATAATAAGCAGCCCGGGTTTGACAGATAGCTCTGTGGTAGATCTTAAGCTGGGCAAAGTACAGCGATTTTAACATGGGGTCAAAGGATTTCCTCCAGGCCCTCTCAGCTTGCCGGCAAGTTCTCTTAAGCTCGGCAAGGGTCTCATTATACCAGGGGCTGCGGGGCTTAGTGTGACATTTTGACCAACGCAAAGGTACAAGAGAGTCGAGGGCAGTGAGGACCCAGTTACAAAACTGTTCATAACCCTGTTCCACATTCTGCAGTTTGCCAAGGGGCTGTACCTCCAGGATCTTGACAAACTCCTCCAACTTGAGTTTACGCCAATTTCTTTTAAGGATCTGTTTATCCCCAGGTTTAAATTGTGGGTTATCTAAGGGGCACGACACTTTAACCAGCAGATGGTCAGTCCATCCTACCACCAGTGAGGGAGGGAGACAGGCAGACAGAGGGAGAGCGAGGGAAAGACAGAGCGAGGGAGGGAGACAGAGGGAGGGAGACCTCGGAGTGAAGGACACCTCAGAGTGAGTGAGGGAGACCTCAGAGTGAGGGAGACCTCGGAGTGAGGGAGAGGGAAGGAGGGCGAGGGAGACAGAGGGAAGGAGGGAGAAGGAAGGAGAGAGGGAGAGAGAAATAGAGGAAGGTAGAGGGAAACAGAGAGAGGGAGAGGGAAACAGAGAGAGAGAGAGGGAGACAAAGAGAGAGACCGAGGGAGAGAGGGAGTGAGAGAGTCAGAGTGAGTGAGACAGAGGGAGAGAGGGAGTGAGAGGGAGTGAGACAGTCAGAGTGAGTGAGACAGAGGGAGACAGAGAGACAGAGGGAGAAAGAGGTAGAGAGAGGGAGGGAGAGAGAGAGGGAGGGAGACAGAGCGAGAGAGAGAGAGAGAGCGATAGAAAAAGAACGAGAGAGAGAGAGAGAGAAATGTGTGTATGCTGGGTCTGGTGGCTCAGTGGACGAAGGCGTCCGGTGCAGGGACCTGTGATCAACCTCATGGTCAGTTTTTTTTTCTAGCCCCGCCCCTCCCCCACTGACCCCGCCCC
Organism: Lissotriton helveticus; assembly: GCF_964261635.1. Classification (NCBI taxonomy): domain Eukaryota; kingdom Metazoa; phylum Chordata; class Amphibia; order Caudata; family Salamandridae; genus Lissotriton; species Lissotriton helveticus. The sequence goes on along the minus strand of NC_136069.1, from coordinate 351,058,311 downwards.
CACCGGTGCGGCCCTCGGACACAAACCACACTGTATATTTGGCCCCGAGAGAAAGTTTGTGAGTACCCATGCCCTAGAGGGTGACAATGTCACTTCTCTAGAATGTACTGGCAGACAGCACAATAGGGGCTGGCTTGTCTGGAATGGCCTTCAGGTTTCCATTGGGGGCTTTCTCGAACTGCCTCTGAGGTGAGTGGGAGAACTTGGTGAACTGGTTTGTGGGCAAAGGTCCATTGTTTGGGAAGCCTGCTGCCAGTCCTTGCTTTCTGGCTCACGTTCTGAAGTACTTGACATTTTGTTTTTATAACCAGGTAAGTAATATTACGAAATCATTCCCCAAATGCCCCTAAATGCCTTATGACCTTTCCAGTACTTAGTGCCTGGGCAATTATTTTCAGTGGCCACTAAGAGTGTACTCTCTGCTAGGCCTAAAAGGTTTGCCCTATTTGTTCATCTTTTGCTTTGTCATGTGTATACTGTTGGCAATAACATTTTGCACTAATAAAAGATATGAAAAGGGCACTCACTTGTTCCTAATCTGTCCGGGGCCCCAAAACCCTAGAACTGGCCCTGCTGCTTTGTCTCTAACTGCTGTCTAAGTGTCAACTGCACATAATGCAGAGCTCCTGGCAGCTTAGAGAAGTGCTGATTGGAATAAAAACTAACCTATTCAGCAGTTTCAGGCTGGAGACACGAATGTGAATGGCAGCATGCAGTAGCGAGTGTTTCGTAAGTCACTGCACATATAACTGACTAACAATAACAGCTGAAGGTGCCGTACTGGATGAAACCAGCTTACAAACAGTAAAAGCACATGTGAATGCACAGCTGAAACCAGTGATGCCATAGAGTGTAACAAAAAAAAGAGAAGAGCTTGAGAAATCAAGAGGTGACCTGGTGGGAGGCAGTGATGTAAGGTGCATCACGCTGGTGAAGAGCGTTTAACAAGTCACTGTAGAGGTGAATTGCCAGCAATAATAGCAGAGGCTGCTGAACTGAGACCAACCGGCATACCGACTGATAAGGGCTCAGACAAGCACGTGTGATGCCACAGCCAGACAGAGACGGAGAAAACAAAAGGTGGAGGAGCCAGAGGTCTGTGGACTTGGCAAACGGGATTCGGGCTGCAGAGAAAGCTCTGGGAATTCTCTCCTGCTGTTTAATGACAGCCTTGCAGGTATTTAAACTTCCCCCATTAGCATTTCTAAGGACGGAAAACACGTCTTAAGAAATGGATTTGGAGTGCAGCAGCATCACCATCAGCCGCACTTCAGAGGCTCCACTGAAGTATTTACTGAATGCGGTGGAATCCTTTGTAATGCGCGCTGATTGTAGGTGTCTGCACGGAGGGAAGCCTAGGTGTGCGCGCCCGCTCAGGCACGGAGTTTAGAGGGGACCATGGCAATCACTAGTTCCTAGGCGCCGACAACAAAAATCCTAAAACATATAATCCCTAAAGTCCCTAAACACATTGCAGGCCTTCTAACACCTATACCCACCTAAAAATGTTTAATTGCACAACCTATAGAAGCCACGAGTGAAAGATACCCCTCCTGCCCCTATACGATATAGAGAAACTGATTATGATGTTGGTTGGACCGCACACCGACAGGCTGTCGGTGTCCATCCCACCGCCTACAGCCCTTCAATCCGAGCACCGCATTTTAATGCTGCTGGTGAGATCAACAGTGGGTGAAGTCCAGGCCACAGCCTCTGAAAGGATCTCAGATCCTGATGGGCTAGCGGTCGGATTCATGGCCCAGATGGAGGTGGCGCCGAGCCAGGCACCACCATTGGGATTTGGATATCCCTTTCCAACAACCTATTCATGGCAGGAACACCACCATGTACAGCCTGTGGGCAAGGGATATTGTAGGGGCCCAAACAGGGCCCGTCCCTTGTGGGCCACTGCAAAGTAGCACTGGGCGCATGTAGTGCCCCCCTCACCTCCATTCACCATGTGCCATGCACGACATGGTGCATGGCACAAGGTCTATGGACGTGTCAGCACGGCAGTCGCATCCTAATGCAGCGGTCATACATGCTTGTCGGCAGGTCTCCTGAATGCCACAATAGTGGTCAGCGGTCCGTCCGACCGCTATCTTAATGAGGCCACAAGATATAGAAATGCCTGAACAGTTAAAAATTAAATATAATGAGGAACCCTTCCTGTTATATGACAATCTAAACAATGATAGACAAATCCTAAACTTTTCTACAGCAGATAACTTACTAAAATTAAGTAATTGTCAAACCTGGATGATAGATGGGACCTTCAAAATGTACCTCCAACCATTTACTCAGATATACACCATGCATAGTGAATAGTAAAACACAAATGTTCCATTCCTCTACACTCTACTACCAAATAAACAAAGTAGCACTTACTACAAACTCTTAGACCACATTAAACAACTCACAACAAAAAATCATAGAGTTTGAACAAGTAATGATTCAAACCATTTTAAAGGTTTAGTCACACACAGCCACACAAGGCTGTTATTATCATTTCAATCAAAGCATATGGAGACATCTCCAACAATCTGCACTAAGTGGGGAAGATTTTACATTCAGTTTGAAATGAAATAAATGGTAGCACTAGCCTACGTCCCTGTCGTTGAGGTAGCTAACCACTACAATGTACTAGTAGCAAGCACTTGCTGCCAACAAAATGAACACAAACTAAGCCCCCTAATGGATTATTTCACAGATCCTTGGGTTCGTACACTACATCGCTACGGATACAGACACCATCCTGAATTCCAACAAGCATTTGCAATGCAATACGTCTCGCATCTGCGAGAGTTGGAGCTATTGGCATTGTAAATGACAATGTATTTAAATAGAGAAGCACTTTCCTATTCAGTTTGTGAATTAAAAAATCAATACCTTCATTTAGGCTAAAAGCCTTTGTTCTAATAAACTCTTTTAAACAAGCGTGCTGAAGTGGTAGCACGGTTGTCTTGACCGTACCTTCACTTGAACCTACTTACCTCAAGCCCACAGGACTCGACCACTACGCACTATAGCTATGGTGACTCCCACCTTTATGTGAAAAGTTTAACAACACTAAACAATTTCTCTATCTTTCTTTCAAATTTTAATTCGACACAAAGAAAAAACTTTTTTCATAATATTTCAGCAATAATTTGCATTTTACATATGTACATCAAATCATATAATCCCAATACACAGGGTACATTCTAATCAAAGAATTCATTTAATTCCTTCAGTTGTCCATTATTGGCTCAATGCATTTTGGGCCGAAGGTTGGCCCTTCCTCAGCAGCCTTGTGAATCTACAAAAATAATGTATAAACAGTTTTCAGCATCATATCCAACTAGAGCTTGTATAAGTCATAAAAATACGATAAAACTCAATGTTGTATGGTATCATCTGTATACACAATATTGAACCCCCTTTCAAATCAAAGAAAACATTTGAAACCCTTCACCACACCAATCCGTGAAAAGTGAAATACATAGGAAATCATTGCTTACGTCATCAGACGATGAACGGGACAACTTCCAACTAAAAACACAAAAAAGCTTCTTGATGTTTTGCTTACCTACCTTTGGATAATGATCCTATTAAGGGACTAAGAACTACTCTTGCATTGATATTGGATGATGCACTAGACAAAGGTTTCATTACTATTTCCACCAAGCAATTTTTGGCAGTCGATTTTCCAAGACAACCACGTCTTTATATTTATTTATTTATTTATTTATTTATTTAATGTTTTCTATAGCGCGAACATGACCCAGTGTAGGGTATCAGAGCGCTTTACAGTAGCGTATCATCAAAAGAGTACATTAGTGGAAAAACCAGAACATACGAGGACAAAACCAGTCAATTACAGAATCACACTTCAGTATAGCATATCAACATATATACAGTCAATGTTTGAGTGACCAAGGCACATCCAAATAACAGGATCATCTTTGTACCAACATTGGATAGCGGAGCACTGAATGCAAGTGAGCAATTAATATATAAGTGATCAAATTATAGACAAGCTGTCGTCCAATCAGTCCTATGGGAGAAATTTGCTCATATGCTTCCTAAAATTCATAAGCATCTTCAAAATCCACCAATGAGGCCCATAGTGACGGGATGTGGAACCATATTCGAGCCCTTAGGCTACTACATCGACAATTTTCTTCAACCATTTTTCCAAACGTGGCCATCATGTGTAAAGGACACGACAGATTTTTTTAAATAAAATTGGAAAAGTTATCCCAACGAACAACATGATTCTTTGCACAGTGGACGTCAAAGCACTGTATATGTCTATACCCCACCAAGCTGGCATTGATGCTGTCGAATGGGCGCTGCTGCGCCAACCTGAAATCAGAGCCGACAAAGTATTTGTCTTGGAGATCCTACATTTTTGTTTGTACCACAGTTATTTTATATGGGACGGTCAATTTTTTCTACAACAAAAGGATACATCTATGGGATTCGCTGGGGCCCCAGCGTATGCCAACACTTTTATGGCGAAATTTGAAGCAGACCATATCTACAATGACCAAGAGTGGCAAGAACATACTAAACTTTTTTGTAGGTTTATTGACGATATTTTTATATTGTGGACAGAGAGCAAACAGAAGCTCGAGAATAAGTTGCTTCAACTGAACAGTTTTGACGAAAACATTCAATTCACGTACACAATTTGTGATTCAGAAATTTTGTTTCTGGACGTACAAATAAAATTAGAATTGTCTAACATTCGCACCACGGTTTTTAGAAAAGACACTGATGTCAACAATGCACTCCAGTTTCAAAGTTTTCACCCTCCTAGTCTGAAGAAGAATCTTCCTTTCTCACAGTTCATGATACTGAAAAGAATTTGTTCAGAGACCACTGATCTCGAACTACATCTTGGGATACAACAAAAGAAATATAAAGAAAGGGGATACCCCCAAGAATTACTGGATCAAGCGAAAACCCGTATCCTAGCGCAGGATCGGAGTAATCTGCTCAAACAGAAACCCAAAGTAAAAACAGAGTGGCATGTGTTTGTGTCTAAATTTTGTACTGGCACACAAAAAATAAAAAACATCATAAACCGCCACTGGGGGCTTCTAGAAAATGAACCAGATTTCCAAGGCATTTTTCGATTAAAACCGTTGTTTGCATTTACCAGATCAAAAAATCTGAAGGAGATATTGAAATTCTCATCAAAACAGAAACAACAAACTTCGTACAAAGGAATGAAGAAGTGTTCAAATTGTGTACACTGTAACAACGTAATTGTAGGAGCAAATCTACATCATCCACATACAGGAAAAGACATCAAGTTATTTCATAATTCTGATTGTAACTCAATGAACCTGATTTACTACATTCAATGCCCATACGGAAAACTATATGTAGGGAAGACAGAAAGGAAATTGAAATTAAGGATCTTCGAACATAAAAGTACCATTAGGACCCAAAACACTAGGGGTCCATTAGGATGGCGCATCCTAACGGAGGAGTGGACCGCCCGCTAACAGTGCGGGGGTCCCGACAATGGCATTAGAATGCGCCCGCCACACAGGCGGGCGCATCCTGTATGTTTACCATTGCGGCGGGCGGAGCAGGATTCCCCGCCCGCCGCAATGGTAAAAGTGCACGTTTTACTTTTCAACGCGCAACATGACAGGCACCGCGCGGTGCCTGCCATGTTGCACTCTGAAATGCGGGGGGGGTACCATTGGTACCCCCATGTGCACCCCCTAAGCCACGGACTCCCAGGGGACCCGCAAGGGGCCCCCGCAGGGAGTCTCTGCATGCCTTTCCGTGGCGGCATTGCCACCACGGAAATGCATTGTGAAAAGCACATTGTTATATGGCGGGCGGTGTCTACAAGACACCGCCACCATGTTACAGGTTTTCCGCCCCGGCTGCTAGGCGACCGGGGCGGAAAACAGGCGGGCGGTGTTTCGCACCGCCACAGTCCCCTCCGCCATCCTAATATGGCAGAGGGGAATTGGGTTGATGATGTCGGGCGGATTTCCTCCGCCAGGCTGGCGGTAGCCACCGCCAGCCTGGCGGTGAAAATCCGCCCGACATCATAATGGACCCTTAAGAGTAGTTTACCCACGCACTGGATGGAAGAGAGACACAGTATTGCACAATTGCAGTTCTCAGTGTTAGAACAAGTGCAACTCTTTGAAGGTACGGATCTCACCAGATCCCTCCTTCGAAGAGAAATATATTGGATAAAAAGGCTAGGTACCCAAGATCTTAAAGGGTTGAATGAACGCATAGATTTTGCGTGCTTTCTGTAATGAGTGCTAATGAAAGTTCTTTGTACCTGTAAATGCGTGTAATGCTAAAAATATGTATCACACTGTTATTTGTTACATCTAAAACCCACCTTCTTTGACTTTATCTTTTTTATTTTGTTACACATACTCACACTTGTTTTGACTGCTTTTGGAATTGATGTTTGTCGGGAGTGGTATTGTCCATAAAGTTTTTTATGTTCATAAAAAGAAAATAAGGGGATACGATCTGTTTGACCTGTCACGGAGTGATGTTCGTAGTAGGCTCAGAGACTTGCTTATGGTGTTTTTAGTGAAAACAGTGGATTTGTAACCTATTTCTGACTAGACACAGTGTTTATTTGTATGTACTTGGGATACACTCTTTGAGAGATTTTTCCGATTCAATTGACGACTTTGATTGCATTGGAGCCGGAGTAGAGTTTCCCTTTCCAAGATGGCGCGGAGGTTGTTGGAGTCCGTTGTTGATGTTCTTAAATAGATCGGGAGAGTAGAGTTCCCGGTAAGACTCTTTCTGGGCAGATGCCGGTGTACTTAGGATACCGATGAGTAGCAGCAGAGGGAACTGAAGGAAACGGTTGAATCCACTCAGAAGGTACGAATGCGTTTGAAGGTGTTCTCTAGTGTTTTGGTTAGATTTGCAAGCATAGGAATAACGAGTTTGACGGAGGATTCTGTGTTCACAGAAATGGTTAAAGTTTGACTGCGAACGTAGCTGGGAGGACAGAGCAGGTTGTTTTGTTCGGTCTACATGTCTGAATTGTTTTAGGTAATAATCGAGAGACTCATTGCCAACATTATTCGATAGAATGTATTTGAGAAGCAAAACATCAAGAAGGTTTTTTGTGTTTTTAGTTGGAAGTTGTCCCGTTCATCGTCGGATGACGTAAGCAATGATTTCCTATGTATTTCACTTTTCACGGATTGGTGTGGTGAAGGGTTTCAAACATTTTCTTTGATTTGAAAGGTGGTTCAATACTGTGTATACAGATGATACCATACAACAATGAGTTTTATCGTATTTTTATGACTTATACAAGTTCTAGTTGGATATGATGCTGAAAACTGTTTATACATTATTTTTGTAGATTCACAAGGCTCCTGATGAAGGGCCAACCTTCGGCCCGAAATGCATTGAGCCGATAATGGACAACTGAAGGAATTGATTGAATTCTTTGATTAGAATGTACCCTGTGTATTGGGAATTATATGATTTGATGTACATATGTAAAAGGCAAATTATTGATGAAATATTATGAAAAAAGATTTTTCTTTGTGTCGAATTAAAATTTGAAAGAAAGATAGAGAAATTGTTTAGTGTAGTTAAACATTTCACATAAAGGTGGGAGTCACCCGAGCTATAGTGCGTAGTGGTCGAGTCCTGTGGGCTCGAGGTAAGTAGATTGTAAATGACAATGCCTTTTATTAATTTGTTTTGAAAACCTGCAAGCAGTGCATAAAAACACACTTTGTATGTATAGTCCTTGCTTACGCGAATCAAGGCTGTCAGTAAAAGAGACTGCCAGCTTTGCTTCTTATAAGCAAGGGCTATAAGTACAAAGTGCTTGTTTTGCACAGCTTGCAGGTTTTCAAACGCATAAATAAAAGTCACTGTCATTTACAGATACAAGAAAGACAGTCACCCAGGCCCTCGTCAGCAGCAGACTTGACTACGGAAATGCCCTCTACGCGGGAGCCCCGACCAAGCTCATCAAACAACTACAACGCATCCAAAACACCTGGTGGTTTTAATTGTCTCTGAGATTTCCAATAGAGCTGTTTAAGTACTCACTCGGGTAAAGCACCTGGCTGACCTCAATAAAATCTGTAATAATGACATTCACATATTTCTCCAAAGCCTTGGAGACATAAGGTAGAAGCGATAGGGGTCTGTAATTGCTGGCTACCAAAGGGTCAGCTAGTGGTTTTCATGTCCTACCTTTCACATACACTGCACCCTGACCATGGGGGTACCTTGGGCCTACCTGAGGGGTGCCTTACATTTAAAAAAAGGGAAGATTTGGGCCTGGCGAGTGGTTGCAATTGCCAGGGCAACATAGCAATTTACAACTGCACGCGCAGACACAGCAGTCGCAGGTCTGAGACACATTTACGGGGCTACTTATGTGGGTTGTACAACCAGTGCAGCATTTGGTTTAGAGGCCTTGGCACACTGAGTGCACTTTACTAGGGACTTACCAGTAAATCAAATATGGCAATCATGGATAGCAAATCATATTCACAATTTACACAGAGAGCATACACACATTAGCACTGATCAGCAGTGGTAAAGTGCCCCGAATCCTATAGCCAACAAATATAGTGTCAGAAAAATAGGAGGTAAAATGTTTGGAAAGAAACCTTCAAAAAAGTGCCAGGTCTAACAGGCCCTGTCTCCATCCAAATGCCTGTCACCGTTTTCAGAAAATGCAGCTGAAATACTGACACTGTGCAAAAAGTAATAAGGGTAACATAAGACAAAAAAGGTATGCAAATATTTAAGAACGTTTCATACAAATGAAATGTTTGAATGAAATATATATTAGCAGAAAAAAGATGACGGACGGGAGCACGATCGGGGGTGGGGAGTTAGGTTTAAGAAATTGCTCCTTTGTGTTTGACTTGTTCTACACTAAGCGGATCCTGCTTTGTATAAATTGGCATGTATATTACACTACATATGTTATGGATCTAACTTAATCCTGAAAACACATTAGTCTCTGTACAGTCCTATATGCTGTACATGATAATGTGTTTGGAGAAATGCAGATAAAAACAAATAAAAAAAACCAGAAAAAAGGATCTCTTTTTGTGTAGCATGTTATATGTTACAAATGGAGTTAAGAAACAACAATTTATTTGCTGTGATCTAATTCTCGACTTCTGCTAAATCTAGAAAATGTTTAGAAAATATTATGGTCAAAAGAAGGATCTACAAAGCGTTCCTTTCTTCATTTGAATCTCATTTGAATATAGTCAAAGAAAATAGAAAATAGTTTTATATAGCGCGTGATGCTGCACCCAAGAGTGTTTGCAAGCACATTCAGAGTCAGCACTTTTATAAACTAGGCTCTGGAAAATGAAACAGTTCACCCAGAAACCCACAGCTGGGGAGGTAATGATGGGCACTCTCTTCTCACAGCCCCCACTTCAGCTACTGGACCTCGTCTAAAGACATAAAATGCTGTAATGTGACATCGCTATGCAGCATACCGTGCAAAGCAAGGAGCCCGGGGCTCTATGTCTGACACACTCTACCGAGCAAGCAAGAGTTATGCTGGAGACCTAGCAGCATTAGCAGTATTCCACTAAGCAATGGATGGAAGTCTGCCTTCTCATCATGTGCACTCACCGACAGAGATCAGTTGTTACGATGAAACGCAAGACGGAACCTACTGCGGCTCTCCCTTCGTCTGGCTAACATGCATGCTGTTTAGTGAAATCTCCGCCTGTCTGGCCTCCAGGTGTACATAGCCTTACTGTATTACTGTCCCCTGCTTTTGTCTCAATCCTTCTTTACGGGCATTCAGTTCAGAATAAGAAAACATTTACTAATACTTGACGAGGAGGAGATCACGGGGGAGTGGGAGGGAAAGTGAAAGCTTGCCATGTGTGTGTGGTCTTGCAAATGCCACGAGCTATGGGACAGGAGATGTGCAAGCGTACGGAGTCACATGTCCTGTCCCCCTTCAGACGAAAAAACGACGACAATAGGTCTCACCAAGGTGAGATCTCGCATGCGCTGCATCACTAGGCGAGACCTAAAAACTATGGAGGAATGTCTATGAAAGCAACTTGGTACAAGAAGCCAAAACAAACAACACAGTGGAAGGGTGGTACAATGTCTTCCAATCCATACTAGGCAGAACCCAACCTGCACTCTATACATTTATAGAATCCCTACAAAAAGAGCAAAGCTACCAACAACTACGAATGGTAAATTGCACCTAAACTTAGCAAACAAACCAAAAGAATATGCAACATGCTACAATTCAAAGTAAAACTCTTCATAAACAACAAAGTAGCAGATTACTTAGGGCCTCATTATGAGTACTGCGGTCTACAGAACCGCTGTACTCACTGTAGCGATCCAACCACTTCTACATTATGGGCCTGCCCACAGTATTACAAGTGTGGCTGCTGGGTCTGTCGGGGAGCCAAGATCCTGCTGTGGTCAGAGGCAGGAATATGCTGGCTGTGCCACAGTGGCACTGATGAGTATATTATGAGCTGCCTTTCCACCTACCTTTTCATAATAATAATAATAATAATAAATCCACATTTGTAAAGCGCACAATCACCCGTAAGGGTCTCTAGGCGCTGGGGGCCGTCGGGAAGATTAAGCAAGCTATTGCCCAGAGTCACATGGTGCTGGGCTAATCTGCCGCCGGAGCCGGGGATCGAACCCTGATCCCCAGATTCCAGCGTCAGTCGCCCTGGCCGCGACCTTCGCACTCGTGGTAGAGGTCTCGTAGTTATGGAGTCTCTGCACTCAGGGTGAAATCTCTGCAATGAGAATTCTCATTGCAGAGATTCCATCCTGAGCGTAGAGACTACCCCACGATGGCGGTATCTCCACCACGAATGTGGAGGTCCTTTGTGAATCAGGCCCTAAATGTACTGAAAATAAAAAACAACACTATAACTTACCTCTAGAACTCCCCCCTACAACCCTCTGTTGTATAGTGTTTTAGATTCCGAATTAATTTTCCTGATGCATGCCCTTATATTGGTACAATTCGCATTGCCCTTATATAGACATAGAAATCAAGCCCTTATTTAGGCATAGCCCATGCTACCCAAAGACAGGCATGGCTACTTCCATCCGTTCATCAACGTCACAACGATTTTTTGGAAAACCAGACTCTTAAGCTGTTAGGGACTTCCCCTTGCTTGAATATTGCTTGAATATTGATTTCTCCAAGAACTAATTTATTATGCATGAACAACTATTCCTAGGGGTTCATCCATGACGTTCATATGCCCGACTTTACGGGAAACCTGGCATTCATAAACACCTTCAAGGTATAAATATGCCTTCACTTGCTATGGCAAAGCACAGTGTGGTTTGGTGCAGTTCGACTACATACTTGCCCGACGCAGCTCGCTACAGCAAGTGCCGAAGAACGCCGACTCTCTAGCTGACAGACTGACAGGAAGCTGTCCTTCTCTGACGAGAATCCAGCTCCAGTGTTTCTGACTCCCATTGCGGGGTGTTGGGAAATCGAGTCCGAGACAGAGATACCAACCTCGTTCATTCTAAAGGTATGGAGCTGATTAGAACCTAGAGAAACCTTTAGCAGTTCTTGGCAGAACTAAAACTTATGCTAAGCAGCACCTACTTCTTCCTTGGTACTAGACCTAGGTTAGGTACATTGGGGTAGGCGTATTTTAGAAGCACTAGTTGAGTATTTTAGCCTGTGTTATTTATGTATGTATTTTTATATATGTCATAGCACAAGACACCACTATTACAGTATTATTTTATATTACTGTTTGCGCTATACGCATTATACTTTGCATTCTGTCCAACGATTGTAGCAGTTCACCTCTCTTGCATGAGAAAGAAGACTGTTCAATAAACCCTTTTGTTGAAACGCCCGTCTCTCTATTTTCTCTGCAACTCTGTAGAAACGAAGCATGCACGATTGACTGAGTAAAATAGGTATCTATTGTTTCCACGACTCTGAAGATATTTGTTCCAGTCGGAAACAAAGTTGTAATGTTTATGCGGTTGTCAGAAACTAATCCCTTCTTGTGTATTCAAGAAAGTTTCTAGTGACCTTTGAGCTAGCTGGTACTCACAGTTAAGTTTAGTATAGTCGATAGAGACATACTGACCTCAGTCCTATGTCACATCTATAGGATATATTATTTCAATGCGCAGAGCCTATTGGGAATATAGGAACTACACTACACCTCTACCCTCAAACTCCTAAATAAAAACTTTAAAAGAACTTGCCTGTTCTGACAAACAGCAGCACCTTCCCGCAACCTAGATTACGGAAAATAGGCTACAAGTGACACAAATAGAGTCAAAATAGACGGTAGCGGTAAAAAAAAGCTGCTAGATAAACCCAAAAAAAAGATTATCTCCATGGAAGTTAATCAGAAAATAAGAGGCTCATTACGATGGCGGGCGGACCAGAGCCTGCCCGCCAATGTTGCGGTGTGTGGGACCGCCCGCCAGACATGTGGCGGTCCTACCACTACAATTAGGATGCCCCCCCCACACTGGCGGGCATATCCAGGGCCTTTAACATTGAGGACGGTGCTGCTGGCGCAATGTTAGAATGGCATACACTGTATTTCCCTGCATTACGTGGCAGGCACCATGCGGTGACTGTCACACAGTGCAGGGAAATGCAGGGGACATGGTACCCATACAGTGCAGCAACACCCCCCCCCCCACAACAAGGGGGCCCGCCTATCTTTCCACGGTGGGATGCCCCCCGCGAAAAGACAGGTGGAAAGGGATATCGTTATCACTACAGTGGTGCCTGTGCATGGCACCGCCGCAAGGCTGGTCTAGCTTTTGGTTCCGCAAGGCGGGCAAAAACGGGCCACCTTGCGGAACTGTGGCAGACAGTCTTTGCGCCCGCCACGCTGCCCTGAGATTTCCCCCACCATCATAATATGGCAGGGGGAACATTGCTGCCAGATGGCGGAGGGCCCGCCACCTCACGGCTGGTGGTGATGGTCCCTCCGCCATCATAATGAGCTCTTACATTACAAATATTTAGAAAATTCAAAATTGAATCAATTATTAAACATGTTAAATAGGTTGTCATTAGAAAATGTAAAAGACATTGTAAAGTATGTATTAAATAATGCTATTAAAAATGCAATAATTTATACATAATAAAAAAACTTAAGTAAAAATGTGATTAAGAATATGTTTATGAAACATGAATTAATGTTAAAAAAAAATTACAAATAGAAAAACATTACCTAATAATGTACAAAATAAAATACTATTTAAATACGATTTACACCGTAATAATAATAACAATGGATGAAATATTGTTTTATTTCACAATATATACACTTATTATAACTATAAATGTTAAAAAATGTAAAAATATACTTTAAATATACCTTAAAAAATGAATACAAATTGAAAAATGTGTTCCATATCTTTATTCTATGAAAATATGTAAATAATAATGTTCTTTATTACAAATATACAGCCAACTACTATGTTAATTATATTTCTAAACATCAACAATACTAATTAAATGACAGAAACTTCTCCTACTATATATAACTACATTTTAACAAAGACTAAAATGGTTACAGTAAATATCTCCACTTCAATGTAAACACTAAAAGCCTTATTGTGTGTTTGGTGGTGCGGTAGTGGGTCTGCCACGCCACCGCCCCACACCGCCAAGCCTATGTACGCACCACCCACCATATTATGACTTTTCTTGTCACTGGTGGAAGGTTCTTTGGTGGTCCCATGGCGGTGCCTATGAAATAGGCACTGCAATGGGAATGTCAAAGGCAGTACCTGCACTGAATGGACCCAATTTGAATATAATTCTAGATCTTGGCACTTGAGAAAAACCTTCGATTTTCCTGTGCCAGGTTTCTGTTGTATTATAAGGATGCCAGTCCTTTGTCCTTTGTGACAAGATACCTTTTGAGTGTATGTGCACTCTACAGACTCCCATAACATAATGTAATAATTTACCATAGAATGACAACAAATGTCACCATCCTGTGCATCAAATGATAGTGGAAAGTAGAACAGTGATAACTGGTTACTAATATAGATATTTACTTGTTTTCAGAGCACCTTATACCAACTTGTAGCAAGCGTGTAATTGCTTCATATTTTGACAGAGTTGAGATGCAATGTAAGGTGATCAAGATTATAAAATGTGGTGCCGTTGAGAAGCTTGCATTACAATACCTTTGTCTCCTTGATCAAAAGTGAGCATCTTAGCCTCAAAACTGATTGTACTTCTGAATATCAAGGCCATGATTATTTTGGTACAAGAATATTGTGGATAAAATATTGAAGAGCAAAATATCGAAAAGTTAGTGCACATGGAGTATGTAGATATAGGTGTACTATTGCTAACTCCACGTCTACGTACCTTAAGCATATATATATTGTCAAAGTACATTTATGTGTAGAAAATCTATACTTACTTACCTTTTGATATTTTGGATTCAATATTTTGTCCTTGATATTTGCTTTTCTCTATATTCTGACTTCAATATTCAGGGACCACCAAGAGAAGTACGGATATACACTTGCAGCTTTAGATAACCAATCAACTATTAGGTGTGCCTCTCTGAGCAGTCACCTGATTTACGGATCCACATAACTAACTAACAAGGACACTAGAATCATTCCTTCAAATGAACATGACAGTTTTTCTTTCCGTTAGGAACCAGATATTATGCTGTTAGAGGAAGAGACAGAAACCTCACTGCATAAAACTCATGGTATTACCATGTCCAGCAGGCAATGCAGGTACTGCTTGTCCAGCCCCTTAGGGCTTTATTACGAGTTTGCCAGTCCTCCTGTTGGCATGCCACTCCCGCACCGATAGGAGGATCGTCAAGCCCGTAGCATCCACTGGATTACGGTGGTGCTGCAGTGGTCTCCGGCCAGTGGTCTGTAAACAGCAGAGTGGCCATGTAACAATGCCTGCAGCACATTTGTGCATGGTGTGGCGTGCACCATGTCATGCATGCTACACCGTGCAGCAAATGGGGGTGCAATTCTAGGAGGACACAGCATATGCCCCCCTGCATTCCCCCTTCAGGCCCAGAAGCAGCAGGGGGCCCTGTTAGGGGCGGTGGTGGTGGACAGTCAAATCGGAATATAAGAATATGCTCTGCAGTGCCAGAATATTGGAATATACTCAGTGGTGCGGGCACGGCACCACCTGCATATTCCTGGCCATTTCCAGACTACCAATGCAGCAGAATCCTTGATTCTGGCATAGCCGGCGGTCTTGTGGCAGTCCGACCGCCACACTCATAATACGGCGGGCTGACCACCAATGTGGCGGTGGTCGGACTGCCACCATGAGTACGGCAGTCATGGGCACCGCCGTACTCTTAATAAGGCCCTTTGTCTTAGCCACATAAAGCATGATGTAAGAATGTAAGTCTTTGAAAACCTGTATATATTCGTTCTGAAAGTTCCTCTGCCTTTTACCTTTTTGGTAACAGTTTATAGTACCAACGATCCTAAAGGGCACCTCAAACTACAACTTGATACTTCTCACGGACTCCCTTTTGGTGTACCCTGAGCGGTGTCGAGACACTCAGGGGGCTTATTTACAAGCCCCTTGCGCCACTTTTGCGTCACTTTTCCCATGTTAAAAGTGATGCAAAAGTGGTGCAAGGGGCTTGTAAATCTGCCCCTCAATTCTTTTTCCCAGCCTGCACTCTTAAAGTGGTAGTGCCCCTAGCACCCTGTGCACAAGGCCTGCCTCAGGGGAGAACGATCATAGTGTTTCTGATTTTTTAGAGTGCAGTAGTTACACTCTGAAGAGCTGCCTACGTGACTGGAGGAAATGTCTACTACCAAAAAACAGAGGAACAGAAAGAGGATGTAGCGGTTGTGCATTGACCTTCATTTCACAGGCTTACATTATATGACTGTATGCGCCTGCAATTTATGGTGCCAATAAGTTTACACCAGATGGCATAGTAAATATGGTCATAATAATTCCCTCTTTATAGTTCCTATTATATGTCGCTTTACATTTGGCATTAAATGTACTGTCAACCTGGCCAGCCCATTTACCACGGAGGGGGTAATATGTGTCATGCTAACCTTGATATGCATGTGTGTCTGCACCTCTGGAGACAGGTTATATTGAGAAAAATTGCAGAACCAGGTAGTTGCATTCATTTTGCAGTGTTTTAATGTGCTTCAGTGGGATCTTGGTGTTCTTTATGTACTTTAAACTAGATTTACTGGTTTTCTATTCACTTCCTTGCATTAATTCCAGTGCTGTCATCAGGGTCAAAGG
This sequence comes from Lissotriton helveticus, assembly GCF_964261635.1. Lineage (NCBI taxonomy): Eukaryota > Metazoa > Chordata > Amphibia > Caudata > Salamandridae > Lissotriton > Lissotriton helveticus. The sequence goes on along the minus strand of NC_136069.1, from coordinate 351,042,032 downwards.
TTGGGTGATGTTTCCTTCTGTGATTTCAGTAAGGTCAAAGGGTATGCTATGTTCCTTCCAGTGAAGTCATTAGGTTGAAATATCATATGGTGACTAGTCTCCTTTCCCACAGCCCTGCTATCCCTTGAGGCACATTGAGTTTAAGACTGCATTTTACACGCATTCATTTGCTAGCTATTTGCTGGTAAAAAGATAGTCTAGTTGCCAGCTATACACACCTGAGGGCACCAATCTGCCTTAGCAGCCGCATTCTGATCCCTTGTCCATTAGTGACTGGCAAGTGGCCTCGACTGAATGCCGTCTGCTGCGTTAGCACATGGATAATTTGAAACAGGCTGATAAGTGTTTCTGTAAAACACAATGGCATAAACAAAGGTTCATTTCTTATTTTTAAAAACAAGGAAAATCTAGCACGTATTTTATATTCTTTCTCTGAATTTTTGGCCTTTTACCAATCTAGAATTGTGGCTCGGTTCCTCAAAAGGTGAAAGTGGCTGAGGTCTCGCGCCTTCTGACAGGACCTTGACTTCCCACACTGGGCAGATGTGCGCATGTCATAACCGAAGTCAGAAGAAGAGAAAGAGGACTGCATGAGGCTGAATTGTTCTTGGCATGAGTGCTGGAAGTAAGGGCAAGTGTGGTGGGAGGGGGGCGGCAGTCCCACCAGAATAACTGCGCTGGAGTTCAGAAAGGTGAATCAGCAATAAGGATGCCTTTTAATGTTGTTTTTATCTTGTGGCATTTGCTGTGTGGTCAAAGACAGAGATTCAGTGTCAGACTATATCTTCTGACAAGTTGCTTCCTATTCTTTTCATTTAGCATTATTGTGTACTTTTGCTTTTCTGACTGCAAAGTGAGAGGATTTTTTAAAGTGAACTGTGACACAATTTTGCTGGGGAGCAGGGAGTTTGAAAGAAAAAGCTGTAGAATATAATTTTTGGTGTAATGCAAAAAATGTAAATATCTGTAAATGAACTGTACAAATCTGTCAGTAATTAGGAAAGATGACAAAAAAGGGGGAACAGAGAAAGGACAATGTTTACCGGGGTCCAATGTACGTGTCCTACAACTGGAAGTCAAAAGCGTGTACAGAGTTCCCCACACAAGGTAAAGTAAAATGAGGGAATGACTCTCTCTCTAGGGAGCGTAGGTAGTGTAACAGGGAGTAAGGTAATCCCTTAACGGAATTGAGGATGCCTCACACAATTCAAAGGTTGGACGAATGTTGCCATCCCACCCGATGATTGTATCGTGTCATCATTGGCCTCCTGCTCCAACGGCAGGCTGGCGGTGCAATGCCTGTCGGGTAGCACTGAGTGCTACACTTTAGCGGAGTTCTTTTATTCCTTAGCCAATGGATGCATGTGTGTGAGGGGCCAAAAAACGGAGTGCAGTAGTGAGCGTGAGTGATAATTAAAAAAGGTCAGTAAAGTCCATCGAGACAACTTTAATGATATGGCTCACTGCCTTATTAAAAATGGTGAAAGGAGGGGTACCGAGGCACAAAGGGTAAGGTAGTTTGGCCTCATTCAACCCTCATTAATGGTGCGGTCAACATGTTTCATGCCTCTCAGGCAATTCATCAGGACCTAAATGCTCATCAACTTGCAGGGAGTTTCCACCGTTAGAAAGAATTGAGTATACGACCTGCAGGGTGTCGCAGGATCGAAACCTGCGTGATTTCCCGCCCTAAGAGTGGGGAAAGAGGGAGAGAGGGGCACAATCAGTGTTGGGCCTGTCAATTGAAAAAGTTTTACATGTAGAAACATCATGCAGGATGAGGTATGGTTCAATGACCTCAGCCAAACAAAGTGATAATGCAAGAGAGAGAGAGGAGTATTTACAAAGTTAAATACGTGGGGAAAAAAATGATTTACATTGTAAGTGCCATATGCGATCAATAATAAGGATGCATTAATTTGCTACATATACGGATATACACTCCATGCTTGGTCACTCGTGTGTGTTTTACAGTCAAAGGGTAGTGTATTCATTAGACCAAAAATAGAAACTTAAAACCAGAACCATAGGCACTGCGCTGGGTGCAGGAAAGTGGGAGAAGGGACACCAGGGTAAATACTCTCAAGAAGTTCTTACCCGTAGTCCCTGGTCGGCAGATCCCACAGACTGTCCTTGTGGGGCCAGAGCTATCAGGTAATTACCTAAATGGAATCAATATATGTTCCGGTCATGGTCGTGGTTGACGGAGCAGGGCAGATTCAAGTGGGTCCCGAGGCGGTAAAGCCATGGGGATCGCCAATTAATGACACATAGAATCATCGTGTCCGTAGACCACACCTTACCTTGTTCGCTCGAGGCACTAGGCTTGTAGGCACCTACCCCTCCCACAGAGGCGAGATCGCAGGACAGCCGGTAATCCGGTGAGTGGCTGAGCCGATTAAAAAGAAACAGAATGCCGCGGGCGCCGTGATGGGCGTGTGTGGAAAGCGTTGCTAGGTAACGCGGACAAGCGTGGTGTGGAAAGAGAGGACAGCCACACGCCGATAGGCGTTCACAGGCAAGCGCCATCTTGGAACGGGGTAGCCCCAATGGTGGGTGGATGTTAAAGGTGCCTTAATGGATAAAGAAGGGTAGAACTTGGACTCGAGTCAGAACAATCCAAGTATGGGTTATCTGGCTAGCATATTCCAAGGCACAGAATCATTAAGACCATGTTCATCTGCACGGAGACGATGCACCCATCGCTGTTCCATTCTGAATAGGGCCTGTTGATTAACGGAAGGGTGGCATTCGAGGATAGTCCATTGTATATTCTCCGCCAGGTGGTTATGTTGTCTACAGTGTTCATACAGCCTGGTGTGGCTCTTTTTACAGCGGATGTTGCTGTTATGTTCCATGATGCGTAGTTTCACAATGCGCATCGTCATGCCGATGTAGATCATCTTGCATGGGCATGTTAGCATATAAATGCATCTTGCGCTGTTGCAGTTTGTGTGCTTGCTGAGGTGCCAGGTAAAATTCCTCGGGAATTCTATGGTTTTGCCCTGGATAGTTTGATGGCAAACCACACAGGATCCACAACGGTAATGTCCCGTGACCGGTGGTAGATCCCAGAGTGTATTGACTGGGCGGGTGCTCGATTTCTTGGGGCGAGTATGGATCAGGGTATCCTTGAGGTTGGGTGTCCTCTTAAATGCAAAACGGGGCCGGGGTAAATCCAGGCCCGCCGTATTGAGGATTCCCCAATGCGAGTTCACAGTCTTCTTTATGAACGTGGAATTCCTTGTGTAGGACGTCACGCACGTGATCGTGTCATCTTTCTCTTTGGTATGGACTTCCAGCAGTGAGTCTCTGTTGTTATTGGGAGCTCTTTTTGATGATGTCTTAAGAAGCCGAGTTGGGTACCCCCTATCCTGAAGCTTATGTTGGAGGGTACTGGCTTCTTGTTTGTAGTCTGTTACTGATGTACAGTTTCTGCGGAGCCGTAGAAATTGCCCAAATGGCAAATTGTCCCTTAGGGATCTGGTGTGGTGACTGTTATACAAGAGTAGACTGTTCCTGTCGGTCTCTTTCTTGAAAAGGGTTGTCGTAATTGCTGTAGGATCCAACCGAATTGTCAGATCTAGAAAGGGTACAGATGTTTCAGAGATCGTGCCTGTGAATTTCAAAAAGGGGTCTTGCAGGTTAATCCACGTGCAGAAGGCTTCACAGCTGGTCCGATCACCTTTCCAGAAGACTAAAATATCGTCGATATATCGACGCCAGAGTGTGAGATTTTCTCGGAATGGGTTCTGTTCAGGTGGGTAGATGTGGTTTTTTTCAAAGGTAGCCATATAAATACAGGCCAAGCTCGGTGCGAATGTCGAACCCATCGAGGTCCCGCGGATCTGGTGGTAGAGTTGTGACTCATACCTAAAAAAGTTTTCAGTGAGGGCTATATGGGCTAGCTCCATGATGAAGGCTATCGGGGTGGGGGAGGACCATTCCTCCTGTCGCAGAACAGAGTCCACAGCCTCCAAGGTGGCTTCTTGAGGAATATTGGTATACAACGCCTCTACGTCTAAGGTTAAAAGGAGATCAACATCTTCTCTACCATCCACTTCATTGATCAGACGGAGGACGTCTCTAGTGTCCTGTAGGTATGAGGGAATCTGCTTTACCAAAGGCTGAAGAAAGGCGTCGCAGAACTGGGATAATGGCTCGAGGAGTGACCCAATTCCGGAGACAATGGGTCTCCCTGGGACTGGGGTAGTCCCTTTATGAATCTTTGGGAGGGTATAGAAGTAAGGCGTGACGGGTTCCGTTGTGGTAAGTAACTCAGCCTCTTTCTTGCTAATCCATTCGTTGGTCTCAGCTTCAATTATGAGGCTCATGATGGTCGTCGTCAGCCGTTTAGTGGGGTCCTCAGTTAGAGGTCTGTAGTGTGTAGTATTGGACAGTTGTCGTCTGCATTCACGGTCGTAGTCCTCATAATCCTGTATGACTGTGGCTCCCCCCTTGTCTGCCTGTTTGATGACAACAGATTCATCCCTGCCCAGATTGATGGACGCTTGTCTTTCTGCAGACGTCAGGTTGTGAAAAGGTTTGACGTATGGTTTGTTCTGCAGGCTCATCAGGACTGCTCGTTCAAAAGTCAGGACTTCCGGGGGAACCATCCCATCAGTAGGGGTAAAGGTGGACGGTTTCCTCAATCCAGTGTCTTGACTGGTAGACTCAGGTTTATTGTCAAAGAAAGCACGAAGGCGTACTTTCCTGAATAGTTGTTTTATCTCAATCATTTCTTGGAAGCTGTCTGGGATCGGTGTTGGAACAAACCCAAGACCTTTTTCCAAAACGTTCTTCTCCGTCGATGAGAGGACTTTATTTGAGAGATTGACAATCAGACTCGTCTCCCCCTGGATGTTATGCTCCTGGTTTCCATTGTTGATTTGAGAGATTGACAATCAGACTCGTCTCCCCCTGGATGTTATGCTCCTGGTTTCCATTGTTGATCAACAACAATGGAAACCAGGAGCATAACATCCAGGGGAATGGTCCTCCCCCACCCCGATAGCCTTCATCATGGAGCTAGCCCATATAGCCCTCACTGAAAACTTTTTTAGGTATGAGTCACAACTCTACCACCAGATCCGCGGGACCTCGATGGGTTCGACATTCGCACCGAGCTTGGCCTGTATTTATATGGCTAACTTTGAAAAAAACCACATCTACCCACCTGAACAGAACCCATTCCGAGAAAATCTCACACTCTGGCGTCGATATATCGACGATATTTTAGTCTTCTGGAAAGGTGATCGGACCAGCTGTGAAGCCTTCTGCACGTGGATTAACCTGCAAGACCCCTTTTTGAAATTCACAGGCACGATCTCTGAAACATCTGTACCCTTTCTAGATCTGACAATTCGGTTGGATCCTACAGCAATTACGACAACCCTTTTCAAGAAAGAGACCGACAGGAACAGTCTACTCTTGTATAACAGTCACCACACCAGATCCCTAAGGGACAATTTGCCATTTGGGCAATTTCTACGGCTCCGCAGAAACTGTACATCAGTAACAGACTACAAACAAGAAGCCAGTACCCTCCAACATAAGCTTCAGGATAGGGGGTACCCAACTCGGCTTCTTAAGACATCATCAAAAAGAGCTCCCAATAACAACAGAGACTCACTGCTGGAAGTCCATACCAAAGAGAAAGATGACACGATCACGTGCGTGACGTCCTACACAAGGAATTCCACGTTCATAAAGAAGACTGTGAACTCGCATTGGGGAATCCTCAATACGGCGGGCCTGGATTTACCCCGGCCCCGTTTTGCCTTTAAGAGGACACCCAACCTCAAGGATACCCTGATCCATACTCGCCCCAAGAAATCGAGCACCCGCCCAGTCAATACACTCTGGGATCTACCACCGGTCACGGGACATTACCGTTGTGGATCCTGTGTGGTTTGCCCTCAAACTATCCAGGGCAAAACCATAGAATTCCCGAGAAATTTTACCTGGCACCTCAGCAAGCACACAAACTGCAACAGCGCAAGATGCATTTATATGCTAACATGCCCATGCAAGATGATCTACATCGGCATGACGATGCGCATTGTGAAACTACGCATCATGGAACATAACAGCAACATCCGCTGTAAAAAGAGCCACACCAGGCTGTATGAACACTGTAGACAACATAACCACCTGGCGGAGAATATACAATGGACTATCCTTGAATGCCACCCTTCCGTTAATCAACAGGCCCTATTCAGAATGGAACAGCGATGGGTGCATCGTCTCCGTGCAGATGAACATGGTCTTAATGATTCTGTGCCTTGCAATATGCTAGCCAGATAACCCATACTTGGATTGTTCTGACTCGAGTCCAAGTTCTACCCTTCTTTATCCATTAAGGCACCTTTAACATCCACCCACCATTGGGGCTACCCCGTTCCAAGATGGCGCTTGCCTGTGAAAGCCTATCGGCGTGTGGCTGTCCTCTCTTTCCACACCACGCTTGTCCGCGTTACCTAGCAACGCTTTCCACACACGCCCATCACGGCGCCCGCGGCATTCTGTTTCTTAAGCGGCTCAGCCACTCACCGGATTACCGGCTGTCTTGCGATCTCGCCTCTGTGGGAGGGGTAGGTGCCTACAAGCCTAGTGCCTCGAGCGAACAAGGTAAGGTGTGGTCTACGGACACGATGATTCTATGTGTCATTAATTGGCGATCCCCATGGCTTTACCGCCTCGGGACCCACTTGAATCTGCCCTGCTCCGTCAACCACGACCATGACCGGAACATATATTGATTCCATTTAGGTAATTACCTGATAGCTCTGGCCCCACAAGGACAGTCTGTGGGATCCGCCGACCAGGGACTACGGGTAAGAACTTCTTGAGAGTATTTACCCTGGTGTCCCTTCTCCCACTTTCCTGCACCCAGCGCAGTGCCTATGGTTCTGGTTTTAAGTTTCTATTTTTGGTCTAATGAATACACTACCCTTTGACTGTAAAACACACACGAGTGACCAAGCATGGAGTGTATATCCGTATATGTAGCAAATTAATGCATCCTTATTATTGATCGCATATGGTACTTACAATGTAAATCATTTTTTTCCCCACGTATTTAACTTTGTAAATACTCCTCTCTCTCTCTTGCATTATCACTTTGTTTGGCTGAGGTAATTGAACCATACCTCATCCTGCATGATGTTTCTACATGTAAAACTTTTTCAATTGACAGGCCCAACACTGATTGTGCCCCTCTCAACCTCTTTCCCCACTCTTAGGGCGGGAAATCGCGCAGGTTTCGATCCTGCGACACCCTGCAGGTCGTATACTCAATTCTTTCTAATGGTGGAAACTCCCTGCAAGTTGATGAGCATTTAGGTCCTGATGAATTGCCCGAGAGGCATGAAACATGTTGACCGCACCATTAATGAGGGTTGAATGAGGCCAAACTACCTTACCCTTTGTGCCTCGGTACCCCTCCTTTCACCATTTTTAATAAGGCAGTGAGCCATATCATTAAAGTTGTCTCGATGGACTTTACTGACCTTTTTTAATTATCACTCACGCTCACTACTGCACTCCGTTTTTTGGCCCCTCACACACATGCATCCATTGGCTAAGGAATAAAAGAACTCCGCTAAAGTGTAGCACTCAGTGCTACCCGACAGGCATTGCACCGCCAGCCTGCCGTTGGAGCAGGAGGCCAATGATGACACGATACAATCATCGGGTGGGATGGCAACAGTCGTCCAACCTTTGAATTGTGTGAGGCATCCTCAATTCCGTTAAGGGATTACCTTACTCCCTGTTACACTACCTACGCTCCCTAGAGAGAGAGTCATTCCCTCATTTTACTTTACCTTGTGTGGGGAACTCTGTACACGCTTTTGACTTCCAGTAATTAGGAAAGTACAAACAGTGCACATTTTCGTGGTATTCTGAAGTAGCATAGAAGCAAATAATAATGGATTAAGGCAGATTTAAAAAGCTAGGCACTTTATTTAGGACCCCATTACGAATTTTGGTGGTGCATGGGTGGGTGGCTCACCAGACGCGCCCCTGCACTGCCAAGAGTCACTGCCACCCGCCCGCCAGATTACAAGTCATTTTGTGGGGGGAGAACGGCTGTAGGAAGCTGGCTCTGTATATACTATACCAAAGTAAGGTATAGTGTGCTCAGAGTTGCCTGAGGTATAGCGGACGCTAATATTAGACAAGTACTAACAGCTCTCTTTGTGGAAACGTGGGCAAGCAATTGGGCTTATCCAGAGGGTGTGTTAAGCATTTAACTCAAGGCTGATGGCACACACTCAGAGACTAAATCCAGACCAATTAGTTCAGTATAAAAAGATATACTTATTTTTTATTTGTAGAAACAAGCAGGACTTGACACAGGTAAGTAAAAAGACTTTCAAATGTACAGTTGCACACAGAAATGCAATTGTGGGTTGTATTGGAATAGTTTACAGGTTTGTATTACTTTTTAAAACAGTTTAAAATACAGATTACCTTTGATTACTATTGGATAACTTTTCAATTACTTTCAAAATTTGAGGTGATATGCCAAGACATCACACACTGGAGGTTGTCACTTAGCTAAGTAGGACAATTCTTAAATGAAAGCACAGTTAGATTATTTTCGTACAAAACAGTAGATCAACAGAGAAATGTTTTAGGAACAAAACTGGTAACACAGGAAAAAGAGTGTTATTGGTTCTCAGGTAAGTAAATGACTTTCGAATAGGAGTTTTGGGGATTAGGACCAAGGTTCCCCAAGATCCAGTTGGGTACTCAATTTGCACCGCCAGCGGCACTAGTTGCATAGTGCAGGGGCCCAATTTGAGCTAATAGGGCTAATGACCCTTCGGTCACGGACTGCTTGCGAACAGGCCACTTGTCTGTGGCAGCAAAGCTCCTGGAGTTAGGATCAGCACTGCTGGGGCAACCAATCAGCAGAGCAGCTGACCTACCAGCAGCACAGTGGCGGCCGGGTGAGGAGTTCCAAGGAGGCGTCGGGACCCTGTGGATTTCAATGAAGATCTCCGGCTTGGAAAAGAGGCTGCAGAGTCAGGGAGGCTTTCTTAAGGCAACCACTAGCTGTAGAGGTAAGTTAGGTTCTTGGGGATTCCTTGACACCATCGGTTGGGCCACCCAAGGTCTTGGGGCATCAGGTGCCGGGGTGTCTATGGTGTCGGGTCTTCTTAACAGCTCAGGTTGGGGGGGACCCTTCAAGGTTGAGGCTGCAGGAGTTGGCTTGAAGCTTGAAGAAAGTTGGGGGTCATCAGATCCTAGGTCAGGATAGCTGGGGAGACCTCTTTGTGGTGTTGGGCCACTTGAGCTCAGGCTGTGGGTGTCAGGTGCGGAGTGGTGCAAAATCGCAAAGCCACCTGGATCCCGATTCTGTGAGTGAGTCTTTGTACGAGCAAGTCCGGTGCTCACTGGAGACAGTCTTTAAGATGGTTGCAGGGCAGGTCCTCTGGGCTCTGGGGGGCTGCTGGATGCTGGACATGCCAGGGTTCCACTGTAGGCAGGTCAGAGTTGGGACAGGATGGTAGGGTTGGGGCCAAAGAAGTTGGGGTCCTCTTCTTCTTGGGTTAGATGGCTCTTTGTTCCTTCCTCTTTATTTCTAGAATCTGAGGAGGCAAGGTTTAGGGTCGCCCATAAATACTAAATTTAGGGGCGTTACAGGGGTGTGCTGGTCAGGACCAATGGGTTCCTTCCTTGGGGTGAGTACACCGCCTATTATGCCACCCTCAAGCTTGAGACTGGGCATGACCCTCTTCCCAATTGGCTGGTTCACCTAATCTCTAAGATTGAGGGGACTGAGATGTGTGCTTCTCCTCGCCCCCCCACCTGAGGGGTGGGGTTGGCAAAGATGGACGCATCTCTACTCCTAACTCAGTTTCCCAACGATTCTCCCACCCAAAGTGGGGGTCAAAACAAGTAGGAGCCAGTTGCTGCGGCAGCAAAAGGTAGTGACAGCTTACAAAAGTGGCAGACCTATGAAGCTTCCCCTTTGTGGACCCAGCCCATCCTGGGGGAGGAGGTATGGCACCTCTACCAAGGATGGGCTTTGTTTCAAGATCCAGAGAGCGGAGGCTCCCTACCCAGGGGTCCAGAAACCTGTGTGGTGGTGACAAATGGCAGGCAGCCATTCAGGAAACACACCAGGGCTGGTCGTGTTTTAGGGGGCATCTATAAGATGCCCTCTGTGTGCATTTTCCAATAAATCCCACACTGGCATCAGTGTGGGTTTGAAGAGAAGAATTTGTAATGACTAACTCCCAGACCATATGCTCTTTATGGCTTTACTGCACTTACAATGTCTAAGAATGGACTTAGACACTGTAGGGGTACAGTGCTCATGCAACTGTACCCTCACCTGTGGACTAGCGCACCCTGCCAGATGAGTGGCTTACCTAGTCCACAGGCAGTGGATTACAGGCATGGCATTCAAGGATGTCGACTCTTCACTTTTTTCTGCACCTAAAAAAGCAGCCTGTAATGGCAGAGTGTGGGTGTTAATGTACAGGGCCCCCGGGGTGGCAGCGATTCTGGTAAGAGCTCCACTGCGCCCGCTTCTAACCCTTGTGAACCCTTTTTTGTTCCCCGCTTGCTCTAATTTTGTCCTCCTTGACTTACAGGGCTGCTTCCCCAGGCTATCAATTTCTTAGCCCTTGCCTGTGCCGATCGGGGTAACCTTTTTCCTTTCCCCCCCCCCGGTAAGCAATCCCTCACTCTTCCGCCACTGCGCCGTGTCTACTAGCACGTATATTTCGGAATCCCGCCGAATGCTTAGTATAAATGTTCCTTGTCACACCGTATGCGTACTCCTCCACTGCGCCTTGAATCTCCATGCCGCATGCAGTCTAGTGTAATTATCACCTCATACTCGGACTTGCCCAACGTGAACCCGCTGTACACACCACTCCGCTAAATCCGAATGATTCACCTTCTGCACGGTTTGCTTTTTAAACTATGTCATGAATGCGCCGCCAAAACTGCCGGTTTTTAAACTAAAGAGGTATCTCAAACACAGATGTACACTGCCTGGCCCAGCTCCCCCACTTATTTTAAATCACTCTCCCACCCTATCACTAGCATACGCGGTCTACACCCCGATCTGCAACTTCACAGAAAACAGGTTCACCATTCACTCAAGTCACTTGGAAATACGCCAATAATATGCTTTAAATGTTCATAAATTAAATGTATATATACTTTCTCTTTCCCTCCCTTCTCTAGGCATTAGAGGCTTATAATGTTAGAGGCAAATATAAATGTCGTGATGATGGTCCCCATGACTAAGTAGTGAGACCGAAACGCCGTCGACTCATTGTACACCATATACAAATGCTTGATTTATATGTTATATGTAATGGTGTTTAACTGATATTTCTGTACACTCAATACTTTACAGAAATCGCTGCTTTTGCCTTGAAAAGCCCTGCTCTTTTCCTCTGTTTACCTTTTGTACTGATCTGACTGTGTTTGGGTACAGGCTTGTGCCCCACACTGGTGATTTGTTGAAGGTATTCCTGTGTATGAAATATTTCAATTGAGTAAAAAATTTAAGACCTCTGTCCGGCTGGACATGTCCCCCAAATATAGAACTGATTCAGTCTATATTCTTTGCTTTGCGTATAATTCTTTTGCATGGACCGTTGTTGTTTCACACAATAGGTGCAGCAGCATTAGAGCCTTCTTTGGTCACAACGCCCTTAATGTGGCAATTGTGAGGACAAAGGTACAGCTTTAGGAAAGAAAAAAGGCCCTGGGAACCTGATTGGCCTGGACCCAGGGCACACGAAATTAAAGTGCAAATTTAGTGTCCATTTCAATAGAAATTCTGCTACCTATAAATCACAGTGCGCCAAAACACCAAGCTTCAGTAATATATTTGCAACGGTGTGCATATATTTGCAACAGTGTGCACCAAAATGCACCACTGACTACATACCACACGCTTACTACGCTCCTGCTGGCTGGGTGTGGCTCATTTGCTACACTTTGTGTGAAGCTTGGATTTTCACAATCACTATGAATTCATTTATGTAGCATTGATGGCTACAGCCCCTCTGAAAATTGTTCCAGCACCACTGGCTCTAAGCTTCTTAGAGAGCAGTGAATCAATGGGGCGGTGCCCATGACACACTCATGCCATCTATTTACAGAAAAACACTCAGCCCTGCCCTGCACTACAGGCTGTTCAAATCATTTCTAGGCTGCCGATGACTTTCTCAAACTATTACTTACTAGTATGGATTCTGCTTCTGCTCTCAACACGTTTGGAAAATGCTTTTATTGTTAAATGTAACTTGACCTTCTGCTTCGCGTGCAGCTAAATCTTGTGATCTAAACATTACAGGCTCCAGGGTCTTTTGGCCTCCTCATAACTCAGGACTTCTTTGGCACCATTAGCAGTGGAATTGATTGGCTTTGCTGCACTGGATACTCATTCAGAGCGAATGGACGTCAGATTAGAAAGGGGGTGATTACTGTAAACGCATTAGCTTCCATGTCGTCTCACTCTTCACCATTAATTGAACCCCCAGGGGCTCGACTGAGGCTTAAGGACACAGGGGAAATTTAAGCATTTTCAGGACAGAGGGAAATACTTGAAATGCCTTAAGTGGAAAAGGCTTAATTAAACCTCGAAATGTGTTTTTCATCAATTTCTAAAGTTCTGCAGAGAAAAAGAATAGATCTCCCACTTCTGGGAATTTAGTATTTGATGTCCATTTAAGGCTCTTCATGTTTCTTCACTTGCTGTGTTTAGGAATAGCTGTCGCTGTATTTGTTTAGCAGCTAGGCCAACACCAGTCTCTTGGTTCCTGCAGCATGACGTACCCTCCAGGCACTGCCACCACAGGTATCAGCGGTGGGGTGGTGGGGCTGTGGTGGGCGGGGTGGGGGTTGAAGTCAACAGACAATGGGATAGGAAAAGTAAAATAGAAAAAAGTAAAAAACACCACACTTGCGCTCGCCACATCGCCAAGTCGACAATTCGGCAAGCGCAAGGTAAGTGGTTTTATTTTTATTTTACTTTCCCTCTCCTGTCGTCTGTTGACTTCCCCGCATTCCCCCCCCCTCCCCCGCACCTGCCCCAACATTGTTACCTGTTCTGGCCACTCCTGGTACCCTCACCTAAATATTTAGGGCCCTAATCAAAAGCTGCATTTTGTAGCACTACTCAAGTACTAGAAAATGCTATTCACCAACTAACAGGCGGAGAGTTTCACCACTCCTGTCTTTTCTATACAGAGATCTCTGCTAAAGTGAAGCAGATCACTACCCACATAAGCATGCGTTTTATTACTAAATGTTGGAGAGCCCGGGGGAGTGGCTGGAAAATGTGGAATACTTACTACAAAATAGAAGGGCTATAGGGCGAGGTAAGGAGACGTTGTTTTTGCAGGGCATGCTAATACAAACATGAACCCCACAAAAAAAGAAAGCCAATTGCTAGTGCCAAACTAAACTTACTACAGCAAAAAAGGCAACAAAACAGGCGTAAATGTACTCCAGCTCCAGCTCAGCCTACCACCACACATAGCCACTCACAGGTTGTGCAACACACTCATTACATTCAATGTAATTCTTTTAAAACTATTTTAAGATAATTACAAAAATATTACTTCATTAGTAAAATGATAAGGGTAGAATTTTTTTTATTTTGTTATGGAAATATAAATTAAATTGATATATTTTAATTATTAAAATATTTACTGAAACATTTATTTTATGACCAAATGAGCTATAACGCTTTGATTAGCTCTATGATAATTATTTTAATTTCATTTACATTTGTATTTTAACTCATTATTTTTTGTAAGAAGAAGTAAAGTTTAATATTCCTGATATACTTTACAATTTGTGTTGCTAATGCTGCAGCCTTTTTTCAACAATACTACTTCTGCTCTCAAGGTGGGAGGAGATTTCTTGAAAGCAATCAATGGCAGACCTCTTAGACTTGTTCACTGTTTCAAGCTACCAAAATCCAAAATGAGGGTTTTCTTTTTTTAGGAATGGAAGATCAAGTCATATATAGCCTTGGAGTTTACTTCCAAGACAGAGGGGTATATTTACCAAGGGATAGCGCCACCAGATTGTCACTGTTAGCAACGCGACGTTCTGTCAATATTTACAAAACACCTTTAAGCCACTTTTTGTGGCTTAATGCAGCCTTGTAAATACAGCCTCTTTACACGCATCAATTTTCGTGAAAGGGATGTGCAATGGGTGTTGCTGTGGGCATTCCACCACAACACCCATTGTTTTTTGACAATGCCCCAAATTTACAAGGATGTGTTAATCTGAGGCAGCATCAAAAACTAATGCCATGCAATAGCAGCCATTAGAATGGCGAAACGAGGAGAAATAATTTTGTTTTTGCCCTTTTTCGCTTTTTCTGTGTGCTGTATTCACACATAAAAATTGCAAAATGCCGTTAATGATTGTTTCTTTGCAGGAAGGTGTCCCTTCTTGCGCATAAACAGGTATTAAATAATGACGATTTGCTACTTGTATGTGTGCTGCATTTGGCAGCAAACATAGAAGTAACAAATCGCCGTTATTGAGGGTGTATGTGCTAGAAAGGGACACCTTTCCACAATTGTTCCCTTGCACTATGGTGCAAGGGGGCCTGCATTAGTGCTAGACAGCTAACTGTAGCGTCATCGCTTAGGGAAACACAGGGGTGCGCTGTATTCTTGTAAATATGGTGCGTCCCTGCATTTTGCACATGTCGGATCGCTGCACTGCCAAATTTGGCGCAGCTCAACTCTCCTTGTAAATATGCCCTATCGTTTTTTCCTGTCTAACACAGCTATGATGTGCATGCCAACACCGACAAAGTGCCGCTGAAAAGGCGCAGACTTACCTGGAGTCCTAAGTCAGTGTTTCTACCTAAATTGCATTCCTCCGCAATTTCTCTTTTTAGTGTTGATAGAAGCGTGATCCAGCTGGCTCCTCTATAGCTAGGGCTGGAGGAAGCTGCCTCGCACAACGCTCCTTCAAAGAAAGCGTCATATGGGTTGAGCAGTGGGTGTATTTCAACAGCATTAAGAAAGATTGGGAATTCCAGAATTTGAAAGAAAGTTCTGACATTTTGCAGAAGTGTGTATGCTTAATCCATATCTGAATTTATTTCCAACATTTTGCCTCAACCAAGATGGCTGCAATTATGCTCCTTTGTGTTTCTTTTACCACCACATCAAAGCTATATTTTAATTCCTGTTCCTGTGAGTCATTTCTTGTTTCCATAGGTTTAGAAGGAGCTATACATTGGTGGGCTATGCACTGCATTGCAGTTGGAGTCCCTTCCTCTGATCTGTGCCAGTTTCCACTTCAGTCAGCGCGGGTGCTCATCCCAGTTCTCCAGGTCTGTTGTGCTGGTCTTCTTGAACCAGATTCCTCTGCAAGCCAGTTTCCTGTTCTTATCCTGCGGGAGGTATTTTAAGCCAAAGGCTTTCTCCTACCAGAAGACATTGTAACCTCTGACAGTGTTTGGTCCCCTCACATGTCATTGTGTGGGATCAAGAAGGCTCCTGAGGGTTGTCAGCCTTGGCTCACAATTACAAGAACCATACTATCTGAAAAGTCACAGCATTCTGCCCTTGACAGCATTGCATTCCTGCAAAGGAAAAAAACACGGTGAACTTCACATTGAAAACATTGCAAAGACAAGCTTTCCAATAATATATCAAATAGCAGTCAAATGCCAGTAATGATGTTTCTCATGGCAGAAATTCCCACACCTCTAAATGAGAAGTGAGAGGGTGGCAGTCTTACAAAACGTGTGCAAGCAAAATCCAGCACATTTTATTGAGCCCTAGTGCTAAACTGCTACCAGATTCTGCCACCAATTTCTGCACAACTTTGTGTGTGTGTAATACTTAAAAGTGGAAGGCAATAGAATGCTTACAAATGGAAGGCAATGTGAATAAAGAACTTTAATATTTTACAATTGTATTTCAGAATGTTTTGTAGCTGATGGCTTGAACCAGTTGCTATATCAGTGGTTACTAATTTCCAACATTTAGTCATCAAAGAAAATGAGGCAACGTTTTGCTAACTTGTGCAGATCGCCTATTTACAACTAACTATTAATGGTGTGTGTGTGTTTGTGCTGAAGGGGAGGGCTGACCTTGAGTAGTCTGCTGCTGGTACTGGTAAAACTACATCTGCAACATTATATTTCACAGAATTCTTGCCCATTGGCAGATTTGGTGTTCCAATCACATAGCCAGAGGTTCAAGGCCTCAGCTGTGGAGGACTAATAAGCCATTTCCCTAAAATCATTCCGAGACCCTTCACCCTCCTTCATTGGCCTGGGCATCTCTCTACCATAACAACACTTGCCCCAATCTCAGATAGTCCTCTAGTCTTTATTCGGGTATGCACCTGTTACAACGCATTCGTCACTCCGCACTACCATTACAACGCGACTTTTATAACGCATACCATTACAACGCATTGCGCTGGGGGGCGCTATAGGATAGGGAATGGTATAATTTACTATCCAACACCTTCCCTAGGGTCCACGGGGACTGGAGTTAGAATAGTAAATTATACTTACCACTATCCAGCACCCCAAAGCGCTATGCGTTGTAATGGTATGCGTTGTAATGGTCGCGTTGTAATGGTAGGTAGTTGTAACGGTATGCGGAGTAACGTCATACATCCCTTTATTCGTTCAAAGGGGCTGCATTGATCTCCATTACATCTTACAAGTGGCCTGGGCTTTGGCTACAAACGGCCGATCATCTGTTCGCTCGTTAGACGCCCTATCTACTTACCCATGCACAGTCGAGGCCCACATCAGGACCGCGCTCACGCCTTCAAACTCTAGGAAAATCATGTGCTTCTCTGTCGTTGGTTGGTGGCTTCTCTGGAAGTTGTCATCATGGTGTGTTTTCTTTCAGCCACTGCTTGCGACACTGCCTAGATGTGCAGGTAAACTTGAGGTTGAGGGATTTGAACAAATATGGTGTCTCCTAAGTAAAACATGCTCCCACTAACTCTGTGTTATCCCCAGTGGGCTGACATTTTCTCTTGATATTCGTTTGTACATCTTATGCCAGGTAGGCAGTGTGGTGACGTTCTAGTTGTAATCGGGGCGGGCGCCGTGGGCGGAACCGGAAGTGCGGCCATCTTAGCGAGCCGCGACTCCTGAGCCCGTCGGACTCTCTCCCCGGCGCTCAGTGAATAAATACTAGTGTCAACCACTTCTTGGCTCATGAGTGGTCTTTTACGATAGAAGCATACCTCTACAAATGGCGGCGAGGCACATGATGATCTAACTGCGGGCAGAATCGGCGCAGTACACCCGGAGGCCCACGAACACTGAGCGTGGCAGAGGGATAGGAGTGTAACCAGAGGAAGTGGCCCCAGCAGAGAGAATGCGGTGCACGGGGGGGCAAGAACAGGCCACCAGAGAACCCACCACCCTTGTTACTGCTGGTGAGTGCACAGTACACCCAAGACACCCAGTTAAGAGCGTAAAGAGATAGAGGAGGACCTAGAGGGCAAATAGAGCATGCGGCCATAGCGGTCAAGGGAAGAGGCTGTACAGGAAGAGGAGGTGCACCCAGGTCCACAGGGACACTATAGAGGAGGACATCAGAGAGAAGCTGGAACGAGGGATGGCGAGCTGAACCCCACAAAGTTTCTGCCTCCGGCCGACCATATCGAAGTAAAGAGCAAGCCGAGGCCCAGCACACGTGTCCCAAAACGCAGCCCTGGACTCCCCAAGTACGTCCAGCAGTGAGGATGGAAGCCCGGTGCCCACACAAGGAGGTGGACAGGAAGAGAGGCAAGCGCCAGGAAGCCCGCCAAGCGCAGTCGCGCCGCAAAACCAGGTCCCTCGCAACGCGGGAAAAATGAGCGCGCAATCGTCCTCTCTCACCAACCTGGTCCCATTCTTACCCAAGAGAGGTGAGCCGACTATGCCATGGGAAGACTGGAAGAGGTATTTTCTGAATTATATATCAGCCCTAGAAGAAGAGAGCAAAGGGGCGTACTCGAGCTCCAGGATGAAGAAGATACTCCTGCACAACCTAGGCCCGGAGGGAATCCGAGTATATGACAACCTAGTGAAGAAGACCAGGCCTCCCACGGACACAGATGAGTTCCAACACGCGATCGAGGATCTAGACTCGCACTACCGACCCGTAGTATGTGTAGCCATAGACAGATACAATTTCTTCCACAGGAAGCAAGGCGGAGGAGAATCGATCGACGAATACGTAGCAGCCTTACAGACACTGGCAGTGACCTGCAAATTTGGAACATTGCACGACGAACTGATAAGAGACCAAATAATAATGCACACGTCCAACACGACTATCCAAGAGAAGTTGTGGGTGAACGGCTATGCTCTACTCAAGGAAGTATTGGCGCTGGTGAAAGAGGCTGAACTGTCGAAGAGATGCACAGAAGCAGCGAGGAAGGACACGATCAGCAAAACGACGGTATGCAAAGTGATGGAAGGGAACAGACCAGGCAAGAACCAGCAGATAGGACCAGTCAAGACACGGCCCCAGAAAAAATACCCTCAGAAAGCGGGAGGAATGCAAAGGTCCAAATGGAACAGCAAGGAAAATTGCTACCGATGTGGAAGCCCGACGCACGCCGGCAATGACAAGGTCTGTCCAGCATTCAGGGCCAAATGCTCGTATTGTGGCATCATGGGTCACTACAAAAAAGTGTGCCGACGCCGACCCAGGAAGGCTGAAGTGAAATATGTAGCCCAAGATGGCGAGGAGGAAGGAGAAACACAGGGAGAAGAAGAAGAAGAAGAGGAAGTGTTGTGCATAAATGACCAAGTCCTGGGGATAAACTGCACAGGTTCCAAAAAACCCGTACTGAGAATGAGAATTGGAGGAGTAGAGATCGACATAGTGGCGGACTCGGGTTCCCCTTACACGATAGTGCAACGATCTGTGTGGGAAAGGAACTTTCAGAATGAGACGAAAGCGAACCTAATTTCCCCGGATATACGCCCGGTCACATACACCGGCGAACCTACACCCGTGCTAGGGTATTGCCCCCTCGCCTTCGAATTCAAAGGACGCAAGGCAAACGGCAAGCTGTACGTGGCCGAAAAAGGACCGTCGGTATTAGGTTGGATGGATAAAGGTGCTTTGGGCATTCAGTTCAACCCAGGAGGAGTCGATAAAGTATTAATGACAGACACAGAAAGTGGATACGAAGAGGATACATGGAGAAGAGAATACATAGAGGTCTTCAAAGGAACTATAGGTTGGATGACCAAGTTCACGCATAAAATATGCTTGAAAGAAGGAGCACATTCGTTGAGCCACAAGGTCCACAACATTCCGTTCCGAAGCAGAGAAGTGGTACAGGAGGAGTTGATGCGCTTGGAAAAGAGCTGCATCATAGAGGCCATTGAGAGTGCCGAATGGCTTGCACCTCTTGTCGTGGCACAGAAGCCCAACGGGAAGGTGCGTCTGTGTGTGGACCTCAGGGTACTGAACAAGAACATATGGGTAGACAAATTCCCTCTACCCAGGATCAACGAAATGCTGTCAAAGACTAAGGGAATAAAGTGGTTCTCCACAGTGGACCTCTCTTCCGCATATCACCAAATCGCATTATATCCGTCCTGTAGTCACCTAACTTCGTTCATAACCCCGTTTGGGTGTTACAGGTTCCTAAGGATGCCGTTTGGACTAGCGTCAGCAGCAGCGGTATTCCAAAAACTGATGCATAGACTATTCCAGAAGGTGGAAGGAGTGCAATACTTCCAGGACGACATATTCATAATGGGGAAGTCAAAAAGGGACCATTACACAAAACTACACAATGTGTTGTCCATACTGGAGACGAATGGGCTCACGGCAGAATGGGCGAAAATGCAAATTTGGAGTAAAGTCAGTGACGTACCTGGGTCACGAAGTCAGTGAGAGGGGAATAGTACCAAAAAGAGAAAATGTGACAGCCATCCAAGAGGCACCTACACCAACGAGGAAGGAGGACATTCGCTCGTTTCTAAGAATGGCTGAATTTTACAGCAAATTCATTCTGCATTTTGCCTCCAAAACCCATCACCTGAGGCAGCTTCTGAAAGAGAAGAACATGTTCAAATGGTCCGGAGAGGAACAAGCAGAGTTTGATCCTCTGAAGCAGGAGATCTGCAATGCAGTACCCCTCAAGGGATTCGACCAAGCAGCCCTATCCATACTGACCACTGATGCAAGCGACAAAGGTTTGGGAGCGGTATTGATGCAGAGGTCACGAGAGGGAGAAGTCTCCACGGTCAGCTTTGCCTCGAGGTCGCTTGCGCCCAACAAAGAAAAATTCTGCGGAATCGAAAAGGAGATGCTGGCGACGGTGTGGGCCATGGATCGGTTCCGACAGTTCCTGTGGGGCTCCAGTTTCCTACTTCGCACGGACCATAAACCCCTGGTGAAAGTCCTCACCTCCAGTGGACATGCCCATGCGACGCCCCGCATAGCCAAGATTACCTTGAGGTTACTAGACTATGTATATGAAGTAGAATACATTCCGGGAAACAAAAACAGAGTGGCCGATTTCCTAAGCAGAGCAGCGGCTATGGAACGGGCAGAAGACCAAGAACCCTCCGGATGGGAAAGTTACATGGTGGCAGTAACGCAAGACCATGAAGGGGTGATCAGCGAAAAGGAATGGGAAGAGGCGTACACCCAAGATGAGGCTTTAGAAGCGGTGAAAGGCTACGTGATGCACGGATGGCCGGATAAGAAACATCTCGACAGCCAATTGAAGAAATTCTGGGAAGTGCGAGAGGAATTGTCGATTGGAGACAACCCAGTCTTCCTACTGAAAAGGCACAAAGTAGTTCCCCCACAGATTTTACTGGAACACCTCCTGACTATCCTCCACGAGGGACACCTCGGCATAATGAAGACTAAAGCTAGAGCGAAACAAGCTTACTGGTGGCCAGCCATGGACAGCCAAGTTGAAAGGCACGTAAGATTGTGCGAACCATGTAGCAGGGCGGACAAAACACAGATCCTGTTGAGCCAACTCCTGGGCAAATTCGCTGTTCCCTCCAGACCATGGGAAATGCTATCTGTAGACATTTTAGGACCCATCCTCAACACCAATGGAGTGCCGAAGTATGCCATAGTTTTGGTGGACTGGTAGTGGAAGTGCAAGAGACTGTGGACAAAGAAACAGTACTGCCTTTCTTGACCTCTACCTTCGTGAGGGAAGGGATCCCCAAGGTGATCACTTGTGACAACGGACCACAATTTGTGTCCGCGAAATGGGACGCCTTCATGGTACGTAACGAAACTGAAGTCAAACATACCCCCGTCTACCACCCAGCAGGGAACGGACTGGCAGAACGATTCAACAGAGTAAAAATAGGATCGGTGCAGGCAGCAATCTGCGCTGGGCCAGACTGGGAAAGAGAACACCCGAAGATGTTGTGGGCGTACCGCATCACTCCGGCCAGCACGGGGTACAGCCCCTTCCGTATACTGCGAGGGCGAGAACCTTTCACGAAGGACAATCTGGCGTGGAAACATCTAATTGTCCAGAGCAAATGGTCCCCTGCAGTGGTGCGACGAAACATCGAAAAGGCACAAGCCTTATACACGGAACATTACAACACAAGGCGGAATATCCAGGACGTAGCCCTGGAAAAGGGTGAGTGGGTGAGAGTAAAGCTGGCGGTCATGAAAAGGAAGGGTGACAGCAAATTCACACCACCACTACGAGTGATAGATCGGCTCTGCTCAGCGATGGGAAGGTATGGTCGCAAGACAGGATGGCGAGGTGCTGCAAAATCCTAAAGTGGGAGATACCTGAGGAGACAAGTCCATTAAGTGGAAGGAACGGTGAAGAACAGAGACCCGAAGCGACAGTGGATATGGACAGGTCAGGAGATCAAACGCGTTGGGAAGGCAATGAAGACCAGTGCTACCAGGAGGAAGAGGAAGAAGTCGGAAGGGCCAAGTCCCCAACGCCAAGGGGTCAAGGAGGTGACAGACTCAGTCGAGAACCAAGAACAACAATGGTTAAAGAGGAAGGAAGCCCTGTCAAGACCCAAGGCGAAAACACCGGCCGGACGCCAATGAGAACTAGGTCGGGCAGAGCGGTCAAGACCCCCAAGAAATTTGAAGACTTCAGCATGGAGATCAAGTAAGACTGTTTCTTATTCCCTTTCCCCTCATGCCCGTGGACAGAGAATTATCATGTTCAGGATGTGTCCTTTGTGAGGGCGTTAAAGGGGGGAGATATGTGGTGACGTTCTAGTTGTAATCGGGGCGGGCGCCGTGGGCGGAACCGGAAGTGCGTCCATCTTAGCGAGCCGCGACTCCCGAGCCTGTCGGACGCTCTCCCCAGCGCTCAGTGAATAAATACTAGTTCGAACCGCTTCTTGGCTCACAAGTGGTTTTTTACGATAGAAGCATACCTCTACAGGCAGGTGACCAAGTGGGCAAAC
The DNA here is from genome assembly GCF_964261635.1 of Lissotriton helveticus. NCBI lineage: Eukaryota > Metazoa > Chordata > Amphibia > Caudata > Salamandridae > Lissotriton > Lissotriton helveticus. Next base: position 351,019,609 of record NC_136069.1, on the reverse strand, counting down.
ATCGAAGCTGCGGGTGCACACTTCCGCTATCATTGGTTGAAGTATGTGTATACCTTGCCTTTAGAAGATGATCACCACGCCCATCTCCTGTATGTAAACTCTCACTGTCATGTGTGAAATTTCCATCTCAGAAAGAAGCTGTGACTCATGCAATGTTTCCAAACCTTGCTGTGTTCTGCCTAAAACTGACTTGCTGCATTCAATTTGTAGCACTGTGGCAACCTTCTTCCAATGTGGTTTACATAATATCCCCTTTTCCACCCGTATGAATGTTTTCCACATAATTATGGATTTGCCGCAGTTGCCACATAATCCACCATCTGCTGTGTAATCTACTGCCTAAAAAAAAATTGTTTCTAGCTCAAACGTACAAAAGTTACTAAAATGTTGGTGACCTGTATTGCAAGATAGTGTAAGGCCCAAGCAAAGGTTGACTGGTCATCTTTCAGATGTTTATTACTGTATTTGGATGTTAAATTTGTACTAATGAGGTGAAACCTATGCCCTAGACAGTGTTAGCATGTGAAAGAATGACAAAATTATACTATCACAAAATGTACCACATTACATTGCATACTTTGCCTTTACTTGACGCGTCATTTAGTCAACCCTGCTGCAGAATTTAATCTTCCCCTGCTACATAATTCTACTGGCCATGACTAAAACTTACTGCGTTCTCTTCTCTGCATCCTCTGTATGCTATAAACCCAAGCAAATTATGCTCTTAGCCCTCAAATCTCTGTTGCTTACAACCAATATCACATTGGTTCTTGTAACCTGCTGTGCCACATCCCCGGTGCTGTGGCCCACATTCCTACAGCAGCGTTTGTAAATACTGTTCTCACCTGTTTGAACTTTACCAATGTATTGTTCATGCTGCTAGTATCAACAGAGTAAGGAAAAACTGCAGTGCTTAAAAGTCCTCACTGGTTCAACATCTGCCTCTGTTCTGCCTCACCTGTAGGTAGCAGGCCACAATGAAAAGGAGATTCAGGTGCTTACTGTCTACGAACAGCTTCTTCAGGCCTGTTACCTTATTTTCAGCTACACAGACTGCTGTCTAAAGTCTAGGCTTCTTAACTCCAACTTTGAGAAAAAAACAGTACCTTTTTTCCATGATGTCAAAAATCTTCAAACTTTCAGTAAAGGTTCCCATGGCACCACACCTGTGCAAATTTCACACCAAACCTTCACAATAAGTGTTCAAGTCCATAGCAAGCTGTTCCAGGTCGTTCTCTTCAACAAAACCATTGTAGTTTGTTCACCGGACCTGTTGCACTCCCCTGGCACAGAGAAGAAGTTTCACAATATCAGGCAAGAGAAATGGGCAATTGCCATTGGTCCACTAACATTCCTCCAACAAGCCAAGTGCTTTCTCTGGTCCAGGACCACCTTAATTTTTAAACCACAAACGAGAACTTCCACAGTGACAAGCGAGCTTCACTTGCATGATCTTGTCCCTTCCCCTATCCTTGACATCCCACGTGAAGGTAGCATCTCTAAATGTCTCAGGAGCCTTTAAGCTCTAGAGATTCAAAGCAGAACCAGTGACAAATCAGACATTCTTTGATGAGACAGAAACCAAAGTCTTGTCTTTACTTTGTTTCCATTCAGTTCTCTGGCGACAGTGAGTCAAGCAGGGCAATTTAGAAGGGTAAAAACAGTCTGTGGTTGGGGTTTACCTTTCAGAGAAACAGCTTAAAATTGCCCGACTTTCTCCTTCTCTTCTGGCTTTGCCACAAAGTTACCATCGTCCTGTTTGAAGAAAGACGATCCATTTCACAACAGAACTTCTAAAAGGTTGCACCCTTTTTTCCTTATTCTCAGATCTGTCTCTCTAAACTCCTCCCATGCTGGGCCAATAATTCCCACCAAGAGTCGAAGAAAATTTTCATTCCACGCCTCCATCTTTGTTAGGCCTAGCTTTGGTTCCACTGATCCCAAGAAGGCCCCCAGCTCAAAGCTTCTATAGGAATACTCATAAGGACATAGGGCCTAGCACTTCTAGAGCACATTTCCCAACATTTGTGGGACCATTGTGTGCGGTCCTTTTGATATCCAAACTGCTAAGAGTCTCATCCACTGGGGAGATTAAGCGTACATGGCAGAAGAATGGCCAGTGATGTGGAAGGCATCTTGCTACAAACTGCAGTTGAGCTTCAAGATGACTATGTTTTGGAACCCAAAATATGGTTGAAGATAATAGGTGAATCAACTATAATCATTGCATTGAATTTCTTATGTTGAATTATCAATACTTTGGTAAATTTGCTGTAAATTGCACTTTCCAACAGGAATTAGTGAAACCAGGGTTTGATCAATGTTGTACATTTTAAAGCGGACTCTGAACTCTGCAGCAGAGAATATGGGATGATAAAGCATAATATGGTTTTGTTGGAGACAAATAGGAAGGGGACTTGCAACCCGAAGTTAAAACCATAGTTTGAAACCCATAGTTAAACTATGAATAAGTTATCGAAACACTTGTGTAACATATCAGTTGTTTTGTCAAAGTTTCAATTACGACAACTTCAGTTTCTTTTTAAAAAGAAGGGCATGCAACCAAGTCTTTGTGTGTAGACTCTTGTACTCCAGAGGTAAAAATAGTGAATACCAGAGCAAGAAAGAAAATGGGGTATGTAGCACACAAAGAATGGATTAATGTCCTTCTAATGGACAATAAATAAATGCTGTTAACAGTTTTGACAAAAGATTATTCCATAAAAACATTCTTCTGGATATCAAATAGTCTTCACGTATGCTCGTCGAATTAAACACCACATAATGAAAAACTCCCGAAAAATGGTTGTTGCAAGGTACCCCCTCTAACGATGAATTCAAATTGGAGGAAGGTGGATCCACAAAGAACAAGCATTTGCAATGCAATAGGTCTCGCAGTTGTGAAAGTTTGAGCTATTGGCATTGCAAATGGCAGTGCCTTTTATTTGCGTGTTGGTATTTAAAACATAAATAAAAGGCATTGTCATTTACAATGCCAATAGCTTAATCTCTCTCAAATGCGAGACCTATTGCATTGCAAATGCTTGTTTCAACAAGGTACTCAGATATCAGAAGAATCACAAAAAAATTCATTTCTTTTGTTAAGGGTCCCTTTCTGGAATGCTAACATTCCTTGCTAGTGTGACATGCACATAGTAAATATGAAATACACTATGGTGTTCATTGCAGATGTGTTTCTTAAAGGTGAATGGGTTCCTCCTGAGGTTTCATGGTGTGAACAGAGGGTAAACCAGAAACCGAAAAATGGTAGTGGGATGCACAGAATGATGACGCAGACCTTTTTATTTCGTGACGGGTATAGCTGTAAGCTTGATGTAAGCGGGGAGAGGATGTAGCCTTACGGCTAGAGTGCACGATCCTTGAAGCTGGGGAACCGGGTTGGAGTCTCAGCAACGATGCTCAAAATCCTGTGATTCTGGGCAAATCACGTAATCTCCCCGTGCCTAACAAAAATGAATGTGTCCATCTGTAACAAAACGAGTGTTCATGGAAAGCACTCTGATACCTGATATCTTCGGGTCTAGTTCACGCTATATAAAACTCAACAACAACAAAAAACGTTTGTTTTCCGCCAAGTACAAGGTTGTATATAAAATGTACTCCCTGTGCGTTCATGCAAGACAAAGTTATTAATTGCTATTAGAACATCTGAATGTTGAGCACTCCATTAAAGACAATGGAGTGATCCGGGCTTCTCTGAGCATCAACATTCAATATTCCAAAGTTTGTTTCACAGCGGTTGCTTTGAACAAAAACCTCACATAGTGCGAAGGGTGTTCCAACCCCCTCAGGCTCCATGAACATTCTGTTGTCGAGGGGCGAATGTTCTAATAGCCTTGTATCTCTCGGTAGCAGACTCTACCGGTCATTAAAGGCCCGCTCCCTTGTTAAAGGAGCGTGCGATTAATGGTCGGCAGAGAAGACTATAGAGAATAGCATTGTGAATAGCATCTGCTGAACATGTACAAATGTCTTGCTTTACAAACCCTAGGTAGTTTTATATCACAAGAATCTTGTGTTACCAATCAAAAATAGCAAGACACCATGCCACTAAATGTGTTGCATTATTTGCATTTTTATCATATAATACGCTGCATAATTTGCCTTTCCTTGTGTTATTATGTGTTTTTCATTGGGATATAATTTTGCTAGCAATGCTGCATATGTTGGTTCTCCACTATTGTATACTTCGAATGTTCCGGCGTAAATACCCTTTAAGGAAAGCTGAATCCTTCAGTCATTGCATATAAATAGGCTGTCCTGTTTTCAGTTTCTATTTTTGGTAAATTCTGGTGGGGTTTTTTCAGTGTTTTCAATATCTTAAAAAACAGTTGTTATCAGTGGTTACACATTTTCACGCCACTAAAAACAACAGAAAAAGTGTTTTTCTGGTGTTTATGGAATGTTTTGCTTTTATCATTGTTTGCTTTCTGCACTGAAAGAACATGGTATATAGACAGTGTACATATAGGGGTCGATTCCGATCCGGTAAAATTCTCGTCCGTACGATTCGCATCCGGAGCAGTCTCTGTACGACTCGTACACATACCGTACGACTCGACGAGTACGATCCAGACTGGGGTATCAGGATGCGATTCGTACGGTCCACGTCAGGTAAGGGCAATTCGTACGGAAAAGCGCACATTCACATACACACCGTATGGTGCGTACCCCCCCATGATCGCAGGGGTACGCACCGTACCCCTGCGATCATGGGGGTACGCACCGTACACCCAGCGGACATGGGGTACGGTGCGTGCACCCCAAGATCGCGGGGTACAGTGCGTACACCCCGGGATCGCAGGGGTACGCACCGGACCCCTGCGGTCATGGGGGATACGCACCATACCCGGGGGGGGGCCGTTCCGTACCTGTTTCGGTGCGAACTCTGCTTTTACGGCTGTTTTCAGCTCCCGTAGAAAAAGGGTCGTACGGCGCGTAACCAACAGGAATCGTACTTGCCGGGTCGGAAAAAGCAGCAGCGAACCGTACAGATGTCGCGTACAGCGGGTTCAGAGGGAGATTCGTACGGGGATTTGATTTGTACGGTCCCTGTACGATTCGTACGGAGTCCAGCTCCTTGTACGAATCGTACTTCGTCGTACGTACGGGGGACGTTGCAGGGTACGATTCGTACGGAAAAAAGGCTCCGAACGGCAATTCGGAGCGCTTTTTACTGGATCGGAATCGACCCCATAGTGTATATGAGGTTCAAAGAGATTTTTGCAAATTAATCTTATTGTAGTACACCATACAATACTTCTTCAGTGAGTCTTTGGTCATGTGCGCTCGCGCTTTCCTTCACATGTAAACTTCTGTGAAAAGGCCCTCTCAGCATTCCTAGCCCCTTGGGCTGAGACCCGTCAGCTAAGGGGCAGAGTTGGGATGATTCTTTCTTTGATGCCACATAAAGCACGAAATGATATATATTTGCGTTTTAGTTCCAGGCATAAGAAAACAGTGCAGCAGAATGGACTAAAAAGTCAATAGCATCCCTCATTAACTCTGAAGATTGTAAAGATGCTTTCAGCATACCATCTAACAAGTGGCAAGGATCTCCTACAGGGAATCACTTCAGCTTGGGTATCGATTTTGACAGGTCATCACACAAATTTTTTATATACGTAGCTGAATCACTACAAATACAAACAATATCACTTCAATCTTTGTTGAACTTGGAAAGATCCTTTTTTGCAGAGCATAACAAGTGACACTGCGTTCCATGTTTTCCAAAAGACTGGTATCACGTTTTCACCACTATCCCAGATGCTTGGTGATATATATACTTGTCACTATACCTTGCATTTAATGTTCAAAGCCTGAGGTGTTGGCAATTCACCTGCTATCAATACTGCCCCACTAGAAACTATGGTCTGTAAGGGTTTTTACCCATTCTCTGTGGGCAAATGTGATGACACATATTAGGAAAGATTTTTATGAAACTATCCATTTTACCTATCAGTGAAAGAATCAAATGCAGCCAAAATATCAAATGTGAGTTTGATATGTCCTGATTCTCTACAGTTTATAAAAGAATTAAACTAAACCTAAAACGTGAAACTAAACCCTGCATCGTTAGACCAAAGGCCGTAAAACTGAAAAAAGTAAAAGGAAGAAGAAACAATATTTTAGTGGCATCCCTAAAGAACAAAACTCAAGCAGAATAATGTTAGCCAGTCTTTCTTACTGCTAGATTGTATAACAAAGTTAACTTTTACTGACCCCTTGAGTAAGAACAAAATGACTCTTTCACTTTCGTTTTCCTTTCTTTGAATGGCATTTAGTTTGTGGTTGTGCAGGTGTTTTTTCAGTGTTTATATGTTTTCACTGGCGAGGGCTATTTTTCTTTCAGTGGGGTTTTATCAGTTATTATAGGTTTAAACCTAAAACCCCACTGCCTACATATAAACAAGAACAAAGGCCAACTTGGAGAACCTCGCCCTGAAACCCCTGTTTCCGGCCTAGGTGGGGACAACGAAAGACTGACGGGCGTATGGGCCAATCAAGAAAAGAAAGACTGTTGCAGTCACCAATAGGCAGCCAGAGAGTGACAGTGAGGGCTCAACAACCTTGGAGGGATTCAATGACAATTCATAGTAATCAAAAGCAGTAGAGCTACCACAATCCTCTGAGGCGGTCGGTTCGAGGACATTCGTTAATTCAGTTTAATAATTAATGTTAGTGTTGCCATCCTGGACCTCAGAAGCCCGAACTAAGGTGAAGAAAGAGGAGACTCTATCAATGAATGCAGATGAGTACGCCATTTGCTACTTGCACAGTGTGTGGGCGCTGCGCACTCTGTGGAGAATCGCCCTCTCTTACCCTGTTGTTAAATACACTCTGTAGAACTGAGCCGGAAAGCTTTAAATCCCAAGAAATGTTGTCGTGGATTTACCAAATCCAACTCCAGCTGACCCTGTGTTGACCCGTTCATGCTCCACTAAGAACAGCCACTCGTGCTCTTCCGCTCCCGTTCTGCGTGGAATGTAAACCTCCCAAATGTGTCCGGCTCTCTGCATAGTAAATTTGTGGGTTTGTGGTGGTTGGTGGGGTTCAGAAACCGAGGCAAGTGACAGACCTCAGAATTAGATTGCGTTTGCATTTGCTCTGCCACGAGACCCCCCCTGATTTTGCGGCCGCAGTGGACCACATTTTAACGATTTAGGGAGAAATGTGTGTAGTTTGCAGATGCGGCCTGTCATTTCTTAATCTCGTGTACGCTGCGAATGTGACGACATAAAGCAGAATGGATGAAAACATCTACGCTAAGAGACCTTTTGGAAAAGTATTGGGATAGTTTGTGTTCATGCAGCATCTGTCCTTCGACCCATCACACTGTTGCTAAAAACACTAACGAAGGGCCAAAGGTCAAAAGAAGGGGTCATTGTGGCTGTTGATGACAGTAACCAAAATGATTGAAGCTGATGACCAAAGAAAAAGCCGGAACACATTACACAGAACTCCACGCAAGCAGCACTGCACATGTAAGGCAGATGGGCGTGAACGCGCTCCAGACTGTATTTATGGCTAATAACATGCAACATCTTAGATGCATCCAGCATTGTATTGGTATACCACTAAGGTGGATATCAATTTACCCATAACTGCATTCAACGATGCCGTCAACACTCACCATTTTATAGATAAGATAATCGAAATAGAACTGATAAAACACACCCAAAGCCGTGCGGATAAGCCACCAGATTGATATCAGGCCCAACAGCACCATCTGATGCTTCCAGTTAATTCCAATACGTACAATCCCACTGGGCAATTTGCAATCCAGATTATTAATCTTGGGTAAACCTCCAGCCACATCCAATAAACTTATAAGGCATCTAATTAACAAAAAAATTAAAATTAAATTAAATGGAAAAAATCTAATTTCTTTACATTGCCTGTTGCATTCGACAATTTCCAAAAAATGCCAGACTCAAGAATGCGATGGAATCCTCGAGACAAAGACAACAAGCAATACAAACCAGTGAGGCACGCGCTCCACAGTGGAGCAGGGTTAGGAATCGAAAGTAGTGGGGCGCGCGCACCACAGAGGAGCGGGTGCGAGGGAGCGCGGCAGTGAGGCGAACGCGTGCTGCTGTGCGTGCTAGACACGGATGAGAATGGGCGTTGCAAAGGCAGGACATGCGCCCGCCTTTGCCCAATTGCGTGCCTTTTAAAAAAAAAAAAACACGCTAAAGCCAATGCCTGCCGCCGAAAGCAAAACCACACGCACGAGCGTGTGGTCAGCTTTCAGCACCCCATACAAGAGGTCTCGCGCTGCACGAGCAAGGCTGCGCACTGCAACGCTAGGCGTGAGACCTAAAACGTACATACATCAAGTTGTACTTCAAGCACAACTGTCTCAAGCCTAAAGCTATCCTGTCTGACACACAGGTAAATACAGCAAAATGGCAAATCCAACATGTAAATTGATTGAAAATGTCAAATAGCGAGCGCACATACGTATGCTTCTACAAGAGAGTCGTTCATCAAAGTGGTCTGATGCAGGGCACCTGATATAAATTGCAAATTAGTGAAGCCCAGAACGTAAGAAGCCATGGTACATACTTCTTTTTCAAAATATTAGGCGCCAGCAATGTTATCATGGCTCATATCATCTATTCTAAATTAATACAGTGAGGAGAGATAGGGTATTCAAATGAAGGATCACATTCTGGAATGACTGATGTAGAATTATTGAAGAGATATTGCTTTTTTGGATCTGTGTACCTGGAGATGGTTGGAGAATGGGAGCTGAAGGTCACATCACCAGCTGCCCATTTGCACTCCTTCCATGCCCATAACAAAGCTTTCCTTATAAAAATTTCCTGGCAAATTGCTCCTTGCATACGATCACCAGCATTACAGCAGGCATCTCACAGACCAGCAAAATCAGGTGCCTGCACAACTATGTGATGCACTTCCTCTCAGTTAGAAATTAGGTTTCTGGTTGACAGAGGTATTAACCCTGTCAAAGTAGGAACCACAATCCCAGTCAGAGTAAGTCACAAACACGAACTAACGTAACCTGTGCTCACCCTCTGGTAGCGTGGTACATGGCAGTTAGGCTTAACTTTAGAGACAATGGGTAAATTATTTGTGCAGCACTACAAACAGTAACACAGTGAAAACACCACAAAAAGTGTTCACACCAGGTTAGAAAAATAAACGTAATTCTATTTAAAAAAACAAGACCTTAATGACAAAAATTCAATAAGTGGAACCAGAGTTATGAATTTTTAAAGAAAAACTGAAATATAGCGCTTAAAAGCAAAAAGCAAAAACTGGGACATTTGGTTGTGCCAGATGGGGTCAAACCCAAAAGTTCAGACTGACCAAGAGGAGCACAGGTCAGATACAGTTTCACGTATTGAAGTTTTACCTTCCTAAGAATTGTGATAGGAGTCCCGTCCGTGGGCTAGAAGTTCGCCGAGAGTAAGGACAGCGTCACTGATGGAGGTCTGTGTGTCACAAAGAGCCACCGGTGTCCCGAACAAATGGGATATCGCGACCGACGATCCTTGCTGTGCAAAGAGACAAACTTGTGCCCGCTCACGCTGATCCTTTGTGCGAGCAAACTGATTCCAGAGAAAACTGGCCCGTGCTCACTCGCAAAGGACCCAAAAGCTTGATTTCAAGAGCTGCAGCACCACCCAAGGGCCTATGGGCCTTGGGGGTCAGTAAGTAACTCTTAGAACTAGCCCTTTGACTCCCTCTTGAGTCCTGGGTTTAAGATGGTTCCAGGTTCACAGCTTCCCCTCAAGGCAAGAGGGCAGCAGGTCAGCACAGCAAGGCAGCAGCTCCTTCAGAGTGGCAGTCCAGCATAGTGACATTCCTTCCAGCAGCACATCAGTCCTCCTTTCTGGCAGTGTATCCAAAGGTCCAGAGGTGTACTGAAGTTGTGGTGTCTGAGTACGTATACCAAGTTGGGCCTTTGAGGGGAAGAATTCTAAGAGATGCCTCTGAAGTGCACAGTGTCCCAGCCCTTCTTGCCCTGGCTCCAGATTCACTACAGGGCATGATTAGCCCTTTGTGTGGGGACAGGACACAGCCTATTCAGGTGTATGTTTGAGGCTGTGTCCAGCTCCTCCCTCCCATCCTGCCCAGAATGCCCAGAATGGCCCATCAGCATGTGAATGACCCATCAAGTCCCCCCTAAGCTCCCTTTGTGTGTGGCTGTCTAGCGGGTATGCACAAAGCCTAACTCTCAATCACCTCAGATGTGTATTCAGAGAGAGGCAGCAGGCACCAAATGACTAAAGTAACATATTGACAACTTTCTAAAAGTGTAATTTTCAGAATTACAATTTAAAATCCAACTTTACAATAAGTTGTTATTTTAACTTATGATTCTAGAGACACCAAACTTGGAAGTCACATCTCTTTCACTTGGAAATTACACTTATAAAATGTAATAAGGTAATCCCAATGTTATCCTATGGGCGAGATACACCTTGCAGTAGTGAAAAACAAACTAAAGAGAACAGTTTTTTCCCACTAGGACATGTAAAACTTAAAAGTGCATGTTCTACTTTTTACATACACTGCACCCTGCAGTTGGGCTGTGCAGAGTATTCCTAAGGGGTGACTTATATGTATGAAAAGGAAAGTTTTGGCCAAGCAAGTGGGTTAACTTGCTAAGTCGACATGGCAATTTAAAACTGCATATACAGGCTCTACAGTGGCAGGTCTTAGACATGTTTAAAGAGCTACTTAAGTGGGTGGAACAGTCATTGCTGCAGGGCCACTATTAGCATTTAATTGACACGCCCCAGGCACGTGTAGCGCAGTTTACTAGTGACTGATAAGTAAATTACTTATGTCAATTGTAGATAAGCCAAAGTTACCATGTGTTAAGCAGAGAGCACATGCACCTTAGCACTAATTAGTAGTGGTAAAGTGCTCGTAGTCCTAAAGCCAACAAAAACAAATTCTGCAAATAGGGGAGGAGGAAAGCAAAATGTTTGGGGGTGGCCCTGCCGAAAGGGCCATTTCAAAACACTCTCAATAGACACACACCCTGCACTTCAGACATTGCGAGGCACAGCTGTTTTAGGCCATAACCCTTTCCCCAATGTGATTAGTGTTATCAGCAGTACACATCTCTTGGCAGATTGTACATAGGTGTTATAATCAACACCAGTGGCAGTTCATCAATGTGCAAATCGTAATGTGAGATGGTACGTTAAACAGGAGTCAGCCAAGTTCCCTGATGCAACACATTAACACATTATGCTGTTAATATTGAGACACGTAGCACTGCTTGGTGGGTATCTGAAGTGAACCTATTCTATAAACATTTAAATAATGCCTTGCAATCTGTACTGGAACAATTGTTCGCTTTCACAGTGAAATTCATCTTTAATGTCTCATATGTATTTCACCCTGTACAATTTATTCTTACAAATGCATTGTGCATTGCTTCTGACTCTTTTCCATTGGTCTCACAGATACAACAGAAACACATAAATACCTTAGTCATCAATGAGGAGATATTTGGTCTGTTGAAGTCCCCTTCTAGGTGCATGGATCACATTATACACGTGCTCCTGCAGTCCCCAAAAGTGGTATGCAAGATTGGCCTTACCTGCTATATGTTGTAGAATATATTTTCCAACCAGACCGCACAAGACTGGTGGACACATTGATACGTATCACTGTGGCAAACAGATTTTGTTATGGACTTCCTCAGTATTAACGAAGGTTACCATTCAATATTGACGACTGAATGCAGTGAGAAGAATCTGTCTCCATCCTGCAAAGCTCAGAACAGAAGAAAGAGAGCCTCTAACTCTCTGGGTGAGGATGTCTGTCTGGATTATCAGGGGTGGCTTCCTGTCCCTCACCTTTTGGGCCTTTTGGGCCTGCTCTCCAAACTGTAGACCTTGGACGGCATCGCCTGCAGGTACTCTTCACCGAGGATCACAATCCAAACAGGCTGGGATGTGAGGAAGCCTGAATTCCAATTTCAAAGCACTCTACATACTGAGAAGGCTTTTTCTGGAGAGATACAAGTCGGGGTCCTTATTTTAGACACGGGTAGACTTCCATCCACCCATAAGAGAACAGAGTAAATGTATTTAGAAAGTTGTGTGGTTATTACCATTTACAGACATGTTCACAAAACGCAGTTGAAGAGGTAATACTAGTTTGCTACACTCACTCTTACAGTGAAATGAGGGGCAGATGTTAATATATTTCCTGTGTTTCTATTTCCTATTCTTAATTCAGCTATGCTTTTTTTTTTTTGAAGGGTCAAGGTAGAGGAACGTGGTTCTCTTGCAAATTCTTCAAACATACAGGTTCCTTCAGATATTTTAGAACTTTATAAAGGATGTCACTCGTACCACCTACATGGTGTCTCATTTCTTAAACAATCACTCATTTTAATTGTATTCCTTTAGACAGGGTTTTACCATATAATTCCATTATTGCTAGGATATAAGATGTTATTGTCACTTCAGGTAGAAGGCATAAGTAGGTCAGACTTTATATCTCTGCATTCTGGGTATCCCCAATGTCTAAAGTTTTGTTACATTTAGTGGGTGCTGGAGAGCCAGGCTGCAAGATGACTCTCACTTTGTGAGGCTCGTCAGGCCGGGAAAAGATTTGTTAATCCTCCTTCGTAGCGCTAAAATACGATTACAAACAAGATGGGGATATTTGCTGTGGGAGCGAGCATCTGCCAACCGCAGGCGAACAGGAGGCAGCTGCCATAAATGCGGCCTGCTGGGAAAGGAGTCTCTGAATGAAGGCCCAGACACGAGCAACAAGGAGTTGGAGGACACCCGGAGGAACAGACCCGATACAGGATCTGAGGAGGTAGTGCCTTTGTCAAACACATTTGACAATGGGACTAACTCTTACTGTGGCACCTGTGCTTCCTGTATGTCTCATTGGCATGTAAGTTGGAAAATTAGATCTGGTATTATTGCCCCAGATTGATAACAAGCTGAAGATCAACAGAAAGACACTCTCTAAGTGCTCCTCCTAATGCAATTTTTGGCACAGCTCCAATCAATGGGGGGACGTTGTCTGCCCCAGAACCAATGGACGTTACTGCTTGAGTCATGGTCTTAGTGAGTTCACCTGGTGGCCCTAGAAGATCTATGCTTGGCCATAAATGTCCTTACAAACCACAGAGATTCAGCTCTGAACTCTTTATTACTTGTTTTTTCAGCTTCATACTTCTAGTGCGGTAATTCCTCACACTGTCGGATCTGCTGGGCACCATCTTAAATGGATGCAGTGTTTATGCTCTGCCCTACTGTTAAGACAAGTGTGAACGAATTCTATGTTGCAACCCGCCAGAAAGTCCAAAAACCAAGGTTTCTTTGGACTGAGGGGATTACGATCATTGCAGTGATGAGACAAAACCTCAGGGGCCCCCTGCAAGGTGAGGTGAGGGGCCCCCAATAACCATTCCCTAACTGCCTTGCTGTTTGTGAGTGTTTTATTTGTTTGCAGCTGGTCAGCCCAAGGGGGACCCCCTTGAGGTGACTGGGGTGGGCTGGCCCCTTCGTTATGCCCCGGGATCAGTGTCCCAAATGGGAGGGCGAACAAGACGTGCTGTGCTTTTCGAGGCACATGGGAGATTTTCAGCTCAGCCCCTGCTCTGCGTCCACTTTATTTTTTCTCTTCTGGCACACGTCACTTCACCTTGTTGGCCCAACATCCCTTGCGAGGAGGTGTAACAGCAAGAAATGGATAAGATTGAGAGAGGCCCAGCTGACTGGAGGCACCGTGTAGCAGGACTGGCTGTCACACCTGACAAAGACTAGGAGCCAGGCTATGGCTGTTAGTGAGTCCTCGTCTCCAGCAATGGCCATACTGTGCCAATAGGGAGGAGGAAAGTACCAAGGTCACCTGCATAATTCAAATTACATATGAACGTGCAACTACAAAGGTTATAGTAGACATACATTATTTGCTGGGACGCCCCGTTGCTGGGGCAGCTATGCGCAATATAAATCCTATAATAATAATGCATCATTGTACATGTTACAGTACAGAAAGAAGTCCACCACTTTTATACTAAGAATGTGTCACAAGATACTACTTATAGAGGAACTTTAAAGGGAATCATTTCACATGGTTTTAATGCATCAAAAAAAGGACTAGTTTTCATTTCAGATGAATGAGAGTTCCAGACTATGGATGTGCTTCCAAGAGAGCACCAGCTATGGAGGAGGAGCGTCGCCCTCCCAAAAACAGCAGGAAGGAAAAAATAAAACAATGATAAACATTTGTTATATATTTCCTTTCCTGACGAGTCTTGGGAGCGGGGCTTGGTAGTGACTGGCATTGAAGGGAGTGATAGGTGCACTCCCTTCACTTCACATGACAATTTGGCCGGCTGTCTTAGGCCGGCCAAACCGTCATGCGCAGTGAAAGCTCTCTCCAACCTAGCAATGCAGCTGGGTTGGAGAGAGCAGGCACAGACTCCCAGTACGTCCTGGAGCGCAAATCAAGGGTGCTCAGGCCAATCCTGAAGCTGAGCTCATGCGTGAGAGCAGCTCCAGGATGAGCCGCAGGACATTCTAGGAGCCTGTGCCGCCTAGAGAAGAAGAGCAGAAAAACGTGAGGCGGCCCGCTGCAAATTACTTTTTGTATTCCCCCCACAAACCCTATGCCCCCCCAGCACCCTTCTCCGCCCGCCGCGCCGCTCGTCATGCACACCGGCCGCTACTGGCCAACTACCAGAAAAGCTTAATTCTTCAGCAAGGAAGTTTGGTTTCAAGTGCGAAGAGCTTTATATACTGTCTAGGGCAATTTGAATAGATACTGGATTGAAAAGCAGCTACTACAAGCCTTGCCACAATAGTAGTTACAAAAGAAAACAATGACAAATGTAAAAACTTGAGTATGGTTCCAGGATAACTTCTGACATAATTATAGTGTCCCTAAATTTACAAAAATAATGCCTTAAATGAGTTGATAACGCAAAATCCACAACTAATGGGACAATATTTTTTTTAATTATATTTAGGACAGCAAATTTATGTAAGACAATTAGATATTTCTGTAACTGATATCCTGATATAACACCATCAACTTGTATTGTTTCTTGTGTCATGTTTCCTCTATTCGGGTTCAGGATCCCATTGGTTTAAAACATGTTGGTGAGGCCAGTGCTTAATTTGAGCATATGTTATTCCGTGTTTGCACTGCAACTTCATTTTTAACAGTAGTATCTCACAATAAAGAGTCTCATTGGAGTAAATATCACCATCCACTGTACTACTCCACAAAATCAATTTCACATATATGTACATGTATAGTATAAAGGAGTGGGGGGGAGAAAGCGTTAAACATGGAGGCACTACTGCCTTCCAGCCCTTCGTAGATGCGGCGTTTGACACTTACGAGAGTCCTGACACCTGCCATGAAGGGCCTGATGAAGGTGATGCATAATTAATAGCTTTAAAATGCATCATGTGGACCTTACTAGATGTCGGTACCACAAACATACTCCATACCAGTGAAAGCATGTTTTTTATTACTTTTTCAAACACACTGTGAGCAGAGTGACATATAGCTTTGGTCCTGAAGAATACCGAGAACCTTTTGGTCTTCATATGCAGAAACATGTTGACCAGAACATAAAATAGGGGAACAACTATATCCCTATTTCACTTAGCTTGGATTTGAGCCTATCCATTGGTGGAACCAGAATAAAGATGGTTTACACCCACCAAGAGATAGTTTTAACTTACACATTTTGTTTTGCACTCTGCCCCTCACGAACTTTGGCTTTGATGACAAAAACAACTCCTGCCCCTCTCCTGCAGGGAAGTTGCAGCCCAAACTGGGTACCTTGTGATCCCAGTGTGAAGAGGGGACCCAATGATGAAGCATGTCACCCTAGGGTGAGTGAGGGTTCTCGTCTTAACACAGTAGTGCTTCTAGGTTTTACGCTTTCTTCCTCCGCTCCATTATACCATCCGTGTACATATATGTGAGATTGACTTAATTTTTAACACCGGCAATTTTCTAATGACCGTCCATCATGTGGTGGCGTTGCCTACCCATTTTCAAAACAGCACATCAGTTTAGCAATTTAATATACGCAGAAAAATAGTAGCAGCCCATCCTGCCCATTGTTACTGGCATTTTGCAGCTCTAATAATTTAAATAATGATTCCAGATTTGTAAAGCGCGACTTATCACCCCTAAGGGTATCCAGGCACTGAAGGCAATCTTGGAGATTTAGTGAGCTGTTGCCCAGAGTCACATGATGCTGAGCTGAGCTGCCCGCAGGGATCAAATGGAGAACCTCTCACTACGGAGTCAGCCACTCTGGCCACTGTGCCACACCTCTCCCTCTGGCAAAGGTAGTGGGTGGTGCAAGCTAAAGTTTCATTCCAAGCGATACATTGGGCAAAACCTTAGGCCCTGGCAATTATGTTTTTTTCAGAATTAAGCATTGGCTCTGTACCAGTGCTATTGCAGCTCCGATTACATCCTTCAGCTGCAGCTTTGATTTGCATGGCCTGATTTGGGCAGGAATATATCCTGTCTTGGTGGCTGAGCACTTCTTGCACAGGGAACCAGCTGCCACCTGCCAATTTCAGCTCCTAGTTTGCACCTGCCTTCTGGTCATGCCTCATCAAATGGTGGTGCTCATGTGTTGTGAATTCCCTGTTCAGTTGCTTTTTAGCAGTGCACATGAGTGGTGCACCGTGCTGTGACTGAGTAGTCTGGATTGCTCTATTCTAGCCAATGACACTGTGAAAGCCTTACCTTATCAAGCACATGACATTGTACAGCAGCCTTATTTTGCACCAAAGGAAGCTATCAGTAATTTTGGCACAGATGTCCCCACCTCTTTTGTCATGGGAATATATTATTTGAAGCACTTCAGTGCACACACTTTGAGTGTGCAGAGAAACCTGGGAACTGCACGTATTGAGGACAAATTCTTAGTCCACCTTCACTGGTGTGACCTTCATAGCAGCAGCATCATATTCCCTTGCTTATCACACCCTTCTGAAAGAAACTAAACACAACAGAGTTGCCAACTCAGCAGATAACAACTTTGTTGATAGATGCTGATTGTCTTCCCTAGATTCAAACAAACATAAAACTAAGTTGATAATCCACATTCTAGTACATCCTGGTTTGGAAGGATTCCAATACCATATCCCTTTCTGCAATCTGCACACTAGTGAATGTTCCCCAACTGGCTTCCCATCAATCTTCTGGTGGCCTACTGACACCGCACATCTATGCCCATTAATGGATCCGTAAGACGTTTGTCTTGCTGCCAAAGATTCTAAAAGTTTAGCACCCCCACAACATCTAATGAAATGGGATCCATACCCCTTTCCATACACTATCCACTTCAAACATCCCTAGCTGACTTGTAAGCTCTGACAGTGCTTGTGGCTCATGAAGCTTTGATGTACCTTGAACCTACAACCGAAAGTCCAGGCACATTTGTAAACATCCCAAAAGGTTCCACGCTACCAGAGTCAACTTGTCCTGCTACAGAAGAGTGTGAGTTTGCCAGTAGAGACTCCTCAACATCTGTGGAAACACTGACAACTGGATTGAGCCATCCATTGAAAGTTCTAACAGAGTGAGATACCTAGGTTGGCTCCTCCATAATGGTGTCTCCACCCCTACCCACACAGGATGAAAAGATATCTAGCCCAAGGAGTCACCACACTTTCTCCAAGGTCTTAAACAACTGCCAATCTAAACTCCATTTGCTGCTGGTGCCCATATTCCTTGAGTACCAGTTCACCACTATGTTGGCAGATACTCTGCAAACACTAACATTTCCTGCTTGAGACAGAACTTGCTCAGGCGCTTCTCTAATTCTGCCAATGCTTTCGACCTTCTCCCTCCTAACTTGTTGATGTATCTGGCTGCAGTCAGACTGTCCATACGAAGGAGGACTGCACCCTTTACTCTGCCCTTTACTAGACTTTGGATTGCACATAATTTATGTGCAGCGAGGACTCATTCCTGGACCATCTTTCTCTAGTTCAAAAAGTCACACACAACTGATGGTTTATTTTGCCATCACTTTTTGTTATCCCCCCACCCTTGCCCTTCATTTTATGCGACATCTGTGATTTCCTATTTGTTTGTATTCAATAAACAGATATTAAACAAAAGGTCACACACCTTGTGCTTCATACCTATAGACGTGCTTGTGATTCTAACACAAGATCTGAGTGCGTTTGAAAAATTGCCTATCCATTCCAGGCGTACACATGTGCTAGCCACCAAGACACTTCTGCCTTTGCTTGTGCAAACAGTATGAATAACCTGTAACCATTTGCAGATGTCTTATATTTAGTCTCTGGAGCACCCTGTAAGAATGGGGCCCTAGAAATATTGCCTGTATGAACAAAGACAGTAGGTCCACAAATCTTGACAAATGTCTCAAAGAAATTTGGGATTGACCCAGTTCTTTCCTTAACTCTATCCTGACTACTTTTAATGTTGCCTCTGGAATCATCAACACCCCTTTCTCTTAATTCACAACAAAAAGCAAAACGTTCATCATTCTTGATTGGACCAAATCGATTTGTCTATGTTTATTGAACTTGGACCTTTGAATAAGGTCCAACACCTCCTGAATGTGATATAACAAGAGCTCCCTTTCTTGATTCAAGAAAATCATATAATTGAAATAAATTATCAACCTCAGCTCCTGGCATCTGAGAAGCACTGACTACGGCTACAACAGTATGGTGAAACACCAAGGTGCTGAAGAAAGACTGAATAGAAGGAACTTGAATCTGTACGTTTGCCCTTGGCAAATGAGCTGAAGATACTTTCTGTGCTTGGGAAAGATGGACACTTTTAAATCTACATGCACCATAGAATCCCCTGGAAGCGAGATGTCCCTTAAATACATTACAGTTTTCATCTTGTACTGTAAGTAAAGTACACAATAATTTAGATCTCACAAGTTTATCAGTGCTCTAAAATGTGTGTTTTACTTTTGAACAAGAATAATATTGCTGATAAAACCTCTGGGATATCTGGAGCATCTCTCTCTTGTTTCCTTCATAAGAAGTGTCTATACTTCTGTGCATATTTAACCTGCCCATTTTAGAGACTACTTCATTGGATTTTGCAGTCTGTACTAGAAAGGAGTTGCATGAAAGTCTATTTGAAAGCCTGTCACTGCCTTCAGAACCCATGGATCTTTGGAAATATCTCCCATTCCTGTACAAAAAGAGCTAGCCTGCACCCAACTTTTGCAAAAGGAAGTGAATAAACCCTTATCTTGGGACCCCCCTCCCCTTGTTTGCCCACTAGAGTATCCAAAGCAAAGGTGTCTGTTCCTTCTCCCCTGTGGTAAGAACACTGAACGAGAGAGAGGTGAGAAAGCTCCCACGGGTGTTTCATGTCTTAACTGTGGCCATCTGAGACACTTCTCAGGCTGATCCTCCTGTGTTTACCCAGATTACACAGAATAATTATATGTATTACTAGGACAGCCTGCAAGGTGCAGACTGTGTTGTGAATACCCTAATAAAGGCTCCTCATGTGAAATATATAATTGATGGCAAACTCACATCTTGCCTCATTGACACTGGCATTAAACGATCTGCACCAAAAGCTTCCAAATATCCTTCATTACCGCTCTCAGGCTTGTCCATTGAGGTAGCCAATATTTTGAATACAGGTGATACCTACTATATCACTGACCCTGTTTCATTACGTTGGGTCCTATAACTGATGACCATGCCTTTTGAGGAACTCTATATTATCTACAAAGTTGTAGGGAAGAGATTTGTTATGTAAATAGAATTGCACTGTTTTTTCCACCAGTGATGTAGTGTTCCAAAATATTCCATAAACTAATTAAATTAAAATCTTAGCTATATTAGGTGACCTGCCCATAAAGATGTTGAATACAAAACCCAAATGTCTGAAATGTTGATTATATTACTTTCACATGTCCCTCCCACCTTGTGGGCTAAACGTGCAAGTAAAGTTGGGTGCATCCTTTCAATTGAACCTGTTAAGATCAAGGTGAACCATATGAAGAAACAACCTAGTATTCTACAGTACACTTTGAACCCTGAGGTTCAATCTGGGATTTGTCCTATCATTGCTGATTTGATTAGGCAGGCTGTTCTTGTGGCCACCATGTGATAGCAGCCAAAAATGTGTACCTCTTTGTCCAAGACCTCCAAGCAAACAACAGTATAGTTATCATAGGCTCTCCTGTGGTACTCAACCCTGCGACCATCCTTTATTGTACTGCCCAATGGTTCTCTATAAAATATGTATGACCTGCCTTCTTTTCCATCCCCATGCATGAGGAAAGCAAGTATCCATTCACTTTCCAATGTGGCGGAGGGCAGCTAACGGGGTGGAGACTCCCATTGGGTTTACCAAGCCCCGTCTATCTTTTCCTAGGCAACAGAGCGAGATCTTGACATCCAGATTGTTCCACAAGATTCCACATTATTACAATATGTTGCTATTGCTTGCGTCAGCCACCTTAGAACAATGCAAGGTCGATTCCCTATACCTACTCACTGAATTTGTTACGAAGGGGCATAAGCGCGGGTAAGGAACTGAGTTATTGGTTAAGAAGGGTGGTAGCCCCACTCAAATAACAAACACAATCCTTACCAGGGTGAACCACAAACAGTCACTTAATCAACCTGTGCTTGACCCTCCGGTAGCTTGGCACAAAGCAGTCATGCTTAACTTAGAGGTAAAGTGTACCTCATTTATGCAGCACTGAAAAAGTATTAAAATGGAAACACACCATAAGAAAAACATAACCAATCTAGAAGCATAGAATACATTTGAACAAATAAAATTACACCAAAACAAACAAAATAATCAGTAGAACCAGGGATATGATTATTTAAACTTTTAGGTAAAAATGGCGTTTTAACAGCACAAAGTACCACTCACAGTTATCTAGTCACACCAGATTGGAGGAAGTTCAGGCTGACCACGATGGAGCGCGGTTGAATATAGGGACCAGGTCAATCCACTGAAGAGTTACCTTCTCAAGTCCTGCACGAAGGGTTTGCTTGTGTTGAAGGGGGCCATGAGGAGCAGGTTGATCTTCGCAGGTGGTTATCGCAGTAGCAAAAAGAGCTGATCGGGCATCACAGGAGGTTTTTGTTGTACCATGAACAGCCAATAGGATGTTGTGGACGGTTGTTGCTGTAGTTTTGTCGCAGGGGTAGCATGAAGTGCAGGTCTCATGATGTCGGTCATTGCGGGCGGTCACTGTTGCACATGAAGAGCAAGCCTCACCAGAGCTTCGCTTTAGAAAAGTCTTGACATAAACTGGCCCATTCATGGTCACAAGGATCATCAAACTCCAGAAATTTCACCCTTTTCTTTAGGTAGAGCTCTCCCTAATGCCAGATCACAGGTCCAGGCCCTGGGAGGCACATCTTTGGGAAACAGGACTCACTCAAGTAGAGACCAGCAGCAAGGCTTAGGCAGGGCTAGGGCGGTCCAGTTGGTGCTGTTCAGCTGGACAATTGCAGGTAGGCCTCTGGAAGCTTGTAGTGTCCCTGTAGCACTGACAGGAGGTCAGCCAACTGACACTTGGAATCACTCTGTGTGGCCTGGGTTCAAGGCAGCAGGTTCAGTCTTCCTTATCCAGACAGCAATGCAGTCCTTCAAGCAGTAGGGTAAAAGGGCTGTCCTTTTTCGGAATCTTCCACAGGTGCAGGAGTGTTCTGATTTCAGGTTCTAAGAGTGCCCTTTTTATCCTCATTGCCAGCCTGTGGGTGGGGGGTGCCCCATTTGTCCATATTCCCCCTTTCCTGGGTTAGGCTCCAAGCTGGCAAGGTAACGAAGGATAGGCAGGCCCAGGTGTGAGCTGCATTGTCAGTGGCAAGGCATGCAGCCCCTTGAAGTCAGCAAGAGGGTGGGCAAGCCCTGAGGATGGCCCTTTGAAGTTCAGGAAGGCTGGGTACAACACCCCAGGACAGGAAGCAACATCCTGCTCCACACCGACTGCCCTATTGTTTCTATGGCTGGGTGGAATACACAAACACCACAGGAGAGCTATTCATAGTCATGTAACTGAGGCCACTGGCAGAAAGGCACAGATAATTTAAGCAGGAAAAAGCCAACTTTCTAAAACTATCATTTTCAGAGTAGTAACTTAAAATATGACCTTACCATTAAAGAAGATTTTAAATTGCCTAGTCTATTACCGACTCGCTGGATAAGGTGGTGCCCCTTCGCAGAGTGAGAGTGCGAGTGAATCGGGCATTCCCCTGGTATACGGAGGAGCTACGACAGCTGAAGCTGAACTGTAAACGGGCGGAGAGAGTGTGGAGAAGGGAGTATTCCACCTCGGCTAAAGCCTCGTTTAGGCTTGCACTAAGAGGCTATAAGGATCAGATCAAACGGGCCAAGGCGGCATTCTTAGAAGCCTCCTTGACTCAGGCGCCTAATAAATCCCAAGCCCTGTTCAAAATTGTCAAGGACCTGTCACATCCTGCTTGTGCGGCTAATACGGTTCGTGCGTCGCAGGCTCTCTGTGACTCATTGGCAAATGCTTTTGAGGAGAAGACTGCTAAAATCTTGGAGGGCTTAATACACCCTTTACCTGCGGCTCCCGGCTTGGGAGCTCCAGCTGATTTGCTCAGTCAACCCCGGACAGGTGCTGCTGACCTTGATCTGGGAGCTCCGGGCGGTTCTCCCAGTCGACCCCAGCCGGTCGGTGTGGGAGCTCCGGCGGAGCGGCCCAGTCGACCCCAGACGGGCATTGATGGCCTTGGTCTGGGAGCTCCGGGCAGCTCACCCAGTCGACCCTAACCGATTGGTGTGGGAGCTCCGGTGGAACTGCCCAGTCGACCTCAGACGGGCACTGTTGCCCTTGGTCTGGGAGCCCCGGGCAGTTTACCCAGTTTACCCAGCCGACTCTGGCTGAGGTCTTTCCCTTCTCCTTCCTTTGAGGAATTTTGTCAGGTGGCTCACTCGGTGTCCTCAGGGTCTCCGCTTGACCCGCTGCCCCCCAAACTCTGGAAGGTTTTTCACGCAGAACTCTTCTTGCCTTTGTTCTCGATCTGTCTTCAATCTTTGGAGTCGGCATCGGTGCCAGAGTGCTGGAAGTTAGCAGTAGTGTCACCTCTGCTAAAAAAGCCAACTTTGGATCCGGCCTGCCTTTCCAACTACAGGCCGATCTCGTTGCTCCCTTTTCCGATTAAGATCTTGGAAAAGTGGGTGACCCGCTCTCTCTCAGGCTTCCTGGAGAACATCGGGTGGTTCGACGAGACCCAGTTTGGCTTCCGCCCCGGACACGGGACGGAGTCCGCGCTGGTGACCGTGTTGGACAACCTTCGCTTGCGTGTCGACAGTGGTCGGGCAGCCTTTTTAGTGCTGCTCGACATGTCGGCCGCGTTCGACACGGTCTGCCATCGGACCCTGGTCAGGAGGCTGGTGGAATGTGGGGTCACTGAGGGGGCTAGAGATTGGCTGATATCCTATCTTGGTGGCAGGCAACAGTTGGTTTCACTTCCGCCATTTAGCTCTGAGCCAAGGAGTATAGGACAGGGGGTTCCTCAGGGCTCGGCCATCAGCCCTATATTGTTCAACCTGTACCTCTGCCCTCTAGTCCAGCTAATCAAATCTTTCGGTGTCTCGGCATTTAATTATGCCGATGACACCCAGCTGGTCTTCTCTCTGGAAGGGAACAATGCGGTCTCGCTGGACACTTTCCATCGCTGCATGGCAGCTACAGCGGATTGGTTGCGAGCTAACTCCCTGCAATTCAACAGCTCGAAGACGGAGGTGCTCCACTGTTCCACCGACCGGATTCCACGGGCACTCCCTGAGAATTTTTGGCCCAGTACCTTCCCTGAACCAGTGCTGGCAGCGGAATCAGCTCGTAACCTGGGGGTAATGTTTGGCCCTAACTTACAACTTGACATACACGTTAATAAAACCACCACCACGTGTATGATGTTGTTACGCATGTTACGCAAAGTTCTGCCCCTTCTCCCCGCTCAAGCCAGGCCGGAAGTAGTCCGTGGGACCATACTAAGTCGTCTCGACTATTGTAACGGGCTTCTTCTGGAGGCTCCAAAAAACCTGCTGGGGAGGTTACAACGGGTGCAGAACATGGCTGCCAAGCTGGCTCTCTCCCGCCCTAGGTCCAGCTCTTCCACTCTTGCTCTACGAGATCTACACTGGCTCCCGGTAGGTTTGCGGGTACAATTTAAAGCGGCATGCTTGGTGTTTAAAGCGGTACACCTTTTGGGCCCCATTCCTTTGCAAAACATGTTCGCGTGGTACTCGGCTCCACGGCTCCTTCGTTCTTCATCGGCTCACCTCCTGGTGGTTCCAAGGTTTCATAGAGTGAGGATGGGTGGTCGCTCCTTTAGCGTGGCAGCGGCCAAACTGTGGAACTCCCTCCCACTTTCTCTGAGGAGCTACAAGGACTATCTTCCGTTTAGGAAAGCATTAAAAACTTACTTATTCCCATAATCGGCCTGAGCGGTTAAAATGCACGGTTCCTTGATCAAAGCGCCAGGATGCCCTTTGGGTGACAGGTTTTGCGCTCTATAAATATATTAAATAAATAAATAAAATAAATACATTTGAGTGTAAACAGCATTTCTCTGTCGGCTCCTATTCTGAAGGTAACAATTATTAAATTTAATAAGGTAACCCAATATTAATCTTTGGGAGAGTTAGAACTTGCAACATTGAAAAATGGCTTTAGGCATTTTTCACACCCAGGATATGTCAAAATTAAACCCATGTGTGTCCAACGTTTGAAACAATAAGTACCTTGCCCTGGGATCTGTAATGGACCTACCTTAGGAGTGACTTATAAGTTTTAAAAAGAAAGGTTTAGATCTGGCAAACAAGTTTATTTCGCCATGTCGAATTGATGGTTTAACACTGTACACGCAGGCTACAGTGGCTGACCTGTAGGCATGTTTTAAAAGGGCACTTAAGTGGGTGTCATAATGACTGCTGCTGCCCACTAGTAGCTTTTAATTTACAGGCCCTGGATACATGTTGTACCACTTACCAGGGACTTACAAATAAAACACGTGTCAATTAGGTGTAGTCCATTTATAACATTTTGAAAAGAGAAAGCACTGGCAAATTCCCAGTGGTTCGCATGGAAAATGTTCACATAGTGCTAACACCCAACAAAACAGGTTCAGGAAAGGTTGGGGTTACCCTACAGGAAGGGCAAGTATATTTATTTATTTAGAATGTTTTATATAGCGCTAGCTGTATCAGAGCGCTTTACATACACAAGAAAAGGAGAAGTTGCACTACATCGTAGAACATGAGGAATCAAACAATATATAAGTTGCAGCAAGCTTAATGAAATTGCTATCTTGTCTCCCGCATACGCAATATTTAGGTCATGACATCACAGCTGGTGAGCGGTATCTGCTGATTGATAGCCTGAAGCTATCCATAAGTTGGCACGCCCTACGACCGTCTCTATGGTACATTCCCTTTGGTAACTGGTAATTGTAGATAATGGATTAGGGGATTTGCTGCCATGAATCAACCTCTCACAATAATGTCAAAAGGACACCCCTGAAGCCTTGTATTGGTCTGAGGCTGCAGAATAACCTTTTGTGCAGTTACATGAAGCACTGGTTTCTTTGCCTGCGCTGGGGCTTCCTGATTACAGGAAACCTTTCACATCATACTGTCATGAATGGAAGGGGTTCACTCTTGGATCAGAAGAAGCCCAATACCTATTGTTCCTCTGCTCTTGACCCCGTGGGAGCACTGCTCACACTTTGCGTAGGCTCCTTTGCGGCAGCATCCGATTTTGTAGAAGCATCAGAAAACATGGAGCCTGAATTAGAGTTTAGAGGATGGGATACTTCGACACAAATGTGATGGGTAGCACGGCCACTGTATTACAAGTGACATAGATTATAGTGCTGCACTTGTAATATGGCGGACAGGATATCTGTCATGTTTGTGATGGAGTATCTCATCCACTAATGTCTTGAGTTTCCCTCTCATTAAAGCTGTCATCTACCCTTTAGCTGCCCTTCCGGTCACTACCAAAACACAAAACACTTCTACCACTCGATAGTCCCGATATAAGAGTTTGCTGTTGTCAGGCTCTCACATCCCTCTGACCTGTTGTCCTGTTTTGATCCCAACCTCTTTGATGCCCATCTCTCTGGAGTATCATGATTGTCTCTTAAACACTGAACTCCTGACCAAACCTTGTATTGATCTGACTGATGCACCAATACCCAACAGAGAACTAGTTCATTTGTTTGCATGAGAGTTGGAAATGATAGAAAAAGCCTTGTGGATGAATATGCGGTATATAGCCTACATGAAGATGTAGAATGCCAACATTTACCTCAAGTGAACATGGCTCAGGTGGCCAAACTTGTTACCCTTACACGTGCCTATGTATTAGCTTTAGACAAAATTGTCACTGTGTTCACAGACTCCAAATGTGCTTTTGGAGTGGCTCATGACTTTGAACTATTTATGAATGCAGAGAGGGTTCTTCGATTCTGCTGCAAGCCTCATTAAAGATAGCATGTATGTCTGAAATCTGTTAGATGCACTTATGCTCCCTTTTTAAATTGCTCCTGTCAAATGTGCTGCTCATCAATCTTTTCAAGGCAAAGTGTCTCAGAGAAATGCCCTTATCGATCAAACTGCTAATAAAGCTACTTTGTCCTCAAATGGTAAAACAGCATTATGTGTTATGCAAACTGATGTTTTTCCCGTATATCCACTGAAAAATGTGTTTATATAACAGGAGCTGACATCTGAAACTGAAAAACAGAACTGGATTATGCAGAATTGTAAAGGGAACTCGATGCACTGAGGGAGAGCACTGGGAGAGTGTAAACCCCACATTTTTTCTCCTCACCCTGGCCTATATCATGGTATTGCTAATATCAAAAGGGATGGTATGATTCATGCTGCAGGGACCCACTGGAATATAGAGAAATTCCCCTATGGACTTATATTTTCATATGTGACATAGTTCAGCTTATAACTTTATATTAATGGTAGGTGTTGCGGTACGCGGCGGAGCATGACGACTCTGGAAAGCATGATGCAAAGGACTTTTAATTGACAAACCAGAGGAATAGGACGAGTATAAGACAAAAGGGAAAAAAAAGGAAAAACGTTTAAAGGGAAGGCGGCTCCATTGAGAAAGCCTTGCGGAGAGGACACAGAACATTAACTTACTAATACGACAACGCCCCTGCAACTTCCTTTTGACCCCCTATGAACTTCTGATGAGGTGACAAAGATCTCGTTCCCACATTATTAACATAAAGAAATCGTAGAAAGAAGCAGACCTTTAAGTGATACCTCTGACGCTTTTTATCAGGATTTAATATATCCCGCACCTATTGACCGCATTGAAGCCCTCAAGCAACATCTGTACCCCTGACTAAAATCTTTCCTGAGATATCATAGAAACCCTGTCTCCACGAGAGTTAAAGGGAGAAAATCTGTTGGTCCTGAGGAAGGTGGTGTCAACCCACCGAAACGCGTAGACCTGGCGTACTTAGTCCACTAAGCCATCTGGACTACCTCATACACAGAATATGTCTGGTTGAATTGTATGTTGTGTGGGTAACAGTATTAAGTATGTATGAATAGGGAGTGATTGTTTTTGTATGTGTGGATAACAGGGTTTTTTCTAAAAATATTGTTTAAACCTTTTTTGATATTTGTATTGTGTATAGTATTTATCAAATGTTTATATAATGAAAATGTTCGAGCAAAAAAGTAAAAAATGAAAGTAACTCATGTGCAAAAAAAAGGAAATCAATAAAAGAAATCAACGAAAAATAGGTTCTATGTAATTTGTGTGTTCAATGGGATTCCATTAATATAAAGTTATAAGCTGAACTATGTCACATATGAAAATATAAGGCCATAGGGGAATTTCTCTATATTTTGTTGATATTGTCCTCTCTTTTCCCTGGCCCAAAGTAAGTCTTAGAGGGGGTCCCATTATTTTGCTGTTGGGACCCACTGGAATGCATTCTTTTTTCCTTCCATTGCCCAGAATTATTGTCACTCCTGTGTCACCGGCCAGGTCCACAATATTGGGAAAAGTATCGAAAACTATCCACTATCCTACCCAGACGCTTCCCTGCATGTCCTTTGTCCATTTGCAGATGAACTTTTTTCAAATAGCAAATTTTGTTCCTACTTTTTGTATGTATGGTCTCAGGATGGGGGAAGCCTGTCCATGTACACACGCAGACACCATTACGATTACGGTACCTAAAAAATTATTCAGGAGTTTTATCCTATATAGGTAGCCAAAATATGCTCTGAAGCCCAATTGAAGTGGCACACTGCTCTATCATTAGCACCCTTGTTGATCCGAGCCATTCTGCCACAAAGGACTTGACTGCACCCCTATGAGACAATAATGAGTTGGCCCATTATGTTTCTTTCAAACTCTCCAGTCTCACCAGCCAGTCTGACTCGGCAAATGAAAAATGATATCGTTTTGCAATACTGCTGGCAATTGATTTACTGCCATCCCTGTAAAGCGCTCTGATACCCTTGAGTCTAGCCAGCGCTATATAAAACTGTTTAAATAAAATAAATAAATAAATAAAATAAAATAAATGAATACATAAATAAATAAATCTACAGTTTCTGCTCACTGATTGAAGCTGTCTTGCTTGACTACCGTACTGAAACCCGCCACAACCTGAAGCCTGGCAGGTGGATCTGTGTGAAGGCTCTAGCAAAACAAAAAGATGATGGACGGAATGCTGATAATTATCAAACATTCATCCCCAGTCACAGATCTAGGTATACACAATTTTTTTGCTCACCATGCCACATCAGTTTGGACCAAGTCATATATAAATCCGTATTGACCTTACTCCCTGTGGGAAGAGTCCAGCCTGAACTGCCAGGCCAGACCCTCCCAGGCCCAGAAAACTAGCATACTGGGACCGGTTTCCTCATCAGCCAGGCTAGCGTGAATCCATTGGCATAGTGAGTACATGACCCACGTCTGGGCACCTTTCCACTTAGGTTGAATATAGCAACACAAAAAGAGGATGGGCAGAATGATGAACATTGTCAAACATTCACCCCCAGTGACAGATTTGGGTAAAATCCATTGTTTTCTTTG
The DNA here is from genome assembly GCF_964261635.1 of Lissotriton helveticus. Lineage (NCBI taxonomy): Eukaryota > Metazoa > Chordata > Amphibia > Caudata > Salamandridae > Lissotriton > Lissotriton helveticus. Next base: position 350,990,493 of record NC_136069.1, on the reverse strand, counting down.
CTCACCATGCCACCACACGGACTCAGCCATATGCAAATCTTGACCCTGCTCCTCATGGGAACAATCCAGCCCGAACTTCAAGGTTCACTAGTCCTTCAGCCTTGCTGGAAGTGACCATATCAAGTCCTTCTCACCACCAACACTGCTATTAAATGCCATGAGATTCTTGCTTGTGTTCACTCCGCCAACTTCAAGACAGCATCTCTGCCTCTGGACGCCAACTGTGTGACAGCTTCTACATCTCCTGCCTCAGCTCAGTCATCTGCTTCCTGACCAGCTACACTGAACCAACACACTCCAAGCGTGAAGAATGGGGCTCCGCTGTCTATGCCTTTGCGGCCTTAACCACCGCAGGATGCCACCCCTCCTGCTCATAGTTACTAGCTCCATCCTCCAGTAGTGCAGTAAGAATGCCACAAGCCTGGTGAAATTAAGGAAAATGGCATCTTTGACTGCTATTTGGGTAGTAAAAACAGCAAGTATCAGGGTTCAATGGGTTCCTCAGTGATTGGCTGGTCACCCATTACTGGATTCCAATATGGCTCTATCCATCCATAATTGCTGCAATTTGTGTCCTCTGTTACAATGAACAACACTTCAGCGACAAAGACTGCCCGCATATTTCAGAAACGTTTCAATTTCCTGTCTTCCTCTTTCCTAAGAGTGGAACGGAAGAGACAATTTAAGTGGTTCAAACTAGTCCCAATGTGCTTGAAGAAGCGGCCATTTCCACAGCAATAGGTTTGGTGTTTATCTCTAACAACTAGAAGCCAAAGAACTCAAATTTTGCAAAATGGAACAGCTATGGAGTTTCTCCTGACTTCCAAGTGTGGTGCGTGTGCCATAGTGGGCCCTGAATGCTGAACCTATGATCCTAACGCCTCTCTCAAGTTCATGACCAAATAGATCATACTAAGGAAAGCGACAAGGAGCTAAATCAGGGACATGACGTCTTAAGCTAAGAAGGGAGTTCCAATTGGTCTTGGTTGCTGTGCATCTTTGGAGAAGGGGGAATAAGGATTTTTTAAATCAATCAATCAATCAATCAGAGTACTTGTAAAGCGCGCTACTTACCCGTGAGGGTCTCAAGGCGCTGAGGGGAGGGGGTGCTGCTACTGCTCGAAGAGCCAGGTCTTGAGGAATCTTCTGAAGGCGAGTAGGTCTTGGGTCTGCCGTATGTGGGTGGGGAGGGTGTTCCAGGTCTTGGCGGCGAGGTAGGAGAAGGATCTGCCACCGGAGGTTGTTCGTTGGATGCGGGGGACAGCGGCGAGGGCGAGGCTGGCGGAGGGGAGCTGGTGGGTGGGGGTGCAGAAGCTGAGTCTGCTGTTCAGGTAGGCTGGTCCGGCATTATGGAGTGCTTTGTGTGCATAGGTTAGGAGCTTGAAGGTGATCCTCTTGTCGACGGGGAGCCAGTGTAGGACTCTCAGGTGGGGGGTGATGTGGCTGCAGTGGGTGACGTTGACGATCAGTCGAGCGGAGGCGTTTTGGATGCGTTGCAGTCGTCGAAGGTGTTTGACTGGGATTCCTGTGTAGAGTGCGTTGCCGTAGTCCAGTCTGCTGCTGACGAGGGCATGTGTCACCGTTCTTCTTGTTTCGGTCGGGATCCACTTGTAGATCCTGGGGAGCATGCGGACGGTGTTGTAGCAGGAGGAGGAGACGGCATTGACCTGTTTAGACATGGAGAGGGAGGAGTCGAGGATGAATCCTAGGTTGCGTGCATGGTCGGTGGGTGTTGGTGCTGTTCCCAGTGTGGTCGGCCACCAGGAGTCGTCCCAGGCTGAGGGGGTGGGTCCGAGGATGAGTACCTCAGTCTTGTCCGAGTTTAGCTTCAGACGGCTGTTGCTCATCCAGTCGTCGACGGCCTTCATTCCCTCGTGGAGGTTGGTTTTGGCGGTGTGCGGGTCCTTGGTGAGGGAGAGGATGAGCTGGGTGTCGTCGGCATAGGAGATGATATTGAGGTCGTGTTGGTGGGCCACTTGTGCGAGGGGGGCCATGTAGACATTGAACAGCGTCGGGCTGAGGGATGAGCCCTGGGGGACGCCGCAGATGATGTTGGTGGCTTCGGATCGGAAGGGCGGGAGGCGGACGCTCTGGGTTGTGCCGGAGAGGAGGGACGTGGTCCAGTCAAGGGCCTTCTCTTGGATTCGGGCTTCTAGGAGGCGTGTCTTTAGAGTGCGATGGCAGACCGTGTCGAAGGTGGCTGACAGGTCCAGGAGGATGAGGGCTGATGTTTCGCCGTTGTCTAGTTGGCGCCTGATGTCGTCTGTGGCGGAGATGAGGGCTGTTTCGGTGTGTGGTTTCGTCTGAACCTGGACTGGGACGAGTCCAAGATGTTGTTATCTTCCAGGTGGTGGGCCAGTTGCATGTTGACGATTTTATCGATGACCTTCGCCGGGAACGGGAGCAGGGAGATGGGCCGGAAGTTCTTGAGGTCCTTGGGGTCCGCCTTGGGCTTCTTGAGGAGGGCGTTGATTTCGGCGCGTTTCCAGCTTTCCGGAGATGTTGCTGTTTCGATGGAGATGTTGATGACCTTCCGTAGTTGGGGTGTGATGGCTGCATCTGCTTTGTTGAATACGTGGTGTGGGCACAGGTCTGACGGAGATCCTGAGTGGATGGAGTTCATGACCTTGCGTGTCTCGTCGTCGTTGACGTTGGACCAGAAGGTGAGGCTATTGGCGCTGGTGGTGTTCACAGGGGAGGTGGGGTCTGGCGTAGTCGGGGCGGTCATGGTGTTGAAGCTGTCTTGGATGTCAGAGATCTTGCGGTGGAAGAAGATGGCTAGTGAGTTGCACAGTTCTTGTGAGGGCGGTATGTCGTTGGCGTTGGCGCTGGGGTTTGAGAGTTCCTTTACGATGCTGTAGAGCTCTTTGCTGTCATGTGCATTGTTATCCAGGCAGTCTTTGAAGGAGGATCTGTTGGCTAATCTGATGAGGTGGTGATGTCTGCGGGTGGCGTCCTTGTGGGCTGCGTTGTTGTCCGGAGTGCGTTCGTGCAGCCATATCTTAACCAGTTTCCGGCATGCGCGTTTGGAGGTCTGCAGCTCGTCGGTGAACCAGGTGGCTCTCTTGCTGGCGTGGTTGTTCGAGGGTTTCTTGAGTGGGGCGAGGGTGTTGGCGCAGTCGTCGATCCACTGTCTGAGGTTGTGGGCTGCTTTTGGTGGGGTCGGTGGGTGGGTTTTGGGCGAGGTGGTGATCAGCTGGTCTTCGGTGACTTTGTCCAGCAGCGGCGAGGTAGCTGTTGGGTGTGGTGGTGCGTGGTTGGTTTCTTGAAGGTGAAATGGATGCAGCGGTGGTCGGTCCAGTGGAGTTCGGTGGTGTGGTTGAAGGCGACGTGGGTGCCTGTGGAGAAGACGGGGTCCAGCGTGTGGCCAGCAGCGTGGTTGGGTGCGGTGACGAGTTGTCTGAGGCCGAGGTTGTCGATCAGGGTGGCGGAGTTGGCTTGGTTGTTGTTCTCGAGGTGGAAATTCAGGTCCCCGAGGAGGATGTAGTCCGTGGAGGCGAGTGCGTGGGTGCTGGCGAGGTCAGCGATGGAGTCGCTGAACTGAGCCCGGGGCCCGGGGGGTCAGTAGATGAGATGAGGGTGGTGTTGGGGTCGGTGTGAATCCGGAAGTGCAGGTGTTAGGCGGTGTTGAGGGTGTCATCTGCGTGGGTGGCGACCTTGAGGGTGGACTTGTGGACGATGGTTATTCCTCCTCCAATTCCATTGGCGCGATCTCTGCGGGTGATCTTGTGACCGTCCGGGATGGCTATGGCGATGTCGGGCGCCGAGGAATCGTTCCACCAGGTCTCTGTCAGAAAGGCCACGTCTGGGGCGGAGGTGTCGAGCAGATCCCAGAGATCGATGGCGTGTTTGCGTGCAGAGCGGGTTTTGAGGCGTATGCAGAGGAGGTGGTTGGGTCCTGTCCTAGGAGGTTTGGTGGTTCTGTCGCTGGTGAAGCTGCAGGTGTGGCATCAGAAAGGTCCGTGAGTCCGTTTCGGGGCGGCTTGGAAGCAGGTGTGGTTTCGGCCGGCGTTGAGTGCGTAGAGGGTGCTGGCGTCGTAGCGGAGTCTGGTGTTGTGGTGTTCGCAGGGTCCAGGGGTTCTGGCGCTGGGCGTGGTCCAGGCGCAGAAAAGTAGTAAAGTTAGGACTCCTAACTTTACTACTACTAAATTGAGAAGATTCCTAATTTTAAGACTCTCGGTATTCACAGAAAGGCATTTAGGAGTTCTAAAGTTAGGATTCCTAACTTTACTACTACTAAATTGAGAACAATCCTAATTTTAAGACTTTCGGTATTCACAGAAGGCATTTAGGAGTCCTAATGTTAGGACTACTAACTTCTGTGAATACCAAAATGAGTAAGTGCCTTCTGTGAATACCAAAATGAGTAAGTGTCAGAATGCGGTTACACTAACCTGAGAAGCCGGATACAGCAGGAGCGATGATGATGCTTATTTTCTCCTACCCCTAAGAGGTACCACCTGAGAGTAACAGTAACCTCAACAGATGTCACCCCAGTCGGGGAAGGGGAAAAAAGGGAGAAAAGAAACAATAACGTTGCAGCAGCCAAAACAAAGTAGCTCAGTACGGAGAGTAGTAACTCAGAGTGCCTCCCTCGTGTCAACTAGGTTTCCTGCAGAGGAGAGAACCAAAACACACTTAACAGGCACACCTAACAGCAGTTCTATCAATGTAATTATGTGGGGACATTAACATACGTTTATAAGCTGCTGCAATATGTCATCACAGAAAAAGGCTCAAAAGGTAAAAATAAAGTAAATGGAAAATAAACAGTATTCATATCACTTCAGCTCTCAGTGATACGACAGTCTACCAATTCATAGTAGTCAAGGTAAAACCCATAGAAGGTCCAGGTACTTATCTGATACCATGTCGTCCTCTGGCCAGTGTGGAAATTATAACCGGAAGTTCAACTCGAAAAGAGTCATCTAATCCGAGCCCTCAACAGCTCAACGGGGCTAGAAAATCCAGGACGTAATTCTGGTAGTATGATCAGGTAGAGTAAAGGTAAGCCAAAACGAAGAGAAGCAAGTAATGGCTAAAAAATAAAGATTCAGAAATAGGGAAGTAGACTGAAAGAAGCCGATGCACGGGCTTCCGTAGGTTCACAGAATTCGTCTTCCTTGTAGGTATATGAGTTTCGCTAGTAGCGTATGGATACAATTATCGGTACCAGGTACTTTACCTAAACAACCCTGTCGAAGAGACAGGACCAACAAAGTCTGGACAGTGAGTCCCAGGGCGAGAGAGTTCTCCCGCTAGTCAGCGTGTCTAGCGCTGTATCAGTCAAAGGCAATGGCTGCTACCAGTCGTCTGGTAGAAAACCAGAAGGCGCCCACGGCGCGAGGAGCAAAGGATGAGTCAGCGCGAGGAACGCTGAACGGCTTCGGTGTTCAAAAAGGCTTGGCGAGTTCAAAGGAAATCGGGATCGAATACAGGTGGCAAGCACTGTCTCCTCCTTTCACTGAGGTTTAAGAAAGAAGGAAATATAGGGAACAGAGAGAGAGGACTACGTTCCACCAGAGAGCAGTCTGGGAGAGGTAGTGCAGGTGTATTCTATCGCATTCATACTCTTCTAGCCCGCATTATACCCCGAGTTGTGACAGAACCCCCTCTCCGGGACCGACGTCTCGGTGGTCCACCAGGCTTAGATGGAAACCTGGAGTGGAATCGCTGTAACTTCTCAGGGCAGTGAAGATTACCTCTAGGTTCCCACGACCTGTCTTCAGGGCCGTATCCCTTCCATGCGATCAAATAGTGCACCTTACCTCTCATTAGCTTGGAGTCCAGAATGTCCTGCGCCTCATACTCCTCCTCCCCCTCGACCTCCACAGGCAAAGGTTTCTGTAGTACTCTAACATTGGGGAGACAGGGTTTAAGCCGTGACACATGAAACACAGGGTGAATGTGCCAGGAGGGAGGGAGGCGTAGTTTCATGGCCACAGGGTTTACTACACCTACAATAAGATAGGGGCCCACAAACTTAGGTTGCATTCGCGTGTTACCCTTAAATCTCAAATGCTTTGTGTTCAACCAAACCATGTCCCCGGCCTTGTATGTGGGTTCTGGTGTTCTTCTTTTGTCAGCATACAGTTTATCCCTAGTTCTGGATGATTCTAAATGCATCTTTGCATCTAAGAGAACAGCCTTGAGATGTGCGTGGTGTTCTTGTATGGTGGGATGTGTGGATGTGATAGGTTGGTCAAATGGTAGCATGTTAGGATGATACCCATGAAGACAATAAAAGGGAGAACACCCCAGAGAGGAATGTTCAGCGTTATTGTACACGAATTCTGCAGTCCATAGGAGAGTTCTCCATTCCTCTTGGTATTGCAAGGTGAAACATCGCAGATATTGTTCTAAGGTCTGGTTCAACCTTTCTGTTTTACCATCCGTTTGAGGATGGTAGCTCTTTGACAATCTGGCATCGATCTTAATTACCTCACACAACGCTGTCCAGAATTTAGAGGTGAATTGTGTGCCTCTGTCCGTGATGATGATGGAAGGAATGCCATGCAACCTCACTATGTTTTGAAGGAATGTAACAGCCAGTTCGCTGGATGTGGGTAGCTTCGGTAATGCAATGAAATGTCCCATCTTGGTTAAATGATCTATGATAACCAAAATGGTGTTGTGGCCCAAACTTGGAGGCATCTCCACAATAAAATCCATGGACACAGTGTGCCAGGGTGCTGGGGGTACTGGAATAGTTCTGAGTAATCCACAAGGCCTCTGATGTGAGACCTTAGCCTGAGCACAAATAGCACAGTTCTTGACGTATTCCTTAGTATCCGATGTCAATGATTCCCACCAGAAATACCTTCGCACCATTTGTAACGTCTTCAATTTCCCCAATTGTCCAGCCAACGGAGAGTCGTGAGTCCATTGTAGGGCTTGTCACTCTGTCAGAATGCGGTTACACTAACCTGAGAAGCCGGATACAGCAGGAGCGATGATGATGCTTATTTTCTCCTACCCCTAAGAGGTACCACCTGAGAGTAACAGTAACCTCAACAGATGTCACCCCAGTCGGGGAAGGGGAAAAAAGGGAGAAAAGAAACAATGACGTTGCAGCAGCCAAAACAAAGTAGCTCAGTACGGAGAGTAGTAACTCAGAGTGCCTCCCTCGTGTCAGCTAGGTTTCCTGCAGAGGAGAGAACCAAAACACACTTAACAGGCACACCTAACAGCAGTTCTATCAATGTAATTATGTGGGGACATTAACTTACGTTTATAAGCTGCTGCAATATGTCATCACAGAAAAAGGCTCAAAAGGTAAAAATAAAGTAAATGGAAAATAAACAATATTCATATCACTTCAACTCTCAGTGATACGACAGTCTACCAATTCATAGTAGTCAAGGTAAAACCCATAGAAGGTCCAGGTACTTATCTGATACCATGTCGTCCTCTGGCCAGTGTGGAAATTATAACTGGAAGTTCAACTCGAAAAGAGTCATCTAATCCGAGCCCTCAACAGCTCAACGGGGCTAGAAAATCCAGGACGTAATTCTGGTAGTATGATCAGGTAGAGTAAAGGTAAGCCAAAACGAAGAGAAGCAAGTAATGGCTAAAAAATAAAGATTCAAAAATAGGGAAGTAGACTGAAAGAAGCCGATGCACGGGCTTCCGTAGGTTCACAGAATTCATCTTCCTTGTATGTATATGAGTTTCGCTAGTAGCGTATGGATACAATTATCGGTACCAGGTACTTTACCTAAACAACCCAGTCGAAGAGACAGGACCAACAAAGTCTGGACAGTGAGTCCCAGGGCGAGAGAGTTCTCCCGCTAGTCAGCGCGTCTAGCGCTGTATCAGTCAAAGGCAATGGCTGCTACCAGTCGTCTGGTAGAAAACCAGAAGGCGCCCACGGCGCGAGGAGCAAATGATGAGTCAGCGCGAGGAACGCTGAACTGCTTCGGTGTTCAAAAAGGCTTGGCGAGTTCCAAGGAAATCGGGATCGAATACAGGTGACAAGCACCGTCTCCTCCTTTCACTGAGGTTTAAGAAAGAAGGAAATATAGGGAAGAGAGAGAGATGACTATGTTCCACCAGAGAGCAGTCTGGGAGATGTAGTGCAGGTGTATTCTATCGCATTTATACTCTTCTAGCCTGCACTATACCCTGAGTTGTGACAGTAAGTGCCTTCTGTGAACACGAAAATGGTAGTAAGTTTAGGATTTTGTCTTAAGTTAGTTCTGTGAATTGGGCCCATAGATTTTATCAGTACGTGTCATTTATATGTATCTCTGTCATCCATTGTGATAGTCGTCAATGAGGCTGATGAACCACTAGTACTTGTTACAGGAGAGATACTGGTTCTGACTGCAGTTGCCTTGTATGGGTGAAAAACGCTCCTGCGGGGAGGTTGAGGCGAGCCAGCCTGAGTTGGTAGCTCAGAGGAATGACGAATGAAGCACAGGTGAGGATCATCCCAGCCCTGCAAAATCCAGGCTTGGAGGGTCGTGGAGATGCAACAAGGCAGATTTGGGAGGCAAGAGAAGCATCTTAGGTTGCTTAGCCTTAACAGGTGAACTTTGAATGCCTGGAACAGAGGTCTGTTCCGTTGGTCCTGACAGCCGTAGTGTGTGCAATCCAGAAGCGTCACAAACAAGGGCTAATGTATACAGGCAATCCTTAGGAGAGCCTTGGCTGTAGGGTGAGGGCTTAGTGGTGTTATGGCACTCTTCTGCTGCCTGTGATGATGGCACGATCTTCTCATTGTCTCTCCTGTTATTGGTAAAAGAGATATTGGCCCCACTGGCTGAAGTTGCGTGGAAGTCAGGGGCTTCATCCACAGGCGTATAGAGGGAATGGACTGTTATGCTGAGGTCAGTGGTGTTCCAGTGATATGGGATCTTTCGCTTGTGCGAGAAATGGACATATACGAAAGCCTCATGGTGCACAGTGCCAGAATTTCCACTGCCCCTGTATTGTGTGCCCCTTCCACCCCCCTCGCCCCTGCCATTTCTGGTCTGCCTCTTCCTTGCAGCTGCAGCATCATCCCAGGTCAAATAGACTAATGCCATGGTGCAACTAAGGGAGGCTGGACCAAGGAATGAACGCGGTGGCACATGGCTCTTTTTCTTGCTCTAAGGAAATATCAGAAGGATTGTCATGAGATTTGTGGCATCTTCCATGATTTGTGAGATCTAGCAGGAGTTCTGGGATGTTGCAGGAATTCTGTAACCTTGCTGGACTACAATGGGATTCTGAGCAGAGCCTCAGTATAAATATTCTGTTCCACTTCAGTGTTACATAAGCTCCTCAACTGCTAATTTCAGGAATATGAAGGCAGCAGAACAAACCCATTCTACATAAGCTACAGGAATCTGGCACATGGTGCCCAAGATCCATAGATAGCATTGTGTATGTAAATTTGTACATGAAAAAGAGACATAGTATGGTGTTTGTTTCTCAAATTGTATTGTATTGTATTTGCATTTATAGGGCACTTACAACCCCTGGCGAGGCATCAAAGCGTTTTTTTGACGAGTAGCACACTAGTCCGGAACCCATAAAGGATGAGTGGTGAATTAGTATAGTGAAATATAAAAGTAATTTGAGTGGTGGATATGTTAATCAGTTATTTGTATTGAAATGGATAGTGGAGGGATAGAATAGGGGAAAAGGTTGCATTTATATTGCGCTTTCTACCCCTGATGAGGTGTTGAAGTGCTTTTTCGACGAGTAGCACGCTACTCCGGAACCCCTAAAGGATTAGTGGTGAATTAGTATAGTAAAATAGGAAAGTAATTTGAATGGTGACAGAAGGAGACAACATTGTTTTAAAGATCACAGCCCATTGTGAGCACAAATGTTTTAGCAAGAACATTGCAGCATTACATAAGGCATGCGAGAATACTGTGGCATTGCATTGGAGCATGGGCATAGAAGACAATGTCACACAGCAAGATAGTAAGGTACCTGAGAGAATAATGCTTAAACATTATAGCAGAACTTTGCTACACAGCCTGAAGAAGGACCAGGCAGTTCAGTAAATATTCAGTTAGACCTGGAACGAGCTAGCAACCAATCGGGCATAATAAGAGTTGGACACATATTGAACGTACTAGGCAGAACCCTCAGAAATTGAATGTGAAAGTAAAAGAATGTCATAGAAAAGCTGAAAGTTTCTGTTTCTATTTGTGGGTATTTTATGTACCTTGCACACTTCAGAGCTTACTTGCTTCTCTCTCTGCAGACAGCTGATAGCCAGCGCAATGGAACTGAAGTTTGTTTGCCTGGCAAAGTATGTTCTACAAAGGATATCTAACCAGTTTACACGAGGAAGCAACTATACAGCAGCTACAGATATAAGCACAATCCATATTTCACACAGGAATAAATCACCAACTGGATCCTGGCACAGGAGCATCTATGGCGAGGCATGATCGGAAGAGAGAGATGGAATGGATGATGAGTCTTACACTCACATGATGGTGGGAGGCCATTAGGTCACTGTCATTATTCCACTTCTGAGTAGTAGTGCTTGAGGTATGACCTAATGTTGAAACACTTGGGTTTTAGGTTTGTGTCTCTGAAGCACGATAGATGGAGGATCAAAGATGTTTATGAGTAGGTTGTTCCAGAGGAGAGTTACCAGCACTACAAATCACACATCAGTTCTGCTTTGCTTTGGTTCCAGGGCTGACTAGTTGGTTTTTCCTTAGGAGTGGAAGGGGGTGAGTGGCTGGTAGTTATGCACTTTTCACTGAGGTATCAAGAGGTTGAGGAATCCAGGCATTTGTTAGTGAAGCAAAGGACTTTAAACCCAATTAATTCTTGTATGGGGAGTCAATGCAAGCCTTTTAGTTTGGATATCACAGATTGTGATTTATTTAGCCCAAATGAGGTGACTGCCCGCAATTTGTGATTTTGGCAGTGTTTTGTCAGTAGACCAGTATATGAGGCATTGCCGTAATCGAGTTAGGTGTTGACCAGCAGTACTACAATCGCTACAGGATTCTGGGGGAGGACAGGACCCTTTTGAAGCATTTACATTTCTAAAACTAATACTGAACACTCAGGGTAGCTTATAAAACCAATCATGCATTTAATGCAAAATAGCTGATATGCAAGCAAAATAATGTAAGGAAATTGATTCAATGGACCAGAGCTTCTGCCCTTTATCAGTTGGAGCATATAATGCTAAAATACATAAATTAGAGGGTCATTTTATACAGTTTCCTCTCAGTACAAATGATGGGATGTGTGAACACGAGTCTGAGGCTGCAACTAACTGATACTCGATAATGAGCAGGCGCTAGGATCTTTTCACAAGAAAGTATGTAAGAAGACCTTGAAGAACTGAGATGAAAGGCACAGACAGGTGCTGACTGCACTATATTCTAAACTTCTCACTTCATGATGCCAACCCTCACAATGAGGCTACGCTCACGACATGATGCAGAAAATGTGCAATTGTACAACACAAAATAAAATGCCTGCAGTGCATTACAAAATGTGAGTAACTTAATAGGCATGCTAGGATGGATGTTAATGGTCTGTACCCTGGTATAAAACAAAATAGCAATTCAGTAATAAACTCTAATGCTGTATGTTAAGGCATGCATGAGTATTACCATTTTCATAATACACGTAATGTTATTTAGGCAGAGCTACTAATTAATTCACTTTCTTAGGTTGCCAGAACATGCCTACCATCTGGTAATCTAGACTGAGAAGAGCATCTCAGATGACTTCCAGGTTGTTAATTCAGGGGTACAGTTTGGCAGAAGTAAATGGTTTGGTGCCTATACAATGTGTTTGCTTGAGGAGGTGATGAGGGCCTAGGACAAAACTTTCAGTTTTAGACTTCTTCAACTTCAGACAAATTAGTTATCATAGCCAACAGCCCATTGACTACAGCTTTGGTTGGTCTCTTCTGATATCATCATGGATATGTGAATGTCACCTCTATAGGAGTGCAAGTGGGGGTGATGGGTGCATATGAAGCTCATAGGGGATTGGAGATAGATATTAAAGAGGGTGTCAGCTGAAGTGCTTTTTCTATACTTTCAAGAATGCTGTAGAATTTCATATAGCTGCAACATGGTGGCCATCTTGAAAGTATACAAAGCAGCAAAAGACCATGTTAGAATATTACTTTTCATGCTTCAAGATTGCTGCATGTTGCGTCATAGTAGATTGCATCAAGTTGCATTGTACAATATAGTGGTCTTAAAAATACACTTCCAACAGATGGATTGATAATATTTGATTTACCAAAATGGCAGTAGTATTTAAAAAACAAAAATCTGCACTAACGCGTGTTGAACTCTGAATAGCATGTAGGGAATCTGAGCAGGGAGATCATCGTGAACATGCCCACTCTGCCCATCAATGAAAGCAGCAGGGATCTCCAGTGTTCAACATCTCCCTTAAAGCCCTCCAGCAATGTATATACGTTTTGTTTTAAAAAGGTGTCCCTGTCCCCCATCACGTAAATCTTTAGGCAGCAAAAATGCTGGCTGGGTAATTAGATTGGGCAGCTCCTCAGTACTTCTGCTGTCAGTGCATTTAGTGGGTATATATGTTGTTCCCCCAGTTTACATTTTACATTGAATACATCCCAAAATTCTCAAATATTGTAGCAATCTATCACTAGTTTGTTCAGGGTCTGTCGCATACAAAAGCACATTGCTTGAAAACAACAATATTCTTTCCAAGCCAGCTCAGTCGTCTTAGGAGGGGTCTCCCCTTACCCATGCTGCCAGTCGTTCCAGTGCCAATGTGAAGATCATAAGTGACAATGGGCAGACTACCTGGTCCCGCTCTTCAACTGGAAGGGGCATGACATCACTCGGTTAACTATCACTCTGGCCATTTGTTGTCTGTATAGGAGCTCAATCCACTGTCAATATTTGGGCCTGAATACCATCCTATCTTTCCCTGCAAGCATATATGTCCTTTCTAGGGTGTCGAACCCCAATGTGGCACTGAGTGACATCACTGGTGCTAGTTCACAGACTGCGCTCATATATTAATACATCCATATAGTCTCCTCAGTTTCAATCTTATCCCCATACTTGGCATGAAGCCTGACTGGTCTGGTGCTACTAGACTAGTTATCATATGTCTGAGCCTAGTCACCAGCACTTCGACAAGAATTTTGGGATCAACATTGAGAAGCAAAATAGGCCTATAGGAGGCACATCTCTCAGGTGGCTAGCCACCCTGTAGTACCATGACTATAGTGGCCATCCATTGATTAAATGGAAGTTTACCATGTACATAATCAGCAAATGAGAAGACAGGTTGCTGGCCATGGTCTTATATAGATCTATTGGGATCTCATTTGGGCATGCTACTATGCCTTATTGTAGCTTTTATAAAGGCCGCATCTGTGTCCATCTTCGACTCTAGGCTCTGGCTGTCTTCTGGTGTCAATCTGGGGAGCTGAATATGTTTGTGAAAACTCTCTATGTCCTTGGATGTCTTTAACATATGGGAGGAATATTTATCTGCTATTTCTCTGTCTCCTCTCACTGACTTTTCCTGAGGAGACTGCAATTCTTAAACCCAGCAACACATTTTTTGCTCCAGCCAGGTCAATAACATTCCAGCTTTATTGCAGGCATTTTATAGCCTGTGTTTGGAGACCAAGAAGGCAGTGTGTGCGCCATCCATACTTTAGTATTCCTGCTGCTTCAGGCGGAGACGATGGGCAACTACCCCTTTGTCACTAGTGCTCAATGAATTTTCAAACTCATGGATATCAGGTTCAATGGCATCCACTTGCACTCTCTTCTTTTTTCAGATGCCTGCCGCTAAGGAGATTGCCTGCCCTCTTACCACTGTTTTGTAAGCCTCCCAAAGTGTCACCTCTGAGCCAATGGCATCCAGGGTCTCAGGAAAATAGAGCTCAGAGCCATTCCTCAGCTTATTGGTTATCTATTTATTTTTTAAGTACCATGGTTCTATGAATACCTCCTCCACGAGGGATGGTTCTTTGCTCCTTGTTTCGACCCATACGGGGGAATGGACCGTTATTCTTCTAGTCATCTGTCTAGCCCCTATAAAGTACCCTACATAAACTTGCTGCATAAGAATATAGTTGATCCATGTAAGATGATCAGGAAAGTATACATTATTAGAGCCATTCCTCAGCTTATTGGTTATCTATTTATTTTTGAGGTCCCATGCTCTATGAACCACCCCCTCCGAGGGCAGTGTCTTTGCTCCGTACTTCAACCCATAAGGGGGAATGAACTGATGTTCCTCTAGCCATCTGTCTAGCCCTCATGAAACGTACATAAGCTGACTGCTTAAGAATATAGTCGATCCATGAACAATTGTCATGAGCACTGGAGTGAAAACTGCATTGCTGCTCAGAAGGTTTGTGAGCCAACAAATGTCAATGAGGCAAGCAGTCTCCAGGAATGCCGATAACAGACCCCTATTTCTTAGCCCAGTCCTAGGTTTTACCCTATCTACTTCCTCATTAGCTACCATACTGAGGTCTCCCCAGCACTAAAATTCCATCCAGTAACTATAGCAGGGACTGCAGCATTGGGTGAATAGATTGAGCACCGGTGAAGGTTCACTTCCCCCCCATGTGCCTGGGTGTACTGCATATCTCCTCTGCATGTCTTGCTTGTGGTCTGAGGGGCAAATAAAGTAGCCTTCTATATGAGAATCGCCACTCCTCTGGAGTCGGTCATGTAACATAACTAGTGTTTTGTTGCCGTATAGCTGAAGTGCCTTGCAGCTATTGCCTTTTAGGTGGGTTTCTTGAAGCATCATCACATATGGACCCTGCCTTTTGAGGTATGGCTGGAATATTCCTCTCTATTAATCTTTCTGCCCTGATCAGTCACATTCCATGACATAACTTTCAGGGTGTTGGTATTAGCTATCAAATTCTATTGTCCATGCATTGCCTCTTAACTCTGGATGGTCCCTATCATGTGTGCCTTGTGTATGGTCTGGGTACCTCTTTCCTTTCATCTCCTAGGTCCAAGGCTGGACTGGGAACCAAAACTGGCCCTGGCAATCTTCTTGTGTGCCCCCCCAAGGGGGTTGAGAGTGCGGCCGAGCTGTTTGCAAGGGCGGGTCTTGGATGATTTTGCTACAGGGGCCAATATTGCAGCTATGCTGCAAAAATGGCCCTGTAACAAACATGGCCCCCCAAGGGCTCAAAACCGGCCCCCCACCCTGGGGGCCCACTGGAGAATTGCCCGGTGCCCACTACGGCCAGTCCGGCCCTGCCTCGGTGTTATACAATCCAACAAATTAACAACCCTGTGCTCCTTCTACCCAGCTCCCCTGTCCCTGAAGGCCTGCATCGCATGTCAAGTCAAGTCAAGTCAAGGAAAGCTTTATTTGACTGATTTTTTAACAGTCATAAAATCACATAAAAAGACAGTAAAACATGCTATCACAGTATTAAACAATTCTAAAACAAAATACTCTTGTAGAAACATTAAAATGTCAGATGTTATTGAAGCAACAGCCATACAATCATACAAATATCAAAAAGGCCCTTTATGTTTAGTCTTCATTTGTTAAATATGACTTCCTTTGGAGGAGTACCTTCTTAAGGAACATAGCTATGCCCCAAGCAGTTTGCTCGTTCTCCACCATCTGAAGTCTAATTAATGCAGGGCAGCATTGCCACAATCCCCGTGATTTTAAAAACTGTAAAATCCATGCTTTCCTCAACATGACATAAAATTTACAAAATAAAACCAAATGGATTGTGGACTAGGTAGAAAGATTGTCACATGGACTGAGAGGCAGTCCCATTA
Source organism: Lissotriton helveticus (assembly GCF_964261635.1). Classification (NCBI taxonomy): domain Eukaryota; kingdom Metazoa; phylum Chordata; class Amphibia; order Caudata; family Salamandridae; genus Lissotriton; species Lissotriton helveticus. Next base: position 350,974,741 of record NC_136069.1, on the reverse strand, counting down.
CCAGTCATTAGTTTGTGGGAGGGTCACGAACCTGTGGCCAATATTCAATCTAAACCCGGTCCATAACCGTCTGTCAAAACTACCCGGTACAAATTTGAGGTAAGGTTCCATATGTGTAACAGTAATAATTAGCTGATGTTGCCTCACAGTGGGTTTTAGGATTTCTTCTGACATTCTTACTATGCCCAATGATTCAAAACATTCCCTTTTCAAGGCCTTTCTGGAAATCGTCTGTAAGGCAATAGGGTCGGTAAAGTATTCTGGATGCCCAATATCCTTCATAAAGTCACAGATATATTTAATCCAGGGGATCTTCAATACCCGGTCCAGCTTTAGGCAGTCCTGTATAATTTCCCTATTTAGCTTTGGCTGATCCTTTTACCAGATCCTATGCCATAAGAGGACTGGTTCTACTTTATTAAGGTTTGAGATGTAGGGAAGACCTAATTCTTCATGAGGTGGCACAGATAGTAAATATCTTAAACCGTCCATAAACATAGTTTTCATTCTTTGTACCCCATGGCCACAGCTCATGGTAAAAGTCTTGGAGATATTAGTGCTTAGCCCCAAATCTTTCATAAAAACATTAAAACTATCTAGAACCTTCTGTAGACCTATTTGGGTTCTAGACATTAAAATTGCATCATCCGCATAAAGGAACGCAGGAATGGGACGTCTACCGGAGAATTGCCCGGTGCCCGCTACGGCCAGTCCGGCCCTGCCTAGGTGGCATGCAGTCCAACAAATGAACAACCCTGTGCTCCTTCTACCCAGCTCCCCTGTCCCTAAAGCCCTGCATGGCAGATCTAAAACTGCCTGCCTCCCCAACCTGCAGAGTGCATGTCACCCTACCTTTAGTGTCTGCATCACCTGTAATTGAATCTTAACGCCATGTCTAGTCCCCTAATTTGTACTGAATCTGTCAGTTTCTTTGGGCCCTACTTTCCACTTGATCCTCTACAAAGCCTTCCAATCATTAGCGAAATGAAGTTCACCCTAAGAAAGAGAAAAGTGCTGTTTACAAGTCTGCTTACGAGTGACAACCATAATGTAAATTGTAAATTGATACTTGTATAGCGCACTACTCACCCACAAGGGTCTCAAGGCGCTTGTACGAATACCGCTGTGGAACCCATCCTGGCTTTCCCTGTGAGGTGTCCACTCCTGGGCACCCCCAAGGTGGAGGCCAGGCATCCTTAGCGTTGTGGGGGCCGTTGTGGAGATTAAGCAAGCTATTGCCCAGAGTTGCAGAGTGGGACTCCATGATTGGAATAGGCACCAAGCCAAGAATTATCAGGTCCGTGGAATTTTTGAGTCCAAGACCCACCGAGGTGGGGAATTGAACCCTGGTCCCGGGCTAGACCTCTGCATCAGGGTCTGCCGCTCTAACCATTGAGCCACACTTCTCCACAACCATAGGAGCCAATAGTGGGACTGGGAAATAGGAGTAAGAAAAGCAGCAAGAAAATTACCAGACAGCATAGAGTCAGAAAAATGTCTTTCATTTTAAAACAACCTTTGAGTGTTGCAAATGCGTCCTTGATGGGGTCTTTGGAGCTTTCCATCTCTTGCCGTTCTATCGACCCTCACAAATGTCTGCATTTCCACTCTGTGCTGCCATTTTCCCTCTGTACTGGAATTTACTACAACGGGTTCCCTCCCCAGAAATCCGGCTGTCCTGGTCCGCTGCTCGTCTTGTTGTGACAGAAGTAAATGTAAAAGGAAAGCTAGAGACAAAACGTAGTAAGATAATCTGGACGCTGTGTGCACAGTGGGCCTGATTCACATAGTTAACTTACACTTTTGTGTAAGTTTACAGTTGTTTGATATTCACATAGGGATTTATTAGTAGTATCTTTGCACATAAAAAGAGTGATAATTGGCGTCCCTTAGCGTGATTTTTTTAGCACTAGGAGGGCACCTGGCAAGATTTTCTCGACGCAAGTGGTTACGACTGTTCGCAGTGAGAAAGATGCTACTCGATTAGAAAATCTACTCAGACTGCAGCAAAGAAGCAGCGCTCACTGGCGTACCACGTGGTGCCATTCATGTTAATATTGCAGCACAGAACTAGCTCTCGGTGCTAAAAATCAGTGCGAGCAGTGCCATATGCTGATTTCCGCCCGTTCACCGAACTCTACGGAACCTCGCTGAGTTTTCATGTAACTCGATACTATTCTGCTGAGTGAATCTCCATGCGTTCAGCCCACCCCTAGTTTATTACTTACTCTAACAATAGATCCACTGATATCAAAAAATTAATGCAAAAACACTGGGGTATTTTAAGAGCAGACACAGTACTGAAATCAGCAGTAGGACCTCATTTAGGGGCAGCATACAGGAGAGCAGGAGCATTGAAGGACACATTGATACAAGTAATTTTCAAAAACCCACCAATGATACATGGCTCAACAGTACAGGTGATTTTTCAGAAGTGTGGGCGATGCAAGGCATGCAAGCATAGTACTAACTGTAGAACGTATACATCACATTATGGGGGTGAGAGAATTATTTCACTGTTTATTATATGTTTATTTATTAACAGAATATTGTGTCTACATAGTGGAATGTCCATGTGACTTGTGGTGCTAAAAAGAGAGTACAAGAACAACTTTCTACTATTAAACTTTGTGATACCGCATATCGTGTTGCAAGACATTTCAAACAGCAACCCTAACCTCTTAACATATTTTGGTATTGACAGGAGTAGAATACACTGATACCGTCCATCACCATTCATTTTTTGAACGCACTACGTCACAGGTGGTGACGTAGGAGCCGGAAGTCCCGCCCCGGAAGTCCCGCCCCGGAAGTCCCGCCCCGGAAGTCCGGGGCCGGAAGTCCAGCCCCTGAGGGTAGGCCCCTGAGGGGCAGCCCCCGAAGTGGGGCAGGTGTAGTGTGTGAGTCCCCTTCACACAGGAATTAATGGATGTTTAGGTGCGTCATAGATGTAGAATGGTGGTGCGGGACGGCTAGGGCTAACAGCAAGGCAGTCAGTAGGGCCTACTGGTGTGTTTAGGGTTTTGGGTTTGGGGGGAGCAGAGACTTACCTGTGGGTGCCATGTTTGTTGGGCAAGGCGGGACATGTCTGGGCATGCAGGGACATGTCTGGGCCTGTCCATCGGCTAGTAGCGGCTGCAGGCTGATGTTGCTTGAGCAGTGTCGAGGTCCATCTGTGGAATGGGAGCCCTAGAGTGTTGCAGGGTCTTTTTTGGGAGATAGGCCAGCCCCCTAGGAGGTGTGCCTGATGCCGATGGAGCTCCTGAGTGGTGGCCTGAGGCGTGGGGGCGTGCCATAGTCAGCAGAGGGCCAGAAAGCCATTGGTCCTAAAAGAGGCGGGAAGCTAAACCATTGGTTTCCTGCGGCAGTAATTTTGCAGCCTATTTTTTAAAAGTCTCCGATGGAAAAGGAAAAAAAAATAAAGACACGTTTTATGCAATAGTGGATTATTTTTAATGTGCTAGGTATGATAAACATGGCCATCTTGTAAGGCAGCAGCATGGGTCTGGCAACGTGTCCAGGCATTGTTCTGTAACATGGTGGACTGTCCTGCATCAGCCCCAGACTGTTAGTTTGCCAGTGCAACATTTTGCACAGCCTAACATTAAAGTCTCTGGTGTAAAATGACACCTTTTATGAAATGGAAAAATAAATACATAATTTAAGGTCTCTGATGTACAAGGATATCTGTTGTGGAAACCAAAAATAAAGGAAATTAAAAAAATAAAGACACGTGTTGTGCAATTGTGACTTCTTTTTACGGGTGCGTAATGTTTTAGGGATGATAAACATGGGACCAGTATGTATTGCAATTGTGTGGGCTGTGTAACAGGCCAGTGCATGGTTCTTTAACAGGATAATGTGCTGTACAGACCTAAACTGTAAGGTTGCTGGTGCAGCAGCATGCGCAGCCAAAGTTGAAATGCACCGCTGTGAGTGACAATTACTAAAAGAAAAAATAAATAAACATTTTAAAGGCTCTGATGTAAAATGATGCTAGTTATGAAAAGGAAAATAAAATAAATACATAAATGAGTACAAGGGTTGTGCAATTGTGGCTTCTTTCTATGTGAGAGTAATGTGGTGGGATGAATTAACATGAGCTAGTATGTAGGGCTGCTGGGGATTGTGTAACAAAACGCTTGCAGGGTCCTTTAACAGGGTAATGTGTTGTCACAAACCTAGACTGTAAGTTCCCTGGTGCAACATTATGTACAGCCTATTTGAAAGTCTCTGATGTAAATGACATTAATTACGAAAAGATGGCTGATAAATATAGTAATCTTGTAAAGCATGCGTTAGGGTTCAACAACATGGCTAGGCATATTTTTTGTAAATGCAAAATAGGCTGCTACAGCCCAGAAAGGGATGGATGGCTTAAATTCCACAAAAGGCGGCAAACCAGTCATAGAGTTTTAACAGGGTGAAAAAAATGCTTCTGCAGCCCAGAAAGAGCGGGACGAACAAAAGCTGCACAAGAGCGGCAAAACTAAAACGTAAGTTTGCTGATGTAACATTTTCAGCGCCTAAAAGACTGCAGAGACACGAAGAGGCTTCTACGTGGGTGTCAGCTGTCAGGGACTGATAAGCACTACAGGTTTGTAAAAGAGTGGCGCAAAATGTGCACATGGGACTCTTAGGCGGGCAGTGTATGACATTTTAAAGCGCGCGTTTTTTACATCAGTTTCCCGCCACTTAGAGGGCTCCTACAGGGCCTGTTTTATCAGAGTGTAACAGACGCGAGTGTATAACATTTTTAAAGGCGCGCTTTTACACGTAAACTCTCTGCCACTTGTTCCCGCCAGTCTGGAGGACGACCCTCCTGGGCTTTTATCAGATTGTAGCAGGTATAAAAATAGGGACATAACTTAGATGCACACTGGCACCCTGACATGTGTTCTGGAGCACCGACCAGCATTTTGGCGAGTGGACAGGCTGCGACAGAAGATCCCGAGGTTAACATGGCACACCCTGGCAACAGTCACGCTGATAAAACCAGCTCTATACTTAATGTAAGTAGTTTTGAATATTGATTCTAATTTATAAAGTATCTCAGGCATTACTTAATAACTTTAGACCAGGAATAACTATAAAAAGCATGCACACAAATGGGATTGTAGTACTATGTAGAGAGGCTTAGCAGTTTAAGGGGGCAAAAATGAGAAAATTGAACAAGGACTATTATACACTTACCTTAAAGGTAGGATGTCTCCAGGATCTGTAGCGCTGTGAAGGCTCCCAAAATCAAACGTCTGCAGCGCTGTACTTGATGCTTGGTCCGGTAAAAGGGTGTCCCTGAAGCCCTGTGTTAGTAGAGGGTGCTGGAGGCAACACTTGGGCCTTCGCAGCGCTGGGGTGTGTTATTATTAAAAAATATAAGCCTCTAGGGACCCTAGTTGTTGGGGAGCTGATGGGAATGCCTGGGTGGCCCTCCGTTAGCCTAACAATGGGTGCGCCCTTGGAGGGTCCCCCTCGTTTCCCCAGAGGGGGATTAACATCATCTATGGGGCAGTAGGGGTGGTGGAGACGGGCATCCTGGGTCTCCACCGCCCCAAGCTATTTTTAAAAGCCCCAGCATGGTCGGGAGTGTCACGGATGCCAGACTGCTCCTAATGCCTCCGGCATCCCGCAATGGCTCTAGGTCTATGGACGGCTGAAGAACACAGGGGCAGCCACCTCCCATTGAGGGCCCTTTAAAATACCTTGGGGGCCGGTAGGGTGACGTCGGAGACTAGCCCCCAGGGTCTCCATCACCACCTAATTCTTTTTTTTTTAATCAGCGGCATGTCAGAGGGGCTGGGGCCAACCAAGGCTACCCCTAAGGCATCAGTTGATCCCCGCAATATCAGCTATGCTGGAGGTGGTCAGGCGGGGGCCTTAAAACAGCCTACGCAGGACCCGCCATGACTTCTATGCTGCTGGGGCAGGCGGCGGCATCCTCCGTAAGGGAGGCCGACGCCTTTTCTGTTTAAAAAATAAAATATGGCCCTGATAGGGACGGCTCAGGCTGCCCTCAATGCCTCCGCCGCTAGTACCTCTTTTGCGCTGCTGCTAGCGCTGGTGTCCAGCCCCCCTCCATGGGCTTGGTGGTGGTGTGCGGCTGTCCCCACGGGGCTCAGAGGCGGGAATGAGTGCGAGGTAGTTTGAAATAACTCTGAGCCCCGCCCTATGACCCCGGCGTCATGATGGAGGCGGAAGTGTTTTAAGCACGGCTTCCGCCCCTATCATGGCCGCGCTGTATGCACATATACACGCCGCGCAAAGAGAGGCTATAGCTTCATGCTTAGAGTAGGAATCCCCTGCGGACCAGTGGGTCCTAGCGCCTGCTCAAGCAGCATGTGATCCTGGGCAAAGCAATTTAGGCACCAGTGCCATTAAAGCCCATGGGCACAGCACATATGGTGCATCGGTCACCAACGGTTTTAATTAAAGGCCAAGCTGTTTTAAAATACGCAGCTACATGCCTCATAGGGAGAGGCTGTAGTTGAATGATATGGGAGCCACTGGTGGAACAATTGGAGTCAGGGCTCAATCATCCCATAGTTCTGGGCAAATAAAATACCTAATGTAATGCACCTAGGCCTCCTTATAAAGGGTTCTCAAATCCCTGGGGCTCAGGCTATATTTTAATATGTACCTTTTATACATATATATATATATATATATATATATATATATATATATATATATATATATATATATATATATATATATATATATATATATATATATATTACCTACTGGCGGTCGCCAGTAGGTATATGTAGTTAGGATTTTTTTCCTATGGGATTTTTGAAAATTCTATGTTGAATAACTTTGGCGTTTGAGGACGGAATTGGCTGAAATTTTCTGGAAAATGGAACATTTTGTTTTTGAGCAGCCCCTGAAAATTTGGGGGGGTTTCGTCAAGCGGGGGCCGAGAAAAAAGGGGGGTCCCAAAACGTGTTTTTAACATTGAGTTTTCCATAGGGTGGTTGGACTCACTTTTAGCTCGAACGGCTGAATGGATTTCCACGAAACTTGGCAAAATTGTAGGGACTGGTAGCCCGATGTGCCTTTGCTATGTCTCAAGATATATGCTCCAGTGGTTTTTACGAAAATTAACTTTGAAAAATATATATTGGGCTACATTGGGCTATATATATGTTGGAGCCCAAATGTAGCCCAATGTAGCCCAATGAAGCCCAATGAAGCCCAATGTAGCCCAAAGATGGCCGCCAGAGACAAAAAAAAACAAATGTAGCCCAAATATCAGCCAGATGTAGCCCAACTATAGCCCAGTGACAGAATGTCCCAGAGTGTTTTAAAGAACAACTAGAACGCTAACAGTCTTACTTATGACAAAAGTATGGCACACCTGAAGTCATCTTGATTGGAATAAAGTGGTAACACTTAATACATTTAATTTGAAAAGGAACAAAATAAGGGGTTTCATTTTGCCATAGAAATGTTATATATATATATATATATATATATAATATATTACCTACTGGCGGTCGCCAGTAGGTATATATAGTTAGGATTTTTTCTCTATGGGATTTTTGAAAATTCTATGTCTAATAACTTTGGCGTTTGTGGACGGAATTGGCTGAAATTTTCTGGAAAATGGAACATTTTGTTTCTGAGCAGCCCCTGGAAATTTGGGGGGGGTTCGTCCAGGGGGGGGTCGAGAAAAAAGGGGGGTCCCAAAACGTGTTTTTAACATTGAGTTTTCCATAGGGCGGTTGGCCTCACTTTTAGCCCGAACGGCTGAATGGATTTGCACGAAACTTGGCAAAATTGTAGGGACTGGTAGCCCGATGTGCCTTTTGTAGGTCTCAATATATGTGCTCCAGTGGATTTTGAGAAATTAACGTTTAAAAAAAGATATATATCTGTAACAGCGGACCGGGCAGCGCTCCGGTTCGCGGACCTTACGCGTAACAGAACTTCGCGTAGCGAAGCTGATTGGCTCTCCGGTGTCTGTCAACATTCTAAACAGTCCGGAGCGGCCGCCATCTTGTCTCTCGGTAGGATTGAGAGACAAGAGGAGGCCAAAACAAAGGGGGAAATAACCATAAGGGGGCATACTAGATCCTCCCTGACCCCCTAGGTTTAATGTGGAGGCTTTAAAAGGGCCCCGTGGGGCAAAAAAACCCAAAAATGTTTTTGTTTTTTTGCGTGGGTAGCGCCCGGTACGCGTACCGGGAAGCGGTCGGAGGAGCGTACTATGAGGAGAAAAGAAAGACAGGGTATAAACATTTTGGCAATTTTGTTATAAATGGAAGGTAGTTCTGAAAAGAACTGTTTTTTTATTCTTTTTTTTCTTTTTTTTAATGAATTTTCTGAACAATTTTTTGATTTTTTTTGGGATTTTTGAAAACTATTTTGTGTTTTTTTTTTGTTTTGTAAGGGGGAAATAACAAAAAAGCAGGGTTAGAACATGTCTCAACAGGAGCAAAAAAAAATAAAAAGGATTCATTGTTTTCTCATCTTGTAGCATTTATGATTTTCTCCAGCTCGGTTAATCAAAGTAATACTCTTCTCTCCATAAGCAATAGTTCCTCCACAATATATACAAACTATTTTGTAGTGTGCAAAAGGAGCTTGAATATTGGGGATTATTTCTCGGCCTTCTGGTCCGGCGAATGAGCTTTGACCCCTGTTGGTGCTGGGGATGACATCTGGGGGGTTGGCAGCAAGATCCCTTACTTGTGCTTGGGAAAGATTATTAGGATGCCATCGCTCCATGTGGCGAATCATTGTATGATTGCCAAAGCTGTATTTCTTGTTGGGGTTGCCACGAGAAAGTATATTTTTGCAAATCAAACAAGACACCTGGGGTGCATTGACCTTCTTTTGTCCAGGTGGAATTTTAAAGAATTGCCATATGTAGTGCTCTTTAATATGGCTCTGCCTTGGTGTTTCTGGCAGGAACTGCCTTACTTGCTCTTCCTCCTCCTCCTCCTCTTCGTCCTCATTATCTTCCTCTCTACCAAAGTCCAGTGTTGGTGGTGGTCCTTTTGGTGGTGGTGGTGGTGGTGGTTGCTGAGAAGCACCAGCTGCAGCTATTACAGAAGCCATTGTGAAAAATAGGTCTTGCTCTCTGGAAATAGAAAGTAAGAATGAGGTAAAAAGAAGGAGGGGTTTTCATCATTTGAGAAAAAAAAATAGTTCTAAACCAGTGAAAAGTGTTATTTTTAGGTCACATGACCAAGCCTAACAACATTATGAAACCAAAAGTGAAATGAACCAATGAAAAGTGTTATTAACAAGTCACATGACCTCTCACGCTTATGTTACGCGCTGCGGAACGCGCCCCGGATAGCTTCCGGGTCGCTGCGCTTCGCGCCTTGGTCCGCGCCCCGGAGCACTTCCGGGTGCGCTAACGCGGTACGTCATAAGACGCATTACGCGGTAACGCGATACGTCGCGCTTACGCGACGCGCCGCGGATCGCTTCCGGGGAGCTGCGTTTCGCGCCTCGGTCCGCGCCCAGGAGCACTTCCGGGTGCGCTAACGCGGCGCGTCATAAGACGCATTACACGACAACGTGATACGTCACGCTTCCGCGACGCGTCACGATAATGATTTCTAACGTGGCAGTTGCGCTAACGGAACGTTTACCGGTTCGCGGACCGGGTCGCGGCATCAAATTGAGCTAACGGGAAGCTTCTTACATCATTAGGAAACCAAAAGTGAAATGAACCAATGAAAAGTGTTATTACCAAGTCACATGACCTGCTGTGTTTACGTTACGCGATTTGCAGGGCCTCCCGGTTTGCTTCCAGAAACCTGTGCTTTGCGACTCGGTAAGCGTACCAGTTCACTAACGTAGCACGTCATATGACGTATCACACGACAACGCGAAACGTCATGCGGACGGGAGGCGTGATGATGTTGTTTTCTAACGCGGCAGTTGCGGTAAAGAAACGTTTATATGCTCGCGGTCTATTTCGCGGCATCAAGGTCAGCTAACGGGAAGCTTCCCGATTCGCGAAGCGGGAACGAAGAAAAAAATATATAAAAAAAAAAAGTTATTAATAAACATATAAAATATATTTTGGGATTTAAAGAAGAATACATTTTACAGGTATAGATATTAGCTTTTAAAAAACCAATGAAATTCACTGAAAAAACCATAGGTTATAGACCATATATAGTTAGGAATTAGCATTTACAAAACCTTGAAAATTCACTGAAAAAACCATAGGTTATACACCATATATAGTTAGGAATTAGCATTTAAAAAACCTTATTTTACTCACACAAAACCATTGAAATTCCATATATAGTTAGTTGCACTAACTATATATCGCGCACCCGCAATCCACTGCTGATGATGTCACATATTACATCATTCATGACATGGTCAGTGACATCACTGATGACATCACTGATGACATCTCAAATGACATCACTGATGACATCACTGATGACATCTCATTTGACATCAATGACCACATCACTGATGATATCATTCATGTGACAATACAATGCATCTCCTCACATTTTAATATAACCTCTGTTTCACCCAGTGTTAAAAAGAGTATAATTTTTGAAACCATTGACACACCAATACTAGTTACTACATACGCACTCACTGATTGCTACGTCTACACACACCTTCACTCATTCACCCATACAATCATTCATACATACAATCACTCATCTTTACAACACTATCATATGCACTCATACACCTATACAGACACTCACAGTCTGCCACTCATCCATGGAGTTACTCACACACCTAGTCAGTCCTGTAAAGAATCAATGACACTTCCATTTTCTTGTCTATACAGTTAAACATAGAGCACCTTACATTTTCAAACATATACTAACACATACTTACCTTCTTATACAATCATTGATACAAGTACAGATTGATCTGCACAGAGTCACACACCTCCCAGCTAGCCACACACACACTCAGTCTCCCATACAAATACTTGGGCAATCAATCAATAACCCATATAGTTACTCATATAGCTACTGATCAACACATGCAGCAGTTTACAGAACAACAGACATAATGATGCACAAATTAAGACAGTTTAGTCACTAACCCATGCAGTCAGTGAGACACATTTAATCACTCACTCATACAGTCAGTCATGCACCTACTAAATCCTTCGTCCAGACACTTACACATCCACTCATTCTTCAATATGTAAGACATATTTAAACTTTATAGAAACAAAAAATCACTGGATGTTGTTATCAGTGATGTCATCAGTGATGTCATTTGAGATGTCATCAGTGATGTCATCAGTGATGTCACTGACCATGTCATGAATGATGTAATATGTGACATCATCAGCAGTGGATTGCGGGTGCGCGATATATAGTTAGTGCAACTAACTATATATGGAATTTCAATGGTTTTGTGTGAGTAAAATAAGGTTTTTTAAATGCTAATTCCTAACTATATATGGTGTATAACCTATGGTTTTTTCAGTGAATATATATATATATATTATTTCTTTTATTAGTATTTTATTATTTATTTATTTTCTGTACGCAGGATCTCCAGGAGCTGACACTGTCTGATGCGGAAAATGCTGCTTTTGCCGAAGGTGCGTGTATAAGCGCCAGTCTTTTAGAAATAGTAGTAAAAACACTTTTCCTACATTTTGTAACTGCCTTTCTATATATGGTTTTTTACAGACTATGACATGGATATGCAACTATCCTTTGACATGAGACAGCAACAATTGCATGCTGAGGAGCGGGAGAAGCAGCAAGCTAATAATACGCCTATTACAGGTAAGTACGTAATTGTGTGTGTGTGTATGTGTGTGGGTGTGTGGGTGTGTGTTTGTGTGTGTGTGTGTTTGTGCGTGTGTGCGTGCGTGCGTGCGTGTGTGTGTGTGTGTATGTGTGTGGGTGCGAGACAGGATATATATATATATTTTTTTTTTCTCGACAGGGCACTGCGATGTGAACCAGGGTACCTCAGAAAAGTGTGTTAAAGGGCGAGCACCGAAAAGGCCTGCACCGACGCTTAAAAAGGGCCCTCCTCCTGAGAAACGCGCTCGACAAACAGCACCATTGCTTAAAAGCGGACCGCCTACGGCGAAAAGAGCTAAGCAACCAGCGCCTGTGCTTAAAAGCGGACCGCCTATGAAGAATGGAGGTCTACAAAGACAGCAATCATGTGAGCTTTTAAGAGTTGGGACTCCGTTTTTAAAAAAAAGCATGTTTTACCAAATATAGTGTAAAATAGTAGGGGCCAGTATTTATCACAGTTATTTGTAAGAAACCTCACTTTGGTTATTGTTACTAGTTATACTTTTTATAGTTTTTTTAATAAATATTATTGTTTACATCTGTAGAAACAGTACACCTGATTGCGGGAAAAGAAGAGTCGATCAATGGGGACCATTTACCAATACATCTAAAGGACATCACAAACGTGGGGCAAAATAAACCAAAGACAGCAGTTGTTGAGTGCCAGGCTGCCCAGAGGGACAACAATTATGAAGGTGTTAAAGATACAGGTTTTGTACATTCACCCGACCTTCGGCAGCATCAGATTTCTGGTAAACCTGTTGAAGAGACTGTTGAAGATGGTAAATCAGCTAGAGTAAAGCCTTCTTATGTGGAAAAGTTAAAGTTGGATCTGCCACCTGCCCCTGTTATTCAAAATGCCCCCGAGGCTTAGCTCTAAACAAAACAGCTAAGCAGATGTCTAAGACTGCTTTTTTCTCACAGAGGCCCAATGACCTAAGTGAAGGTCTGGACCCCCTGGACGTCACTACCACAGATAGCTCCATACAGCTTGTGTCAGGTCATAAACAGAGAGTTAAACCAATGAGCGCTAAAGGCAGTAAGAAAGCTTGTACAAACAAGGACTCTGGTAATTTACAGGATGATCTTCAGAGGGAAAGGAGTCCCCTAGCAGATAATGGCCCTGACTTTAGTGGAGAGGTTGTTGAAAGTAATGAGGCAGAACAGGCGTTGCAAGCAAGTCTTATAAAGCTTCTTCAGGATATGTCTAGGTTAACACAGAGTTCTGAAATAACACCCACAGAAGCGTCCGAGCGTCTCTCTATGGTGAACTGTGAGGAATATAGAGTATCGCCCCCCAGCCCCATCTCACCTCATACCTCTGAGGCCCTGGCTTATTATGATAAACATTTAAATTTCGTTCAGCATGAGGAACCCGCCGCGCCGCATTCAGCCTTTGACCCTACTAGTCCCTCATCCAGTGTAATAATATTGTCCTCACCCTCTTCAGACCATGATTATAGTACCACTTTGTATGGGGTTGAAAGGATGGATTATGAATTAGCATCGAGCCCCAGGACATCAGCCCCAGGGTGTTCGTATTGGGAACCTGCCTCTTTAGAGCTCCTCAACAATAATATTGAAAAGCCTAGAGCTGCAGCGACTTACGTGATAGGGACTACTGCACAGGGATGTACCCAGAGGGACCCAGCTTCAGCAGATAGCAGCGCTGACATCAATAATAAAACTGTTAATAGTGTGGTGGGAGCGATCCATAGGAGTTCACATAGTAATATAAGAACAACATTAATAGGTACCCCTGCCAGCAGCGACAATTCGGAATTAGCTCATAAAACGGTTTTACTGGCCAATATCAAAGAAATGTAGAAGTCCATCAAGCAAGTAAAAGCTAGGGTAAGCTCTATAATTTTAAAACATAGGAAAGCAAAAAACAAGAACCGCCGTGTTGGAGGAAATAGATCATACGGTGAAAATGTGTACAAGCTATGTGGTATCAACCTGTGAATCAACCGCTAACCACCTAACGCTCATATCATTATAACTAGACTCGCAGACACCCCTAAACAGTTCTAATGCGGGGTTTATGAATAAAGCTACATATCTGTCAAAATATAAAAAAACAATCCAGAAGATACTTAATAAGGCACTGCGAATCTTACGGGCAGTGAAGAAGACAAAACAGGTAGAAAAGCCCAACGTATGTTTAAAGCCCATAGAGGTATCAATAATGAGTTGTAAAAATGAGCCTATTGAGCCTGGATTTACAAGTTTTCCGAATCAATCAGGATGTGGGAGGCTATCTCAAGACACAAGTGTAAATAACAAACCGAAATGGTTTAATAGCGCAACGCTCCGCCGCCACTTAACAACGAGGCTAAAGAAAGCCCGACTACACATCACAAGACGAATTTAAAAACTAGCAGCACAGACATCGAGACAGACCCCCCAAAAGCCCACCCCTTTGATTTTGCCATGGAGTAACAGTCCGCAACCTGAAGACTTAGAGCCTGTGTTTTTAGAGAGCGTCAGAAGGTACACCCATCCTGTAGGAAATTTAATGCTACAGAACACTATGAGGAGTTTAGATTTGTCAACCTTGACTTTATAAACTCATTAGATCAAGGCTGTCTAGCTATACACCAGGATATACAGACACTCATAGAACGCCTGTTACAGGATGTGGGGCCTAATGATTTTTTCCAGCTGCGGTTCCAAGGACAAGATCTCGATAGTCCTTTATTCACCAGAAGAGCACCCCGGGATGTCTTTGATGCTGTAGATTTTTTAGAAAACCTCTCTAGTCTTCTACAGAGTAAGAATGAGATAATAGCTCACGGGACCTTTAGAATCGTAGCTCTAGTGGTTCGGGGCCTCTCAGGGGGTGGTTATAGACCTTTAAAGACTATTCTGTTCAGTAAAATCATAGGTAAGAAACAACAATGGCTGATTGATTTTAACAGCAACGCATCTAATACGTGTCTAGCAGCTAGCATAGCAGGACTATTGGCAGACCGTAACACTACAGATGCTGTTATCTTGTCTAGAGCATACAGCTCTTAAAATACCCACAGATTACCCGGTTGGTTTTGGAGACCTGGGGTTTTTTGAGAACCATTTTAACGTTACGGTAAAAATTCTGTACAACAATGGCTCCTGGCGGTACTTCACATCAGGACAGCCTCTGAAAAACAAGACCATTTATGTTCTTCACCACGAAAACCATTTTTATGGTATACTGAATTTAAAAGGATTTTTAGGAACTAGGTATGTGTGCACCCACTGTGATCACATTTATAGCAATCAGATAATTCATGACTGTGAAATGTATTGTAAAATGTGCCAAACGGTTGGATGCAAAGTAGTGGCAGAGCAAAAGGTGCGCTGTGGCACCTGTAACCTTTTTTGTTGCTCACATAAATGTCTACGCATGCATATCAGGAATGTCCGATGCATATTTGAATCTGACTGTGCTCGCTGTGGGCATTATGTCGCGGAAGGTCACAAATGCCCCGGCATGAAATGCCCACGTTGTAAGGCCTCCTTTCAGGAGGGTGCCGAACACATGTGCTACATGCGTAAGGGACGGCAGCCTCCTAAAACCGAAGATTATATCATTTTTGATTTAGAGTGCACCCAAGAAACATCTGTGCTTGAGCCCAATTATATCTACGCTCATCATCTAACTTCGGATGAGAACTGGGAGTTTGAAGGTCGAGCATGTGTGAATGATTTCCTGGCAACCTTCATGCAACCCAAATATAAGGGGTATACTATGATGGCTCATAACTCAAAGGGATATGACTCCTTTTTTATTTTACAGAAGTCGATTAGTGAAAAGATGCCTGTAAAACTCATCACCCAGGGCTCCAAGCTAATGCTGGTAACTGTTGTAGCCTTACAGATACGTTTTATAGACACCTTAAATTTTCTACCCATGAAGTTAAGTAAGTTGCCGAAGGCTTCTGGGTTTCCAGGGTGTAAATGTTATTTTCCCCATTTTTTTAACACTTGGGCTAATCAGAATTATGAAGGCCCCATGCCTCCACCGCACAGCTATGGAGTTGAGTATATGATGCCGGATGAAAAAAAAACATTTTACAATGGATTGCTGAAAACCGTGACAAAACTTTTAATTTTCAAACGGAGTTAAAAGCCTACTGTCGGGCAGATGTTATGATATTGCGCCAGGCCTGTAATCTTTTCAGAGATGCAGTTGTAGACATGACTAAACAGGTGGAAGTAAACAACCCCAACACGTCTCGGGAGAGCGAATCTACTGAGTACATTGATCCCTTTCAAAGTATTACGTTCGCTTCTATGTGCATGTCTATCTATAAACACATGTTTTTACAACCGTCAAAGCATAGATTTATTACCACCAGACCTCTATAACGGTAAACTAAAACGTTACTCAACGCCCTCAATACAATGGCTTATGTACATCTCTAACAAAGAAAACATCTACATCTACGCCTTACAAGGTGGTGAATATCGCGTGGGGCCTTATTACCTGGATGGGTACGCTGTAATCAACGGCAGGCCAACAGCCTTTGAATACAATGGCTGCTTTTACCACGTTTGCCCAGGTTCTACAAACCCCATGAGTTTAATAAACTGCTGGGCACTAAGTTTGAACATCTTTATAGGCGTACACTGATGAAAGCTCAATATGTTGAAAACAAGGGTTTCATATGAGAACCCTTTGGGAACACGAGTGGATTGACATGCTGTCATCAGACGCTAAGCTAGGTCCTTTTCTTAAGAGTGAGCAGTTACCTGAACCACTAGAACCCCGCGATGCCTTATTAGGGGGCCGTACAAATGCGATACAACTGCACAGATCTGTGGGCCCCGGGAAGAAAATACACTACTATGATTTCACAAGCTTGTACCCATTTGTCAATAAACTGAAGTTATACCCCGAAGGGCACCCCACTATTATATACCGGGACTTCAAATCTCTAGACACATACTTTGGATTAATTAAGTGTGAAATTTATCCGCCCCAAGGCCTTTACTTTCCAGTGTTACCCTACATAGTGGATAGTAAGCTCATGTTCCCCCTCTGCCGAACCTGCGCCGAAAGTAAATAGACCACCTTATGCCTGCACACTGAAGCACAGAGGATGCTACGGGGTACTTGGTGCAGCATAGAGGTTCAAGAGGCTCTAAAGAAAGGATACCGCTTAGGTAAAATATTTGAAATCTGGTGCTTTGAAAGGACTACAACACAACTTTTTTCAGAGTATATTAATTTATTTCTCAGAGACAAACAGGAGGCCTCGGGGTATCCAGAATGGTGCACTGATGCTGACTCCAAGAAGCAATACATCAATGAATACTATGCTCATGAGGGCATAAGCATGAGACCAGATTTTATCCAAGTCAACCCCTCTAAGCGGCACCTGGCAAAGTTATGCCTCAACTCCTTGTGGGGAAAATTTGCGCAACGCACAAACCTGTCAAACACAACCATCGTCACAGATCCTGACGAGTTGTTTAATTACCTTTTTGCACCCCGCTATGACATATCCAGCTGTGAGTTTATTAACGACGATAGAGCCATGCTGGGTTGGAAACATTCTAAAGAGTACCCCACAATGAGTAACAATATAAACATCTTTATAGCCTGTTTTACAACAGCACACGCTCGTTTGGAGCTTAACAAGTTGCTAGATAGACTACAGGAGAGGTGCTTGTATCATGACACAGACTCTGTTATTTTTGTGAGCAAAGTAGGGGACGAAGACCCACCTCTGGGAGACTATCTAGGGTACTTAACTAGTGAACTAGATAAGGATGAATTCATAGTCCAGTACGCTTCAGCCGGACCCAAGTCGTACAGTTACAAAACGTCTAACAATAAAGTCTGTATGAAAGTCAAAGGTATAACATTAAATGTGAAAAATACCATAAAAATAAATTTTGACACTCTAAAGAATCTGGTGGATGAGTATGCCACAAAGAGCGATCAGTCCTGTGACAAAGGAATTGTTGTAAATCAGCCTTCCATAGTGCGGACCAAAAAAAGATGGGAAATCACAACCCAACCTTTGCATGAAACACTGCGAGTGGTGTTCGATAAACGGGTCTTAATGTCAGACTACAAAATGATCCCTTACGGTTATTAAAGATACATTACTGCGGAGGTCAGCTAGCAGCATGGATACCAGGTTGCAGCACCCCTTTTCATGCATTATAGCGGGACCTTCAAATTGTGGCAAAAGCTATTTTATAAAAAAACTATTAGAAAATGCTCCGGGTGTTTTATCCCATACGCCTAATAATATTGTCTGGCATTCCTGTTGGCAAGATTTTTATACTGAGCTCACTCACCAGTTTCCATACATTAGGTTTATAGAAGGGATACCTAGTAGTCTTAATGACGACGATTTATTACCTAAGGAACGTGTAAATATGGTAATTGTAGATGATCTTATGCATGAAGGAGGGGACCATCCTGAGATAGAGAGAGCTTTTACTCAATATTCCCACCATCGTAATCTGAGTATATGTTACATTGTGCAGAACTTATTTTACAAGGGTAAGAGCAGCCGGTCTATCGCTCTCAACGCCTCCTACCTAGTTTTATTTAAAAACCCAAGGGATAAACAGAAAATAGCCGTTATAGCTAAGCAAATGTATCCGGGGAACACCCAGTTTTTTATGGAAGCCTTTAACGATGCAACCACTAAACCCCACGGTTACTAATTGGTGGACTTAAAGCCCCGTACTCTAGAAGACTACGGGCTGAGGGCTGATATTTTCCCGCCCGAGCTACCTGTCGCCTACATCCCTAAACCGAGCCCAAAAGGTTATAAAAAGAATCACTAAAACACCTAGCACCCATTTATTCACCAAGCAGCACGACATACGGTGTTAAACATGTCAGCCCGTTTACGTCGTAATATGGCCCTCCTGAAAATGCTTGTTACAGCCAGTCCTCCTCAGAGAAAAGCCATACTATGTGCTGCTTCGGACGACTTAGTTGGTGCCATTTCAGAAATCGCTCTAAACACCCTAAAAGGTAATGTTCCTATTTCAACTAGCCAGTACAGGGTGCTGAAGAAGTAGCGGCAACTCATCAAGAAGCTTAGTAATAAAACGGTCTCCCTTACTTCAAAGAAGAAACTGGTAAAGCAGTCGGGGGGGTTTATAGGGGGCCCTGCTGGGTATAGCTATACCTCTAATTACAAGCCTCCTGTCACGAACTGATGGAGTATGCTCAGAAAATGTATCTAGTACTGCAACAGCAGCTTGAACAGTTGACACCCCCTACAAATGATACATGGGACATAAGGAGATCTGAAACACTCCGCCTAGATGCTGAAGAAGTAGCGGCAACTCATCAAGAAGCTTAGTAATAAAACGGTCTCCCTTACTTCAAAGAAGAAACTGGTAAAGCAGTCGGGGGGTTTTATAGGGGGCCCTGCTGGGTATAGCTATACCTCTAATTACAAGCCTCCTGTCACGAACTGATGGAGTATGCTCAGAAAATGTATCTAGTACTGCAACAGCAGCTTGAACAGTTGACACCCCCTACAAATGATACATGGGACATAAGGAGATCTGAAACACTCCGCCTAGATGCTGAAATTAAAGATATTTTGGCCTGTACAGACTTAAAGCCTGAAGCTAAAGCGGGGCTATACTCCCGAGCTCTCCAGAATTTCTTGCAATATTACAAGCAGCTGCAGGCTGAAAAAAACAAACTGACTTTATATACTGCTGATGACGAGCAACCTCCTATACCCGCTGCAACACAGCCAGCACCATCACCAATAGCTCAGCCGTCGGCACCCCCTGACGCTATTGTTGAGAGCTTGCTACATAACACAAGTCAAAGGTATAGAGGGGCAGCGCAGATGTTGTTAAGTAAAATGGCTGATTCTAAAGACCTAACATCATGGAATGACCGAGGGGAGTTCGTCTACAGGGGGCAGCCAGTTGCTGGGTCACATATGTACGATCTGATCAAAAGTTTCACGCATCCTAAAACCCTCTCACAACAGACAGCCCCGAGAGGATGGGAACAGTTTCTAAGAGCTGCTGCGGAACTCAACATTCCATCATCGCTTGTGGGTAGCACTGGGCATCGCCACCAACTTGAACTTTTGAAACAACCTATGAAAGCCAGTGCTGCATCCCCTCCGCTATCATCGGCCTTTCACACCCCTTCAAAATTACCCACTTCCCCATTCTTTCCACAGCTAACCTCTTCAAGTAACCCTGGAGATGTGCCTCTGGAGGCTAAAAAGTCTCTATTTAAAATGAAGGGATGGCTCCCATATTAAGAAATTGCTTATGTCGTGTTACTGCTTGTTTGTATATTTTGTATATAAAGAGGGTGTACAGAACTGTGCTTCCCTGCCAGTCTTCACTATGTGGTTCTCTATTTATATCTGTACCAGCTTTTACATGTGTGATTCCTGAATATTTCAAAATGCTTGTAATAAACATTTATAACTTTTCAACACTCTACTGTCTTTGTTTTTTCTTATTGCTGAGTAAAAACACAGAGTCTGAGTAGTTTCTTAAATACAGACTTTTATTGATTTATTTTGAACAT
Organism: Lissotriton helveticus; assembly: GCF_964261635.1. Classification (NCBI taxonomy): domain Eukaryota; kingdom Metazoa; phylum Chordata; class Amphibia; order Caudata; family Salamandridae; genus Lissotriton; species Lissotriton helveticus. Next base: position 350,954,440 of record NC_136069.1, on the reverse strand, counting down.
GAGCATTACACAAACATTCCTTATAAAACTTTACACTTTTGACAAATAGCGTATTCATTTGTAACAATGCTAGGAATAGGTTTCAAGCCTTCTTTCATATAGCGGGTAACAAGCCTATCATTGCTGACTTTATCACTTGAATATAAATTTTAAATATTTCTAACACTTAGACCCTCTGACATTTTACAGATAAAATATATACAATGTTCCCCACATGTGATAGATAGAGAATCCTGTACCGGCAACTTGTTATATTCTACTCTAGAAGCCACTTTTTTTAAATACTTGAATATAGGCTTTGTATAGATGCGGTGCTCCGGGAACTCTGCAAGACTATCAAACACTGTTACCCTGTCAGTGTCCAAAAACATAGCAGCCCAGTGTGTTCCTGGTTCATGATGAGGATCGGTGTTAAAGACCAAAGATTGTGGTCTTTCATAACTTATTTCCTTTGGCAACCCGTCGCTTGGATAAACATCCAAAAAGTATTTCTTAGCGGCTTTATGGCGGCTTAAGAAGTCTCTGATATGAACAGTGTCCATTTTATATTCTTTTCAAAGATAATCAAACAGAATCTGGCGGGCGTGATTAACTTGTATGACGCTATCAAATACAGCAAAAATAACCATGTTCACATTCGTAGTTAGGGCTGCGCTAAAGCGTATTTCTGCTTTTAGATTTCCATTTTTAACCAGGCTGTAATGGTCACCATCTTCCATGTCGGGGGTCAGATCAAAGGCAAATAGCGTGTAGCCTGCGCCATATCCTTCGCATGATACAACGACCCCCGAATCATGCAGGTGTTTCCCAGTTATCGCCACTAATCCAAGATATTCTCTAATAAAATTTCCAGTTCCGAAATTAGGTGTGTTTGGCTTTGCAGGTATGACAGCTCCCTCGTGAACTAGGGCAGCGTAGTTGATACCATAGTGCTTGAAATTAAAAGGGTTGGAGTTATGTACACCGCTAAAAGCGGTATTGTCAACAAACCCGATAATAACAAGTTTTGGTAGTTGACCCAGAAACAAATTTTGCTGCTGTGTTAATCTGGTGCCTGCTGGTATACTGTAGACTTTCATAGAGACTCTTTCAATGGCATATTTAGCATTTGACAGTTGTAGAGCCTCAGCGTGAGCCAATCTGACCGTTGGTGATACATTCACTCTCTTTACATACAAGCTTGCAGACTGTATGAACAGTTTATACTGTTCGGCATCACCACTAATGAGGCAAAAGGCATCTTTGTTACGGTTGAGCTTAATCTTGAGGTCTATGCCATTAACGATTAGTTTATCCTGGAAGAAGAGGTCTGAATGTATTCGGCCTAGCAGATCCAACTCTCGACTCTCTGCAGCAAACTCTGCTCTTTTTACAAACCCGGTATTGGGGCCGTCCAGAGCTGTGTTTTCAAACTGGGCGTAAGTATCTTTGTAGAAAAGCCCTGCTGAAAGTTGTGTGTCCAAGGCATCGCTGCTGTAGTTCAGGATGCTCTCCATGTAAGCCCTGTAGGCGTACATATTGTCATTTTGCGTAATGAGTCTGTCCCCCAGGGTAATGTCCACCTGATTAAACATCGTTGCTATGGGGTGAGCAATGGTCGCCACTTTAGCGGTTGCAGCAATATCGGATCCATCCGCTTTTACAATTTTACACACCACATGTAGCAGAGTATTATTGAGATCTAGATACATATCCGTGGACCCTGATACGTAAAGCTCTATAGGGGCCAAGGGTGTCAGGGCCGCTAGCCGCGATACCTCCATGAAAAAACTGTTTTCAATACTCATCTGTGTTGGTTTTAGAGAGAACAGATCTAACTCTGACTTGGCGCATTCGCCCGAAGAGCAGTGTACAAAAGCCATGTTTTAGAAAATGTTGAGGTTAGAGGCTGTTCTCTTCTTTGTAGCTCTCTTCAGCCTTGGGGATATTCTTTTGTGAGCTCTTTTTGAAGGGCGCTTCCTTTTTTTATAGGGCACCGGGGGCCCTCAACGCTTCGATGACCTCCTCTTCCTTTTAATACTAAGGCGGGGCTTGTACAACAGTCCTGACCCTTCTTGAGGTTGTCTGTTCATACGTTCAACGACGGCCGACTTCACAGACCCAACCACATCTTGGGCTATATTCTGGGCAGCTGTCTTTACATGCGGTTTTGCAATTTCATAAACTTTTCTCAAAAAAGGCATAACCCTTCGGAACAAACTACGGAAAAAACCTCCTAGACCCGCCCCGTACATAACAGGAGCTCCTTGAAAGTAGGGGGGCCCTCCATACACCGGCTGGTGCTTGTAATACTCTCTATACATAGAAGGGTTGCCGTAGGCTTTCATAGCCACCATGATGAGCTCTTAATAGTCACCACCGCGGCGTGGTCTGAAATGAAGCTTAACAATAACTTTCCCTTATTTAAAGGACACAGGCTGAGACTGATCATCAAAGATCATAATTGTTATAGTGTCAAAATGACTTTTAGAAATTGCTACATAGTCAGGTTTAATATATTGAATATTAGCTATTGTGTTGTTTTCACCCCTCACTTGAACCCATCTCAGTAGGGGAGCATAACTATCTCCAACCCGCTAAGGTTCTATTATATCTGTATAAACATAGAGTGTGTAAAAACCCCCATCAATATCTGGACATGTCAGATCTGGATCCTGTTTGCTTTTTATATGTTGGACCGTTCCTAAAACTCTGCTCAACTTTCCACTGGTGATAAACATTGCATCATGGCTGGATGCTTTAATAAAAACCTTCCTTCTGACGCTATCTAACACCAGTTGAACGTCGGAAAGCCCCGCAGTACCGGATATTGTCTTGTTAATGGCATCCACCACAGCATTAACCGTAGGGTTGTACCCGTGAGGAAAACCTATGATGTAAAGAGGCTCAGATTTTGACTTCTCTATAGTGAATTTAGATTCAGACCTCTTAAAAGTATTCCAGGTACGTGGGTATTGGATTTCTGTTGGGGCAACTTCCCATTCCCCTTTCAAATCCACCGGCTTAGCCAATTTGACAGTATAATTTGATATTTTATTATCAGGGAACATAGCCACCGAGGCATTAGACGGCAATGTAATATAAAAGGAGGATGTCTCCATTTTGCTTCCTCCTTCTTTTTGAGCGATAGGTGCTCACACGTCCTGCAGAGAGCTGGCCGGCACCCAACTGTTAAATTTCTCAGGCCATCCTCGCCATTTAACAAAAGCCTGTTTTTTTGCGCCCCTCCCTTTCCACTCTAGAATCTTTTCAACCCTGTAAATCCTATTTACATCATCTGGGATCTTTTGTAACTCTTCACTGTAAAAAACACCTGTCACTGGTTCACTGTAGTAGTCCTTCAACCTGTAAATGTACATGCCTTCTTTAATGTCAACACTATCAACTATGAATATCTCATCGCTGAAAGTCTGTTGATAACCTTTAGTAAAGAACCCTTTCAATTTTGAAACCCTGACGTGGTCCCCTTTTTTAAAAGCAGGCTTCTTTACTTTGGCGTCGAAGTAACGGCCGTATACCCTTCTCCACACCTCCAGAGAATTGTCAACCGTTACCTCTACAGGAGCCATTCTGATAGTTCTGTGATAGCTGGCATTATAAACAGCTAATAAATCCTGTAGAACAGGTAGATATCGATATGTGTTGTATGCCGTGAAGTTTCTCCACAGCTTAGATTTTAAGGTTCTGTTAAAGCGTTCTATAACAGCTGCTTTTACCTCTGTGTGCGTTACAAAATGATGTACCCCATGCTGTTTTAATAATTTCTGGAAGGTCTTGTTTAAAAATTATTTTCCGGCATCTGTTTGTAGTTTTTGAGGGGTTCGGTCTTTCCTAAAGATTACTTTAAAAGCCCTGGTGACGCTTGTTCCACTTTTATCCTTTAGAGCTTCTACATAGGCGTATTTAGACAATACATCTATAACTGTTAAGATGTAATGGACTCCATTATTATGCTTTGCCAGATCTTGTAGACTTATTATGTCAGCCTGCCATTGATAATCTAATTGCGCATTAACAATAGTAGGCCTCCTCTTAAAGCGTCTTCGCGCAGGCTTATGGAGTGAATACGCTTCTTCACCAGATAGCCACTCCTGCACTTGGGTTCTGCTGATGGGTTCTTTTTCAGCTTTAGCCCTTCTAAACAACGCTTCACCACTGCCAAAGCTGGAGACATCCTTTGTGTCATAATAAAGCTTCTTTAACAAAGCCCCTGACATGTTAACACTTCTGAACCACAAAACGAAAGACGCTTGTTTTGTATATAGTCAGTTTATTATAAGTAAATAAGATAACAAGATATCATCATCACTCCAGAGTTTACAAGCTACATTATCGCTGGTACCGACATTAAAAATCAGTATACATTCTATTCAGTATGCAAACATATGGAATTGGGGCGTTTGTCTCAGATGACGGCGTAGAGTCACACATCTTGATATTTTTAAAGATATATAGTCCATAGCACTGTATAGGTAAATCCTATCACCCCTCCAATAAGTTTGCACTGCCAGACTAGTTGCTGTCAATAGTTCATACAATTCTCTCTCGCATATCAGAAACCCTTTGTTTTTAAAATAATCCTCAGTTAGAAGTTCAAAGGCTACATTTAAGCTGGACATCCGGGGTAGGATTAAGCCTCGCATATAGTATATATAGTTGTTCCAAAATACATCCTTCACAGGCGACCACATACTAGCACCGCATCCGCATAAGCATCTAGGACGGCTGTGTCTATGGGCCTCTAGCAAGCGGACCATTTTTTAAAAACCATAAGGTTGCTGGATGTAATTCAGCGATTCTTTCTTTAAGCAAATCATATAACACCTTAGCGATACACAGGTATTCCGGCGCTGCCTCATAATCATCTGGGTTCACCACCTCCTGCTCCATATCCTAAAAATAAGTATTAAACAGTCAAACAGTAGCTTATAACAACAGCCTTTTTCGACATATCTTAACATTCAAGCAATAATGCTATGGTTCTTTGTACAACACCCTAATATGAGCCGACTCTTTATTTAAATTTAAAACACTTTTCTTGGATCCATAAAACCCACCTGTTTTCTACTCTTATAATAAACGTATGCAACATGTTTTTCTATAGATCATTCCACCCTCTGTCTAATAACTGGCTGGCAATGCCCCCGCATGTTAGAAAGTTTTGCCCGAATATGGTATGCATTTTGGATTTCTCTGATGGCCTGTGACATTTTTCTCGGCTGAAAGCCGGTACACAGATTTTAACAGTTTATATAACTTACAGGGGTCTATCAAATGACATATATAGCGGGCTGTTCAGCCGTGTAAGATGGATACAGACAGTCATGAGCAGTCTGTTGTGGATCCTTAATTTTATGACCATAACATCTAGAATAAAAGTCTCTCTTGAGACAGGCGTACACAACACTGGCTGCAAAACTCTTCACATGCTCTCTATCCAGACAGGTTACACACGAGTCCTCCTTTTCAAGATCTATGAAGTCCAATGCTTTTTTATAGTCCTTACACAGTTCGTTGTTTTGGCTGGTGGAACTTTCAATCTGTTTTGAACAGCACAAGCAGTTCATAATGAAGGTCTTAGCAGCCCCTGAAGTCTCCTCCACCTCAGTGCAATTTTCTGCTGCATTCTGCGGTTCAAAAAAGAAAGAAAGGGATTATTTAACATGAAATAAAAATAAATATTGCATCACAGATGGTTAAAGTATCTACATTAAGATAATGCTAACCTCCACATCTGAAGAGGCTTCGGCTGCTGCTCTGAAATCTTGGGAGATGTCAAAGTCCATCGCCTCATGATAGTCGCTGTTTTCAGCACATTGCTGACCACCTGCGGTATCTGACACGGATTCAGTCTCCAGAGATCTCATATCTTGATACACCGGATATTGGGGTGGGATTATAGCTTCTTCCGAAACTTCCATCTCTGTGACAGTATTTTCAAAGCTTTCCTCTTGACTTGAGGCTTGGCTGGCGCTTGATGATGCCTTAATAGGTGATATCAGCTGCGGTCGATCCTCAAGGCTGAGTGAAGCCATCCGCCGACACAGGTCCTCATGATAACCTGTAACTTCGGCGCCCTCCTCTTTAGCGACCTCTTGCAGCTTCGGCTCATCTATTACCGGAGGGCTCAAGTGGCGAAAATATCTGTCAATAGTGTTCACCCCGTGCTCACGGGTATCCCTCGATGTGAGATAGTTGTACCGCTTCATGATGCCGGGGTTCTCTCTTGCAGGCTGGTATAACACTATGAGTTAAGGGCCTCCTTATATACAATGTAAGCTTAGAAAAGGGGTGTATCCTTCTACATCACCCATAGGGACTTTGCATTTAATTTTTTATTTTATTTTTTCATAACTCTCATTTTTCATCAGAGACTTTTTAAATTAGGTGGCAAAATTACTGCCGCAGCAAACCAATGGTCTAGCTTCCCGCCTCTTTTAGGACCAATGGCTTTCCGGCCCTCTGCTGACTATGGCACGCCCCCACGCCTCAGGCCACCACTCAGGAACTCCATCGGCATCAGGCACGCCTCCTAGGGGGCTGGCCTATCTCCCAAAAAATACCCTGCAACACTCAATTCCACATATGGACCTCGACGCTGCTCAAGCAACATCAGCCTGCATCCGCTACTAGCCGATGGACAGGCCCAGACATGTCCCTGTATGCCCAGACATGTCCCGCCTTGCACAACAAACATGGCACCCACAGGTAAGTCTCTGCTCCCCCCAAACCCAAAACCCTAAACACACCAGTAGGCCCTACTGACTGCCTTGCTGTTAGCCCTAGCCGCCCCGCACCACCACTCTACATCTATGACGCACCTAAACATCCATTAATTCCTGTGTGAAGGGGACACACACACTACACCTGCCCCACTTCGGGTCTGCCCCTCAGGGGCATACCCTCAGGCGCTGGACTTCCGGCCCCGGACTTCCGGCTCCTACGTCACTTCCGGGGGGCGTTCCCACCTGTCAAAAAATGAATGGTGATGGATGGTATCAGTGTATTCTACTGACAGGATTGACAAACCACCGAGAAGTGGCGATAGAGAGAAACTGCTTTACATCTCCGAATCACACTTCATCATCGATCTGGACAATAAGATTCCTAGAGGTTGGAATATTCACGAACAACTTGCAGTACATCTATAACCAGGATCTACTTCTCCTGGGTCGGGCATGTGCTTAGAAAATGTGGTGAAATGGATTATGTTTATCACCTAATTGTATGTGTATTGTATTGCTTTAATGTTGTTATGTTTCTATTAATTTGTTTTCATAGATCATTATTTATTTTTTCTTGAAGACAGAAGGGAATGATGCATGTGCAGAGGTCATCAAACCTCATTGTTCAATATATATTTTCAAATGTTTCCATATTTGGGCATGCAATACCACAGATACTATATTGATACTTCCATTAATGGATAAATATATGTATTTAAACCATATCCTTTCTAATTTATAATTATAATTTTTAGCAGGATGCATAATTATTTCTAATTGCTCATATTTATTAGAGCATTTATTTGAATTGCTCCTCTTTCTGCAATTGTTATACATGGGATCATTGAATATGGGATTTATGATAAGAAGCTTAGGAGCGTATTTGCAATGAAATGTGAGGAAATTAAGTAATTGAAGGTAGTACACATTGATTGATTAATTATGATGTATTGAATTACATGATAAATAATGTCCTTTAGGCAAATTTGTTTGACCATGATTCATACTTATGGATTCTTTTGGGATGCAGCATTATAATAATGGATTAAGTAAATATACCCTATTGCTCAGGAAACAATACAATTGTAGATAGATGATTTTTAATACAAGCAATATGATTGTATAATTGTGTATATGATGAGGAATAATCCAGGATGCTTGTTTCCGGTTCAGGGAAGACCTGGCTTGGCACTTCGGGCTGGATTGTTTCCATGAGGAGTGATTGCATATAGCTGGTTCTGATCTAGGGTGGTGAAGTGAGCTAAAGGACAGTGATGGATTCAATCCAGATCTGTGACTGGGGGTGAGTGTCCGAAAAGTTTCATCACTCCATCCATCATCTCCTTGTGTTTGCTAGGTGTAAGTTATATCTGCCCGTGCCCCTTTGATTATTATGCTGTTTGTGGGCACACCACTCTGACCATTCTGGGTGATCATGTAAGAAGAGGCCTTTCTTAACACTTATGTTCAAGAAGATTGGGCTCATAAAATAGTGGACAATAGAAAAAGAAAGTGACACCTACTTTTGAACTAAGGATGTGCAAATTTCGTAATTTGCTTTTGGCACTATCGTTAGCACTAATTTGGCAAAAGTGTGCATTACCAGGTGAAATGGAAAACTGCATTTGATCCTGTATTTCAGAACGAAATGCATCCTGTCGTCAACACAAGGATGCATTTCGCGTTAAAAAAAATAGTGCAATTGAAAAGCACTACAAACAACAGCCTAGAGAGCACAAGAAAAATAGAAGACTCTTACAGTGCTAGCATCACACCTTGCACTCTCTTTTTGCGATTCTCAGGAACCTCAAGGCTGGCTCAACATGCTCATTTCACTGCAAGACTGATAGTGGTAACCGCCATTCCACAGGTTTCACAGGTTTCATTGTCTAATAAGGTCAGTGTCTCTCTTAGCAAGCTTTCTCCCCTGCTTGAAGTCTTATGGGCGATTCTTGTGATGCCTGGGGGCACATAACAGCATATGCCACTGATGTCTGCTTTTTTTATCCGTGATTCCTCAATGGTGAGAACTTCCTAGGATTTGTGCCTCTCCCTGACCAGGAGCTCTGGTTGTTGCCCACCTCTCTGTGGACGGGGTTCAATCCACCTTGCATGGAAGCTGCCGCCGTGCTAGAGAGCTGGGTGCCCCCCTCCTGGTCCAATAGGAAACAGTCAAGCTCAGTCCGCCTACGACCTCTCTCTGACACACATCAACACACAGACCGACAACAGTGAGAGGGATAGGACAGATTGTAATCAGGGTGCTGAAGTCAGAACATTCGCTGGTTTGTGGCATCTGTAGTTGCATAAAATACACGGCTTAGACGCAATTCGTTTTTCCTTTTTGTACCACGCTATTGTTACCGGTATAGAGTTTTAAGAAACCAATTTGAGTTAGAACTTTTATGCCTTTTTTCAAGACATGAAAAAATTATTTCAATGTACTTACGAATTTAAATGCAAGATCTGTTCAAAACGCTTTTTAAAAATCCAATTATATTCATAAGACATGTCAATTCTGATGAGATTACAAGAGAAGCCTATATTCATGATTTAAAAACATGCTATTAAAATGTATATGATTTTTGATAACAATAAATTGATGTTTAAACTCTGACAAGCTTCTCGGTTGTCAGAAATTGCAAAATAAAATATGTTTGTCCCAGAACGAATAAATACAAATGTCAAGCACTGTCATCTCCGTGCCTGTATGCTATGCTGCTCATTTGTCATTTGCATTTGGTTCTTTTGCATTTAAATAAAAGAGGTGGATTGTTTCTTTTGAAGACATTCAAATCCATATGCCTTTAGGAAACTGGCCTTGTTAAATATGTGCCAGGATCAGCATTTGAAAGGCTGTCAACAACTCCACTCTTAAAGTTGCTGACAGAAGCAGAGCAACTAGAAAGGAACTGAGAAAGCACATTTTCAGATCATGTGCACTGGGCAAAGACCTGCCCCAGGAAATGATAGAGGAGGTTAGCAGAATCACCATGGGAGGCTTAAGATGGCAAGTCCTAGAAGTATCACAACGGGTCCCCACTGCCATTTGGATGAAGAGAGGATAAAGAATACTTATGACATTAACTTGTTTTCTGTCATTTCAAGTAAATGTTATAAGAGAGTCGCTGCTTCGACATTATTATGTAAAATAGCATTAATTTAATAATCAGTGATACCCTAGGAGCTAAAGATATTCTGAAGAAATTCTAAAAAATGTTTTAATACCAGCATCACAGAACATAGAGCCGATCCAATCACCCAGAGCTCTCATGAAGGAGCTGCAGACAGGGGATAGCGTGGGGATTTGTGGAGTAATTCTTGCTCCAAGGAAAGGTTTAAAAATAAAATAAAGCAGCATGATTATTGTCCCATTAATTCTGTGGAAGCTCATACATTAGTCCATTACCCCCAGTAGGGCACAGTACCCAAGCACTTTATTTCTGCACAACAGCACATTCTGCTTTTGCCTATAGGAATACTGTGTGCTGACTACTCCAGGTTGTTCTCACAACTGGGGGGTACGAGGATCGTTCGCCCCACCCTGCTCTGACAGCGGTGCTCCCCTATCCTGATTGGCCCGCCCTTCTCTGGCCTAGTGTGCAGTCTTGCTTGAGCCTTTCATATGGTAACTAGACATAATATCGACTCCACAATATCGAATGGACAAAATATCGAGTTAAAAATATCGATAATAAGAAAATATCGATAACAAAAATATCTTTGGGAAAAATATCGATTAAAATAATGATAAAAAAATATCGAGTACTAAAATATCGACTCAAAAACATCGACAAGACAAAATATCGATATATAGTCAAAGTAAAAAATATCGATAATATGTAGAAAAAAGGTTAAAAAAATATTTTTTATTAATAGTAATATAAATTGTAGTTAATGTTTAGGAGCGGGATGTTGGGTTAATAGGGGATAAGGGTGGGGATTAATTTAAAATAATTAATTAATTAATATATGTTTGATTTTTTTTTATTATTATTAATTAATTGGTAAATAATTATTAATAATTACTTAATTAATTAACTATTTAATATTAATTAGTTAATTAATTAGTATAATTTTGTACATAATTTTTATTATCAATTATTTGGTAATTAATTAATATTAATTAGTTAATTAATTAACTAATTAATATTATTTAGGTAATTAATTTATATAATTTTGTAAATATTTATTATTAGTAATTAATTGGTAATTAATATTAATTAGTTAATTAATTAACTAATTAATATTATTTAGGTAATTAATTTATATAATTTTGTACATATTTATTATTAGTAATTTATTGGTAATTAATTAATAATAATAAGTTAATTAAATTAATGTGAGTTATTTTTATATATAGTATAATTTGTTATTGTTAATTAATGAATTAGGAAAAAATAATAATAATTATTACATTAAATTAATTACAGGTATTGTGCTAATATATAATATTTTTTTGTTATTGTTATAAATTGTAGTTAATGTATAGGAGCGGGATGTTGGGTTAATAGGGGATAAGGGTGGGAAGTAATTTAAAATAAATAATTAATTAATATATGTTTGTAAAGATTTTTAATTATTATTTAATTGGTAAATAATTAATATTAATTAGTTAATTAAATAATATAATTTTGTATATCATTTTTTATTATTAATTAATTGGTAATTAATTACTATTATTTAGTTTATTATATTATTTAGCGTCATTTTTCTATATTTAATTTTTAGTTATAGTTAATTAATTAATTTGGAAATAATAATATTAATTATTACATTAAATTATTTACAGCTAATGTGCTAATATATTAACTTCTTTGTTATTGTTAATTAATAATTAATTGGTAATAAAATAATAATAATCAATTTTGGGTAAAGGAGTATTTGTAGGGTTCAGGGTCAGTTTTCAGTTCTTGGGTAAAGGGGTATTTTTTGGGTTCAGGGTCAGTTTTCAGTTCTTGGGTAAATGGGTATTTTTTGGGTTCAGGGTCAGTTTTCAGTTTTTAGATAAAGGGGTATTTTTTAGAGTTCAGGGTTAGTTTTCAGTTTTTGGATAAAGGGGTATTTTTAAGGGTTCTGGGTGAGTTTTAAGTTCTTGGATAAAGGGGTATTTTTAGGGTTCAGGGTCAGTTTTCTGTTCTTGGGTAAAGGGGTATATTTTTGAGTTCAGGGTCAGTTTTCAGTTTTTGGGTAAAGGGGTATTTTTAGGGTTCAGGGTCAGTTTTCTGTTCTTGGGTAAAGGGGTATTTTTAGGGTTCAGGGTCAGTTTTAAGTTCTTGGGTTAAGGTTTTTTTTTAGGGTTCAGGGTCAGTTTTCAGTTCTTGGGTAAAGGGGTATTTTTTGGGTACAGGGTCAGTTTTCAGTTTTTGGGTAAAGGGGTATTTTTAGGGTTCAGGGTCAGTTTTGGGTTTTTGGATAAAGGGGTATGTTTTTAGTGTCCAGGGTCAGTTTTAAGTTCTTGGATAAAGGGGTATTTTTTGGGTTCAGGGTCAGTTTTCAGTTCTTGGGTAAAGGGGTATATTTTTGAGTTCAGGGTCAGTTTTCAGTTTTTGGGTAAAGGGGTATTTTTAGGGTTCAGGGTCAGTTTTGTGTATATAAAGTGTGCTACGAAATATTAAAAATATTTAAAAAATGTAAATAAATTTTAGTGACAAAAAGTTGCACATTTTTGTGGTAAAAAATTATTTTTGTACTACTCAGCTAAAAATAAACTAAAAATATATGTAAATAAAATTAATAAAAAATATATAATATTTTTACAAAATGTCATACAATAACATTATACTAAAGTAGCTATTCTAATTTATACATGGTCAGTGTCCAGCACCTTTCCTGATATTAGTTTCACTTGAGTAGGAATAGTAAATAATAATTGGTCAGTGTCCTGCAACTTCCCTGATAATAGTTTGAATGGAGTAGGAATAGCAATTATTAATTGGTCAGTGTCCAGCACATTTGCATATAATTGTACATTACCGTGTTATTATATTACTAAATAATGAAAAATGGATGTTTTCACAAAACTTTATTACAAATTTGAAATTTTTTAATGTGTACTACTATACAATCACAATCAAAAATAACATAAACAATTTTGGAAATGTAGTATTTGCATAATAACACATTATCATTTATGTACATGTTGTAATTTTTCACACAAAATTATTTCACAACATTTTTTCTGTAAATAAAAATATTTATCATCATTAACTTTGAGTAACAAGTATTTATATTGAAATAAAAAAAAAATATTTTTTTTTCTGCTTCTTCCATTTATATTTAATAATGTTAATATTATATATTAATATTATTAAATATTTAATTTTTAAATTAACATTTTTATAAAGTAACATGACAATTATATTTGCTCAAGATATGGAAATACAAATTAAGACATTTTTGGCACATATTTCAGACAATGTTGTTTTTAAATCAAACATATAAAGATATTATGTTGTTAACTTTATAACTGTAAAGGGGAATAATATGTTTAATAATAATATCTGGTATTGGCAAATGATTATTTATGCAATTCTATACTTTTATAATACTTAGAAATTATTATAAAACATTTTTTAATAATTAATAAAAATAATAACAAATATATTTATTATTATTATTATTAATTAATAAACTTAAACATTTATCTCTTCTTTTCAGAAAAACCATACTTTCAGAGAAATAAAAATACATTATTTTAGGGCATTATTTATATAGTAAATGGTTATAATGTTTTAATTAATAACAATAAATAAGTTATAATATTTATTATTATTAATTATTTACATAAACAATTATAATGTTTAGTTGTAAATAAACACAAAGTTATTCCTATAAATTTACAAAATAAATTATTTACATATATTATTTCAAGTGTTACATAATTTTTTTATATTATTAATATATAATTATTACTATATATTAATTAATATTAAATAAATTTATATTTTTTAAACAGTTTAAATGATAATGAGTGTAGTGTATTAATTTGTTACAATAACAATGTGTATGTATTATATTTTTATACTATAACATTGTATTTTCTATGATACCTTTTCTACAATGGTTTAAGGGGACTACTTTTTTACCGCGTAAGGTTATTGCGCTTCATTCAGGACTGGACAAGCTCGCGGTTGGGAGTTGCTTTGTGTGGAGAGAGGTAAGGTTAATTTTACATACAATTTATAACTGAGTGGTAATGTTTGAGGGTATATTCGAACTGTGTAGTGTTTTTGTGTGTATGTATGAATTGTTTATGTAGCGTTTAGGTGAAATGTCGTCGTTATGGATGCGCCGTGTATGTTTTAGTTCTAGTGTTATTTTAAGTGTTAGGAAATGTCTTCTTACATGGTTAATGTTAATTGTGAGTGTATTTACAAATGTTATGGGCTATTTGTGGGTGGGTTTCGTTATGTATTTTTTTTACAGGTTCCGGTTCCTCGCATGAAAACTACATGGAAGGAAGCGTGTTTTTTTTCGGAGATACTAATGTATGACTTATTATGGTTATATTTTGACGTGTATCTCCTATTTTTCGTGTTTGCCAGGAGCGGATTTACAATTTTTTAACCTTTTTTCGGGTTTTTGGAGGGTTTCGTATTGGATTGATACATTGATATGCGTGACCGTTTTTTAACAGTTGTGTGTATATCACTTTAAATACTAAAGTGTCCACACTACTGTTATCGGAATTTCCTGGAGCGTTTATTTTATTTTTACATATTTTTCGGGTTTTTGATGGTTTCCCATATTGGAATTGTCCTACATTGCTATGGATTGTATGGATTTTATTTTGCTTCATTACGTCTTTTTCATCTACAAAAATTGTAAGTATTTAAAGTACTTTTTTAATTGGGTGGGAAATGTCGATCTTTATGTAATGTGTATGTGTGATGTAATTATAAATATTGCATATTTGTTCAGAAATAATGTCCCAAATTTTGATGTTTGTTCAACAAATATGTATTATTTATAATTGTTTAGAAATGTTTATGATTTTTATATGTACCATTATTGTAAGAAGACATTAGTATATTTGGTAGACATTTTTATAGTAGGGTTTTAGCTATTATTGACAGGTATTCTAATCCTCTAGTTGCAGGATATAGTGTGACTTGACTTTGCAGTAGTCGGAACATTTGTTTAGTTTGTTTACTTAGTTTTGGACCAATTTGGGTCACAGATTGTTCCATTCTTAGTTCTTGATAGCTTTGTTCATTTTTCAACGCTTCTAGTAGGTTATGGAATGTGGGTCTGGTTCTGCTTGTGGTCGCTTGGAAAGCATTATGCCACCCTTCTACACTGTTGTTTGTTTTAGCCTCTTGGTTTAAAGTACTAAGATAGACATTCCACCAAGGGATTTGGAATTTGGGTTGGCGTCGATGTCCAGATCTGTGCAACCTTCCCACCCAAGTATCTTCGAAATAGTCCAGTAATGGGGTTAGTTTATCTTCATTCCTCTTGTAATATGTGCTGTCAATTAATAAATTATAGTGTTCCGCTACATCGGTAACAGGAACGTAGGCCAGTGCTATCAATTTTTTAATTTGATAGGCAAAGGTGCTATCTGTTGAGTATAGAATACTTAAAGTTGATTTCTGGAGATGTCTCCATATGCTCTGATTGAAATGATAGTAGCAACCCTGGATTGCTGTGTGGGGAAATGTTTTCAAAATGCTATTAATCATAGCTAATTCGAAATCAATAATTATTTTTTGTGGAAAATAATTATTGATCTCATTTTTGAGAACATTTAATATTTCTGTGTAAGTGTTTTGCTGTTTGTTTGGTAGCAAACAGTAAATGAAAGGGATGTTATAGTTATGGTATAAACCGTGGATGGAATATAGTTGATAAAAAGGTTTTGGGCATGGTTTAAATGTTCCATCCATCATCCATTGGGGACACTGTTGGATTTTTCTTAAATTACTTGCAGTTGCAAACATTATGATTCTGTTTGTACTGCTTTCATTGTCAAAAAGGATACATTTGTCTTTATTGTGTGTGATGGACATTTCTGGTGAAATAATAATTTCCTCAAAAGTAGTAGGGTTGGGTGGGGTTGTGGAAGTGCGTCTTTTAGTGTATGCAATTGTGCGTTTTAGGGAGTCAATAGAGGGTAGTTGACCTGAAGCATGGGCTGGGACTTTTAACAGTTCTTCTTTAAGGATTTGTGTTGTTGGTTTATCACTTTGTGTGCTAGCAGTTTTTATAC
Source organism: Lissotriton helveticus (assembly GCF_964261635.1). Classification (NCBI taxonomy): domain Eukaryota; kingdom Metazoa; phylum Chordata; class Amphibia; order Caudata; family Salamandridae; genus Lissotriton; species Lissotriton helveticus. The sequence goes on along the minus strand of NC_136069.1, from coordinate 350,938,501 downwards.
TTTCTAAAGCATCTCTTATTTCAATTTCTGTGACATTGGGGGGATGATTGTGTTCCCTGGTAAATAACACATTAGTTTCCTCAGTAGTAGCCCTTCCATAACATTTGTTTGAGTAATATTTGGTACATTTCCAGAAAACTTTTCTACCACTTTGTCTTTCCTGATTATAAACATAACCCATATAACATAACAGTAATTTATTTTTCTGTGACATAACAAATTCTGCACCTTCTGTCATTTTGTTTTACTTGTTCTAGGAAAGAGTAGAAAGAAATAAAATCAAAAAACATATATTTCACTTTGTGGTGGTAACATAATTAATGATGTATTTATACTTGCAGTTACTAAAAGTAGTAATCACAAATGCAGAACTGTATTTTGAAGGATTTTCTTGTATGTATTTCTTTATTTACTGTTGGTATGAAAATATAGAAATGCTAAGTTAATGTTTACACATAACAAACGTTTTTCCTAGGAAAAAGCCGTTTTTAAATTTGCTTAGTAGTACATTTGATGTGAACATTACATATACTTACTTGTTTAAATAGTTGAGTTGTAGTATTTGGTGGAGTACATCAAGGTAGTAAAGTTCAGATCTGTACAGAAGATAGAATAAATAAATGTTAAATATTATAAATAATATTTGGAACCGTTGGGAAATTGGAAATATTTAAAAGTATACTAACTTCTAAATAAGTAGTTTTGTTTGCTGTAGGTAGAATAGATGCATGATGTATTCACAATATCTGTAGAGGAAATATAAAATACATAACATGGTGTTAAGAACATAGTTTTCGTTTTTTTATTTATTTATTTATTTATTTTATGCGATTTTTAGAGCGCGCAAATACCCGTGAGGGTGTCTCGGCGCTGGTACTACTGAACTCACTCTGGAGGCAAGAAATAGTTTAGGATGAAAACAGCCAGGTTTTAAGGTTCTTTCTGAAGTGTAGTAGGGAAGGGGCAGTTTTGATATGAGATGGTAATGTGTTCCACAGTTTAGCAGTTCCTATGAAAAAACATCTGTCTCCCCAGTTGGTCCTCTTTGTCCGTGGAACCCTCAGTAGATGTGCTGAGGATGATCGTAAGGTTCTTGCATGCTCCACGGGACGGAGAGCTGTTTTTAAAAACTGCGGGCCGGGGCTATTAATAGCTTTATAGGCTATGCATAAAGCCTTAAATTTGATTCGACTCCGTATGGGGAGCCAATGTAGCTTTCTGATATAGGGGGAAGTGGGAGTGAATTTGGGAATTTTTGGGAAATTTTTGGGAAATTTTGGGAATTTTTGGAAGTTTTAGACAAATTACAAGTATACTTACATTTTTTACAAGGGTAGTCTTGTCTTTTGGTATAGTTGATGTTGGATGTTTTTATTGGATCTGTAGGGAAGATGTAATATGCAAGATATCTTGTTTAGAAAATAGCATTTTTAATATTGGGTGTTTACTAACAAAAACATATATACTTACATGTTTAATTAGTGTAGTTTTATACATTTGTAGTGTTGAAATAGGAAAATCTCAGAATATCTGTGAATAAAATGTTTAAAATAAAGTATGAATCTTGTGAAATAGTGTTTAAAAACAGCAGTTGGTGTATAACAGAGCATTAATATATACTTACTATCAGATTTTTTAGGTGAAGAAATAGGAGCATGTATTAGGAATTTATTTGTAGTAGTTTCTATCAGAAATGTAGGAGGAGATAAAAATTAAATAAGTGCAAGAGTTAGGAGATATAAGTAAAATAGTAGACTACTAATTTAGATTTCTAAATAATGCACTGTAACTTACTTGAATAATTAGGTAGTGAGCTGGATCTTTAAAGATGTTTGTTCAGGAACAAATTCTTCAGTGTGTTGGCATCTTCTTTCTATAGAGTTAGCAGCAGCAAATGGTAGAATGCATGTATCCCTTTTATAGTATGTGTATTTTGTGTGCTTTGATTTGATTGGTTGTAGGATGAAAGGAAGGATTGTATAGGCTAGTTTGAATTATTTTTTTGTTAATTGGTGTGTTTGTTGATGTGAGAATGGTGGTATGTGGTGATTTCTGCATTAAAGCAGGTTAGTTGTTAAATAAAATAGATGTGTAAGTGGAAAAAAATAATGAAAATGTTAGCTAAATGTAAAGAATATTTAAAAAATGATAGAACGCATTTAATAGAATGTATAGCAAATGTAGATAAATAGGAATGTTATAAAAGTAACAGGTATTATATGTAAAATGTTTTTTGTATAGAGTAATGAGTTTTATAGACGATTAATATGGTATTTTAGACATGAAAGGGTACAAAAAAGAACTCGATATTTTTTTTTTAACGATATTTTTTAACTCTATATTTTAGTAGTCGATATTTTTGTAGTGTTAGGGGTAATGTCATGAACAACGATATATTAGTAGTCGATATTTATTAAGGCGATATTTGTGATCTCGATATTCTAAATACTCGATATTTTGGACTCGATATTTTTGTACTTTGTGTAATAAGTATACAAAGTCGATATTTTTGTAGTCGATAAATATTCAACGATATTTTTGCAAATCGATAATGTGACCGTCGATAATATTTCAGTGATCCCTTTCATATATCTAGGTTCCCTGAACATACATCTCTACTACAGTGATTCATGGACAGCAAACATTCAAGAAGCGCTAACGAGAGAAATCGATTGGATGTGTTAATAGTGTACTAATAAAACTGCATTTAGCAATGACATTTAGTGACTGAAAGGGGATATTCACCTCAATAAAAATCAACATCTCTTTATATTTGTTGATATGGAAAGATGTTTTCTTGCAGCATCTTCAGGGCACTGCGTTTTATTCCACTGGTTGTGTTATATGTTTCTATGAAGTACAACATGGGTTGAGCCAAAATATATCCCCACAAATAGTTGGGAGAAGCTGTTGCTACTGTTTTTTCAGGAGCACATGATTTTCACCCACCAACCCAGAGCGGAGAGCTCCTATCAGTTTGAGCCCTGTGAAATCCCTAAAGTCCTAGATGTCTGGGGCTCATACGTTACACTCAGTAGTGTGTGGAGCGTTGTGTGTTGTGACACACATGTTACATTTGTGGTGTATGACAGAGACGATGTATGTTTGGGCAATGGTTTTCGGTAGAGAATAGTGAATGGCAGAATAAAATGGAGGTTTCTGTCACACTTACCTATGTTCTTCCCCTGTCGGTGTGACAACTGTGTACCCACTTTCCTGCGCACTCTCTGTACAAAAACGTTGTCAGTGTCTGGTTGGCTCCTTGCGCGCCCGTGCCTTTTGTACGCCACAGTACCTGAGCCTCCTTTCCTTCCTTATTGGGTAAGCTGGGTGTCACCAAAGCTTGCATGATAATGTTTAATAGAAATCAAAGCTTGACCAGTTTATTCAAGACATCTCTCCACTGCCTTCTGAAAAAATCCAAGGAAAATCCCAGGAAGGTTCACTCTACAGACTCCGCAGAGTCTTAAAGGTTGCTCAGAACCCATGAGCACCTTATAGCCTAGCTGGCCGGAGCCAACAAATAGGGAGTGAACTTCTACTAGAAACATCCTGAAGCAGAGCAGTGCTTTGTGTGATTTGTTTTACCTCACCGATTGTTATCTGCTATTTTGCACTTGGTTTCCACTGCATAAGTCTGTCCACTGCTCTGAGATGAATGCAGGGTGGTGCAGTGCAGCGAGGAACCAAGCATCTAGCCCTGCTGTGATTGGCACCTGGGCTCTATAGATGTGCCTGATGGTCCGCAGTGCACTAAGCAAGTCACTGTCCTGAATCTGCCAAGAAGACGGAGGGACCAGAACTAGAGGTTTCTTCCGCTTTTCTATTCAAATACAACTTTAAACTCTATAACAAGGACTAGTCTTCCTCTGACTTGTCTAAAATAAGTCAATAGCATGGTAATTTAAAAAAAAAAACTAAACAGCTCCGGATGGTCATTTCAGAGAAACTCAAATTGGTGAGAATGGGTAAGGTACATTATGTAAAGAGCAAGAAAATCCTCCAGCCCCCTGTATTTGTTAATTCAATGGGATTTAAAGCAAAAAAACATGTAATTTCCAGCACAGAGCGGCAACTACCGAAGGACTTATTTACAACTCAAGCAACAAGACTGTGGCCTTAACATCTGTTGCAGCTGAGCTCCATAAGCTTACTAGTGAACTATCAGTAGTATAAATCCAGTCCAATTAAGAACTAAACATTTGGCAGCCCCTGCAGAAGGAGTGGCTATTGAGAATATGAGGACAGAAGATGAAAATTGACTAAAGGTATTTTGTACCTGTCTCTGAGGATCATGTACCATGCGAGGGAATTGTGATGCCTGACTTACCACGAAAGGGAATCGAGGGACTCAGTCTAGAGCCCAAATGAGATGCAAGAACTGATTAAGAAATACATTGTCCACCTTCTTCAGAACTTTTGCTGAATTTATAAAATATAATGGAAGCTCCAACCTGTTTTTTAAATTGGCTACCTGGTAAATTAGTTATTCGGGTTGATCGTTACACTCCTCAGCCACATAAGTTACTTCAATAGACATTTACTAGTTTAGGTAAGATGAAGATGTTTCTCTCCAGAAGAAATTAATCAAATGAGGCAGGGTCTACTTGCAATTGTTTCCCGGTCTAGAAATTGCTAGTTTTGCACCTACAAGGCACCAAACATTAGAGGAGAAGGTAAAGACATCCTATGAGCAAGATCAATAAATGAGTGGAAATTATACCTCTAAATACTGATGTCAACTGGCTATGAATGAGGAAAAATAATACGCAAGTACATCTAGCGCAGGCTTACGTAGAAATTAATGGCAGCTGACAAGTCTATTGTGAAAATATTAGCTCCAGCATCATGGTTTAGTTGAAACAAAAACAAGAAGCCACTGGAGAAATGAAAGAAGAATATTCGAGCTGGGATCAATCAGTCTAAACAAGAAACCTAACTTTCCCAAGATCCAGCGGTTACATTTCCAATTTTAATTTCCAGATAAGGGACATGTGCCAATGAGCAGGAAGCTAAGAACCCCCTTCACAAACAAAAATGAGGCTTTAGTACAGCAGGGAAGGGCAGTCTAAGGCTTTCCACAACACAAGAATCCTTGATGACAACAGTGACCCTCTTCTCTCTTGGAAAAATATATGAACAGGAGATGTCTCTGACAGCAGGAAATGACTCAGTAACTCTAAGAAAGGCTCCACCCGCTACCACTTATAGTGTAGATCTCCAGATGAACATCCGAAAAAGAACTCAAGGAGCAATGCCCCTATTTCAACTGCTTGATTAACATCATAAAGGAAGGGTCCAATTACTAATCTCAACCTGAGGAAACATATCACTACCTGAAGGGCGCTTTTAAAAATTGCACTGAAAATTGTTTTTAACTGTTAAAATTGTGTGAAATTGATGTATTAGAAGGAAAGCTACCTAATACTTACGTGTTAGCGCAGGGCTCCCTAGCGGTCTCTACACACCCCTCGACTTCAGCCAACCACGAAGGGCGGGGGAGGAGCCACAGGTGGGGAACCTGATCAAAAGGCAGCTCATACCGCTAACTGAAGGGCGTTTTTAAAAATTGCACTGAAAATTGGTTCTAACAGTTAAAATTGTGTGAAATTGATGTATTAGAAGGAAAGCTACCTAATACTTACGTGTTGTTCTCGCGGCGCAGGGCTCCCTAGCGGTCTCTACACACCCCTCAGCTTCAGCCAACCACGAAGAGCGGGGGAGGAGCCACAGGCGGGGAACCGGATTAAATGGCCACCTTGTCGCAGGAGCGCAGCGGGTGTGCCGCTGGCACGCCAAAGGCAAGCCCGTCTGCGCCTGTCCGCACCGGACTGGTCCAGGGGCCAGGAATTATTCCCAACTTATCAGCTACTCCGCGGAGGAACTTAGGGACATGTCCCAATTATTTACCCCACTTGGCCATGTCACGATTGCACGCTTGAGGTTACTCAGGATCTCTAAGGCACAGACAGGCCACCCGAGCTACCTAAGCATACCTTACATACGCATAGGCAGCCAATTCTTCCTAAAATCAAAATCAATAACCAAATGTTAAGTATATATTATCTAAATACGGGATCGTTAGTAAAATATCAATTAGACATTTTCTTGCTACTATCAGCGGATAAACCAGACATTCTGTTTCTACCAGAAACATGGCTGAAATCTTACTCCACACTGGATATTCTGGCCGCACTACCCAATGACTATTACATACTTCATGTAGATTGGCCTGGCAAAACGGGTGGGGGAGTTGCAGCAATCATTCAACATGATTATAAATTCACGACAATTACCCCTCTTGATCTCCCTGATGTGGACAATTTGGTCATCAAGCCAGAATCTAAATCTGGCCCACTAATTTGTGTTCTGATTTATAGGCCCCCACAGTATATGCCGCAGTTTCCTACACAGCTGAGCGAGCAAATGGCCAACATTGCAACTATCTACACCAAAATTTTGCTAGTGGGCGACTTAAACTACTGGTCGAACGACCCACAAGGGGGGCCCCACTCCATGAAACTAACTGAACTTTTAACAAATTTGAACTTTATTCAGCATGTGACCACAGCTACACATAATAAATGTCTCTTTTTGGACGAGGTCTGGTCAATCAATGTTACAGTATCTTCCCCTACGATCCTACCTTGTTTATGGTTGAACCACCATTTACTTAATCTGTCAGTAACTATTCCCATTGATAAAAAGATCCCTTTGGTTGAAGGCGGCATGATTAGGGCATGGGGTTCCCTTAATAAACAATAATTTTTGAACACCCTTACCAACCAATCTGTCTTCTTAGACTCAGATGTGGACTTCCTAGAAGCCAATATCTCGACTTGGATATCGGCAGCCAGCGATATGCATGTTCCACAAAAAAACTTAAACAGGCTCGCCGCTCTGAAGCACACAAATGGTTCTCCATAGAAAATGGAGCACTCTGCCAAAAAGTATGTAGGTGGAGACTAAATTATTCCCTTGAAGACAGGCATATTTATTCCCTAGCGCAGAAGGAATATAAAAAAGCTATAAGTATAGCAAAGGTCTCACACTACTCATCTAGAATTCTTAATTCATCAAACGGGTCTAGGGAAATCTTTGCGATTGTCAATTAATTATCTAACACAGACAGAATTTCACCTTCTCCCACCCAAGATCTCTGTAATTCCTTAAATAATTTATTTCTGGATAAAATAGCCACTATCAAAGCTGGCATTCCTAAATCAAATTCTAAGGAGACCTCCCATGGTCCACTTATTAACTCTCTTACCTTGGATGCCTTCCTGGCTATTGGCAGTCAAGTTTTCCTGGACCTGCTGTCTAAAGTAAAATCTGGCTCCCCTTTGGACTGTTGCCCACCATATGTCTTAAAAGACATATTTTCTCCATTACCAACTGCCGACATAACCCTCCTTAACGAGTCTTTACTTCAGGGCTATGTCCCCATTGTGTTTAAAAATGCGATTGTGGTCCCTTTCTTAAAAAAACCTGGAGCCGACCCCCTAAATTTGTCAAATTATTGCCCCATTTCCCGGCTCCCCTATCTGGCGAAAGTGCTAGAAGCACATGTGGCAACATGCTTGTCCAGCTTCATGGAACTGTCTGGCTATTTAGATTCTCACCAGGCGGGCTTCCGCCCTGCCCACTCGACAGAATCAGTGATACTGGCAGTTTTGGATGACCTACATAAGAAGGCGGATTAAGACATTCCACAGGCCCTGGTACTATTAGATCTGTCAGCCGCGTTTGACACAGTCGACCATAGCATACTGGAAGACCGTGTCAGACAGGCTGGCATTTAGGGCCCAGCCTTCCGATGGATCAGTTCCTTTCTTAAAGATCGCACTCAACCAGTGCGCCTAGCCACAATTACAGTCCCAAAGCTAATTACAACATGTGGGGTCACACAAGGTTCCTCACTCTCTCCCCATTTCTTTAATCTATACATCCTCCCTCTGATTCAAGCACTGAAGAAAATGAACGTGACAACTTTCAACTACGCCGATGATCTTCAGTTAACTTTTACTATTGATAATTCACCTAAGTCAGTGGTTGAATTTCAGACCAACATGCTCTTTATCCGTCAATGGATGGATCAAAACCATCTAAATCTCAACCCTAGTAAGATGGAATTACTACTTACAGGCAAGAGCAAGACCTTCCGGGGCCCACAGTACTGTCCTACGGATCTTGGCTCCCCACCAGTACCATCTACCTCGATAAAAAGCCTTGGGGTCATTATAGATAGTGACTTATCATTAAATGCCCAAGTAAGTTCAGTGGTTTCCAAATGCTTCCATCAGTTACGAAAGATTAGGAAAATCAGCCGCATGCTTACTCATGCAGCACTAGTACAGGTAACGATGGCTTTCATATTATCGCATTTGGATTATGCTAACTCAATCTACCTAGGGCTGCCACTTTTCCTCACTAAGTGGCTTCAAATGGTCCAGAATCAGGCTGCCAGGCTGATCCATCAACAACCTAGATGGCAGTCGGCCAGACCACTGCTGAAGAAACTACACTGGATCCTGATATCTCAAAGGACAGAATTCAAGACGGGATGTTTGGTCCTCAAATCATTACACGGCAAGAGCCCTAAATTTATCAATACTCTTTTAACTAGGTACATACCTTCCCGCAACCTTCGTTCAATGCATCTCCAGCTACTGACCACTCCTACCTGTAAACGGAAACGACAAGGTGGACGGCAGTTTGCATACTTGGCCACTAGACTTTGGAATTAATTCCCTCTGGAGATCCGTTCCTGCACAGACCTACTTAAATTCAGGAAGTTGCTTAAAACACGGTTGTTCATAAAAGCGCACATATAATCTCCCTCTGTTCTCGGTATGTTCCAAGCAGCGCCATGAAACCCCTGGGTGTATGTGCGCTTTATAAGCAACTTGTAACATAACATAACATAACAGAGGCAGGCGGGTTGGCCCCAGTCATGAAGCTAATACTAACCTTGATCAATTGGAATGTGGAAGGAAGCTCCAAAACAGATACTGTGACTTGCAAAATACAGAATGTATCTGAATTCTCTCCTTCGACTCACTGGAGCTATAAATAGTTTACATTTTACACAGGTTTCTCTTTTATACTGTTCTTGAGAAGTCCTTAGTTTTTACCGAGAGGTATTATAAGAAGATTATTAGGCTCTCAGAGTGACAACGGAATTCGGGTGCAAATGAGCTACAATGTGTCTAAGTGGAACCCTTAATTCCGGGTGGCTTGAGAGATCTATTGAGAATATATACAATTTGCACCCTCAAGGCTCAAATAGCGCCTCCTACAGTTATAACATAAAAGTACCTTTCTGAGAGTTGGGGGATTAAAATGGAAAGAGGGGCTTTATGCATGTATCTGGGTGTACTCATCCATTCAGGTTCAATTGAAGATAGTAACGTTCATAACATCAATGGCACCACCCTCACTGAAGTGGATATGGGGAGGAGGGTTGGCCATTATTTACCAAGAAAACGCTTGGAGGTAAATTCACTTCAGCCTCTAATCCACAATGTGAAGCGCTATATTTCTCTTTCGAAATTAAGAAGCAATCAAAAACCCTACTTTTTAATTAGATGGTTTAGCTCCTATTTCCACTTCCACTCACCACCGCATTGGCCTTTCGTGCCGGGACACTTCCGGGTAGCCGTGCGCGTTATAACTGTGTGGTAACATAAAAAAACCTTTAAGGACCTTCTTCTATACTGCCCTCCAGGGTCCAGGAGAACCGTCATTAGTAATTCGTTCCTAGAAGCCAAACTAAGTTCAATTCATTTCACCATTTTGGACGCTTTTAACTTTTCTTTAGAAGATGTATCAGACACTGACACAGTAGCCTTGTCATATATACTGTGGACCATTGGACTATCGCAAAAGGTGCCTAATCCCACCCGTAAAGCAGGACATCCTTTAGATGGAATTATTACATCAGACCCAACCATCATGGTCAAAGAGGTTCTTCCATTATCCTGGACGGACCATTCAGTCATTCTGTTTGAATTAAAGCCCCCAGTAGGGCCCCCAGTTGAACTTCTTAGGTCACACCCGACAGTCTTTAGATCCTTGAATAAACTTGATCCTGAGAGACTACTGATACAGCTAAATACTTCCCAACCTACTCTCAGTTCAAACCCAGATATAGCAGCCGAAGAATATACAGAGTGGCTAAACGTCGCTTTCCACGAGACAGTACCCACCTCAAAGGAATCAGGAAACCGGAAGACGCCATCCATGCCCTGGTTCTCTGAGGCTTTGAGACTAGAAAAGCAAAACTGAAAGCACAGTATGATGACTTGGGAAAAGAAAATTACAAACTAGCACAATCCAAATACAAAACCCTACTAATAACTGAAAAAGGGGCTTTCTTTTCAAAACAAATAGAAATAGCTAAAAACTTTTCTAAAGAATTGTTCCAGGTAGTAAGCAAACTTACCACCCTGCCTAGCAAAAGTACTAATTTGAGTAGCCAAGCTTTCTGCGAGAACATCACAAGTATTTTCAGGGATAAAGTGAATAATATATATGCACAATTTGAGGCCGCAACCTGTAATGATCTCAATGATGACATTTCCAGTCTTAGCTTAGGGCATAATGTGCTCTCCTGTTTCGCTTCTGTCACCAGTGAACAGGTAGAAAAGCTCATTTTAGCAGCTAAATCAGGATCCCATTGGACCCATGCCCCCCGTCTGTTCTAAAAATTATAACCAGTAAAGTAGATAATATTCTTGCAAACGTCTTCAACGCTATGTTTAAGGTTGGGATTTTTCCTATCTTATGGAAAGTTGCATCCATCCTTCCATTAATGAAAAAACCTAATTTAGACTTCTCCAAACCTAGAAACTTTCGCTCCATCTTCTGTCTGCCTTTGCCCACTAAACTAGTTGAGAAACCGATGAACAAACGGCTGGCAGAATTTATTCATGACAATGACTAACTTGATCCCACTCAATTTGGGTTTCATCCGGATCATAGCATTGAAACTCCATTAATCAAAGTCATCGAGGAGATTAGGGTAGTGATGGTCAAAGGTAGGGCTGCTGCCCTCATTCTCCTTGAGCTATCAGCTGCTTAGGCCATAACCTGTTGAAAAGGTATCTAAAAAAACTGGCATTAATGACTCTGCACTCTCTTTGCTTTCTTCGTTTTCAGCTGATAGAACTCAATTGGTAGCACTGGACCATTTTAAATCAGTGCCTTATGTGCTGCCTTTAGGGTTCCACAGGGCTCGTCCCTCAGTCCCACATTATTTAACATCTATGTGTCGGAGCTGACTCCTCTTATTTAACAATTCAGCTTTAGTTTCACATCTTACGATACACAAATTGTGGTCGCGGCTTCTAAAAATGAATCCTGTACTTCGGTTTCATCAGTACATGCGAAAAATAAGGACATGGATGACCAAACATTGTCTAAAGCTCAATTCACATAAAACCAAGATATTGATCTTTGGCAATCCTTCTCCAACATGGGATGCCACATGGAGGCCTGTAGAACTGAGGGAATTGACTTTATGTCAAGAAATGTTTCCCTTTGGGCACGTTAGGTTACAAGACATCAACTTATCTAAAGCACAAATATTTTTAAAAACATCAAACATACAAGTATCGAACCTAAGAGCAATGCATAAGCTACAAAATCATGAGAGTTCGGTCAGTTCAAAGTGCACAGTTTATTCATACATAAAATAAATTTAAAAACAATATTAAAATACATAAGACTTGGGAACACAGAAAATATATCAGGGGGAACAAATCATCAAGTGCATATAATCAAATTCCTAAACCTATAGAACAAAGGTACACATAATTCCTAAATCAAAAAATATGTAAAGTTATTCCCTTAGTTTCTAGTTTCGACGCGTTTCGACGGACAGTTAATATATCGCCGTCTTCATCAGGAAATATTGACTGTCTTCCCAAGAAATCTTGTGTCACGGTCTAATCATCGAAGAAGGGGACTTGTACCTCCTATCATTTAAGTGGAATAAAATTCTCACTTTAGACTGATACCACGAAAAACTGCTCGGCAAATCTTGGTTGTTTCTTTTACGAACCACTCCAACCTAGAATTAGTCGTTGTTGGATATACAGCAGCGTGGTCTTTAAAAGTCCCTAGTACACGCGGTATAGTACTTGGATCACAGCTCTGATGCGGGCGTCTTTATAGTTTGACGTATTTGTACATACAACAAATATCTAATGTGCGTATATACAGGAATAAAAATGATGATGTATTCCGGGCCTTTTTCTCTCTGATTCTTCTTTACACGGCCTCTTGCATCATATCACTGTTAGCGTCCCGCGAGTAAATCTGCACGTCTTCTCACGGGAAGACGTGCAGATTTACTCACGGGACGCTAACAGTGATATGATGCAAGAGGCCGTGTAAAGAAGAATCAGAGAGAAAAAGGCCCGGAATACATCATCATTTTTATTCCTGTCTATACACACATTAGATATTTGTTGTATGTACAAATACGTCAAACTATAAAGACGCCCGCATCAGAGCTGTGATCCAAGTACTATACCGCGTGTACTAGGAACTTTTAAAGACCACGCTGCTGTATATCCAACAACGACTAATTCTAGGTTGGAGTGGTTCGTAAAAGAAACAACCAAGATTTGCCGAGCAGTTTTTCGTGGTATCAGTCTAAAGTGAGAATTTTATTCCACTTAAATGATAGGAGGTACAAGTCCCCTTCTTCGATGATTAGACCGTGACACAAGATTTCTTGGGAAGACAGTCAATATTTCCTGATGAAGACGGCGATATATTAACTGTCCGTCGAAACGCGTCGAAACTAGAAACTAAGGGAATAACTTTACTTATTTTTTGATTTAGGAATTATGTGTACCTCCCTTCTATAGGTTTAGGAATTTGATTATATGCACTTGATGATTTGTTCCCCCTGATGTATTTTCTGTGTTCCCAAGTCTTATGTATTTTAATATTGTTTTTAAATTTATTTTATGTATGAATAAACTGTGCACTTTGGACTGACCGAACTCTCATGATTTTGTAGCTTATGCATTGCTCTTAGGTTCGATACTTGTATGTTTGATGTTTTTAAAAATATTTGTGCTCTAGATAAGTTGATGTCTTGTAACCTAACGTGCCCAAAGGGAAATATTTCTTGACATAAAGTCTAATGCTGGCACCCTATCACTTTGGTTTTGGGGTCCCTCTCTCTTTTATTAGAGAACTGAGGGAATTGCCCAAACCAGTAAAAAAGGCAAAAAATCTATGAATTGTATTAGATAACAGACTGACATATGTGAACCAAATAAACACCATTGTGTCTTCTTCTTTCTTAATTAGGAAAATAAAGAAAATCTTTCAGTTTTTGCTAGCTAATCCCAGGAGGATGGTTGTGACTGCACTTGTGTTATCCATATTGGATTACTGCAACAGCTTGTTCCTAAATATTCAAAATCAACACCTAAAAAACTTGCAGATGATACAAAATGCAGCCGCAAGAATCCTAGTGGAAGTGCCCAAATATCAATCTGTTTCCAACGAAATTAGGAAACTGAACTGGCTTCAGGTAGCAAGTTGTATCAAGTTTAAGGCCTTGTGCTTGGCCCACGAAGCCCTTAATGATACAGGACCCATCCTTTTAAAAAACATCTTTAAGTGGTATCATCCTAGTAGACTGCTTCGGGCCACCGTGGCCAAGTACATGATTGTTCCCAGATTCCACACAACTAATTGGGGTTGTTGAAGCCTGAGTTACGGAACTGCAAAACTCTGGAATACTCTCCCGTTGCATATTAGATCCTCACACTCTTTGTCTTGTTTTAGAAAGGGCCTTAAAACCTGGCTTTTTAAAGACCTTGGCCTCATTGAGTGATGATTCAGTTGTGATGTGCTTTGAGCTTTAGTGCCAAGACACCCCAGGGTATTTGCGCACTTAAGAAGTTTAAATAACATAACTTGCTTTGACACAAGGAAAAAAAACACTGCTCCCGCACACAAAGTTAGTGGTATAGTCACCATTCAAAGGGATTTACTGTAACACGTGGTAATAATGTCCATAATTCCTTCATGATGAGGATAAAAAGAAGGACAAGAATCGGAACTGGATATCAGCCACATTTGTCTTAAAAATGTGTTACAAACCACACACCTAACATCAAACTTAATTTTTAATTTAAAGAAATGGTGTTTTGTAAAATAAATTCAAAGCTTGATATCCTGATAATGTCATACAATTGTCATTGTGGGGCATGCAGGTGTAAAGTAGCTGGTGTGTGATAAAGACACAATGGAAAATAAGGTTAAATACATTATATTATGCTTACAAGAATCTTGGTCAGGTAGATTCACGGCCCTAGCCAGGTTCCAAGAGGTTTATCTATTGACAGCCAAGGACCAGTTCAAGGGCAGAGCAAAGGGAGGTTTAGCAATCTATATTGTAATCTTCCTGAAATGTGCAGTTTTTGAGTTAGAAATAAATATCTCTAACTTGTAGAGTGTTGAGCTAAGGCGTGAATCAAATATCCAGTGTCCACTCATAATCAATGCATGTTATGAATACCCAACTGGATTATAAATGTGCCTTTGATTTGGATTACAGGGCTACGTTGGAGGGAAAATGGTCCGGGTGCAGGATTCCACTACTCTTTCTAAGAGTTGTATGAGATTTATATACATGGAAAGATGGGCTAACATCAGTCTTTGTCAAGGAAAATGTACACCAAGTCTTCAAGCAGGGGTGCTAGTTGGTACCCTACTTATACAGATGAAATGGGGCTGCATTTAAAGAAAGCCAGAAATGTTACGTTATGTTATGTTATGTTATGTTATGTTATGTTATGCTATGTTATACAAGGCTCTTCTATAGCGCACGGCTACTCCGTGGAGTGTCCCGGCGCTTTGGCAAAGAGAAGAATAGGAAAAGTACACAACAAAACACCCTCAGAGGCCGGCACAGAGTTACTGGGAGAAGAAATGTTCCCCAGAACCATATGTAAATCCTCAATACCCCAATGAGACTGTCATTTGGGGTATTGGCAGTACCATGAATGGTTTGAAGCGTCATTTTTCACCTCTCTATGTATATAATGAAACAAATTGATTGGTTGTCAACACTATAAAATTTAACATATTATGCAAACCAACCTTGGAAAATGGACTGTATGGGTATTGGTCTAGAACAGGCTGCTACATAAAACTACCTGGGGGCTTAATTGGAAGGAAGGTGGGCATGAATAAAAGCTAGCACCCCAGCATTTGCTAAGGCATCTTTATAATAGAATGCAGGCCCTTAGCAACTCTCATAATTTCAGTGAATGCCCAAATTGATGCCAGCCGTATTCAACAGCGTTGCAGCACACATTTAAATGGGTGCACTGGCCGAAGACCTGCTCAGTGCACCAGATTACAGATCATGCATCAGCGAACTCGCACTTGCCCTGGGGGCAGTGCATTAGTGAATGGTGGGCCAGCTGTTTGAAAGAGCCAATCAGTCTTTCACAGTGCAGGTGACACATGGCATGCTTTTGAAGAGTGCAGAGAATACCCTGAAGACAGTTGCAGTGAGTAACTGCACCTGCCTGAAGGGAGGTATCTGGGGGAGTCCATGGGACTCCCTTTCCCTGTGCCACCTAGAGGAACACTGACAAGGCGCCGCCACTTTGTCGCAGCAGGTCATTTGTCTCTGTGCCTGCATCTGTAATATCAAAAAGAACAGATGACGAATGGAATGCTGAACAAATCAATCATTCACCACCAGTCACAGATCTGGGTTTAATCCATAATCTTTTGTCCACGACACCACACCTGTTTGGATACCAGCCATATGCAAAACAATCTTGACCCTGCTTCCCATGGGCACGGTCTAGCCTGAACTGCCATGCCAGGTCCTCCCTGGAATGAAAATGAGCATCCTGGGACCGATTTAACCCCTTCACTGCGGTGGCTATTCCGCCGCATGCTGGTGACGGAACCGCTCCGTCACCAGCCGCGGTTGGGCTGTGCTTGTGACGGAGCAGTTCTGTCATGGCCGGCCCCGCTCAATAGAACGCTCAGCGCAGGCGCGGAATTCGCGCCGCGCATGAGCGGCGAGTGGGCCATGACGGAACCGCTCCGTCATCAGCACAGCGCACCCGCAGCTGATGAAGGAGCGGTTCCGTCATCAGCGTGCAAGGGGTTAAGGGTATCACCCCTCATTAACAAGGCTAGTTTCCTTCCCTAAATTCCAAGATACCCTTCTTATCTTATGACTACTTCACTCATATCTTCCTCCCTCATGACTACTTTCACTGGCAATCTCTTTGTTCTCAACTTAAGGCAGTCCGGACTCTACCCTCTCGTTTATTGACATTGCCTTTTCCTATCGCTTTAATTTTTTTTTTAAATGTGGCTTTTATTGATTTCCCCCTCTCCTCCATGAACCTTGTAAAGCATTCCCTCTCTTCTCTGGTTGCCACCTATATAATGATATAGATTTTATTGTTATCACCATGCAGCTCTCTGTAAATCTGTTAAGAGCTCTGATACCCGCAAGGGTCATGTTTGTGCTATAAAAAAGTATCAAAATAAGTAACAAATAAAATAGCTTGAATCCAGTCGCACAGTGAACACAGGATACATGTCTGGGTAGACCCTTCCATCTAGGGTGACAAAACCAGAAAGAACAAATGACGGATGGAATACTGAACAAATCAAATATTCACACCCAGTCACAGATCTGGGCTTAATCCATTGTTTTTTGCCAAACACGCCACACCAGTTTGGACCTAGCCATATGCAAATCAGTCTTGACCCTGCTCCTTATGGGAACAGTCCAGCCCAAACTGCCAGGCCAGGTCCTTGGAATGGAAAAAAGGATCTTGAGACCAGTTTCGCGGTATCACCCCGTATCGACCAGGCTAGCTTGAATCCAGTGGCACAGTGAGCATTAGACCCACGTCTGGCCATACCCTTCCCTCCCAGGGCGGCAAAGGCAAAAAGAACAGATAACATATAGAATACTGAGCAAATCAAACATTCAGCCCCATTCACTTATCTGGGTTTTATACAACACTTCTTTTCCCACCATGCCACACAATTTTGGAACCAGCCATATGCAAATCAGTCTTGATCCTGTTCCCCATGGGAACAATCCAGCCCAAATGTCCAGGCCAGGTCCTCCCTGGAACAGAAACAAGCATCCTGGGACCAGTTTCGGGGTTTCACCCCTCATCAACCAGGTTAGCTGGGCATACCCTTTGCACCCAGGGTGACAAAAGCAAAAAGAACAGATGATGGATGGAATGCTGAGCAAATCAAACATTCGCCCCCCAATCACTTATATGGGCTTAATCCATCTTTTCTGTGCGCGCCACGCCACACCAATTTGGACACAGCCATATGTAAAATCAGTCTTGACACTGATCCCCATGGGAACAATCTAGCCCAAACTGCCAAGCCAGACCCTTCCTGGAACGGAAACAAGCATCCTGGGACCGGTTTTGGGGTATCATGCACTCATCGGCCAGGCTAGCTTAAATCCAGTGGAAGAGTGAGCATGAGACCCACGTCTTGGTATACCCTTACCACCCATGGCGTCAAAAGCAAAAAGAACAGTTGATGAAAGGGATGTTGAACAAATAAAACATTCACCACCAGTCACAGATCTGGGCTCAATCCATCGTTTTTTTGTCCACCACGCCACACCAGTTTGGACCCAGCCATATGCAAATCAGTGTTGACCCCGCTCCCTATGGGAACAGTCCAGCCTAAACTGCCAGGTCAGGTCCTCCCTGGAACGGAAACATTGTCTTAGGACCGGTTTGCCCCGAAACCGGTCCCAGGATGCTTGTTTCTAGTTTTAGGCGGCAGAATGCTCTTTTGTTTTTCTTCTTTTTGAGGCGTTTACTTGCAGTAAACTAATAACTCTCTGCCCAGTTTCCCTAGGCGAGACCTATTGACTTTGGCAATGTTTATTCTGTTTTTATATTAATGCCTTCTCCTATTGGCCTATTCAGTTTGGTCCCTGGCTCACTGCTGCCTGTGTTTTTTTCTACATTTTGTTATGCACTGCGAGAGTACCCGAGATAAACCTTCCCCAGGGTTGACTACCAAGGCGTCACTTCTCAAATCACCTCACACAGCCAACTCAACTTCCCAACTTACCCCTATGTGGAGCTGCACACATCTCCGCATTGCAGGGTTGGGGGGGCACATTGCCTGCTGAACGCTAAACTAGATGATAAGCTAAACACGAGTATATGTGTGCTTCATTGGTGTGTCACTTTAGTGTGTGATAGTTCCAAATGTGTTTACTGAAGATAGAAAGATGAGCAATGGTGCGACAGTGAGCATGTGGTTATGCCATCACTGAACAGGTGGTTACCAAGGTTGGGATTAAAATGTCATCAACATATTTTATGAAACAGACTGTTTTTTTCTGCTGCACTGTTTATGGTATATGAAAATGTCACATGCCACACATGTTCATTCGAACTGAAGAATCAGTTTTTATTTTCCATAAGGTGTTGTCATATGTTATTTTTAATTAAGTGTGAAATTTCACCTTAGATTTAACTACTTTAAATGCAGTCTGTCACTCAAGCACACGACACTGTAAACATCTAAAAACAATAACACTTCAGGAAGAGTATCATAGAAGTAAAACGATTTAAAGTATAACATGCAAAAGCCATATTTACTCGAATGACATCCGCATATTTTCCCTTGTCCTGTACCTTCCACCTTACCCCCATCCCTCCACTTAGATTTCGGTGTGTATTACCGCCGGAATCTCTCAGGCGACAAAATAGCTATTTCTAATACTTGTGCAAACCTCTGCATAGCGATCGGAATTTAGCTCTGAACTTGTAATGAGATCAAAGTATCACAGTCCTCAGGTACAATTGCACCCTGCGTGGATAACCATTATACTCCCTTTGCACACTTCAGACGCCAAAAGTAGCAAGCCCAGCAGTAAATACATACGTCCAAACCTGGTAACAATTTGAAGCTCAAATACTCTATGACACAAGCAATTACACTTAATAAACTGGATGTATATCCAGTAGCGGCCGGAGTGTGGATTGAGTGAAGGGGGGGAGGAACGGACGTAAAATAAATTTAAAAAACACTTACCTGCCTTGCCGCATCGCGCCCCTCTCTTCTGCCATCACAGGCTCCCAGAGTGCAAGGCGGCCAATTCTGATGCTGCATTCATGTTGCTGAAAGTAGTGTCTGGATTGGCTTGAGCGCCCATGATTTGCGCTCCCAGTTAGACTGGGAGCCTGTGCTTGCTCTCTCTAACCCGACAATGCAGCTCGGGTTTGAGAGAGCTTCGGTGCGCATGACGGTTTGGCCAGCCAGACCATCATGCCCACTGAACAGCAGTGCAAAACACTCCTCCACCAGTCTGTCATCACCCTGGCCCCGCCCCAAGCCTAGGCTCCAAGAGAAAAAATGAAACAATAATAAACAAGGGTTTATTATCATTTTATTTTTATTTTGTGGGCTGCTGGTAGGTGTGGCGATGCTCCTCCGCCATAGCGGGGAGTCGCCACTGCTTATATATCTCTGAAAATGAACCTATCTTAATTTGCATCTTACATTAGTCATAGAAAACGAAGAGCAGCTACAATAGTGATGCATATGAAAAAGAAGGCCCTAGAACATAGGTTAGGTCCCGAAACACTGTTATGGGTGCTTACACAGGAAAGTGATATACCAAAATACTCTGGCCAAAGTAAGACGACAGATAACATGTTTGGATGTTCTTTTGGATTAATATAGACTCCGTTTGCAAATAGTTATGGTACAGAGGTGCTGGAGAGAATGCAACAAAGTCTTAAATTTGCTATGGTAGGACTACCCTTTGCTCTAGTTACTCAGTTACCCAAAATGGGCAGCTTGACAGATCAGTGGGTACTAGCCATACCATCTGTGATTCCAGCAATACCACGCCAGAATATTGAAAAAATCTACAGGTCCATTACTCAAACTGGAACAGGCGTCCATCCAAGTCCAAAATGAAATTTAGACTGCTAGTGGCCACATCTAGGTGTCCAGTCAACAGGGGATTGGATAGGTAAGCGTTCAGGACCCCTAAGCATAGTTCAAAGGAAGTTCATTAGGGTCTCCTACTGATTACATGTAAATGCAATGAACTAGTGTACTGGTGTAGGAACAAGATTGTATGTCACTGTTATGTATGCTGTGAGTGTCAAACCTCACAGAATTAGAAGTTGCAGTCAACATTTCTGGTTGATGTTGGTATGTGTGGGACATACAGGCTTACCCTCTTACTGTATGGTCTGCTCGATGGTGTGGAGGTGTGTCTGTTGAATGTATGTGCACCAAATACTGATGCTGATGATGGGGGATTCCACTTCGAGATAGAGAGTGAGCTGCTCCTGCTTCAATATGTCGGGATACCCCTCCCATGGGCTGGCGATTTTAATTATGTTCTGGATGGGCGGCTGGATAGGCAAGCTCCGCTGCCCCACACAAAACCAGGCACGTTGAAGTGAATACACTGTACGGATATCTGGCGTGAGATGCATCCGGGGTCAGGGAGTTCACGTACTATGCACTGGCTCATGAAGTGTATAGCTGCCTTGACAGGTTTCTGGTATCGCAGGAGCTGGCTTCCGCAGGGCTCGATGTACATATTTTGACAGATTCATCTCAGACCATGCACTTCTACTTTTGGAATTGGGTATGGGTGGAGCTTAACTGAGGGTGCCTGTTTCCTGGATAGGTTGGTGCTTCCCCGTCTTACAGCAGCGCAGGGGAGAGGGATGTAGGAAGAGCTCTGGGTGGAGGAACAGAAGGAGGCAGTTTGGGATATGGCGTGCTGCAGGGTGCTGGGCCCAGATAGGCTCCCAGTGGAATATTATCATGCGTTCTCTGAACTATTGGTTCCCCGCCTCTTGGAGACTATCCAAGAGTCAAGGCGGTGAGGAGTGCTGCCACAGTCCATGAGGGAGGCCCAAATTGCCATGCTCCCAAGCATGGTAGGGACCCAACAGACCCTGGTTCCTACAGGCCTCTGTCTATGTTAGGGGGTAACACCAAGGTCCTGGAGAAGGTTATTGCAGCTAGATTGCGGGAAGTGGTGCAGAAATCAGTGCTTTTCCCATTAGCGGAGCTGGTAAGTCCTGACCCTGCTGATCTCCCTGTGACTGAGCTCCAGTGGGAGCTGAATCAATTCTGTTATCTGGGAATACTGGTGCCGCATACCTCACCGTCCTGCTACTGTCTTAAAATGGGTAGGGTGCTTGAGAACTTAGAAGCATCTATTCACTTCTGGGACCAACTGGGCGGGATGGCATTAAGTAAAACGGTATTGCTGCCTGTTAGACTTGGCATCTTTTGGCATCCCCTGAGATTTTGCTTTCTGACCTCCCGGTTTGACTCTGTGTTTCCTGGCGTAACGTTTCTGCGCACTTTTCGCACTGCTGATTAGTGGTAAAGTGCAGGTGCTCCTGTGGTAAAGTATGTTATGGATTGATGTTTTCACGATTGGATATTTGATTTGCATGTCAGGCCCTAGAAAAGTGCACTACGGGTGCTGGGGCTTGTGAATCAAACGCTACTCGTGGGCCTACAACACGGATTGTGCCACCCACGCACGTAGCACGGAAAAAGGTATCTCAGACCTGCCTTCGCAGAGTCTGCGCGCAGTAGCGACTGCCATGTTGACTCGGCCCCTGCCCACACTGGCCCGTCACAGAACCTTCCATTTTCTTACATGTCAGACGCCCCTAAGGTAGGCCCAAGGTACCCCTCTGGGCAGGGTGCATTGTATGTGAAAGGCAGGACATGGCCAAGTGTGTGTGGCGTGTCCTGATAGTGAATGCAGCCGAATTCGCTCTTTACTGTTGTAAGGTCACCCCTTCCCCCGTAGGATGGATCGGGCCGTTTGTTTATAACATCTGATAAACCCAACGGGCCCGGGGAAAGAGGTAGAGAAATGAAGTTTAGTATGTCATAACTCAGAATCTAAAGACACAGCTTTTAGTTAGGGTGCCCTTTTAATTCTGAGTTCATAAAGGCCACTTTTAGAAAGTGGGTATTATTTTGCTCGCCCGTCCTGTGTGCCTCTGCTGGAATGTGGACTGCCTGTCTGGGTTTCGGATGACAGAAGGCTGGTGAGTGGTTGTGTCTCTAGATAGTCTGGGTAGGTCAGGAAAGGGCTGAATAGACCTGGGCTGCGATGGGGAAAGAGGTGGGGGATTTCTCTGCACCTTAAAGGGCCTTGCCTGCCTCTGACAATGCCATCTCCACCCCATGCCAGGAAATCACACCAGAGTAGGCCAGACTGGTTCTGAACGGACACAGACACACTCTGCCTGGAAGATCAAAAGATTTTTGTGTACAAATACTGGGGCCCAGACCCCTGAACTTTAGAACTCATCTGGAACAAGAAGACTGCCAAGAAGAAGAGCCGGAGAAGCTGCGAAGAGGAACGACTGCTTTGCTGGGTGCTTTGCTGAGCTGATCTGCAGTGGCTGCTTCTGTCTTGGGCAGTGAAAGGCCTGGACTGGACTTTCTGCAACCTGATTTGTGAGTCTCTTCAAGGGCTTGAGGTAGAGCGTGCCCCCTGTTCACGAAGTCTCAGGAGGAAAAGCAACTCAACTAAGTCTACGAGGCCACTGCTGACACCATGTCCTGAAGGCACCGCAGAGGGCACCACCTCAACGCCGCACCGCAACCTAGGTCTCACCGACGATGCCTGTTGACGCCGCCACCGGGCCCCTACTTGCACCGTGACCTGTGGGCACCGCACTCCGCACCACCTCGCTTCACGCGAAGCTTTGGCACCGCCTCAATGCCGCACCGCGGCCCTGGTCTCAACGACAACGCCTGTTGATACCGCCACTGAGCGGCTGCTCGCACCACGACCTGTGGGCACCACATTCTGCACCGCCTGGCTTGCCGAGGACGCCTCGGCCTTCCTGATGCCGCCGCTCCAAGTCAGAGTCTATGCCACTGCCTGCACCGTGGTTCGAGGGCACCGCTCGTAAGTCACACGATGCACCGCCCTCAACCCGCACCACCGCCTTGGCCTACTGATGCCGGTGCCATCAACTCCCGTTTGTCAGCTGTCAGCGCTTCAGCAATGATGACGCTGCTGCTTGCACCGTGACCTGCTAGCACCGTGATGAGCACCGCTTTCATATCGTGCCACGACCCTGGTTTCACTGACGACGCCATCTGACGCCTCCACCGAGCCGCTGCTCGCACCGCGACCTAAGGGCACCGCACACCGCACTGCTGCACTTCGCACTGCAGCACCCGACGCCTGGCAGCGCTCCTGATTCCATCAGAGAGGAGCCCAACCTGCAATGCGAGTGACTTCAAGGGTCTCACGCCTTGCATTTCTCACAAGTACTGTTTGCGGGTCTTCCCGACATCGTAGCTGGCCTGCGACCAGCCAGAACTGTTGGATTTGTTGTTCACGACACCGTGATAGCCCCGGATGGAGCTATCGACATCAAGGAACTGTGTTTGAAACTTATTTTGATAACAGCAGATTTTTAAGTATAATTTTGTGGACTTTTATCGTATTTGGTTTTGTCTTAAAGTATATAAAAATATTGGCTATTTTTCTAAACTGGTGTGGTGTCCTTTTGTAGTACATACACGATATTACTGTTGGTTATGTGCAAACGCTTTACACACTGCCTCTAGGATATGCCTAGCTGCTCGTGTCAAGCTACCAAGGGGATGAGCAGGGGTTATTTTAAGAGTGTAACTCCCTTATCCTGACTAGAATGGTGGTTTCTGCCTCGCTTTGGTGCAAGTCTCAGCTACCCAGATATCCCATTTCTAACACTGCCTCAATACCTGTTCCTCCTGCAAATCTTACTATGTAGTATCCCGAGATCCACATTCGCCAAATTGAATAGTCTCCTGGTGTACCTAGTGTGGGCTGGCAAGAGGAGTAGAGTAAAACTGCATATACTGAAGTTGGACACTGAGCTCGGGGGACTGGGTCACCCGGACCTGCAATAATATTATTTTGTAGGTTTGGTACAATATGCTGGGCAGTAGTGCGTGGACAGGCAGAATGGGGAAAAGAAGTTACTGGTGGGGTGGAGTGGGGATACAGTGTGGATCTCACAGAGTAGCTAATGCAGGGTGCAACAGTTCTGAGGGACGGCCCGTTTATTGTCTGGCAAGTGGCGGAGGCGTGGTAGCAAGCGGTCAAACGTGTTGCAAAAGGTGCCTTGAGCCAGGCGGGCTACTCCCTCTGAAGTCATTACAGCCTTTCCAATGTATACAAACTGTCAGGGATATTACACAATGGTTTTCGAAGGGAGCTGCACCATGGCTGGAGATCTGTACCTAAATGTCACTTTCCTCACGATGGGGGAGACGCAGGGATCGTTTCAACTACAGCCGGGCTAGTTTTTGCAATATGCTAAGGCGTCCAGTACAGCTTGTGATGTCTGGCCAGATTTTCCTGCAGACCTGGCATAATCACTGGCTCTGATAAGGACCTCATAGCCTGCATCTATAAAGCCCTGAAGGGAGACCGCAAGATGAACATCACGGTGGTGTGGGACCTGTGGGCAGATGACTTGCCTATGCCACTTAGAGAGGGCGAATGGACATGGGCCTGTGCTCAGATCAGGGAAGTAGCTGTAACACATGGCTGAAGCTTACCCAGTTTATTATTTACATTGAAGCCACTTAACACCACAAAGGTTGCACAGAATTAATGCATCCAGGTCGGCCACATGTCCCAGACATATGACGTGAGAGTGCGGTCGGCTGCAGAGATACTTGGAAGGGGTGCTGTGAGCTCTATGAAGAGCCACACCTGTAAAGCTGGATGTCTCGGTCAAGCAATGCCTACTGGGAGTGCTCCCAACCTCCAAAGGTGGGGCGAAAATGGTACACAGGTACGCCCTACTAGGGTTGGTACTGGCTAAGCAGCGCCTTGCCATCCACAACCCAGGCCACCAGCCAGCCAAAAGTGGATGGCTGACACACACAAGTGGGGGGTGGCAGAGGAACAATAGTTACAGATTGTATGCACTGATAAGCATGCATGCTGGAAATGTGGGGGGCCATGTTGGAAAATCGGGCGGCTGTGAAGCACCTGGGGAATGACTCCCCCGAGGCCACCTGGAGCCCAGGGTCTATGATGTGGTGATGTAGTTTTGAGGACCCCTGGTCGAGGGTGCTGGAGGTTGGGGCTTGGGGTGGCATGGATGAGAGGGTACAGGACGGGGACTGTGGCTGTGCATCTGCCCCACTCCGGGCCAGGGGAACGAACACCAGGATACGTGTGTGTATGTGGGTGTAAACAGATGAAGGTGGTACAGTTATAGAGGGGCAGCCTTTCTCCTTTTCTCCAGCCTTCCTCCCAGCTCCCCTCCCCACCGCAATCCAGGGGCTTTGGGGTAAAAGTGCTGCCACAGATGTCCATTATTGCTGCTCAGTATTATAGAAGTTACATAATTGGTTTGGCCTGAGTATCACACAATTTATGTCATGTGAAATGCTAGTGAAGGCCCGGTCGATGCTGAACTGAATACTAACTGGCAGATAAGCTGCCACTTGACAGCAATAACGGAAGGAGAGACAGTGTAAGACCCCGGAAGTTGCTGAAATAAAATATCCTCTCATGTAAGGAGTGACTATTGGTTGGTAACTATGTATGTATCAATGTTGGCTGAGCCATTATGCTATATTTTGTACTGTACAAAACCTCAAAAAAGACATGTTTACAAAAACACACTTGGCTGACTAAAAAATATAATAAAAAGGACAAAGAATGGAAAGAAAAAAAAACATTGTTAGGTTTTGGCCCACCAGCCTTAACACTGAAGTGCACTTATTTTTATGCAAATGTGTGCATGATCAGGTAACTGCCATTCCTCACAGTGCAAGAGAGCCCATGGCTAAAGTATGCCCATGTCCTGGGTTGTAGTAGGTGGAAACAAAATGTGAACAGTTGAACAGACTAGTGAATGAAGATTTCTGGCCCAAAGCCCATCTATGTACGTGTAGATATATATTTATTTTTATTTTTTATTTATGGAGTTTTTTTGATTTCATGACACTGGTGAAATAACTTAAATTCTCTAGACCAGACCTAATTACGAGTGTGTGTCATGTCATGTGGTCTGTAGGAATCAGGTTATGTAAGGTTGAGTACTTTCAAATATGTACTCTACAGACTAGAGCTAAATCCCACATGAGTACCCCTGGATCAGTCTCAAATCCCTCTGTGAGTTGGACCTCTGCCTCACTGAGTCAAGTAGTTATTTCTTTCTTCCTATGAGATCCTCATTTTGTTGGGTGCTTACTGTCACCCACATGCATCTGAGAATGTTCCTTGGGCCGCAATCCTATGGGCTCTTCAAGTTCTCATGATATCTCGTGAAAGACGAGATATAACAAGGAGTCAAGTTTAAGCAGCCATTGTGGAAGTGTTGCTGTATGTAAATCAAATCCTGAAGTGACCATATTGCTTTGTCTTGAGGATTCTGCAAGATAAATTTAGCAGTGGTTACATTCCTTCTTGCCAATGCTTCCCCATTTCACTCAGGGCTGGCATACAGGTTTCGCACTCATACATGGAGGTGCAGACCAGGTGGTCATGGAATTCTGTTGTCCTGGTTAATCTTCAGTGAACCTGGAAAGACAAAGAGCTATTGTTAGTGATACCTTCGAGTGGCCTCATAGATATGGAGGTAATGTTTGGGTTATTCTGAGAATTTATAAATCTCAATAGTAATTACAAACTGTAAAATCAGACTTGTGATCAGTGATCTATTTTGTCTTAAGACAATCTAATCTGTAGGTGAGCACAAAAGAAACAAACCAACCCTATTTTCTTGGGACAATTAAAGCCAATCAGCAAACAACAAATGGGACAAGTGAACCCTATTGTTTTGTTTACGATTTAGTACAGTTAGGCGGATATGTATGAAAACTGACACATCACTGCGGTAATGCAGCAATGTATCAGAAAGAAAGTTCTGCTGCAGTATGACACTTTGACGCGACAAGGATGCATTGTATTTACAGGATGGCGCACC
The DNA here is from genome assembly GCF_964261635.1 of Lissotriton helveticus. Lineage (NCBI taxonomy): Eukaryota > Metazoa > Chordata > Amphibia > Caudata > Salamandridae > Lissotriton > Lissotriton helveticus. The sequence goes on along the minus strand of NC_136069.1, from coordinate 350,911,481 downwards.
ATGTAATAAGGTCCCAAGGTGCGTCAAACATTTTGATGCATCAGTGGGAAGGATGGCGCAAAGTCTTGTGACGCATCGGCTCCCAATGTGAGACAAACTGATTTATGAGACATAAAGCTATATTTACGTGCCGCAAATCAGCTTTGCGTCACATCGGAGTGTGTCATGCATTGAAAAGCCCCAAAAAGCGATGCATTGAAAAAAAACTTTGGCAGTTCTCCAAGTGCAAGAAATGGAGGGAGTTACATGCACATTCAGTGAGGGCAACAACCCCAACACCAGCCAAGATGTCCAGACAGAATTCCAGAGGAAGAGGAAGAGCAATTTCAGTGAGTAGAACCAAATATTAATATCTGAGGTGAAAAACAATTAAGAAAAAGTATAAGCCCAGCGGCAAATGCTCCACCACAAATAGGAAAACAAGGAGAGGAAAGAGAAACAGAAGAAGAACGAGTAAGCGAGTTACAAGGAGCCAAACGAAAGTGACCTAGTCATCAACATTTCCAATAAACAACTTACGAACACTCAGATGATGATCTTAAACAAAGGAACTTCATTCGTCCCTACATACAGATCAAACTTGCCCGAAACCGAAATAGCCTTATTCAAATTCTTTCGAAATCTGAAATTACGATATTTTTTCAAGGCAAATGAGAACATCACAGAGATTGAACCAGAAACTGACACCAAAGAGTTCAAACCAAAAAGTACGTTTTGCGCACCAACAACACACAAAACCATTGAAGCATATGAAAGAACGGTTCTTACAGAACTTCAAAAGATTAAATTTGCAAAACCCAAGAGAACAAATCTATCATCGCGTGAATGGAATATCCTCAAAAGTTTAAGTCAAGACACAGAACTTACCTTTCAACGAGCTGACAAAGGGGGAGCCCTTATTGTAATGGACACAAACTACTACACTCACTGTGTGAACACACATGTTCAAGATGTTCACACTTATATACCACTCGACTCAGATCCAACTAATGAGTACAAAAAAACTTTACAACAGATAATTGATCATGCCCTCGAAATGAAATGGATTGAGAAAAAGACTCACCAATTTTTTGTGACAAAATACCCAAGGCGTCCGAAACTTTATATGTTACCTAAAATTCACAAGGACTGCAAGAATCCACCATTCAGACCAATAGTCTCTGCCTGTGGCTCTATCTCCGAACCTATAGGAAAATACATTGACTGGTATCTCCAACCTATTGTTCAAAAAGGAAGCACTTACGTAAAGGACACCACAGCATTTCTCAAACTTCTTAAAGATGTCACTCTATCCACAGATTGCGACTACTGGCTATGTACTGTAGATGTCACTTCACTCTACACCTCAATTCCTCACAATGAAGGCCTCGAGGCCTTAGAATGGAGCTTGCTCAACGAAGAAATTGAGGACACTCAGAAAGTATTTTTATTAGAACTGATGCACTTTGCTCTTTTCCATAGTTATTTCGAATGGCAAGGCCACTTTTTTAATCAATGCAACGGGACATCAATGGGCTTTGGGGGGGCTCCCTCATATGCCTGTATATATATGTCAAAATTCGAAACTGACTTCATTCTGAACAACCCTGACTGGCAAAACAATTTGATTATTTTCAAACGTTTCATTGATGATATATTCATCCTATGGCGGGGAGACAAAATTCAACTTGAAAGGAACATCGTTATCATGAATACACGAAACGAGAGAATCAAATTCACCCACAATATCAATCATGAATCTATTGTTTTCTTGGACGTGAAGGTCAACATCACAGACTTCCAATTCACAACTCAAGTGTACACTAAACCCACAGATAGGAACTCGAGTCTCCTATTTCAAAGTTTTCACCCTGATACGCTAAAAAAGCATCTACCAACCTCCCAGTTGATCAGACTAAAAAGGATAACATCAGATCCTAGACAACTTGAAATAACATTCAAAGAACAAATCTCTAGGTATCAACAAAGAGGGTATCCTGTCGATATCCTCCAAGAATCAATCAAAAGAGTACAAAATATTCCCAGAGAGAATCTGTTGACACCCAAAATCACGATTCCAGAAAAGAAAACAGTATGCGTTTTAAAATATTCCACAGAGGCTACAAAGATTAAAAGAGTAATCAGTAAACACTGGAGCCTAATCAACACGGAACCGGATTTGAAAGATCTTTTCAGTGACCGCATCACATTCGCTTTTCAGAGATCAAAAAACTTGAAAGAAATTCTAACGACTACAAAAAATCAAAAAGTCACCCACAAAGGAATGTCTAAATGCCTCAATTGTACTCACTGCAACAATGTTTTGGTTGGCAATAAATGTATGCATCCAACTCAAGGATATGAAATTGAGTTACAACATACCAGTACATGTGACACCAAAAACACTATATACGCAATTAAATGTCCCTGTGGAAAAACGTATGTAGGCCAAACCGAGAGAAAAATCAAAGTACGTATAACAGAACACAAGAGCAATATCCGTATGTGCAATACTAAATCAACCATAGCTACCCATTGGATAGAAGCAAAACATCAAATATCCCAATTGAGATTCACTATTTTGGAGGTAATTCTGCAAAGCAGCGACATGGACCCAACAAAACAGAGACTAAAAGCGGAATTTTTCTGGATAAAAAAACGGAATATTTTACACCCTACAGGAATGAATGATCGCATCGAGTACTCCTGCTTCTTATAGACAGCACGATTAAAGGACTAATCTTCACCCTCACCATCCAATTGATTACTATATATATACTTGATTTCTATTTAATCATGAAAAATGTTTCCAAACGTTGATACTAATGATTGAAGATGTATATACTGATTTACTGTTCATCTCTTTTTTTTAATTTTATTTTTTAACCGCACATATACGCCACAGTAACTTGATCATTATAACTGTTTCGGTTATATTATCATATCATTTGATGTGAACGTCGTAATTTTTCCTAAAGTTTTTCTATGTTTATTGTAGTCTTTTCATCCCGATCACATGACCATGTAGTTCGTCTGAAACTAGGAGAGTTCTTACGACTCTTGAGATTTAGTAATCCTACTACTTTACGATATCAAATACATTTCCCACATAATTAAGTTCCTGTTTCCATCACAAATGTTTTCTTCTTCTATCTTGTACGTTTTTCACATTATGACTCCCGTATAGTCTGTTCCCGAGTTTCATTGAAGTTAGAATACTCGTATCACGTGACCGTAACATTTAATTTTGAACCCAATCCGCACCCGTATACATTTGGCAACCACTAACACTCCTGGTGTAACTTCACGTCGATTTCCAGTAAGTTTTCTCTTCATCTCACCGAGCACGTTATCTCTCAGCTTATCTAAATGACAGCACTGTTATATGCATGTTATCGTCTCTTTTAAACATCTCGGAGCACTCCCCTTCAGTTTATCACGCACATTGATCGTTCACTCGTTTTTCTAAACGGCACATTTTCGTTTATCGTTAACATCACGGAGTATCATTAGCATATATCCCTTCCTTCTTTTCATATAGTCAACACGCCATATTTAACTCTCATTCACTACCTTTAACTGAACGTTTACTTTAATATGGTTAATATTCGTCTGAATAATGTTTGTTTGCTTTAAGTTTAAATTCTCTATAATTATGCTATAAATTTCATGAGCCTTGATGTTTGCTAAGGTCCTCTGTTGATTCATTTTTTTAGGCCCCTGATGAAGGGTCTCACTCATCGACCCGAAATGCATTGGGCGGAGGAATAATGTTCTTAAATGGATTGTTAGAAAAATATTTCTACATACCCTTATGAAATAAAATAAGGAAAGAAAATGATCAGAAAATAAAAATTTTAATGATTTCATGATATATATTTTGGACTCTATATTATTGCAAGAAACCGAAAACCTTGATGAGAAGCATCATAGCTTCATGTTAATTAGAGCGCACGTTTATGTGAAAGGTGATTCAACCTCCACACATTGGTTTCTGTGAAAAACAATGAACACAGTCTCTTTGTCACCTCCAAATGGGTATTAGAGCTATGCCAGTTGGCAGTCCATAGTGGATAAGATTAACAGTGTAAGCCAAACAAAAAAGACAGTGCTAGAGTGCAAGAAGCGCTGGCATGATTATAAGCGCAAGACCAAAGAGAAACAGGCCAATAACTGGAGGGCAGCACAGAGACCTGGAGGAGGGCCTGAGGACCAGGAGGAGTTTGACCCACTGGAGGTGTCACTCATCCCAACAGAGTTGGTGAAAGGAGCGGAAGGACAAGACAGTGCTGCAGCTGAAAACCCAGAGGATCTACAGGGTAAGTGTCAACAAGGGACAATGTGGTTAAAACTGTCATGCAATGCAGCACAGCAACACACTTTGCTGCTCTGCACTGTGCTGTTTGCACGGGAAAGGGTAGGGACATCTCACATGTTAACTCATACTCCACATTAATGTAATTTGCTTTGCCCAGTGACATATTGCTCAGCCTAGCCTAGCCCTGCCAAAGTTTGACAGGTTCACGTGTGATGTGCTGTCCAATCCAGGTTGTTCTTTGAATGCTGTGACTTGTAGTGTAATGTATGACATGAGTGACCAGCACTACAAGTCGCACAATACAAAGCACATAACCTGCACTGGAGCAACACAGCATGCATGGTCCTTGGAAGTCTGCACAAACTGACTGTGACAATGCAGGCCCCCTTAAGCCATGAGGCAAGTGTGCATGTCGTGGGTCTATGCAGCCAAAAGTGGAGTGTAAAGTCATGGTCTGGACGGGGTTGCTAGAGGAATAACTTCTCACCCAATAGGGGATACGGTGCTGAGTATGTAAAGGATCATCAAATAGGATCATGTGAAGAGTCACATGTACAGTCACTAGCATTAAACCATTTTCCACGCAGCTGTGCTGAGGCGGTGGGTGAGATTACACAGTTGTTCCCTGACATGTCAAACACCACACTTACTCCTGTCTGTACAAATGAATATTGGGGGTGGGGTGCATGCAAGTGATGCACACCAGAGGTGCATGAGTGCTTGTTGGCAGCATAGATGGTGTGTGAGCTTGGTGGACCCCGGTATGGATTGCCATGTAGGTGTGGCTGAGCACATTGAACAGGCAGCGTGTCTGAATGGGGAGTCATTGAATGTCAAGGAGAAGAGCTCTGATGAGTATGCTGCAAGTTAGCTAGACTGATAGTCTCTCATTGCTGTGCATGATAGTTTCCCACTTGTGTAGCAGCTGTGAAAGGATAATGTAAAGGAGGTGATTGGTTCACCACATTCATGTGATGTGTGCTTGGATGATGGGGTAGCTGGTGTCAGGAGGGAGTCATAAGCAGAAAAGTCTGACTATGCTACACATGTGAAAGCTGGAGGATGTGAAACAGGGAATTGCTAAGTGTAAGGTGAGCTAGGTGTCCAGCTTGATTGACCGGTATTGGGGATGGTTGGAGGGTGAGGTGTTTGGGCCAAGCATGTGGGCAACCAGGGTAGGTACATGTTACAAAATATCCTCACTACTAATTTGTGCCGTTCATCATGAGCCATAGCTCTCACATACAGGTAGCCATGGTTGTCAATTGCATGATATATCACATTTAGGTGTTGTAGGTGTGTCCTGAGAGTCAATGTCTGATCTGGGTGTCATCAGTGTGTGAAAGGAAGTTTATTCCCTGGGTCTGAATGATGATTGATAGAGGAGTCATGTAGAGCTATGAGTGAGTCGAGCTGAGTGAAGAGGTTTGTGCATCTTTGCAGATGCGCAACTTGAGTAATGCGGAAATAGAGAGAACTTCAATGGTTGCATATTTCTAAGTGTGACATTGCCTATCCACCTGTGCAGGGTTTTTGTAAATATTCACATCATGCCCTGCCCAAGCATGTATGTGAAATCATGTCATGTTTAGAAATACAGGCACGTGAATTTGTTTAAAAAGCCATAACACTTTGAACAGTTCCCTGGGGCAGGGTATAGCAAATGGACAGATGTACACAAGGTTCTGGTACACTTCCCCTTAAATTATCTGGATCTTACATGTAAAAATAATGTTTACAATGTGATCGAGACACAACTACATACAGATAGTACATACATACATGCCAATAGAACCGCCAACAGCCAATCCAAAGTGGTCTAAGAGATCCACTTCTCAAAACACCACATCAGCCTACCTATGCTTCAGCTGATGGTGCAGTTGACCCCAAATACCCTCGACATGTGCCTCCACACCCTCTCCCAGTGCTCTTTCCAGTCTTTGGTGGGGTAATCCTGGCTGACCGTACCCCGATGCCATCATGTTGGGTAAATAATGGGCCAGCAGCCATCGCAGGCCCCCAAACTCTCCCTCAGAAAAGTTTTGGGATCTACTCTTCCCCAACATGGCCCAACCCACTCTATACACCCTGAACCCAAAAACAAAACACCCCTTAACCTAACCCCTACCACTGTCCCTGCCCCTAAAAAAGTAAACCCCTAAATCGACAAACACCCAACAAACTATGACAAAAACAATGCAATTCACCATTATAATACACAATAAATACAATTACCAGAAGCCTGTGACAGAGCACACACCAACAAGACCAAAAATGACCACAATCAAAAAGCCACTGTCCAAAAAAATCTCCAATACCCAGCACAAATTAACAGGCTGTAAAAGAATGTGAAACTAACTTTGAAACTTCCTAGTTTGCAGGCTGCCCCACCCATTGCATCATTTCCTGGGTCTATCCCACCCGTTTCTGGCTTTTGTATTGTTCTTTATGATGCATCGCTACTAAAATGGCAAATGCGTGGTTCCTGCACTGCTTTGGTTTATATGCACAGCTTCCAAACAACGCAAGTGTTGCCATGCGCAGTGCAACAGGGACAATGTGCAGGTTGTGACCAACCCAACTGGCCTAATGTGTTGGTTCAACTGTAGATGTCTGTTTGATGCTGGATCTCACATCTTGGGCACTCTTCCATTGGGCCAGGACGGGGGTGGCATCCCTTGCCAGATCTGTGTGGTAGGCGGCAGTGTCAATGTGGTTCATTAGGGTGATTGTAAGTCTGTTATGTGCATGTAACTTCATGACAGCATATACAAGTGGGGCAAAATATTGCCTATGGAATCAACATGGGACCATGAATGCATGTGCAGTCCCAATCACCATGCAATGGGAAACAGTAGGCAGCATGGTAGCACAGCAAGGAAGACATTATGAGCTGTAGGATCATACATCAGTTGCAGCAGCCATTACAATGGTACACACCTGGATGTCCCCGACAGTCATATGAGCAAATTAAGATGGCTACTTGGGAATATGTGCCACACTACTGTTTTCCCTATTCTGGCTAGGCTCTCTATTCATCAAATGTCTGGGCAATTCATCATTGTGATATGTCAATGATGCAACACACACTTACAGAAGCATAAAGACAGTCTGGCTCACAAATACTAATGTGTATGTCCCACCCAGCTTGCGCATTTCCAGGATTTATAAACACAATCAGGTGTCATTCCAAATTGCAGCATGTTTTAAAAAGTCAACCACGTCTTGTGCACAAAGCTAGGTAAAGTCATCCATGTAATGTAGTGGCACAGGCACTTCAGCACTCAGGGGGATATGTATGACCTGAGTTGTGTGGCACTTCCACAATGCAACATGGTACATCTGCAAAGCAAAACTATTATGATATTTATGCCTTAACCGAAGTTCACATTAAATAGCCCTGTGAGGGGTCATTCATCTTGTGTGATACAATGTATAAGAACACACTGCAGTGCCTTACTCAGCACCAGGGAGAGGTTCCATGACTGACCCATGCAAATTCCATGGTTTGAGACACATTCCATGACCTATTAAACTAGGGAAATCTGGGAATTCGCAAGCTGCGTTGCTGTGCCTTTGGTTTGGTGCTATCGACTCCCCCCTACCCTCGCCTCCTAACCGGGGGTCACTGGCGACCGTTGCCGTCTTGTCAGCATTCGCCGGCAAGCCCAGTGACTGCGGGGGTTGGAGCAGCGGCAGAGGCGAAAGGAGATGAAAAATGGGGGATTGGTGCGGAGGCACTGTGTGGAGGCCATCGTTCCGCAGGCGGCGCTGGTGAGCTGAGCCCAGAGTGCGCTCAGGGCCGACGGTAGCCGAGTGGAGCTGGAGTGGAGCAGAGCTGAGCTGAGCTGAGAGGTGCAGTGAGCGCGATTGAGTGTGTCGGAGTGCAGCTGCTGCTGAGAGCAGTGGCGGGGGTGAGCCGCAGGACATCCAGGCTACAGCCCCTCGGGGGGGCCTGCATGACCACGCAATCGCTGCCTTTCCTCCCTCTGCGCCGTCCCCTTACGACCTCTGCCACCACCTTACGTCCACTTAGCCGTGTCAGAACAGCCCCGGAGACCTTAAGTCTCCAAGTTATCAAATCTTCGCTGTGGTTTTGTCTGGCTCTCTGTGTTTCCCGGTGAGACTTCCAAACCTTCAAAATTCCCACAAGGGCCTTACGAATTTAGGCTCGTGGGTGGGGGAGTGTGATCCAGAAGTAGATACTTTTAGAGCCTTTGGGCATCTCTTGGAGCATACACAGCTATGAGGTCGGGCAGGAAAAGGGGTCAGCCCGTGACTAAGTCTAAGGTTAAACAAAACGGAAACATCAAACCAGCCTGCGTGAGTTTGGATACGTCTTCAGATGAAGCTAGGACTTGCAGTAATCCAGCTCTTCAGGCTGGAGTTCACCATCCCTATTTTCGTCAACCAAAAATCACTTCAAAATGTCAACTCCTAAAGGACCCACCTTCATCCATGTTTTCATCTAGTGGTAACATTTTGGGGCTTCAGGATCCTCTACTTCCCCTATTCCCTCAGGAACTGTTACCATCACTATCTTCGGGTCAGGCCCCCGACATCACCAATATGCCTTTACCAATGGCATGTTAGCCAGCGCATGAAAAAACAGGTAAAACAGATTCCGCCAATAGGAGCACTAGCAGCACAGTCGCCCTGCAAAAAGAAGGCAAGGGGGAGCAGTCCCCCTCCGGTTCATCGTCTCTACTGTCTCAATTACCCCATACAATCGGAAGGAAAGACTACCTTCGCTCAGCTTTACGACAAACAGTGGAAAGGATCCTAACCAAGGGCAAGAGGTTCTTAGCAGACTCAATTAAAACAATCTCTCAAAGGTTGGTATAGTGCTGGGGAGTCGAAGTAAATTCCCTCTATTCAAGATGTCGAATGGACCCTTTGATTCATATTCTGGGGTAAAAAGAATAATGGTGGAGTTCCTAGTTTGGTCTACGGGCTGAACTGTTGGATACTTGCCCCCCAGTTGGATTCCTCTGTTATTAGTGAAGGACTGTTGTGAAGATCCGGTAATAATGGTGGAGTTCCTAGTTTGGTCTACCGGATGAACTATTGGATACTTGCCCCCCAGTTGGATTCCTCTGTTGTTAGTGAAGGACTGTTGTGAAGATCCGGTAGAGACATCAAGGATAGGAAGTTCTCGAGGTTTGAAAACTATGGGAGCTTTGGAATCACCGTCTGTATAGGGATGTAGTTGGACCTGAAAACCCAGGAGTCCAGTTTTCGTGGATTCCTCACCCAATGGTTGAGGCGGGTGGAGAGTGGTCGTAGCTTCCGGTGCCAGGTTGGGGCCATGTGTAAGTGGTGCTTCCCTTAGCTCATTTGACGATGGTTGTCTGGGGGGACTGGCATCCTTCCCCTTACTAATTACACTAGGGTCCATAATACTTTGAGTGCCAGTTTGGCTGCTGGACTGGGCCCTGCCAGCCCCCAATGTTAGAACCTCTTTAGTTGCCGCCAGGTTCCCCCCAAGTGCGGGTTCGTTGGACTCACTGGATATTTGTTCTGAGCCTGTGTCCGATGCTGTAATAGGCTTGCATCAATTAATGACTACGCACATCCCCTCTAATTTCATTCTGTCTGGGGACTTTAATCAATACATTCTAGGCTCCTCTTCAAACAATGATATTCAGGCCCAGTCTTTCTATTGGAACGTCCCAACCCAATCCCTTAGTGGCCAGGGAAAAACTCCCAAGATGGGTAAAGAGTTGTTAGAAGATCTGGAGCATATCAGCCTGAGAGCTCTAAATGGAAGATCCCACTCAGGCAACGCGACTTCCACAATAGACTATACGCTAGTGTCCCTTTCATTTTTTCATTATATACTAGGCTTTGCCTAGGAGACAAAGGGGACAGTGACCATCGGCCTCAGGATGTTTCCATTCTTGCCTCTCCAGACTTAACTCCCCTTAATCCAACAGGATCACATGCATGTCACACTATAAATCTCAAAAAAATTAAGTCTTCTGTTGTAAATACCAAGGAGGTACTTCTGGCAGCAAAACAACAACTAAACAGCCTGCACTATCCCATGGGTAACCCAATCATTTCATGGGGAACTTTCACGGCTGCATTTGCAAATTCCTACTCAACTATAGTACGGCACCTACCGTCTTATTGCCCTACGGTCCCAGAGAAGATTTCAAGCGTCCAGAAATCGGCCCTGAAACACCACAAAAAAGCCATAAACAAATTATTAAGGCTGCTGAGAACATGCCCAGGGGGAAACAGTCTTCTCCAACAGCTTCGTAAGCGCAAGGCCGATCTCAAAAAACTTAAGTGGGAGATCAAAAGATCCGATGAAGATGACTTTTGGGCTAAACTTCATCACGACTCTAAAGTAAACAATAGTGCCCAATTTTGGTCAACATTGAATACATTTTTAAACCCTAAACATGGTGGATTAACATCACATATAACTGACAATTCCTGGGAATCCTTCCTAAATACTCACTTCGACCAACAGGTTGTCGGAACAAACATGCTCCAAGACGTCCAGGCGGCCTATCCGTTGCAAATAGTAAATTCAAATGAAGACGCAGCAATTGAAATCAACGCTGTTATGATCAGGGAACTAATTTCTAACGGGAGGAAAGATGGAGCACCAGGGCCAAATGGAATTCCACCAGCCCTCTTCAAATATGACGCGGAATACTGGTCAGAATCTCTGACTCCCCTCTTCACCTCGGTCAGTTAGTCCGGGTGCCTGCCAGTCTCATGGAAGGGTTCTATCATATCACCAATTTATAAAGCGGGGGATAGAACCCTACCAAAAAATGACCGCCTGATCGCCTTATTGGATGTTGAGGCCAAATACTTTGCGGGGCTTCTATTGATACAGCTACGCGAATGGGCCACTAAGTATAACATAATTCTGCCCAGCCAAACAGGATTTTGCAGAGACGCCGGAACCACAACAAACCTCCTAGCAATATCACTACTTATTGACAAAGCAAAATTGACCAGACAAACTCTTCACTTCTGCTTTGTGGATTTCAAAGCGCCTTTCGACAACGATAATCGAGCTAATCTTTGGAGGAAATTGGCTCTTTGGGGGATCCTGCACCCGTTTTAAACCTCCTGATCGAACTGCATTCCAACACGTGGGTTCAGGTGAAGCTTGCAAATAGTACCCATCTCTCGAGGCGTATATCAACAACAACAACAACAAAAGGCACCAACCCTTTTTAATTTATGTACAGCCGACCTGCCACCAGCTCTAGAAGCCTGCCCCTCGATTAGGGGGTCAAACCTTGTCTAGCATGTCCAATGCAGATGATGTGGTCCTGATTAGTTACACCAAAGTAGGATTACAACATCTCATTAATACACTGCATGGATATGCTGTGGAGAACCTTCTCGAAGTCAACATTGATAAAACCAAAATACTGTCAATAACCAGGAATGAAAAAAAGTCCCATTCTTGGTTCCTTGGAAACAAGGGCAATTGCAAATTGCTCTGAATATAAATATCTTGGCGTCATAGTTGACAGGGGAGGCCGTTTTTCTAGCCATCTTGAGGCCACTAAGAGAAAAGGCATGCTCATTGCGACAACACTTAGACAACTCAAAACCAAACTGACCGGTCCTACCTTTCTGCCATTACTTCGTGTTGCCCAAATCAAAATTCAGTCATCAGTCACCTTCAGCAGCAAAGCACTAAGAGGTACAGATGCGAAACTGCTGGACATTATCATTTCAAAAGCGTACAGAGACCTCCTAAATTTACCATCCTATTCCTCACAAGCCCATATCCGGTTAGAATTTGGACTAACAAAACAACTGCTCGCAAGGCGAGGATCGTATATTAAGTGTTCGTACAAAATAAAGAATTCACCCGAGAACACACTAAACCACCAGCTTTGGCAAGATTTGCGTAGTAGTTCCATCGTACCTGCAAAACAATACTTAGAGGAGTCATTGGCTATTACAGGATTAAAAGAACAATGGGAAATTTCACCACCACATGTACAATTTAAGCATGCAGTAAATAAATGCATAAAGAGACTTTCTTTTATAGAGGACAAAGCCACCTTTGCCCATAGGTGCCATGCCTGGACGATTCTAAGCACCTATAAATCACCCGGGCTACAGGCTTACTTTGTACTGGGGTATTGCAGGACATCAAAAGAAGCCTTCCTAAAATATAGGCTAGGAATACTACCAGCCATACCCCACCTACAACCATGGCTGAGAAGGAACTGCGGGACAACATGTAGGTTATGTGGTGTAGGGAAAGAAGATATTGAACATTTGCTATGCTCCTGCACGAAGCTAAAAGAGGAAAGAGTAGCCCTCTTAAAAACCCCTTTTAACGAATGCAGTATACGTACACGGAGACAGGCAGTCCTTGCATGCTTTGACCCAAGACTTCCGCTATTAAATAGGAAGTTTGTAAAAAAAATTAAATCAGTGGTGCTCAAACAAACCAACAGAGATGTTGGCGGTTTAGGAAAATAAGGAATTAGGGACATTTCTCAAACTTTTATTTTACAATTACTGCATTTTTAGCAAATTAAGGTTTTATCATTTTTTCTCTTGAAATTTTTTTATTGATGAACTGTGTTTCCTAATGTACTTTTGTAATGATTTTAATTAATCAGAAACAATAAACGTACTTACTTACTTACCTACACAAGTAAGTATGACCTGCCCAGGAGTGTGGTAACAAGGTGTTATACCTTAGTTTGTCCTTGTTATTCACCTTTCAATGTGTACTGCATTCTTCAGTACATGTGCATAGTGTAATATGCCTCTCAGTATGTTTTGCTTACATGGAAGGCACACCTTAATGAACAAATACAGTCCTGTATGGAAATGAAGCACCCTTGCACCATGGTGCATCATGGTGCAAGGGTGCCTGTGTTGGGCCTAGCCAGTCATAACGTCATGGACAAAGGGGAAAAGGCAAGAATGCATTGTATGCCATTGAATGCAGTCCACTCCTGCCCTTTTGTTTTCACACATAGCAGTGTAGTAGGGGGACTTCCTGCCCTGGACTGTCTGATCATGCTCATATGCTGCCCATTTGTTTAATGTCACAGGACCTTAGTGCTGCAATGCTGTAATGCACATGTGTTTGGCTACCACCTGCATAATACCATGTAGCACACACACTCAGTCACCATACACTGATTGGTTCTACACTCCCATTTGACTGTACTTGAGTGTGTGACACACACTACCAGCACACGCACACTCACCATGTGCACACTATTCGACATTGGAACCTATTTGTTGGGTATGCCTTGCACAGTCACATGCATCATGCACACATATTTCCAACAACATGATGTTGGGCAGGGGTGAGTGTGACACATCAACAGACCTTCATGAGAGGTGAGTGAGCCCGTAGGCTTCACTGCAGTGAACCAGAGTCACGTGGTCATGTTCACTACTACTGTTCACTATGTATCATGCTGGCAACCCCACTTTCGCTCTGTCTTACTCCTGTCAAATGCAGTAACAGTGCATTTACTCTGAGGACAGGTCTTTGTGTGGACCTGCTGGCCCAACAAGACTGCACTTTATGACACTGGCCTATGTAATGGTACACACTTAAATGCCATTTCCCCATTGGGATGTAACAAGATGTGTGATCCCCTCAACTAAGCACTTGTATACTCTGGGCAGGGGTAAACTACTCTTATCATGCCGAGGTCTGTTCATATCCAAAATCAACCATCGCACCATGTTATAGGAGATAGTGAATGTACACATGCATTTGTGTGTGACTTGTGACAGGGACACTTCACACTTTTCCCAGTTCTGTATTCTCCAGGTGATATGATAGTTGCAAGAACATCCCCTTTGTATTACTACTTAGGGTAATGCCACACATTGCAAGGTCATCTGTTCATAGTGTTGTGTTACAGGTCTTTGAGCCTCATCACATTGCTGTGCAATGCATGGGAGTTGTGTGAATTGTCAACTGTGGCATGATGTGGTATACCTGAATGTATGCCTCCTTTATAAACAACAGTTGGAGATGTTCACATGATACTTGGCTTTTGTCCATGCCAACTGTCACTCATGATCTGTGATGGTATCATCAACAACATTTGTTCCTGCAAAGTGCTTCCAGTCAGAATATGCTTACACATTGTTGAGACACACTACAATGAGGGGTTTGTCTCAGGTATGCACATACTGGGTGGTTTGTGTTCCAACACTCACTGAGTACCATCTAAAGCAGACTTTGAGACTGTGGAACACAGCAAGACTGCTAGCTGTGCAGCACTGCACTGCTCAAGTGCGTGAGAACAGGAATGGTCAATTTGGATGTGTCTATGTGGCAAGCCTGGCAGTAGACTGTATCACATTGCATTGCTGTGTTGGTTGATGAAAACGTTTGAGCCATAGTCCCATGTTGCTCAATGGGTCTGACAACATGATTGTTACATGTTGAGGCCTACTTCTAGTTGAGAAGATGTGAGTGACTTGATGTTTACATTGACTGTGACATAAGAAACAACACAATGGATGGGTTCAGACATTTACTCTCATATTGAACATTTCAGACACTTGAAGTCTGTTTGTCTATCACTTCAGATGATTTAAGATAAGAAATCTACCACAATGTGGTTGGGTCGCCACTGACCAGCCATTATGTGTCGGATCTCTCCTCCATCCTCCTCTTCCTTTGGCTCCGTCTCTTCTGGCTACGAGTCCCATGGGACATTAGTCTCACATATATGTTGTGGAGGATGGCACATACGAGTATAATTGTGCACACAATAGTGGGTGTGTATAGCAATATTCCCCCTGACATATTCAAACATCAAAACCTGGACTTTAGTATGCCAAATGTCCATTCAACCACATTCCTGGTCTTGATAAGTGCCTAGTTGTACTGTCTTCTGGCGCCATCGCAGATGCACAACTGGGGTTATGATCCATGGCTGCAATCCATATCCTTGGTCAGTTGAAAGTAGAAAAAATACACACTGTTAATAAATATGCACATTGTTACCGAGACATTCCTGTCCATGCGTGTAATGTGTACTGACTTACTCATACACATGTCTAACAGTATTTGACAATATGTATTACATAAACAGTTGACCACTGGTTTACCCATGTCTCTTCCAGTTCTCTGTGTCATTGAAAATGTGGAGCATGCCCTGATACTTTTGACACCTCTACGTGCTTGCTTTCATGTTTAGACAGTCGATAACTGTGATAATGATTTAGAAATGTTCTTGAGCTCTCTATGTTATGTTCACTTACTACATATGCAAAGTGACAAATCTGATTTTCGTCCCTCATTTTTATCCCTAGTTAGGTTGTAACAGTGTCAACATGTTTGACATATGTCCTTGTAAAAACAATTGATGTTGTTCCTTGCATACATGACATTGACACTTTCTTTGATTTTTTGACTTACTTTATTGTGGAAATTTGCTGTGTGCATGTGGTGTATTTCCATGATGTAACAACAGATAATTATATAATTTGTTGCCGGCCTTCAGCGAATGCTTTTTGTCAGACAAGTTGTCATGGTGCACTTGGATTGACAGATAGGCCTTGCAATGTGGGCCATCTTTAGGTACGACACACTGATGTTGCTACAAGTACCTTTTTACTACAGACCTGGATAACATACTTTAGTTTTTCACATGTTTCTGTATGTTTCTAACTAGTAGTGGATTCTGTACTTCTATGCCTAGATTTTGTCATCATTGATGTGGCAAGTGAATGTAGATATTGGTATCATGAGTACACTGTGATATATTGTCCTGGCTGCAATAACTGTATGTTAATTACTGAAGTATGACATGTTTGACGGCATTGTGTTTAACATTGATGGATTCATATGCAGAACATGTGGCCATCTAACACCACAAAACAGATGATCTTTCACATTAGTTACATATGTCAATGTGGCTTGATACCTATGTGTATGTGTGTACCTGGACTATCAGTATAGATGAGACATATGTGTGTTTTGTACTGTTATTACCACATTGTTACCCAATATTGACATTTACACATGAATGGGGTCTACACTTGCATTCCATAAAACAAATGGACTTTACAATTGCTGTTACCAATGTTGCTTAAGAAACTTTGGTCAACACACAAGTATACTGCCATGTGTGACACACTTACTTATGAACATAGGATTTGTTCACATTGCATTGTTTTTGTCACACTTATCTATGATGTACACTTTGTACTCATATTGACTTTTCTTGTGCACCATACATTTTTTGTATTGATTCATTAACCTGTTCCGTCCATTCACACAGTTTGAGATGATGCAAAACTACGCACAGATTTTCTGTCACTACTGCCATTGCAGGATTAGTGAGGGAATGACAGAATGGTAAATCATTGTCAATCAATCAATCAATCAATCAATCAATCATAGCATTTGTAAAGCGCACTACATACCCGTGAGGGTCTCAAGGTGCTGGGGGGGATGCTGCTACTGTTCGAAGAGCCAGGTCTTGAGGAGTCTCCTGATGGTTAGAAGGTCTTCGGTCTGCCGTAGGCGGATGGGGAGGGTGTTCCACATCTTGGCGGCGAGGTGGGAGAATGATCTGCCGCCGGCGGTCATTCTTCGGATGCGGGGGACGGTGGCGCGGGCGTGGTCTGCGGAGCGGAGCTGGCGGGCGGGGGTGTCGAGGCTGAGTCATCTATTGAGGTACGCTGGTCCGGTGTTGTGGAGTTTCTTGTGTGTGTGGGTGAGGAGCTTGAAGGTTATCCTCTTGTTGATGAGAAGCCAGTGCAGGTCTTTCAGGTGGGGTGTGATGTGGCTGTGGCGGTAGATCTCGAGGATCAGGCGTGCTGAGGCGTTCTGGATGCTTGGAGTCGTTTCAGGAGTTTGGCCGGGGCTCCTGCGTAGAGTGCGTTGCCATAGTCCAGTCTGCTGCTGACGAGGGCCTGGGTGACCGTCCTTCTAGTTTTGGTGGGGATCCACTTGAAGATCCTGCGAAGCTTGCGGAGGGTGTTGAAGCAGGGGGAGGAGACTGCGTTGACCTGCTTTGTCATGGAGAGTGTGGAGTCGAGGATGACCCCTAGGTTTTGTGCATGGTTGGTGGGTGTAGGGGGTGCTCCTAGTGCCGTCGGCCAACAGGAGTCATCCCAGGCCGAAGGGGTGGAGCCGAGGATGAAGACCTCTGTCTTGTCCGAGTTCATGTGATGGCCTTCATTCCTTCGTGGAGGTTGGTTTTGGCTGTGTGGGGTCCTTAGTGAGCGAGAGGATCAGCTGGGTGTCGTCGGCGTAGGAGATGATGTTTAGGTCGTGCTGTCGGGCGACGTGGGCGAGTGGTGCCATCTAGACATTGAACAATGTTGGGCTGAGAGATGAGCCTTGAGGTACCCCGCAGATGATCTCGTTGGCTTCGGAGCGGAAGGGGGGAGGAGGGCACTCTGGGTTCTCCCGGAGAGGAAGGAGGTGGTCCAGTCCAGGGCCTTCTCTTGAATTCCCGCATTGTGGAGGCGTGCTCTTAGTGTGCGGTGGCAGACTGTGTCGAAAGCAGCTGACAGGTCCAGGAGGATGAGGGCCGTGTTTTCTCCGTTGTCGAGCATGTTCCTGATGTCGTCGGTGGCGGCGATGAGGGCAGTTTCGATGCTGTGGTTGCTGCGGAACCCTGACTGGGATGGATCCAGGATGTTGTTCTCTTCGAGGAAGCTGGTCAGTTGTATGTTGACAGCCTTTTCGATGACCTTCGCCGGGAACGGAAGCAGGGAGATGGGTCGGAAGTTCTTGGGGTCCGCCTTGGGTTTCTTTAGTAGGGCGTTGATCTCTGCGTGCTTCCAGCTCTCCGGGAAGGTCACTGTCTCGAAGGAGATGTTGATGGTTTTCCGGAGGTGGGGTGCAATGGTGCTGCTGGCTTTGTTGTAGATGTGGTGGGGGCAGGGGTCTTCCGGGGATCCGGGAGTGGACGGTGTTCATGATCTTGATGTTGTCGTTGATGTTGGTCCAGGCACTCAGGCGGTTGGCGAGGGTGGTGGTCGTGGGAGCGGGGGTGTGGGCTGTTGCCGGGGTGGTGACGGCGTCGAAGGTGTTGTGGATGTCTGTGATCTTGCGATGGAAGAAGGTGGTCAGCGAGTCACACAGGTCTTGTGACGGTGGGATGTCGTTGGTGTTGGAGCTGGGGTTGGAGAGTTCCTTCACGATGTTGAAGAGCTCTTTGCTGTTGTGTGCGTTGTGGTCTAGGCGGTCTCTGAAGGCGGTCCTTTTGGCAGATCTGATGAGTTGGTGGTGTCGGCGGGTGGCGTTCCTATGGGCTGTGTAGCTTTCCGGTGTTCTTTCGCGGATCCAGTTTTTTTCTAGTTTTCGGCAAGTTCGCTTGGAGGCCTGGAGGTCTTCGGTGAACCAGCTGGCTCCTTGCTGGTGTGGGTGTTCGGGGGTTTCTTGAGCGGGGCGAGGGTGTTGGCGCAGTCGTTGATCCATTGTTTGAGTCTGTGGGCTGCAGCGTCTGGTTCGGTTGGGTCTGCGGGTGGGCTCTGGGCGAGGGCGGCGGTTGGCTGGTCCTCGGTGATCTTGCCCCAGCTGCGGCGAGGTATCTGCTGGGTGCGGTGGCGTGTGGTGGGTTTCCGGAAGGTGAAGTGGATGCAGCGGTGGTCGGTCCAGTGGAGTTCGGTGGTGCGGTCGAAGAAGACGTGGCTGCTCGCTGAGAAGATGGGGTCAAGCGTGTGGCCAGCGGAGTGTGTGGGTGCTGTGACGAGTTGTCTGAGTCTGAGGTTACCAAGGTTGTCGATCAGGGTGGAGGAGTTGGCATCATTGTTGTTCTCGAGGTGGAAGTTCAGGTCCCCAAGAAGGATGTAGTCCGTGGAGGCGAGGGCGGTAATGGGGTCGCTGAACTGCAGTCGGGGTCCTGGAGGTCTGTAGATGAGGGTGCCTCTGAGGGTAGTGTTGGGGTCGGTGTGGATCTGGAAGTGCAGGTGTTCGTCGGTGCTGAGGGTGTCGTCGGCATGTGTCGAGATTTTGAGAGTATTTCTGTGGACGATGGCAATTCCTCTTCCTATTCCGTTGGTGCGGTCCTTGCGGGTGATCTTGTAGCCTTCCAGGATGGCTATGGCGATGTCAGGTGCTGAGGAGGGGGTCAGCCAGGTCTCAGTCAGGAAGGCGACATCTAGGGCGTTGGTGTCGAGTAGATTCCAGAGTTCGACGGCGTGTTTGCGGGCAGAGCGGGATGCTGGTGAAGCTGCAGTTCCGGCAGGAGAAGGGTCCTTGGGTGCGTTTCAGGGCGGCCAGACAGCAGGTGCGAGATCGTCCGGCGTTGAGTGTGTGGAGAGTGCTAGAGCCGTAGCGGAGGCGGGTGTCGTGGTGTGTGTGGGGTCCAGGGTTCCTGGTGCTGGGCGCGGTCCAGTCACGGACGGGCGCAGACGGGCTTGCATTAGGCGTGTCATCAGCGCGCCAGCTGCGCGCCTGCTTGTGCATCCGCTGCGCGGCCGCACAGGGTTCCAGCATATATGGGGAGGTGGGAGGGAGGAACAGCTGGGAGGCGGGAGAAGCAAATGGGCAGTAGTCAGTCAGAGGGGCGGCGCCGCAGGGGACACAGCAGCGGGAGAGACGAGTGGCACAGAAGGCAAAAAACGGGGCACAAGGAAGGGGGAAACAGTGGCACAGAAGGCAAAAAACGGGACACAAGAGGGGGAAAACAGTGGCACAGAAGGCAAAACACAGGGCACAACGAGTGGGTAAACAGTGGCACAGAAGGCAAAAAAACGGGTCACAAGGAGGAGGAAAACAGTGGCACAGAAGGCAATAAAAACGGGGCACCATAACGGAAGAAACACACTTACCAGCGAGACCTCAGCAGCGGCAGGGGCACACAGGCAGAGCTGTGCAGAGGAGGAGCGACCTACCTGGAGGGGTCAAGGGTCGCTCTCCTCACTGCGCAGCGGCCGGCCTATATGGGGAGGTGGGAGGGAGGAGCAGCTGGCAGGTGGGAGGCGAGAGCAGCAAAAGGGCAGTGGGCAGTGAAGGGGGCGGGGCCGCAGGGGACACAGCGGCTGGGGAAACGAGTGGCACAGAAGGCAAAAACGGGGCACAAGGAGGGGGAAAACAGTGGCACATAAGGCAAAACACAGGGCACAAGAGGAGGCAAAACAGTGGCACAGAAGGCAAAAAACGGGGCACAAGAGCGGGCAAAACAATGGCACAGAAGGCAAAAAACGGGGCACAAGATGGTGCAAAACAGTGGCACAGAAGGCAAAAAAGGGGCACAAGAGGGGGCAAAACAGTGGTACAGAAGGCAAAACACGGGGCACAAGAGGGGGTAAAACAGTGGCACAGAAGGCAAAAAACGGGGGCACAAGAGGGGCAAAACAGTGGCACAGAAGGCAAAACACGGGGCACAAGAGGGGGCAAAACAGTGGCACAGAAGGCAAAAAAACAGGGCACGACGAGGGGGTAAACAGTGGCACAGAGGGCAAAAAATGGGGCACAACGAGGGGGTAAACAGTGGCACAGAAGGCAAAAAAACGGGGCACAACGAGGGGGTAAACAGTGGCACAGAAGGCAAAAAAACGGGTCACAAGGAGGAGGAAAACAGTGGCACAGAAGGCAATAAAACCAGGGCACCAAAACGGAAGAAACACACTTACCAGCGAGACCTCAGCAGCGGCAGGGGCACACAGGTGGAGCTGTGCAGAGGGGGAGCGACCTACCTGGAGGGGTCAAGGGTCGTTCTCCTCACCGCGCAGCGGCCGGCCTATATGGGGAGATGGGAGAGAGGAGCAAATGGGAGGTGGGAGGCGGGAGCAGCGAATGGGCAGTGGGCAGTCAAGGGGGTGGGGCCGCAGGGGACAAAGCGGCTGGGGAAACGAGTGGCACACATGTGTCCACATGTTGCAGTACCTTATTCCCACAATGTGCACATGGCACTAGGGGCCAGATGTTTGGCAAAGTGGGGCAGGGTAGCAAGTCACCTTGCTGCACCTCATTGCATCACTGGGAATGGGCAGGCCACATTCCTGTCCTTTCACTCTGCACCTACGCACAATGGGGTGCATGCACAAACACAGGCACCCTTGCACCATGGTGCAAGGGTGCCTGCGTTGCATGCAGAATTGTTTTAGTACAGGAAGGAACACCCTCCTGCACATCTACAATCCTTAGGGGCGTATTCCTCTATCTATGTGTGCCACAGAATGCAGCACACATAGGAAGTGGAAGTGTCTTGGATGACTACAGTTATTTATCTTTGTTACACATCACCTGGGGAGGCATATATTGTTGAGGCATGCCCAGGTTTACCTAGTTTGGTATGCATGACATTTTTTTTTTTTTTACATATATTTTTATTGCAGAGTCAAAAATAAAACCATTCAATAGGCCAACCTACACACTTATGGCCTCCCGACAGTCAACATGACAGTATTAAATTACACAGCCATTTAGCCCACATCCCGGAGGCTGGGCGGCGCTGCAAAGTCTCATTCTTCGGGAAATGCCTCAGTGTGTGCCCTGTCCGGGCTGCAGGTCAGGTATGTCATGTAAAATCTGCTTTTATCCTACAACACCCCTCCCCCCCGCACCACCATGCCCCAGGCTGCCCTTATGGTCGCACCCTGCAGGACTAACCTATCCCTTCTCTGGGCCCCTCTGGTTGATATATTGCAGCACGGTACTAACCTCCCCACTCCAAGAACACTCCCTCACCACCCCCCCCCCCCATAACTGCTGCTAATGCGGGCTCTCAGAATCTACCACAGCTCCGAGGCACGTCATCCATCAGGATATTCAGACAATCACGCACCTCACATGGAATCTCCGTCCAACTCTAGTCTTCCTCTGCATCGTCTGTGGTATAGTCCCGTAACGCCTGTACCACCAACTCCCAGGACCGTGCCCTGTCCAGACTTTTCTCGTTGCCCGTTCTAGTTGCCTGACGTAACTGAAGCACACTCTCGCAGCCCGACCACCTCAACAGCTCATTCTTCCATCTCCTCACCGATGGGCCTTCCCTAGACTTCCAATGCCAGGTTATTTCACGCTGCGCCAGTATGACCCCCAAATCAATGAATTTGCTCGTCACTTTAGTCTTCTTGGTATGCGGGAACCAGAGGAGCATGCACGCAGCCATATCAAAGTCTATCTCTCTGTCCGTAACAGCATTCAGAAGTTCACCGACTTCCAGCCAGTAGTCCCCTAAATTCGGGCAGCCCCACAACATGTGATCAAGATCTACCTCCGGCTCCAAGCACCGCGGACACATGGCATCAAGCACCTGGAAATGCCGCCGTAACCTCTCCGGAGTCAAGTATGCCCTATGGACTACGAAAAAATGCACCTGCTCAAACCTCGCATTCCTCGTCCCTTTCCAGGTCCTATGCAACAACTGGCCCCATACCGCGTCCGGTATTTGTTTACCTATGCTGACCTCCCATCGCGATTTTAGCGCCAGCAAGGGTGCCAGCCCCTCATTCAACATTCTGGTATGGAGGCATGTCACTGCCTTAACGGTGCCCGCCGCCATTACCACATATTGGCATGCCATGGTCACCTCCGGCTCCGCCAGCCCTCCCCCCCAGTATCTCTGCAGCGCCGTCACCACCGCTGCATGTAGTAAGAAGGTTCCGTCCGGTAAGCCAAATCGTTCCTGTAAAGTCTGATACGGCACCAGTGTCCCGTCCATGTAGAGGTCACCTACCATCTGTAAGCCCAGCTCTTCCCACGTCAACAACCTGGACCAATCACCCCCATGCGGTAGCGCGGTCAACATTCCCAGCGGTATCTCCGGCGCATACGGCCGGGTTTTTTTAGCCCTTTTTAGGCTCCTGTTCCAACATAATTTGAGCGTCTTTTCCTCTATAGCAAGATCCTTCATGTCCCGTTTCTGTTGCAGGACTATGGACGATAAGACATGCCTCTGAATGCCAGTCCCGCTGTCACGATCCGGACCCCTGAACACCCTGGCCACGTTATCCGCCAGATAATATAACTCGAAGTCGGGAACGGCCATGCCCCCCTCGCTTTTGGGTCGAGTCAGAGTAGTCAGTGCTACCCTCCATCGACCGTGGCCCCAGAGGAAGCCGGTTACCAATGTCTTCAATTCTCTAAAGATTCTTTGTGGGATCCACACTGGCAGTGTCCGGAAATAATAAAGTAACCGCGGGAGTGCCACCATTTTCAGCAGTGCTATCCGACCCAACACGGACAATGGGAGAGACGCCCAGAACTCCATGCAACCCTTTAGTGCTCGAATACAGCGCTCCACATTCCCCTCTAAGAGGTCCTCAGCGGCGTGGTAGATGCACACCCCCAGGTAAACAAAACAGGAGGGTTCCCATACCACCGGCCTCGTGAGCTGCGGGCAGGGCGTAGCCTTCCGTAAGGGGAACACACATGTCTTGGTCCAGTTCACCTTGAGACCTGACAGCCTCCCGAACCTGCCCAGCATGTCTACCGCGCCTTCCAGAGCTCTTCCAGAATCCGCCAAGTACAATAACAGATCATCAGCGTATAATGATATGTAGTGCGAATCAGGCCCCAGCGCGATCCCATCATATACAGTTCCTGACCTTGCCTGTGCCGCCAGTGGCTCCATCGCCAAAGCGAATAACAGAGGAGACAACGAACAGCCCTGCCGCGTGCCCCTACACACCGAATAAGCTGAAGATACTATGGGCCCTAGCCGCACTCGCGCCGTCGCTGACGAATAAAGCACTCTCGTCCAACTCCGAAACCCCTCCCCTAGTCCAAACTTCTGTAACACACCATCCAGGTACTCCCATTCTAAGCTATCGAATGCCTTTTCGATATCGACTGCCAATACCACTGGATCCCACTCCGCTGCAGTGGCGACATCAATGACCCCGACCAGTCTACGAATATTCATCGACGTGCTCCTGGTCGGGATGAATCCCGCCTGATCCCCATGCACCAAGGTGGTCATCAGTGGAAGGAGCCTAGAAGCCAAAATGCGACTCAGGACCTTATAATCCACCGTTAACATAGACAATGGACGGTAAGAGGTCACGTCTAACGCTTCCTTACCGGGTTTCAACAGCGGAACCACCAGCGCTTCCCTCATGGAGTCTGGTAGCCGCCCCAACCGTTTCGCCTCCGCATAAACAACCAGCAGTCTGGGCGCCAAGATATCCACAAACCTGGCGTAGAATTCAATCGGGAACCCATCCACCCCTGGGGTTTTATTCCGCGCCATATGTTGAATCGCCCCCCGTATCTCTGCTAAAGTGATGGGGTCCCCCAGGTCTTTCGCCTCCTCTGCATCCAACAACGGTAAAGGGATCGGGTCCAGGTATTCACCTATCTCCGAAGACCCCGCCACCAGGTGGCTTGAGTACAGTCCCCTATAGTAGGATGTGAACCGCTCTAAGACCGCCGATTGAGAATAAACCACTTCCCCATCTTCGCGTCTTATACTCATGATCGGACCTCCCCTAGGCACCGGATCGGCCAGCCTGGCAAGAAGTGTGCCCACTTTATCCCGTTCGTCATGCACTTTAACAACATACGACTTATAGTCATAACTACGCAGTCTTTCCGTCTCAGTCGCCACCGCCTCTTTAGCCTGCAACAATTGGTCCTGCAATTCTGGCCTCTCGGGTCTTCGCTGTTCTAGCCCTCTCAGCACCACCTCCGCTTTCGCAAGGCCATTCAGCACCGTACCTCTCACACTCAGAAACCTACTCATGCATACCCCTCTCATCACCACCTTCATTGCATCCCACTCAATCGACCTCGTGGCTGCTGTGCCCGCATTGTCTGTAAAGTAGCTATCAAGGCCCTGGCGGATCGAGTCGCTGAACACCGGATCTTCCAGTGTATCAGGACGCAAACGCCAAGACGGAACTGCCGATCTCGGCAGTTGCCACTGCATGGAGATCAGCAGGGGATTATGGTCCGAAATGGTCCTGGACAGATATTCAGCATGAGTCACCACACTTGCCAATGAGCCGCCACACACCACTGTGTCCAATCTAACATGTAGGTTGTGCAACACGGAAAAATAAGAGTAATCCCTGGTCTCAGGATGTTGTGCCCTCCAGATATCCAACAATCCCCACCTGTCTTGCCAATCCCGCCTGTGGGTCGCCAGCCGGCGAACCGGGGAGTCCACTAGAGGTGGGTGCGACCTATCCAACATCACATCAGAGATGGAATTAAAATCCCCCGCCAGTAAAATAGGGCCTGCTAAATAATACGCCAGTGAGCGCGATAAATCCTCAAAAAACCGAGCTTGATCAGAGTTGGGGGCATATATGTTACACAGCACCACCTCTCTACCACAGAGACGCCCCTCGACCGCTACATACCTTCCCTCCGGATCTATTCTCTGGCTCGTGACTTGAAATGGCGTACCCGCCCTTACCCATATCAATACCCCTCTGGCGAATGCCGAGTATGTCGTGCCAAATATCTGGCCTCGCCATCTCTTCTGTAATGCCCCGCACTCCTTCTTGGTCAGGTGAGTTTCCTGAAGCATTGCGATCTGAACTCCCCTTCTTACCAAGTAGGCATGCACCTTATGTCGTTTTATCATCGTACGAATACCACGGACATTCCATGTGATACATTTCAAGTTAGGTAACGTCCCCATAGAGTGTTGTTCTACACAGTGGCGCTAGCCAATAAATGAGTCCCGCATTGCAGCAATAAAACAGGTTTGGTATGCATGACATGAGTCATAAACCATTGGAGCTGCATGGATAAGCTCACACAACACACATGGTAAACCTCTCTTGCACACCATAATGCAACACAGCATTTGACACTGTGTTGCATTACTCCAGATTTTTAACGCCATTTATTCTCACATAAAGTAGCTTTGCGTGACTTTAAAAATCTGGGTTAAGTGTTTGCATCACACAATGCACGGTGCAAGTATGAGACACATCTCTCATACTTATGACCCTAGCTCCATCGACAGGCACAGAGATGGCTATTATGTCATACATTTCTAACTTTGAGTTGATATGTTGTATACTTCAGTTTTCCTTACCACAAAGTAGACCATTGTCAGACTTCCGCGCTGAACATGGAAAAACTCCTCAGGATCAGTGCGACGAACAAAGTGGTCCACCTCTTGATATCCCCAATTCCGCCTGCCGGAATGGCATGTAGTTTTACGGTGATCAAGTGAGGGAAAAGGGATGAGATAGGGAACAGCAGGGAAAAGGATTAATACCTGAAAAAAGAACAAACAATGGTTATCAAAGGAATACAGGCTACACTTATAAGAGTCTAGCTAGATATGTAATCAAATTATCTCAGACACTTGCAGGGCTTCTTCAAATCAACAGCATTCAATATCTAACTACTGGAGCTAGAAGGTTTTATTCCTGCATAAACCTATAGAAAGAGACATAGTAAACATATATACACCACAGAAAAACCTTATAAAGAAATCGTTCACACCACAAGCCTAAGTACATACCCATAAAAAGTATAAACAGGGAAAAAGAGAAAAAAAAATGTCTTAGAACAATCTTCCTTGTTTATACAGGTAATTATTTCTTAACTCCATTCCATTGAAAAACATTCCATGGACAACTTATTAATTTCAAATAATAGGTCGTAACGTCGAAAAAAAAGGCAGAACTCGTGAGAGTACAAGGGTAACATCACTCCTTCAAGCACATTGAATGTATGTTCAGTAATGTGATCCTTTGACTGCTGTTCAAAACGCACCGCAGTATAAGGACACGATGCTTCAAGCAAAATCAAATAAATGACAACAGTTAGTAGTTTGCCAATTGTCACTGAGGATAGGGCAAAGACAACAATATAACCCCTATCAGGAATCGGGGAAATGGTGAGTGAGTACACGAAACTGTGAAGAAGATGAGAGCCAGAGCGTCTTGCTCCCGGCGTACCTGCATGCATCCCAGCATTACAGCTGGCGACTCTGAATGTCTTCCTCTATGGACCGGAGCACTCAAACAATAGTGCTCCCTAACCTCATCGCTGCTTGAGAGTTTCCCCTGCTGTGCTGGACAGCAATAAAAACGGGTGGAGTCATGACGACCTCAGCTCGTCATAAGCACACGAGCACTGTGCTGCATGACGAGCTGAGCTCGTCATGAGCATGGAAGGGGCTAAAGGCACGACAGGTGTATAGACAAAGAGACGAATGTGTCTCTTACCGCTGAAACCATTCCCGCAACAACTGCACTTCCCAAAACAAATTACACACGCCAGCCGACGTGCAGCGCGTCTATAAATATCCATGATTCCTCAACCTCAGAACTACCACTCTCCCATTGATTCATGGGAATTATAGGCATAACAAAAAAACACCCAAAAAGAATCATCTCATTTTTATTTTCTTTCATACTCCATGTGCTAATCACTGTATGCATTTCCTAGGACTGCAATGAAGGAGTTCCAGGGGGCAGTTCCTGACAGCCATTCCCATATCGGCCATTCTGTAAGCACTCATTGATGATACTGTGCTCGAAGATGTAAGCATCAAGTGCACTTCCAGGTATTTGGCCAGCACAGTAGTGAACATCCCCAGATGGTCCTTGATGGCCTGGACGTTGATGGAGTAGGTGTGCTTCCAGTTGCGGTACAGTTGGGATGTTTCGGCAGGGGGAACCAATTGTACATGTGAGCAATCAATGGCACCTAAGACCTGGGGAAATCCTGCAATGGCATAGAAGTCTTGCTTGGTGTCCATCTGTTGTTGTTGGGTTTTAGAGAAGAAGAGGTACTGGGGTGTGAGCCTGATGATGGCATCCAAGACATAGGGTAGAAAGGTAGAAAATGTTGGCTGTGATATTCCTGCCACCATGTCTGTTGTGGTCTGAAAGGAATTTGACCTGTGGAGGGATATTCTTGGGGCTAGCAGTTGGTGGCTGGAGACTTGGCCCAATCTTATGGAGCAGTTGGATATTAGACTCCCTCCTGAGTCTGTAGAATTTGATGACCTCCTCCTTCCTGAGGTCAATGAAGGATATACTCTGCGGGAACACACGCTCCCTTCTCCTTCACTGCCTATGTCGTGGTGTCTTTGTGACTCCCAGCTGCAGAATGACCACCTCCATGGCGTACTTGAGCGTGCCAAAAAATTGTGCTGTGTGGGTTGTCTTTTTCTACAACAGACACTGCATCATTTCCTACGCCTGGGTTACCGATGTGCAAGAATTTTGACTCATTTCAGCATTTGCGCGCCGCTTACTGACTATGCGTCAAACATTGAAATTCCCATAAATGTAACTACATTGGATTTACATTAGTATTTGTGTCGGAATGCCTAACTTTCATATTTTAATTTGTGAGTGGCTCAGCTGGTTTAGTTTAGTGGTGCAGCCTTTTCCGATGGGAAGTCCAAACATTTAAAATTTTATAAAATATGGAGTACTGTTTGCACCACCATCGCGTCAAAAATAGTGACGCAACACCAGCGCAAGCTTCTCATAAATATGCCCAACAGTTTTGACTACAGGATAACACTCAATTTCCTAACAAAAAGGTACTGCAAAAGCAAGGTAACTAATTTTGTAAATCCACAGTTTAATATGTACTTATATTGTATTTCATGATACCATGTACCTGTTTCCACTGAGAAGCAATAGAGGTGACCAGAAGACGTGTAGTAGTAAAGTGGGTTTATTTAAGGCTGTTTTGGATGGGACTTTTTTCTTCTAGTATAACACTTATTCATCTAAAATATCTCCCTTGTTAGTATTGCCATTACAAAAGCTGCAGTGGTGGAGAGTTTAATTCTGCCATAGCTAGACAAACAAATACATGTTTTAATTACTTTTGGGGCTTTCCTAAAGTCTCTACATAAATGGGGTGACACAATGTACGTTCCTATTCCTCAAAGCCTACAGAGTTATCAATTGGCCAAACCTAAATCGTGTACATAATGGCTGGGTAGCATCCCACATGCAAGTAGATAGACATTCCACCACACAAATGCAATAGCCGGCATCATGCATATGGCAATTTATCCTTTAATTATGACATAACAACCTTCCTCCAATAGTTTCTCTAACCATTTAAACATCTGAATTTAAACACACTGGGCGTGGTGTTAATATTTAAATAAACATTCCTTAGATTTAGTAAATCTAGTCACACATTAAAAAGTAACATAGTTATTAGAAGCAGTAGAACTCATTGGCTGGATGTCTTTGTTCAGGAGCACTGGGTGAGTGTTAGTTGCCCCTCTACACAGTCTAAAGCACCAATTTAAACCACGAGCTAATACACCACTCCAGCACAATGCCAACCCATGCTCTAGTCTGACCACCTCAGTTGTAGCCCAGTGTTGTACCCCCAAATCCTTTCACAGGATGCTTACTCTACATTGTCTATTGGATGCTTCATCTCGGGAAGCCAGAATAATTCACCATAAAAGACGACGTGAAGAATCTACCTACCTTAATCATGGGGACATTTTGACCCACTGACCCACACTCCTCTTGAAATCCATATCCAGTCTCAGGATGAAGGGAAAAAAGGAGGCATCTAGGTCTAATGGCGCCCAACACGAACACAAGAAAACACAAACATTTCAATGGTGTAGCCTTGCCTAGACACATGCCTCCATTCACCAGAGAAGCACATGCTTGTGTCATTATCACAAACAAGGGGATTAACACAGTTATACCCAAGCAAGGAGATTAACAAAATGACAATGCTGCACAGAAAGCTGGTAATTATAACAACCCTTTAAGGTTAGTGATGTGATGTACCCAGCTGATCTGCATGTGGTACAATCGTTTAAATGGCATGGTACCTGAGCTTCTGTTACCTGAAGGTGAAAACTGCAAATACAAATAAAAGGAACTCAGAAAGGTTGCAGGGGCACATGTGTTTCTTAAACAGTGACTCCAAACAAAGTGAAAATATCAATGACAATAGGTTGGATCTTCCCTGATGTGAAGGTGAGTAATGTTGTATGGCTGTAGTCATTATGACTTTGATATGGAAATGTCACTCTCTTTAACACTCAGTGCAGTTTATTTACCCAGAAAATAATGGCATAACATATATTCTACTTATTTCTGCATCTCGCTTCAGTTAATTTTAGGTTTACCTTTTCCCGTAGCTATGTGTGAGTGTTCATGCATGGAGCTATGTGTCTGAAGCAGGAGTAGCCTCAAGCAGTGCACAAGGCAAGCCACCTGTTTGGAGACCGTGAAGGAACTGTACCAAGAAAGGATGATCGCTGGGGACTGCTGTTCCATTGGCTGCCCAACATGTACCGGAACACACGTGTGTAATTTTATAGAGAAGTCAGTTGAGTTGAACCTGAAATCTGGTCTCTGAGGCAAAAAAGCCAAGTTGGAATGCTGCCCTAGGGGAGCCTTGTGCTTTCCACCACAATGCCAAGCTTGACATGAGTGGCAGGACTTCAGTCATCATCTTTTGTTGCAGTGACCATGAAAGGTTCAGGGCCTTCACCCAAGAGGAAAGATGATGTCAACTGGACCCTATGACTGAGTGGCGTGCAGCTTCCCAAGGCTTTCGGATTCTGCAAGCCCATCTGCACAGAGGATGGAGAGGCATTGGTGGACTAGAGCCCACTGAGTCTTTAAACAGGCAGTAAAGGGATACAATGCATAGAGTCACCATACTTGACTACCAACCCCACGGGCGAGGTCCAGGCTACTGAATTGGATTGGATGTTAGTCCACTGTAGAAAGGGAGACTTGACCTTATCTACAAGCCTTACACTTTCCTGGCAGAAAATTGAGCCAGAGGCCATCACTTAGGTTGACTCGAAATGATTAGAGGGTTATAGACGTCATACCTGTTCACATAACGTAGTCCCTGCCTCACTGTTTGCTTAGCTCACAGCAGTCACAGAGGAAACATATTGGGTTACCCTCCCCAAGATGCAGAAAGATGAGAAGGTTTGCTATTTTCTCTGTTTGTGTGTAAGCCATTAGGGCCAGTGAGAGTGTGGGATACATTAAGATTGTTTGTGGGTTCCCTTTGTGAGAGGTTTATCAGGGGTGTAGCTTGGTCAGTAACATTGGTAGAAAAGGGGGGGACATTCAGATTTTCCGACAATCACACAGACGTATAAGGATAAAATGCATTATACAAGGGCAGGGTGCGTGAGAGGAGCTTATGGGGCAGTGGAAGAAGGTAGGAATGCAGAGTTGTAGGGGTACTAAGTGAGGGATTCAAAACAGAGAAAGGGAGAGTGTGTGTATTTTTGTCTGCGTGTATGTAAACATTCCTGGTGAAATCCGGAATCCACCTCACAATACCCGGCTGAAATCACCTATACCCAAATATTTACCAGAATATAAATGTATTAAGGGGGTGTAACACCCCAAACTCTCCCCTGAAGCTATGCCCTTGGGGTTTATATCCGGCAGTTCCTAGCTTTCCAGAGAACATTGGTTGTTCTTAATCATACTTGCCCTGCAGTGACATGGGTTTGTGCGCAAAAATCACAGACATCTTTGCATTTGTAATTTGGTAGGACAGATGTTGGGGGACTTCCTGAACTCCCAACCATGATAACTGTTTAGCAGGATGTACCATTATGTCGTCAGAGCACATGATACACTTTATTTTAATTTATTTTATTGTATGTGGGCCTCACACATACCGCTTCCACTTGAGGGCTGTACATCGTGTATCAGTGGAGAACTACCGTTCGGCAAAGAAGTCATTGCTGAGATGTGCGTGCGTCACTAGACAACAAACCCAGATGGCCTGAGGTGTGGCAAAATGCCATCTTTAAGCAGTTTAGGAGGACTTCGGGGGTAGTTCCTTTCACATTTTAAAGTGATGAAGTGCACAGTGTGCTTTGTTATTTGCTCTCGGCATAGTACTGTTTTTCAGATGTCAGAAGTTAATCCACTGGGCTGCGTCATAACTGAAGAACTGCACGTGCTCTGGAGACTCATGATCACTTACCACTTAAAGGAGCAATGCGGTGAAACCCTGCAGGGAAACCAGGGCGGACTGGGACGAAAAGCAGCCCTGTCTAAACTGTTCAAACCAGCCCGCGCCCTTCCTCTCTCATCTCTTTCTCCTGCACGTTTTCCTCTTCCTCTAACAAAGCCCTCCTGTGCCTTCAGTAATTATGTGGAATAAGCGGCAGAGGAGCAAGCAGGGGCCCTCTAGTTCCAAAGGGTTCAGCGAACCGCAGACATATGTACTTACTACCATTCTTATGTGAGTTTAGAGTTTATCTGTTTCGTATCTTTTATGTAATTCATGTAGTCTGAAGTCCTTATGTAATGTAACTGGTTCTATTGTAAAGCGCTCTGACACCTTTGGGTAAAGTTTGCGCTACATACAGGGCCGGACTGGGAAACACAACCGGCCCTGGCAAAGTGCTTGGCCGGCCCCCCCTTCCCCACTCGGTTGGAGGTGCCGCCGAGCTCTTTGCCGGGGCCGGTTTTCGGCCGATTTTGGTACGGGGCGATTTTGCAGCTATGCTGCAAAAACGGCCCAAAGCCCCCACCCAAAGCCCCCACCCGTGCGGCGCACCGGGGGAGTGCCCGTTGCCTGATATGGCCAGTCCGGCCCTGGCTACATAAAAAATGCATGAATAAATAAACCGGGAAAAGAGGCCCTGGAATAAACAGGCTGTCCAGCTCTGGAGGCAATGGGAATACTGTTGATGCTGGCTACTGGATGTGGGTAAGGAACAATGCACGCCCCTCCCTACTACGTAGTGGAAATTAGAAGGTAACCAGAGGTGAAAAAGACAGAGTTATGTCAGATGAGAGAGAGAGAGAACCAATACCGAAGTTCCAAGACATCTCGAACCACCGGCCCTGATCTCTTTTTCCCTCCTCTCTTGCCTCTTTTCTCTTTTTGCCCCTTTTCCCTCCGTGTCCCAGCAGCTGCTCGTCCACTGTGACCTCGCCCCTTGCAGTGCCGCTTCCTGCTTTTCCACATCCCAGCTTTCCAGCCCTCCCACTACTTATGGCGGCCACTAAATAGCCGCACACAGCAGGCATGCTGCTGGCACACTGAAGGTGAGCCAATGACAAGCCCGGCTGTGCCTGGACTGTGCCCAGCTCCACATACTCTGGTTCTCGGACCATCAACTGCTACAATGCCAGTACATTCCACGCCCTCAACACCAGATGCCATACCGTCTGCCACCAGGCATTGCTGAAGGACACCCCGGGCCCTGTTTCCTGCCAGAACTGCAGCTGCACCTTCGCCTGTCATCACACACCAGCCCCACCCACCACACAACAGAGAAAGACTGGACCCGACTGCCTCAAGTGCATCTTGCTCAACACACATTCACTCCAAAAGCACACCGTGGAGATCTGGAACCTGCATGACTCCGTCGACCACAACATCACCTTCCTCACGGAAACCTGGATGAACTCCACCTCTGCGCAGGACATCTGCACCGCCATCCCGGACAGCTACAAGATTATTCACAAGGACTGCATCAACAAACCAGAGGGAGACATCGCCATTGTACACCACAGCACCCTCCGCCTTACCACCCATGCGGTCGACCACTCAGCCAACATGGAGCACCTCCACTTCCAAGTCCAGACTAACCCACCCTCTGTGGCACCCTCATCTACAGAACCCCCCCACAGACGCTGCCCACCATTCAGCGAATCCATCATCGACTTCATTGCACCCCACACTCTTTCCTCCATGGAATAGATCTGTCGAGCCTGCCATGTTTAATGGGCGGGGCACAGCAGGGAAGGAGTATAAGACTCCCCTGCTGCTGCACTAGAGCGCTTCGCATTTGAGAGTTCAGGGTGAATTCCGCTGCTGGGTTACCTGTAGTGGCTCTTCCGGGGCTGCCCCGTCCTTTTCAGGCTTGGCGTTCTCTCCATTTCCCGTTGCGGACTGGCGGTGTCTTCAGTGCAGCCCCTGCCTTTTGGTGCAGTTCCTGGTTCCTGGACCTCTCCGTCTCCCGTTGCGGGCCAGTGGTGTCTTCAGTGCATCCCCTGCCTTCTGGTGCGGTTCCTGCTTTCCAGACTCCTCCTTCTCCTGTCGCGAGCCGACGGTGTCTTTGGTGCAGCTCCTGCTTCTGGGTGTGGTTCCTGTTTCTCTTCATCTCTCTCCTTCTGGCACGACCCCAATGGCGTTCTTCAGCGGGGTTTTTGCCTCCGGCTGCGACTCATCCTTATGTTGCAGCTCACCTGCTAAAACAAAAAAAAAGGAACAAAGAAAATTAGCCAATAGAACGGTATGGTGTTACAAGAAAGCAGTACTTACCTTTGTAGTGCTCTATCGTCCCTGAGGATCTGCCTTTTCTCTTGTTTTGGTACCTACATGGAATTTTCCTGGAAAAGACAAAACAATCGATTTTAGTTAGAATCCCTGATGTTAAGGAATCCAGGTTTTCCTTTTAGTTAATGGTTGAAGAATGTGCTTACCTGCTTACAGAGAGTGTGTCCCAGGTAATTTAGGTGGGTACCATATCAAAGCCTGAAAATATTTCATTGCCATCGTCTTTTGGGGCTCAGAATTCATTGCTCTTTTGTTCTTTCTCCTTAGATAAGATTAAGTGAATATTTGACAAGACAACTTAAAGTCATTACCGAACTAAAGATAAGATTCACTCAGGTAGGGAGAGAGCCAACAATCATTAATACTCCATTGTTTTCTTTCCTTTATTGCATCATATACTTAATACACCTTTACTTTGCATTTAGGAACCACCTGATTGACTGACCATTAGTCTAAGAAGAAACATTGAGGGACGATTGTTTTGTTTACTCATATTATTTCACTAGTTACCATTGTTGTTTTGACACTAGTTGGGCGCAACTGGTGAAAAGGGGAGGTTGAGTGACTTCATCTTGCATGTCGTTGCTGCGAATATATAGGTAAGAGTTTTGCTAGATTTGAAAACATCTTTCTTGGCGACCTCAACTTTCACCTGGACAACTCCAATGACAAAAACACCTTGTCCCTGCTGGAGAACCTCACCACTGTCAGACTCAAACAACTGACCAGCTCCCCAACCCACTCAGCAGAACATATGCTCGACCCCATCTTCTCTACCAATGACATCATCTTCAGTCACACCACTGAGATCATGTTGACCAACCACTGCTGCGTCCACTTCTCCTTCACCAAACCTACTGTACACCACCACACCCACCACTACCCTAGCAGAAGTTGGAACAAGGTCACCGAAGAACAGCTCACCACCTCCCTCAACTAACAAAACTAGGATGCCAATACTGATAAGGGAACATTCATCATCGATCAATGTACATCCTAAACAAGAAAGAGAATTCAAGAAAGGGTATTGGCTACTTAATAGCTTTTTATTAGAAGCAATTTCTGATAGATTTCAAAATTCAATACATAGTAAAAAAAGTCTACTTTTTCCAATATACAAATAAAGCATAAATATATTCAACAAGCATACAATCATTCATTCAAAGAAACAGGCATATCACAAGTAACCAGATTGGATTCATACACTCACATAAAGAAAGGTATTTTATGAACATATCCAATAGTACACTAAACAAAGAAAAGCCACAGTCTACATATGATTTCCAAAAATTATAAAGGAAATTATTCCATAAAGTACATTCCTATGTCTCTAGCAAATTTGTTCGAGTTCATTATGAGTTAATACTAGAAGGTAATGTACAAAACTGGGAGCTCCAGGTTAAACTGGTTGGGAACCCGGATGCTCATGTAGACCAAATGTGGCAAGGCCTACGCGTTTCGAATCCCGCTGGAATTGTTGGGGATTCTCCTCAGGGCCTAGTGTAGAAATCTGAAGCAATATAAAAAAATAAAAAAAGAGAGAAACATCAGTGATGCCAATTGTTTTTGAGTTTTGCAGAAACACTTAGGATACACCTGGAGCACAACTTTGCGATACAACACTCAGTCCGATCATAGGCTTACCAATGTCTTTCAAAGTTCCTAGGCTAGTACTAGATGGACTAACTAGTCATAAAGGATCCTGTCCTGCAAGGTGTGCAGGCCTGTTTGACCATTATGTATAAAAGCTGAAGGCAATATACTGACAAAAATTTTTAACGAAATTTTTCATTTTTAATTTTTAATTTTTAACCGCTAAGGGATTCTACTCACCTGTTGTTTACTCAAAAGTAGCGTTTCTAGTGGCGGAAAATATCTGAGCGCCGGAATCAACTGGCTTTAGAGTTGATGTGCAAGAGGTTACCTGGGAAAGAACATTCTCAATTAGGGCTGTTGTAAAGTATTGAAGTGGCAACCAAATCAATTAAGCACCATAAATACTAGATCTCTTACCCCTAAGAAAAATTCGATTGTGTACCAGGGCAGGAAGATAAAATTCACGGAAGCGGTGGACAGAATTCTGGACTGTGGAAGCAGAAGGGAGGACAGATATATTAACATTCGACACCGTGCTGGGTTCTAAACGTCTCACTTGCCGTTTATTCGTTCAAATACTGATGTGCAAGTAGACAACCTTAACTCATGCCAGGAACCTGGCGGCACTCTATGCTAACAGTCAATCTTTAATAAATCCGGAGACTGAAAGCAAACACGCAAGGAAATAGAGCAGGTGCAGGTAAGTATTTATTAAGATCGAGGGTCTTACCAGTGTGGATGAATCAACGAACTTAGCCCCCTTAGATAGTGCGGTTAGTGTTGCCTTGGTTGGAGCCGAACTGGTGGGGCAAGAGGAAATGGAAAATATCAGAAAGGTCCCTAGTCGGTGTGCATGAATATCGCAACACGGGCTTAAAAGCGGACTGTAATTGTTCTTACCGGGTGATTAACAATCGGCTCTGCACCCGTATTTCACTCGGACTTCGGCGCTATACAATCACGCCTGCCACCGGTTTTGCAGCATTCTAGAAAACAAAGCAAAACCGGGGAAGATAACTAGAACTACTTGCGGAGGTGGAGAGGCAGTGTAAAAACAGGAAAGGTAAATGCACTTACTTTCGTCCGGAGCGTACACGGGATTAGACGGCGTCTGACTCAGCACTGATTTCTCGCGCATGCGTCAAGGAATACGCTCGGGGTAGTGTTCCTTTTAAAAGGAGCTTGTGAGTCAAAACAGCCAATCAAGGTTCTGCGTATGACTCGTGGGTTGGGCGGTTTGGAGTAAGGTGGCTTCCTAACTTAAGGTAGCCACTCAATGCCAGTAAAGTGGATAATGAAACAACAGGCAATTGTACATGTAAACTGGCAGCAACGAAAAATACGGATGTGATTAGAGTCTATAAATCTCACTCAATTCATTGAGTCCCGACATAGCAGTATCAAATTTCACTATAAGGAAGGCCTCTCGTTTGGATAATTTCAGATTCCAGTCCCCTCCTCGTGGGTCTTTTTCAACCTTGGATATCACAGTCCACCTTAGATCGCTGATGTTGTGATTCATCCTAGTCCAATGGTTCACCAGAGGCGCATTTTCTACGTTCCTTTTTAATCTTGATTTGTGTTGGGAGACACGCTGGCGCACTTCCTGATTGGTTTTGCCAATGTAAAGGCGATCACAAGGGCATATTATTCCATAAACTACAAATTTTGTTTTGCAGTTACTAAATGCATCATGCTTCCAAGAAATTCCGTTATGTTGGAATAGTGACCCTTCTAGTTTGGACTCGCAACATAGGCAATTACCACATTTGTGGTGTCCTGTAACTGGCGGCATCCCCAGCATTTGGCGCAAGGTTGGTTGTGGTTCTGATGGCATGGCAGCTCGTACTATATGGTTAGCTACACTGTTCTCTTTTTTGAATGCGAATAGGGGGGGATCTTTTAAACTCGCATCCAATTTTTTTACTAAATGCCAGTTATGTTTACATAACTGGCATTCCAGTTATGTTTACATAACTGGCATTTAGTAAAAATGCTGGGGATGCCGCCAGTTACAGGACACCACAAATGTGGTACGTGCCTATGTTGCGAGTCCACACTAGAAGGGTCACTATTCCAACATAACGGAATTTCTTGGAAGCATGATGCATTTAGTAACTGCAAAACAATATTTGTAGTTTATGGAATAATATGCCCTTGTGATCGCCTTTACATTGGCAAAACCAATCAGGAAGTGCGCCAGCGTGTCTCCCAACACAAATCGAGATTAAAAAGGAACGTAGAAAATGCGCCTCTGGTGAACCATTGGACTAGGATGAATCACAACATCAGCGATCTAAGGTGGACTGTGATATCCAGGTTGAAAAAGACCCACGAGGAGGGGACTGGAATCTGAAATTATCCAAACGAGAGGCCTTCCTTATAGTGAAATTTGATACTGCTATGTCGGGTCTCAATGAATTGAGTGAGATTTATAGACTCCAATCACATCCGTATTTTTCGTTGCTGCCAGTTCACATGTACAATTGCCTGTTGTTTCGTTATCCACTTTACTGGCATTGAGTGGCTACCTTAAGTTAGGAAGCCACCTTACTCCAAACCGCCCAACCCACGAGTCATACGCAGAACCTTGATTGGCTGTTTTGACTCACAAGCTCCCTTTAAAAGGAACACTACCCCGAGCGTATTCCTTGACGCATGCGCGAGAAATCAGTGCTGAGTCAGACGCCGTCTAATCCCGTGTACGCTCCGGACGAAAGTAAGTGCATTTACCTTTCCTGTTTTTACACTGCCTCTCCACCTCCGCAAGTAGTTCTAGTTATCTTCCCCGGTTTTGCTTTGTTTTCTAGAATGCTGCAAAACCGGTGGCAGGCGTGATTGTATAGCGCCGAAGTCCGAGTGAAATACGGGTGCAGAGCCGATTGTTAATCACCCGGTAAGAACAATTACAGTCCGCTTTTAAGCCCGTGTTGCGATATTCTTGCACACCGACTAGGGACCTTTCTGATATTTTCCATTTCCTCTTGCCCCACCAGTTCGGCTCCAACCAAGGCAACACTAACCGCACTATCTAAGGGGGCTAAGTTCGTTGATTCATCCACACTGGTAAGACCCTCGATCTTAATAAATACTTACCTGCACCTGCTCTATTTCCTTGCGTGTTTGCTTTCAGTCTCCGGATTTATTAAAGATTGACTGTTAGCATAGAGTGCCGCCAGGTTCCTGGCATGAGTTAAGGTTGTCTACTTGCACATCAGTATTTGAACGAATAAACGGCAAGTGAGACGTTTAGAACCCAGCACGGTGTCGAATGTTAATATATCTGTCCTCCCTTCTGCTTCCACAGTCCAGAATTCTGCCCACCGCTTCCGTGAATTTTATCTTCCTGCCCTGGTACACAATCGAATTTTTCTTAGAGGTAAGAGATCTAGTATTTATGGTGCTTAATTGATTTGGTTGCCACTTCAATACTTTACAACAGCCCTAATCGAGAATGTTCTTTCCCAGGTAACCTCTTGCACATCAACTTTAAAGCCAGTTGATTCCGGCGCTCAGATATTTTCCGCCACTAGAAACGCTACTTTTGAGTAAACAACAAGTGAGTAGAATCCCTTAGTGGTT
Source organism: Lissotriton helveticus (assembly GCF_964261635.1). Lineage (NCBI taxonomy): Eukaryota > Metazoa > Chordata > Amphibia > Caudata > Salamandridae > Lissotriton > Lissotriton helveticus. The sequence goes on along the minus strand of NC_136069.1, from coordinate 350,871,864 downwards.
AAAAATAAAAAATTAAAAATCTCGTTAAAAAATGTTGTCAGTATAGTGCCTTCAGCTTTTATACATAATGGTCAAACAGGTCTGCACACCTTGCAGGACAGGATCCTTTATGACTAGTTAGTCCATCTAGTACTAGCCTAGGAACTTTGAAAGACATTGGTAAGCCTATGATCGGACTGAGTGTTGTATCGCAAAGTTGTGCTCCAGGTGTATCCTAAGTGTTTCTGCAAAACTCAAAAACAATTGGCATCACTGATGTTTCTCTCTTCTTTTCTTTTTTTATATTGCTTCAGATTTCTACACTAGGCCCTGAGGAGAATCCCCAACAATTCCAGCGGGATTCGAAACGCGTAGGCCTTGCCACATTTGGTCTACGTGAGCATCCGGGTTCCCAACCAGTTTAACCTGGAGCTCCCAGTTTTGTACATTACCTTCTAGTATTAACTCATAATGAACTCGAACAAATTTGCTAGAGACATAGGAATGTACTTTATGGAATAATTTCCTTTATAATTTTTGGAAATCATATGTAGACTGTGGCTTTTCTTTGTTTAGTGTACTATTGGATATGTTCATAAAATTCCTTTCTTTATGTGAGTGTATGAATCCAATCTGGTTACTTGTGATATGCCTGTTTCTTTGAATGAATGATTGTATGCTTGTTGAATATATTTATGCTTTATTTGTATATTGGAAAAAGTAGACTTTTTTTACTATGTATTGAATTTAGAAATCTATCAGAAATTGCTTCTAATAAAAAGCTATTAAGTAGCCAATACCCTTTCTTGAATTCTCTTTCTTGTTTAGGATGTACATTGATTGATGATGAATGTTCCCTTATCAGTATTGGCATCCTAGTTTTGTTAGTTGATTTTCCGGCTCAGCCTTACTGATCAGAGGCAGCCCCCACTAGTTTTTACACCACCTCCCTCAGCAAAAACCCTCCACCAACATCCACGGACGCTAATACCTCCGCACGCAACCTCCACCGATGGATCCCTGACTGCACCGACACTCTGGCTCCCCTGAAGGAAGCCCCAAGCAAGCAACACTCCAAGAAAGCCCGCTGTTTCTCTCCTGCCCTTCATGAGTCCAGACAGACCTGTAGACGGCACGAGAAGAGATGCAAGAACTGCAAGACACCATCATGCTCATAGAATTCACCCGACCCAGCACACCGACAGCAGACATCCCATCCTCCCAAGACTTCTGCAACAACCTTGGCACCTACTTCCACCGAAGTTTTAAGGATATATACGACAGCTACAACCGCCTCAATAGCCAAGACCCTCCCACCGCAGCCACAGCCACCGCCACCTATGACACCAGACCCCAACAGACCCTACTCAGCTGGACTCCCTTCATTGAAATGAATGAAAATGAAATGAATGAAATGAAAAATTGCATTTGTATAGCGCATAACTGCGGGACTACACCCCGAGGATCACGAATAGCATCCAGTCCGGCGCACTCTCGGACCCCTGCCCGCACCACATCTTCAACAGAGCTGGCACCACCATCGCCCCTGAACTTTGCTGCACCATCAACTGCTCCATCAACTCTGCCCGGAAGACTGAAAACATGCAGAGATCAACCCCTTGCTGAAGAAGCCCTCTGCCGGCCTGACAGACCTCAAGAACTTGAGGCCCATCTCTCTTCTCCCTTTCCCAGCCAAGGTATATCAAGAAGGCCATCAACGCCCAACTTTCTGAGTTCATTGAAGCAAACCACATCCTGTCCCTATCCAGCTTCCGAAGCAACCTGTCATAAGCCACCTACCTGGATCCCAGATGATTCCAATGCGGCTGCCACACTAATTACCGAATCCTCCCGAGACTTGCCTTCGGTTTACAGGATGAGACACTGCTACAGTGGCATATCAAAGGGTAAGGGGTTTGGGATGGAGAGAGCGTGTATAGTCAAAGATGCTATGTTTTGTCTTCTCAACAGCAACACCACAGCAGGCATTCACACCAGTCTGATGGATGATACCGGCAGATATGGTACCTTTAGTTTTGTGTATTGTTTTGTTTTCATTTAGATTGTCCTAAGAGGCACCTTTATCAAAGGTTTGAAAACTGTAGTGAGTATGATTTCAGCATCGAACCCACAAGCAAATTTGAATGGGGTTAGCTTCACGCAAGTCCTCTCTGGCAGAACCCTGCCAACAGTATGTACAAGCTGAACAAAAACACTTGTTACCTTTGTTTGCAGCACGATGTTGCAACTGAGCTCAGCGCGTAGTAAAATCAAGTTTGTTAATGCGCCTCTCTTTTTCTTCTTATTCTTTTTTCCATCCAGGTGCGAGACTAATTCGAGACGTGCTTTGAGGTGAGGTCGAAGCGGGAGGATCAAGGAAGCTGGCAAGACAGAGTCCTGGAAGCCTGGAAACAGTTAAGTGGCAGGCGAAGAGGCAAAGCGAAGGGGAGGAGTATGGACGGTCTTTAGATAAGACTGCTTTAGAACGTTCATAAAGGTCACATTCTAATTATTTGTAACAAGGAACAGGTGCAGATAATTAACTTGAGGCTGCCTTCTAGAAGGTGTTTTAGAATGTTCACAAAGGTCGCGTTCTAATTGCTTATAGCAAAGAACAGGTGCAGATGATTAATTTGATGAGGCTGTCTTTTAGAAGGCGTTTTAGAATTTTCACAAAGGTCGCATTCTAATTGCTTATAGCAAGGAGCAGATGATTAATTTGATGAGTCTGTCTTCTAGAAGATGTGTTAGAATGTTCACAAAGGTCACACTCTAATTGCTTTTAGGAGGGGATTAATTCGATAAGGGCTATCTTCCGATAGGATGATTTTGATGTAATCTATGAGGTTGCTTGATGCTTATTCTGGTGGATTTTCTGGATGTTTCCGTGGTGCCTAAAACCTGACCTTGCGTATGCATGGTAAAACATTTGTAAAAGCTATTGAGCCATTTCAAGCAAACAGGAGACCACCAAGTGCAGCTAACTATTGCCAACAGCATGTAATATGGTCAAACGTCAGAGTTCCAGATGTTTGTTCATTTATAAGTGTTGGTAGAGAAATTATATGAGTCAGGCTGGTATATTGTGATAGTCAAGAGAGGTGAGCTGTGGCAAGAGTTTCTGACACAATAACAGCACCAAGACAACCTTCCTCGCCGCCACAGATGACATCCACACCCTCCTCGACTGAGCCCCAACAGTAGCCCGTATCTTCCTGGACCTCCCGGCTACCTTCAATACCATCTCTCACCGCACCCTATGCACAATACTCCACGATACCAGCATCTGCGCCAAAGCCCTGGAACGGATCTGCTCCTTCTTCATCAACCAAACACAGAGTCAGACTAGCAACGTTCCGCTCGGAACCCAAACAGATCAGCTGCAGGGAGACTCAGGGATCCTTCTTGAGCCACACTCTCTTCAACATCTACATAGCCCACTCACAGCCATCATCAGAAACCAGAGACTCAACATTGTCTCTTACGTCGACGACACCCAGCTGATTCTCTCCCTCACCAATGAACCCACAGTCGTCAAGAACAACTTCCATGATGGGATGAAGGCTATTGCCACCTGGATGAAGAACAGCTGCCTCAAGCTCAACTCAGAGAAGACCAAGGTCCTCCAGAGATGATTCCTGTGGCCCGCAGCACTTGATACTCCCCCACACCTACTGACCATGCACAAAACCTCAGCATCATCCTGGACTCCTCGCTCACCATGAAGTGCCAGATCAATGCTGTCTCATCATCCTGCTTCCACACGTTACGCCCACCACAAAAGATCTTCAAGTGCATCCCCACCCATTTCAGAAGGATGGTCACCCATGCACTCATCAGCAGAATAGACTACGGCAATGTATTCTATGCCGGCATCACCCAGAAACTCCTCAAGAAACTGTAGACTATACAGAACGCCTCTGCTAGACTCATCTTCAACATCTGCCTCAGCCACATCACCAGCCACCTGAGATACCTCCATTGGTTCCCAGTCAACCAAAGAGTCACCTTCAAGCTCTTCACACATGCCTACAAAGCCCTACATGACGCGGGACCTTTGTACCCCAACCACCGCCTTGCATTCATTGCTCCCACCAGATGTCTCCGCTCCGCCTAACTGGCCCTGGCTGCCACCCCACGTATCCGCAAGACCACAGCTGGAGGAACATCCTTCTCCTACCTCGCAGCAAAGACCTGCAACACCCTGCCTCTCTACCTTGGGCAATCACCGTCACTGCCTCAATTCAGGAAGGACCTCAAGAGCTGGCTCTTCGACTAAACCACAGTGCCTTTGACAGAACACCAGCTCCTTACAGGTGAGTAGTCACACTTTAAAAGCCACCTGATTGATTGATTGAATGTGCCTGGTCATGCAAATTGGATAAAATTCTAGCAAATATATTACTAAACCATGGTATGGTAGCACACTGTCATTTATAGAGAGCGCATTGTCCATGGAAATGGCTCTAAATTTGCACAGGCATACAGTTGTACTAAAAGCATGCAAACAATAATGTGTGGGTATCGGATTTCAGGGAATATTTCATTTGTATGTCACCAAGAGTAATGATTTGCTTTAATCCTATAATAATATGTGTTTCCAGCACATTTCAGAATTACAAAAAATGTGCACCAGTTATTTTCTGAAAACTTTGTAGAGTTAATTTACAGATATTTACATGTTATTGTGTGTTAGAAAACAATGACATCCTGCTACCTTTCCTTTCACCCTTTCTGTACCATCGCAAGATTGTAACATATTTCAATTCACAAATTCCTCTCACTTTGCAGGCAGAGAAAGTAAAGTCAACACCAACCTATCTGTTAAAAAAATATGCAGTAAGTTGTCAGAAGACCTAGACTGACAATTGCCCTATTTTTGAAGCACAGAAAACGTGACAAGATAAAAACAAAATGTAAAGGCATCTGTATTGCTCACTCCCCCTAGGGACTCCTGATGCAGCGGTTCACCGGAAATAATTTCTAAAACCATGACACCTTTCCCTGAAGTACAAAATCAATACATATACTCGACAGTGGGGCCCATGACACCGCAAGTCACTTACAAAATACTTACACCCTACTTCATGGATCGGTGAGTTTCAAAGGAGAGCTGTTGTATCATTGTGGAGTGTCTAAACTATAACTGAATATTTATACTATTTACACCTGCAGTTTAAACGAGTTTTACCATGGTTTTCATTAACAAAACATTTATTTAACACGCCACCACTATGGTAGACGAATCTGCTAGTAAAAAATTAGGCGTAGGATAACTCAAGACCAGCTTAATTCTCCATTTATCTAATTTTTATTAAAAGCAAATTTAACATGTCTAAAGTTTATTCACTTTATTTATTTCCTTATTCAAAAACGACATTGAAAGGAAAATAAGGATTTTATTTCAAAACAGTTAATTTCATTTATTTCAGAAAATTCAGAAATAGACATTTATTTAGATTGCAGAAATGCAAGTATTTTAGCAAAAGACAGATAGTTCCCAAAATTCATTCTTTCTCCTAACTTCCCTAACTAATAACCTCACCTAAAGTTCAAATCTCATTCTAAAGAAATAAGAAAAGTATTCAACGTCTTACATCTCAGGAAAAATCAGCATACGGACAGCATCTCGAGAGGAAATCGAAAAGGAGTTTTTTCCTCATTAAAATCAGCACTTTTTACACCCTTTTCACTAGCTCTATCTATCTAAAAGTGTAATTTTCAACATAAATTCGAGTTCTGATTGTACAATTTTGGGGTGGATGAGCATCACCTCATCATTACAAAATTGAGTTCCTGTTTAGTCAGCTAAAATCCAAAGGGCTTATTGTTTTACAGAAATGTCTGGCCTATTCTTGTTCTCAGTTCGCAACTTCGGAGTCTTTTCCCACGTTCAGTAGCTTAAGCATTCACCATACTTGGCAGTCATCTGGACTTCCAGGGCAGCTTGTCCTTGAACTAACTTCATTCCGGCACAGGCAGCTCGTATTCAGACTCGGGCTTGGGCTGCACATGCTCAGTTCATCTTTCTTTCGCAGTTTACTAAGGCAGCCATTTTCTCGTAGGCCTCACGGGCCAGAATGGGAACTATCATAGAAACAAACACAAACTAGCGTTAATTTTAGAATTTTAGGCCTTATGTTTACCCCCCTTATTAAGGTTTTCCCTATTAGTAGTTACCTAGCAGATAAGCAACACTTAAGCATAATATACTTACTTATCCCTCCGTTTCTGCCACAAATACGTAAACAAAAGCACATTTATGCTGCATTTTATTATTTCAAAGCTGCTTATTAGTTTAGGACTCGACAAAATCACACAATTAGATAATTATGATTGCAACACATAAGCAAAGTTAATTCCCACGTGTATCTGTGTAGGTGCAATTTTTACTCTAGGTAGATTAGTTCCACACGTCATTCCATTAGTTCCCGTTATTGTTATTGAAATATGACTTCACAAGGGGTACACAAAATTTTGTTTCTCCTCCTTGCTCTATCACTCCAGCATGGTCATTTTGGGGATGATGCAGCCCCACACTTCTATTTCCAGCGCCTATGCTCAGAATTTAGAGGGACTCACATTGAAGGGACCCAACTAGCTGGTACAGAGAGGAGAAAACAAGAACACTGAAGCACATTGTGTGACCTCAATGTACTGGATCCTAGCAATGGTCCCTCGGAGGTCCATCTCTATTTTCAGATTGAGTCACCAGTTCAGGCAGCTGACGGGAGAGCAGTGACACCACTCAGTATCCGCGAGAGAGTACCAGTGCAGGGAATTATAAGTACACTGTTTTACATGTACAATGCTCCATTCTCACAACACTCTTCACTGATCATATTTCACGTTGAGCTAGCCTACAGGTGTGTGCTGCTTTCTCACAAAACGTAATTTTTTTCTTTTGAATAGTTATAGTTTACTACAAAAGGCTTATGCCATTTCTATAAAAAGGTTCTGTGGTCAACTCATTTTGCCCGGGGTGATTTTACAACTGCAACATCACTGTATGTGAAACCCTCCCATTCATAGATGAAGCCATTCACGTGTCAATCTGGTTTAGCATCAGAAATGGTTCTGTGAATCTGGCCTTTGTCGCAGAGTGTGAAACAGCAGTGTGCTTAGTTTGTAGCTCTATGAATAACCGATGGTGCCAAGTATTAAAGAGGAAGCAGCTAATGTAGCTAATGTCAGTATTGTTGAGGTGTCTAGAAGTTGGTATTCCAAGTGCTACTCGGTTTGATTGTAATTCTGTTTAATTCACTCTTATAGCTTCCACCCGGTTGTCTAAATATTTAGCAATTTAAGTTTTTTTAATCTAGTGAGAGAATCAGGAGTAATTGAAGACCATATAATTGATAGTGGCTGAGTCTAAATGTCCTGTAAAGTTGGGGCTAGGTGTCCAGGAAGACTTGTCCGTGATGTGAAACAGTAGATTCACAGGGTTGAGGGAGACTATGAAAACCTTTGCTGAGCACTACACTGAATACTCACCTCCCTTTGTCACAGCTGGTGCAATTTAATACAGTAGGGATGTTGTTGCAGCAACGCTGCTGAGCAAAATATAGATAATTAATAGAATTGTCTGACACTTGATGTTGTGTAATAGCTCAAAGGTCTGAAAATAAGAGGTAGCGATGTTACCCACACAGTTCTTTAATATAAGCAAAGGAAGTGCGCCCTTTGAAGAGGTAATTGAAGTCTGTAGTTGGAGAAAGAGTACTGTATATTTACAGCCAGCTCTTCATGCGAGCATGTGATGTGCTTGATGTGAACAATTTATTTGTGTCGTTTTTTTAGTTTATATGTAGTCAATTGTCTATGATGGCTTCAGGGCTGAACTGGAGAACCAAAAGCAGCCCTGGCTCAGACCAGCCCTGCTCCGCTCATCTGCTCGCAAAATCTCTCTCTTGCCATCCATCTATACTCTCACTCTCACTCTCCTCTCACTTTTCTCCCTTTCTGATTGTTTTCTCTCTATCTTTCTCCTTTCTCCCTCACTTTCACCTCTCTTGCAGCCTCCAAGTGCCTGCTGCAATTAACTTCGGGGAACTGGTGAAGTGACAGAGGCATCAGGAGTGGACCTGGACTTTCAAAACCGGCCTCCAAGGGGGCTCCAACCCAACAGGAAAATGCTCATTGGAACAAAAGGCCTGTCTAGCCCTGAATGGGTCACAGGACAAAACAATGTCATAGGCTTGTGTATGTATGCAACAGTGTTTCTATCGTAAGAACCTATCAGAGAGGTGTGGTGCAGCAGCCAGGGCAGCTGACTTCGGAGCACCTGGTTCACGGTCCCCGGCTCTGGCGGCAGCTCAGCTCAGCACCATGTGACTCTGGGCTATAGCTCACTTAATTTCCACAACGGCCCCCAGCACCTTGAGACCTGTAAGGGTGAGTAGTTTGTGCTTCACAAATACAGATTTACCTTTACAGGGAAGCAACAGAACACTAAATAATGAGCGAAAGCCAGGAGAACGACTGAAGATCATTTACAATGAGACAGAGAGCAAGTTAGTTTCTCTGGTGTTGTGGAGATGCTCCTTAAACATGCCTGCAGTTTCTTTCTGAATTGCAGGCGGAGTTAGAGCATTTCTCAAGTTGATAGGAATGTTGTTCCACATCCTGGGTGCGTGGGTGGCGAATGCCTGCCTTCTAATTTAATTCTTCTTGCACATCATTGTCTTTTTTCAGGTGTTGTCTTGCTCCTGGTGTGTCATAGTCTGACTGAGTTGCTTAGGCTATTTCTAGATATGTCAGGGTATTATTTTTGATAGACTTGTAGATCATGCATTTGGACCTAAAGAAATGCTTATGTGAGTCCTGCAATGATAAAGTGAAAATTCCGTTATATCCTGCACGGTATCCTATCAAGGAGTGGTTTATTTATTTCCAAGTCCATGTTTTCCTCATCAAAGTATTTACCTATGAGGTAAGTCTTATCCCAAAAGAAATGGAATGCACTTGCTTCCTGTCTCGATTTTTAAATTCAGTTTCCCACCACCTTTAATAGAACAGCCTTCTGTCAGTGGTGGCAGGCTTCTTGTTTGTACCAAGCAATAGTGAAACCATTGAAAGTCCAAGATCTTGCGAAAAGGGAAGGTAAGAGTATTATGATGAAGACTCCATGGACTCTTAGTAATGAAGATCAATGTTAAGCAATCTAGCCCATGCTGGACCTGCCCTTCTCATCACAGCCCTCACTTAAGAGGATGTACGAATAAACTTAGAGGAGAACATATAACAACATAAAAAACTCATCTGAAAACCAATCGGACCTGCGGTTTATTGTTGAGAAGTATTGCGCTCCTTAGTGCTTAGTACATTCTTCCCACTGCTACATTGGGCTCCACCAATACAAAGCTTACAGCATTGCACATAAGTGCTATGAGTCTCCCAGTCAGCAGACTTGCAAATGTTGCACACCCATTTGCTTATTTCTTCAAACAGCATGCAATTGTGGCTGCCTCCGAACGGGTGGGTGTAGGAGGGGGAGGGGTGGATTGAAAAATAAATAAACGTACGTTCTCTGCGGCACCGCCAAACGCCTCTCCTCCATACTCTTCAGATCTGCTGGAAGCACTGGAAGCACCCAAGCTTCCGGACTCTCCCAGCCAAGCACGACGCTGCATGAACAGGCTCTTGATTGGTCTGAGCAGCCTGTTTGGCCGCACAGGCAGTGCCTGGAAAGTTGAGCATGTTCTCCACGTGGCTGTGCAAAACAGACCCGTGGAGAGCATGCTAAGTGCGCATGATGGTTTGCCACTTAGTGGAGTGCAGATCACTCCTCACTTTGCTCTGGCATCATTTTCTATTTCTTTAGCCGCCACTGACAAGATGATGCATTTTCCTAGTGCATCTAACTTCCATTTTCACATTTCATTTTCTGGCAGTTCCAGCCAGATGATGATGAAGTGACGTGTAAGACGCAGCAGCTACTCCGAAGAATGTCCCGGTGCCAAGCGCAAGTCTGAAAGGAAAGTAAATTTGGTTTTTTTCACACCTGGACTAATAGCCATGTTTGCAACCTATTTTTAAACATTGCCATGCTGCTAACAGCATGAAGCTCAAGAGGGAGTTTGTTCCAAGCTATGGATCCCTCAATAGACAAGAGACCTTCCTCCACCTCTCGCACGTCACATTCTTGGCGTCTCTGCTAAAAATGTATTTGCTGACCTCAGATTTCTCATTGGAACACGAAAATTAAACCAAGTTCTGAGGTAGACTGCACCAGTCTGATACAGGGCTCCATGACACAGCTGCAAAGCCTTCAACAGCACTATTTTCCTCACGGGAAGCCAGTGAAGGACTCCCAGATGAGAAGACATATCTCATGAGCTCTAATTTATTAGTTTATTTCTATTTATTATGCATTTTTACCCAGCACAAGAAGACAAATATGGTATTAGTGCTCTTTAAAAATAAAGCAAAGAGATTAGAGCAGCAAGATCTGCTTTTCATGTGAACAAATGGAAATTCAAACGAAGACTTGAATTTCAGAGGGACTCAAACATATATCAGCTTCAAATAGATGTTGTGGTTTTTAATTGATGGCATGGCTCCAGTGCTCTCTCTGACCTATGATAATGTATCAAGGAATATTTCAATTATGAGGTCTAAATAGGTTGAAACTGATTTGGTGTTGCTTGTTCATCCATCTGAAGGGGAACTGGTGGGGATGTTCAGGCTGGACAGTTCTTATTTGAGCAGGATGAAGGCGGGTTTGCCTATGCTGGTCTCTCTTCAGATTAGAAAGTGGCATAGTGGGCAAAACAGCGATGAGCTGGAATGTAGTCTGACTAATGACCAGTGGCTGAGATTTATTCAAGCACTTCACCCGTCACCTATTTGTTTTCCTCACCGCTGATATACAGAACACAGGACTTCAGAGTACATAGTCACTTTCCTAGCTGAAGTGGGGGGCAGCTTCTCAGCAGCTTTCATTTTTTTGTGATATCTGTTCATTCTCTAGGAAATATACCTTAAACCATTTTCTAGATGTGTGTGGAGGTGAACCCCAAAGAAGTTCAAACCTTGCTTTAATGACAGACGTTATAATAATATATCCATACTGCACTGTGTATCTTACTCTGGCTTAGAAAGCACAGAGGTAGATATGTGTGCAAGCATGGTGACACATGCATAGTTTTAAATGTAAGGCACTACCAGTGAGTTTTGTATTTTGGTAAACGCCAGGGGTGCCGAGGATAATCCAAGTGGAAGTAGCGGAAAAGAGAAATGTGGGTGGTCAACTGCAAAATGAAAGAATGGTTGACTGGACGGGTTGATTGGAATACATAGATACATCTTTTTGGGGTGGGGGAGTCTGGTAATAAACCTTCCACATTGTAAATTCTGCCCCAACTGTGCTAGAAAGAAAATCTCACAATATCTTGGGCTCTTTGTCCAGTTTAACATTTGAACTTTTACAATTAAACTGTGCCCTGAAAGAGTGTTATAAAAAGGAATCAGAAAATAAAGGTTGCGTTTAATGTGGTGATGTAATGTGGTGTAATGTGGTGTGGCTTTACAGGCACAGACAGCAAAATATTGAATAGTAGATACTTTTGACAAAGGGTCAGTATGTTGGTGCATTTTTAAGAAAGCCTCTCTACACAGTTTGCCAACAATAAAAGGTGTAAATCCCATGTTATCGACAGCAACGTAAAACAAATGAACGTGTAAAAGTAATTAGTATCTAACTCTGTGTCATATGGTTAACACATGTAAGCAGCACTTCCTAAACACAAAAAACAATAAACCAGCAATTAACATGATGCTGTGTCAGCAAAGCAAAAGCATTACTGAACGCACATTACACGCTATACCCCATGTTGTATTTAGAACAAAAGGACTACCTGATACTCCATCACCAACACCCAATGGGAATACCAATGAGACAATGTAAACATCATTGCATACCATGGCATTATTGACCAGCCTATCTAAGCAATAGTAAACCAGGAAAAACACATGAAAGTCAATTGATAAAAGAGCCTGACCCAAGCCTCCTATCTGCAATTTTTATTATTTTTTGATAAAATAAAAACACAAGGTATTTTACAAAGCTAAAGCTGAGTATGGTCAGACACAAGAAGAAGTGAAGAAATCAAGTTATGTCAAGTCAGTATTTGTAAGGTGTCTTAAACTCAGAGGTATGAAAATGCCACAGAATCTGCCAAACAGATGCATTTGACACCAATTAGTTCCATCGTAGGCTGAGACAGTAATGTTGTAAGCCTGCATGGAGAACTTCTTTCTTTCAAGAGGTAATGCAGGCAAGTGAGTTGGCTGGTTCCTGGGCGAGACATTGTGAGGCCTTGAAAAGTAAGGCAAAGTAGATAGAAGTGCCTTTCAACATGTTTGTGTTATTCAGTATACATATATCTTCTTTTCGTCATAAACCAGGACTTCTAGTTTTAGTTTGAGTTGTGATGCCTCACGTGTTCCATGCAAAACACAATACCAGACGATAATGTGCAAGTACACTGGAAAGAAGAACACGCCCAAGTAAATATATGTAAGAAATGCCCCTCCCCCAATGACCTATGATATTGTCTTAGTCCCAAACACAGCTTGTGCAACCCAAGTTGCCTTAGCTCATGATTACACCACAGATCAGGAAAGAATGTGGGGCCTAATGTACAGAGGCCTTATGGGGTCGCAATTCACAAAATCGCAGAGGACCCATTTCACAAATGTAAATTTGGGCCAAACGTCTACTTTGGGAACTCACAAAGGGCATTTACGAGTTCTATGTTCCTGTCCGCAGTCGGGCCAGATCTCCGCCCCGAGGGTGGGCATTAAGATAGTACTTGTAAATGCCGTTTGTGAATTCCCAAAGTCGTAAACTTAAACATTTGGTCTAGGTTTAGACCAAATGTTTATGTTTACCTTTGTGAATCGGGCCCAGGGTTTGCAACTCTTCTTAAAATACAAAAGCCCTTTAATGAGTCTAAAAATTCTCTTTGACTCATAAAACAGCTTTTGTGATCCTTACCGAATCGCAATACGAGGAGGCATTAAATGGGCATTCCCCACCCACCCTTCTATTCGTGATTTAGAAAGAAATGAATCAATGTTTTATGACAGAGGCTGCAAACCGCCAAGTTGGGTTTGTAACTCATTGGCAAAGGGAAAGGTGTCCCCTTGGGGCACCTTCCCCATTGTTAATTATGTCAGAGGTCTGGGGAGGGAGCAGGTAGTTGGTCAACAGACATTGGGGCACATGCATCAATGTTCCGTTTTGCGAATCGTAATTTGCGAATTTTAAGGAATCGCATTTTGCGAATCGCAAAACGGGATGCATCATAAAAAAATTTTAATTTAAAGAATCGCAAAAAATCGCAATTTTTTGGGAATTTGCTAAATAAATGCGAATTTTTGTGCGATTTCGCAATTTGCGAATTCGCTAAAAAATCGCAATTTTGCGAATTCGCATGTTGATGCATTGGATTGAGGACACACCCAGAAAGCCTACACTAATTGAATGCACCTGAGACCCAGTTTGAACTAGGGAGTGGCAGTTGGTCAGTACAGCTTTGTTTGCTGAACCTGGAGGACTGTTTTGTGAGAGCTGCAGAGGGAGAAATGGAATCAGAAGTTGGAAGTCAAGACCTTCATGTGAGAAAAAGAAAGATGAAGTTTAGTGAGCAGGAGTTGCAGATATTAATAGAGGAGGTTGCTCAGAGGCAGGAAGAGCTTTTTGTAAAATTGTCTTTGAAGGTCCCAGAAGCAGTCAAAAGAAAACATTGGCTGGCCATTCAAGCCAAGGTAAATGCTGTGGGGGTTGCCCACCGAGACATCACTAACCTGCAAAAAAGGTGGTATGACTTACGCTCTCGCGCAAAAGAAAGGATTGCGACAAGGATAAAAAGTGCCAAAAAAACTGGTGGAGGCCCTCCCAAGGACACACCTACTACCCCCCTTGAGGATTTGGTTGAGGGGACGCTTGTGACTGAAGCTGTGATTGGAGTTATTCAGATAGACACCTCTGAGCATGCTGGCACTTCCCAAGGTATGTGTACATTGTAAATAGCTTTTTTTTTTTTTAAAGGCCTTGGTGTGCAAGATGTAATTAGACATAGTATTGAAGCTCATGTTTACACCCCTTTAAGAATAGGACACTTTGCTTATCCTTATGGCTGTTAAATAGGCATTTCATTGAAGGAAGCAGTGCATCATGGGAAATGTAGTTTTTCACACAAATTTCAAAATGCTGTACATTTTTCACAATTTAAAATATGAAATGAAACTTCACAGAAAGATTATTTAATATGCTAGCAGTCATACATTTTATTTGTAAAGAAATGTGCATTTAAATGAACATTAACACGTTACTTCAAATCATACATATACTGAATGCACTTTTTCATTTGTAGATTATGAGAAAGAAAAAGAAATATATGTCTCAGAAGAAAATAACAAGGAATCTGAGAACACATGTGATCCACAGTCCAAAATATCTTCTACACCTGTGCACACATTGCAAGTCAGGAAGAGAGTGCGCCAGCTTCAGAACTCAGACACTGAGGAAGAAGATAATGTCACTGAAGTAGAAAAGCAAATTGCTGCAATCCCAGACAACACTAATAAACAGTCAAGTCGGCGCAAAAGACTGCAAAAATTCTTCAGGAGAAGGCCAAGGTCCAAAGTTCAAAGTGACTCCATAGATGATAACACCCTTGCCAGTACTGTAGAAGTAAAATTATTGAAAGTACAGCGTCTGCAAGGGAAGGACATGAGAATAATGAAGGGGAAACTCAGTGACATCAGTGAAAATGTGATTGCATTGAACAAAAACTTTACAAAACTAACAAATGTGATTGAAGGTGCACAAAAGGTCTCATGTGCACATTTTGAACGCATTGCAAGTGCATTGGAGAACATTACTCATGGAATGGAAGGCCAGAGAATTGCTAATTGCAATAGACACATGAGGTCAATGATGAGCATGCACACATATGCAAGGGCATTAAATAGAGTTACTAGCAGCAATGCACGAGTAATGAAACATACTATTTCCATTCAAAAGGACATCCGGGAATGTTGTGGTGTACTCTGTGATGGTATGCTGTCCATGAGAAGTGCTGCAACTGAGATGCAGCCTAAAGATAACCGTAACCAATCTGATGAAGGGGGGGCAAACATAGCTAATGAAGTCAGCAATGACAAAATTAAACCTAAATATTTGCCTGACCGCCGTAGTGCAAGAGGTCAAGATATGAGTGCAGGGAAATCCAAAATTTCTGAGAATGTCAAAACCAGAGCTTTAGGTTTGCGAGGTAGACAGAAATAATGTACATTAATAATTAGATAATGTTGGTATGATTTCATGTATTTTTGAAAATTACACATTCACTGATTGAAAGTTGTTTTCTTTTTTATCTCTTAAAATTACAAGCAGTATTAAATTTAGAAGTGCCATGCTCTACCGACTTTTGTGAAATGTAACAAATACATTGACAGAGAGATTACATTAAACTCACCTTTGGTTAAAAATAGTGTTGAGTGATTTCTGCCCTTCTTCTCCTCCCTTCTGCTGCGTCAGGTCCATGTAATCTTGGCCGGGGTTGTTGAGGCTGGTTATCAATATTTGGTAGCATATCCTCCAAATCAAGTTCAAGGCCTCTCCTAGTAGCTATGTTGTGCAGGATAGCGCATGTTGCAACTATTTTGCAGCAGACATCTGGACGGTACTGCAATGCTCCACCAGTCATATGCAATATGCGAAACCTAGACTTCATGACACCAAAAGTCCTCTCTATGATACTGCGGGTTGAGATATGGGCATGGTTGTATTGCTGTTCTTTGTGGGTACTTGGAGTCAGATAAGGTGTGAGTATGTATGACCTCACACCATATGCACTATCACCTAAGTCAAAAAATACAAGTTGGAAATGAGTTTCAATTACATGCAAGAGCATGACATTTACAAACTTTTCATATGGAAAGATTGCATTTACCTAGCAAATATCCATCTCCAAATTCTCCAGCAAGCAAGCGAGCATGGATGGCACTATGTTTGAAAATATAGGAGTCATGAGCACTCCCTGGATAACTGGCAACTAAGTCAGTGATGATTCCTTTAGCATTGCAGACTGTTTGAATATTTAAGGAATAATAATTTTTCCTGTTTCTGAAAATATATTCATTAGCAGAAGGGGGACAAATGGGAACATGAGTTCCATCGACACATCCTATTACATGTGGGAAATGTGCCATGTTGTAGAAGTCTAATTTAGTCTGCAGCAACTCCTGCTGAGTTGCAGGGAATTTTATGTGATGGTTTATTCTATGTAGCATTGCATTTAGAAAGTCTCTAAAAAATCTAGACAATGCACTCTGTGACACCCCCCCAGCAACAGCAATGACACCCTGAAAGGAGCCAGAGGCTAGTAGATGAAGACAACATAACACCTGTACATGGGTGGGTATAGCTTGAGTCCTAGCTGTTTGCCTCTGCAATATGGGGTCGAGTTCTGCTATCAGTTCTAAAATTGAGTCTACATTCAGCCTATACTTATCATATATGTCTGCCTGTGTCTGCCCAAACAAAGTGATGCGCAATCTAAAAATTCTTTCACTCAGTATTCTTCTCCTCCTCCCTGCTGCTCTCAAACGTCACCTACGTGCCATCACAATCGCTGCTGCCACCCTGGAAGAGTTCCTGAGGCTCTGTGAGACTCCTTTTGTAGCTGCCTAATCAATTGCACATGTTTCTGTTTATGAAAAGAATTTAGCACCTGCTCACACTTCTTCTTAAATTAAGAATTCTTAATAGCGATATCTATGGAAATCGCTAATAGCGATTTTTGATGCATACCGGTTTTCACAATATAATTAAGAATTCCTTATTTTTGCGAGTAAATAAAGAATCGCTAACTAAATTACGATTCCTTAACTTGAAAAAAAATGATGCATACCAAAAACAGAAATTGCATTCGCAAACGGCTATATTTAGCGATTCGTTCCATTTGCGAATGCAATTTCTGTTGATGCATGTGCCCCATAGTGCATAAATAATAATTATTGGTGTATACAAGGTTTTAGATTTCCAATCTAAGAAAACAATTCTAAGAGTAGGGAACCAGAGGCTGTTGTTAGCATTCTAGCGAAATCAAGAAGAAACTGTATTCATCTTCATGTTTCCCTGTGTTTTGCTTTCAGGATTTTCCAGTTACCTTTTCAAACATATATAGTTGGGTTATACAGAGATATGGCTAAGGTATATTATTCCCATGTATAGTTATGCTTGGTATTATAATGACAAGTTACTTCAGACATCACCTTATCTTATAGAGATCTACTACAACCTGCAGACATCTTTGACCCCAGAAGTGATCAAGCATATTGTGGAGTCCTGTATCTCTGCTTTTTTAAAATGCCATTCCCCTTTCCTTGCTTTTAGTACTGTCCATCATATCTTAGCATATGTGGTCATTGGTGGGGACGTTGGGAGATGGGAAAGAGAGTTGCTTCCAATAGATTGTGCGTGCAATGTCAGTGTGAACCGAACAGCACCCAAGAGATATCGATGGGTGCGACCCTTGCTCCTCACTCCGCATTGCTACTATCAACATTATTAGCCATACACTACCACTAACCATGCACATTTACCTTATCAAATTTCATCAAGTTTGACCAGCCAAAATGTAACCAAGCTTGAGGTATTTGACCCAACTAATGATTATTGGATGCGTTAAATGACTTTTATCTCGTAATCACGCGTACACAGGGGTTTATAAACAGTTCGAAATTAACCACCTATCTCGGAATTAGGTACTTTGTGTTTTTCAAATCTGTAAATAAATAAATGAACCATACCACAGGAATAAGCAAACACTCAGGGTTTGCCTACCCAGTGATCAGCTCATGGGTCCATCTTACCCGCCATTCTACTTGAAAAACACCTGCAGGCTGATAGTCTGTCTGTTTATTCTTCTACCAACTGAGGGGTCCTCCATACCTGCAAGCATACCATGGGAACAAGTATAGCCTTAGGGCCTATTTACCTTTCAGCTGGCCTAGGAGCCTTTCACCTGTAGCAACAAACAACGGGCACACGCTTAAAGAAACAGGAGACATGGTGTGAGCCTATAGCCAGTCTACAGGCCCTGATACCGGAACCCACACTATCAATCACTCTGGTACCTAGCACCAAGCTAGACATTACTCCCTCATGGGTCTTCCTAGTCCCAGTCCTAACATAGTGAGGCAATCCTGCCTCACAACAGCCAATCAGAACGCTTATGATACTTTCAAAGGATAAATAAGCCCCTCCCACCCCCTCCATGCCTGTTTTCTTTGCTGTCCGACATCGGTCGAAACGCTGGTGTGCGCCGTTTTTCCTGCTTGCCGGTTCCCGAGTTTGTAGGGCTCGGTTTGTGGTTCCGTGAGTTTTTTCTTTTCTTTACTGTTGAAGTGTTTGTTTTACTTCTTTTGTTGCGCGTGGCCGCACCGATGTTCCGGTCGGCCGCGTTCCTGCTCCTTGGGCAGAACGCGCTCCCCGCGCATGTGCTGGGCTGGGGTGGGGAGATTTCGCTTGTGTTCTGACCTTAGGTCATTCCGGTGCTGGGGTGTTCTAGTGGCATCTGGCTCCCGCTGCCATAATATTTTTTCTGTGGATGTGGGGGAGACTGAAGGGCTGTCCCTTTTTCTTTCCCACGTCCTGTGTTGTTATGACTTGGTTGTTTGGGGACAGTTTGGCGTGTGCTGTGGCTTCCTGATACCGCTGCATGTGGCCAGGGGTGTTGAGGTTTTTGCTCCAGTGCCTGCAGGATCGTTGTTTATGCATCATCATGTTTCGGGAGCTGCAGGTGGTTGACCTGTTGCAGATTTCCAGGTCTAGCCTGCGGGATTTGGTTCATTCTGCTGTGATGCCTTCCAATGGAGGCTGTGCTGCTTGAGCTTTCTGCTTCCTCCTCTCCGGAGGTGGGAGTATGTGGTCATTTTCCCTGCTGGGGGGTGTGTCCAGAGAAAACTTTAAGCCTGCTGCCTTGTCTGTGGAGCAGTGACTCCCTGTATTGTTTCTCGGTGGTGCATGACCTGCCTTTCCATTATGTCATTTGGGGGTTCTAGCTGTCGCATGGCTTGAGATCAACATGCAGGGGACTCCGCGTGTTCTGGGTAAGCGGTATCAACTGATGATGTTTGTTACTCATTTTCCTCTGGTTCCTGGGGTCTTTCTGTTTTGACCTCCATGTCTTTTTCCTCATCTTTGTCAATGGAGGAGTCTGCTCTCATGCGTTCTTCTGCTGCTTCACATTTTGGGGTTCGTGTTCGCACTTCCTCAGTCTCTGCTTCGCAGGTCACTTCTAGGGGTTTGCGTACCTGTTTGTCTTGGCGCAGATGGGGGTCTCAGTTTCTGTCTGCTGTGTTTTGTTGCCCTGAGTGTCCTCTACTCTGCTGATGGGGCAGTGGTGGCTGGTAGGAGGTATTTCTGGACCCCGCTTTGGTGCCTTGATGCAGGGCAGACGCCTTGGTCCGTTACCTGTCTTTTGTGATTCTCAGGCTTTTTTTGGCTTACTCCAAAGGCGGTCTGTGTGAAGTGGCTTGTCTTTTTTCCTTCTTCTGGAGTTTCCAGATTCTCTGTCTTCTCCTAGGCCCTTTCGTGATCGGGCCTGTGGTCGGGGAGCTGCGTTCCATTTGGTTCCCGGCCTCTGCAGTGCCTGCTGCTGCCCCTGGGTGTTGGTCAGTTATTGTTATGCCCAGGAGGAGTCACCGTAGCCTGGTGGTTACGGTTGCGGGCTCTTCCTCAAAGGGTTGTGTTCTGCTCCTGGTGTTTCACTGGTTATGAGTTCCCTGTGTAGATTTTTGGCGATGTTGCAACTTTGGGGACTCGGCTCGGTTGTTCCTGGATCGTTGGCTTGGTCTGATTTCCGCCTGGTGGGTCTTGTCAGTCATCGATCTTGGTTACCTGATTCCGTTCCATGGTGTCCCCCTTTTGGACTGTTTTCGAAGTTAACCCATTGTCCGTTGGCCCCCTGGTGCACTCTTCTCTTGCGTCTGCCGGTTTTTGTCCTGGGGCACTGTTGTGCTGGTTATGGTGACGGAGCAGGGCCCTGGGTTCATTTTCTCTCTGTTCCAGGTCCCGGCGCCCGGTATTTCCTTCCGCTCGGTTTCTGAAGTCCCAGGCTTTGAATAGTTTTGTGTGGCTGGGTAATTTTTGGATGATTTCCTTGCTGTCCATTGTTCCCCTTGTCCTGGTGAGCGATTGTTTGGCTTCCCTGGGTTTGGAAGTCACCTGTTTTCACATTCCCGTCTATCCAGCGGTTCCTGCGGTTTGCGGTGGACTGATTCCATTGCCAACTGCAGGTGTTACCTTTCGGCCTCTCTACTGCTCTCCCCGTTTTTGCATGATGTTGTCTCCTGCTGTGGTGGTTTTGCTGAGTCTGGGTTTCCCTTTGTTTCCCTATGTTGCTTTTTTATGGTTTCTGCTTCCAACCCCCTTGTGGCTCTTCTTCTGGCAGTGGTGGCCTTGTTCCAGGATCTGGGATTCATATTGGATCTGGCCTTTTCTCATCTGATTCCTGTTCTGGGACTTCAGTTTCTCGGAGGCCTGTTCGACTTCGGGCTTGGTTCTCTGCCCTTTTGACTCTTCTGCGGGTCCTGCTGGGTCGCCCTTCTGCCCTGCTCAGGGTTGGTTGTGGGTCCAGGGGTTTGTGGCTGCCTCCAGGGCTGTGGTTCCTTGCGCTCGCCTGCGCCTCAGGTCCTTGGTGATTCTTCTGTTAGCTCGTTGGGACCCTTCCCATACCAGTTGTGTGGCTCTGGTTCGTCTCTCCCCTGTTCTGGTTCTTAATTTTGTATGGTGGCTTGACTCTCCCACCCAGGTGTGGGGGTCCATTTAGTACTTCCTTCTCTCCTCTTGTTGACCTCGGACCCCCGTATTTGGAGGTGGGGTCCTTGGTGGCTGACGAGTCTTTTGGTTCATCATGTTGTTCAGGTGGCTTGTTGTTACTTGCGCCTTCTGGGGGGTTCAGGTGCGTGTCTCTGTGCCTGCTGCCTTCCGTGTTTGTGTCTAGGTGCCCTCTCATCTGTTGGCATTGAGGCTTGTTTACGTTCAATGACTACTGTGTTTCGTAGGGACGGCTTGGGCCGCTTCCTCCCATCCTCTGCTTTGTGCCGCCTGTCTGTTCCTCTGTTCCGGGACCTGTGTCTTCGGATCGGGACACTCTGGATCACTCTTTTTGCTTCCCCTCTTGACCCTCTTCTCCCCTGGTTTTGTTCCGTGGTGGTCTGTCCTCTGGCTTGGGGGTTGCTCTCTCGTTTCCTTGGAATTCGGGCATTCTGTAGGACTATTTCCCTCTTCCTGCGGAGGCTGCAGTGGATTCGGGGAGCGGGGGTGAAGGTGTCTGTGCTGTTGGTTGCTGCTTTTTAACCTCACTGCCTTTGGTTTCCGCTCCTGCTGCTGCTGGGGGGGGGGGGGGCGGGTTTGGCCGGCTTCCCTTGACTACAGCCCCGCTTCTGTGTCCACACCTGTCTTTGCCCTATCTTTGTTGCCTGCATCTGTCGGCCAGGCTCTAGAGCGACTGTCGTTTGTGTGTATGGGCTGCTCTTCTGTGGTGGCCTGTGGCATTCTGTTGTCACGTCAGCCTTTTATATTTAAGGACTGTGGTGAGCGTTGAGGCTCATTTGTCTCTTGGTGCTTTTCTCTTGGTTTGGATCCATGGTTGGTGGTCCGACTTCTGTTCCTGTTTTTATCGGAGATGGTTTTTTGATGGACCTTTCCCCTTCCGCCTTGTCTGCTCGTTGGGCTGTGGTTCAGGCATTGTTAAGGTCTCAGGGCCTCTTTGGAGGTTGTTGCTCCTTGGGTGAGTCGGATTCTGTTTTGTTTTCGGCTTCCACATACGATCTCTCCTGTGATTGTGCCTCCTTGGGTTTGCCGACTGTTTTGCGGGGTCGGCAGTTGCACCCTTTTGTGCCTTTTTTGGAGGTTGTTTGTTGTGGTTGTCCGCAACTGTGGCTTTTTTGTTGCCTGTCTCCGCCGCGCAGCGGATGGGTGAGTTGGGTGCTTTGCTTCTCTCCTTCCCTTATTTACAGTTTCTGCTGGATGGGGTTGTTTTGCGGCTGGACCCAGTTTTTTTCCCTGGGCTTCCACTGGGTTCCATTTGCTGCTGGAGGTGATTTCTTCCTATTTTGCCTGGGGTTGTGGATTCCTTTGTTCCTTCATCCTTGCTTGTTCGCACCCTTTGTTTTTTCTTTCTACGTTCCTTGGGGTTTTGTCTTTCACCTGCCCTGTTTTTCTCATGTGGGGTGTGGCTCAGGGATGTTTGCTTTCTCCTTCCACCTTCACTCGTTTTGTGCATTTGGCGGTCTGCCTATCCTGTGGGTATGCCTCCTCCGTCTCTGGTGCTGCGTCAATCAGCATCTTCTGTGTCTTATTCATGGGCTGGAGAGGCGGGGGTCTCTGTCCAGGTGTTTTGTGGAGCGGCCACTTGGCTGGCCCGTCCCACATTTGTTTGCATTGTTGCTTTGCTGTTTTCCTTGCCTCTGTGGCCTATTGCTGTTGGCGTTTTCCATGCTGCTGTTCCTTAATCCTTTGTTTGATTAAGTTTTGTACTTTTGCAAGGATCCCTGGTGTCCTGCGTTTTTTCTTCTTGTGTCTCTGCTTGTGAGTTCCTCACTATGTTAGGACTGGGAGGAGGAGGACCTATGAGGGGGTAATGTCTTGTTACTTACCAGTAATCTTCATTACCCCAATTAGGGTCACCCTCGTCCCAGTCCTGTTCCCTCCCTCCTGCTGTGACTTGTTGATAACAGGCGTGGCAGTGGGTGGAAGGGGCTTATATATCCTTTGAAAATATTGTAAGCGTTCTGATTGGCTGTCGGGAGGCAGGATTGCCTTACTATGGGTCCGATTCACAGAACTAACCTAAGACAAAATCCTACACTTACTACCATTTTGGTATTCACAGAAGGCACTTACTCATTTCGGTATTCACAGTGGTCATTTAGGAGTCCTAAAGTTAGGACTCCTAACTATACTACTCCTAAACTGAGAAAAATCCTAACTTTAGGACTCTCGGTATTCACAGAAGGCATTTAGGAGTCCTAAAGTCTCCTAACTTTAGGACTCCTAAATGCCTTCTGTGAATACCGAAAGTCTTAAAGTTAGGATTTTTCTCAGTTTAGGAATAGTATAGTTAGGACTCCTACCCGTTGCTCCTGCCTTTGACCTGGGCCCAGGACCTTAGCCCTGCTCTAATAGCACCCTAATCCCAGGGCGACACCCCAACACACGCCCTACCACCACCCGAACCACCGGGGCCCCGCGCCTACCTCGGAGCTGCAGCGGAGGCCGGAGGCGCGGAGAGCCGCGTGGAGCGGGCCAGAGTCGGCCGGGGGACCTCGGTGAGGGGCGGCGCTGTGGCGGAACAGAGATCTTCGCCTTTGCTGCCGAGAAGCTGCGAGACACTCAGGGTCCCCTAAAAGTGCAGCGGGGGATAGAAGCCCGGAGGAGCTGGGATCTGTGCCGGGGAGCCTCGTCGGCCTCGGCGTGTCACTCTTCGGATGGCTGTGGAGTTGTTGGCGGTGCCCTTTGGAATCGCATGGACGGCTGGGTGCAGCGCTGTATCGGGCGGGCTCTGGTGCACGCCTATTGAGGCGCACTGCGTGGACGCCATTGCATTGTTTTGTTTTTCCCTCGGCCCCAGGAACCTTGAGAGGGGTGCGGCGTCGTACCGGGTGGGCTTTGGTGCACGGCCGATTATTGGCATACCTGGCACCATTATCCTGTCTTTTCCTCGGCCCCGGGAGCGGAGATCTGTTGGGGGGTCCCTCGATGTACATGTTATGGTCGACATCGAGGGCAGATCCTTGGACAGATCCTTGGGGGATTTCAACTGAGATTTATTTTGCTCCATATTTCGAGCGAGAGTGGTGCCCCTCCCCCATCAGACCACTAAATATATTGGCAGTGTTTCCTCCAAGCTACTGAATTGCAGTGGGGGCATTCTTGCGCTTAGGTAGTATTCGTGGACTGTGAACCCCAGATACTTTGAGAACCCAATGAGGTGTGTTTTTTTTTTTTTTACCTTACGTCTAGGTAACGGGCGTGTTCCCTTGTGAGACCTGTGCAGTGACGCAGTTCCAATTTCTCTCTCCATTGGCTGGCCCGTCCAGGCCCATCAGAGCCCGGTAGAGGCTGGGCTGGGCTCCACCTCTGACATCTTCATAAGGTCAAAGGTATAGTGTCTTCTCATTTTATCAAAGCTTGACTGGGGGGTTATTTAAACATTGATAGCCTCTCTCCGTGTTCCACGGTGGTGACGTCACTGACACTGACACTAAACATTGGCAGCACTGAATGTATTGAAACCCAAAAACAAACCAAGATGAGCAATCGAGAGGGTCATAATTCTCGTGCGGGTGCTAGCATAGTGGGGACACTCGATTTGTTCCTCACAAGGGCAACATCAGACCTGGAACATGAAATCGATCTAATGGTACAACGACTATCGCTGGAGCCCCCTAACATTAAAAGATTTTCTCTGGGGGGGGGGGCATCGTCTATTTACACCCAAAACGAGCCTCCCCAATAGACTTGGCCACAGAAGACGTTACTGTTATAGCACCTACACCCCAGGTTCTGGAAATGACTGGGAACCCACAAAGAGCGTCTGCAAGGGTGGCAGCAACGAAAAGACTCCCCAAGAGCAGCAGTGCGGACATAGCTGTAAAGAGAAAGAGGGCTGGGGGGCCTCAAAGACCTAAATCAGCAAAAGCCCTGAGACCTAATAACCACGAGGGGGACCAAACAGCTGGAATAGCTCAGCAGAAAACAATTGATACGGAAACAGGAACCATTGCCCCATGTCCCTTGATGACTGAAACTATGTGGCAGAGATTATAAACATTGGTATATACTATGATAACCCCTATCTCATTAAAATTAAGCCAGATAGAGGAGAAATTAAATGCATTAGAAGCCCATTCTAAAGATAACTCTCAAGTATTAGAGGCAGTTTTAACAAAGTATACTGCAAGGACACTAAGACAGTCCCCAACCTCTCAGGAAAAGTCTGGAGTTGACATACCCCCTGGTATATCGAAAAGGGACCTACAGGCGAGAGAAAACAGGCAGGGAAGTACCACTAAGGGAGCCCCAGTTACAGTTAGTCACCTGGCCTCTAGCAATATTAGGACTTGGACTGTAAACAACTTGCAAGAAACAGGTGATAACACAAGTCAGGAAGTAGGGATTTTTAACACAACTCCCAGGGGTATAAACAATACATCTATAGGGTGGTGCAAACAGGATAGCCTTCTGAAAGAAGGAAGCGCAGCCCCGATAAATCATACAATTGAGGGTAATAATCTACATTTACCTCCCAGCAGCTGCTCCCCTGGTATTAGTGCAGCGGAATGTGCCTCCACTGCAGGAGGATCAAGCGGAAACAACTTCCAAATAAATATCCAAATCTCTGTATTCGTTAAACCAAAATTTGGACATGGTTGGGGCAACAGGCAGAGATATTTCTACCCAGCTAATTATGGCAAGAAGGGTATCATGGGTGGGTCCAGCAAGGAAACAATTCCCGGGAGATTGTGTGGTTTTAAATTTTGAAAGTGCATTTGTAGTTGGCTTTCTCCTGGAGTAACTGGGTAATGATCACATCAGAAACACGCTTATCACTGCCTTACCTTTGGGCTTCTTCTACAGACCCACCACATTATTAAGATCGTGACTTACCTACAGTCCAAGGAAAGACCGATAGAGGGTCCTTCTTGGGGAAACAGTGGGTTCATGGAATAGGTATGCACCCCTGTCCGGCCTTGATGCTTGTGATTGACTATGGCCAATACATATAAGCACACAAAGGAGCAATAATAGCCACTTTCAGAAACTGGGATTATCATTGAGAGCCCACAGCCATCTGTTATACATAAGGAGATACAGGGAAATGTCTGGAATATAGCTTCCTGGAATGTGGCTGGGATTGCTCAAAAACTGACTGATATTAACTGGGTACAGATATGGCAGGATCAGGAAAGTGTATGTTTCCAAGAAACATGGGCTCTGGACCCAGTATTTATCAATGGGTTTAGATAATTTCAGATCCAAGCAACTCCATCTACCACGGGGAGGGCAAAGGGGGGAATTCTTACCCTAAATAGGAATGATTTGGCAGTGATAGTAAAAATGAAATCACAACCAAACATAAATGTTCTTATTCTGGAAATGGAGATACAACAGGAAGGGACATGGGTTTTAATAAAACTTTACAACAACGGATTTGGCCCAAAAATGCATAGGATTGTGGGGGAAGTTGATAAAGCAATCTCTGACATTGTAAGCAGTAATAAGTCCCCAAATATAAACATCATCTGGTTAGGTGATTTCAATATACACCCCTGTAACCATAACATATCACCTGTCTGTGGAGTAGAGGACTTGGGGGGAAATCCCATACATCATTTTTTACACAGTGACTATGGGAATGGCTTAAATAAGCTATTAGCTACTCTAAATATGGAGATAATTTCTGACCCAGATCCCAAAAGAGATATTTTGCCAGAGACTTTTCAACATAATGGGGCTGGGTCAACGATTGATTATATACTTCTGACTGTCTCCCTTATTGAAAGGGTTATCAAGGTAGGCACTTCCTTTATGAGTTTTAGAGATCATGCCCTAGTCTCAATGGAAATGAAGAAATTAGCAAATGAGAGACAACAGTGCAGTCCTGTTGAAACACCAACTGTGGCTAGGAAAAATGGGATACAGCTAAAATGGGCACAAATTGATCAAATCAAACTGGTTTCAGAAATCGCCTCTAATTCACAAGATGATATATAACTATGCTTAGACTCAGAAGCTAAATCAGGGGAAATAGCTCCAGCCTTTTGCAACATTTTGAAAAACATAAAAATAGCCCTAACCATAACAAAAGAATCAAAGAGAGACAAATATAGGGGCTGATTTGATCATGTTTGCACAAAAGCTAGGAAGGCTCTCTTACATGCCCTAAATGTCAAGCCTAGAAATTATGATCAAATAAGAAAATTGTGGGCCTTATATAAAGCTGCTAGGAAAACCAGAGAAAAGGAAATTAGGGAGGACCTATGGGACAATCTGAATAGGGCTGCAAGCTCCGGCAATAGTTTTGATTTCTGGAAGCTGGTAAATGCACCTTATTTCAAGAACTCAAATGATCCATCATTGGACACAAACGTTGATGCAGAGGCATGGGTATCTCACTTTGAGAGTATTTTCTCTTTAAATCCTGATATACAATTAGACTGCGTAGCAGCACAGGAGACACACCATGTGCCCTTATCATTTTCACTGGCTGAAGTAAATGTGGGGCTGGGTTCATGTAGCTTGGGAAAGGTCCCAGGACCAGATAGGGTCCTAATAGACTTTGTCCAAGAAAATCCAGACCCATGGATCCCACTATTAACTAACGTACTGAATAATATAGTACTGGTAGCTCCCGCCCCCTCGTGGTCCTCAGGGGTCAAAGTACCTATCTTTAGGAAAGGGGATAGGGCCAACCCAAAAAATTATAGGCCAATTTCCCTGCTGGATACAACATCTAAGCTTCTGGGCTACCTTCTCCTCTCTAGATTAGTGGTGTGGGATAGAGAAAATAAGATCTTTATTCAGGCCCAGTATGTTTTCCAGCAGGGAAGGGGCACAGTTGATCAGTGCTTGAATTTAGCTCTGATCATAGACAAAAACACAAGAATTAAGGAAGGGAAATTATACATGGCTTTCATAGACCTAAGCGCAGCATTTGACTGTGTGGTCCATGATAAGCTATGGTCTATAATGGGGGTCGAACCAGCTATCCTAAATTTTGTTAGGCAGTCGTAACCCAAACGCGACGGCATCAGTGCGCTATACTAAAATGGGAGATTGTACACGATCTTTCAAAATCTTGAGAGGAGTAAGGACTGCCTGTTGGCTCCTTTCCTTTTCTCTCTGTATACAAATGGAGTGGAAAAGGCACTTATAGTGGCGACAAGGGATGTCCCCCTTTTTGAAAATCAAATGTTACCACTACTGGCCTACGCAGATGATTCGGTATTAATGGCCAGAACAGGGATAGCGCTACAAAGGCTGATAACTGCGTATGTCTCCTTTATGGATTCACTCCAGTTGAAATTGAACCAAACTAAGTCCTTTGTATTATTAGCAGGGCCTACAAAAAAAGAAAAGGTGCCGCACTTCAGTGCGCAAATGAAACATAGATTGTGGACTCCTTCCCCTACTTGGGCATTCTCTTTGATAAAGATTTGTAATGGACAACACTGGTTGAGAGTAGAAAAATGGTTATGGAGAGGGGCACTGTTGCTATAAAATTATTTGCTAGAAAGCTGGGTGCGAAACCCCTGATGCCTATAAAAAACATCTATCAGGCTAGAGTTAAAGCAGCAGCGACTTATGGTGCAGGGGTCTGGGGTATGGTTCCATCGACACCACTCCAAACGGCTGAGAATATATATTTTTTAAATCTGTAGAGGGACTACCTTCCTCCTTTATAAATGGTATTTTACATTCGGAATTGGACCTCCCCTACATCTCATATTATATACACCTAGCTCCTCTACTCCTATGGCATTCAATTTGGAGGAGAGATACAGTCCCACTGAATACTGAAGTGCTGCTTAGAATTGGACAAGTAGAAAAAGTCTAAATGGCTTAGCTTTATGGAGTCTTCTTTAGCTGGGACTCCAAGAGCTTTTTAAAGATCCACTAACCTGTATAAAGATCTCTAAATGGAAGGTCAACAATATATTTATGCTGATGGTTGAGTACAAGTGCAAGGAACTCCTTAAAGAGAAACATGCAGCCAGGGCATATGGCCTTAATCCACCAATAACTGAAGGAGGTTTTTCGTACCTATCAAATGTAAACTGGATGCAACACAGATTTATATTACTGAGGTTCCATACTAACTTGATCCCTCTCATGTTAGGATATCCCGCAAAAACATATAATCACGCCAACTTAAGTGCGTGTCCATGCGATAACCTATCATCACAAACAGATTTACATATATTTCTATTTTGCAGCCTATATGAGAAGGAAAGGAATATATACCTTAAACCAATTTTAAAGAAAATGAACTTCAAGCAGTGTCAGGTAGCATTATATTTCCTAAAAAACACTCCCTGACCTTTGGTCTGCTACGTAGTTGCGTCATTCCTATGGGCTTGTATGAGGAAGAGGAAAGCGATAGAGCGTAGATTTCCAAGTCTGCAAAACAATACTACAAGCATCTAGACTGAGTATATGAAATGGTTCTTTCTTTTTAAATGTTTTGAACGTATCTTCATCTAAAAAATAAAGTGATGACATTTTTTGTAAGTTTAAAAGACGGAATTTCTAAATAATTTTAATATGAACTATTTATATTGTGCTTTTATGATCTTTTTATATGATTGAATAAAGATGATTGAATGAAAAAAAAAGACTTCTGTGAATACCAAAATGAGTAAGTACCTTCTGTGAATACCAAAATGAGTAAGTGTCTTATGTGAATACCAAAATGGTAGTATGTTTAGGATTTTGTCTTAAGTTAGTTCTGTGAATCGGGCCTGCCCTATGTTAGGGCTGGGACGAGGAAGAGGACCCTCATCGGGGTAATGAAGATTATCGGTAAGTAACAAGGCAATAATGTGCCCTGCAGTTCAAACAATGACTCATATAATCACGTAGTCACTGGGTTGTCCCACTAGTCAGAAGCACATAAGTTTGTATTCATGCTCCAACACTTGCAGTCACTGTGCCATAGCATAAAAGAGATTAGAAACACACACATACACTGTCAAATGATAGAGTCAATCAAGCACAGGTAACAGTAAACACCGACAAAGAGCGCTTCCATTAAATTACCATACACATACTCGCTACGATTTACTTCTACGTCTAAATTTTGCATTACAAAAAACATTAATGCCCCCCTAGGATTTGCAATTCGAACTTGAAAATGAGTATGCATCAATAAAACTCGGTATGAGCCCAGCAGTACGCAAACACTTAGCAATAAGTGCTGCCTGCTATGAATGTAAATACATTTCTGTTGAGCAATCCCTGTAATGCAGCTGTCGCTCCAAAACTGCATAAACAAACAGTCTGGGGTGATCCAGCATAGGTCTAGGAGTGTCTGGTCCATGCCAGATTTTATTGACAATCACTATGTAAATCAGTTTCACTGCATGTAAATGTGTCTTAAATGGAGAACCGGAAAGCCTGGCCAGGATCCGCTCAGTGAGGCTTGGGGTTTGCAACAATGTAAACCGTTAACATTTTCTGAGTAAATTTAGGGCCATATGCCTGAACACATTTTCCCCTAGACACAGAATGGGCAAAACCCTTTGACACATCTGAAATGCGTGTTTTTAAAGAGATGTAACGTTTCTTTCGAACATGAGCTCTAGACATATGCTTTCAATGCTGTTTCCTATGGGGCTGGGCAACAAGATAGTATATATCAAAATTGCGCCTGATTTTTACGTTTAGGATCACATTTAATGAAAGAAGTGTACCTTTACCGTAAGCATATCAGCATCCCCTGCGGTTTTACTCTCCCTATTCCGAAAGGATACTGATTTCTTAGAACGACGCACTCGCCAGGAGAAAAACAGAGACCTGAAGTGGAATATATCCTTTACTATTTTCATTTTAATCCGATCATTGCTTTTTCATTTCGCAAACATATCTCCCGAGAGTGCAACACTTATCTGCGACCTAGAAAGACTTTTCGGTAATTGAGCTATTTTATCCCAGTGAAGAGAACTTTACAGTTTAAAGAGTGTCATAACCTACTCATGTGTGTATTATCCTTCCCCCCTCTTAAACCGTATTTGCCACTCGGATAAAAGCTTAAAAGAAAAGCTAGAGGAAAAGGAAAAAGAGCAGTCATACCAAAAGTACAAACACATAGAAAAGATTAGCGTTTAATCCTTTCTTTACAAGCTGACGACCTTGCAAGATCCCTTGGAACTTCACTACTCTTCCCCCAATTATCTTAGGGAATACAAATACCTTTGGGGTAGAAGAAGGTGTGTCCCTAACTTCTAGGGCAGGACAGGCCTTTTATTCCACTGGGCATTTCCCCGGAGGGCTGGATCCCGTGGAGACTGTTTTGTAAACCCGGGACAGTTTCAGGTGCCTTTGTCATTTTCCCCAGCTCACTTAGGTGAATTGCAACAGGCACAGAGAGAGAGAGGGGGAACGAAGGAGGGGAAAGAAACAGAGAAGCGATCAAAGAGGAAGAATAATGAGAGGGGAAAAGAAGAGTGAGTGATTGGATGGATGGAAAGAGAGCGGTGCTTAATTTGTAAAAAAAGAAGTGGCAGTGCCATCTTAAATGGCCGGTGCAGCTTCCATTGCCCATGCCAGCGCTGCCAATACCAAACTAACACAAATACTAACCATCACACTCCTCCAAGTGTGACAATTAGGCTTATTCCAGGCCACCCAAAGCTGGAAGAACAGCCTGGCCGAAAGGTATTTTTAAATTTTAATGTACGTTTTATTAAAAATTAAATTGAACAGGTGAGGTGATCACCTCAAAATTAGACAAACAGCGCCACTATATGTTGGGCTGTCAGTCACACATGCCAGTGCTGAGAATTAGGTTCCGGTGCCAACCACCGGCAAAAAAGAGCCCAAATTAATCACTGAAACAGAGAGGCTGAACGGGAAGACAAAGGATGCAGACCTCGTTTGATCACTTTTTGCCAGCACTGCTTTTAGTTCCCCAGTGCAGCCCTGCTAGTTTCCTTGACCTTCCAGCCTATGTTCACATATATGTATGTTAAAAAGTGTAAAGACACACAGGGTCATATTCACAAGGACTTATCTCCGATTTATCTCTACATTAACACATTAAAAGTGGAGATATATTTAACACTCCATTCACAAGCTGGTGCAAACTGCAGACATCGCCAGTATTCCCACGATAACTGCCGCAAAATTTATCTCCATGGAGGACACCAGCAACTAACACTAATGAGAAGCAGAGTAGGCGTTCCCATGCAAAAACACACGAAAAAACCACAACACCACTTTCACAACTAACTGCCAGATCTGCAATGCGAACCAAAAACAGGTGAAAAGCAGCGTTAGCACCAGGTATTTTACACCTGCCTTTTGCTGGTGCTAAGCAGGACGACTACCCACAGCATGAAAGGGAGACCAGCCAAGAGCCACATCTGAGGACCCACAGATGCCATGGAGACTATGATCATGCAACTCCGATACCCATGAGGGCCACCCCCTCCCCTCAGGACATACAGATACCGGCACTGGTTGACACCGAAGCTAGAACACGGACCTCCACTGTAGAACATGGAAATCAGAGAATATCCCAGTGTATTGCATTTCAGGTGAAACTTGACCAGGCTGGAAATGTGGGAATAATAACACGTCTACCATTAAAGAGCAAGTAGGCATCCCTGAGCCAGAACCAGGCTTGTTTTTTATCACCAACATTCCTACCCATTTTCTCAAAGGACCTCTGTGCTGCTGTCAGGGGAAGTCCATTCCCACCGGACCCAGAGCAGTGATCCTGCCCTCCTGCCCTTTCCCTGCCGCATGACTGCGAAGATCCACTCTGATGCAAACACTTGATGCAAACTGAATTTGAAGTCCGATGGCAGTACGTGGGCAGGTAGCAAGCCTAGAATGTTATTGGAAATAGTGAGGGGCATGTTCTCATGGCAACATCGCCTGGAGTGAAGATGGTACTTTTCTGGCGCTGCTGTGCCGATCCCCAGGTATCGCTGGCTAATGCCAGAATTACTATCGACATCGCGATAATATTATCGGCTGTTTTCTCCACAGTTCCCTTTTTTTATCGCCATGTAGCATGGGCTTGATAATTCCACGCTAACATGGCGATGAAATACAAGGTTAGGCGGCGTTAACTTTTCTGGCAATGACTGACGTTGGCGATAGTTATCGCACGTTCTTGTGAATATACCCCACAGTTTTAGCCCACACCTCCCACAGAAGCCTATCTAGACCCACTCACGTCTCCATGCTCGCTCTTTCTATGCAAAACTGAATTTTGCATTAGATATGTTGAATTACTTGTATTTAAATATTGTTTGTTACAGCAAATTATCCAGTTTCTTAGCACTACGCATAACAAGTTTCCCCTAAGTCAATAGTACTCATTTAAATTGATCCCAGAAGGATAAAAGGCTGAGTGAGGCATGCTGCCAATTGCTGGATGCAACAGTAACACCTTCTTCTCTCGCTGAAGCTGCCTTCCTCTAGCCACGGTATGGCTTAACTCTTACGAATTTCAAAAGCAAGAGGTGTTGTAAAAGGTCACAATTACGATTGGAGAAAGAGAGAACTGCAGCGCAGAGTAGAACAAAATAAGGTTTATTCAGTAGAGGAGGAACGACCCCATCCAGCATACAAGTCCTGCAACTGTCAACTGAACAGTTGCTTACATTCTTCTGCAATACACAGTTCCACATTCCAGATCATGTAGCCTAGGAACAGTGAGCTACATTCCAAGACAGAATGAGGACACTACATCACCTCCCCCTCAAAAGCAACTAAAGAAAACAAAAGAAACGGGGAAAACAAAACAATAGGAGTGAGAAATACAATATGTTTAGACATAAACATGAAATCTAGCATGGCGTTGAATAACCCTCTGAGGTCTGACAATCTTCCTTTGTGGAACCACAACCAAATGTACAGACACCTCAGTGGGTTGACATTTAGCCACTCTGTTTAAGTTCCATATCCTGTGGTCACTAGTCCTAATGGCGTTTTAAAAAACTTTTATCACCTTTAAAGGTACACTGAATTTTGAACCAGATTTGCTTCGGCAAGGAGATTGCATCTTTACCCAATCACTCACAGAAAGAACAGTGTGCTTGACTGCTCTTCTCTCATCATACCATTGTTTTCTCTTCTCCTTAACAACTCTCTCCCTCCCCTCCAACTTTCCACACAATCAGAGTTTTTATTGACCAATAATCTTCTAGAGAAAACCCAACTTCTGTATTGGCCACCCTCTTCTTGAATAACCAGAAAGGAGATAACCCTGTAGAAGAGTGTGGATTTCGTGAAGGGTTAGCGACACATGGTAAAGATGGTTCCAGGTCCTTACTGGGGAGAAATAGGAAGCAAATAAGATAAAGAAGCAGGAAATAACAAGCATTCACCGTAGTGGGACTCCAGAGGGAAGGCTATGATTGCCAGGGTCTGATATTATACAAAAATACACTTGTGCTCAGTGTCCCACTCCAGCAAGCCAGACAGGAAGGAAGACGAGGCCTTCTCACCGAAGAGGTAGTGCACGAGAGACGCAGAGCACACCTTACATTATATCCTAAAAAGTGACGGCTCCTACGCTAAGGTGAAGGAGCATCACCCCACTCCTCAAAAGAAAAAAGAAAATGATAATACCTATTGTTATTATCAGCTTATTTTTCGTATTCCAGTCAATGGCTCTGCTTCATGCAGGCAGTGCTGGCCAGAGCAAGGGGAGGAGTTGTGGCACTTTAAAAGTGCGCATGACGGTTTGGCCGGCCGTCTCGGGCCGGCCAAACCGTCATGAGCACTTTGCATGTTCCCCACCAGGCTGTAATGCACAGCCCAGTGGGGAACATGCACAGGCTCCTTGTTCCCGTCTGAGCGCCAAACCACTGCACTCAGACCAATCACAAAGCTGCATTGCAGCATTGTGATTGGCTTAGGGGAGCCTGGGAGCCCGGTTGCCTCCTGATGCCAGGGCTGGAGACAGGAAGAAGGAAGATAAAGAAGATGGAGGAGAGGCGGCAGCCAGCAGTTCCCAGGTAAGTGTTTTTTTCGTTTTTTCTCCACCCCACCCCCCACCACTCCAACCCCATCCGGTAGCAGGCGCAACTGATTGGAAGTTTCTCACATTGTGTGGGGTTCATTAGTTGTTTTCCTGTTCCTCACTGCCAGGATGTATCTTGCGATGTCAGACAGAAAAAGAGCACAGAACGTAACAGCTACCGTCTGTTCTATAACAACACAGTCTGTGATTTGAATTACGTTCAAAATGACAGGTACATACACTGCAACATGAACAATGCACATTGGTATTGTAGAGTTAACCTAGCAATAAGCAAATCACTTTCTAAACCCATGCCAAAACGGTAATACCATACGAATATCAAAGGAAGTGAAGATGTGAGGATGCTCTACATTCCTCACATGGAATTAACAAGATGCACAAACATGTGATTGTGTAATCTTCATGGTATGAGACCTGAAATGGTTCTCAGAAATTAAGTGTACATCCCTAAAAACAAGAAGTTTCCTAGAACCCTTCTCTGTATCAAGATCAGTAAATTGTCGAATTACAAAAGATAGCAAAAATCAGCATATTGCTCATAATTCTGGCAATAAGGTCCTGGCTAAGGACACTATGAGTCTCAATTGCCTAGGAAGGATGCTCTGGACCACGATGCCAGGATTAAGACCATCTGCAGACAGGGAGTGCACCCAACTTTGGGAAGAAGGTGGAAAGCTTGGAGGGCGGGGACTTTGAGAATGCATGTCTGTAATAACGAGTCTGCAGACTTAGGGGTCCATTAGGATGGCGGGCGGACAACCCGACGTAAAACGGGACTGCCCGCCATAAGGGCGGCGGTCCTTTGGGGGCCATTAGGATGCGCCCACCACACTGGCGGGCGCATCCAGAATTCTTAACATTGCGGCGGGCGGTGCTGAAAGCACCGCCCGCCGCAATGTTAAAAATGCACCCTGTGCACTTCATTACACAACGTGATAGGCACTGTGCGGTGCCTGTCACGTTGTACAGTGAAGTGCAGGGGTGTACCGTAGGTACCCCCATGTGCACCCCCCACACCCCCGGAGTCCCTGGGGGCCCACAACGGGCCCCCACAAGACATTCCTGCATGCCTTTCCATGGCGGCGGTGCCACCACGGAAAAGCATGTCCCCGCTTTCACCCTAATATGGATGGCGGTGCCTAACAGACACCGCCACCATATGAAACCCTTTTCCGCCCGGTCAACTCCTTGACCGGGTGGAAAAGCAGCGGACGGTCTTTCCGTCCGCCGTGGTCCCCCCCGCCATAGTAATATGGCGAGGGGAAATGGGTGGCGGGTGGGGAAGGATGTCGGGCGGATCACCACCGCCCGCATGGCGGTGGCGATCCACCCGACATTCTAATGGGCCCCTTAGTTTCAGGTTAGTCTCTTGGTTATGGCAAGCCCTCTGTCAATAATGCTAGTCTTTAACATCCTTTCCACAGAGAGCAGGTGCCCAGCAATGTGTTGTGTTGTTGCTGAGGTTCTCCTGCTTTTGCTTGAGTTCACACCTGCATTAATTCCCTTGCCTTTTTTGTTTACGTTCCTTTCCAGTTCCCCTCATTTTTGGCCTTTAGCACACCATGCCCTTTGTTCTTAAGTTTCTTGCTCTTTGTTGTGCCTCTAATTGTGCTTCCTTCTCAGTGGTTAGCTGTGTTTGCCATCTTCTAAAGAAATGGGTAAGCCTTTCTTTAGCTACTCACAGCTTTATTGAACCTAATCCCTGACTGTTATCATTTCTAATTGCTGCTATCCATTTCCATTTGGTTGGTTTCCCTATTCCTCTTGCCACACAATGACTCCTGAGAAGGTGGGCTTGCTCCCAGTACAGAGACAATTTTATCCTGAGGAAGGTCAGGACTGGTGCATCCTTAAGCCTGCTCCCCTTTCTCTGCTGTCCTCCGATCTCTCTGTTGGCATTGTTGTATTCCCATCATGCTGCTGCAAAGTTAAGGGACAGCAAAAAGCTCTAAGTGGACACACCTTTCCAGCAACCTGGCACATGAGGAACTTATTTTCTCTTCAAAAAGGCCTCCACTGCTTGCAGAATTTGTGAGGGTCCTGCCAAAAAACTTTATTTGCAAAAAAACAACTGAGTAGGGGGGGGGGGTGAAATTCCTATAACTTGCTTTAGAGAAATTACGCAAAAGTTTGCCACATCTACACGAAATCACATGTAATTATGTAAAATGCAGATCCATCATTTCGTGCCAATTTTTGGCACCTAAAAAGTAGTGCAACGAAAAAAAAACACAGTGTCCAAAACCTGCTCGGTTTCTATTGTTCCTCTGTGCTCACGTAATGGTGCATTTGCCGTAAATGTGTACAGCGAATGGTGCATACGTACATTAAGTGGCATAATGGCATAATTTTGGGAATTTCGAGTAACCTCACAAAGTTTCATGAATTACACCAGCATAAGTTAAATTTCACCCAAGCTTAGATAATATGGGTAAGAATAACCGAACATGCAGAAATGTAAACCAAAATCTTCGAGAATGTATATAAGTGTGTAGAATGCTGCTGGGATAACTTACGCTTAATCTTCATCTTCATTACTGCAAGTCTAGATCTTCCTCATCACCATCCGTACTCTTGTCGGTAGAGGCTAACACCGGAAGTAGGGAACCTCCACACCCACCAAGAAATTAAAGTCTCCTTTATTTCTACTCCAAGCACTGCCCTCTTTGGCTACAAATCAGGTTTGTGCTCCTTACTCTTCTTATATAATACAAAGTAAGACAATGCAACATAGAAGAAGAAGACCGACGGTAAGGTCCGGGGAAGGTGCAGCAAGAATGTCTGCTGCAAAAGCCGAGCACCCAGGTAGATCACCAAAAGACACGGACAGACCAAGCAAGACCGAGAGCCAGACAAAGGTACCACTACAAAGGTTCAAGTGCAAACAAGAACATGAACAGAAGCGATTACGTCACATTGGCACACAGAGAGCAGCTGAGCCAAGCACAGCAAACACAGGACTAAACACTGCATGCAACTGATAACTGGCCAAGCCCACCGAAGCACACGAAATCAATAGAGAACCCAAACTAGCTGGCCAGTAGAACAGTCCTCCAGAATAAATGCATTCCCCAAAACGCATGCAACTGCAAAAGTACACCAGAGACCAAGGTGAGCTGGCAAAAGTTAAGCGCCAAACAAGATGTCACTTACTAAGGCTCAAAAAATCACTGGCATGAAGCAGGGAACTAGGCCACCCTAAGCAGCTGGCTGGGAGGAATAAATAGGATGGAGACAATACGTCTGGATTTCATGTAGTAAAGAATGTAAATGCTGGAATGCTTAAATGCTGTTGTGGTGGTAATAGGAGTGGTCATAATAGTAGTTGTGGCAATGATGTTGATAGTGGTTATGGTGATAATGGCCGTAATGGTGTTGGTTATGGTAGTGATGATAATTGTAGTGGTGGTTAATGTTGGTGGTACAGATGGTGTTGGTAGGGAGGTGTTGGTAATGGCTCACAGTTGAGTCTTGACAAAACACTTTAAAAATAATATTGCAGTAATAAAATACAACATGGGACTGGTTCTTTACAGAATTCATGCAAGTGATAAAGAATTAAATTTGTGGTGACTGAGTATATTTTGCAGATGTAAAATACTTCCTCATGCACTGCAATGTAAAGACTCACCAGGAGATGGAATGATAAACTGAACATCAAATAGTATGTTTTTAGAGTGTC
Source organism: Lissotriton helveticus (assembly GCF_964261635.1). Lineage (NCBI taxonomy): Eukaryota > Metazoa > Chordata > Amphibia > Caudata > Salamandridae > Lissotriton > Lissotriton helveticus. The sequence goes on along the minus strand of NC_136069.1, from coordinate 350,833,398 downwards.
ATACTCCTCTGGGTGGAACCAACGCCCACTCAATTGTGTTTTAAAGATTTGGTAATAATATGTTTTCCAGACAGCTTCATTGTCAAGCCAGACCTGCAAACAGGGCACAAAAAATAAAAGCAGCCCAGTACAGCTACACCACCAGAAGGCAAAAACCCTGGCCAAAACCAAACACTTGGAAGAGAAACTGGATGAGGCACTCCAAACAGTTTTGAGAAAAGACTTAAAAGCAATGCTACATATAGACAGGCATAGCATATCACTTGGCATAAATACAAAGAACAGGCATCTGAAGTCCTGACAAAACCAAGTGAGACTGGACCACCAGCAGGGAACTACGGTCCTTGTTACAGACTGAGCTCTGTAGTAAGATATCCCATATTCCCTAGATACTCCAAAGAAGAATAACCCTTAAAAGAAGCAGAAAGACTAACCCCTCTCTCCTGAGACAGCAATAAAGCCAGAGCCCAAAGCAAGATCTCAGGATAGCCACAGTGCTGTAGAAGTAAAAAACAAAACCACCAGAAGATTGACAGACAAGGTGGAAGTTTAGTTCTAAAGCAAGATGAGGCAGAGGAAGGACATGCACAATCCTACCCGATGGACCCTCCTGTAACAGGATCACATGCATAGCTGTTCAGCCATCCAACTAGGGGGGAGGCAACAAAAGCACCTCAAGGCCATGGAGAGAAGTGTTGGCCCGGCACCAACTGCAGAAGAACGCCACACTTAGCACAGTGAAGTGACGCCAACTGCAGAAAGGATGAGCAAGTAGACAGTCCTAATGCTAGACTCGATAGTATGATAGTAACCTAGTAACCATAGAAATGATGATGAAGCATTCTAAACTTGGCGCCTGATCACGATGTCGGATGGACTAGAGTCTGTCCGACATCATTCTGGAAGTGGGACCGATCGACTTCCTGTTGGCGGTCCCAAACCAGCAATTAGGATGCGACTGAACACTGTTTGGTCACAGTCCTATTCTTTACAATGGGAGCATGCATTCCGAATGGAATGCATGCTCTCATTGCGAAGAGCAGGGGTGCAGTTCATCTCTGAACACCGTGGCAAGCACCTCAAGGTGCCTGCCACAAGGTGCATGAATCAACAGGGGGCACCATAGGTGACCTCTAGGCTGCCATCTGGAGGCCTTGCACCCATGGGGGCTCTTCTGGGGTGCCCCAAGGTGGGATTCCCACAGCCTTTCTGTGTTGAAAAGTTTGGCACAGAAAGGCTAGGGGAATCAGCCATCATAATCCCTAGGGCAGAAAGAGTCGCTGGAGGGATCACTGGAGGCTTTCCAAATGGCAGGCCCGTCAGAAGCCATTTGGAAAGCCTGTTTGGATTGCTTTCTGACCAACCACATCATAATGGGTCGGTCGGAAAGGAATCCAAACATGATATTTCGATGCGGACGGAACGGCTCCGACCGTCTGTTAGAGCCGTTTCCGACCGCATCGAAATCCGCCCCTATGTGTGATAAGCACAGCTCAGAATCGGAGCCCAAATCGGGCAGAGCACAGTCCAAACTATGGTTGTGGTGTGTGAAATAATATTGATAAAACAAATATTGTGTGGACAGAATATCATGTCAAAAATATCGTGGACCAAAATATCGATAAGGTAAGTCCAATGCTAACCATTGGTTGACCTTCCTTGTCACTCTCATTTGCCTGCTTCTTATTGGTGTCCCAGCTTATTAATCTCGTGTTTGTCCCTCCATGGACCACTGCCTTTTTACAATCTCTTTGACTGGTTCCATTGCTCCTCCCACTGCTTGATTTTCAAACACTACTTTTTTCTTTTATATGAAGCAATACATTGGAGTGCTTGTGTTTCCGAGCCATCTTCCTCATGTACATCTCTTTTCTGTTGCTCTTTGCTGCATGACTTATTCTCCCTGCCCTGTACTTCTTGTGCTCACAAAGACGCTTCTTCCATTGATTTCCTCCAACTATTGCCTGTGTGTTGCTTTTGTCCTACCACCCCTTGTTACTTTCTCATTCCCTCTTGCCTTCCCACATTGCTTTTGTGTCCCCTCCAGTGTTGCGACGGTGTACCCCCTTACCCTCCACATCTTGTTTTACCATTCGTTACCACCCCCTCCATGTTGCTTCACTGTTTGCCTCACCCTCCTCCATGTTGCTGCTGCCCCTACCTACCCACTTAAAAACAAAACACTTTTGCATGCTTTATTTTCAACTCAAACCAGTAGCTAAAAAGAAAAATAAGCACCTGCATCATATTGTAAGCATGCATATGTGTGGTGAGTTCACCACATAAGGAGGCAGTCAGCCTTTTATTTTTCCAACTTTAGCCATGCTGCACAGCATCGCAGATGTTGTGCAGCATGGTAAAGAAAACATTGGCAATGCCAACAGGTCACAAGGGTGAGACCTGTTGGTTTAGTCAATGCTTGCTATGATTGATCATGTGAAGACCATGTAATGCAACCTAGGAATGTGACACTTCACCATATATTCAATATGAGTATATAATATAAACTGAATGCAGAGAATTGTACTGTTAGAAGGCCGAACATGTCGATAGCCTAATGGTATGCTAACCTTACTCTAAATAGGAGACACTGAGCATATGGGAACACTTTAGTAGTGAATATATTGCTGCTTAACTGCTACTACAAATCTTTTGGGGATATCATACCACTGATTAACTTTCACTTAGGCAAATTTCACAATGAATTCTTGCTTACCTTAAAAAGACTTTGAGTTGGAGAATATTTTCTGTCATGGAGGTTGTTCCACCTGTAAACATCATGCTTGTAGATCAGTGGATAATCTGTTTACTTGACTATACATATTAGACCCTGGGTTTGATTCTCACCATGACATCTATCATTATTATTTCTTACCGCTACGCTACTATATTTCTCATCATTACTAAACAATAGATAATGGCAATGATATATTTGATAGTCAAACTTTATAACTACTGCTTGCTCAACTAATATGTTTGCCTCTTGACTTGTTTTGAAGTTGGATGTATCTCACTATTTGTATGATAACATCCTAACACTTTAGTAATCAGGGAGCTAATAAGGCTTCTGGGTCACACCTCGTGGACGGTAAACAGTCTAAATATCGACTTTTTTATTTCGACAGACAATAATATCGAGTTCAAAATTTCGGCGGGACAGAATATCGAAATCAAGAATATCGACGACCAGAATATCGACCTGAAGGTAAGAAATATTGTTTTTATTAATATCGAAGTTAGTAATAGCGATTGCAAAATTATTGATGTTCTAATATCGATATTAATATTAGTGTCATGTATTTTATATGTTTGTTTTTATAATTTGTGTTAATTATTGTACTAGGTTTAAAATATATGTATTAAATTTTTAGAAGTTAGTAATAATTTATTTAAGTAAATTATGCTTTTTAGTACCACAGCGGGTTGTGGGCTTATAGGGGAATACGGTGGGAAGTAATTTAATTATAGAAAATGAATTTAATATTTTTTAGGAATTATTAAATATTTTTAAATATATTGTGTATTTTAGTTCAGTAGCCGGTTGTGGGTTTATAGAATAATAGGGTGGGAAGTAATTTAATTGTAATTAAGTAAAAATGTAGGGGCCCATTAGGATCACGGGCGGATCACCATCGCCCGCATGGCGGTGGCGATCCGCCCATGATCCTACCCCGCCCGATACCTAATTCCCCCACCATATTACTATGGCGGGGGACCGCGGCGGACGGAAAGACTGTCCGCCGCTTTTCCGCCCGGTCAACGAGTTCACCGGGCGGAAAAGGGTTTAATACGCAGACCCCTGAAGTCCGACTCTGGGAGCCATTGCGAGCCGGATGCTGCGACTCAATCCAACTTTCCGAATCAAGCATGGTATAAGCTCAGTCGTGAAACATCTCCATTGCGCGCCACGGTTTGATTATGACCGAGTCGTACGGAGCGGTTCGGACCCGGAACGATTCAGACGGAGATTACACGCTTGTTCGCATCGTACTTCGATGTCCGGACCCGTCTACGACTCGGACGGAAATCCAGCCTCCGAATCGGATCCGCTAATGCCGAACCCGATTCGGTGCCCTACTGACCGAGATCGGAATCGGCCCCATAGCTTGTAGACCTGCATTGATGTCAGTATCATCATGACATGTCTCACCAGAAACATCACAATTCAAATCATTATTGTTGTTTTTTGCCATTCTTGCTTTATTCACATCTCTAGACTATGCACACGTTTTATTCAACCAAGAACAATTCAGAAATTGCACCAAGCCATTGCTCACATGACTAACTCTAGTGTCAATGAAAACTAGGATTGATTCTTACTTACACTAAATGGTTTTTGAATCGCTACATCTCCTACAACAAAATCTACCTGCTTCACGAGGAGGAATTTGTATCAATTTCCACTTTTGTTTTGCATCTCACATACCCTGTTTCTAAAATCCTAGATCACAACCCTATTACTTTTGCTTGCCAACTTCCATACACACCCTGGTGCTCTGTCTGCAACTGGATCTTTTTGGCACAAAAATGTGTACAGAATTATACCTGTAGTGGAATGAGGTGTGATAATTCCAGAGTCTATCTTTCAATGTATCCTTCACAAGTACACCACCATTATAAGACAATTGACTGGCCTCTTGTACAATCCTGTTAACCCATTCAACCATGTCATTAGTCTTTGGGCTATACAAAGCTACTGTGACTTGTTTGATGCCAGTATATTGTAAGTAGTCTCTTATTTCAGGTGAAACAAACTGAACCCCGTTGTTTGAAACCAAACTCTCTGGGTAACCCTCAGCAGTGAAAACATCTTCCAGGAGATTGATAACTGAACGTGTAGCAGCATCCCTCAGAAATTAATGATATACCCACTTGAAAGGAGAATCAATTAATAAAATGATAAAAAAATGTCATCCAGATAGATGATTCACAGGACCTACAAAACCTATCGTGAATTTTCTCCCATTCTTTCTATGGAAATTCAACTAGAAGGAGAAGTTTATGGGAATTGATGAGACATTTGTCAGCACTCCGACATGCAAAACAGGAAACAGTAAACAGCCCGACTGAAGTGTCAATAGGTGAAGTGATGATTCATGCTAAAATGTTTGGTTGCACTGTAGAAAATGGCCACACAAACTTCTGACGTTCCGATCTAAGGGGGTCATTAGGATTCTACAGTGGAATGGGACCACCCACCATTGGTGTGGGGGTCCTGTTCGTGACATTAGGACGCGCCCGCCACACTGGCGGGTGCATCCTGCATTCATGACATTGCGGCGGGCGGTGCTCTGAGCACCGCCCGCCATAATGCCACGAAGGCATGTAGTGCACTTCCATGCACAACGTGGCAGGCATGTTGTACATGGAACTGCAGGGGGGTACCAAAGGTACTCCCCATGTGCACCCCCCCACCCTCCAGAATCCCTGGGGGCCCGAAAACCACCTGGCTTTCCGTGGCGAAAGGCATGTCCCCACTGCAATGCTAATATGGATGGCAGTGTCTCCCAGACACCACCACCATGCTAGATGCTTTTCCGCCCAGTCGACTTTTCGACCAGGCGGAAAACCGGCGGACGGTCTTTTCGTCTGCCGGGGTCCCCCCGCCATGGCGGGGGAAATACTAGGCGGGAGAAGGTTTTTAGTGGGAGGATCGCCACCACCATACGGTTGGTGGCGATCCGCCCGCTAACCTAATGACCCCCTAGTTCAGTGGTCTTCAAACTTTTTGATGCCGGGACCTCCCCATCAAAATATTTAAGGCATAAGGACCCCCTCTTGACAAGAATTTCTAGAACCTAGTATTCCTTATCATTGACAACCATAAATGTTCTCCGGAGAAACGGGCAATCTGTGGCTGCACCTCATTAGTACCAGTTTAACACCCAAATATAGCAATAAGCCACAAAAAGGTAACCGGTACCGCTTTACAAAGGGCCTTCTACAAAGCGGAAACACCTGTTGCTGCTTTTTAGTAAATTTTGAACCTTTTGAGTAAATATTTTTTTTGCTAAAATTAGCAGATAAAGTGGCAGATGATGCATTATGTGGCAAAAGCGGCAAATCTACAATTATGCTAAAATCGCCGTGGCCCCACAATCACATAATTCCAGTGGACCTTGGTATAATAGCTGTAATGCATGGGCAGCAACTTTATTGCACAGCATTAGAGGAAACCATACCATATTTCATGGGATGCTGATAGCTTGGCATTTTCAGCTGCATGTAACTGGAGGTAGCTGAACATCATTCATCATGATTAAAACATACGTATGTTTTTAAGGTCTCTCACCGTTAGGTAGCTACAGTGAATAATAAATACTTGCACTATAATAAACGATGAAGCTCTATGCAAAAGTCTGTGTGAAACCAGAGAGCCACAGAATTAAATTGTGGTTGGTGCAGTGGAGAATAGTGACTTGTGTATTTTTAGTGCGATGAAGCAACTGCCTGTGACAGAAAGCACTATGAATATGTAAGTCTTTATTTTATACTTGCATTACAAACAGTATAAGATAGACCGCTACAAAATGAGCAAAATGTTTTATGATAAAATGGTGCTTCCAAAATATACAGGCTGCTTCCAAAATAAAGGGCCCCTTGCGATGCCTGTGTGTCATTTTTTATGATGCTCTGGTTGCGCAAAGTGCAGACTCATATCTAAGAGGCCATGCAAAGTCACTTTGCGTGACTTTTCAAGGCCTCCTAGATATGGTGTAAAGCAATGCAGCGCAAGGTCGATGTGTTGCCTTACACTGCGTAAGGGGGGGTGTTTCCATGGGTTTTGACACATTCCCAGATTTACAATGAATCTGCAAACCTGAGGATGCGCCAAAACTGTACGCTGCCCCAGGGAATGCGTAACAAGTAGAAATATCTTTATTTCTCCTCAATTGTTTTAAAAAGCCTCCATGGGCTGTATATGTGCAGGAAGGCATGCCTTCTTGCGAACAAAAACATCCTACCAATAATGCAGACACCCTTGCACCTTGGTGCAAGGGTGTCTACGTTGGTGCTAGGCACCAAATTGTGCGTCATTTCTGCTGACACATGAGTGCATGGTACTTATAAATACATTCTATTCCTGCTCTTTCGAATTGGCGTAGGGCAGTGCAGCAAAAAATACTTGCGGAGCTGTCCTACTCCATTTCATTATAAATGAGGCCCATAGATTTTAATAATATTCAGACCCTATGTAATGCAATATTTTTACGTAACTGTCGCATGAACACATTCTCAGGGATAGTAAGCTCTTTGTAGATACGACAATCACATCATTTCCCCATGTCCAACAATAAAAAAATGATGAATGTGTCCTCATGTAATGCAACTGGTGCTATGTAAAGCGCTCTGATACCCGATTCGACAGATGCCTCCGACCTCCGGATCATATTCTGGCGGACAAACAACTTCTATGGATGTCAGTGGGCCCCCCACCGGCAACCTGTAGGGGGCGGACCCACAGACATTGGAATGGGGCCCAAAGACATCATACAAAAGGCTCCCACACCAAGTTAAAAAAATAGGAATTTCTTTAATACAAAAAACAAGATCAAATGAAAAAAATCAAATCAGTAGAGCCAGAGATGTGCAATTGTTTTTTTTTTTAAATAGCACCAAAAAACACCAAAAACTGATTGTGGATATCTGGTTGGATGGGACCGGTACAAAAGTTAGAGTTTAGGCCGACTGCGATGGAGCATGGACCAGCTACAGGAACCCAGTTAGGGCCGCTGGACAGAGTACCTTAAATCTGGGTTTACTAAGTGTTGAGAGGATCCGCGTCAAAAATGCATTGCACAGCGAAGCAATACATCGGCTGTAAGATGCAGCGAGGCTGCGATGAGCAACCATGTGTCGTCATCTAAGATCCCCTCGACGATGTTTGCGATATTAAGTCCGGTGTCAGGGATGCGGCGCATAGGAGGGGAGATGAGCCAATTCTGAGGAGCTGTGATGTGGAGTCCAGCTTCATCATCAAGGCTGCTGTCAATAAAAGATGTGAGGGCCTGCATTGAGAATGTGTCATTCAGTGACGGTTCCGATGGGCTGCGATGCAGCAGCGGTGATGCATCATTCTGCTCGCGTTTGCACCGTGCAGCAGAGGAGATACGTTGGTTCCACTGGCTCCACAGAGGCTGGCAGAGCACCTTAAGCCATCTTCCAAGGGTCCAGGGCTGGGGTGGCACCACTTGGTAGGGTAGACTCACAGATGGCAGAGTCCAGGTGCAGGTACAGAGTTGTTGGAAGCCTGTTGTGTCCCTGAGGCTTCATATCAGGAGGGCTGCAAACTAACCCTAAGGTCACTATGGGTTCTAGGTTCGAGAGATGCAGGTCCAGTCCTTCTCACCCAGGCAAGAAGACAGCAGGCAGCAGGGTAGCAATTCTTCAGAGCAGCAGTCCAGCACAGTGCCAGTCCTTCCAACAGCACAGCAGTCCCTCTTCCTAGCAGAGCATCCACAGCTCCATAAGTGTACTGAATAGTTGGTGTCTGATGTCCAGTACTTATACCCAGCTGTGTCTTTGTAGAGGGCAGAAGCTTCTAGAGGCAGGCTTTTGAAGTGCACAGGTCCCCTCCCTTCCTGGCCCTGGATTTATACTAACTACAGGGGGTATGCAGTTCTTTGTGTGGAGATGGAACACCGCCTATTCAAGTGTAAGTGGGGCTGGGCCCAGGTTCTCCCTCCCATCCTGCCAGTGATGGCCCACGCAGACCAACCTAAGCTACATATTGTGTGGGGCTATCTAGGAGGAATACACACAGCCCAACTGTCAATTAAACCCAGTCATGTGTTACAGTATCAAGCTATCCTGGCTGAAGAGGGGTGAAACCCCGAAACCGGTCCTAGGATGCATGTTCCCAGTCCAGGGAGGACCTGGCTTGGCAGTTCGGGCTGGACTGTTCCCATGAGGCACAGGGTCAAGACTGATTTGCATATGGCTCTGTTCAAACTGGAATGGCATGGTGAGCAAAAAAACGATGGATTTAGGCCCAGATCTCTGTACTGGGGTGAATGTATGACATTGTTATGCATTCTGTCCATCAACTGTTGTTTTTGCATTTGTCACCCCGAGTGGGACGGGTATGCTCAGACGTGAGTCCCGTGCTCTCCATGCCGCTGGAATCAAGCTATCCTGGCTGAAGAGGGGTGAAACCCTGAAACCGGTCCTAGGATGCTTGTTTCCAGTCCATGGAGGACCTGGCTTGGCAGTTCGGACTGGACTGTTTCCATGAGGCACAGGGTCAAGACTGATTTGCATACGGCTGGGTTCAAACTGGAATGGCATGGTGAGCGAAAAAAAAAACGATGGATTTAGGCCCAGATCTCTGTACTGGGGTGAATGTATGACATTATTCTGCATTCTGTCCATCAACTGTTTATTTTACAGTAACAGGCTGCAGGCACTAAATGGCTAAGGCAGGAAAATGCATTTTCAAACTTGTACTATTTTTCATTACAATTCTAAAGACACCAAACATTAACTGGTTGCCTGTTCCCATTTGGAAATTACACTCATTTGTTGTAATAAGGTCACTCCAATGCTATTATATGAGAGAGGTAAGCTTTGCTGTAGTGAAAAACGAATTTCAGAGTTTTTTCATTATCAGGACATGTAAAAATTAAAAGTAGAAATTCTACATTTTATACACATTGCACCCTGGCCTCTGGGCTGTCCAGGGCCTACCCTAGGGGTGACTTATATGTATTAAAAAGGAAGATTTGAGGCTGGCAAAAGGTTTACTTTGGCAGGTCGAAATGGTAGTTTAAAACTGCTCACACACACACGCGGTGCAATGGAAGGCCTGTGTCATGTTTAAAGTGCTACTTAAGTGGGTGGCACAATCAGTGCTGGAGGCCCACTAGTCACATTTAATTTACAGTCCATGGGCATAGGTAGTGCTACTTTATGAGGGATCTACTAGTAAATTAAAGTTGCCAGTTGTGAATAAGCCAAATCTAATGTGTGTGAAAGAGCACAAGCACTTTAGACCTGGTTAGCAGTGGTAAAGTGTGCATGGTCCAAAGGACCGGAAAAAATGAAGTCTGCAGAAACTGGAGGTCAGAAGACAAAAAATTAGGGGGAAAACCATGCCAAGGATGCCAGGTATAACAGATAATGTTTAGCTGCTAACTCTAAATGCGATGATGACAACTGAATATGGTGCGTGGCGGTGACTTATCACTACATCACCAGGACACAATGATTACAAGGATTAGGCGCAGCAGGAAAATGTGCAATCACAAAAATTAAAAGTGTCCCAGAATCCTTTCATGATATTGAAATCCTTGATTGTGAGTACTGACATCCCTACATTAGGCGCAATCATTTGTGATAGAGATCCGGTTGGAAGAAACAAGAAATTACGCCTTGATGCGATTGTTGTCAATATGCGCAGAAGTATTCAACACAGCATAGAAGAACAAAATGCTGTTAATTAGTAGTAGTCTTAAGAGCAAGCCACCATGCAGAGTATTGCACGTTAGCTAGGCTTCTCCAACACTGCTTGAACCATTTTGCCCTCTCATAACTAATCATTCTATTCACTGTTGAGTGTCGCTGCGATCTACAATAGAAATAAAAGGAGCATCATGCATCAGTGTACAATATAAGCTACGAAGAGCTTTTTAGTGTTAATCTCAAATCTTACTTTTCGTTTACCTAAAATATCATAAGGTATAATCTCAAAAGCCATATCGGGGGCAAATGAAAATAGTCTGCCTGTGCTTGTAACTGTGAAAACAAAAAGGTTCAATTAGGCTTGAATGATTTTAAGGTGAAATTGACACACTTCCTTTTGTTCAATATTAACTTAAAGGAGCTCCTTATATTTCCCCATTAATCTCTTAAAGCCCAAAATAGTGTGTGTTTACTGTGACAGCATACTCAAACCCATGTTGTACTATGCTCATATATTCATGAAGAGAAAAGTTAGCAAGTAGTCCAATATGAATGCTGTTTTCTATTTGAAGCCTCAAATAGTATTGTATTAATTGAAAATATTTCTTAGAAGGCCCTGGAGCCATGATGCCCTGTCTCTTGCACTGCACATTTTTTAGTAAGAGTAACTTTGTCTTCAAACCTGGCAAGGAAGCAGGATTTCGTGAGAAGAAAAGAGTCCGCATTTTTGGATATGAATCCTATCTCCTTCTCAAGGCCATCGGCGTTTCCCTCTGTGTAAGATTCTGACACCTGCACACTAAATAAGTATGTGCTGAAAACAACAGCTTCTTGTTTCCAAGCTAGAATACATTGACCTGTAGGAAGAGAAACTACATGTATACTAGGACTATGCTTCATGGTTCTTAGCGCGTAGCTCAAACTGACCACTTGCTACCGAGAGCCCCATCAGTTTCAATAACAACTGCCTTTTGATTTTGCTAGTTGGACTTCAGGCTTCCCGAAGTGTTGCATTTTATTTTTTAAATTTGCACTATGGGAAGTGTCTACTTGAAATCAGTGTAAACTATATAATTGTAATTGATGTCTATTATATTAGATTCTCACAAAAATCACTTGAATGTATACCAATACCAGGGATAGTGTATCCAGCAAAGGAGTGGCCTTGTTAGCTGACGAACATAAAGGTACCCTCAAAGATTTGAATAACACTGTTAATGGTCCATTCAAACAAAGAGAGACTGAGAGATAGAGGTATTCTAAAGGAATATATGACGCTACAATGCAAACAATTGCAACGCATGCCTTTACAATGCAGTTTTTACATTGCAACTGCCATTATAAAGCATGATTTTACAACACATGCCATTACAAGCATTTGAAGAAACTACCATTACAACGCATACCATTACAACGCATAATACTTTTGGGGAACGTGGGGTACGTGTTGGATAGTGTATGGGTAAAATGTACTATTCCCACTCCAGTGAGTGCAACAGTTGGTTAAGTGTTGGATAGTGTAGGGCTAAAAATACTATCCCCATGTACCTCAAAACCAATACCCACCCTAAAACTAAAAAATCTCCATGGCTTACTTTATAATGCGTTGTAATGGCATGCGTTGTAATGGCATGCTTTGTAATGGCATGCATTATAGTGACATGCTTTGGTTGGCATGCGTTGTAAAGGCACGCAATGTTAAGGCAGTTGCGTTGTAACAGCTGTGTTGTAAAGGTAGTGCATTGTAATGACTGTGTTGTAATGGCTGTTTCCCATTCTAAAGGTGTATAATTTCTATGAGTCATTATAAATGACTCAATGTCACTATGTGGAACTATAATTATCTGTTTTGTCTTAATATAACCAATAGTGCTTCTGACACTAATATACTAAAGATAAAGGGTGTCAAGAGAAAATCTCCCTTTTAGGATTAAAGCATTACTCTGTTTCTACTAAGGGCTTGATTACGATGTCAGTCGTAGTTGCCTCCAACCGACGCCGTCGCGATCTTGGGACAGACTGACTTTCGGTTGTCGGTCCATTGGGACCTCACATGGTGCGGTCGCATACTCCCATTTCTCAATGGGAGCTTGTGCTGCGGCCATAAACCGGTTGTAGCACAAGCTCCCATTGAGAAATGTGAGATTCTGTTAATTTCTGCACTGTGTGGAAGGCACCTTAAGGTGCTTGCCACACAATGCAGGGATTAACTGGGGGCACCATAGGGGCCACAGGGAGAAGTGGGCTCTTTTGTGGCCCCCAAACTTGCCTTCCATTAAACCTTCCATATCGGAAAGCCCGGCATGGAAAGCCTGTCGGACCCGAACATAGTAATCCCAACTGCGGAAACGCCGCTCATTGGGATTACATGCTGGTCTATGACTGGCCAACAGGCTCCTTGAGCCCGTAGGAATCCAGCTGGACTGTCCGGCCGGTTTAATTTCCGACCACCTGCATTGTAATGCGGCGGTCAGAAATAAAACCGCAATGAGGCTCGGAAAGCCTCCGACCTGTGGTCAGAGGCTTTCCGAGCCTCATCGTAATAAGGCCCTAAATTGTGAGACAATTAATATGAAAATTGTCCATTTAAATACGTCAGATGACAACCTGGGTAAAAATAATGCCACTAAAAATTATTTCCCTACTCCTAAAAGGTCCCATTAAATACACACACACTTACAAGTGTAAGAACTGTTTTATTGGATTTTTAATCATTTGTTATCAATAAGGAAGCTAGCTTAACCCTCTATACAATATTGAAAGATTAAAGCTTTTTGTTGAGAACGACTTGTAGGCTTATATTATCGAGTCACATACTTCCCACTTTTCGTATAATCTATAACAACAACATTTCCACATGTAGATTTTAATGATGAAAATTCATAAGATTACTGACTTGCAGATAGGAACATAGCTGCTATTCACATACCAAGTACTGAACAGAAACTACAGTAAAGACAATATTTGGTCTACATAATTGTTGACATTTAACTTTTATGCTGCGTGCTTCCAATAATTAGCAACCATTTCAATACAAATAACACAATGTTCTTGAGAATGAATGAATGGCAGGACATTTTCTCAATTTCCATAGTAGGCAATAGATAAGTTTGACAATGTAGTTAACTTTTTAGGTCAGCAAGAGGCCCCCATCACAATCATCCCCAAATATTTCACTTGGATCAATGGCTGAATGATTTCTCAGAATTGGCAGGGGGTTGTGGGGAATGACCAAGTTCCACTTATCAAGCTTCTTAAAGTTTCAGACACAGCAGCCTCGTTCACGGCTCTGATCAGTCCCTTCCTTATCTGGGTGCTGTGCTAGTCCCAGAAGGTAGCGAGAGTTAACTTGCACCTCTACACACCTAGGAGACTGTGCAGTGTAATGTAATATGCCTAGGACATTCTCTCCCTAAAGGACTACACCAACACTAGGCTGGGCAAATCCACATGGGAGAAGCACCAAATGATGGTGTGAGTCAGATGAGGAAGAAAGAGAGAGGCGTTCAATTAGCATGTGTTACTTAAGGTGTGAGTGTACATGTGTATTTGTATATGTATGTGTGCAGCTGTGCGCTTGTATTTGTTTTGAGCCTTCGTTCCTATTATTGCCCACAAGCGTGTGAATACCGTGGAGTATGTGTATGATGGGGCATATGTATGTGGACTAGGCATGAAACTGTGTGTGCAGCATGAGGCATTTCTTGGTATGTAGTGGTCTTCAAAGCAATATTGGCCTCACCTTCGTGGTGGTTCCCTAGTTTATTCTAGATGGCCATGCAATGTTGCAGCCCTCATTGGAAACATGGTGGCCATTACTGACGTGATTGTGGCCATCTTCAGTATGCAGTTGCTCTTCACGATAAGAAAGTTGGCAACTTTAGCAACATTGTACCCCCCAATGGCAATGTAGCGACCATCCCTGGCATAGTGTGGGCCACTATTGGCAAGTGATGACCATGTCTCTCCCTGGCATGTGCAGGCCCTGCCTGGCATCTGGGAGACCTCCTTGACTTATAATAACAATACAAAGGCATGTGAGGTTGATCCCTGGCATGTGAACCTGAGCTTTTAAAGATGCACATGAAAATGTGAGGAGGCATCTTGCCATGTGTGAGAGTAGTAAATAAGAGTAATCAATGAAAATGTCAAACTGTTATTCTACAAAGATATTGTGTTTTATTAAACATTAAATGAAAGGATGCTATTGCAGAACAAAGGCTGATATCTGGGGACAAAAGAAATGTTAGTCGTTGGGGCAAATAAGTCTACTGAAAGTCCCAAGTTAATATTTAGGGGAAAAGTGGTGTCTTTTTAGAAAATTTTAAACTCGCTGTTTGGGGCGAAAATGTGTGCATTTCCAAAATATTTTGTATCTGATATGTTGGGGTTAAATCATGCTAAGTAAATGACAATGATCGTGTGGTGGCATTATTTCTTTAAGGCACATGGGAACTTATTTCTCCTTATTCATTTTCCAAGAAATACGGATACTTTCGCCTATAACCAACCGGTCAACAAGGGAATAATGAATGATTTCCCCACAATCCAATTTGCTTCCCTGCCACCACGCTCACTTTCTGGCATTTTCACAAATTTAGGTATTCATCAAGACAACTATACAAACATTTGTGTCAGTGATTTTCTGTGAGAAGGCAATTTCAATGGCAAAGGCTGGTTGGTGTCAATTAATGGGTCCTTTACATGAAGGACCTATGGACCATATGCATGAACACATTTTCCCATAGAATGGGCAAAACCCTTTGATGCATCTGGCCCTAAGAGATTTCCGACAGGATTAGGCACAGGACGTTAAAGCATTTAGGGCACATCATTTCTAAATGTACGACCAATTAGTGTTGACTGCATTAACCTGATGCTCCAGGGAGTAAGTAATATTCTCCATGCCCAGAGTGTGATAAAGTTTTAGTGTCCAATCTCTCAACTTTGAGCCCACCAGCCTCCTCCAGGAGGTCAGAATCATGTGTGTCAGAGTTAGACTGGCTAGATTAATAACTATAAACGTGTGCAAATTACTGTAGTCTTCTACATTACATCCACTCCTCTTTTTTCTTACTTATGAGGTAGTTGCAAAACGATGGTGAGAAAAGTGGGCACATCTAGTGAGTACCTACCAGTGACCACGTTGGTGGTGCGCCCATGAGGGGTCATTTTGTCCTTTCAGATTTTTCACAATATTTGTGTTCTTCATTATGGCTTTCTGCTTGGTCAGGAAATCATTTACATGCTGGATGTACTTGGAATTCAGTTAACAAGACTTCAGTATTTACCTTTTTGGTAGACTGTCTTTTGGAAAAAGTGTTCTTAATGAGAGGTGGAAAAAAGAGGAGTGGGTGTAATGTAGAAGACTACAGTAATTTGCACGTTTTATAGGTATTAATCTGAAAATAGGTGCCTCAGAGACCAGGTCTTGGTGCATGGATGATTTTTGAGTGGAGGGCGACCTGTGTTTTCTTTTTCCCTCTGTGCTCCTTTTTGAATATATTAGACTGGCTAGAGTCAATTGTTTGCAGAGGAACAACCTTAAGGAATTTTCCACAGGAATCCATATCCTAAATGTCATTTAAAAGTCATGTTAATTATCTGAACAAAATTGGTCCATTATCTATCCCATTTTAAAAAATGCAGTAGAAGGTGAATTACACTCCCAGTGGCCCCATAGCCCGTCCAACATGCCTCTGAATTTTCCGGATTCCACGTGTGGAGTTTCTCAGGGGTATTCTACCAATACAGTAAGATTTTATCCAGAGACTCTATCCCCTTCATAATGTGTATTGTTCTGAGTGCCTTCCCAATATGCTGCTCTCCAATTCTTTTTGGTAAACTCCCTGCTGAGTTCCCGTTTCCACCGCCTATGGATCTGGGATGTATCTGGGGGTGAGGCTGTGAGGATTATTTTGTAGAGTGGTGATATTATGTGCCTGTCCTACATCCCATTTTTTACCCAATGTTCAATAGCCATGAGGTCACAAGCCTCTCTAGCCTAGTTGGTAATCATAAAAACCTCAAACAGCTTTTTAGGGCACTATCAACAGTGGGAAACCATATACATGTTCTATATGAAGCCTGAAGCCCTACGGTCATTGTAACTGAAAGAATATGTCTGTCTATTTTAATCAACAGCACTACTGACTAAGCCTGAAAAATTTGTTTGACCTGAAGAATATCCTCCAATGTAAGGCTGCAGCTTCTTAGTAATGAGAATATGATTTAAATTAATTTGAGTTTCTTTTTTCCCTTCTGAATAACCAAGAGTCTCCTGTGCTTTTGAATTTTGTCTCTGTATTTTGGAATTTTAAGATAGTAATTTTTATTGATTAGGTAGGCTGTTGAATGTGACCATCACATTTCAATGGGCAGCACTTAAGAAAAGACAAGGCAGGGGTCATATGGCCAGTTATATTTGTGTTGGTCACGAAAATGTCTTCTGCCTGCAGAACCCCTTTCAGTGGAGTGAGACAATTCTTGTGGAGCACACAGAACAGGGCACAACCCAAATCAAACAGAAGATGTATATAACACGGCTCTGACCTATCACAAAACATTTAATGCAATTCAAATATGTCACATAGTCAGTTGCCATGGGGCTCCCAACAGCACTTATCACCTACCAAGTGAGCATCTCAATCCAGCTAACCAGGGTGAAAATATTGATTGTTTAACCACAACAGAATGCGTTAGAGAGACCTCTGGCTTTATTATGGACACAGCGATACAAAAGGGGATAATGGACAGAGCGTTTGAGCAAATCAAACACTCACCCCCAGTCAACTGATCTGGGTATAATCCATCACCATTCTTTAGCTCACTCCACCACCCCAGTTCAGACATGGCCATTTGTAAATCAGTCTGACCCAGTGCCTCATGGGAACAGTCCAGCCCGAACTGCCAAGCCATGTCTTCCCTGGACCGGAAACAAGCATCCTGGGACCGGTTTCGGGTTCATTACCCTCATCAGCCAGACTATCTTGAATCCAGTGGTAAAGTGAGCAAGGGACTCAAGTCTGAGCATACCCTGCCAACTTAGGGCGAACAAAGCGATACAAAAGGGGATGATGGACAGAGCGTTTGAGCAAATCAAACACTCACCCCTAGTCAACTGATCTGGGTTTAATCCATCACCGTTCTTTATCTCACTCCGCCACCCCAGTTCAGACATGGCCATATGGAAATCAGTCGGACCCTGTGCCTCATGGGAACAGTCCAGCCCGAACTGCCAAGCCATGTCTTCCCTGGACCGGAAACAAGCATCCTGGGACCGGTTTCGGGTTCATTACCCTCATCAGCCATACTATCTTGAATAAAGTGGCAAAGTGAGCAAGGGACTCACGTCTGAGCATACCCTGCCAACTTAGGGTGAACAAAGCGATACAAAAGGGGATGATGGACAGAGCGTTTGAGCAAATCAAACACTCACCCCCAGTCAACTGATCTGGGTTAAATCCATCACCATTCTTTAGTTCACTCCACCACCCCAGTTCAGACATGGCCATATGCAAATCAGTCTCACCCTGTGCCTCATGGGAGCAGTCCAGCCCGAACTGCCAAGCCATGTCTTCCCTGGACCGTAAACAAGCATCCTGGGACCGGAGTCGGGTTCATTACCCTCTTCAGCCAGGCTATCTTGAATCCAGTGGCAAAGTGAGCAACGGACTCACATCTGAGCATACCCTGCCAACTTAGGGCGAACAAAGCGATACAAAAGGGGATGATGGACAGAGCATTTGAGCAAATCAAACACTCACCGCCCAGTCAACTGATCTGGGTTTAATCCATCACCATTCTTTAGCTCACTCCGCCACCCCAGTTCAGACATGGCCATATGCAAATCAGTCTGACCCTGTGCCTCATGGGAACAGTCCAGCCCGAACTACCAAGCCATGTCTTCCCTGGACCGGAAACAAGCATCCTGGGACCGGTTTCGGGTTCATTACCCTCATCAGCCAGGCTATCTTGAATCCAGTGGCAAAGTGAGCAAGGGACTCACGTCTGAGCATACCCTGCCAACTTAGGGCGAACAAAGCGATACAAAAGGGGATGATGGACAGAGCGTTTGGAAGATGGCTGATAGCCAGAAACTGGTCCTAGGATGCTTGATTCCAGTCCAGGGAAGACATGGCTTGGCAGTTCGGTCCTGACTGTTCCCATGAGGCACAGGGTCAAGACTGATTTGCATATGGCCATGTTTGAACTGGGGTGGCTTTGTGAGCAAAATAATGATGGATTAAACCCAGATCTGTGACTGAGGGTGAATGTTTTGCCATTGTGCAACATTCCGTCCATCATCTTGTGTGTTTTAGTATACACCCTAGGTGGGAAGGGTATGCCCAAACGTGGGTCCCATGCTCACTAAGCCACTTGAGTCAAGCTATCCTGGCTGAAGACGGCTGATAGCCAGAAATCGGTCCTAGGATGCTTGATTCCGGTTCAGAGAAGACATAGCTTGGCAGTTCGGTCTGGACTGTTCCCATGAGGCACAAGGTCAAGACTGATTTGCAAATGACCATGTTTGAACTGGGGTGGCTTGGTGAGCAAAATAACAATGGATTAAACCCAGATCTGTGACTGGGGTGAATGCTTTGCCATTGTGCAACATTCCGTCTGTCATCTTGTGTGTTTTGCTGTTCACCCTAGGTGGGAAGGGTATGCCCAGACGTGGGTCCCGTGCTCACTAAGCCACTGGAGTCAAGCTATCCTGGCTGAAGACGGTTGATAGCCAGAAACCGGTCCTAGGATGCTTGATTCCGGTCCAGGGAAGACATGGCTTGGCAGTTCGGTCTGGACTGTTCCCATGAGGCAAAGGGTCAGGACTAATTTGCATATGGCCATGTTTGAACTGGGGTGGCTTGGTGAGCAAAATAACAATGGATTAAACCCAGATCTGTGACTGGGGAGTGAATGTTTTGCCATTATGCAATATTCCGTCCATCAACGTGTGTGTTTTGATGTTCACCCTAGGTGGGAAGGGTATGCCAAGACGTGGGTCCCATGCTCACTAAGCCACTGGAGTCAAGCTATCCTGGCTGAAGATGGCTGATAGCCAGAAACCGGTCCTAGGATGCTTGATTCCAGACCAGGGAAGACATGGCTTGGCAGTTCAGTCTGGACTGTTCCCATGAGGCACAGGGTCAAGACTGATTTGCAAATGGCCATGTTTGAACTGGGGTGGCTTGGTGAGCAAAATAACAATGCATTAAACCCAGATCTGTGACTAGGTGTGAATGTTTTGCCATTGTGCAACATTCCGTCCATCATCGTGTGTGTTTTGATGTTCACCCTAGGTGGGAAGGGTATGCCAAGACGTGGGTCCCATGCTCACTAAACCACTGGAGTCAAGCTATCCTGGCTGAAGACGGCTGATAGCTGGAAACCGGTCCTAGGATGCTTGATTCCAGACCAGGGAAGACATGGCTTGGCAGTTCCGTCTGGACTGTTCCCATGAGGCACAGGGTCAAGACTGATTTGCATATGGCCATGTTTGAACTGGGGTGGCTTGTTGAGCAAAATAACGATGGATTAAACCCAGATCTGTGACTGGGGGTGAATGTTTTGCCATTGTGCAACATTCCGTCCATCATCTTGTGTGTTTTATTATGGACACAGCAGGGCACCACAGCAATATATTTGGCACCATAGCAATGTAAATCAGCTGACTCCGTCCACTCCAGAAAGTACCCTCACTCCTCAAACTATCATACCTAACTATGTTTCTGCAATTGCTTCACTATTGAATTACCAAGATATATATATATGTGAACAAGGGCTGCATAGCCCGAAACGCGTCATGGTTGTTTGCACCAGAAAAATCTGCAAATAAAAAATCAGTTACCTGATAAGTTCGTGGTCTGTCTCCTGCTTTGCCGGTCCTGTGGGATTGGAGGTGGTAACTTGGAGTCTCAGCACATATACAAAAAGGTTCAACACCCCGAGGATAATGGCTGTTCTCAGATCCCTGAACTCTCCCCCTACTCAAGGGCATAACGAATTTGGCGAAACCTGCATCAAACCAGCAAACCTACTCAAGGGATGAAATGACGCTTTCACCTGGGACTACATTAACCATCAATCTTGGTGGTACCAGACGCTTTAGCCACGCCCACTTAGGGCATTTTTTCTAATGATATAAAGTTGGAAACACGAGGTGGAAGCACTGCCTGGTTTGTGCATTAGCCCCATGAAGAAGAGGCGTTGGCCTCAAAACGCGTTAGGCGCATGAAATAATTTAAGGAGAAACGGGGATTCCAGGGTACGAGGCAATATTAAAGCTGGAAGGCAAGGAGCGTTGAGTGTGACTAAGGAAGCGCAGGTGCGCTCATTGCTAGATTTGTATTTCACACGGCTGCCCCTGGCCGTGCAGCAGAGCACCATCCCTGGCTGAAACAAACCGGTAACACAGCACAGAGAGGCCTAAGCGCTGCACTGTGCATCGCTACAAAAAGGTTCAACGCCCCGAGGATAATGGCTGCTCTCCGATCCCTGAACTCTCCCCCTACTCCAGGGCATAACAAATTTGGCGAAACCTGCATCAAACCAGCAAACCTACTCAAGGGATGAAATGACGCTTTCACCTGGGACTACATTAACCATCAAACTTGGTGGTACCAGACGCTTTAGCCACGCCCACTTAGGGCGTTTTTTCTAATGAAATAAAGTTGGAAACACGAGGTGGAAGCACTGCCTGGTTTGTGCATTAGCCCCATGAAGAAGAGGCGTTGGCCTCGAAACGCGTTGGGCGCATGAAATAATTTAAGGAGAAACGGGGATTCCAGGGCACGAGGCAATATTAAAGCTGGAAGGCAAGGAGCGTTGAGTGTGACTGCTGGAAGCGTAGGTGCGCTCATTGCTAGATGTATATATATATATATATGCAAATACCTCGCAGCAACGCTCCTTACAAAGAGACTCGAGGCAAGGACCAACTTTTTCTCAGCATTCTTTTATTCAGCCATTAGGTAGTGTGTCATGACGCGTTTCGGCCGTCCCAGCGGCCTTGGTCACATGGCGATACAGATTGCCTTTTGCCCATTTAAAGTGATAACGTGCAGTCACATGTCAGAAATGATGGACATAGAAAAAATACTATATGTATAAATACATTTGCCTGTACTTTCTCATGGTGCCAATACAGAAGTGAAATAACTGTATAAATACATAAATAAGTCACATTTTGCATAATGTATCAAAAGATTAAAAATATACATATACAACTTCAATTCGTTGTGCGAAGAGTACTGTCAGTTTAACAAGAAATAAGTATAACTGCATAAATGCATATAACTCTTCAAGATGGTGATGAGAAAAAATATACCATGTAGTCCATCAAATCTATTAGCAAGTATAGTGCGAAAAATAGTGCTCACCCGTGTGTATTAAATTATAATACAGAATTATATTGTTGATCACTGCTATTTAATCATAGTAGTGAAAAAAAGACCCCAAAAAAGAAAAATTAATTTTGTCTATGTGGATCTTTTTTTAGAAAGAAACAAGAAAGAATGAATTCATGACAAATTGTACCAGCCAAATAAAGCTCGGAAGAAGAGAATATGGTGCCTTAACTATTTTCCGGCACCATTGTATCATTCTTGTCCTTTGCCATGTTATTGCACCTAAATTTAAAGTGACGTCGTGTCAATTGGAAAAAATAAATATAATTTCTTCCTCTAAAGTGACATCGTGCAGTCAAAGTGCAAATACAGCTAAAGTGGCTGGTGCTGGAGGTTATACAGTACTGAGATAAAGGGGAAGGGAAGTCTAAACCCTATTGAAACAGAGCTTTACTTCCATATTCAAGATAAGATTTTTACATACATCATCAATGTTGCACATATAGAAAAAATCACACCATAAAAACAATCTAAAAAAGAGGGAATCGGTAACATGACTAAAATCAGCTATCACATCAAAAATCAGGATAAAAAACATTACCCTAATATTTAAAACGACGACTAAAATTAATCATTTCATATATTTACACACACCAAAAAAATTTTTGTACACTCAATATATAAATTATACATAGTATATTACAGTATAAACATTATTATGTAAACAAAGTGCACGGTGCGGACCAACTACTCTTATAGTTTAGATTAAGGTTGTATCATGGTGTTAACTATATGGCTAAAGGCTAACATTATCATAAAGGTGGTCATAGGTATGTGTGGAGGTCCTCTGTGGTGTTAAGACCTCCCGGCCACTTTGAGTTAAACTCCAAAATATATTTGGTTTCGAGCCTGCGCATACACGCCTCCCTGTCGCCTCCTCTTCTGGTAAGCGGTACTGACTCAATGGCAAAGTATTTGAGACACTGAGGCTTACTATTGTGACACGCCTCAAAGTGTCTGGCCACTGGATAGCTCTGGTCTTTATTTACAATGGCGCGCAGATGTTGAAGAATACGCTTATGAATTTGCAGTTTGCTGCTACCAATATATTTGAGTTTGCAGTCGCACTCTAAAATATACACACAGTATTCCGTTCTACAGGTTAGGTGTTGTTTTATTTCCCTTGTAGTTCTAGGGATTACTGTTGTATATTTTTTGGTGTTGACACCATGTTGGCAGGCTTTGCATGCCAGGCATTTGTAGAAGCCCCTGCTGGTTGGTCTCCAAGGCTCCTTGCCTATGCAGTCTTGACTATTTTTAGAGAGGATGGAGCCCATACTAAGGTTTTTACGAAAAGTAATAGATGGATTGGGGGGCATCACATCACCAATCATGGGATCATCTTTTACAAAGTGCCAGTTTCTCCTGACGATACTCCTAAGTTCTTTCTCCTGTTTGGAGTAGGTCAGAATGAGTCTAACTTCATTGATATTGTCACTTTGTTTCACTCTCTTAGTCAGCAAATCACCTCTTTCTTTGACCCTCGATTTCTTTATAGCAGTGTTCACTATCTTAGCAGTGTAACCCCTATCTACAAATCTTTGAAGACTTTCCTGTTGTTTGACAATCATGTCTTCATAATTGCTACAAATACGGCGGATGCGTAGCATCTCGCCATAAGGTATTGATTTGATTAGATGTTGGGGATGAGCACTCGTGGCATGTAAAAGAGTGTTACCTGCCGTCGGTTTTCTAAAAAGAGTACTGGTAATAACATTATTACATATAAAAACCTGTACATCTAAAAATGTCACCGATTCCCTGCTTACATCAGAGGTAAAATGCAGATTAAGATCATTGTCATTGATGTCATGTATGAAATTTAAAACACTTTCCTCGGAACCACGCCATACAATAAATAGGTCATCAATAAATCTGAGCCAACAAGTGATGTTAGTGGTCCAATATTCTTCAAATTTGCGCAAAAGGACCAGTTCCTCCCACCACCCCATAAAGATGCACGCATAACTAGGGGAGAAACTGGCCCCCATTGCTACACCTTGGACTTGTTGGTACATTTGACCGTTAAAAATGAAGAAGTTATTGTTGAGGCAGAATTTTAACATTTCCAAGAGCATTTTGGTGTATTATAAAAACAAAATACATCAGCTTAAACTACAGGAACACTAAAAGGAGTTTATTCAATGCAACTTAAACCTACATATATTACCTTCCTTATACATATGTACCTTCCAGTTACTTATGTATCTGTATATTTATTAAATTACTTCTAATTCAGCATCTCCAATGCACTACCCTATATCTCCCCTATACCTCTCAATATATCCTCTACCTCCACTCTCTGACTCATTCCAAACCTCATTCTACTACTCTCTCGAATGCACTACCCTATTTCTCACTCTATACCTCTCTCAATATATCCTCTACCTCAACTCTCTGACTCATCCCAAGCACCATTCTACTACTATGCTTTCTAGACTATTACCTCCTCTACCCCTCCTTGTATTGTGTCAAATCTCTTTTACTATTCAGATATCCCAAACAAGCTTTTCTAAACGCTTCCCTCTGACTCTTCCTCCCTCCACCTCCTCTTTACTCATCCCAAACCTTCTCTTACTGCTATGATCTCCAAAAAACACTTTCTAGACCCTTCCCTCTTCTATCCCTCCACTATCCTTTTCAATCCAAATAACAGACTCACATGTCCACTGCTCAAAATGATTTCATATTTCCCTATTCTAATTCCCCACTATTCCTGTTTGGGTTCTGGAGTAGCATGCTACATGCCGAAAAGCGATTTAACACCTCACATGGGGTAGCAAGCCCTATATAAAGGCAAACGCCTCCCACTCCTATCCCTCCGCTATCCTTTTTCAATCCAAATGACAACCTCACATGTCCGCTCAAATTAATTTCATATATCTTTATACTAATTCACCACGAATCCTTTTTGGGTTCCGGAGTAGCATGCTACTCACCAAAAGTTACTTCAATGCCTCGTCAGGGGTAGTAAGTGCTATATAAATGCAATTACAAATAGAATACCTCGTAGAACCATCGGAAGACAATAGGTAAACCACACCACGCCAACATGCGCAAAACACCTCTATAGCTGCATAACAGGCAGATATTGTCATTTCAATACCACAGAAGTTTCAGGCAGGGCAATGGACAGCCATTGAACCTCATACACATCTCACAGTACTTCCCCACCAGCATTCAGCACAGAGGACACCATCGCTGAAAAATATATTAAACAGTTTGATTCTGTTTTTGCTAACTAAACACAACGGCACATGACCAACGTGACCAAGGTCAATGAGAAACCCTGGAACCACACAGAAAGGGGGCCCAGATTCCAAAAGTGCTGCAAGGCCATGCGGGGGCTAGAAAGGTGCTATACAAATGCAGATACACAACATAAAACACAACGCAACCTGAACTGCATCTAGGTGTTTGAATGCTAGGCATCATTATTACTCAATTGTAAGAATTTTACCTTTTTTATTAGTAGAAAATCTTCGACATTGCCCTTGGAAATGGCACCATTTATCCGAAGGTCTCTTGGTAGGCCTCAGCTATCTCAATTACTTGTTGAGCTGTTACTGGTGCTGAGCACCCGTCGCCACAAGCTCTTTTGCAGAATCACGCAAACATTGGGATTTACACATTTCCTGGTGGACATCTATGTTACCAAATTCTCATTTTGGACAAGTTACGTAAATTTTTACTTGTACAAATGCACATCAATGTGTGTACCTGGGTCAGTAAAACAATTATGCTAGAGAACTGACTCCTAGTGGCATGTGTTAGGACTTCTTAAGTTAAAGCCCATTTCAAGATGGAGCCAGATGATAACCACGTATTTTACTCTCTTCATGTAGATAATGTGTTTCGTTTTTTTGTCACAAAATAGGCTTATATTAATTATGTTAATTAAGAAAGGTGCCTTTAAAGGATGCTTCCTTGTTAAGCATTCCGAACTTTTTTTTCTTCCACCAATAATCTTTTGCAACTTTTCTGTTTTTTTCTTATGCATCTATCTTCCTTACAATCATTGCTGGCAGCCCGTCAGTGCCTAGAAAACTTCTAGATGTTTTGTTAGCTTCATAATAAATGTAGCAATAATCCCAAACATATACCTTCATACCTAGGAGACGTTTGTGGTGGACAAAGCTGATCTTGTAACGTTTGCAGAAATACAGTCGTCAATGTATGAAAGAGAAATGTCTTTATCGGCGCAGGCCTGTGAAGCGCCCAGTGGAAGTGAGGATGTGTTAGTCAGTAATTGGGAAAACATATTCACCCCACCCCCTCCCCAGCCCCTCCCTTGCTGCATCACATCTTCGGGGTTTTTTTGCCCAGAAAGACTTGACAGGCCTTGCTGTGTGTCCCATATGGTTCATTTCTCATTTCTTAAGTGGGGGAGATCCAGGGAAAGGCAATTTTCTAACACTAATGGAATTTTCCTTCTGAAAGCGAAAGGCAAATTACTTATTAAATTGGATTCTGTTTTCTGGTAAATCATTGTCCGGGATAATTTTTAATCCTAGTGTTTTACGGTTTCTGTTCTGAAAGTGCATTCCAATAAATAGTTTATCATTGTTTCCGCTGTGCCGACATGTAATGTGTTTAGAAGTTATTCAGCAAGGACTCCTTTCATGCCCGCATCGACACGCACAAAAGATGGGAAATGCACAGACTAGACAGACTTCCCTAAATGGTTGTATGAAAGACTTGATTTCAGAAGCCAGGCTTAGAAAAACGTTTTTAAATGTGCATATTTTCTGATTATTCACTTTAAGAAGTTCCACCTAAATCATCTACGTTGGCACATACGGTTTGTAGCCTTTCTCTATGCCTCTGACGTCAGTTGGAAAGCAGTGCTTTTAATCCAACTCAGCCATAGTTCCACATATTGGAATCAGCTTGGCGTGCTTCTTACAACAGGAGCCTTCAGAACTCTGGGTCATGGTCTCCTTTGTCTCACTTCTACAGGTGTCGAGTCCTCATTGGTGAGCCAGACTATCCTGCACTTTGTAAATAACGTTTTCCATATTTTAATCTCCATTGCCCTAGTCCATTCTTTATGTTCATAAATCCACGTTCCTCCTCTAGGCTTTCTCGCGCCATTGGCCAACCTCTTATCATTCTGCAAATGTCTAGCATAGGGTGGCAGCACTCTGAAAGGGAAAGGCAAGTTTTTGGAATGGGAAACTGACTCGGAGTAATAAAATTACCAGTAAGAAATAAGGGTATTATCTCACCATCGTGAGATACTCATCCCATCCTTAACTACACAAGGTTATAACAAGTGCACCTGGTAAATGGTAACCCCCAGTTATGAACAAAAGTGAGTGCAGAGGTCCCTGCGGCCGCTCTATAAATTTCATTCATAAAAAAAGCCATGAGCCTCAGCCAAGGAAGCCGCCATCCCCGCCTTGGACTGCCTAAGAACACCCATTGGAACAGGCAATCCCATGTTCCCTTAAACAGTAGAAATTGACAGCTTGACTCAACAACTGAGGGTACAAGCGGAAGAATTGGACCTCAACCACCAACCCCAAAGGTGGCAAACAAGGAAAGACAGGAGCAGAGGGATTCAGGAGTGGGCTGGTATATGAGCAACACATGCCTAAGGCGTGGCAGCCTACCTCCACAAAGAAGCTGAAAAGAGGAAAACCTTTTTCCTGATGCAAATGGAATTGGAAACATAACCTAAGCCAGAACCTTGGCTGTAGCTTTAGAAATAGATTCTTTCACTTCTTCACGCAATCTACATGTAGCGCCTTCAGAGGGTTTTAACTAATGAGAAATAAAATCTAATAAAATTGCAGACCGACTGTTAGAAATGGCCGTTTCTAGTAAGCAGAGGTAGGTACCTTTGTCCAAATAGGGACCCTTGCTTCTGCTCAGGGTAAGGGGTATACACACTTTAGATAACCCCTGCTCACCCCCCGGGTAGCTTGGCACGAGCCGACAGACTTATCCCAAAGGCAATGTGTAAAGTATTTGTACTCAAAAGAAACAGTAATACAGTGATAACACCACACACCAGTTTAATCCCTTCGACGCTCATGACGAGCTCAGCTTGTCATGAGGTATGCCTCTCGTACGCTCATGACGAGCTGAGCTCGTCATGTAACGCGTTTTTTAAAAAAACTCAGCGTACGGCGGAAAAATGCGCCGCACGCACGAGGTTAAAAAATAATGTATCTTTTTCTAAAGTCAACAAGACCAAAATGACAAAAATGCAACATACATGTAATAAGAATTTGACTATAAAAAGGTTTCAAGCAACTTGGGCCATAGAAAACTATGGATGTGTGATTTCTCTCAGAGTACCTGTAGTTGCGACAAAATTCACAAGGCCAAAAAGCCACAGACATGGGAAACGTCGAAAAACAAAAAGATTTGTCAGTTCCTGAGACCCTTGGGGAGGCGATGCAACAGTTCTGATTCACACAAGAGAAGTGATGCGTCGAATCTGGTCTGTAGGGGAAAGTGATGCGTTTATTCCGAGACAGTTCTGGTCCATGTGAGATGAGCGGGGAAAACCTGCCGCACTTGTATGATGCGTGGAATTCCGGGTTGCATTGGCGATCGATGCGGTGGTGTCAAGCGGTGGAGTGTCGGTTTCTTCAGTTGGGATCCCTTGATGCGTCGGTTCTTGCAGTAGTGACAGGCGCTGCGTCCATTCTGGCAGCGGTGAGGCGATACATGCAGATTCTTGTCGCACAGCGGTGCTGCGTCTGACAAACAGCAGCAAGAAGTGTGATGCATCGATTTTCTTGTAGTTGCGTTGCTTTGCCAGCTCCCAGCAAGAACAACCTCCAGAGGCTCCACATAGTCACAGGCACCTTTTGGCAGGTCAGAACTCCCAGTAAGGAAGTTCAGGGGAGCTGGGGGTGAAGTCTTTGTGTCCCTGAGACTTCAGAACAGGAGGCAAGCTTTACTCAATCCCTTGGAGACATTCCTCAAGCAGGGGTGACATAGTACACAGCAAAGTCATTGTCCATTCCTTGGCATAAATAGATACTGTAGGCCAACCACAGACAGCACACAGCAAAGGGGCAGTACTCCTCCTCCAGTTTCTCCAGCTCTTCTCCTTGGCAAAGGTTCCTCTCGATTCCAGAAGTAGTCTAAAGGTCTAATACTTATACCAGAAAATGTCTTTGTTCTCTTTGTGCAAGGGTCTCTAAGCCCAGTCCAAACCAGTTCTGTCCTCACTGGTGCAGTATGACAAAAGGGGGTGGAGACAGCGTTGTGCCAGGGAGACAGGCCCTATTCAGGTGCAAGGAAATCCCCTCCCACTACTCTAAATGAAGCCAAGCCCTATTCAGCTCAGCTCTTAGTCATTCAGGAAGTGCCAGGCACACCTCAACCCCCCAGTGGCTCTCTACACTGAATGCACAATTCCAGCCCCTGTCACTCCAAAACCAGACAGTCAATACACAAACAGGCAGAAGCACACAGAATGGTTAAACAAGAAAATGCCTACTTTCTAAACGCACAATTTAACAAGCATTTGCAATGCAATAGGTCTCACATTAGGAAAGTTTGAGCTATTGGTATTGTAAATGACACATTTTTATTTATATGTTGGTTTTTAAAATAGTGAAATTAATAGCTTTGTCATTTACAATACCAATAAATATAACTTTCTCAAATGTGACACCTATAGCATTTGGAATGCAATATGTGTTATATTTACGTGACTTAGATGTATTGATATTACAAATAACAATGAGTTTTAATTTTTTTAAATAATTAATATTTAAATAAAAGTTATTGTAATTTACAATGGCAATAGCTTACACTTTTGTAAATAACTTTTGTGAAGATTATGTTCAGTGTATTTTATTGTGACGAAAATCCAAGAACAGAAGTGAAATATTAACATCTTTTTGTGACATTTGTAATAAAGCTAGTGATGCTGCGGTGCCCCTGAGTGATGCTGTGGTGATGCGATAGATAGATAGAGTGAGTGCGATAGTTAGAGTGAGGGGGATAGATAGATAGAGGGTGGGGGATAGACAGAGAGCGGGAGATAGAGGGAGGGCGATAGATAGAGGGAGGGCGATAGATAGATAGATAGATAGATAGATAGATAGATAGATAGATAGATAGATAGATAGATAGATAGATAGATAGATAGATAGATAGATAGATAGATAGATAGATAGATAGATAGATAGATAGATAGATAGATAGATAGATAGATAGATAGATAGATAGATAGAGGGTGATCGATAGAGTAAGGGTGATAGATAGATAGATTGATAGAGTGATAGAGTGAGGGGCGATAGATATATAGATTGATAGAGTGAGGGTATAGATAGAGTGAGGGCGATAGATAGAGTGAGGGCGATAGCTAGATAGATAGATAGAAGATAGATAGATAGATAGATAGATAGATAGATAGATAGATAGATAGATAGATAGATAGATAGATAGATAGATAGAGTGAGGGCAATAGATAGATAGATGGATAGAGTAACTATGTGGCGTGTAATTATGTGGCACTGAGTGATATTTGGAGTGTATGTTGCATTGAGTGCAGTGTAATTATGTGGCATATAATTATGTGGCACTGAGGGATATTATGAGGAGTGTATGTTGTATTCAGTAGAGTGTAATTATGTGGTGTGTAATTATGTGGCACAGAGTGGTAATTGGAGTGTATGTTTCATTTGAATTATGAAACATATAATTATTTGGCACTGAGTGGTATTGTGTAGAGTGTGTGTTGCATTCAGTAGAGTGTAATTATGTGGTGTGTAATTATGTGGCATAGAGTGGTATTTGGAGTGTATGTTGCGTTGAGGGCAGTGTAATTATGTAGCATATAATTATGTGGCACTGAGTGGTATTGTGTGGAGTGTATGTTGTATTCAATAGTGTGTAATTGTGTGGTGTGTAATTATGTGGCACTGAGTGGTATTTGGAGTGTATGTTGCATTGAGTGCAGTGAAAATATGTGGCGTGTAATTATGTGGCACTGAGTGGTATATGGAGTGAATGTTGCATTGAGTGCAGTGTAATTATGTGGCGTGCAATTATGTGGCAATGAGTGGTATTTGGAGTATATGTTGCATTGAGTGCAGTGCAATTATGTGGCGTGTAATTATGTGGCACAGAGTGGTATTTGGAGTGTATGTTGCGTTGAGCGCAGTGTAATTATATAGCATATACTTATATGGCACTGAGTGGTATTGTGTGGAGTGTGTGTTGCATTCAGTAGAGTGTTTGTGTGGCATGTAATTATGTGGCACTGAGTGGTATTTGGAGTGTATGTTGCATTGAGTGCAGTGTAATTATGTGGCGTGTAATTATGTGGCACTGTGTGGTATTTGGAGTGTATGTTGCATTGAGTGCAGTGTAATTATGTGGCGTGTAACTATTTGGCACTGAGTGGTATTTGGAGTGTATGATGCATTGAGTAGAATGTAATTATGTTGCGTGTAATTATATGGCACTGAGTGGTATTTGGAGTGTATGTTGCATTGAGTGCAGTGTAATTATGTGGCGTGTAATTATGTGGCACTGAGTGGTATTTGGAGTAAATGTTGCATTGAGTGCAGTGTAATTATGTTGCATTGACTGGTATTTGGAGTGTATGTTGCATTGAGTGCAGTGTAATTATGAGGCGTGTAATTATGTGGCACTGAGTTGTATTTGGAGAGTATTTTGGGTTGAGCGCAGTGTAATTATGTAGCATATAATTATGTGGCACTGAGTGGTATTGTCTGGCGTGTATGTTGTATTCAGTAGAGTGCAATTATGTGGCGTGTAATTATGTGGCACTGAGTGATATTGTTTGGAGTGTATGTTGCATTGAGTGCAGTGTAATTATGTAGAAAATAATTATGTGGCACTGAGTTGTATTGTGTGGAGTGTGTGTTGCATTCAGTAGAGTGTAATTATGTGGCGTGTAATTATGTGGCACTGAGTGGTATTTGGAGTGTATGTTGCATTGAGTGCAGTGTAATGATGTGGTGTTTAATTATGTGGTACTGAGTGGTATTTGGAGTGTATGTTGCATTGAGTGCAGTGTAATTATGTGGCGTGTAATTATGTGGCACTATGGGGTATTTGGAGTGTATGTTGCATTGAGTGCAGTGTAATAATATGGCGTGAAATTATGTGGCACTGAGTGGTATTTGGAGTATGTTGCATTGAGTGTAGTGTAATTATGTGGCATGTACTTATGTGGCACTGAGTGGTATTTGGAGTGTATGTTGCATTGAGTGCAGTGTAATTATGTGGCGTGTAATTATGAGGCACTGAGTGGTATTTGGAGTGAATGTTCCATTGAGTGCAGTGTGATTATGTGGCATGTAATTATGTGGCACTGAGTGGTATTTCGAGTGTATGTTGCATTGAGTGCAGTGTAATTATGTGGCATGTAATTATGTGGGACTGAGTGGTATTTGGAGTGTATGTTGCATTGAGTGCAGTGTAATTATGTGGAGTGTAATTATGTGGCACTGAGTGGTATTTGGAGTATGTTGCATTGAGTCCAGTGTAATTATGTGACATGTAATCATGTGGCACTGAGTGGTATTTGGAGTGTATGTTGCATTGAGTGCAGTGTAATTATGTGTCGTGTAATTATGTGGCACTGAGTGGTATTGTCTGGAGTGTATGTTGCATTGAGTGCAGTGTAATTATGTAGCATATAATTATGTGGCACTGAGTGGTATTGTGTGGAGTGTGTGTTGGATTCAGTAGAGTGTAATTATGTGGCGTGTAATTATGTGGCACTGAGTGGTATTTGTAGTGTATGTTGCATTGAGTGCAGTGTAATTATGTGGTGTGTAATTATGTGGCACTGAGTGGTATTTGGAGTGTATGTTGCATTGAGTGCAGTGTAATTATATGGCATGTAATTATGTGGCACTGAGTGGTATTTGGAGTGTATGTTGCATTGAATGCAGTGTAATTATGTGGTGTGTAACTATGTGGCACTGAGTGGTATTTGGAGTGTATGTTGCATTGAGTGCAGTGTAATTATGTGGTGTGTTATTATGTGGCACTGAGTGGTATTTGGAGTGAATGTTGCATTGAGTGCAGTGTAATTATGTGGCGTGTAATTATGTGGAATTGACTGGTATTTGGAATGTATGTTGCATTGAGTGCAGTGTAATTATGAGGCGTGTAATTATGTGGCACTGAGTGGTATTTGGAGTGTATGTTGCATTGAGCGCAGTGTAATTATGTAGCATATAATTATGTGGCACTGAGTGGTATTGTCTGGAGTGTATGTTGTATTCAGTAGAGTGCAATTATGTGGCGTGTAATTATGTGGCACTGAGTGGTATTGTTTTGAGTGTATGTTGCATTGAGTGCAGTGTAATTATGTAGCAAATAATTATGTGGCACTGAGTGGTATTGTGTGGAGTGTGTGTTGCATTCAGTAGAGTGTAATTATGTGGTGTTTAATTATGTGGCACTGAGTGGTATTTGGAGTGTATGTTGCACTGAGTGCAGTGTAATTATGTGGCATGTAATTATGAGGCACTGAGTGGTATTTGAAGTGACTGTTGCATTGAGTGCAGTGTGATTATGTGGCATGTAATTATGTGGGACTGAGTGGTATTTGGAGTGTATGTTGCATTGAGTGCAGTGTAATTATGTGGAGTGTAATTATGTGGCACTGAGTGGTATTTGGAGTATGTTGCATTGAGTGCAGTGTAAATATGTGGCTTGTAATTATGTGGCACTGAGCGGTATTTTGAGTGTATGTTGCATTGAGTGCAGTGTAATTATGTGTTGTGTAATTATGTGGCACTGAGTGGCATTGTCTGGAGTGTATGTTGTATTCAGTAGTATGTAATTGTGTGGTGTGTAATTATGTGGCACTGAGTGGTATTGTTTGGAGTGTATGTTGCATTGAGTGCAGTGTAATTATGTGGCATGTAATTATGTGGCACTGAGTGGTATTTGGAGTGTATGTTGCATTCCTTGCTGGACCGGTTGTTGCCGCGGTCTTTACTTTGCACCTGGACCCTTCCCTGCCGCAGTA
The DNA here is from genome assembly GCF_964261635.1 of Lissotriton helveticus. NCBI lineage: Eukaryota > Metazoa > Chordata > Amphibia > Caudata > Salamandridae > Lissotriton > Lissotriton helveticus. The sequence continues at coordinate 350,799,600 of NC_136069.1, read as the reverse complement.
ACTCCTCGCCGTTGGTGCGAGGCGCTATCACCTGCAAGAGGCGCAGTTTCCCTGACTTTGGATTCCGGACTGGGGAAGTAAGGACAGGCAGGCACAGGGCTGCGAGCGGACCCGCAGGGACTCTAACTACCAGGAGTCCCTGCGTGCGGTCAACCCTCAACACCTGGGTCGCTCTCCCTGTCCGCCACGCCCCCTCCCCCAGCCGTGAAAGCAGCCTCCGCCTAGACCGTCGTGGGATTCCTTGCTGGACCGGTTGTTGCCGCGGTCTTTACTTTGCACCTGGACCCTTCCCTGCCGCAGTAACTCCTCGCCGTTGGTGCGAGGCGCTATCACCTGCAAGAGGCGCAGTTTCCCTGACTTTGGATTCCGGACTGGGGAAGTAAGGACAGGCAGGCACAGGGCTGCGAGCGGACCCGCAGGGACTCTAACTACCAGGAGTCCCTGCGTGCGGTCAACCCTCAACACCTGGGTCGCTCTCCCTGTCCGCCACGCCCCCTCCCCCAGCCGTGAAAGCAGCCTCCGCCTAGACCGTCGTGGGATTCCTTGCTGGACCGGTTGTTGCCGCGGTCTTTACTTTGCACCTGGACCCTTCCCTGCCGCAGTAACTCCTCGCCGGACCCGCTCCGCGGGTCCCGCTTCGCCATTGGTGCGAGGCGCTATCACCTGCAAGAGGCGCAGTTTCCCTGACTTTGGATTCCGGACTGGGGAAGTAAGGACAGGCAGGCACAGGGCTGCGAGCGGACCCGCAGGGACTCTAACTACCAGGAGTCCCTGCGTGCGGTCAACCCTCAACACCTGGGTCGCTCTCCCTGTCTGCCACGCCCCCTCCCCCAGCCGTGAAAGCAGCCTCCGCCTAGACCGTCGTGGGATTCCTTGCTGGACCGGTTGTTGCCGCGGTCTTTACTTTGCACCTGGACCCTTCCCTGCCGCAGTAACTCCTCGCCGGACCCGCTCCGCGGGTCCCGCTTCGCCGTTGGTGCGAGGCGCTATCACCTGCAAGAGGCGCAGTTTCCCTGACTTTGGATTCCGGACTGGGGAAGTAAGGACAGGCAGGCACAGGGCTGCAAGCGGACCCGCAGGGACTCTAACTACCAGGAGTCCCTGCGTGCGGTCAACCCTCAACACCTGGGTCGCTCTCCCTGTACGCCACGCCCCCTCCCCCACCCTTTCCTCTACATTAGCGTATTACGATCCCGCTGCGCGGGAGCGCGCGGGAGGGCGCCGGGAGAAGCCCGGGACAAGGGCGGGACCGTCTGTGGCCGTCCGGGGCCGCAGGAGGCCGGGCCGGGCCCACTCTCTTATCCACAGACCACACAATGAACAACCTAATGTCCTTTTCACCACCACGTGAAACTCTATCAAGGGAGGGAGCCCCCAGTATAGGGACTTTGGACAATTATTTTAAATCTGCCAAGGGAGAGGTGGGTAAAGAAACCTCACTAGAGAAACGTAGGGTGGAGCGTAGGCGCTCCATAGAATCTATGAAAAACAGATCCCTGACTGAGATTACCCCCTATCCTATCTCTCAAGAGGAAGGTGTGCTCCCCAACAGCCCAAATCCCCTGACCCTTGAGGACATTCCCCTTTTACTTAGGGAAATTCCCTGCACCCTAGGGATGGTGCCGGGAAAGCATTCAGACCCAGCCGCCCCAATACTATCTGTTACCCCGGTCAATCTTGTAACCCAAACCCCTCCTATGCAAATGGCTCAGAAGAGTAAGTCAAAATCTAATGTTGTGGTTGAGGTGCATAGGCCTCCGCCTAGCAAACGTACTAGGAAATCAGTAGGGGGACGGGGAAAACCTAAATTATCCTGTCTCGATTTTGGCAAGAAATATACTAACCCACTCCTACCGGGGAAGGTTGATGAGAGCGTGCCTACTATTCCACCTCCTAAGGATCAAAGCCCCATTATAGCTGTTACCAATAAGGACTTAGAGGCTAATACATCGAATAAAACCCCCCCATCTACATCTTTAGGGAGCATCGAATTTCTATTTCGCTCCCTCCTGCAGCCCATTAGCGATAGCTTGAAAAAAGTGGAGATTAGGCTCACTTTGCTAGAAACATCTCTTACTACCTTGAATACCCTAGTTAGTAAGCAAACTAAGCTAGTGGGAATCCATTCTTGTGTAGGGGATCCTCTAAAAGTAGGAGTTGTAACATCTGTTAACAAAGCCCCCCCCAAGAGTGTGTCATCTGCCCCCCCCCTGCAGCCACTTATGGCTATCCAATTCCAGGCACAGTGTAATAACCAAACTAACGGACTCCCGCAACTATCAGACTACCCCCTCAAAGATCCCAGGCAGAGATCAATGAAAGATCTGAGGAAAACGGTAAAGCCACCCCACATTCCCCGGTCCGGCCAGCCCCAAGAGTACGGAGGCCAGATCTCCCTCCGGAAGCCAATAGCTTAACAGTGGTCTTAGCAGGTGCCCCCCATTTAAGTTCAGGGGAAAATGAAGACTATCTATCCCTTAAGAAAAAGGTCATTAAATGGCTCAATTGGAACCGACCTTTACCATCTCACTTTAACAATGAGATTATTATGGTTAGAAGGGTCCCGTGGTTGGGGAAAACCAGAAAAACTATAATAGGGGATTGTATTCTGGTAACCTTTAAAGATCCGGGCACTGTGTTGCATATCTGTGAAGGTGTAAATAGATCACTGGATTCTACTATTCAGACCTTCCCAGTATCCTTCTTCTTCCCCCCCATTCGTATACGTAAGGCTCCACCGCACGATGAATGGACAAGGGTGGAACGTAGACGCGGACACAGGGACCATACACAACGCCCGCATTTTCAACCACTGGGTACACCCTTCTCTCACTTTAACCGTTTCAATTGCTTGAGTGGCCTGGACGGGGTTGATTGACTTGGAGTCCACAAGCCGGTTAACCGGGAAAATGGCTCCTGCGGACTTTCTGTACTTTCTACCGTGGCTACTGGCATAAGCTCTGGCGTATCGGACAATCTAGTGGCTCCTGATAATGGCACCAGGGGTCCTTCTCATCTACCTGTTGGCAATGTAGATACAGTGGAGGGAAGAGACCGGGACCCTCTGCCTGTGGACAACGGTTCGCTTAGACACTCTGAGCCATTTGCCCAAATTGCTGCCCGTGCCCCAGGCCTTCCGTCAGAAATGGTACATGGAACTTTCTTCCCCAACCCCTATGGCTTGTCAACCGATACCCCTGAACATTTGAAGTTAATTTGCTGGAACATTGCGGGTTTGGCTAACAAACTGGGCGAGCCAGATTGGGTAAATTACATTGAGACGGGTGATGTGTGTATGTTCCAGGAAACCTGGGCCAGAGAGGACTATGGGCATCAAGGCTATATATCATTCTCCATCCCAGCAAGGTGGGAGGGCAAAGGCCGTCCATCAGGGGGACTCACGACGTGGGTCGCTTCCCATTTGGGCTGTGTGGCCACACGGTGGCCGTTTACTTCCGAAGATATCCTTGTGGTCTCACTACTATGGCCAAATAAAACTAAACTTGTACTGGTCAACGTTTATTCCAGGCCGATGGGGATGGCAAAGGAATCACCAACCATTGATGAACTTACGAATTTTCTATCTGAACTGCCGAAGGAATCATATTATTTGGTGGGTGGGGATTTTAACTCCCACTTTGAGCCACTCCCCGGCCTCCTGGAAGGGCTTTCACTGGAAGAAGATGCCAGGTGGGCAGTGCCTGCGGTGGAAGCACCTTCCGCGAAAGCTTGGACTCCACTAGCATTACAAATTACTGCCCTCACCCTAAGGTTCGGACTCAGAGCCTGTAATGGGCGAATGAAATCCGATACACCTAGTAAAACTACTTATAATAGACAGGGGAGAGAGTCCCGCTTGGACTACGTCCTGGCTCAACTAGTGAGGTGGACTACAATTCGGGATTTTAGGGTGATGGAAAGGATTGAGAGTGATCACAATGCCCTTGAGCTCGACCTAGTCCATCCAGGCCCCCAAGCTCTAGTGCCCACAGTGGAAGGGAACAAACCCGCACTCCTCCTGGACAATAGCAGGAGAAGAATCAGGTGGGAACACCTGGTTACAACCAAGGATAAACTCCCTTTGCTATATGCTGAGATTATTCCCATTCTGGAAATTATGGGGAGTTGTGACAGTGAGGCAAACAATATAGACTCCCAGACTAATTTGTATAAGGCCCACGAGGACCTTATAAAAATCGCGGCACGCCATTTCACTAGCAGCCCACGAAAGCGCAGGGAGAGGCGCCAAGGCAAAGCACTGTGGTATAATCTAGCATGCAGAAGGGCTAAAACAGAACTTCTTGGAGTAATCAAGGAGGGCTCAGGAGGGGAACGCCTGAAACAAAGCCGGCGAGCCTATAGAAAGCTTCTTGCTCAGGCCAAAGTAGAATGGGAGGAAAATCAGTGGGAAGAACTCACGAAGGCTTTGGCGCTTCAAAATCAACGCCTGTTCTGGAGGACAGTGAATGGGGGGTCAGGGAACCTACAATCGGCACTAGAGCCCAATATAGCGCCTGGGGTCTGGCAGGCTCACTTTCAGTCTTTATACAGCTCTGAGCCGGGAGAACTTCCTGCGGTTATTGAGGTGGACGGGCCAGGCTACCAAGGGGAGCCAATAACGCTTGGTGAGGTCACTGCTGCCATCTCAGGCCTGGCTTCTGGGAAGGCGCCGGGACTGGACAGCTTACCGGGGGACTTGTTCAAACAGGAGCCCACTGTCTGGGCGCCTAACCTCGTCACCCTTTTCAACAGTGTTCTCGGTGGGATGGAAATCCCTAGTACTTGGCTGGGGGCAGAGGTGGTCCCCATCTTTAAAAAGGGTTCCCCTCTCCTCCCAGCCAACTACAGACCAATTAGTCTAATAGACGTACCGCAGAAACTGTTTGGTAGGGTTCTGCTGAATAGGCTTCAGGATTGGATGGAGGAGGTGGGAGCCCTCAGTCCCTACCAGGCGGGGTTTAGAAAGGGGGTATCCACAGTGGACCAGGTTTTTAGACTGAACTTAATCTACTGGAAGACAGCAAAGTTCGATGGCGGCAGTTTGTACACAATTTTTGTGGACCTACGGGCCGCCTTCGACCTGGTGCCCAGGGGGAAACTCTGGAGCGTCCTGGCAGAGATGGGCGTCCCCCCAGACATCCTTTCAATCTTACAGAGGCTGCACCACAGTAACTACGCCCGTGTGAGGTGTGGGAGGTCGGGGGAACTGACTGACAGATTCCCCGTTGGCCGAGGGGTAAGACAGGGCTGTGTGATGGCGCCGACCCTCTTTTGCCTCTTTGTCAACGGGGTAATCGCCCATCTCAGCGCCACCGATCATACCGACGCCCCTAAACTAAAAGGCAGCAGGGTGCCCGCGATCATGTTTGCGGATGACACCCTGTTGCTATCTAAAACCCCTATGGGTATACAAAGGATACTCGATTCCTTCATGGCCTTCTGCCTTGATAGAGGACTAGAAATTAATGCCACAAAAACCAAATTCATGGTTTTGAATCCGAGCCAGAAACTGCGCCCGAATCCACAACTGGGAGCCGTGCGGCTCGAGAGAGTAGCCACCTTTGAATATCTTGGCGTTACCCTTAACGAAACCATGACTTGGGGATCCCACCAGGGTAGGGCAAACCTAAAACTTATACAAACCACTGGGGGCATTGCCCGGATGATGACTGGCTCGTCGTACCGTCCATTGGGGGCTCTAATCCAGATATATAAGGCCCAGGCTAGGGGAGCGACTATGTACGGGGCTGAATTGTGGGGTCATATGCCCTGCCAGAGCCTGTCAGTAACAGAAAAGAAGTTTATAAGACAGATAGCCGCACTCCCCCCGAGTACCCCGCTCCTTCCCTTGAGGCTTGACTTAGGGCTACGACCACTAGCTGACGAGATAAGCCTGAGACCCATAGCCTTCTGGCGTAGGCTATGGAGTAGTGATGATCTCGCAGACTACAGGGCGGAACTGGTCGAAATACTGAATCACCCCAAGGTGCTTAGTATCCCCTGGGTCAAAAACATTAAAGCAACCTGTTTGGAACTAGGGCTCCCTGAGCTATGGACGGAGCCGGCGACGGCAGCATTAAACATTTCTAAGAGGTCCCTGTCGAATTTGTACCACGAACGCAAATGGGCAAGGGCTAAAGCTGCCCAGCCAGACGGGTCACTATCATCTGTGTTCTTGCAAAGTAAGGATCTTTATAGGTTTGAGAAGGCTCTGGATCCCATCTACCCCATACTTGCCAGAAAGCTGTTCCTCCAGTGGAGGTACGGCACACTGCCCTTCCGGTCCTTTACAAGCTTGTGGTCATCGGCTTCCCCTGTAAAGCACTGTCCTGTATGCGTGGATAAGGAGGAAAATGACCTGCATGTGATCTTCTTCTGTCCAGCCTACAGGGTAGCCAGAAAATACTGGCTCCTTCCCTTGATAAGGAATATGGGTGGCAGGGAATATGCACCAATGTATAGGATTTTAAAATCTGATGTTACCGGCCCAACTGTTTTTGCACTCTCAAAGTTTTTTATTAATGTATGGTATACACGTAATCGTCTTTTAAAAGAAGTTGGGTAGTGCTTAGAAATTCCTATCTTTTTTAAGACATTTAACTTTGTAAATGAGTCTTTTAACATATGTATCCAACGTTTTATCTGTTATGATGGAGTTACATGTGTTTTATTTTGTACTGTGTATCTTTTATGACCAAATGGTCGAAATAAAGATTGGAATGATGATGTATGTTGCATTGAGTGCAGTGTAATTATGTGGCATGTAATTATGTGGGACTGAGTGGTATTTGGAGTGTATGTTGCATTGAGTGCAGTGTAATTATGTGGAGTGTAATTATGTGGCACTGAGTGGTATTTGGAGTATGTTGCATTGAGTGCAGTGTAATTATGTGGCTTGTAATTATGTGGCACTGAGTGGTATTTGGAGTGTATGTTGCATTGAGTGCAGTGTAATTATGTGGAGTGTAATTATGTGGCACTGAGTGGTATTTGGAGTATGTTGCATTGAGTGCAGTGTAATTATGTGTTGTGTAATTATGTGGCACTGAGTGGCATTCTCTGGAGTGTATGTTGTATTCAGTAGTGTGTAATTGTGTGGTGTGTAATTATGTGGCACTGAGTGGTATTGTTTGGAGTGTATGTTGCATTGAGTGCAGTGTAATTATGTAGCATATAGTTATGTGGCACTGAGTGGTATTGTGTGGAGTGTTACACTCAGTAGAGTGTAATTATGTGGCGTATAATTATGTGTTACTGAGTGGTATTTGTAGTGTATGTTGCATTGAGTGCAGTGTAATTATGTGGTGTGTAATTATGTGGCACTGAGTGGTATTTGGAGTGTATGTTGCATTGAGTGCAGTGTAATTATTTGAATTTGAATTTAAAAAACATTTATACAGCGCACTTTTACCCAGCGGTTTCATGGCGCTATTTAGGTTGCGATGGACGGCAGCAGTTAGAGGGGGTTTAGACGGGGAAGGCTTGCGCAAATAAGAGGGGTTTGAGTTCCCTCCGAAACTGGGTGTAGGAGGGCGTTGTGCGAAGGCCAACAGGGAGAGAGTTCCAGAATGCTGGAGCCAGGACTGCGAACCTCGCTCCACCTGCCTTCTGTTTTTTAAAACGGGGGGTGACTAGGAGGGCCGAGTGGGAGGAACGTAATTCTCTGCCTGGAAGGTAGGGCACAATGGCAGAGCAAAGAAATTCAGGGGCGGTGCCTGACCTAGCCTGAAAGGTGAGGCAGCCAAGCTTGAAAAGGGCACGCTCTCGCACCGGCAGCCAGTGTAAAGCTTTAAGTAGTGGGCTGGCCCGATGGTATTTAGGGAGGCCATGTATCAGGCGAGCAGCCTGATTCTGCACCAGCTGCAGACGATGGATCGCGTAAGCTGGGGCCCCATTGTATATAGCATTGCCATAATCAATACTGGACAATACCATGGCCATGACAATGATTTTCAAAGCCGGGAGGGAGAAAAAGCGGGAGACTTTCCTAATTGTTCTTAGGGAGAAGAAGCAAGAAGAGACAACCGAACCAATGTGTGAATGGATAGAGAGTTGTGAATCCAAGAAAATCCCTAGGGTTTTAACTTTGGAAACGGGAAGTGGAGGGACACCGAGTGAGGGGGGCCAGAAGGAAGGGGACCATGGACTGCAACCACCTCCGGTCAAGACCAACTCAGTCTTGTCTGGATTGAGTTTGAGGTGGTTGCAGTTCATCCAATCTTGGATAAATGTCATGACCGACTGGACATTCTGGGCAGATGAAGGGGAGTGGGAGAGGTTAAAGATTAGCTGGAGGTCATCAGCATAATTAAACACTGTGACCTCCAGCTGCTGTAACATAAAAATGAGGGGGTAGATGTATAGATTAAACAAAAGGGGGGAAAGTGACGATCCCTGAGGAACCCCGCACTCCACCTTGCGGGAGGCCGCGGCGAGGCCGGCCAGATGGACCGCTTGAGTTCTCCCCACCAGGAAGGACTCGAGCCACGAGAGGGTCAAGCCCTCTATGCCCGCCGCCCTGACACGGCTGAGGAGGATGGAGTGGTCCACCGTGTCAAAAGCGGCGGACAGGTCTAAGAGTATCAGGGCTTGAGGTACGTTGGTATCAATACCCTCCCGCAGCTTGTCCATCACCGAGATTACCACCTTCTCCGTGGAATGCAGGGGCCTAAACCCAGCTTGGCAGGAGGAGAGGCAATGGTTTGCCTCTACGTGGGTACTCAGGGTGGTCGTGATGTGAGTCTCAAGGACTTTAGCTAGGTAGGGCAGGAGGGAAATAGGACGGTAGTGGGAAGGGGAAGATGAATCGGCGCCGGGTTTTTTTAGGATTGGGACGACAACCGCTGATTTATGTAGGCTGGGAACGGTGCCGTTAATGAGTGAATCATTAAGAAGGGTCAAAGGCGGGATTGGGCAGTTTAAATAGATTTCCCTAAGAATGTGGGCTGGGGCGAAATCCAGGGGAGATCCTGATTTGACTCGGTCCAACAGCGGTGAGAGAGTATTAGTGGTCAACAGGGGGAAGGAAGACAGTTTGGAAACCGTGAGAGGAGGGGAGGGGTTTGTAAATGCAGGGGAAGGGAGGGGGATGTTAAGTTTAATTTTTTCAACTTTGTCGATAAAGAACTCGTTGAGTGAGTTGCAGAGGGACTGGGAGGGAGGAATTGACGCTGTGGCTCTGCCGGATGATGCGAGTTCATGGACAGTCGAGAAAATTTCTTTTTAAGTGAGACTCGTCTGCCATTACTCCGCTCGTGTAGAACTCAGTTTTAGCATCCAGAATGCCCTTTTTGTAAGTTTGTAGTACAGACAGGTAAACTGCCTTTAGCGCAGGACTGTAAGTTCTACGCCAAGCTCGCTCGGCCCTCCGCGCTGCCAGTTTCTTAGCTTTTAGATCCGAGGTGAACCAACGATTGGCTGCATGGGCTCGCCTGACTGTGAGTCGCCTTAAAGGGGCAAACTCGTCGCCTGCCAGAGTCAGCCAGTTGTCGATGGCGGACAGCTGGGAATTGGCTGTAAGGCCAGATAGCTCGGGGCAGGTTTTGGCCAGAGTAGAGCAAAGGGAGGGCATGTCAGTTTTTCCCCACTTCCTGTCCCAGGTGTTCTTGGGAAGTTGGGGTTTAGTCAGAGGGGCTAAGGCGAGGGAAAAAGTGATGGTAAAGTGGTCCGACCAGGAACAAGGGGCTATTATGGGGGGTGTGAACGGGATGTTTAGAGCCCAGATTTGATCTAATACGTGGCCATGCGAGTGAGTCGGGCTGTGAACCAGAGGTAAAAAGTTTAAGCTGGTCATAAGGTTGGTAAACTCCCTAGATTGAGGGCTTTCAGCAGGATCATTGGGCCAAAAGTTGAAATCCCCCAGGACCAATACTGAAGAATTATTGATCACCAGGGTGGCCAGGAGAGTCTGAATACTGGGAAGAAAAGAAGGGGTAAGCTGGGGGGGACGGTAAATTAAAACAAAAGTGAAGGGGGCCTGATGTGAAGTTGAGCGGGCTAGAAGGTAATCTATGTCAGGAATGGGAGGGGAAGGGAGAATCTGAAAATTAAAATTAATACGAGCGATTAAAGCCACTCCTCCTCCTCGCCTGCCGTCAGAGCGATCCGCTCGGATAACCGAGTGGGTAGGTGGTAAAGCAGCTAACACGTTCGGCAGGGAGTCGTCCTTGAACCAAGTTTCGGTTAAGAATAAAAGGTCTGGATCATAAGAATCGATATAGTCGAAAAGTTCATACTGGTGAGTGACCGCAGACCTGGTGTTTAGAAGCGTAGCAGAGGTACTGAATACCGGGTCAGGGGAGACCAGAGGTAATGAGGGGGCAGGCAAGGTCGTGTTGGGAGGTAAAGCTAGAGAGACTGCTCTCTCAGGAGCTGATCGAGAAGAGGTAGAGGACACACCTAGATGCTTTAGACGGGCTGATGTAAGGGGATCGATGTTCCCATGTACCCAGTAGGAACAGAGCTGGGAGGGGGAATATGTGATTAAACGGACAGCGTCCAGTGTCCCTAGCCCCGGCCGGCCGCGGACGGGCGCAGACGGGCTTAACTCTGGCGCAACTCCGGCGCGCAGCCGGCGCGCCCGCTGCGCTGACGCATGGGGAGCGTTTAAGTAGGCGGATGACGAGGGTGGGGGCGGAGTCAGCAGGGCGGGTTGGGAGGCGATTTTAAAAGTAAGGAACAGGCCAGCCGCTCGCAATCAGCGGGGCGAGGGGCTGCTTGTCTTCAGCAGGAAGGAGGTAAGTTAAAAACAAATGCGCCAGCAGTCTCGCGCTAGCCCTCTGCCACCGGGCTCCACGCAACACTGAGGCACAGGGAAGAGAAGCCTAAGTAGGCGGATGACGAGGGTGGGGGGCGGAGTCAGCAGGGCGGGTTGGAAGGCGATTTTAAAAGTAAGGAACAGGCCAGCCGCTCGCAATCAGCGGGGCGAGGGGCTGCTTGTCTTCAGCAGGAAGGAGGTAAGTTAAAAACAAATGCGCCAGCAGTCTCGCGCTAGCCCTCTGCCACCGGGCTCCACGCAACCCACGCAATTATATGGCATTTAATTATGTGGCACTGAGTGGTATTTGGAGTGTATGTTGCATTGAGTGCAGTGTAATTATGTGGTGTGTAACTATGTGGCACTGAGTGGTATTTGGAGTGTATATTGCATTGAGTAGAGTGTAAGTATGTCGTGTGTAATTATTTAGCATATAATTATGTGGCACTGAGTGGTATTTGTAGTGTATGTTGCATTGAGTGCAGTGTAATTATATGGCATTTAATTATGTGGCACTGAGTGGTATTTGGAGTGTATGTTGCATTGAGTGCAGTGTAATTATGTGGTGTGTAATTATGTGGCACTGAGTGGTATTTGGAGTGTATGTTGCATTGAGTGCAGTGTAATTATATGGCATTTAATTATGTGGCACTGAGTGGTATTTGGAGTGTATGTTGCATTGAGTGCAGTGTAATCATGTGGTGTGTAACTATGTGACACTGAGTGGTATTTGGAGTGTATATTGCATTGAGTAGAGTGTAAGTATGTCGTGTGTAATTATGTAGCACTGAGTGGTATTATGAGGAGTGTATGTTGCATTCAGTTGAGTGTAATTATGTGGCGTGTAATTATGTGGCACTGAGTAGTATTTGGAGTGTATGTTGCGTTGAGTGCAGTGTAATTATGTAGCATATAATTATGTGGCACTGAGTGGTATTGTGTGGAGTGTGTGTTGCATTCAGTAGAGTGTAATTATGTGGTGTGTAATTATGTGGCACTGAGTGGTATTTGAAGTGTATGTTGCATTGAGTGCAGTGTAATTATGTTGCATATAACTATGTGGCACTGTGTGGTATTCGGAGTGTATGTTGCATTGAGTGCAGTGTAATTATGTTGCATATAACTATGTGGCACTGAGTGGTATTTGGAATGTATGTTGCATTGAGTGCAGAGTATTTATGCGGCGTGTAATTTTGTGGCACTCAGTGGTATTTGGAGTGTATGTTGCATTGAGTGCTGTGTAATTATGTGGCGTGTAATTATGTGGCACTGAGTGGTATGTGGAGTGAATGTTGCATTGTGTGCAGTGTAATTATGTGGAGTGTAATTATGTGGCACTGAGTGGTATTTGGAGTGTGTGTTGCATTGAGTGCACTGCAATTATGTGCAATTATGTGGCACCGAGTGGTATTTGGAGTATATGTTCCGTTGAGCGCAGTGTAATTATGTAGCATATAATTATGTGGCACTGAGTGGTATTTGGAGTGTATGTTGCATTGAGTGCAGTGTAATTATGTGGTGTGTAATTATGTGGCACTGTGTAATATTCGGAGTGTATGTTGCATTGAGTGCAGTGTAATTATGTTGCATATAACTATGTGGCACTGAGTGGTATTGTCAGGAGTGTTTGTTGGAGTCAGTCGAATGTAATTATGTGGCGTGTAATTATGTGGCACTGAGTGGTATTTGGAGTGTATGTTGCATGGAGTGCAGTGTATTTATGTGAATGAATGAATGAATGAATGTGGGTTTTATAGAGCGCATAGTAACCCGGAAGCATCCCAGCGCTAAAACCGAGACAGCAGAGAGGGGGGGTGCCAAGGAGAAAGGGAAGAGGAGATCAGGGGAAGAGGTGAGTTTTCAGTAATTTCCTGAAACGTCAGTGATCGGATTCCGTCCTTAGTTTGAGAGGGAGGGTGTTCCATAGCCTAGCCGTGTTCACTGAGAATCGCCGGCCTCCTGTACGTGCCTTTCTCACTCTGTGGACTGTGATAAAGCGTTCGTGATCCGAACGGAGGGATCTTGTAGCTTTATAGGGCGTGATAAAGTTTTTGAGAATGGGGGGGCCCTTGTTCTGTAAGAGTTTGTGAGCCAGACAGAGAGCCTTGAATTTTACTCTTTCTCTTATTGGGAGCCAGTGAAGGAGCTTCAGAGCTGGTTTGGCCGAGGATCTGGCCGGGGTGTTGGTAAGAAGCCGGGCCGTGGCGTTCTGAATTCTTTGTAATTTGTTGAGGGTGGCTTCCGGAGCTCCCAGGTAGATGGCGTTGCTGTAATCCAACCTAGAAAGAATCAGGCCTTGGATAAGCAGTTTCCGGGAGATTTTTGGGAGCAGGGGCAGGATTTTCCTGACTGATCTAAGAAGCCCAAAACAGATCCCGGTGTTTTTTTTGGCTTGGGTTTTGAAGGACAGGTCTTTCTCTATCCAGATTCCCAAGCTCTTGATCTCACTTTTGGGGGCGGGGGGTTCTCCCAGGCAGGTGGGCCAGATGTTGGGGGGAAGGGTGGGCCCTTTTTGACCAAGAAGCATGATTTCTGTTTTGGACCCGTTGAGTTTCAAAGCTGATTCATTCATCCACCCATGGATTTTGGAGAGGCAGTTGTGGAGATTGGCTGGTTCTTGGTTGGGATGGGATAGGGATACCACCAGTTGGGTGTCGTCAGCGTAGCTAATGATTTTCACTCCGAACGGGATGACTACCTCCTCCAGCGGGGACATGTAGACATTAAATAATGTCGGGCAGAGCGAAGAGCCCTGCGGCACTCCGCACTGGAGGGGGATCGCTAGGGAGCGGGTGTTATTCTCCCAGACCTGGAAGGTGCGGTGGTTTATGAATGACGAGAGCCATGCCAGAGCGGTACCTTCCACCCCTATGTCTCTGAGTCGCTGGATTAGTACCCGGTGGTTGACAGTGTCGAAGGCCGCACTGAGGTCAAGGAGGATCACTGCCACTGATCCTCCTGCATCCAGAATGCATCTGGTCTCCTCCACTACAGCCAGGAGGGCGGTGTCCGTGCCCTGCCCAGGGCGGAATCCAGTCTGAGAGTTCCTGAGAAGGTTATTAGACTCCAGAAAATGGGAGAGTTTATTGTTCACTATTTTTTCAGTGATTTTACTAATTCCGGGGAGGAGGGAGATTGGCCTATAGTTGGCCAGGTCCAGCGGGTCCAGTAGAGGTTTTTTGAGAAGGGCTTTGACGACAGCGGCCTTCCAGCTGGGGGGGTCCTTTCCCTGACGCAGTGAAGAGTTGATGAGGTCAGCTAGGGGGGGGGCGATAGTGGGTGCCACTTTTTTTAGGATGCGTATAGGCACCGGGTCGCTGGGGGAACCACTTTTGATTGTGGCGAGAGTTGTCAGGACCTCTTCAATAGTTACCGGGCCGAAGGTGTCTAGGTGGATGGCCGAGATATCTGGGCGAGGGCTTGAGTTTAGGTCAGGTTCGAAAAGACCCTCATCATTTGTTCTATAGTTGACTTGGGGTAGGGTGGCGAGAATTATGTGAATTTTCTCGTCAAAGTATTTTGCCAACTTATGGCATTTATCCTCGGAGGTGTTAGGGACTGGGAGAGGGTCCGGGACTTTGAGTAATTCTTTCATGATGATAAAGGTTTCTCTGGCAGAGCAGGAAGAGTTTTTTATTCTTTCATCAAAGAATTGGCTTTTAGTGTTGCGTAGGGCGAGTTTATAAGTTCTTATAGAGGCACGGAAGGCGTCTTTTTTGGATATGGATACGTCCTTCCTCCAGGTGCGCTCTGTCCTTTTACACTCCTTACGTAGCAGTTTAAGCTCAGGGGTGTACCAGGGGGCAGGATTGACTCTTTTGACTCGTATCATGGTGCTTGTTTTGGGGAGGAGGGAGTCAAGTGATTGAGTGAGCCAGGAGTTAAATTGCACATCGGCGGTATCTGGGTCAAGAGCTGGGGGAGGGAGGGATTCCGTGAGCCTGGCGGCCCATTCTTCAGGCGAGAGTTTGTGCCAGCATCTATCAGTGACCCGGGTTTTGGGAGGTTGGGGTGGCGGGACATTGAGATGCCAGTCGATAGGGATCAAGAAATGGTCTGTCCACGGCAGTGGGAGGGGAGTGATGGTTTTGAGGTCGTGGATATTGGTAAAAATGGGGTCCAGAAGGTGCCCTTTGTCATGAGTGGCCTCTGAGTTCACTAGTCGAAAGTCATAAGAAGTAAGATCGAGAAGGAGGTCGGAGGCAGTTAGGTCCTTGGGGTCTAGTAGATGGAGATTAAGGTCTCCCAGGATTAAAAAGTTAGAGGAAGTCATTGCCATAAGGGTAACCGTTTCGACGAGGGCGCTAGAGAACTTGGCGGGGGCTCCCGGTGGGCGATATATAAGTAGACCAGAAAGGGAGATTACAGGTGAGATCTGTAAGGCGAAGTGGCAGCTTTCGCAGTCTTCGATATCGCCGTTATTAGTTCTGCAGGCGAAGTGCTCTCTGTATATTATTGCCAGGCCACCTCCTCTGCCGAGGGGTCTGTTCTGAGAGTGGATTTGGTATCCGGGAGGTAGAGCATTAACGATATCGGAGTCGGAGTTGGGGGTGAGCCAAGTTTCCGTAAGGAACAGAATGTCGATAGCGAGATCCTGTATAAGGAGGTTTATCTCGAGGGAGTGTTTAGGGAGGGACCTACAGTTAAGGAGGCCGAGCTGTAGGCCGTGGCGTCCTACGTCGATAAGGGCAGGGTTGCAGAGGTCGCAATTAACAAAGGGTTTCTCTCCTGTATAAGTATAGTTGCAATTTCTGTTTTTCAAAGGGTTAAGTGAGAGGAGCTTACCTTGGGTGTAGGTGAGAAGACTCTTGGAGGAATTGGGCATAGCGACTGGGCCTGGGGCCGGCCGGGCCCGGATGGGCACAGACGGGCTTGCCTTAGGCGCGCCCGCTGCGCCCGTCCGCTGCGCGTCCGTGGATAACACATTTTTTTTATAGGAAGTAGTCGGGGCGTGGCCTAGTGTAAGTGGGCGTGGCCTGTGGTCAGGCTCGATGATGGCGCCGAGTGAAAAATTCCCTTGCCCGCGGCAGCGTTAACCTCGGCTGCGCGGGGGTCGCAGAGTGGGAGAAAGTGCCCAGAGATACCAGAGACAAGGTAGGAAGGGGTTATTTAAGAACAAATCAAAGTTTCAGTAATTTTAAAATACAGCTAAACAAACAAAAGCTCCCGGCTGTGCCTCAGGAGTGTCACGGTCTTGGACTCGAGCTCGTAAGCAGCCCGGTATTTAAAGGCGGGGGGCGTGGCCTAGTGTAAATGGGCGTGGCCTGTGGTCAGGCTCGATGATGGCGCCGAGTGAAAAATTCCCTTGCCCGCGGCAGCGTTAACCTCCGCTGCGCGGGGGTCGCAGAGTGGGAGAAAGTGCCCAGAGATACCAGAGGCAAGGTAGGAAGGGGTTATTTAAGAACAAATCAAAGTTTCAGTAATTTTAAAATACAGCTAAACAAACAAAAGCTCCCGGCTGTGCCTCAGTAGTGTCACGGTCTTGGACTCGACCTCGTAAGCAGCCCGGTATTTAAAAGTGGGGGCGTGGCCTAGTGTAAGTGGGCGTGGCCTGTGGTCAGGCTCGATGATGGCGCCGAGTGAAAAATTCCCTTGCCCGCGGCAGCGTTAACCTCGGCTGCGCGGGGGTCGCAGAGTGGGAGAAAGTGCCCAGAGATACCAGAGGCAAGGTATGAAGGGGTTATTTAAGAACAAATCAAAGTTTCAGTAATTTTAAAATACAGCTAAACAAACAAAAGCTCCCGGCTGTGCCTCAGGAGTGTCACGGTCTTGGACTCGAGCTCGAAAGCAGCCCGGTATTTAAAGGTGGGGGCGTGGCCTAGTGTAAGTGGGCGTGGCCTGTGGTCAGGCTCGATGATGGCGCCGAGTGAAAAATTCCCTTGCCCGCGGCAGCGTTAACCTCCGCTGCGCGGGGGTCGCAGAGTGGGAGAAAGTGCCCAGAGATACCAGAGGCAAGGTAGGAAGGGGTTATTTAAGAACAAATCAAAGTTTCAGTAATTTTAAAATACAGCTAAACAAACAAAAGCTCCCGGCTGTGCCTCAGGAGTGTCACGGTCTTGGACTCGAGCTCGTAAGCAGCCCGGTATTTAAAGGCGGGGCGTGGCCTAGTGTAAGTGTAAGTGGCCTGTGGTCAGGCTCGATGATGGCGCCGAGTGAAAAATTCCCTTGCCCGCGGCAGCGTTAACCTCGGCTGCGCGGGGGTCGCAGAGTGGGAGAAAGTGCCCAGAGATACCAGAGGCAAGGTAGGAAGGGGTTATTTAAGAACAAATCACATGTGGCGTGTAATTATGTGGCACTGAGTGGTATTTGGGGCGCATGTTGCATTGAGAGTGCAGAGTGTGTGAGGGTGCAGAGTGTGTGCGGGTGCAGAGTGTGTGGCCTAAAATAGTGTGTGGGCGCAGTGTGTGTGGCCTAAAGTAGTGTGTGGGCGCAGTGTGTGTGGCCTTAAGTAGTGTGTGGGCACAGTGTGCGTGGCCTTAAGTAGTGTGTGGGCTCAGTGTGCACGGCCTAAAGTAGTGTGTGGGCGCAGTGTGTGTTGCCTAAAGTAGTGTGCGGGTGCAGTGTGTGTGGCCTAAAGTAGTGTGTGGGCGCAGTGTACTAAATTAGTGTGTCGCCTCATTTGTCAGCAGCAAGCGCAGATTCTCTTCGAGGGTCTTTGCTTAGTTTTCACACAGTATATCACACAAGTCTGCCCTTACTTGAAAGCAGGAAAAGGGTGCGTTCCTGAGTTGTGAACAGCTAATGTGAGAATGAGCTTAGAGAACGAAGTGGCCTGCTGTAGGGGCAGCCTGAGAAGCTCAGCAGGAAACTACATGTCACCAAGAATGCAGTGCCAGCTAAATAGAATGGCTAAGAAACAGAGGTTTGGCCGTCCAGCGGGGGGAATAATGACCTTGGTGTCAACAAAAATCATGAAAAAGGTGACAGAAATCACTGTAAAATGTAAATGGCTACTTGTCTGTAGAATAATGTTATCAGGATGTATGGAAAAGAGCACATTATTGCTAATAAATGTATATATGCAATGGGATACTGCAGAGGAATATGCTGCGGAAATGGGGTTATTTACAGAAGACATTAATACGATCTGTGAAAAGTATGGTAAGGATGTGATCATGTTAATGGGCGACTTTAATCATAAAATGCACCCCAAAAACGTAGATTGCTGGTTTCAAGAATTACTAGAGGCCTATGAGATACCGCAAGCTATTTTTCCAGACTGCATAACAAGTGCTAAGGTTATCCAGTTGGGAAACTTTTTGGGAACAAAAAATCTTTTCTGTCTAAATGGAAGATCCCCCTCAGACTGTCCAGCAAAAAAAACGTTCAAAGTGGGCACTCAAAATTGCCCAATTGACTACGCATTTGTGTCCCCCTGGAGTTTCCAACTAATAACAGGGTTTAGGATTCTAAATAGAGAAGGGAGCGACCGTAATATTGTAGTCCTGGAGATTCCAGGTGTACAACTAGAACCCGGAACCAAAGTTATGGAACAAAGGATGGATTATCCTAAACGACGTACAACTAGGTTAACCGAAGAATATATGGCCAAAGTAATGCAACTACAACAGAATTTAGATCTGGATGCAGAAAATGGCCAGGGCCTAGACTGGTATGTAGGGAAAATTGAGAAGGTAGTCCAAATCCTTAGTGAAGGACTGAGAACCAGCCAAAAAAAAACTAAAGGAAACAGCTTAAAAGTGGACAAACAAAGAGGTTGGTTCACAATGGAATGCAGGGAAAAGAAAAGAGAAGTGAGGAGAATGGCACGACGTAAACTGATAAAAGGTGGGCATGGCAGTGGAAATGCATTAGCATCCCTAAAAAGAGAATATAATATGTTAATCAGGAGGACAAAAAGGGAATTTAAGGAAAGTTGTTGGCAAAAGCTATTAGAGGCCATAGAGGCAAAAAACTTACGACAGTTCTGGAAACTGGTTCATTCAGCAACAGACCATCAGCCAGCTGGAATGAACTGTGTAGTGGAGGGAGCAGCCTGGGAGGACTACCTTCAGGAATTATATAGTCCGAGGAGGAACCGGGAAGCGAATCAGCACACAGATTGGAGCAGTCTGGTAGCTGATATAAAACCTGACTTCACAGCCTCTATAGTTAAAAAAACGATAAAGGGCCTGAAATTAACAAGGGCAGCTGGTCCAGATAACCTCCCTGCACTGATAATTATAACTCAAATAGACTGGTGGGCGGAATTTTTTGCTAATATGTTCCGAGTAATTTTAGATACTGGAAGGATCCCCGAGAACTGGAAAGGGGCAATAATAAGACCAATACACAAGAAAGGCGATAAGCACAACCCAAAAAACTACAGGTTAATTAACCTGTTAGACATTGGGGAAAAGTTATTTACTAAGATAGTGCTGGCCAAACTAAAGACTTGGGTAGAAGGGAAGTCAATTATCCCGGTAGAACAGGGGGGATTTAAAGCAGGGCACTCCACAGTGGATCACTGTTATGCCCTTTGGGCACTTGCACGGAAGTCGATGGAGCAAACGGGGAACATGTTCTGTTGCTTCGTCGACTTCCGGGCAGCCTTTGATTTGGTGGACCGCGGGAAGCTATGGGAATGCCTGACTAAATATGAAATCCCAGCGGGTCTACTAGCAATCCTAAAAGAATTGCACAGAGAGAATTGGGCGCAAGTGATTAAAGATACTCAAGGGGCACTGACAAGGAAGATTGACATAGAAAATGGGTTAAGACAGGGCTGTGTCCTGGCCCCACTCCTCTTCTCGATTTTTCTAGCAGATCTGCCAGCAGCACTGGAAGTAGAAAGAAGTGCTAGCCCGAGAATGAGCGGCAGGAAGGTGGCAAGCCTGCTTTACGCGGACGACCTAGTAATAATCGACCAAACAGAGCTAGGGCTACAGAGAAAACTAAACGTTTTTAATGACTACTGTAAGGCAAAACTTTTAGTAGTAAATATGGATAAAACGAAGATTCTGTGTTTTGGTAAAAGGTCTAAAAGTTTTAGCTGGTACCTAGGCAAAACTAAATTGGAAACGGTAAAGGAATATAAATACCTAGGCTTATGGTTCGAAAGCTCCTTAAATTGGGATAGACATATTGAAGCCCAAATGGCAAAAGCATCATCCTCTATTTGTGGGTTGAAAAAATTAAATAGAGATCACGGGGACCGGTCGCATAAACCCATGCTAAAGGCTTATGAAGCAATGATCCCTCCCCAAGTATTGTATGGGATGGAAGTTCTTTACTTCTGCGGGAAAGTGGGTTGGGATCGGGAGGAAGGTAAGGTGTTGAAAATGCTTCTGTCCTTGCCAAAGTCAGCGATGATACAGGCAATTAGATTAGAGACCGGAACAATAGCATGGAACATTCAGGCTAAAATGGCTGTGGCAAGGTTCTGGAAACGACAATTACAAGAGGAAACCCAGAAGGTGTCCCTTTGGTGTAGTAATGAAATCCAGCATAGCAACCTAAAATGGGCAGTGGAGGCAAAAAGGAAAATAAAGGAGGTAACTGGTATCTTAAAGGTGAGAGTTAATCAGAATCCAGTAGAAATCTCCTTCACCAAAGGCGTACTAAGAGCACAAGGAAGGGAGCTATCAAGACATCAGGACATAGAATACTTGAGAAAGAAAAAGTCGGTTCAATGTATGATAGAAGCATGGGAAAATGATGCATGGTATCCATACTTAGAAACCCTGCCGAACTACGGATTGAGGTGGGAGATTTTGAAAATCCAAATTGGAACTAACCCTTGGCTACTGGAGGGGAGATTAAAAGCAGAAATGCTATATCCTGATGGGTTATGTAAGTGTGGACTGGAGACGAAGTGTGATATTTTGCACATATTGTTGGATTGCCTAACTGGTTTAGGAGTGAGGAAACAGTTGTTACGACCGTTATTTATAAAATATGGCAATAATTCAAGAGGGCAAGCAGCTACACTACTAATAAAAATAGAAAAATTGGATACTGCAATTGCACTAGGGAACTACCTGAAAGGTATAAACCGTTTGGCCGGGGAAAAGCTCAAGAAAGGATTGTGACTCATTTTATTACCTACCCTTGCAGGAGACATTATTAAAGCCCGATGCACGTCTAGTTCAAATGGTCTTAACCTTTGTAAAATAATAATGATGTTTGTATAGGTTTTTTAAAGATTGTAAATGCACATTTTATTATGTTTAGAGATTTTTAACATTTTAACTGACTTTTAATTTTGGAAATACTGAAATATATGGGCCATTAGTAGTAGGGTTTTACTAGAAATGTATAAGCAACTTAGAAATGCAATTGTGTGATTTTAGAGATCATTATGTATCATTGTTACCGTTTGGATTGTAATGTTTTAATTTTATATGAACTCGAAGTTTAAAGACCACGGTCTAAATAAACAGATTTCTCTCTCTCTCCCAGTGCTCTAGTCCTGGATTTTACTGTGCATTCTGGGGGCTGTAGTTCTAGTTCACTTCTCTTGCTCTAAAGTGAAAACAATGATTTCTATTTGATAAAATCAGGGCTGAAGCATTTCATCCTTGGTGTGATGAGGTTTTATGGTAATCTGAGGCATTATAGAAAGTCGTACTTTCACACTGTGAATGTCACAAAAAATATTAAAATAGCACAAAATAGAAAATTACCAAGCTAATAAGAAGCTCACAATTTGGTCTAACAGTATTGACTGACTCTAAATTGCATTTATATGTAGAGGTGATACAGCACCAAGAGCTATTGTTTCTTTACAGCATTAAATACACATATAAACCGATCAGAAGCATTGTGTAGCCAATGAAGCAGCCAACAGAATCAGAGGATGGAGGCAAAAAAGTGTTAGCTACGTGGACAGATGGTACGCCTATTTAGCATTATTCATTCATTGTATTAAATGCTTCACCTTATAGCCATAACATAGCAAAACCAACACACAGAAAAGTTTAAAATTCCACTTAGCACCATTAAGAACAAATATAGAAAAAATGCATTCCGTTTCCTTCATGAAAGTAAGCTCAGTTTACTATATTTGCAAAACAATTAAAAGACAATGACAGTAATGTAACAATGTTTGTCCTTTCATCCTGGAGACAACAGAAATACGTTCCAGCGTTTAACAATTATTTAGTGCAAAGCAAGGAAAAAGTAGTGATAGTGTGCAAATATAGTAGATTAAAGTTCATTCTGCTTTTTTCTTCGAAATGGGTCACACGGTTCATATATAAAAGACAACAAATGAGACAGTAGCAATAAAAACAAGCTTTGAAGTCTGATGCCGAGGCTCAGACAAAAGGTGTGCGATGTGGCTGGCGATGTGCACGCGCCTGGCTCACATGAACTGTACATAATCCGCAGTTTGGGTACACTTTTGAAAGCCTTACTATAATCTCGCCAAACAAGCATTGCTAAAGCAATGCCTGAGGCTCGACCTAAAAACCATATTTACAAAAAGATGTGTTATTAAATTCTGAGTTCAGAGAGCCTAAACTTTATTTCTCTATCTTGTCCCAATGGGAAGTTATACTTATAGGATGTGACAAAGCATTTCCCATTCTAACCTATGGGGCAAATTAGCCTTTCAAGTGTGAAAAATGAGATTGGCAGTATTTCACTATCAGGACATGTCACACACACCAGTACATGTCCTACATTTCACATGCACTGCACCCTGCCCATGGCACCTTGGGACTACCATAGGGGTGCCTTACATGTAAGAAAATGGAAGGTTAGGGCCTGGCAAGTGGGTGCACTTGCCAAGTCGACATGGCAGTTCAAAACTATGCGCAGACACTGCAGTGGCAGGTCTGAGATACCTTTTCAGGACTACTCATGTGTGTGGCACAATCAGTGCTGCAGGCCCACTAGTAGTATTTGATATATAGGCCCTGGCACACTTCAGTGCACTGTATTAGGGACTTACCGGTACATCACATATGCTAATCATGGAGGACCAATTGTAACAACATTTATACAGGCAGAATGACGGGAAAAAGCCAGCGATTGCAGGCCTGTGTGTATTTTTTTACCGCTAGGTTACAAATATGGATTTCAGATGTCCAACTTAAAGCAGGATAATCAGACAGAAAACATTTAAATACCCAGGACAACTACTGCAGTCCAAGACATTATCATGAATGCATTCTGGAATGAACTGGCTCCATACTTAACGTCAGCATCAATACTGGGCCCCTTAACACCTTGGCTGCGAGGAAGATTTTCCTCCTGTGCTGCAGATTCTTGTTTCTCATTGTTCATGACAAGGTCAGCTCGTCATAAGCACACGATCAGTGTACTGCATGACGAGCTGTGCTCGTCATGAGCATCGAAGGGGTTAAGGACCCGTTGGCTTTCTATCCAATTGTAATCAAAAAGGGGGTTAGAAATAATCTTTTGATAACCCTCGTCCACTTTTTTAGAGATCTAGCTGATCCTATCTTGGTCCTGATGAAGGTGGTTCTAATGATGTCCCACTGAAATGCGCGTAGACCATATTTGTATACGTGGAGATCCGTCTCAGAGACACACACACCAGAGGAATCTGATGGGTGACGTTAGTATCACCAAGAATGATATAATCTGTTTCTGACAAGTTGTTAAGGATCTCAGATGAGATTGTATCTCTTTTGTGTATGAGTGTTAGTATGAATGAGATAGTTTGATGGGTGACAGTGAAGTGTAGATGCTGAGTGTGGGGTTATCTGTGCATTTATTTATTAAATTGTGATCTTAGAGCTGACATGTTGGCTACCTTGCCTCCAACACAGCCACAGATGAAGACACTGATATAAGTTGAAGCAATGTCAATCTAATTCATTGTTTAAGCATTTATCTACTGTTCAAGTGCTGATATTTAATGCTTTTATTAGAGCAGCATTTTTGTATACCAAAATGTTGGAGGTATCTTGCCAATTGTTTGTCTAGTTGTTTAATTGTTGTATGTATGTGAGATAATGATGAACTTTTTTGATTGACAATGAATAGTAATAACATTATATAAAAAAAAGTATAAAATATTTTCTTATGAAAAAATCCAACAATAAAAATAATGTATTTTTGAATGTATGTTACAGTATGTTATTGACACTGGGTTGGTTGCTATGAATGAGCCCTAAGAGACCAGATTGTAAAGTAATATAGGTCAGTTCAGAGGTCTTTCTTTCTATATTTGTTGTTTCCCCCTCCTCTTGGACCTGAAAGTAATTAGGGGGTACCTTCTTCTTCTTCTGATAAAGGGAGCACTTGCACTTTGACACTGATCAGCAGTGGCAAAGTGCCCAAAGAATCTAAGCCAGCAAAAACGAAATCCAGCACAGCATCAAAAATAAAGGAGGCAAAAGGTCAGGGGAAACCACTGCAAAGATGCAAAGTCTAACACCGACGAAACAATATACTTACAATTTATGAATTTGGAATAGCATGTTGTGAAGTACGGTTGTGTTTCAAGCTTGGTATATTTATTTAGCTTAAGCCCGGATTGGAACCCCATGAAAGCTCATTTTAATCCTCAACCCCTTGCAATTTTACAATATTCTTATTCCAGGCGTTTTTAAATTCCCTCAGTCTGACTGGTGCGGACCAGGTGCTGTCTATGGGGGCCTTGACATTGGAATCAGTCATTTCTGACCAAAGCAGACTGTCAAAGGATTCTTCTTTTGCTGTCCAGAGTCGGTGCACATCTTCAAACATGTACCTTATCTTGCTAAGGCTTGTTTGGTGAGACCAAATTTGAGTCACGCGTGTGCTTGTGATGCCCCTTTAAGCAGCCAAAATGTTGTTCTATATATATATTAACTATGAGAGTGTAGATGAGCTTTGCCTCTGTACCTTGCTGTGTTTCACTGCCATAGCCTGGATAATAAGGAGCGACAGAGCACTCATTATTTTTTTAATGCGCTGTAGAGTTGGGCCCCACAATTATTTAGAAAATATAGAGAAGGCTGATGTTAAAGCGTTTGCCTTTGTTTTTATGAGTTGGTTGAGTAGAAGAAATTAGTCTAGTATCAATGGATACAACCCAATATTTATATTTTATTTCTTTTGAAATTTCTCAAGCATTCATGCACAAAGTTCTGATATTTTTTACCTTTTCCCTATTAAAAGGACTTTTGTTTAAATTGATCTACAGTGTGTTCAGTTTTGTATAATCGTGTAATTTATTTTATAGCCTTTGGAGGTCTTCTGTATAAAGTAGATTTGAAATGAGTCTACCACTTTACAATGGCGGGTGAGCATTCACACCAGCCAGTTCTTCTCTATTATCACTGATGTACATATTAAAACATAACGTGGCAAGTACGCATTCCTGTTTTAAGCCGCACATCATGTATACTTTCATTGCTTCTGTCTCCAAGTTTTACTCGCAACCAAGTATTGGTATATAGTAGTTGGATCA
The DNA here is from genome assembly GCF_964261635.1 of Lissotriton helveticus. Taxonomy (NCBI): domain Eukaryota; kingdom Metazoa; phylum Chordata; class Amphibia; order Caudata; family Salamandridae; genus Lissotriton; species Lissotriton helveticus. The sequence continues at coordinate 350,774,476 of NC_136069.1, read as the reverse complement.
CCCTAAGTAGGCTTCGATGTGTAGCCCAGGTGATTAATGTTTTCCAAAAGATGTTTCTTGGTACACATTCAAAAGCAGCATTGAAATAAACAAAGCATCTATACAGCGAAGAGCGTGTGCTATGAATGTATATTCCTTAATTAGTGAAAGTTTGACGTAGTTACCATTCCTTGACAGAACCCTGTCTGGTTCCAAAGGACTATCTTTTGTTCAATTTACCACTTGTTAAGATCCAGGAATAAAAGGGCAGCAAAATACTTGGCCTCGTTGTCTGGAAGAGCTATTAATCAGTAATTAGCTGGATTAAATGTGTCACTTCTTTTGTAGATTGGGTGAATTATCGATCCCCTCCATGAGTCAGGAACTTCCTTACTATGTAAACTATGTTTGCACAATCTAAGTAGTTCATTTGAACAGAGATCAGGCTTTGCTTTACTCAAGGCCTGGGAAGACTATTTGGCCTATGAGCTCTGTCAGAAAGGCTAATTGTGATTACTTTCTGCAATTGATCTTCTCTATAATCCAAAGCACGTTTCACTTACGTCTGCTAGACAGATTGTTGGCTCCTCCATGTTTTCAGAATTAGTAGAAGAAACTTTGGGCCTGATTCCTTGTTTGGCGGCCCATCCCTACATTGGCAGTTCGGCTACCATTGACCAGCGGTTCGATTGGCAGATTAAGAGTTTGGCAGTAGGACCGCTGCTACCACTGGGGAACCGCTATCCCTGGCAGACTAGCAGTGCTCTAATGCCGCAATATGCTGGTGGCTCCGCTGTGGCACCGCCAAGCATATTACAAGGTTTCTCATCACTACAGTTTTCATGGTGGTAAGCCCACCATGAAAAGTGTGCCAGTGAGGAAACTAAGGGGGCCCTACAGGGCCCTATGTTGCCTCCATGCCAATGGGATGCATGCAGGAGAGCACATAGTAGGCCCACTTGCCTGTATGCACCCCTGGTTCAAGCACAACATGGACTTCATAGTCCATGCCGTGCTGGAACACGCTGTGGCGTCCCATGACACTGCCTTCCTAAGGCTCGCATACGAGTCCTTGAAAGGCAATGCCGTGGGACCGTCGCCACAGGACCTCTCGACCTGTATTCCAGTCAGAATTCCGTGGGTGGCCAGCCATGCCAGCACCCTGCTCTAAGACGGGCAACTTGTAATGAGGCCCTTTGTCTGGAAAAAAGGAATTTGATTTATCTACCCTCCTGGGAATATATTCCTCTGAAAAGGTTTAAATGAACAATAATAAGCATGTAGGAAATCTACCCAAGTAGATTCGCAGATATTCGCATTTTTAACACTTAGAGTACCATTTTCCCTAGATAATGATCGTAATAATTTTTCTTTGCTATCCACACCTCTTTTTTGTATTTTTCCTACTCTCTCTCACTTTTGCCAGCAGATCCCAGTCCTGTTGGTTTTTCTTTAAAATTCAAAGCTCTTTGTTTGGTACTTTTTGTGACATTTTAACTTGCTTTTCGATCCACTTGATCTTATACTTGTTATCCAGACTTTGAGATTTGGAGGAGTTCTTCCTAGGAAATGCTGCAAGAAGAATTTCAATAAATTGTTCCCAATGTTCAATTTGGAATTCCTGTTTGTGTGATTTTCCCTGGCTTGCTTGTGGTCAATATCTGATGAGAAATATGAGTGCAGGTTGAGGTTCTGTGATTTTGTGTGCTTTTAAAGTGCACGACTTTCTTTTCTAAGAAAGGTGTTGCCTTTTACATAGGCCTCAGAAGTTAGTTTGCGATCAAAGCAGTCTGACCTTTTGTGGGTCATGTGTACATTAACTAAGGTTTCCTTCGTGCGCTGGAGTTAATTTTAGAAGCTGGCCTTTCACCTGGAATTGACCCTGCCAAGCCAATTTCCCTGCAAGATCGTTATCACGTTCAGACTCCTCACCCACGCACACAAGGCTCTCCACAACCTGGGCCTCAAGTACCTCAACGACCGCATGACCTTCTACACGCCCACCCGCCAGCTACGATCGACCAGCCACGCACTCGCCACCGTACCACGCATCCGCAGAGCCACCGCCGGAGGAAGATCCTTCTCCTACCTGGCAACCAAGACTTGGAACTCCCTCCCCACCCACCTTCGGCGAACCCAAGACCATCTCTCCTTCAGGAAGCAGCTCAAGACCTGGCTGTTCGAGCAGCAACTTACCCCCTCCCCCAGCGCCTTGAGACCCACCCGGGTGAGTAGCGCGCTTTACAAATGCCGTGATTGATTGATTGATTGATTATCCACTTTCCCAATCACCATTCAAGACATTTGTTAACTTTTGAGTTTCTTTACGTTTCTGTTATCTTGCACATTATCTGAAACGACTTTTCTTTACTGTTTCTTCATTTCATGGGTTACGCTTTTAATTAAGGGTTTGTCCGGGCCTCCCAGATTATTATTTAGATATGCCTAAATATTAACTTGTGGGTTGGGACACTGTAAAATGAGCTTTACTATATGATGCTGTGTGATGTCATGTATTTTCTATTGGTTGAATTTTGGTGCAGGGGTGTGCATTTTAAATGTACCTTTTTGTGTATAAATAGGGATGTCTCGCCTTAGTAAAATTGAGCAGTTTCTTGAGTTGTACACCGTGTTGTATTGCTGGGATTTCTGCTACTAGCTGCAGCTAATAAATTTGATCTCTGACGCCACCTAGAAGTATTCCGTGTCTCTGTATACCAAGGCAAGGGAACCCAGAGGACTTTGGGCATGTCCCTGGTGCCGCTGGGTACTTGAAATCCCAGTTCTTCAGTTGGCGCGGCCAACGTGCGACGACTTCAGTGGTACCGGTCCAAGCCCGACGATTGCGAGGAGCCACGTGAGGAAACTCTGGAGGAGGGCCCCCACTTCATCGACCCCTGCATGTCGACGTGGACCGAAGGTCTTTTCTGCGAGGCTTCCCGCTTTCCAACGGCTATGAAGGACTGCTGCCCTGACTGTCGCCTTGTCTTGGACCCTCCGATTGATGTTTGTAAAGCGAGACGATAGACGGTCTTCTGGTGGCGTGACAGATATTTGGTTAAGTATAAGTGGGTCGCTCCCACGACTTTGTTTGGTTCCTTGGTTTTGATTTGGTTGCTGCAGTACCCAAAGCCGAATGGCTTGTATATTTACGAGTGTATCATTTTTTGATTCCCTTTGAAGTTTGAAACCAGACTAGTGAGCAATATGCCTGGTCTTGGTAAATTTGGTAATTGGTTTGTTTGTGGTAGTAACAGGGATTCCCGATTGGAGGATTCATGTCCGATACCTCCGGTTGGAACTACGACTTATGAGCTCTATTCTAAACACGGAGTGGGTCCCATTACTTATAATGAAGTATGGGTCCACTATACTAAAAAGGATGGTGTTTTGCAATGGGCCCCACATGGTAGTTTTGAAACAGAGATTTTAGACAATCTAGAAGTTAAGCTATTTAAGAAGAAAGCCTGGCCGGCAATGTTTGACTCTTTCCGCCTTTGGCGTAAGGAGGCCAAACAGAGAGAAATTAAACAAGCAAAGAGAGATAGGAAAGATAAGAATATGTCAGTACTACAAGCTGATAGACAGTTTAAGGAAGATGGAGAATAGCGTGCGAGTGAAGTTTTAGATAGACAGCGTTGTATGGCCATAGATAAATGTTATCCGGCCTTGCCGTCTTCTCCTCTAAAAGTGATTGAAGACCTTGAAAAAGATCCTTTGATCTTTCATTTACTGAGATTGCCACCTCCCTATGTGCAGGGTGCTACTGCGTCTCTATTACCCCCGGTTGTTCCACCCTTTGTTGTTCAACCTCCTGCTGTTGTCCAGCCACCCGGTGCTCCACAGATGGTTTTGCCTCCTCCTGCGCAACCCATTCCAGGGTCGCCAGCCTTGCTACCAGCTTTGCCTCAAACTCCTTTGTCTTCTGCTTCTGCATCTTCGATTTCTACTGTTCTTGTCCCTACACCTTCTTTGCCTCAAAATACTTATTCTCCTGTTCTTATGTCTGCTTCTTCTCCTTCTGTTCGAAAACGAATGACAGAAACGGTTTCTAATTTGTTGTCACCATTGTTTGGGTCACTGAATATGACCCCTGTTTCGGAGCGTAAGCAGAGTCGTAGTCAGCTTCCTGGTTCCGAGGAACGGGCTGTGTAGGATTTGTTGGCTCGTAAATGGATTATAAATGCCTCAAGGTATAGTTCGCCAGCGGTTATGGATGTTTTCTTTCAGTGGGAGCCGCCTAAGCAAAGGTATGTTTTTAAAGTGATGTGTATGTTTTTGCGTCAGGAATGGGAAGATAATGATTTGGGTTTGATCCCGCAGGAACTACTTGATGTTCAGTCGGATTTTGCTAAAGGGATGATAGTGGAATCTGATATTACAGATGCCGTAGAGACGATACTGGCTTTTAGATCTAGCCTTCCGCCTCAGACATTGTACGAACCTGATTCCTCTGTTAGAAGAAAAGCGAGACAGTATCCCATGAGAGAAGTTCCTCCGGTATGGAAAGAAGCAGTTCAGGCTAATGTAAATTTGGGTATTCAGGCCGCTCCGGCTCATTTTCAACGAATATGGGTACATGTCCCTTGGAAGAGAGCAGAGGTCTTGGCTCTTAAGCAGACCTTACCTGACCCTCGTAAGAATCCTGCTGGTTATTACAAGGAGTTGTATTATGAATTTAGCTGACATCGATATGTTGATAGGTAATGTAGTCCCCCAACCTTTGTGGGCGAAGATTCGTCATGAGAATCATGCTGCTGAATTAGGTGATACCTGGGCGAATATTGTTGCCGCAGATGGTAGACAGGAGGGAGGTGCTAAACCTGAACCTCTAGTTTCAGAATTACCAGGTAGAATTATTAATCGGATGAAAACGATGATGCCCGCTTTACGAGTAAATTGGGATAAGTTAGCAGCATGTAAGCAGAAGAAATTCGAGAGTGTATCTGATTTCTTCACTAGGTTTGAAGAGACGTTTATTGATCATAGTGGTCAGGATATGAGTACGGAGGGTGGTCAAAGGTTGTTTGTGGATAAATTTGTCTTTAATTTGCTTCCCGAACTTTCTAATAAGTTAAAGGACTCTGAGAGTTCATGGGCTGTCTCTTCGTCGGCCCAGATATTGGCTACTGCACAATATTACGAGAATAGGGATAAAGATGAGAAGGATAAAGTGGAGAAGAAAACTAAAGAGTTAAAGACGAAAGTTCTTTTGCAGCAAGCTTATCCGGCTCGACAGAATCAGCCTCAGTTTCAGCAACCTCCGCAATTTCAGAGATTGTTACAGAAGCCAAAGCCTTATGTTCAGCGATTCTTTCCTGGCCCTAATCAGTGTGCTTATTGCAGAGAGGAAGGTCATTACAAGAATAGTTGCCCGGCTTTGTTACAGCGTGCGAATGGTGTATCTGGTCAGAGAGGTCGTGGTAGTTTTCAGCAAGCACCTAGGAGTAGGGGACGTGGTGTGATCCCTCAGAATGAGCGTTCTTCTTCCCTACAGAATTCTGTGAATTATTTTGACAGACAGAATGTTCCGAGTGGTCAGTCCGCCCAGTATTATGTTGAGGATTACTATGTCGGAGGTGAGAGTTCTGGTTATAATGATAACTAGGACAGCCAAGGACAAAGATGGGAGTAGTGTCAGTTCCAGTAGACCAGAGTGGACCTTATGTTGAAGTGATTACATCAGGTGTGGTAGAACCTTTTCTTTTGGATACTGGTGCGATGAAGAGTTCTATTATGCACTCTAAACTTCCTGGCGCACCTTTGTCTGGCTTGACCAATGTTTCAGTAGGATTTTCAGGCGCCCCAGTTCGTAATCCGGTTTCTAGTCCTTTGTCCCTTACCATTGGCCCTTGTAAATTGAAAGCTCCACTTATTTTAACGACTGGTTGTGGTGAGAATCTGTTGGGTGTGGACTTGCTGAAAAGATTGTATGCGACATTGCATTGTTCTCCTTCAGGAGTACAACTTACCCTCGGTAAGAAAGTGATTTCTCCAATGTATTTGTCTAAGGATTGTTTGCCACTGGAATTGCGTTCGCTTCCTGATACACTTTGGGCTACAGGTCCAAATGATGTTGGTCTTTTGCAGATTCCACCTTATGTTGTCACCCTTAAGTCAAATGCTAGGCTACCTCGTATTCCCCAATACAAGATCTCGAGTGATGGTGAGAGAGCTCTTTTAGCGATTGTCTATGATCTGGTTGAGAAGGGTGTAGTTGAGGAAACGAGAGGTAATGTGTGTAACAGTCCTGTTTTGCCTGTCCTTAAATGTACTGATGCTTCTCAGCCACCTGTGTACAGGTTTGTGATCGACCTTCGAGAGGTCAATAAGATAGTAGTGCCACAGTTTCCTGTGGTACCTGATATCACTGCTTTGTTGAATTTGATTCCTGCTTCGGCAGCTTGGTTTTCTGTCATCAATTTGAAGAATGCTTTCTTCAGTTTTCCTATTGCTGAGGAGAGTAGGGATATTTTTGGCTTCTCATTAGGAGGCCAAAGCTTCCGGTTTAAGAGAGCTCCCCAAGGTTATTGTGAAAGTCCCTCCATCTATAGTCAGGCGTTGAAAACTCAGCTTGACGGTTTTGTGTTACCTGTTGGTGCTAATCTTATTCAGTACGTCGATGATTTGTTGATTACTGCTGATGATGAAAAGATTTGTAAAGAGGCTACTCTTTCTTTGTTGCGGTATTTGTCTGACCTTCATCATAAAGTGTCACCTTCAAAGTTAAAATATTATCGCCAAGAAGTGACCTACTTAGGTCATCTCTTGTCGAAGGAGGGAAGGAGATTGACACCAGAACGAATTCAAGCGATTGCGCAAATGAATGTACCATCCACACAGAGAGAAGTGCGTGCCTTTTTAGGTATTACATCATATTGTAGACAGTGGATCCCCAATTTTTCCTTGCTAGCGAAACCACTGTTGGCATTGACTCTGAAAGATACTCCGCATCCTCTTCCTTGGTCTGACGAATGACAGAAAAGTTTTTCTGAACTACGCGATGCATTGTGTTCGGCTCCTGTGTTGGGTACTCCAGATTATAGTAAGCCTTTCACGTTGTACGTGCACGAGAGAGAAGGTTGTGCGTTGTCAGTGTTGACACAACCATTTGGGGACAAGCAGCGTCCATGCGCGTATTTGTCAGCAACGTTAGACCCAGTTGCTAAGGCGTTGCCGAGTTGTCTGAGAGCTACAGCTGCAGCGGCTGTTTCTATTCGACAGTCTGCTGGTTTGGTATTGGACAATACGTTGATTGTGATGGTCCCACATGCAGTGGATACCTTATTGAACAGGACTAAGACACAGCACCTTACTAGTGCACGTCTGTCAGGTTACGAGTTGACATTGTTGGCTAGTCATGTTCACATTAAACGATGTAATGTGCTGAATCCAGCTACGTTGTTACCGATCTCTACAGAGACGGATCCTCAGGAACAGCATGATTGTTTTCTTCGTACAGAGGAAGAAGCGAAAGCTAGAGTCGATCTAAGGGATACTCCCCTTACGGATGTTGATGGTACCCTATGGGTAGATGGTTCGTGTTTTAAGCTTCCGAATGGTGAAACGACTGCAGCATATGCTATTACAACTTTACATACAGTTGTTGAGACAGCACGCATACCACAGAATTCTGCGCAAGCAGCAGAGTTTATTGCATTGACTAGAGTGTGTTTGTTGTCAGAAGGAAAGCGAGTGAATGTTTACACCGATAGTCAGTATGCGTTTGGTGTTGCCCATAGTTTTGGGCGTTTGTGGAGAGAGCGTGGGTTCCTTACTTCGCATGGGACAAAAATACAGCATGGGCAGTTGGTGAATGAACTTTTGGAATCTCTCACTCTCCCAAAGCAAATTGCAATTGTGAAGTGTAGTGCGCATAAGAAAGTTGTGGACGATGTTGGTCGAGGAAATGCGTTTGCAGATGAAGTTGCGAAGGAAACGGTGAAAGACATGATGAGCCGTATGTATGTTGCAGGCCCAGCTAATTGGGTTATGGCTGGTGGAATGTGTGAAGACACAATAGAAAGTGTGAAACCGATTCAGGCTGAAGCTACTGAGAAAGAAGTGAGTGTTTGGAGAGAGACTACGGGTATGTTGGATTCGACAGGTTGTTGGGTTGAGTTGTCAGAACACCAGCGATGGTTGTTGCCTGATGCGTATGTACTTCCAGTGATTACAATGGCTCATGGAATGGCTCACATAAGTTCGAAGGGAATATGCAAGTTGTTGGCTCCAGTTTGGCAGAATGCTGGAATTCCGAAATGTGCAGAGAACGTGGTGAAACATTGTATGATTTGTCTAAAGTATAATCCTGGTAAGGGAACTCCAACTCCAGCCTGTCATTTTGCTCCTCCAACGTATCCGTTTGAAGTGATACAGTTAGACTACATTCACATGGAGAGATGCAATAATTTGAAGTATGTCCTTGTGGTTGTTTGTGCCTTTTCCAGGTGGATAGAGGCCTACCCCCTAAAGGATAATACTGCCTTGTCTACAGCCAAGGTTTTGCTGAGAGATTACTTCCCTAGGTATGGTTTGCCGAGAATTGTATGGTCGGAAAATGGGAGTGAATTTGTGGGTCAAATCATGAAGAAAGTGTGTGCTGGATTGGGAATAAATCAAAAGTTCCATGCAGCGAATCACCCCCAGTCTGCTGGACTTGTTGAATGTTACAATGGTACCTTGAAGCTGAAATTAGCTAAGGTACAAGCGAGCACTGGTCTTACATGGCCGGATGCCTTGCCGTTGGCTCTTTTGTCAACAAGGACGACTGTGCATTCTCGAGTGGGACTTAGTCCGTATGAAATTGTGTTTGGTCGTCCTGCAAATGTTTGGGGTGTGCCTCGTCCTAAAGAATACAGCAGTATTGAGTACCCTATGTTGGTGGATTACTTACATGACTTGACTGCTAAATTACGTGTTCTCCACCAACAGGTCCATGACAGTTTACCGACAGCTACTACAGATCCAGGCCATTCCATTGAACCTGGACATTACGTTCTCATTAAGAATTTCCAGCGCACCAAGAATCTGGAACCGAGATGGACTGGTCCCTACTTAGTTCTTCTGGTCACTAGAACTGCTGTTAGAGTAGCTGGTAAAAAGAACTCGGTGCATGCCACCCATACGAAAAAAGTCCCGTTACCCTTACCGTATAATAAGTGGGTGAGGGAGGGAATTGCTGATTCAGATTGTGAAAGGGTTCCCAGATTTGTTCCATTTAGTGATGCTCATTTGACATGGACACGGTCAGAACGCGAGGATGATGATGTTCTGCAAGCTGCTGTGCCTCCTCATCTAAAAATTGACCACCACCAATCTGGAACTTTTATTTAAGGATCCAACTGTACCTAATAAAGAACGCTACGATTTGAGGCCAAGAAAGCCTGCTGCTATGGACAAATAAAAAATAATTTTTTATATAGTGAATTACACCTTGTCAGATCAAGAGACTTTTTTACTTTTTCTTTTTCGAGTCATCATCCGGACTCAGCTGCAGGGTCACAGTATAAGTTCTTAAGGGGTGAGCCGCGTATTGACACAAGGTCTGCGGTTCAGGGTCGTTAGTGCGATCTTGGCGCACTCTTGAGTGAAGAAGGAAAATTGCCGTGAGCAGCACGTTAGAGGATGGAGTTTCTTGAATCTGATAAATGTGTTAGGAAAGTGGATTCTAAAGTCCGAATATGTATATTGATTCGTAGAAAATGTTTTTTAATAATGTGTTTCCTTATGCTTGTGAATATTACGTTAGCTTGTGTGGGTTGGATTTTCTATGTCACACAATTGCCGCTTACATCTACCTCCCAACCTACTCTTTCTTTTTCTACTGCATCTCCACATGAGTTTCATACGTTACCTGAACATGAACAGACACGAAGATCAGAATCTGTGAATAATTTGTTTATACAGATGTTGCATCAGCATCAGTTAGTCATAAATACCACGAATTGTTGGGTGTGTGGTCTTATGCCACATACTACAGATAAGGGAATGCCATATTTGGTTTTGCCTTTTTCACCTAATGGGTCAGTTTGGTCACTCCAATCAATGTTTATCTATGCGAACGAAGCCTCTGCAGTGCGTTCTGTCAACGATAACGTGAGCAAGAATGCTTTGATACGGGGAATAGTCGATATGATTAGAGATATTGACGTGTATAATGCTATCCCTAAAGATGAGGTACGAGCATATGTCGGTTGGAATAAGACGACTTATAGTGTTAGCTTGACGGAGAAAGAAAGGCAGCGAAGGTCTCCTCCTATTTGGATTGTACCCCACCGAGGTCATCTTTGTTTGCAAGGTAATGGTCAGAATCCGAGAGCTCAGCTTGGTAAGAGTGTGTGTGTTCACACATACGTTTATACGTCCCAGAAATCTCCTCCGTTTGTGCCAGCTAAAGGCACGTATTTTGTTTGTCACGATAGAGCATACACATGGTTGCCATCTGATTTTTCCGGCACATGTTACGTGGCATTTGTGCTTCCCCCTACATACACTGCTGTTTCCGATTACCATAAGACAAGATATGGTAGAGGTGTAATCGATGCGAAAGATAATGTCGCACAAGAAGCTGGAGACTTCTTTAAGGGTTTCCTACCCTTTTGGGGTCCTATGGTAGTAGGAATATTCGTCAGCTTACGAGAGTGGTTGAGGCCACTATAAATGAGACTGCAGGTGCCCTTAGCAATATTACAGCTGAGATTCAAGCGGATCGCCTTATGACATTACAGAACCGTTTTGTTTTAGGATATTATACTTGCAGATAGAGGTGGGGTATGCAAATTGATTAGATCTAGTTGCTGCGTTTTCATACCAGATAATGCCCCGACAGTGTACCAAGCCATCTCTAGACTACATAAGATCTCTGAGTCTATTCATGTGGACGAAGAAGACTGGTCTTTGATGAGATGGTTATGGGAATTGTTCTCCAAATGGGGATGGAAGATTCTGATGTTCCTTGGTATGGCGTTAGCTATCCTTTTCTCGTGTTGTTTATGCATCCAATGTGGTCCCGCCATTTGTAGTCCTTGTACTACGATCTGTGTGAGAAGACCAGTCCCGAGAGAAGTGAAGGATAATAAGATGATGTTACAGCAACACCTTGATGACCTGATGAGAATAGATATAGACCTAGATTCAGATTGACATGAGTTTAGGCTATTGCCTACGTAATGGCAAAAGGAGGGTCTGAGGTTCTGTGATTTTGCGTGCTTTTAAAGTGTACGACTTTCTTTTCTAAATATGGGTTTTTGCCATGCGTCGTGACTGCCATCTGGTGTTGCCTTTTACGTAGGCCTCAGAAGTTAGTTTGCGAGCAAAGCAGTCTGACCTTTTGTGGGTCATGTGTACATTAACTAAGGTTTCCTTTGTGCGCTGGAGTTAATTTTAGAAGATGGCCTTTCACCTGGAATTGACCCTGCCAAGCCAATTTCCCTGCAAGATCGTTATCCACTTTCCCAATCACCATTCAAGACATTTGTTAACTTTTGAGTTTCTTTACGTTTCTGTTATCTTGCACATTATCTGAAACTACTTTTCTTTACTGTTTCTTCATTTCATGGGTTACGCTTTCAATTAAGGGTTTGTCCGGGCCTTCCAGATTATTATTTAGATATGCCTAAATATTAACTTGTGGGTTGGGACACTGTAAAATGAGCTTTACTATATGATGCTGTGTGATGTCATGTATTTTCTATTGGTTGAATTTTGGTGCAGGGGCGTGCATTTTAAATATACCTTTTTGTGTATAAATAGGGATGTCTCGCCTTAGTAAAATTGAGCAGTTTCTTGAGTTGTACACCGTGTTGTATTGCTGGGATTTCTGCTACTAGCTGCAGCTAATAAATTTGATCTCTGACGCCACCTAGAAGTATTCCGTGTCTCTGTATACCAAGGCAAGGAAACCCAGAGGACTTTGGGCGTGTCCCTGGCGCCGCTGGGTACTTGAAATCCCAGTTCTTCAAGGTCCCCAAAAATGAGTACCGATGGGCCTCACCGACAACCACCAGTGACCACTGTCTCAAATTAGGCATTGATTGTTCCCAGTTTCTAATTGGATTTCTTTCAATTTTATTATGCCGCTTAAGCGAATCAGCACATTGCGCGACTATTTCTGCCTGTACTGTATTGTTTCATTTAAGTCACTTTTGATTTCCTATATTGGCCCTTTCAATTAGAATATTTGCATTTGAGAAAAGACTAGAGGCCTGTCTCAGAGATTGGAGAAATCCGAAATCATCCTTACGGGTCTTCATAAAGGTAATTGTCTAACTAGTGGCAGTTCTATATCAGGAAGGCAACCAACCGTATTCAAACCTAGATGATTGGCTTATTTATGCCCCAACTTTCTAACTTCTCTAAATCTAGACACTCTAGCACCTGTGACTCCCAATTTGTGTCACATTTGACAATGGTGACTTTCTCCAAAAAACCTCACAAGCAGTATCTGTCTTCACCAGCTCGGCTAATAATAATGACAGATGCCAGTCTCGGGAGAGGGGGAGCAACTTTGAACCACTTTTGTCCACAAGAATATTGGCCCATGAAGTAGACCAGGGTCTCCAACCAGTAGCTTGTTAGCTACTGTAGCTCTCCAGCTGCTTCTGAGTAGCTCACCTGTGTGCAGCTCCGCTTCTTAAATTAGAAAGCTTTTGCTTGGCTGAATTAATATACATATTTAGAAATTGAGATTATACAACATTAAAAATATTAGTAGCTTTCAATGTGTTTCATTGAACATAAGTAGCTGTCAGTACAGAAAAGGCTGGAGACCCCTGAAGAGTAACTTGTCTTCAAACTGGAAAGAATTGACTGCAATACACAGGGCTCTCATTTTCTTCTCCTCATACCTAATAGTCCATTAGTGTTGAGCAAGTCCGACAATATTGTAGCAGAGAGCTATATAATCTGCCAAGGAGGACTCAAGTTGCAATCTCTAATGTAAATAGATTACAAGGTTCATCTTCACTCATTTACAGCTACCTACATTCACAGGCAAGAGAATGTTACAGCAGGTCTTCTGAGCAGTGTTCCAAACCTTGACAAATTACTCTTTAAGAATTGGTATCTAGAGGGTTTGCCGAATTTTGCACACCCCTTCCTAGATCTGTTTGCAAATTCAAGAGACACTTACCTCATTAACTTTCGTTTCCAGGGAGAGGGATCCAACAAGCCCTGTCATATATTGCCATAATATCCTCCTGGCCTCAAGGTCCACAGTATGCCCACCCCCTTTTACCCGGTGATAATGAGTATCATTTTGAAAATCTGCATGATAAAAGCACAGGTGATTTTAGTAACCCCATTCTGGCCCAGAAAGTTATGGTTTCCCCTTCTCAGAGAATTGAGTGTACTTCAGAGGTGGATATTACCACATCATCCATCTCCTTTAGGGCAACCGATCCTTCCACTATCAAAACTTGTGAATACTTAAATTGACAGCGTGGCTTCTGAAAGGTTAGGTCATTGCAGGTTGGGGGTTTCTCAAGAGGTTACCTTAGCAATTCAACAGGCACGTAGCCCACCCACTCTAAAATCAAATAATAAACATTGGGCCGGCTTTAAACTTTGCACATCTTGAGGTGAAAATCCTCTTTCTTGTGACCCTATTTTGTCCATTAATTTCTATGGGAGGAATTACTTTAGGTTTTGGCTGACCCTACTCTTCAATGACAACTTGCAGCTTTTACAGCTTTTAGATATTCTTGGAAAAGCTTAGGTTCTTTATCTGCTATAGCTCTTTGTCTCCTAAGGAGATTTCATTTAGCCCGTCCTAATGTTCGTACTTCTATTCCTCCTTGGGGTCTTCCTCTAATTTTGAAGCTTTACAATCTGCTACCTTTGAGCCTTTAGAAGACGCATATATAAAACAACCTCTCTATTAAGATATCATTTTTAGTTGCAATAGTTACTGCATGAAGATTAAGCATGATTGGTACTCTATTATACTCTGAACCTTACCATGCTATCTTCCTGAAGGACTGGCACTACATCTCTCTCCTACTTTTCCGCCTCAAGTTGTTTCTAGCTTCAATTGTAACCAAGAAATGTGTGTTCCCTATTTCTATCTTTCTTTGTCTGATAAGGAGAAATCTTTACATAATTTAGGTGCAGGAATATTATGAAAATATATTTAGAAAAAGCATCTGAATTTCATAAATCTGACTTTGGTTCTGGTTATGATGGCTTTAAACCATCAATTGCTGCGCTTAGCCATTGGTTATGCCTAACTATATCCATAGCTTACCAGTTATCAGGCATTACTATCCTTCTACCATTCATAGTTGTTCAGCAAAAGGTGCAATTGCTCATGGGGTATCAATATTGTTTGTGTGTAGAGCAGCAACTTAGGCTACTCCAGCTACTTTGGTAAAAGACCATGCTTTGCACATTAGCAGTGCGGGTCAAGATTTTCATTTGGCAGTTCTAAGTGCTGTAACTAGTTAGTATCATTTTACTGAATAATAACTTATTTCACTATTCTTCATATAATTTGGTCTATGTAAACAAATGCCATATAAATTTAAGGACAAGGGAGAGAGGCAATGTGGTAATGTTCAGATTAGTTCCCAGTAATCTTCCTTTCACTGAGTTCTACTCTTCCTTTTCACAGTCATTCTTCCCACTAAGTTAAAGCTATACGTAAAAGTTTAAAGAACTTTCTATTTCCTTTCATGCGTATTGTGGAGGGGGAGTGGTTAAACAATTCATAAGAATTAAACATTGCTCTAAGAGGAACCAGTCATGATGGCCGGAATTTTCAATATTTAAGAACCGGTAAGAGTAGGACTCAGCTTAATAAAGATTACCTTCAGAAACTAAATAACAACCAATAAGGTAACAATTAATTCTTATATTCCTTAAAATATTTGCACAAAAAGAAATTGATTTGTAATGTAACAAACATCTAATAATTCAAATAATTGTTATTTCTTACTATACCACTAACAGATTAAAAAATATCTACAAATGTACCTTGATACATCACCTAACAAAAAGTGAAAAAATGTTAACCTGTTTTGCCGACACATGTTCCATTGTACAACCATTCACCTTCAATGGCAGAAATTAAACGAGAAGTGTACTGGATGATGTAAAAGCAATAGCAAGCATCTGTAAATTATCAATAGGCTCTAGATTAAATGATGATGCTCTACAAATCCTTGAGCACATGTGTTGACAGCTGCTTCTGATTCCAAATCTCAAAAAAATAAACAGCAGAAAACAAAAACTGCAGTGACAACCAAAAGCAGCATTCAGAACGTATGAACAGATAGACATTTCCCCTATTCTCATAAACATCCAAAATAAAGAAACACTTATCTTCCATGACAATAAAAGCAATAAAAACCTAAGTATTGTCTTCACTACAGAAAGTAACATACAAACTCTAATTTAAACATCAACAGGTGTAATAGATGCACCATTTAATGGTGCTACTCCCTTTGTTCAAATATATACTGTACCCAGAAAATGGCTGGACGATTACGGGAAGAAGGCACATAACATGCCTTCTGAATGCTGATAATTAAGGGCCAGATATACAAAGCCTTTTTGCAGTCGCAGATGGCCTGATTCACAGAATTGGACCATCTGTGACTGCAAAAGGCTTTTTTCTGGTGCATCAAACCCAAATTGAGATTCGGTAACACATTACCAAATCACAATGTGGGTTTGAGGCCAAATATCAATTCGTTATTTGGAAGGAGCGTTTACATAGTCCCTTCCAAATACCAATGTGGAATGTTATGTATTAATATTTAGCAACCAAATTCAGGTAGCAAAACATTGATGTTTTATCACTTCCTCAAAGTACGTGGCAAGCCATTCTCAAACAGGAAGGGTATCCTGAGGAACCCCTTACCCTGTGAAAGTTTTAAAAGTAGGCAGTGATCCAATTATACTTTAGCCAAGGGACCACTACCTACTCTTAAAAATTAAAAATTACACTTTCAAATTTATTTGTTTCATCGTATCCCGTTTTCCTTTAAGGAAAGCAGGTTGCATTTTTAAAAGTTTATACAGATAATAAATCAAAGAAACTTTTTTATATATATACTTCATAGGACTTAATCCTAAAATCGAGAAAAGCACATGTGAAAGGCCAAATGCATTCCAAATCTAAAACAAGGAAATAGTACCCATAATTAATTCAGAAAACAATTTTGCATAGAGATATATTATTTCTCAATTTATTATACATTTATATACACGTATTCATTAAAACAAGGAATTGAGAAAATCTAAAGGATGCTGCCAGGTGCAGTAGAAAGTGCAAAAAGTGGTGCTCAAGTGATAGGAAAAAAGGAAAAAACTGAATTCTAAAGAAGAAGTCAATAATTCAAGACCTTCCCCTTTCTTTAGATAACGTATTTGATTATTTTGATTAACTACGTGGGTCAGGCTCCTACGAAGGGATTTGTACCTGTTCTTGAATTATTGACTTCTTCTTTAGAATTCAGTTTTTTCCTTTTGTCCTATCACTTGATCACCACTTTTTGCATGATCTTTATTGACCTATAGAATGAAATTAAAAGTAAAAAATGAAATATGTAATGTCTGAAAACGTGTTTCAAAAAAATTATAATTACCAAAAGGAATAACAAATGTTCCTATTGTTCACCCATTTTCCCTAACAGTGTAAGTTGTGTAAAGTCTTTTTGTGTGACACACTTAGCAACACACAATAAATATATGGTACGAATGTATGAAACTACTTGTTTAAAGCATTCATTATATTTCTACTTAAAAGTAAATAAAAGTGAAATATCACCTACAATAGCATTTTCTTTATCCTAAAGAATGTGTATGTGCCATTGAAACATCCCAGATTATTATAGTTGTGATTTTTCAAAATGATATTAATATAGTGAACCTATTCAACTCAAAAAGTTATAGAAATAATTGCCTACTTGAATTTAATACCCCAAAAACCTATACACAAAATATTAATCAAATGTGTCAAACAAATATATTCAAATTCCACCCAAACTGGCAAAAATGCTCAAATAATAGTAGGCTGATTTACTGTTTTAACTCCAATCCCATAAGCATTGAAAGTATATAACTATTGGAGAGCGGCTTTATTATTCTAACTGCAGTGTGACAAACATTGGGTAATGTGTGCAAATTTGATTGAGCTACTTTACTATTCTAACACAGGTCTTGCAAAAATTACGGAATATGCATAATTTCAGGTACCTAATTTACTATTTTAACTGCAGTCTTGCATGCATTTTTGTGTGGGAAGTGGGGTGATATACTATTCTAACGCAGTCCAACAAACATTGGTGAAAGTGTACATGTTCTTGGGGCAAGGGAAGAGGGGGGTATTTACTAATATAACTCCAGTCTCACAAACAGTGGCAAAAGCGGATACCTTTGGGGTGACTGATTTACTAATCTAACTCCAATCTTACTAATATTTTGGTAGGTGCATTTTTTTAGGGGGGAGAGGAATGGGGTGGCTAATTTACAACTCTAAATCCATTCCCACCAAACATTGTGGAAAAACATGTTTTAGAATGTGGTAACATCCAGTAGGAATAAATATTTACTGCTTTATGCAACAGGTCTGCTTCAAGTTCAGATCTATGTCAGGTTTTTGTGTAAAGGCATTTTTAAGCCTGAGAGCAAATTCATTTCAATATTATTTTTCAATGTTTTTATATGGAACCAACCAGATCAAGATAAGTAAAAATAAAAGTATATTTGGGCCTATTTTCTCATTTTAGCAGTAAGACCAGCAAATCAAGGAAATAAATACATGAAACTTAGCTTGTGTCATATCTTTTTGACATATTTGTTTTAATTTGATTGTTTAAGTGACAGATCAGGGGGCACACTTGCAGGCAAGCAATTTTGTAATTTCCCCTGGAGTACAATATCCTCATATAAGCAACAACTTAACACACTGTTTAATTATATATCTTAATGTTATAGACAGGCTTGCATATGTTTATTTTGTTATTGACAGAACAGGTCACCTATGTATACATGGTAACATATTTGTGAGGTATTAATCTGGTGTTGATATCAACACCGATTTTCATTGACTGTCTAGGCATACTGTTGTAACCTTCATCCCCGCAATTCCTGTTTTCCGTTTACCTTCACCCCCCCCTCCTTATATTGGAACGTTCCATTAGGAGTTAGTTTAGAATGTTGGTATCCTGTCAGATCGACTCTGCGAGGTGAGACTGAAGACACTCTTTGTATGCTCATAAAGCACCTTACCTCACGTTTACTATGTCCTCTTCACATACTCTTCACTTTTAGGGCACTTACACATCACTGGTACTGTGTAAGTGCCCTAAAAGTGAGGGATATGTCTAGTGATGAGTCCTGTGTTCACTCTGCCACTGGAAACAAGGTGCTCCCTACATACTAGGACCAAATAAAACACAGATGGTCTGGGGTGGCTAGTGTTCTGGTTCAGAGGGAATGTGGCCTGGCGCTTTGGTCTGGACTGTTCCTATTGGTTCAGAACCAAGGCTGATTTGTATATGGCTGGTTCCTGTCTTAGGTGGCATGGTGGGCAAAAAACAATATACTGGGTGCAGCCCAGAGTAATTACCAGTGACTGACAATAATTAAAAATAAATTCAAACATTCCACCCTTCTAATTTTTGTATTCCATTACCACAGTATACACCTAGCTGGATAGCAGCTGGATATACATCGACTGAGGATTTACATATTTGCATTTCTCAATTAAATTAAATTTGGAATATTTACAATTTTATTACATTTCTTACATATTTACAATTTTAGGCACAGGGAGATTAAGTGATCTGCCGAGGATCACATGATTTGGAATCTAGTGGAAGAGCAGGAATTAGAACCTGGTACCTCATGTTGGCAGCTTAGCTACTGGATCACATTTGTTAACCTTTTTCTATTCTTAGGGTGTCAAATTGTCATGAACATGAACCACTGTGATCTTCCTACTACGTTTATCATCTTCTTTACTGATACTTTAATGGATGTCGCATTTGTAAGCACCAACTACTAGGGATGTTCCCAGGAATCTCCAAAAACATTGATTTTACTCCAGACATAGGTGTGACCTATTCTTGAATTTCTAGTAATAAGGTACGCTTAACCGCTGAAACAACACTTTGTGAATCAGAAGCATGTTTTACTCCTGGAAAGCCACATTCAATTCATACATAAATCTAGAGTAAGACACTACTGTTCGAAGAAAAAATTGTCAATAGGCCTGGAAATACTCTGAAAGGAGAATGTTTTGGTGAATTGATGTAATAGAACCACAGACCACCTGAACATTGCCAATTCTAACTTTCATAGTGATTGTTGAATACTTGAATGTTCAGTTGAAAGTTCATAATATCTGGTATGACAGCTAATATAGAAAATAGAGCAAAACCAAAGGGGATGATGGACGGAGTGTTGAACATTGGAAGCACTCACCCCCAGTCAACTGATCTTGATTTAATCCATTATCATTCTTTAGCTCACTCCACCACCCCAGTTCAGACATGGCCATATGCAAATCAGTCTGACCCTGTGCCTCATGGGAACAGTCCAGCCCGAATTGCCAAGCCATGTCTTCCCTAGACCGGAAACAAGCATCTTGGGACCGGTTTCTGGTTAATCAGCCATTATCAGCCAGGCTAGCTTCAATCCAGTGGCAAAGAGAGCAAGGACCCGCATCTGGGCATACCCTGTCAACTTAGGGCGAACAAAGCAAAACCAAAGGGGATAATGAACAGAGTGTTGAACATTGCAAGCACTCACCCTCAGTCAACTGATCTGGGTTTAATACATCATCATTCTTTAGCTCACTCCACCACCCCAGTTCAGACAGCCATATGCAAATCAGTCTGACCCTATGCCTCATGGGAACAGTCCAACCCAAACTACCAAGCCATGTCTTCCCTGGACCGTAAACAAGCATCCTGGGACCAGTTTCTGGCTAATCAGCTGTCATCAGCCAGGCTAGCTTGAATCCAGTGATTTGCATATGGCCATGTCTGAACTGGAGTGGCGGAGTGAGCTAAAGAATGATGATGGATTAAACCCAGATCAGTTGACTGGGGGTGAGTGCTTGCAATGTTCAACACTCCGTTCACTGTATACCGCGGTACATGGCGATGACAAAACACAACATTATTGGTTTTAGAAAGTCCTTGCAAAATAAAAAGGCAGCCATATTGTTTAGACTACACTTTGTATTTGTTCTGTGTTTTAAGGTGAAATATAGCTTATTATTATTTTTGTAATGTATTGGAAGAAATGAAGCAGGTTAGCACAGTCTGTAAAGTTAGGGGAAAGTGCTTTTAATGATTTATATATGTGCTAAAAAGGTTATGATGTAGTCCGGTACTTCCTTTAAATTATATAGAAAGTATTGCTGTACTTTTTTAAATACAAAGAAAAACTATATGGCAAAATAAAACTAGACATAATATAGGGTGACTCTTAAAAGATCCTTTTTTAATAAACACATTTGTATATGTTTGTCAAGCCAAGTTAGATTTTAAATGAAAATATGGTTTACATTGGTAGAAAAATGTACGCCGTCTGGATGTTATAGTGCTGTGCTGCCATATTTCATATTCAGATGAAAAATGGAAGTCATTTTATGATCGCCAAGGAATTCTGACAGTGCCTTGTTCACATGTCTTTGAGTCTTTTCAAACTTAACAGCATTTACAGGAGGTGACTACCACTTTTGTCTCTTACAAATATTTGAGAACACAAAATGTGTTTAGAAACATAGACATTAAGATGGAAAGTGTATTTTTCATCTCAATTTCTAATCTAACTCCAATTATGGGCCCGATTCTGATGCGGTTAGGAAGGCCTCCTAACAGCATTTGCTCCATCCAAATCGGATCGGGAACTTGTCTTTCCGACCGGCTCGGAAAGGTTTCCGAGTGACCAAGTATGATGCGAGTTAGGCGTTAGGAATATCCCAATCAGAACCTGACAGCATTTGGACTGACCGAGCCGTACGGAGCAGAATTGTACGTCTCTACAGGACGCGTTTCCGAATGACAGAGTACGATGCTAGATTTGGACCGCCTTTCTGAATCGTGCCACCTGACTCAAATCGGCAGTCAGAATCAGACTTTGGGGACCCTAGTGTGCTCCCCGGCACCTTGAGCCTTCCCAATCAGGCCAGTGGGGGTACCAATGGGTCCCCCCTTGCCAGCCATGCACAGTGTGGCAGGCACCAGGAGGTGCCCGATTTTCCCCAGCCACCCCTTTCTTCAATGGAATCCTATGCATTCGGTCAGAACAAAGGCTCCCATTGAAGTCAATGGGAGTCCAACCAAATGGTATTAGGAAGCATCCGGATGCATTGTACTCGGTCGGTTGGACTCTCCCTATCCGATTCGAACAGAAACCATTCCCAAACCCATTCGGCCGGGAAGCTTTCTAAACCACATCAGAATTGGGTCCTAAGTGTCCTATATCATTGCCACTACAGTGGATAACAATAAAGTGGGGGATAGTCACAATTACTAACAGAAGAAAGTAAAGGGAGTAACCGTTTTCATTTCAAACGTCTTTCACCAATCCATGTTAGTTCAACTCCTTTCAAACCTAAATGATTTTCAACATCTACTTTCTCAGCATGGTGCCTGGCCCAAAAGATGAAACTGTGCCCAACCAACCAAACCCCAATCATCTAGAACATGCACTCACTTACAAGAATAAGGAACAGAGGTAGACAAACAAATATATAAAGAGTTAGATGACTGGCCATTAGGAAACTACAATTACCTAATTTTGAATGGAGGACAGTTATTGGCTTGTATACAATTTGGGCCAGTAATGTAGCACAATACTACCGAAAACCAATATGAGGTAAGAAAATAAACTAGTCTGCAACAATGATGTTTGAGAAGCATTGGAAAGGCATTTAAAACTCAAATTTCTGGTCACACGACAATGACAACTATCAGAAAAACAGATACAAATAAAATTGAGAAGTAAAGCATTATGTGATTAGTTAGTTACACAAAGTGGGTTATAAATACAGCCCAATGTTACTTAAACCCACCAACTACCATAGAGAGTGTTGACTGTTGGAAAGCAACAGACCTCTATTTCTTCTTGATGGACATGAAAGAGAAATTGAGTTCTTATCAGCTTCAACTATATTTCTACATAAAACTGGTGCATTTCTATATGGATCTGTATGGCTGTTCTAGGAAATGGTTCTTTTGAGTTGTAGATAATTTAGGAGATATGTCATTATATGTCCTGGCAATACCTTTGTTACATAAGATGCATGTAACAAGTTTGGAATGAACTTTTTTCCATCCAGGTGGCAAAGAAAATAAATCCCATACAATGGAGTACTTCAATTTCTTCCTCCACCCCACCTTTTTTCCCTCCTCTTTCAACAGCACAGAATCATCTTCTTCAGCCATTGCTGTTGTCCAAAACTTCCGAGGTGGCTTTTGAAGAAAATATTTTCCCTTTTCTTTGACGATATCAAATCAATAGGCATGAGGGGTATATACTTCCTGTTTTCTACAATTGACAGAGTTGTAAGCCAATGAAATGCTATTTTACAAAAGCAAACGTACCTCAGTAGTATCCCATTACTATAACAGTACCTGTAGAGTTCACAAACACAACCTACAGTTACAATACTAACACATATGCCATTAAAAACATAAATAGCTATGAACCTTAAATCCATTTTTTTTTTATAAAAAATAATTTTGTGAAAATATAGTTTAAAAAAGTATGGAGGTACCACTGTACTGCCGAGGATCTACTAGTGAAAGCAAATTGCTCACCCAGAGGATGGTGACAATGATATTGAACTTTGACCTTTCTTGAAAGTACATGGATACCAAAAGAAACATTTTAAAGATTTAGTACTATTAATAAACCATATTATATGATTAGAAACTAATTTAAAAAACATACAAGTTAAAGGGAAAAAACAGAGGTTTAAGATTAGTTATAATTAGGAAAACTTTATTATTTTTATGCAAAACCAAATTAACCTGCACAAACCTCAAAAATTCTAAAGTTATAGTCATGAAGTTATAACTTGTGGGGCGTGGCTACGCACGCGACTGACATGGACGCCTCCGGGTAAAGCTCCACGCCGAGCTCCCCTTCCCGGCGAAATTATCCGGTGAACCGACACCCATAGCCGGCCGATAACCACCGGCGCTGCAGTGGGACACCATAATCAAGAGCCCCACCGATTCTGGAGGCAATCGGTACAACCGATCCACACCGCGATTTTTGCGGGGCAGCAGCCGCGCACATCGCTTCCAGGCCCGGCGTGTGTTCAGGACAGCCCGAGGCTCCGGCAGGAGCGATAGGCCCAGAAGTGCGGCCTGCGACTAACACTGGCGAAGCGCATTGTCGCGCAAAGAGAGTGCCCAGGACCCGACCCTAACCGGCTGAGGGTGCCGTTCCCTGCGTGCTACCGGACTTGGCGCTTACCCGGCTGGGTGGTGGCGGGTGGACGCGGCGCACCTACCGGAGCGCTGCGGACCGGAGGCGAGGAGTGGGGGAGCGACCCACTGAGTCCAAAGACCTGAAACCGGCCAGCACAGCAGCCCGAAGCCGGACCCCAGAACGAGGAAATCGCGGAGCCACCGCCACAGAGCAGGCAGAGGTGAGCGGAGGAGGCCTGGGAGACGGAGGCGGCTAGGGCCGAAGACACGGACTGAGAGCAGGCGCTGGCGAGTATAACTGGGGATTGAGCACCCGCCCACTGCTGGTGTGCGGCAAAGGTACATAGGTACCCACGGCTGGGAGAAGACCGGGCGGGACGGGAGAGCGGATACGAGGTGCGTGACGCCCCCATCACTGGCTGGGCCACGTGGAGCGCACAGAGGCCTGCTGGACACGAAGACATACCCATACCCACCCTGGGGGGAGTGCTCCGAGGCTGCGCTGCTCACACGCGACGACACGGAGGCCTGGCTGGCACTGGGCGCTACCGGTCACTAACACAGGGATGAAGGAACGTGCAACTGACCGCCCACCGGCCACGAACACTGCGCAGCCGATCCGGCCCCCACCACTCTGCAGATTCACGCCCTGACTCGTCCTCCGGCGGCCGCGACGAGGCAAATCTCGCTGCTGTGGCTGAACGCGCGCCACAGCACTGATGTCTAACGGACCCAGAACTCGAACCGGGTCCGGCGGAGCAGGCTCTAAGGGCAAGATGGACAAGACCGGAAAGAACAGCGACCCGGATCAAACAACGGCAAAACTGGACACTATGCTGGCAGCCATGGAAAGGCTGGAAGAATCCATCCAGCTCACTCGCACCTCCCTAGCCACCAAAATAGATAGAGTAGTCATAGACCTGACACACCTGAGAGCGGACCATAAAAAATTGGCGGAACGCACCACGTCCCTGGAAAACGACGTGAAGGAACTTCAGCCCCAAGTCAGCCAATCGAACAAACAAATGCAAGACCTGTTGAATAGGGTGGAATTCCTGGAAGACAGAGCCGAGGATGCGGAAGGTAGGGCACGAAGAAACAACGTGCGCCTAGTTGGGGTCCCGGAGAAATGGGAAGGAAGGAATCCAGAGGAGCACATGAACGATGGCTGAAGGAAATACTAGCGGAGGGGTCACTCTTGCCGCACTTTGTGGTAGAACGTGCTCACAGAGTTCCTACAGGGCCCTTAACAACGGGCTCCAATCCGAGGCCCATGCTGCTACGCATACTGAACTACAGGGACAGGGACTCCATCCTACGCGAAACACGCAAACTCCAAGAGGTCCGGATTGAGAACACGTCAGTAATGTTCTTTCCGGACTACACTGTGCAGGTGCAGAGACAAAGACACTCCTTCCTAGCGGTGAAAAGATGCCTGAGACAGCTAGGCCTGCAATACTCTGTGCTGTTTCACGCGAAATTGAGAGTTGTGGCTGGTGAGCGAACCCACTTCTTCACTGACCCAACCGACGTGGAGGCATGGCTAGACAGCGGCACAGATACAGACCCCAGAGCGGCCGCAGGCCCAGCTCCTCGACGACAAGCTGGGGGCAACCGGAGGAGGCACAGACCCCGCCAGAGATCGCAGACCAACGCGCGAGGAGTGGCGAGGACACCCCCCCAGCAGACGACACACAGCAGGAGAAACAGGATGCCCTTCGCCTGGTGATGGAACTCAGCCGATCCCCTGCGCAGAGCGAAACGGCGGGCGGCAGCCCACAGGACCTCCCCAACGACGATGAAGCCATCTATGGCGCACCAGACTCCCAGGCCTCGGAGGAAAGACCAGATGTCACGCCTCAGACGGCGGATTACATAAGCTGATTGCACCATAGGATATGCCACTTCAGAGACACTAGCCGAGGAGTGACACAGCAGACTTAGAGAGAGGGACTGACGGGTCACGACACCGCGAACGCAGGAGACGCTCATAGCGACAAGTGGCAATCTTGACCCTGAACCCAATATACGGAGCAAGCACGCACCCGACACCTCTCCGGTGGGCACGGGACTCAGGGACGGCCCGGAAACCTGCATGCAGCCGACACACGAGCCCAGAGACAACCCACCTGGCAGCCGACCGATTGGGACACGTAAAGTATGGTGTTTAATGCATGAGCGAATGGTTCCCTGTATTGCAAAGGGTGGTTTAGACTGGCATACACCCCCCGGGAAGGCGGAAGGCCTTCATGCAATGACTTTGTTGACTTAAAACCACTGTAACAGTGCGCACCGCACAGCAGCCCCCTTAGATATAGACTTTGTTGCTCTCCTCGAGAGTATGGACGGGAGCACGTTTGGCATCCGACCCTTTGGTATTCTATATGTTCATCACGTTCAATGGCTCATTGTTCCATTAGCCATGTTTCTTACCCCCCCCCCTATTTCGATGAAGTGGTGTAGTGAAATGGATGCGTTTCAGATGAGTATTGCAGGGAACACTTGCTCGATGGGAACGGTGGGGCTCACGGGAGGGTGGTGGGAGACCTGGAGGAGGAGAACTGCTAAAGAACTGTAATGTCTGCCATTAAAATATGTACGTGGAATGTGAGGGGCATACATACGTCATCCCGACGCTACCAGATCTACTCATACCTCAAACGTCACCACATACAAATTGCTCTCTTGCAGGAGACACACCTCAGTGAAACGGAAACTCGCACCTTACACCGCAGATGGCGGAGGCAACTATATGCCACACGCTACTCATCTTACGCTAAGGGGACATTGGTGTGGGTAAGGCCGGGCACCCCATGGACAACACTAGACACGTATGTGGATCCCTGAGGGAGATACGTTGTGGTCCAAGGCAGGTTAGACGGGAACCCATTGGTGCTCGCCTCGGTGTATGCGCCCAACGCGGGACTTGCGGATTTCCTTGCACAGTTATCAAGCACGTTGGCGCCCTGGCATGGTATCCCGTGGGTGCTGGGCGGAGACTACAACTGCACATTAGATTTGGCCTTAGACCGATCCCACCCCCCGCCACCTAGCTCACAGGCACAGAATGCTGCGACCGCTCTTCAGGCCTGGTCCACGCAATGGGACTTACAAGATGCGTGGCGCAGCCGCAACCCTCACACCAGAGTCTACTCATACTATTCAGGGGCACACGCCTTACACGTACGCCTCGACAGGTACATGGTCACCAGCGAGATCCTACCATATGTCACGGACACCTGCTATATGGGCCGCACACACTCTGACCACAACCCACACCTCATGGATCTGGCATGGGAGCAACCATGACACCCGGTACCTACCTGGCGGCTACAGCCTGACCTTCTACTGGACGGCCCATTTAGAAGCTCCATATGCACACAAACAGCGCAATATTTCGAAGACAACACTGGCACGGCATCGACTCCACAGATTGAATGGGACGCATTCAAAGTAGTCCTCAGGGGGCAATGTCTGGGCACACAGGTCCATTCCCGACGACAGTTAGAGACAGATCTGAGGCGCCTAGAGTCAGACCTGATACAGGCGGAACAGGAAGCGGCTGAGGGCGCAATTGCCAGACTACTGGAGGCGCGGGCGAAACATGACAAACTGATTGATAGACTGAAACACGTTAATTATGCAGCCCACTCGGCCCGCACACATCACACCGGGGATAAGCCCGGCAAACTGTTAGCTTGGCTGATACAATGCGAGGAGCGAACGTCACCTGTGACGGCGATCCATCCAACTGACGGCCCAGTGGTATACACCCAGGCGAAAATCCACGAAGCCTTTGTGGCACACTACTGTGCGCTGTATAGGTCGCGTCTGCAGAATCCACAACCAAGCATTGCTCCTTACCTAGATGAGGTCACCTTGCCTGCCCTAACTGATGACCAACGAGACGACCTTGGGTCGCCAATAGCAGCAGATGAGCTGCGTGAAGCCATCTTCGCCCTTTCGAATGGCAAGGCCCCTGGCCCGGATGGGCTACCGGCCAAATACTACAAAGCCTGCTCCGATATCCTGATCCCAGAACTCCTCAGGGTATACTCAGTGGCGCTAGAAGACTCGTCCTTGCCCCAGTCGATGAACGAGGAGACATTAGTGTCTCTTCTTAAACCAGGCAGGGATGATACACTCCTCGGATCGTATAGGCCTCTGGCACTCTTGAACACGGACTACAAGATCCTGGCGTCAACCCTAGCCCGACGACTGGCAACCTGGTGCCCACCCTGGTACACAGTGACCAGAACGGCTTCGTGCCCACTAGATGCACCTCCCAGAATATAAGGAGACTGTTTCGGGTGCAGGAATATGCAGTGCAAGGGTGGCTGAGATCGGGCTGCTTAATTTTAGACCTCGAAAAAGCGTTCGATTCGGTCGAATGGCCCTATTTGCTGGCAGTGTTGCGTAAGTTCGACCTAGGAGACGAATACATCGAGTTGGTTGGATTGCTGTACAGGAACCCTGAGGTACGAGTCCGCACGGGTAAGCTGCTGTCCAACGCCATTAAGGTCCGACGGGGCACCAGGCAGGGCTGTCCGCTGTCCCCACTGCTCTTCTCGTTGGCGATAGAACCCCTCGCCGAGATATTGCGCAGCAAAGGCGCACGCTGGGGCATCCCACTAGCGGACGGCACACACGTTGTCTAGCTATACGCAGATGACCTGCTCCTGTATATTAGAGACCTTACCTGCTTACCGCCGGAGTTATCGGACATCTTCCGATCCTTCGAGACCATGTCGGGCCTGAAGGTAAACTGGGCCAAATCGGGGGCGTACTCGTTCGCTCCCGATGCTCCAGAACCCGAAATCAGAATCAATGGCGAGAGGCTACCATGGCACCACACCACATTCAAATATCTAGGAATTTATATATACAGGACGGCCCCGGATATCCTGGATGGCAACCTGATGCGCGCCATCACATCCATCAGGTCCCAGGTCGCCTTTTGGAAGACTCTTCCACTCAATGTGCCAAGCCGAGTGACATTAACGAAAATGATTGTTCTACCCAGACTCCTATATTACTATGCCAACATTCCAGTATACGAGGAGGAGCTTGGCGGGCATCCGAGATGGCCGCTTGAGCACAGCGCTCTCCGGACCCTCGCCGCTCCCGGCATTTTATCCTGGCTGAATCCTGATTTCTTGCAAGAATTCGTGTAGGGGACGTTTGGCTGATTACCCTGGCACTTTTCAGAAATCGATTTGGATCTCGTATTCCTGAGATATGGTGCTCTGAACTTTTGGGCTCCGCCCTTGAGGTGCGCCCGGGACGGGGTGCGGTTCTGTAGCCGTCCTGCAATTGAACAACAACGGCAGGAGATCTGGCCTTGTGGGTCCCCCCTTCCTAAGTTTCGGTTTCGATTCCGTTCCGACTTGGGCCACGGATGTGGATGTCGTGTTGCGACTGAGACTTGGAGGCGGATCGGCTGTTGGGCTTTCATGTGACCTATTTGCTGGCTTGGCGACCTCTACCCGAGTTGTGCCCCCTTTTTCATGTACTTTTGATCCTGTACTTTGGGTGTCGGGCCCGTCGAACCTGGTGGCTTGTCCTGTGACGCATCTTCAAAATGGCGGGCAGAGGGGACAGAGAGACGCGCAAGACGAAAACACCTCTGCGCGGAGCTCCAGTTCAATCAAATGTCATGGACCGTTATACCCATTCTAAGGGGTCCCCCGGAGCTGCCCTGCCTGGTTCTAGTATAGCGTCCGAACGAGTTTTGGAAGAGTCGGCGGAGCCCTCCCTACAGGATATCATGGGCGCCATCTCGGGTGTGAGGGAATCCATCGGCCTACAGTACGAGGCCTTGGCCCACAAACTTGACACCGTGGCTATTGAGGTGAATCTGATTCGTGCTGATCTCGGCAAGACGAATGAGAGGGTACAATCACTGGATATTAAATCCTCTAGCCTTACGAATGACGTCTCGGAGCTCCAAACAGAGATTGGAAATCTCCGTCGGGGGAACGACTTCATGACCCGTCGCCTGGAGGACTTTGAAAATAGGGCGCGTCGCTGCAATGTTCGCCTGGTTGGTGTACCGGAAAACCCTGAACCCCACTCGGTGGATCTCCTGGTTGAGGATCTGGTCTTGAACCATTTGGCCCCTTCTGGTCTCACAAAATTTTTCACGGTGGAATGCGCACATCGTGTTCCAGGGGGCAAAGTCAAGCCGGGAGCCCCGCCGAGACCCATTGTAGCGAAGCTTTTTCATTATAGAGACCGGGACGCTATCCTGCAGGCCTCGCGGGTGAAGGGCCCGGTGGCCTTTGAGAATGCTACGGTGAACTTTTACCCGGACTTTTCCCAACAGGTTCAGAGACAACGTATGGAGTTTCGTGGTGCCAAGAAACGTCTCCGAGATCGGGGCCTACGTTACGCCATGCTCTTTCCCACCAGACTCCGGGTCGAATACAATGAGCGTACCCTTTTCTTTGATCGGCCAGATGCTGTTAATGACTGGCTGGACTCATTGCCTGACCGTCCTCCTGAGACGGACTCCGCCGCTCACCCTGGTGGTGCCGAAGGTGGTGTGGAGATCTAACTGTTCGGCTCTTATGTCTTATTTTGAATACATTCTCAGGAGTGTTGGCCGGCGTCCCTCTACATTGTGATCATTCTGTCTTTCATTTGTTGTTTTTGTTCTTGCTGAGGTCGGGGGGAGGATGGAACGGAGACCTTTCCTCCTCCGGGGTCTTTGTGTAGAATAGGGGTTCTTGGGCGACAGGCACACTGCAGGTTGGGGTGGCTCTTTAGCTTTTTGCAGGGGTGCAGGGTGGGGGGTGTTTCTCTTCAGTTTGGGGGAGGGGGGTTGGGAAGTTTTTTCTTTTCTGTGTGTTGTTTTCAAGGCGAGTTGCTCCTGTGTTTGCTGCTGTTTCTGATGTCTAGCTCATGGACAAGGGGTCTTGGCTCGGGTGGATGGGATGGGGGGTAGAGGGTTGAAATTTCTTTCCTGGAACGTTAATGGCCTGGGAGATCGTATTAAGCGCAGTGTGGTCTTAAAATGTATACGACGCTTGTCACCGGACATTGTTTTCATGCAAGAAACCCATTTGATTGGTAATGTTTGTTATGCAATGAATAGATGGGGCTACCGCCTTGTGGCGCACTCGGGGTTTACCTCCGGATCTAGGGGTGTGGGTATTCTTGTTCGAACCTCCCTCCCCCTGGCGATCGATGAGGTGATTCATGATGACCGTGGGAGATATACTGTCCTGGTGGGTAGGTATGAAGGCCGCACCCTATCTCTCTTCAATGTTTATGTTCCCCCGGGTTTGCAGGCCTCTACTTTTACTGACTTGGGCCGTGTTTTGTTAGATCTCCCTGATAGCACTCTCTTTCTGGCCGGTGATTTTAATTCGGTGCTTTCCGGCCTTCACGATCGCCATCCCCCTAGAGATACCCCGCAGGCTCAGCAGTGGTTGGGTGGGTTTTTAGATACCTTTGGCCTTGTGGACTGCTGGCGACTGTTGCATCCTACTCAGCTCCAATACACCTTCCATTCTGGGGCTCATGGCAGTCTGTCTCGGCTGGATTATTTCCTGATGCCCGCAGCCCAATCGTCGGCGGTTCGTGAGATTTTACATTTGCCGAGGGGTATTTCTGATCACTCGCCGCTCTGGCTTCGTTTCGAGGTTGGGGTGGAGGCGGCGGGCCGAGTGGCTCCCATTAACCCTTGGTATCTTTCCTCCCCTGAGACTCGTACCCTCTTGCTCAAGTCCATGGATGCATA
The DNA here is from genome assembly GCF_964261635.1 of Lissotriton helveticus. Lineage (NCBI taxonomy): Eukaryota > Metazoa > Chordata > Amphibia > Caudata > Salamandridae > Lissotriton > Lissotriton helveticus. Next base: position 350,743,354 of record NC_136069.1, on the reverse strand, counting down.
TTTCCTGGAAAACGAGGGGTCGGTCTCTTCGGCTGTGTCCCTGTGGGAAGCCTTTAAAACTGTGATTCGTGGACAGGCCCTTTCCTTGATTGTTGAAGCTAAGAGGGCTGGGAGGAGGGAGGTGGTGGACCTTGAGGGGGAGATCTCTGCTTTGGAGGACGAGTTGGAATCTGGTGTCACGCCTGAGAAACTCCATGCCCTGGGTCTAAAACAGTTTGCATATAAATCTCTGGTCACTGACGCTGCAAAGGTGATGTTTCGTGAACAGCAGGGCAGATTGTACGATGTGGGTGACAAGGCGGGCAAACTCCTAGCGTGGTTGGACAAGAAAGAAAGAGTTAATCGTGTGGTGCCCGTGATTCAGTCTGCGAGTGGTGAGAATGTGATTGATCCGACCGCCATTGTTGATCGTTTTGCGGAATATTTCCGTGTGGTATATGCTCCCGTGTCTGTGAGGGATGTTGCCGACTCCCGCCTTCTTCTGCGTGATATCACTTTGCCCTGTGTCACCGACTTGGACCGTATTGCTTTGGACTCCCCTTTTACGAATGATGAGATAGCCAATGCAGTTCGATCGCTCCGTTCGGGCAAAGCATTGGGCCCGAACGGTTTGCCTATTGAGTTGTACAAATTACGCCCCGATAAGGTGGCGCCGTATCTCCGCGCCATGTTTCTAGAATCTCGAGAGCGGAACATACTTCCTTATGATCAGCGTCTGGCGACAATCGTCGTCATTCCCAAAGAGGGTAAACCGCGTGACCTCTGTTCCTCGTATAGGCCCATATCCCTATTAAATGTTGAACCTAAGGTGTTGGCTAAACTTTTGGCGACCCGTCTCCTTTCGGTTCTTGGGGAGTTGGTCCATCCGGATCAATCTGGCTTTATCCCGCATCGCAACACTGCTCTGAATTTACGTCGCCTCCACGGCGCGCTGGCGAGGGCGGGGCTTTTGACTGAACCGGCCATTTTGGCGTCCCTGGATGCCTCCATGGCCTTTGATACTGTGGAGTGGCCCTATTTATGGGCGACACTTGAGAAATTTGGATTCGGGTGCGAGTTTATTAGCTGGGTTAGGCTGTTGTACGCGGAACCTCTGGCGCAAGTTGTAGTGAACGGTAGAGTGTCGGCCCCCTTCTCCTTGGGCAGGGGTACCCGTCAGGGTTGCCCCTTGTCCCCTCTGTTGTTCGCGCTCGCTCTTGAACCGTTGGCGGCCTGGCTCCGTTGGGAACCGTCCCTTAAAGGTATTCGTTGGGCCCCGGATTTCGAAGACCGCGTCTCGCTTTATGCGGACGACATCCTCTTGTATCTTACTTCTCCTCGCAAGTCTTTATCTGTTTTATTTGACGTTCTTGCGTCCTTTGGCGCTAACTCAGGCCTCGTCATCAACTGGTCTAAATCCTGTGTATACGTTTTATCTGGTATCTTGCCTCCGTTGCCGAGTAGACTTCCTCTTCAGGTGGTCCGGGATGGTTTCAAATACTTGGGGGTTTTTGTTACCTTGGATCCGTCCCTTCGTTTTGATCGTAATCTCCTTCCCCCGTTGCTTAGGCTCCGTTTGGACGTTGCCCGCTGGCGCAAACTTCCCCTGTCTCCACTGGGTCGGGCGGCCCTGTTTAAGATGATGTCACTACCGCGGTTTCTCTACGCTCTCCAGAATTATTATGATCATATCCCCAAGACCTATTTTCGGGAGATTGAGAGCCTTCAGAGGCAACTTATTTGGGATGGGCGACCGCGCATTGCTCTCGCGAAACTTTCCATCCCGTGGTACGATGGGGGCATGGCGCTCCCCGATATTAAGAGATACTACTGGGCTTCCCATCTGTCCGCTATTAATCACGCTATGTTCTCGCCGGGTCGTAATCCGGCGTTTGAGATGGATAAACTTCAGCTTCCGGGAGGTGACTTTAACAGAGTGCTCTATTCTCGCGCCGCTGGGCGCCATCTTGTGGGACCTACTTTGACTGCTTTGACGGTGTGGCGTGCTGCGAATGTGAGCCTGGGCTGGGAGGATCGCTTGACGTTGGCGACGCCGCTTTATGCTTCAGAACGTCTGGGCGGTCTTTGGTCTTCCAAGGGTTTTGACCGTTGGGACTTGATTGTGATCTCTAAAGTGGGGGATGTATACTCTAAGGGTTCTGTGCGCCCGTTTCAGGCCCTCCAGGCTGACTACGGCCTGAGTAGTCGGGAATTCTTTCGTTATTTACAGATCAGGCACGCTTTGGTTTCGGTGTTTGCTCCTGGTGAGATTCCGCCTGACTCTTCCCCACTTGAAGACCGTATCCTTGACGAACATCTTCCTGATAGCACTATCTCCCTGATCTATAAAAAGTTGATTAACAATCGGACTGACTTATTGGCCCGACTTCGGGAACAGTGGATGGGAGATGGGTTGGAACTTGATGATGAGGATTGGCAATCGGCCCTCTCCTCTCCGAAGGAGGTGGCTATACCGGCTCGACTCCGTCTGGTCCAATTGAAGATCCTTCATCGGGTGTACGTGACGGGACCGCGACTGATGGTGATGGGCTTTTCCTCCGATGGACTGTGTAAGCGTGGATGTGGTTTGCGTGCTACTTTCCTGCATATTCTTTGGGAGTGCCCGATGGTGGCTGCTTATTGGGTGGCTGTGCTTGATCTGATGACTGTGGTGACAGGGATATCCTTGCGTCCGGAACCTCGTCGCTGTCTTTTGAATGTTTGGGAGCCCACGGACTATTCGGTGGCACAGACTAGATGGGCCACCCTGGGCTATATGATTGCGAAGCGAGATATTGCGCAACTTTGGGGGGCCTCCAGGCCCCCTGCCCTCTCGCAATGGGAGGATAACATGGATTGGTCCATGTTCCGTGAGAAAACTGTCTATGTGGCCAGGGGCAGACCCAGGGCATGGGTGAAGGTGTGGGGTCAATGGAACGAATACCGTGGCGACATTTGTACTCCTCCCCTTGTGGACACTATCGAGATTACCCTGTCTCCTTAGGCTAGCGTTCCCGGAATTTTCATATAGGGACTGAGCTGGTGTCTCCGGCTCTCCCCCCTTCTTCTTCCTGATCTCTGCCCCCCCCCCCCCCCCACTCCGCACTCCTTAGTGCTTAGGATATTGCTACTGCACTTCCGCAGTCCCCCCCTTGCGTCCCTTGGGCTGACCTTCAGTGATACACTCTCGCCTTTCTGTATGTTTGTTTTTTCATATATATAAAACCTGTTTTTGTCCTGTATATAATGTGGAGTATTGCATTGTTGATTGACGGTTACCTCTGCGGGCATATATGATATGTGTCTACTCCTTTTTAGCGGCTGGCCCGTGTGGTTGTAGGCCCATCCTTGTACCTTTTTGCTTGCTCAAATAAAGGTTTTTCAAAAAAAAAAAAAAAACATTCCAGTATACGTCCCGGTCCGCACCTTCAAGGAACTGGAAACCATGATCAGAGATCTGATCTGGAACACTGGAAGGCCCAGAGTGGCACTGAAAAAATTATATACACCCGTCGGTGAAGGTGGCCTTGCAGTACCAAACCTAGAGTTGTATTACCTGGCAGCACAACTACAATGGGTGGCGGCCTGGCTCTCTGGCAAGAACCTGGAGGACACGGCCACAGCTGCGGACACCCTGTCCCTCCTGCAGATACACTCACTATTCCACCCACTGGCACAAACGAGGAAACAGTCACAACTACATGTAGCAGTGGCCACAAAATGCTACGCCAGGAGCCTGCGACTCACGAAAACTATTAAGCCATACGCCCCAGGGCTCCCGCTCCTAGGCACCCCCAAGACCACAACCATAGTCACGGCAGCCGCACTGGAACACTGGACACACTCAGGAGTGGACACCATGGCGGACTTATACGCCGATGGAGCCCTGATACCTTTTGCGACACTAGCTGGCGACACGGGAATACCGGCGGGACAGTTCTTAAAACACGCTTCCATTATCATGGCGTACACACAACGATGGGGAAACATCACTGAGGAACTTCCCACACACCAGCTAATACAATGCCTACACGTAATGGGAAATGGTTCGCACGTGGTACACTGGCTGACTCAAGCGCTATTGTCACACACACAATACTTTACAACCTTTGCGTGACAAGTGGGTGGTTGACAGGGGGAGGGACTGGACGGACAAGGAATGGGCAATGGTGCTAGCGGGTCCCAAAAACATCCCCCGCAATGCACGCTTTAAACTGATTCATTTTTACATATTACATAGAGCATACCTCTCACCAGATAGAATCAACCAGTACTTTCCAGGTACCGCGGCAGGTTGCCCGATATGTACGCTGGAGGGGGCGGACCTGCTACATATGCTGTGGCAGTGCCCACGGATTCAAGCATACTGGCGGTCAGTGTTGCCGTTACTCGAGCGGAGCACGGCCATGCCGATACCGCACACATGGGAGGCGTGCCTGCTGGGCCTCTACAAGAGGACCAAACACACTAAAGTCCCTTCCCGTTTTTGGGACCTTGGCCTCCTTACGGCCAAGAGACTAATCACCAAACACTGGAAACGAGCAGACCTGCCCCTAACGGAACACTGGCGCGCCTCCCTAGACAACTGGGCGAGAGCAGAAAGCATAACCCTTCATAATGAGGAGACAGCAGGACTGCGACAATTCCCAATCGCGGCTCTATGGGACGAAACGCTCAGCTCCTTCCATAGAGAATGCCAGACACCGGGAGATCCCCCGAACGACACCTCCCCCAGAAGAGACCAGGTTGCACTGAACGGAATAGACGCTATGGGCCACAGCCCCGACGTCCCCGATAGGGATGGACACGAGCCACCAGATTGTGCCATTATTGCACCTACTGATAACAACTCCACCTGATCGACAAGGCGACACCCTCCACACCTCGCCCACACCATGCACCCCCCCCCCCGCTGGCAATCCACCACCCCCCAGGACTAGACAAGCAACCATAGGCAAAGTACGACGACACCCACGAGACACTGCCACATCGACACGTTCCCACCACGACACATGCTTCATACCTCCAAGTTTGATAACCACACCCCCTTTTTACAGAGACAACACGGCTGGAATGAATGTGATGTGATCCTGCTATAAAGCATAAAGTGATGTAACACTGTATTATGTGATCCGCCCCGCGACAATTGCACACATCCTCGAAATGTGAGATCATGTATAATGTACAAATCACATTTTCTTTCCTCCTGTGAACTCAATAAAAAATATTTTAAAAAAATTTTTTTTTAATGAAGTTATAACTTGTGTCCCACCCAAATCTAACAATAACTTGTGAACATCCATACAGAGGGTTGTTGATTCGCTAGCAAGATGAAAGTATAACTATAACTTTAGAATTTCTAAGGTTTATGTAGTTTAAGTTGGTTTTATATAGAAATGATACATTAATTTCTTCTAACCATAACTAACCTTAAAAATTTGTTTTTTTCATTGAATATTTATGTGTGTGTTTGTATAGGTATGTGTGTGTGTGTGTATTACGTATATTAACAATTTGCTTACCTATATACAGTTACATTCAAAATATTTTTGTAGTCGGTAGTCTGGCTACAATATTTTAGTAGCACAATGTTTCAAACACTATATTCTGGTAGTATACCACGCAGGTTGAAAGAACTTTCTCATTAGGGTAGTGGCGCTCACCTCTAAAATAATTCAACACATATTTTTCTGAAAGGCAATGAGCTATAGTATAAGCAAAAATGGTATACAAATATCGCATTTTACTTTAACCAGGTGAGCTAAGCATTTCTTGTTCTATGATTGATCCTATCTTAATGGTCAAATTAATGAGGCGTCTGATGTCTTCACCGAATAGAGAGGTAAAGTAGAACACTGTAGAAAAGTCAAAATGAAAGTCAATGCATTCATAAGCCGTGCTCATTTCTGCTTTTGAGCTCCATCAACTGTGTTTTTTGCAATTTGAGCTCCATCACAGCATACATTTATTTGCATGTTCTGGCTATCAGTCAGGGTGTGACAGTATTAGTATACAGGCAGAAGCTGAGGTACTATGGTATGGAGAGAGGTAGAGGTAGTAATGTATAGGCAGAAATACAAATACAGGATAAAGTTACTATGGGATAGGTAGGTGTAGAGAGTCTAGAGTTTTGGTAAGGGTAGTGATGCTAGGGTATAGATCGGCGTGGATATATGAGAGTATAGGTAGAGGTTGAGCTACTAGGCTATAGCTTCTGGTAGCAGGCTGGAGTTAGGGGTGAGATTACTAAGGTATGGCTGGGATAAGGCACTGAGGTTTAGATAGGGGTAGAGCTTCTATAAGAAATGTATGGCTAAACCTGCTAGGGTGGTAGTATAGGTCAAAAGATATAGGCAAATGCACAAAAGCTAGGGTATGGATGGAAGTAAAAATATTTGGGTAAAGGTAGTGGTAGAAGATCAGGAGTACACATACTGGTAGATGCAATAGGGTATAGGCATTTGTAAAGATACAAAGGTAACCTTAGGGGTAGAGGCAGTAGGATATTGGTAGGTATAACAGTAGAAGTGCATTGGTCGACACTAGAGAAACTGGGCATAGAAAAGTGTAGAAGTCCTACAGTGTAGGTAGAGGCATCAATACATGAATATTGCCAAGAAAAGAGCACAGTGGAGGGCAAAGGGGGAGGAAACCAACTGGGATGAAGGAAAACAAAGAGAGGTTAAACAGAAATGAGTATTCTAGAAAAGAAACAGACCAGAGAATTTTTGAAAGGAATGGCATTCACCAGGATAGGTTTGACATTCTGGAAATCAAATCCATCCTGGTAAAGCAATTGTTTGGAAAACACTTGAAGAAACATATTTGGGGTCAAAGATTTACCAGAGTAAGTTTTCATAACTGTGTTGTTTGCCAGAATTACAAACAACTGAGTTTGTAAACTCTAATAAAGATAGTACTCAGGATCTGGAATAGCATAGCAAACTATATGCTCCAGTCACAATGATTCCGTCCTCCCTATGTGACTGCAAGTGTAAAGAACCATGGCAGTCCATTTTTTAAAACAAAATGAGAAACAAGACACAGTTATGGGTATTCTAAACTATATGAAGTATTTTAATAGCATGTGAATGAACTTTAAAAGGATACACCTTCACTTGGTCAAATCACTTAGCGTGGCGATTGTTCCTTGCAGTGCTATGCTTGTCAAGTACTATGTAACTGAGCCATGTAATTACATTCCATTGTAAGATATATATATATATTACCTGTAGCAGAGTGCTACTATTTAAAATCAAATTTACTTCCTGGCTGGAGTTGGTGAAAGCATAAGTGTCCTCTAAGGATGCAGTAAAGCATTTTAAAATGTGTCAACAAGTATGCACAGCCCCAAGAAGAACCTACGCTATTCTACTGGAGTTATGCACTCTACCTACGATCCTGCTGGCTGACTGCTATCTTGATCAGACATTTTTACTGATTCTTTATTCTCCATAAGTTGTGTGTAGTTGTTCTACTGCCACCGACTTATATGGAGTGCAAACAAATAAAATTATTTTAGATTGACATCTATTATTCAACAGTGCACCATTTTAGGGCTACCGACCCATGATTAAGGTATCATGGGCCACATGCATGAACACATTTTCCCATAGACACTGAATGGGCAAAACCCTTTGATGCATCTGGCCCCAGGTGGCATGCTCGAGCGCACACCTCTTTCCGCTCTCCAGCCTCACTCCAACCTCCAGCATCACGCTCCAGCCTCCATTGCCAGGCTCACATAAGACTTTGAATCCTGCCACGCTCCACAGGCATTGAGTGAAATAGGTATTTCTGGGCTATGCCGCTCCTCATATGTTGCAGTCAAGGTCATGTTAGACAATTGACAACAGTTACCTCCTTCAAGTGACTACAATAACAGTGTATTCACATTAACGCTGTTTAGCCAGAATTAGTTATATTTTTCAAAACAGTGGAATTTTTCTGTACTAAACTCTCAAGTTTTTTTCTCAAGTGACATTCACAACATATGTGCTGCACAAACCTTTTCTTTAATGCCTCCTCAACCTTTCATGACCACGTGCTCCACTAAAATGGCAAGAGTGAAAAGAATACTTTATAAATTATAATGGAAATGATTGATGCCAAAGAACTGACTCAGAAAGAAGAAAATACTTCTACATTCTCTGGGACCACAAGGTCTAAAATATATAACAGAATGAAAATCAGAAAATCCTTGGCATCTAATGTTTTTATTAATGCACTGTCAGACTTGGACAAGTAATTTTCCCATCTGTTTGCATCAGAATTGATAGATTAAAATGTTTTAGAGGAAACAAGATAACATTGAACCAGTTAAGGACTATCAGCCTGATTCATGAAGTAAAATTGCGCCCGCAATCGCTGCGAAAATGCAATTGCGGGCGCAATTTACGTAATTGGCATTCAACAACAAAATAGCGAATTCGCTAACACATAATAGCGAATTCGCTAACACATAATAGCGAAATCGCTATAAAATTCGCAGATTCCCGGTAGGCGAGCATTAGCGATTCTGAAAAAGCGACCAACCACGGAATCTGCGAAATAAATAGTGAATCGCAATATGTTCTCAATCGGCATTCATGAAAAATCTCTAATAGCGAAAAACCCCAAAATCGCTGTTTGCGCGGCGCAAATTAAGGACAACTCAAAGCAGGTGGTAACCATAAAAGCCATAAAAGCCATGAACTAATTACATTTGAAAAACCGTTGGCCAATCACCAACAGGTTCAGGCCTGACCAATCACACATAAGGACATTCAGCAGCAGCATTAGGCATTCCACAATGCCAGGAATGTACATGGTGGTGAGGCGTCGAAGGCTACAGCGAGCAGCACGGAGGAGACGCATGATGCAGGAAAGGATTTTCCGCCAGCGGGTCACCTTGCTGGGCCAAACCAGAGAGCAGATATTTGCTAAATACAGGCTGAATGGGGAAATGATAATCCAGCTGATACATGACCTTGACCCCCTGATGCAGCACCCAACAAGGCGAACCAATGCGGTGCCTACACATGTGCAGGTATTGTGTAGCCTGCACCTCCTGGCCTCCGGGAGTTTCCAGGGCATAGTAGCGGCTGCTGGGGGGATATCCCAGCCCACCATGTCACGCTGCCTCCACACTTTCGTTGACGCCATGCTCACCCAGCTACACCGTCACATCACATTTCCCACGAGCCAACAGGAATTGGACCTGACAAAGCTACAATTCTACAATGTAGCCCATTTTCCCCATGTACTCGGATGCATAGACTGTACCCACGTCGCCATCTGCCCACCAGCTGCCACGGAGTATATGTTCCGCAATAGAAAGTCCTACCACTCCCTCAACATACAGATGGTCTGCAATGCTAAGACCTACATCACTGACATTGTCGCCCAGTACCCAGGGAGTACCCATGACTCCTTTATCTTCCGGCACAGCGGCCTCCACACACGACTGCTCAGGGGAGAGTTTGGGGAAGGACACCTACTTGGTAAGTACACTTTGTCGACAATGTCACATTGCTATGAAGTAACTGCGCAGCACAGGCAATCAACATCTGCTCCTCTCATTCAGGTGACAGTGGCTACGCCCTACGGGAATACCTCCTGACCCCTTACCTCAACCCTGCCACACCTCAGCAACGGCGCTACAATGTTGCGCACATTCGGACAAGGAACTGTATAGAAAGGACATTTGGCCTGCTCAAGAGCAGGTTCCGCATACTGCACAAGACAGGTGGGGCCATGTATTACAGTCCTGCAGTGTGCTGCCGCATTGTGGCTGTCTGTGCAATACTTCATAACATTGCAACCAAGCGCCGGATACCTGTCGACATCTCTGGCAGTGAATCTGAAGGGGACGACCGGCCACCTGCACAAGCGCACCATGCACGCGGGGAGAACCCAGCTGAAGGCCACAGACGTCGCAACCACATCACAGAGAACAATTTCTAGGCCACCCTCTTCCCTCACCCCACAAATCACAATTGCATGCAAAATGTAATGATGACACAACGCTAATGTGTGCTGCAAAATAAATATATTTGTTTCATTCACCAAAAATGTCACCAGTACAACTATTTTCTACTAACAGTATTACTTCATACTGCAGTGTCAAAGGACAGGGCAGGCTTATAGTCAGCCTGTGCCTGTAATTGTCTGAATGAGTCAATTGCGCCTCCCGCGCGTTACGCCCAAGCGCCTCTGAGGCTCATCCTCTTCCGGGGCACCTGTACCTGGCGTTGCCCTGGTGCTGCGCCTGAGTGGCGGGACTAGTGTGGCAGAGTGGCTGCTGATGCTGGATGCCCCCTCACTGCCATCATCACCCCCAACAGTGGCAGGTAGAGCAGGAGGGTGTAGTGCCGTAACCGCCGTGGTGAGGTGCTCCAGGACCCTGGGCATGTCCTCACAGCACTATACGAGTTGGTGCTGCTGTACTAGTGACCGCCGCGACAACTGTGAAGTGGCATTCGCTGCCACATAATTGGACCTGCTGTAGGAGGCCAGCCGGCTCATGAGCTGGTGGTGGCGCCGGCGTGCTGCACTGCGCTGCTTAGTCATCGCAGCGGTGTTGGCCTCCATGGCTGCAGTCATGCGGGCCATTCCCTCCCCCACACCTGCCATGGCTGCAGTCATGTTGTCCATGCGGTCCCCCATACCTGCCATGGCCGCCGTCATGCGGTCCATGCGGTCTCCCACTCCGGCCACATTGCGCCCAATCTTGTGGAGCTGGAGCTGAATGGCACCTTGCTGCCGTGCCTGGCGCTGATGTATTCTCAACATGCGTCTTTCGACGCTCATACAAGCATGACTCTGTCCATTGCCCCTCCTGCTGATTGCAGCAGTGGTGTGCTGGCGAGACCTCCCACGCCTGCTCTGCTGGCCTGTCACTGTGGCTGGCCGCTGTGTTGGCGCTGTCGCAGGCCCAGATGTTGTAGCACCAGCTGCTGGTGGTGTCACAGCAGGCGTTGCTGGTGCGGCAGGGACTGGAGGCACAATAGTGGCGGGCCTGGCTGTGGCTGTCGGTGGTCCGCCAGATGCAGGGGGCACAATAGTGGCGGGCCTGGCTGTGGCTGTCGGTGGTCCGCCAGATGCAGGCGGCACAATAGTGGCGGGCCTGGCTGTGGCTGTCGGTGGTCCGCCAGATGAAGGGGGCACAATAGTGGCGGGCCTGGCTGCTGGTGTTGTAGCAGCGGCAGGGGCTGGTGCCTGGGTTTGTGGTGGAAAATCCTCCTCCTGGGCCTCCTCATCTATTTGCAGCCTTTCACTGTCGCTGCTTTCAGCGCCACCTGTGAGGGTAAGTGGACACTCATTAGTTGCATGTGACTGTCAGACGTGCAGTTGTTACATGCATGCTGGGTGACATTCCCTGAATGGCTGTGGATTTGCGTACTTTGGAACCTGTCTGGCTGCATTGTGGTACTACTACATTGTGACCACACTACATCTCCCACAATGCTTCAGGGCATTTCCAGATGTGCAACAATGGCATCACTAAGGGACATTATGTGAGCCTATTTGGTCAGGGACAGTCATAGGGGACAGGGTCGCAGTCGCATGCCACTTACCTTGGGTGTCTTGGGTGGGGCGGGAGGAGTCCAGACGTGTGACGCCAACGCATGCCTCCCTCTCAAGGGTGTTCTACACCTGGTCCTCCAAGGGTGTGTTAGGAGGGACAGTAGGTCCGCCACCTCCAGTGCCCGATGACTCTCCAAGGCGCTCCGCCACCCTCTCCTTGGCACGACCTCGGAGGTCATACCATCTTTTCTTCAGCTCCTCAAGTGACCTATCGGCCACACCCACGGAGTTGACAGTGGAGGCTATTCCCTGCCATATCCTCCTTTTTTCTTGCTCCGGGACCTTCCTGGAGTCTTTGCCAAAGAGTTTTTCGTGGTTGGCCACCACCCCGTCAATCAAATGTTCGAGCTCCTGCTCAGAAAATGTGAGCTTCCTCTTCCGCCCTGTGTTGTTGCTGGGGCCAGGAACAGGTTCCTCTGACATGGCAGCAGAGTAGTTGCAGTTTACAAATCACCAGAATAGCAGCAGCTCTCCCACTTGCTCCCTCCAGGTCTGCCTCACTGTGGTGAATGGGGGTGGGAACTGCCTGCTTCCTGGTTGTGATGTCATCACTGTGCTCGAAATGCGACTTCCAGTTTTCCCAATCTCGCGAGATTGCGATTCGCAATCCCGACGCGGGTAGCCGGAAATAGCGATTATTCTGCGATTATCGTTAATCGCTAACGGAATTTGCGCCTGCGTGCGAATCGCTTTTTTTTCCCGGTAATCTTCATGAATTCGGATTTGCGAGTTCTCAATAGCGGTTCGCATTTTATCGCTATTTGAGACTCGCAAATCCCGTTTTTCATGAATCAGGATGCATCTACCCCGAAAAAAACTTGCCATTACATGTAAACTTTGTAATTAGCACAATGAGTTTAAAAGGGATCAAATTATAATGTGTGTTAATAATGAATCAGTGCAGATGAGATTGTTGGTTCATGGTGACTCAATAATCAGATGTGCTTGAGGTGGTTCATAAAGCCACCATTTCGTCTGTGTGTAACAAAGCTGCAGCAAATAATGTTGCAAGCACAACAGATGTAGTCAGCAAAGTTAAATCCATTCAGAAAAGTCTCATATATTAGTCTCAAAGGTTCATGCTACTTCCTTAAATGAAGATGCCTACAACTCTACTAAACAAAAAAACAGCCTCCGTAAGGATGATATAAAAAGATGCTACTGTTGCGGCAGGCAAGAACATGTGGAGTATAGCTAGAACTGTCCATTTCAGCTCAGAGCAAAGAACAGGGTAGCAGACTGGTTTTTTTTTTTATATTTCTTTTTATTAACCATAGACATAAGACAAACAGAACAATGCATTGGAAATAAATCGACATTGGTACAAAGTGCGAGGAGCGATGAACGCCTGGTGACAGGATAAAACAGAATATTCAAGACCGGGAGTCAAGGGGAATCCAGGGCGTCAGAGGCAGTCCTCCTGGCTGGAGGAACACAAATATCTCCCCGATAAGCATTCCATGGCCCCCATATCTTTGTCCATTTCTCAGGGCAACCCCTTGCCACATAAACCGCCCGCTCCCTGAACATACATCAATCGAGATCCTGAGACCACTTCGCACGCCGAGGTGTTTGCTTGGCCCCCACAGCTGCGCTATGTTACGTTTTGCGACCATGCATGCTAATGTGACCCATTGTTTCAGGTACTGATTAAGGTCCGTAGGCTCCCAAATGTTTAGGAGACATCTACGCACCTCCAATCTCACTTCACAGCTCAAAACAGATCTCATGGCCTCGTGTATGTCTCGCCAATAGGCCTGGATGGAAGGACAATGCCACAGAATGTGGAGAAATGTAGCAACCTCCCCACATCCCCTCTTGCATTCACCATTAACTGACCACCCCATTTTCACCAATCCAGGACCGGTCACATAAGATCTATGTAAAATCTTGAGCTGCACCAAACGCAATCTCATTTGCACCGCCACCACTCTTGGGGAAGAAACCGCATCAACCCAGTCCTCATCATCAATCTCCAGCCCATCAGCCATCCAAGCCTCTCGAAGAGATTGCAATGGATCACCCATGTGATTGATTAGTTTACGGTAGACCAGGGAGATTGTCTTAACAGGTATGTGCCCATCTAAGACACGATCCTCGAGGGGGGAGGCGTCCGGGAGGGAATCTCCCAACGGAACATGGCCCACGAGGGCATGTCTGACCTGCAAGTAACGGAAGTGTTCCTTAGCATAAAGGTGGTGGCTCTCCTGTAGCGCTGCAAAAGTCAGTAACTCCCCCTTCCCCCAAACATCCCCTATTCGACTGAGCCCAATCAACTCCCACTTGTCAAAACCTTTAGTGGTCCACAAATTACCCAATTTGGCAGAGTCGAAAAGAGGGGTCGCAAGGGTCAGCCGTCCCTCCCAACCCAGAAACTTATTAGCCGCATGCCAGACTCTCACTGCGTGTAAAGTAGGACCCGTGAGGGAAAATCGCCCCGGCCGATTATATAATGCGCGGAGAAAGTTTCCCCCAGGGGACAGGTAACGATCTATAGCATATCCAGGGTTGTTAGGAAGACCGTAAACTATGTGGTTGATCGCTGCCAGTTGGGAAGCCCAATAGTACTTCCTTAAGTCGGAAAGACCAATACCGCCATCATACCAGGCGAGGGTAAGCTTAGTATATGCAATGCGGGATCTGCCACCCCAAAGGAGGGATCTCTGGAGTGTCTCAATCTCCCTAAAGTACCTAGCAGGCACTGAGTCCATAGTATTTTGCAGGACGTACAAAAAGAGCGGAAGAGCTAACATTTTGAAGAGTACCGCTCTACCCAAAAGCGACAGGGGCAGCGCTCACCAACGCTCCACCTCAGTGCGCAATCTGACCAGGGGCGGCCGTAAGTTATTCGCGTACCTTACTTTGGCATCATGGGAAATATAAATACCCAGATACACAAACCCGGAGGTAGTCACCTGGAGCGGACAATTCTGCGGAATCACCGGTGGATCGCCCGACAACATCAACATCACAGATTTCGACCAGTTTATAGTGAAACCCGAGAATTCACCAAACACCCTAAGAATATCAAGAAAAACGTCTAGGGAAGAACGGGGCGTAGAAAGATAAAGAAGCACATCATCTGCATACAGAGAGATCTTGTCCTCCCACTCCGGGGACCACCGCAAGCCGCGTATCATCCTTTTCCACCGGACCCAAGCCGACAGGGGTTCCAGAGCTAATGCAAACAGAAGGGGCGACAGCGGGCAACCCTGTCACGTCCCCCTCTCCAACTCAAAATCTTCAGATTGACAGTTGTTAACTACCACTCGGGCCAAGGGAACCGCATAGAGTAAACGTACCCATCCGATGAATTCAGGTCCGAAACCTAACTTCTCCAATACCACAAAAAGATACAACCACTACACACGGTCAAAGGCCATGGTGGCATCAAGGGACACCAGGGCAGCGGGGTATGACAAGGTATGCGCTCTACCAAGGACGCCATGTAGGCGTCTCAGATTAAGGGCGGTGTTACGGCGTGGCATAAAGCCCGACTGGTCTGGATGTACTAAGGTAGATATCACCTTGACCAACCTGATTGCCAGCACCTTAGCCAGTATCTTAGGCTCCGCGTTTAACAGGGAAATAGGACGATAAGAGGAGAGGGAGGCACGGGGCCTACCCGGTTTGGGAATCACCACAATATTAGCAACCTGTTGGTCATAGGGGAGAACCCCGACCTCTCGGCTTTTCAGAAACATAGCACGCATGCGTGGTGCTATCCTCTGTGCATTCAAATTGTATAGTTCAATGGGGATACCATTAGGACCCGTCGCCTTACCCGATTTGATACTCCTAATGGCTCCCCCAATTTCGTCATCCGTGAGAGGGGAATCCAAGTACTTTCGATTGTCATCTGACAATACCGGCATAATAATATCTCGGAGCAGCTCCGCATGCTCAGAACTGTCATGCATATCTGACGAAGAATAGACGGTCCTATAATAGGAGCCAAACGAATCGGCTATCAACTGCGGGTCTTTCACTGTCTCAGGACCATCGCTCTCAAGCTCAGGGACCAATCGGGACGCGCGATCTCCCCGTTACAGCCAGGCTATGAGCTTACCGGCCCTGTCCCCATGTTCATAAATTCTACTCTGGACATCATTATGTTGCGTCACCGCCGACTCCCTGGATAACTCACGGTACTCGTCTTGTTTAAGACGCAAATGATGTCGGACCTCCGCCGTCCCAGAAGTCGCGGCCTCCCTCTCCAAACGTATAACCTCCGCCTCTGCCGCCGATATATCTGCCAAACGCCTCTTCTTCTTACTGGCAATAAGAGACAGAGCCTCACCACGGAGGACTGTTTTGTAAGCCTCCCACAGTATCTGAGCCGATTCAACCGTCCCCTGATTATGCTGAAAATAACGCTCGGAGGCACCACACAATTCCTTCTTAAGAACGGGATCACGAAGATGCCAGGCATTAATAGGTGCGATCCTGCCGACCATAGACCGACCCATTTCAATACGGACCCAGACCGGGGAATGATCCGATATACCCCTACCCAGATGACGCGCCTCCCGCACACTATCAGCCATCGCAGCCGGTAAAACAATGTGGTCAAGCCGTGACATGGAGCCATGAGCGGCCGAAAGATGGGTATAACTCCTAAGTGTAGGATTCAAAAGGCGCCAAGCATCAACCATACCCAAGGAGTCCAAGAACTCACCGAGCCACCGTCGCGCCACGGGCAGTGTCTTCGGCGGAAGACGATCAAAGTCACCATCTAAGACAGTGTTAAAATCTCCACCCAAAAGCAGGAGGCCCAGCGGGAGTGAAAGGAATATATGCGCACGGTCCTTAAAAGTGTCAGGCTGCAGGGCAGGGGGAACATAAACAGAAAGGAAAGTCACCATTTTACCCCCCAATCTCCCTGATACCCCTACATATCTGCCCCTCTGATCGGACCATGTAGCATGTATGTCGAAGGGAAGGGCCTTCCTCACCAAGATCCCCACCCCCCGTGAGCCCGCCGTAAACCCGGCATGTGCAATCAATCTATAGCCCCCTCTATGAAGCGCCATACAGCGATTGCCAACAAGATGAGTTTCCTGGAGAAGCACGACATCAGGCGAGTGGCGTCTGATAAACTAGCTAACCATGCCCCGTTTGATCTTGTCCCCTAAACCATTTAGGTTCCAACTCAACACCCGAATCCCCAACCCCACTGAAGAGCCAGACATTCACCCAACTCCATCAGGCACACGTGCATCATTCAAGACCCAATGCATTGTGAAACGAAACTGAAAACAAAACCCCAGTAACAACCCTCCTCCCCAAACACAAAGACCACCCCCCTCCCTGCACCCCTGCATCAGGACTACGCCCCAAACCCAACTAGCAGTGTGCCTGTCGCCCCACCCAACAATGATTACTAAAAGTAGGAAGAGGAGGTGCCTGTTGTGCAGTCCGTAACCCGACCCCCTAGAATAGACATCCCAAGAGACGAGCAACACAGTCCAACATAACGCAAATGCAGTGCAATGAACGTCCATTTCCCCCACCCACACATCAGTAATAAAGAACAGTCAATAGAAAAGTTCCTCATTCCGGGCCCGGCCGAGTGTCCTCCGGCAGGCGTCCCTCCGTGTCATTCGACATAACAGTGTCCAACCAGTCCGACGCCACCTCAGCCTTATCAAAAAACCAAGTTCGACCATCCGCTTCGACTCTCAGCTTGGCAGGATATAACATAGAGTACCTGATCCCCTTGTCTCTTAGCCTGCGCTTGACATGGAGGAAACTCTGTTGCATCGTTGCATCGCTTGGGTAAAGTTCGGGAAAAAGGATACTGTAACATTGTCATACCGCAAAGGGTCGTCCGTCTGCGAGGCCTGCAGGATAGCATCACGGTCCCGAAAGTTCAGCACCCTGGCGATCATGGGTCGAGGTTGCGCACCCACTTTCGGCGGCCCTCCCGGCACTCTATGAGACCTTTCCACCGTGAAAAACTTACTGAAGCCTTTAGGTTGCAGGTGTTTAAGGATCAGGTCCTCAACAAATAGATCCGGCGTATGTGATTCAGAATTCTCCGGAACACCTAGAATGCGGACGTTATTTCGACGATTGCGACCCTCATAATCATCGAGGAGCCTCCTGGTTTCCTCACGTGCCGCTTGAAGAGGTCGGACCTCTCTCTGTAGCTCGGCGGTATCGTCAACCAGGCTCGAGGTCAGAATGTCGAGAGATTTCACCTTTTCGCTAGTCTTAGCGTGATCCGTGCGCAATAGGTTAAAGTCAATCTTAACCGAATCGAGCTTATTATCGAGTGCGTCCATTCTAGTCGCCATAGAGGTTTCGATTGTGGTGACCACATCCATTATGTCCTGCAAAGAAGGCTCTGCGACAGTTCTCGGTGAGGTGGCTTCAGTGGCCGGCGGCTGCTTTTGATCCGCCGGGGACCCCTTAGGAATAGTATATTTGTCCAATTTATTGGATTGGACCGATCTCTGGACTCTACTGCCCTTAACAGGAGGTTTCTCCGAGTCCGCTCTGGCAGCCATGGCGGGCAACCACGGGGAACCCAAGAGATTAAGCTGGCGACACTCAAGGGTAGACCCACAAGCACTCGAGATTCAAATCGCTGGTCGGCAGATCGGTATGTGGAAGCCCTCTCCGATGTGTCCCGCACCAATAGTCAATTCAAAGGGGCGGGTCCGGGAAGGGTCACCACTTCCGGTAGACCATGCCGCTGTTGTCGCATTAGGTCCCAGGCACAGATGTCACCAGAGTCCGCTGTGTTCGACGACGGGCAGGCCCAAAATTTTGGACGACGATTTGAGGGGGTCGGAATGGACCCCTCAAGCCACAGTTTCACCAGGACGTAGCCACACTAATCACCCATCGAATGCTGTCCGCGGGTAACAGGATATATGACAGGATAGACGAACCGCGGAACGGGTCTCACGGAGCTACACGATCACGCGGCCATCTTGGTCACGCGCTAGGCTCCTCTAGCAGACTGTTTAAGCAGTTTGTCGCTTCCCTTAATAGAAAGTCCACATGACAGTTAATAGGAGTATAGCGTGGCATGTCTAAAAGAAGTATATTTTGGAATCACTGAAAAAGAATGGAAGGATTTATATAGCAAGGATGATATCCTTAAAGTTTTGGATGTGTACATTATGAATGGATGGCTAAATGAAAAGGAATAAAGTACTGAGGTACACAGTTTTTAGGAAGTGAGAAATGTGTTAACTATGGATGACGGAAAAATACAGTTAAGAGAAAGGGTTATGAAAATCTGTAACAAGGGACATTAGGTTATCGCTAAAGAAACAGAAACGTGAAAGAATTGTATGGCCGCCCGGATTATATGTCAATATGGAACGCTCTGTTAGGGAACATGAAGAATGTACCGTACAGATGAGTCCCAAGTGACTCTAGGACCACCATTGGTACCTAGTAATTGTCCTGAGATGTTCTATCATACTGTAGGCATTGACATCATGGGTTCAGTGTACGAGTAAGTAAGATCAAAGTAAGTTTATTCTGGTTTCGATTGATAATTTTTCTAAATGGCCAGAGGTAGATTTCGTGGACTGTGTTGATAGTACTCGAATTATAATATTTCTGAATAGAATTTTCAGCAGGGAAAGTTGCCAAAGAAATTGATCATTGACAATGCTTCCCAATTCAGAGGTGAGGAATCAAACACATTTTTTAAAAGCAATGATGTAGAACACAGGTTTACTTCTATTTATCACCGAAAAGGTGAAGTAGGAATATTTAATAGGGACCCTGCACATTTCTAAAAACAAGAAAAAAGAGTGAAAACTGGAAGTGAAAAAAATGGTTTGGTCATATCATATCACTCACACAGTTATTGGTTGCAACCCATTTTCTGTCACGTGTGGTATATAACCCCTTACAGAAAGGATCATTTGAGTTGGATGTTAGGGACGAGGCAAGTAGAATGGCCTGCTGAAGTGGTGAGAAAGAATATTGAGAAAACTCAGAGTATATTTAAGAAGTAATATGACAATAGACATGGGATGAGAGAGACAAATTTGGAGAAATGAAACGAAGCATGATAAAAAAACATGGTGTAATTCAGAAGGGGAAAAGGTTTATACTGAACACCTTGAAGTTGTGGAAGTCTATACCAATTTCAATAAGTTCAGTGATGGAAGATACAGCATATGAGAAGACTAATTAAGTGCAAGAATGGATGTCAACATGGAACAATTGGAACTAAACAAACATAGGAATAGGTTTGCACGGTTGCAAGATACAGAGATTGAACTTCCTATTAGAATTTCGGGTAGCAATGTAGTGGAGACCTCTGATAGTATTGAGAGTTTAACTGGGAGTACTAAGCCCAAGTAAGGCTGTGTAGTTACATGATTATCTTATCATGATGATTACTTAACTCATTAATGCCTTCTTTTTTCAGAATATTCCAACACTTGAGATGTTTCAAATGTCTAAGGGCTACGTGTACGAAAGTTTGAAATAGTGAGTAAGTAATTGCGACTTCCTGCAAATTGCAATTCGGGAAAAGCTAGTTCAAATGTATGAAACTCTTTTGAGTTTCATTTGTGATTCCCAGTGGGTCGCAAATAGACCTACCTCAGGAATATTATTGAGGTAGATCCCGATTTGCAACCTATTGGGAATCGTTAAAATCCAAGGGATGGTGGCCTCCTGGTGTCAGCAGACGACCATGTCTGTTAATGCTTTTAAATAAAGCAATAGTTTATTTTTAAATGCAGCCTGTTTTCCTTAAAGGAAAATGGGATGCTGTTCAAAAACAAAAATTAGACATTTAGGTTAAATGTTTTACGAGCAGGAGGTGGTCTGCGGGACTACTGCCTGCTCTTTAAAATTGCATTTACAAACATTCGCAAATGGGAAGGGGTTCCTACAGGACCCCTTCTCATTTGTGAATGGGTTGCCACCAAATCGAATTTGGTGGTAAAATGTAAATGTTTCGCGACTGTATTTTGGTCATAAAACATTCAAACACACCACTGCGATTCAGTATTAGGAAGGGATGCCCTAAACACGCCCCAGCCTAATACCAAATTGCAAACCCGAATTGCAATTTAGTAACAGGCTACAGAAACACTATTTGTGTTTGGTACATGTCAAAATGCCTTTTTGCGTTCGCAAACAGGCAGTTTCTGTGGATCCCCCCTTTTGCAACCTCAAAAAAGGCTTCTTACGTGTACCCTATGATATCTATCATGTCTAGGTTTGTTGTTTATGCTGAAACAAGCCAGGTGTCTAGCTTGTCTATTATGTATAGATTTATTGAATGTTCCTGAAACATTTGCTGAAATATTGTTATGTTGCTGGAATTGTGTAATGCTTCAGATAATTTAGATATTTCTTTTTAGTGTAGATTGGTTGTGTATTTAAATAATTGTTGTTTGTACCCTTTATTTCAGGTGTCTATTCTTCCTTTACCACTGCATTTCTTGTTCCTTATTTCAATCTGTAGGTGGGGAGATGGGTGTGATGGTCCTTTGCAGTGCTATGCTTGTCAAGTACTATGGTACTTAACTGTGTAATAAGAGTCCATAGTTGAATATGTTACCTGTAGTAGAAAGTACAATTTACAGTGAGATTAAGTTCCTGGTTGGTGTTGGTGGATGCAGACCTTCCTGTTGGGGCTGCAATTAAGGGTTTTACCCAAAAGACAACTCCGTGTCTTTACACCTAGACATATTCTGGTAGGGTTTTCAGCACCATGCAGAACACATTTAATACAGTTTTCAGTATTCTGATCAGAACTTAACTGAAGATGGATTCAGTAGTTTAATGCAGTGATGTGTACATTACATTAGTTATTGCAATGACATTAGCAGTATTCAATCAATCAAGCACATTTGTAAAGCGCGCTAGTCACCCGCAAGGGTCTCAAGGCGCTGGGAGGAGGGGGTGGTGCTGCTACTGCTCGAAGAGCCAGGTCTTGAGTTGATTCCTGAAGGAGAGATGGTCCTGGGTCAGCCGTAGGTGGGCAGGGAGGGAGTTCCAGGTATTGGCCGCCAGGTAGGAGAAGGATCTTCCTCCGGTGGGGGTTCTGCGAATCCGCGGGATGGTGGCGAGGGCGAGGCTGGCGGAGCGGAGCTGGCGGGTGGGTGTGTAGAATGTGAGGCGGTTGTTGAGGTATTTGGGGCCCGTGTCATGGAGAGCCTTGTGTGCGTGGGTGAGGAGCCTGAACGTGATCCTCTTGCTGACGGGGAGCCAGTGCAGGTCTCTCAGGTGGGCAGAGATGTGGCTGTGGCGGGGGATGTCCAGGATGAGTCGTGCAGAGGCGTTCTGTATGCGCTGGAGTCTTTTCTATAGTTTGACTGTGGTTCCAGCGTAGAGGGCGTTCCCGTAGTCCAGTCAGCTGGTGACGAGGGCCTGAGTGACCGTCTTTCTGGTTACGGTGGGGATCCACCGGAAGATCTTTCGGAGCATGCGTAGGGTGTTGAAACAGGATGACGAGATGGTGTTGACTTGCTTGGTCATCGTGAGGGGTAGGATGCTTCCTTATTTACTTGAGGTGTTGAGTTAGCCATACTTTAGAGGTGGTTTTTTGGATTGGGCACTTCACCTATTCAAAAAAAAAAATTTTAATGGATAGGTTTTTATTGGCATTTTACATTAGCAAGTCAATATAATATCACAGGATAGCATAATGACAGAATGGAACATGGCAATACACATTCAGCAGCAAAAAGAACCCCTGCCCACCCAGAACCCTACGTCCCAGTCGTAGTACAGCATAGTGAACCAACAGACATATCAGATTTCAGAAACAGAACCATTCCCCACCCACTAATCCCAAATACTGGTGACCCTTGACCCCCTTACACTCATTGGCCCAACTTTCTGCCCAACTTGGTTGAAGGTGGGGCGAGTGTCTGGGGGTGAAGGGGTGTCTAACAGTTCAGCAAGGATCGTAACCCATGCCCGCAAATCGTTCACAAGTTCATCATCCCTACAGGTTTTCCGCATATGACATTCTTCCGCATTTGCCCATTCAGCCATATCCTTCTTCCACTAAGAAAAAAAGCAGGGGTTCTCGGGGACAACCATTGTATAACCAATAGTCATTTTGCCAAAGTGAACCCCAACATTAAAAACATCCTACTTTATTTATTTGTCTTTTTAAATGAGACCTGTCCTAGGAGGCATTGCCCTTTATCCCAGGGAGTGGCTCAACCAATGGCCCCAACCAGAGAGGCCAGGACCTCATCCCAATATCCGACTATGTCTGGGCAGCTCCAAATCACATGGATGAAGTCTGCGCCCATATGATTGCATCTGGGACAGGAAGAGGGTCGCCTGGGGTGGATACTGTGCAAGGTTGTGAGGGATAAATACACCTTGTGTATTACATTAAATGTGATCAATTTAAAGCGGGCGTTAGATGACACCATCCTGACCCCTTGTGTACAGTGACTTAGTCCTAGGGAGGCAATGGAGTATCCAGTAGATTCTGCCATATACTTGGACAGGGAGTTCATCAGTTGACAAGTCCTCCCTCAGTGCCTCAGTAAAGGTTAGATATCAGTCTAAGGCCACTCTCCAAGTTCAGCAAGGTCCCCAGGGTCTGGGATTCCGGAAGTACCTCCGGTAGGACTGCCAAATTGCATAAGCTGCTGCTGAGATTTTAACATTTTGAAGAAATTGTCCCGTGCCCATGCCGAACGAGGATATAGCGTCAACCAATGTAACAAACCGGTCATCTGGGTACAAGTCTTCCAGGGTCTCGCATACCTCCTCACACCACCCGCCGAACTCAGCGCTCTTCTCAAGAAACCCACAGCAGACCCCACCGACCTCAAGAACTACCGTCCCATCTCGCTCCTCCCGTTCCCGGCCAAAGTCATCGAGAAGACCGTCAACAAACAGCTGGCCGCCTTCCTCGAGACGAATGGATCCCTCGACCCCTCACAGTCTGGCTTCCGAGCGAACCACAGCACCGAGACCGCCCTCATCGCTGCCACCGATGACATTCGAACTCTGATGGACAACAGAGAAACAGCGGCCCTCATCCTCCTGGACCTCTCCGCGGCTTTCGACACTGTCTGCCACCGCACCCTAGTACAGCGCCTCGGCAACATCGGGATCCAGGACAAGGCACTGGAATGGATCACCTCCTTCCTCGACGGAAGAACACAGAGAGTCCGCCTACCACCGTACAAGTCAGAGGCCACCAAAGTCATCTGCGGCGTCCCTCAAGGATCCTCGCTGAGCCCCACCCTCTTCAACGTCTACATGAGCCCCCTCGCGGCCATCGCACGCCAACACAACCTCAACATAATCTCCTACGCCGACGACACCCAGCTGATCCTCTCCCTGACCAACGACCCCGCCACCGCCAGAGCCAACCTGCACGAAGGGATGAGAGATGTAGCCGAATGGATGACGACCAGCCGCCTGAAACTGAACTCGGACAAGACGGAGGTCCTCATCCTGGGCTCCTCGCCCTCCGCCTGGGACGACTCCTGGTGGCCCCCCGCCCTGGGCACCGCACCCAAACCGACGGACCACGCACGCAACCTGGGCTTCATCCTGGACTCCTCCCTCTCCAAGACCAGACAAGTAAACGCCGTCTCCTCGTCTTGCTTCAACATCCTGCGCATGCTACGTAAGATCTTCCGGTGGATCCCCACCGAGACGAGGAAGACGGTCACCCAGGCCCTCGTCACCAGCCGACTGGACTACGGCAACGCCCTCTACGCCGGAACCACCGCCAAGCTCCAGAAGAGACTCCAGCGGATCCAGAACGCCTCGGCCAGACTCATTCTCGACATCCCCCGACGCAGCCACATCTCCGGACACCTGAGAGATCTGCATTGGCTCCCGGTCAACAAGAGAATCACCTTCCGTCTCCTCACCCACGCGCACAAAGCCCTACACGACCAAGGCCCGAGCTACCTCAACAACCGGATCAACTTCTACACTCCCAAGCGCCTCCTCAGATCAACCAGCCACGCCCTCGCCGCCGTCCCTCGCATCCGAAGAGCGACAACAGGAGGAAGGTCCTTCTCCTACCTGGCCGCCAAGACCTGGAACTCACTCCCGACCGACCTGCGCCTGACCCAAGACCACCTTTCCTTCAGGAAGAAGCTCAAGACCTGGCTGTTCGAGCAGTAACGGCACCCCCCCCCCCCCACCCAGCGCCTTGAGACCCTACGGGTGAGTAGTGCGCTCTATAAATGACCAGATAGATAGATAGATAGCCACAGATATAGTTCTGGCAATCTGGGAGAAGGGTCGGAGAGCCCGATAGGCATGTCAAAGGTGAACGGCACTCGACTCACTACTAATTTATCCGCGCGCTCCCAGGTCACACACACCTGTCAAACTGCCCTTGGCCCAACAGGAGGAGCTCTGGAGCTCATCATTATGTTTTCGGGTAAGGGAAGGTCTCCACAGGTGCTCCTAAGCAATTGAGTTTCCCAGTTCTCGTTGTCGTCAAACCAATTAAACACTTGTTGGATTTGTGCAGCAAAATAATAAAGTTCTAAAGATGGAAGTTCCAGGCCTCCCCCTCCACGGGTAGTTTAAGTGTAGAGAGGCCCACCCGTTTCCTACCCGATGGCCATAACAGCTCAACAATTAGTTAATCCAACTCTATGAATACCTTCCTAAGGGTCTTATATAAGGTTCCCTGAAACATATACAGGCAGTGGGGTAATACAATCATCTTAACTAACACCACCTTCCCCATTAAAGATAAATGCAAAGTGTTCCATACTTTAATGATGGTTTGAGCTTCTCCAGTACTCTCCCCATTTTGAGGTCCATAAAACTCGATGTGCAGTGGGCCAGTCTAATTCCCAAGTACCTCATGCTGTCCGTTACCCAAGGAATGTCCATACGGGGAAGGATCGCCAAAGGCCTACTTGCGAGCCTGCCCATGGGGTAAAGCCTAGACTTGGTACAGTTAATGGTAAGACCCAGTAATTTGCTGCACTCAGCCAGAAGAGCTAACAAGATAGGGACTGAATATTCAGGTTGTCTCAGATAAATCAATGTATCATCAGCTTATAGGGAGATCACATGTGTTCGCCCCCCACATTGCACTCCCCAACCCTGTAAGGCATCATGCAGTCTGCATGCCAATGGCTTCATCGCTAACGCAAACAGCAGGGGGGACAATGGGCAACCCTGCCGGGTACTGTGGTGCAGAGAGAACTGATGAGACACCATCCCCCAACCTCACCCGTGTGTTTGGCTGTGTGTAAAGCAATTGAATACATCACATGAAGTTATTCCTAACTCCCGCTCTGCGCAAGACATCCCACAAATAGTCCTATGATAAAGAATCAAAGGCTTGCTCGATATCAAGGAGGGCAACCGCATACTGGTCCTCCTCAGGGGTCACCTATTCAAACACTTGTCCTGTATCCATGTAGATTAGGATTTTTTTATGAAGAATTGCCTTAGATCAATCGTGGATTTTGTTTTTGTCAAGAAATATACTGACCTTTTCTTAAATTGATTCCTTGAGCTATGAAGGAACATTATTTCTTTTATAGTTTCACCTTGTTCTGAGAGATGACAAGGTCCAATATTAGAATAATGTAGCCATTAGATGTCCCTTAGTTATTTTTTATTTCTTCGCTCTTTTCCTACAATCTGCACATTCAGCACCCTCACTTTAGGTTCATCACAGCAATTCATCTCAAAAGATCTCCAGCAAAGAGCCCCCTCAACGGGCCCGTTGGGCATTGCAGCACCGGCCCAACAGGAAGCTGCCCAATGATAAAGCATGCCACCTATTAGGGTGGATGAGGGCTCTTGCTCCTGAATATTCATATTCCACCAACCATTGTTGAGCTGGGTATAACACACGTGGTGTTTTCCCATAAGCTGAATTCTAGGAACTGCATACTCTTTGTACATTATTAACATTAGCAGACCAGTTAAAAGGTAAACATATATGTTTTCAAAGCAAAGTATTTATCCTGAAAATCCCTGATCAATAAAGGGACCACCTTGAGTGTTAATTAAAGAGGGCGAGATAGGTTTTGAGGAGTAGGTAAAATGGGACCATTCAGGAGTGTCGCAAAGGTGATGTGAATAGTTTTATAAACCATCCAATATAGATAAATACTCAGAGGTTTCTAAGACATAAACATCACATTACCTAATTGGTGAGATTCCTAAAGACTTTGTTGCCTACTTTATGTATTATTTTCCAAACACAGTTTTGGTAACTTTTTCTGGTGTCCTGGGGCATGCAGGGGTCATTGGGCACCAATTGTGTTAAGTGGGTTCTTTTAAAAGTGGCCCTGACTGTGATAAGTGCCTAATGCATACTGTTTCAGCACATGCTCTAATTAGGATTCCTTTCTCTTCTCCTCCACTTCCAGCTCCTCTCTCCCAATCCTGATTAGAGAGGAGGGTAGTCAAATGCAGAAAGCCCACAGCAACTGTCCATTGGCCAAATAAATAGCCGTATGGCGGGAAATCTTCTCTAACACACAGAGAACGTGTACAGTGCATTATGGAGAGCACTCACAGCTTCAAACAAACAACAGGTACAATAAAAGGCTGTAGTAGGGTTCACTTCATTCACACTGGTGGTACTGGTAAATCATAGAATCATAGAAGCAGCAACACAAGAAGCTCCCCTCCAGCAGCACCTGCACTTGACCCTCGCCGCTGATCAGGGTGCCCGTTACCTACGCAGTCCTGGACTTCTGTGTGATGATATCATGCTGTTTAGGTGCTGTCGTCTAGTTTTGCTCCTTTGAACTAATTTGACTGACACTGCGGATCCATGAGTTCCCTCTTTGCCTGAAGACAGCTTAGGAGAATTGGTGGAAGGAGTTCCTTGATCCCAACCTCAGTGCCTTGTCTCTCCCAGGGATTGATCATAAAAGCAAAGCACCTTTTATAACAATTAAGAGGCCCTTTTATTGTGATCATCGTCCAGTTCGGGTCATGGATGAACTACAGACAGCAGCGCAAGACTAGCAGTCAAACACCTGGAACCACTGCTGCTGAAGCCAGTCCTTGATAATTGCTATCAAATATCAACTGAACACTTAAGACCTCCTTGGACATGTAAAAAGATGTATGGGCTAACGTTGTGTAAGCTTTGAATCATTTATTATTTACTGGTTACCCTGTGATATGTTGCCCATAGAGGGGGAAAAAAGCAACATCCTGCACTGCTGGCGAATAGTGAGGAGAAAGGAGGACGTGAAGATGGAGGGCAAAATGCCCAGATCACATTTCAGACACACCCCTACTGGCCCGCGCTGCCTATGAGAGTCATGGTCCAGTGGAGGCTCCTTGCACCGCCTGGGGTTGGGCTCAGCTCAGTAGAGAGCCAACTTGTTGCCTCAGAGCTCAGAATGTAACACTTTGAGCATCATACAACTGGGCCTCTCAAGCATGGGAATAGAGAACAGCTTCAACAGAGGCAGCACAAGGGCAACCTCCCAGCGCACAATGCACAGCTGCATCTCGCCCAACAACAGTCTTAATATCCCAGCTCCGACACACTAAATGGCAATCTTGAGTGGCCCTTGCTTACATGGCGTAGCCCTGCGGTATGCTGGCTCCCATCCCTCTAGAAAAGGTTAATGGGCATAGGTGCCGAAGTCCTCCCTTCCTGCCTCTATCCTTTGATATGCTCTAACATTATTCTCCAAGCTCACCTCGGTGCTGCAGAGGAGGATCGGGTCAGTGTGGCGGGCATTTTGCTTTTTGATTATGGGAGTAGTCAAAATGAAAATCATCTGCATTGTTGAACACCCCCTCCCGCCCCTTAGTGCACACAAGGGTTCTTGGATAATGTTGTGCAAGTGTGCAAGGAGGAGGGGAGGAAGGGGAGACTGAAGCTACAAAAGACTCAACTCGTGTTGACCTGAGGGTCCAAACTTGGACCTTGCTAAAAATGTCAAACCTCTTTTGGCCAGGGGCAATGAAGGCAAGTGGGACGAGGGGCATGCACATTTTGGGGAGCCTGTTGGCTGTCAGTTCATGAGTGTAAGTCTGAGAGGTGATTTCTGGTAACGCAGGCATGTATAGTATTGTCAAAGGAATCTCAAGCAATTCCTTCACTAGCTAACTGCATGCATATAGTACCATCAAGAGAGTCCTTATGACAGCCAAAAGGATCATAAATTATGTGCCAACGTTCTCTCTAATCCTCCCTGTGCACCACACACATGGCAGGGAGTTCTCATTTTCCTTGGATATAATCCCATGTTCGTCATACTGCCCCTCTGTCATGCTGCCTGCAGGGAAAGGAATGTGCCTTTAGGTGGACGACTGACAGTAGCCATCACCTTCTCCTCTCCCCTTAGGCTCTCATATACCTGGTATTTGTGTCAAATTGCCATGGCTCAAATCCCCATACATTTTTTGAACCCTGTTGATGGAAAGACAGGGCCTGCAGCCAAGTGTGTGCTATCTGAACCACCACCATCCTATCACCCTTCCAGTCCATGTCAAAATTGAGTAGCAAAGGCTACCCCCCGGTTCTGACATCAAACACAAAAAAGGCGATGGAAAAACTTCTTGCAAATAGTCTAAACCACTACCGATTGCTCTGGGTAGCATTCGAAGGCATCATTTCATGCCCATAATACCACTTTAGACAGAGGCCTGCCTTATGAAAATCAGCACTGACTCTGTTCCTCTAAGGATCATTCCATCCCGAACTGCCAGACCCCCTCCAGAAGAAATGCAAGCAACCCCAGGGCTGATTTTGACCATACTAAGGTCTCATGAGTGAGGTTTGCCTTGGATCCTGTGGATCGACAAACAAAGGACCCACATCTGGGAATACCCGTGGCCACTTACGGCATTCCTTCAAACGCACCAAAGGTGATGGGAAAAATGCTTTCAAATATTCTAAACCAGTGGTAATTGCCCTGGGTAGCATTCCAACCCATCGGTTTTTGCCCACTGTGCCACTCTAGACAGAGGTCTTCCTTATGTAAATCAATAATGACTCAGTTCCTCATGGGAAAAGTTCATTCCGGACTGCTAGATGAGGCTCTCCTATTCCTGACAGGACAGGCATCGCTATGGATAGTAATGCAGGTGGGGGAAATGTTATTGCATTGACTCCATTCCCACCTCTGCCACTGCATTGGAATTG
Source organism: Lissotriton helveticus (assembly GCF_964261635.1). Classification (NCBI taxonomy): domain Eukaryota; kingdom Metazoa; phylum Chordata; class Amphibia; order Caudata; family Salamandridae; genus Lissotriton; species Lissotriton helveticus. The sequence goes on along the minus strand of NC_136069.1, from coordinate 350,713,728 downwards.
GTGGCTGGGTGGTGGGTGAGAATATCATAGCTATAGGGCCTCTGTCTGCTGATGTCTTAATGGAGGCCCATAGTTTGAAGGATCGAAGGAGAAAACTAGATGTTCTCAGTGTCATGGCCCTTTTACTATACCAATACTCCTACTACTTTTTAAAGTTAACATGTAAACAAGTATGTTAAAAAAATCGGACCTTGGAGTTCAAAAGTTTTCAACCCTATTTCAGTAAAAGAATGCATGTTGGTCAAGTAGGAGCATTAAACCTGCTTAGGTCGTGTACCGGGGCCAGTTTACACTGGTTCCGCTGGTGCGAGTGCAATTTTGCACCGAGAACTAGATTAAATAGAATTTTTTGGTGCAATTTCGCACGAACAGTTTCATAATTATAGAGATTACGCTGCTGCAATTGGATTGGAAATAGATTGATCTGTAGCGATTTTGCGCTAACAAATCTACATTGAACAGAATTTACTGGTGCAATTTGGCACAAACAGTTTCATAATTATATGGATTGCACTTCTGCAATTGGACCTGACATAAATTGAACCGGTGCAATTTTACACAAGCAATTTTATGATTAATTACATACATTGGACTGGTGCACTTTTTATACGGCCTTCAGTATCACTAAAATATGCCACAGTGACGTTTTCATCAACCGACCAGAGTAAATGAAACATGTCTGCATTAGTTGGTTTGTCCTAATGTCAGTTTAAACGTTGCATCTGGTGCCCTCAGAGCACTCTAGTAAACACCCCCCCCCCCCCCCCCGCCCCGAGGTAATCTTTTTTCATTTTTTTTATTTATAAGAATTTGCAATAAAATACAACAAAGCATAAATGAAGAAACCAAACAAGATATTGCACATTACAAATCAGCTGTTTGATGCGAATTACAGATCATAGGGCACATGGTTACAGTTCATTATCGGTTTTACATGAGTCCGGGCAATAGTTTATGGTACATCTAATTTAACTCTACTGTTGGATTAGGTCATTTTTTTAACAGTAAAAGGCGTGCAGCCCAGGAATCGCTTTTTTACTTCATCTCCTGAACCAAAACCTGCAGTTCGGAGAAGCCTTGCTTACAGGTTCTTCCTCACTAAGTATTTGCGTTCTTCCAAGCTATTTTGCTCTCCTTTTGAAAAAGCTAGAAATCTCTCCAAGGCCTGCATTAACGCATGCACTGTATTTCCAATTATCACACCATGCTGTTTACAAAGTGTAGAGTATTCCTTCCAGGAATGCCAGATGACCTTCCCCACTCGTGGCACGTTCCACCTCCTCTACAAAGCAATATTGTTTCCTTTTCAGATTCGCTGAAATGTGCTAAAAATATAAAGTCAGCCCAGCTTTGAATGGCGCATTTATTCATGTTCAGAATGCTTCTGTTGCTTCAAAACGCATTTCCAGGAAACCCAACACACAATGACATGTTTCCAGCGGCTGAGACAACGTGACAAGCACCACAGTCTTTCTTTTAATGTAAAATAATGCCATTATCCTCTCAATCCAAGTATACTGAATGAAACGCAGTGACAGGTCCCTTTTTTCTTTTATAGCATTATTTAAAGTTTGATATAGATAAAGGTGGACGTTCTCAGTCACTTTTTAATTTTTCTCAGAACCCAAAGGTAGCTGAGTGGAGAGGCTCGTGTAGCTGGGAAGGAACTCCTTTGTACTCTTAGGGGCAGTGCCTAATTTGTAAAGGAATATGTGGCAATTTACAAGGAAACGTTGGAGTGCAGAGTTGAGCCGAATTTAGCAGTGCCGCGTTAAACATTTCCAAAACGCAGGGATGCATCATATTTACAACAATACAGTGCACACCTGTGTTTTCCTTAGCGATGGCGCTAAAATTAGCTCCCTACTGCCAACGCAGGCACCCTTGCACCATAGTGGAGTGATTGTTTAGGTGCAGGAAGGTGTCCCTTTTTGCACAAAAACAATCAATAAATGGAGATTATTTTTTACGACTGTGTGCTGCAGAATACAGCACACATAAAAGTAGCAAATTGTCATCATTAAATTGTTGTTTATGAACAGGAAGGGACACCTTCCCGCAAATAAACAATCATCAATGGCGTTTAGCTCTTTCTATGTGTGCTGCAGAATTGTGCACAGGGTGGAGGCAGAGCCTAGGTTGAGACGTGGATGTCTACATAAATACAGTCTATGTGAAAAGTAGACTATACATGCAATCTTCTGTAAAAGGTGTAAGGTGTGCATAGTAGCACTTGACCACCTCAATGTTCTTGAGTTAAAATAATATATATTTTATTCCCCCAACGACCGGTGCCATGGTACTACTTCAGAAGCAAACACAGCCAATGTGTACTCTCAAGGGAGTCCTCTTGTGGGGAGTCTCTCTAGGATACCTGCATAGGATACCTCCATAACTGCAAGTACATCAGAGTAGCTCTGTCCTGCCCCCTAACATGATATTTTTTTTTAGTTTCAGGACACAGGAACCTGTTTCCTGTAATGGCGGCTGCAAAAATGTTCTTCATGTTCATGTTGGGCCCAGCAATCACATCGCTCACTCTCGTGGGACTCCCGCAGGCCAACCAATGAAAATGCTTCATTTTACCCCACAGTCCAGTGTACTCCTACTTGAGCCCCATGGCAATAGACAGCGATATAAATTGAACCGTAACTTCTCTAAAATGGCTGAACAAAATTACACCAAATCGGGGCGTGGCTTGGACGCCGGGGAGAATGGCGGCGTAGTTCTGACCTCCTCCAGGCGGCTGCATCCTTGTCGACCACAGAGGGCTGCTATCTGACCCCAGTTCCTGAAATACGAGGAATTCGCCTATCGGAACCTTATTCTAGCATGCCCTGAAATTTGGGCTGATTCCGAGCGCGGAATCCTGGAGAAAGAGACTTCTCCGTTCCGACCGCTGATGGCTGCAGAGCGAGACGGAGACTGATACCGGCTACAACAACGCGGCTGTCTGGGGCACCTGGTCGGCTCCACCGCAGACAGTGACGAAGCCTAAACGATGCCGGAAACGGCCTCAATAATCCCCAACCAGCGATATGACTTGTGTCAGAACTGTGAGTAATGAGACTGCTTCTTGCCCACATTTATGCTGAATAATAAGGGAGGGAGAAAACGGCGCGAAATACCGGCAGTTCAAATGGCGGACTGATCAAGCTCCCGACTTTAACCTGAGACACCCAGCGTCCCCGCTACTATAATCTGCGCAACCTATATGCACCTAAATGCGACTGCTGGGGCAATCTGTACTATCAGCTTATGGTCACAATAACTCGATACCTCTAAGGGTCTGTGGGCAAAAGCGCGGCAGCTAAGGACACGAAACGCGCTTCAGCAAAATGGCGGCGACTAAAGCATTGCGACTGGTCTTGGTGCTCAGCAACACAGCCTCATGTCCTCACAGTGACTATTAATATAATACAATGGTCGTGTGCATTCTGTTGTTTTTATATGGTCTCTTCTCCACGCTAAGGCACACTAAAGAACCGAGTGCAAACGGACTTGCCGGATTTAATTCTCTGTGATGGCAGCTTGAAATGGTGGCTCCCCAGCGCGTCTGACGTCCCGCTGTCATCGCAACTAGGTCATCCTGCTGCTAGCTCACCCTGCTGCTCTGTTCAGTGTTTAGGACTGTGCCTATGTGTTTGGTTATGAGGAGTGGTGCAAAACGCCTAAAATCTCCCATGCAGGCACATTTGTGAAGTAAAAGCTGCGTGTAAGCATTCGATAGAGGGCAAGAATTTGCTGTTTCGAAATGGCAGCCCCATAGCGGCTCCACAGCGCATCTGACATCACGCTTGAATCACCCTGAGTTCTGGTGCCGTGTGGCCCATGGTGTGAACAGCCTTGAAGTATGTCACTGCAAAAAGTCATAAAAACGAATTAGGTGCTTGTCAACTGTTGTAATTACCACAGTGCCTGTCCTGTGTTTGCTGTCGGAGCAGATTTAAAGTCATTAAAAATCATTAAAAATCAGGTGAACTGGGAGCATCTACAAGTAGACAAACCTGCAACATGGTGTGTTATAATGATTGATCCCTTGCAACAACTTATCGCAACCGATATTTACAAGGAGTGATATTAACATTATACAAAATGGCGACGCCTACCGAGGAGTGCTTATGAAAGGGAATGCAGCTTATAGGTTGTTAATGCATATATAACTTCCTATTGAACAAATCATTTTCAAAAAGGGAGAAGTGTCTAATCTGTTGCCCTGCACTGTCACAACATAGATTGGTCTCAGCGCTGCATGCCTGGAAAGCATCAAGGCATTTACACAACCCATCGCTTCACACGACTAAAGAATGGGGGACAAGGACAATGGTGTAGCTCCTAAACGCCTGAAATCTAACCCACCGACACCGGTCAAAGGGAACAAAAAAATGGAGGAAGCCATGGAAACAATTTTGAGCAGGCTAGAAGAAGTTAGAGACTTGGCCAAATCCACCAAAGATGAGGTTGTTGCTATCCGCCAGGATATCAAAGACATCAATTCAAGAATAACGGAGACTGAGAGCAGGATAAGCAAATTGGAAGACTTTGAAAATAAAACATGTGGAGCTATCAAGAACCTTTCCTTATGCTCCGACCATCTCGTGAGGAAAGTTGCGGAATTGGAAGACAGAAACAGAAGGGGGAACCTAAGAATTTTTGGTATGCCGGAAAAATCGGAGGAAACCCATGACTCATGCTTACCCTTCCTCGAGGAGTGGTTCACGCAGGCCACAAATCTAACCTTCACTCAGCCACTGGAGTTTGATAGAGCACATAGAGTACCAGGACGAATCTCTAAGGATCAGAAGGGCCCAAGAGCGATTGTGTGCAAACCACTAAGGTACCAGCACACAGAACAGATACTTACCTTCGCTCGCAAACACAACCATGTGCTATGGAAAGGCCACAAAATCTTCATCTCACAGGACTTCAGTAAGGAAACTATGGAGATCAGGAAAGCCTTCCTCGCATTGAGACCCCAACTGAAGTCACTTGGTCACATGTATGGCTTTATTGGTCCAACAAAGTTTAGAGTAACTATACAAGGTGTGACTCATGTGTTCTCTGACCCGCGAAAACTGCGACAGCTCCTGTTCGACCGTGGAGATGGCACCATGGAAGTCTCCCCCTCAGCTCAACAAGGAGCCTCTCAATCTGGCCTAGGATAAGCTCTGGTTTGGGGATTCGGTACTATTACTCTCATGCTCCAGAATCCTTGTAGAAGTGCCTATCCGACCTGGAACTGATATGAGGGTCTCTTGTCCTGGTTTTGCTACATAGTTGGTGATCACGACTGGTTTTGGACAATGTCCGGTTAGGGTCCACTCAACTGGGCGCTGGTTCTGGCCTGTTCTGTTCGACACGGTACTGTACTATGTACCTCTGGGGCCTCTACCAGCGAATCATCTGGTACCCGGATCTGTATTAGAACGATCTCTTGAACCCTTAACTTAAAAGCTGTATCATTAAAAGCTGTATCATTAAGGTTATATCTATGCTACCATATCTATGCTACCATATCCATGCTACCATGATATTGCTCATGTCCCTTATGGACCTCAAATAGGCGCTGTGCTGTGGTGTTGTTTTGTAGCACTCCTCCTTGTTGTTGAGTGCACCCACGATAATTCTTCTACACGTACTGATGTGCTTGGTTCACGAAACTGAAGTCAATGCAGTGACTTTCCTGTGTTCAATGTTATGGCACCATTGTTGTTTATTGTTGCCTACAAACTTGGGTTATTTTTTCTCAAGATTAGGGTTGCAGCCCAAAAGATTAATAGTTAAGAGTAAGCTGCTTGGAGGCGGCCTCGTGGTCGTCATTCCCGAGTCGCCATGTTCTGTTGTTTCTACTACTGGGGAGGGAGGGGTGGGCTGTGGGTGAGGGAGGAGGGTGGAGGGAGGTTGGTAGGGAAGATGGGGGGGATTGTTTTCGCATTTTGTATATTGTTTTGTTTAGTTTTGTCAATCTTGCATCCTAGCTTGCATCCTTTGTACCACATTACATTCCGAGGCTTATACTCTGTCCTTCAATTCCCTGCATATTGTACCAGCCCGGCATTCAACGTGAGAAATGACACTGCTGGTTTTGTCAAAGGTATGAGACTCTTTTCACGACCCAATTCTTATGCATACACATGTGTTATGAGACGATATCACTTGTTGTATAATTGATGGCTCCTGTTATAGATACTCCAATAGGGACAACAACTATAGCTAACCTTAGAATATTATCGTTGAACGTGAAAGGCCTTAACCAGCCGGTTAAACGCCAGAAAATACTTGATTATCTACGTAGGCAACGTGGAGATATAGCCTTACTGCAAGAGACAAAACTAGAAGCGAAGCATTTTCACACACTGCGCAACAAATACTACACCGAGGTGATAGGCTCTGAAGCAATCTCAAAAGCAATCTCAAAAAAGAATGGGGTGGTGTTGCTAGTGGCCAAGAATGCAAATGTGGAGGTAGTCTCTACTACAACAGACACAAAAGGTAGATGGATCTCGGCGAAACTACTCAAAGATGACACTGAATTCTTTATCACGACTATTTATGCCCCAAATACACACGATCCGTCTTTCTGGGTAGGCCTAACGAAGCAGATCATTTCCATCCCTGACACGGCAGTCCATATTTTGGCGGGCGATTTCAATCTCCCATATGACCCTATACTAGATAGAGAATCTAAATGCGTCTTTCGTCCAGGCAAAGCCCATAAGGCATTCATGAAGCTGTGCAATAGGTTCCATATGGTAGACACGTGGCGCTTACTGCATCCTGATGGTAGAGACTATTCCTTCTACTCCCCACCACATGACTCGTTTTCGAGAATTGACTACATACTCATATCTAAAAACGCGGTGGCAAGAGTTGAGGACGCGGACATTGCTCCCAGACTAGTCTCTGATCATTCCTGCGTCTCCCTCACACTATCTAATATTAAACCAACTACCCGTCAGTCTATGTGGCGATTCAATGATACTATCATTAATGACACGAAACACAAAGAAACCCTTGACACTGCCATTAAAGATTTCTTACTGTTAAACAAGAGAGGGGACACCTCAGACACCATCCGTTGGGAGGCACTGAAATCCAATATAAGGGGGCTTATTATAAAAATATCCTCTGCAATCAATAAGAACCGCACCGCGGCCTTGTTGAAGTTAGAAGAGGACATTTCAAAACTCCAGCACAAATACCTGATGAGTAGAAACCCTGAAGTCCTAACTGAACTGTCCAATCAAAAATATACCTATAACAAACTTATCAGTGAGAAGGCAGGAATCTGGCTGGATAAGAGGAAGCGTTTTAAAATCTGTGACTCGAACAAAGCAGGAAAGGGGCTAGCGGCTTATCTTAAATTTAAAATTCAAAAGAACACCATTACTTCCTTACTCGATGGAAACGGTACTCCTAACTCTGATCCCACTAAGATTGCGAATATTTTCAAAGACTTTTATGAGAAACTCTATGCTAAGAACATGCACGTCGACAGTGAAAAAAAGAAGAAATACCTCTCAAATTGCTCATTCCCAACACCTACGACCACAGAAAGGGATTCCTTGAACGAGCCGATCTCTGAATTGGAGGTTATTACCTAGATTAAATCCCTCAAAAAGGGGAAAGCCCCTGGCCCTGATGGCTATACAGCACCATTTTATAAGACCTTCGCCCATATTCTTGCAACTCCTCTATTAGAGGTTTTTCATGAAATTAGCACCACAGGAGAGGTTAAGGGTACTATGGCTGAAGCCGTAATTGCTGTAATACCCAAGGAAGGCAAAGACCATAAACTCCCCAAAAATTACAGGCCTATCTCACTGATAAACTTAGATTGCAAGCTCCTGGCATCGATTTTAGCAAGACGCATCCAGAAGGTCCTGCCGTCCCTAATACATCCCTCGCAAGCGGGTTTCCTGAAGAACAGGCTATCGAGCGATAATATGAGAATTCTGGCTCACGTTATTGAAAAAGCGAAATTTTTAACCACACCCACCGTAGCAATTACATTAGATGCTGAGAAAGCATTCGACAAAGTAGACTGGACTTATTTAAATGCTGTACTACACAAATTCGACCTGGGTCCCCAATTCACTAAATTAGTTATGTCCCTCTATGCCTGTCCCTCCGCTAGAGTACGGACTGGTGGCGCTTTTTCCTCCCCCTTTGGTCTAGAGCAGGGCACTAGGCAAGGTTGTCCATTGTCCCCGTCCTTATTCCTCCTGGCAATTGAACCCTTTCTGTATTATATTAGGGAGAATCCAGACATTGCAGGAATTCGGTTCGCAGGCTGTACAATTAAAATCACGGCCTATGCTGATGACGTATTGGTCATGAGTGAAAAAGCTGATAAGGCTATACTGGCGTTACTCTCCACAATCGAAGAATTCTCGAGTGTATCTGGATACTCCTTGAACAAGGATAAAACTGAAGTGAAATCATTAAATAACCTGTGTGATAAAAACATCCTGGGTGACTCCGGGCTTACCTGGCAGCCGAAGAGTTTTAAATATTTAGGATTGGAATTTGAAAGGGATTTGATAACCACCCTAAAAATTAATGAGGAGATGCTCTATAAAAAAATACAAAAATTATTAGATGGCTGGTCTCCAAAATTCCTCTCATGGTGGGGTAGGGCGGAAACATTAAAAATGATGATCAGTCCCTTGGTAAACTACATGGCATGTATGCTCCCCATGACCTTCACGGAGGACTTTTTACATAAAGTTGAGAAGTCGCTCACGGACTTCCTGTGGAAAGGGAAGAAACCGAGAATTGCCATGAAGAAACTGCAACTTCCAAAACTTAAGGGGGGTTTAGGTTTACCAAATTTCAGAAACTACCAAACCGCCTTTCTCTGCAAGCAGGGAGCCTCCCGGTTTACCGAAGACCCTATTTATACACCCTTATGGATTGATATTGAGAGATCCATTGTGGGCAAGGCCCCGCTCTCTGCTGTGCTTACAATGGACCTCTCACACCTTACGAATTCCAAATACATCATGCTTAATACCAAGAGAGCTCTTTTGCGGATAGATCGCGTTCACAACACTGGTCTACAAATCCAAAATTCATTTTCTGCATCTTTATGGCGTAACCCATCAATTAAAATCGGCGGATCACCCGTCATATGGGACCACTGGTCTGATAAAGGTATTAATGTGGTTGCTGATCTCCACGAAAATAACATGCCACTGCCATTCTCGACTCTGCAGGCCAGACACTCCCTGTTACCGATTGACTTTTACGCTTTCCTGAAGCTGAAGTCAGCCCTATCCACTAGAACATTCAAGCCAGCGACGCCTTGGCTAAAATCTATGCTCCCTCACTTTCACTCCTTTGGACATTTTGTCTCAAAAATGTATAAACTCCTTGCACCAACACCCAACAAATTGATGAGGCGCAATGAAGTCAAATGGGAATCAGAACCAAATAACACTGGCATAAGCATAGACTGGGTCAGGATACATGCATCAGCACTCACACACAAGGTCTCGCCGATACTATCACAGACCAAGTATATGATTCTTAACAGAGCATTCTGGACCCCACAGCGACTATTTAAGGTTGACCTGCGAGACTCACCGACTTGCTGGAATTGCTCCTCGGGCATTGGTGACCTTCCACACATGTTATTTGATTGCCCCACGCTTCACACATTTTGGGCTAAAATCTTTGATTACATTGGGCACACGTTTGACATACACCCTGCAAGGGAATTCATCTACATTATTCTGGGAGCCTTAGATCCACTATTAAAGGGGGACCATGACCGCCAGCTCCTGGATCTTTTCCTAAAATTAGCATGCAAGGTGGTCTTATGCAATTGGAAATCAACGGCTGAGGTCTCTTTCAATGCCTGGAGGGAATGGCTGTCCTGCATTAGGGGCACGGACAATCCCGCTCTACACTCATCACCATGGCAAGTCACCAACAAAAAACTATGGTCTTCCTTAGATCAGGCCTCCTTCACCTTCGACCCACCTTGAAGTACTAACTGATGAGGTCTATACTTAGTAAAGTGTGGGTGCCCGCTGCATGAACTGTATTGGTTATAACCTGTGCCCATGGGCTTGACAGCCTTAGACACACTGTGCAGGGACGACAAGTATACAAAGTATACAAGTATACATGGTAGTATATGGCTAGATTTGGATGGAGGGCTCTACGGAACTGTGTACAACCGTAAGAATGCAATGTTGGTATATTATTGTGTTTATTCATTCATCGCATCTATTTTGCAGATCCGGACTGATGTTTAATTTCTTGTTTTCAATATACTTTATTTTCCTTTACTGTATGTATGTATTGTTTTATATGTACTGATCCATGTTTGATTGCGGCATTATTACAATACGATTGTAATTCTACTGATGCCTTATGGCCGTTATCATCTTTGTTATTGCTCAATAAAAAAGATTTGAACCCAAAATTACACCAAATCACGAAAAACGCCCACTTTCTAGATAAAGATTTAGCTTTCTTCCAAATTTGCAAACTTTTGGTGTAATTCTGATCAGCCATTTGTTCTGTATTGTTGTCTACTTTTCCCTATAAAACAATGTATGGGGAAAATCAATTTGGGACCCCCCCTTATTCTCAGCCCTCGCTTGATGCTTCACCCCAGAAATTTCAACAAATGAGATGATGGGTATGAACAATTCTTTGTAATGTTTTGCGAAGATTCATCAAACGGTGCCAAAGCTATTAGGAAAACAAAAAACAAACTTCCTTTGGAAAGTCTGACCATTAGTACACATTGGTGTCTATCACTGTGTAGTATATATATATATAAATACACATGTACATTTATATATATATATATATATATATATATATATATATATATATATATATATATATATATATATATATATATATATATATATATATATATATATATATATATATATATTAACTACTGGCGGTCGCCAGTAGGTATATATAGTATAGGTATATATAGTTAGGATTTTTTTGAATAGGGATTTCTGAAAATTCTATGTTGAATAACTTTGGGGTTGATGGACGGAATTGGCTGAAATTTTCAGGAAAATGGCACATTTTGTTTCTGAGCGTCCCCTGAAAGTTTGGGGGGGTTTTGTCAAGCGGGGGCCGAGAAAAAAGGGGGGTCCCAAAACGTGTTTTTAACATTGAGTATTCCATAGGGCGGTTGGACTCACTTTTAGCTCGAACGGCTGAATGGATTTCTATGAAACTTGGCAAAATTGTAGAGACTGTTTGCCCGATGTGCCTTTGCTAGGTCTCAAGATATGTGCTCCAGTGGATTTTGAGAAATTAACGTTCAAAAAAATATATATATCTGTGACAGCGTCCCGGTTAGCGCCCCGGTTCGCGTACCAGACGCGTAACGGAACTTCGCGAGGAGAAGCGGATTGGCTCTCCGGTGACTGTCAACTTTCTAAACAGTCCGGAGCGTCCGCCATCTTGTCTCTCGGTAGGATCGAGAGACAAGAGGTGGAATAAACGAAGGGGGAAATGAATGAAAGGGGGCAAGGTAGACCCCTCCTGACCCCCTAGGATTGATGTGGGGGCTATTAAAGGGCCCCGCGGGGCAAAAAAATAAAATAAATTTGTTTTCAATTTTTCGCGGTGGAAGCGCTACCCGGTATGCGAACCGGGTAGCTCACCGGTAGCGTAACGGGAGTCCGCCATCTTGTGTTTCGGACGAATTTAGTCACAAGATGGAGGATAAACAATGTTGGGAATGGGTATAAGGGGGCACGGGAGACATATCCTGACCCCCTAGGTTTTCTGAGGGTGGCTGAGGAGGCCCATATATGTAAAAAAAAAAAACTTTTTTTTTCAAATTTTCGCACGGTTAGCGCCCGGTCCGCGCACCGGGTAGCGTTCCGGAAAGCGTAACAAGGGGAAAACCAAGGGAAATAGTAAAATAATATTTTAGAGTGCTTTGAGGTAGGGTAGCTCTGAATAAAGCTGTTGTGTTGTGTGGGTGATGTAAGTACCAACATGTAGGTACCAATGAAGAGTCTAAAATTCAATGTACACCGTCTCCTCTGTAGATATTTTGTATGTTCTAATATGGGTTATTTAAATGTAAATGTGTGGAAAAGTACTTCATGCTTTAAAGCAATTGTATTTTTGAACTGATTGTTCTTTCCTCTTAGTCCTCCTCTTTGTTTTTTTCCCCACACTCTTCTTCAGCATGATAGTTGATAAATTCGTTCCCTCAAAAAATGTATATACATAAAAAATTATATTAAATACATATAAAATATATTTTTCCTTTAAAAGAAGAATACATTTTACAGCTTTTGATATTTGCTATTAAAAAACCATTGAAATTCACTGAAAAAAACATAGGTTATAGACCATATATAGTTAGGAATTAGCATTTACAAAACCTTATTTCACTCACACAAAACCATTGAAATTCACATATATAGTTAGTTGCACTAACTATATATCGCGCACCCGCAATCCTGATCATGTCACATATTACATCATTCATGACATGGTCAGTGACATCACTGATGACATCACTGATGACATCTCAAATGACAGGACTGATGACAACATCCAGTGACTGTATGTTTCTGTAAAGTTAAAATATGTCTTACATATTGAAGAATGAGTGGATGTATAAGTGTCTGGATGAAGGATTTAGTAGGTGCATGACTGTCTGTATGAGTGAGTGATTAAATGTGTCTCACTTAGTGCATGGGTTAGTGACTAAACTGTCTTAATTTGTGCATCATTATGTCTGTTGTTCTGTAAACTGCTGCATGTGTTGATCAGTAGCTATATGAGTAACTATATGGGTTATTCATTGGTTGCCCAAGTATTTTTATGGGAGACTGGGTGAGTGTGTGGGTGGCTGGGAGGTGTATGACTCTGTGCATAGATGGGTGAGCAGTTGATTCATGTGGTGTGGAGGCAAGATGGCGCCTGCACGTCAGGCGTGTTTGTGAGAGCTCCGTTTGGGCGGCCTGACAAATCCTACCTGAGCTTTGGCGGCGGCGTTTCTAGTGATTGCAGAGGGTGCTGCGATGCGTCCTTGATTCTTGATTCTTGACTTCTGATTGCCGTTATTTCGCTGACTCTCCATGGATCTCGCTGTGGATTGCTGTGCAGAGGAGCCCCTTGAGAACCTGAGCTGCTGTGTTCTCGGACAACGATTGTCGGAGTCATCTGCCCCGTACTTGAAGCACTTGCTGGGTTGCTGGGTTGGACGGGCGTGGTGGTTGCAGCTTAGCTTTTTGGACACACCCGGGAAGGATTGCACGCTGACTTTTGGTGCAGCGGGGCTGCTCGGCTGCTCGGCTGTCCTGCTGGGAGACGCCTGTCTCGGACACGGGCACGGCGCCTTGGACAGACCGGGGAAGGAAGCTACACGCTGATTTGGTACAGCGGGGCTACCCGACTGCTCTGCTGGGAGTCGGGCGTGGACGTTACAGCACCTGGGGAGAAATTACACGCCGGTTTTGGTACAGCGGGGCTACCCGACTGCTCTGCTGGGAGTCGGGCGTGGACGTTACAGCACCTGAACTGAGAAATTACACGCCGGGTTTGGTGCAGCAGAGACTGAGCAAAACCCACGGAATAGAGACCTCCTAGGGGGAAGAAAAGCAGAAAAGAACGTCGAATAATTGCCAAGTAAGAACTATCTATAACCTCTATATCCTCAGAGACTGAAATAAAAGCAGACTTAAGTTAGTGGAGATTAAACACCTGCATAATCACTTATTTTTCTTTAAAAAAAGAAATTTTGGACTTGGAAGGGGCTAAGGGACTTAAGGAAGCCTTAGAAGGCTTTAGGCTCAGAGACTTGGCAAGTGGGATTTCTCAACATGCCCCCAAAAGTCGCATGTGGTGGGAAAACCAGACCCAGCGGTGACAATCCGATCGGGACTTGTGCTGCACTTGCGGCAAAATCAAGGCAAGATAACAGCAATAATGACCCAGATAACACCCAACTGGGCACCCCAAAAATTCCACAAATGTCCTCCAAGGGAAAAGCAACAACAATGATTATTAATACTGATCCTCAGAATAATGGAGGGAGTCAGGGAAAGGGCGGTGTATCATCGGTTAACGACCAAGACCAAGATGAGACGCTAGTAGCTGCATTGGAACAGCTGATTGTTTCTCCAACAACCCCTTTGGCAATCCCATCCACAGGCGCCTCATTACCTGACCCTCCCGTATTATCAGAGATACAAAATGATGCCACTCTCAATGGTAATGATGGAGGGGTTATAGAATTGGCTCCACCTCAATTTGAAGGGGTAGAAGGCGACGGCGATGGCGACCCCACAGGCAGCAAAGACAGCGAATTTTACTCTCTATCTGAACATTCAGTGGGTTCGGACTTGGAAGAGGATCTGGATGAGGACATTGAAAATGCGAGTAAGGAGAACACATGTAAGGAAGCACATGCTAGTGTTACAGATGAATTGAGAACAACTAGGTCTTGGAGCGAGGAAACCTCAGAAGGAGATCCAACTATTATAGATCAAGAAATAGTGCTGGATCTAGCAGACTCTATTCAACAAACTAGCTCTAGTCCTGGACCTCCTAATCAAATGCCTATTGATATAATACTGAAAGCTATATCGGAGCAACGACTAGAGGCAAAAGCAGAGCACTTGAAAACGCATAATGCGTGCAAAAAACTACAGAATACGGTACGACGCCTAGCTAAATCATGCAATGATTTTACGGATAGGATGGCAGAAGCAGAAGGACGCATATCCTCATTGGAGGATCAAGTAACACATATAAAAACCAGCTTTGACGATTCAAAAGGGTTGAAAGAAGATGTGAACTCTAAACTGGTTGATTTAGAAAATAGACTCCGTCGTAATAACCTACGAGTTTTGGGTGTTCCTGAAGGAAGTGAGGGGCATGATGTACGACAGTTTGTTATTGAACTCTTTGAGGAAGCCTTTCCCGATGTCAAGGATTGGGATTGGTCTATGGAGATTCAGAGGGCACACCGATTCCCTTTTCGCAAACAAACGGCACGGAACACCCAAACAAGGCAATATCCTCGGGCCATCTTGATATCCTTGAATAACTTTTTGGCGAGACAGAAATTGTATGATCTGGCTAAGCCGGACAAGAAGCGCTCTGGGAAGGGTATAGAATTTTTTGTACGCCCTGACTACTGTCACTCTACGGTAGAAAATCGTTGGAGAATGCGCCAAATGATCGAACCATTCCAGAAAAAGGGAGCACAAGCTTTTCTGCTTCAACCTTCCACGCTTAAAATTGTGTATAAAGGTCAAAATAGATTCTTTACCGCTGAAGCTTTAGCAAAGGCCTATCTGAATACACTAGAGTGGGAAGTAGGACTCGAAGATTAGTAGATCAAGTGTATAGTATGGTATAGACTCACTCTATCTAATGTTTGGACTTTTGGTCATGCCCAAACATCTGTGGCGCTCTCACATACATCACCGGGGCAATAGGCCCCTTTGCCTTAATGATGGGGAAGGGTCACGGGGGGGGTAGCAGTGTTGGGGGAGGGGTCTGGGGGGGAGGGTTGTTCACGGGGGGTGTGCTTGGGGTGAAAAAGGGGGAAAAAACTCAGTCAAAGTCATGGAATATTATGTTGAATTGAATAGCTCTTCTGTTGTGGTGATATGGTACAATGGTATAAATTAATATTCGCAAGGAACTTCTATTTTTTTCATGGCAAACTCTAATTTTCGAATATGTTCTTTTAATGTATGTGGTCTCAATAATGTGCAAAAGCGTAAACGCGTGATGCATGAAATTCGGTTAATACAACCTGATATAATATGTATACAAGAGACGCATATACCATGGGTGAAAAGACAAGTATTAACCGATCTTGGATTCATAGTGCTTGCTGCCTCACAACAATCAACTACGAATAGAGGGGTGGCTATCTTAGGTCAACGCTCTGTAATCACGACGGGGAAGGTTAAAGTAGATAGTGTAGGACGTTGGGCAATTGTGGAACGTGTAATTGGCAATGTTGTGACAACGATTTGTACAGTATATGGATCCAATGTGGATGACATTGCAGTTATAGAATATTTAAATGTAGAACTAGCCCTATGGAGTACTCCATTATTTGTACTGGGTGATTTCAATATTCATGGGGAACTGAATACATGGGATCCAAACTTTTCTAGATATTTAGGTAGGAAACCCAAGGTTTTTAAGGCACTACGTCAACTTTTATCCCAACATGGGTTGATTGATGGATGGCCTGTGACCCATTTGAAAGATCCCGGATATACTTTTTTTTCTTCACCACATAAGAAATTTGTCCGAATAGATTATATTTTCATACCTAGATATATGGCACAAGGATCCAATATGTTTGTTAAACCACGCATTACCTCAGATCATGCTCAAATTGTTATGGAGTTACCTATATCTAATACACATAGAACACAAAGACCCTTCACTTTTAATAAGAAATTGTTATTAGATGAAACATATGTGAATCAAATTATGGATTGGGCCCTGCAATTTCTTGATCATAACAGAGCCTCTACATCTTATGCAATGGTATGGGATTGCTTTAAGGCAGGGCTACGCGGTGAAACGTCTAGTTATAGCTGGGGTATACAAAAGAAAAGGAAAAATATAATGATAGAATTAATACGAGATTTAGCTAATGCAGAGTTTGATTTAATCCGCGATATTAGATTACAACGTAATAGTGAAACATCACAAAATGAAGTCGCGAAACATAAAGCGAAGATAAACGGGATTTGGAGTCAGGACATAGCATTACAATATAAGGTGTTTCGCGTAGAGAGATATGAATATGGGGAAAATGTAGGCAGATGTTTAGCACAGAGAATGCGCGGGAGACAGAATATGCAGCGCATAAATTCTATAGAAAATAATCAGGGAATTCGTGTAGAATCACCAGAGGGGATACTACAAGTGTTTTATGAATACTATACAAATCTTTATACCCAAGAAGATTCCTCTCCTTATTCACTTAATCAATACATAGATAATTTGGAATTGCCCCATCTAAACTCAGCACAGCAGGAACAATTAGAGCTTCCTATCACAATTGAAGAACTCGAGATCTCATTGAAAGAATTAGCCCTTGGGAAGGCCTCTGGTCCTGATAAACTTCCATTAGAAATTTACAAAATC
The DNA here is from genome assembly GCF_964261635.1 of Lissotriton helveticus. Taxonomy (NCBI): domain Eukaryota; kingdom Metazoa; phylum Chordata; class Amphibia; order Caudata; family Salamandridae; genus Lissotriton; species Lissotriton helveticus. The sequence continues at coordinate 350,696,592 of NC_136069.1, read as the reverse complement.
CTATTCCCTATAATAAAAACAGACATGCTTGCAACGTTTTTAGAAGCTCAAAAGGGCCATCCCCCACCATCATGGGAAGATGCTAGCATAGTTATATTTCATAAAAAAGATAAACCTCTGCATCTACCTGGGTCGTACCGCCCCATCTCCCTTATAAATGCGGACGCAAAACTATATTCTAAAATCTTTGCTAATCGATTGAGCCAAATTGTTCCAACCTTAGTTTCTCAACAACAACACGGCTTTCTTCCAGAACGCGGCACTATTAATCATATACACCGGGTTATTGCAACACTAGACTATGCTACTGCACAACATAAAGACGTCGGATTGGTGCTTTTAGATGCTGAACAAGCATTTGACCGCGTTTCATGGGCATTTTTGTGGGCAGTTATGGGGAAAATGGGATTTGGTTCACGACTTATATCTTCGCTACAAATTATGTATAGGCACCCGAGGGCCAAGATTTGTATATCTGGACAAGAATCTACGGCGGTTAATATCACGCGGGGTACACGACAGGGTTGTCCCTGTTCACCATTATTATTTGCTATTTATATAGAACCCTTGTTAAAGGCATTAATGTCATCTCAACAAATTCAATCTATGGCTCTACCAGGAGGCGATATAAAGGTGTTAGCTTATGCTGACGATATTGCAGTGGTAACTTCTGATCCGGAATCTGCACTAATTGAAATAGAAAATCTTACAGGCTTGTTCGGCAATGTGTCCGGATACAAACTTAATAGCCAAAAAACTCAGGTTATATGCTCACCAGGCCTATGTACTAATGATAGCAGGGTTACTATAGAGGCCAAATATTTAGGTATTAAAATTAGACTCATGCCTCAACAGTTAGTCTCGTCAAACTGGGCTGATATATTAGTGTCAGTAAAAAATCAACTTGATAAAATAGAATGTCTGCACTTATCGTTAGTAGGGAGACGCAATGTCTTAAAAATGACTATTCTTCCGAAAGTTTTATATTATTTCCGAGCAATACCACTGGAAATACCCACATTAGAATTGAAAAAATTGCAATCTATAACTGATCGATTTCTATGGAGTGGGAAAGCAACACGGAGAGCATCCAAATTTATGACTTTACCAATCTTAAGGGGGGGCTGGGGAGTCCCGAACTTTGCATTCTACTATTTGGCATGCCTTATACAAAATCTTAAATATTTCTCAATTGGCGGAACTCCACCCTCATGTGAAAGCCCTGATATTTTCTCTCTTTTATTAGGTCCACAATCTCGTCAAATGTTACTTCGTTTTACAGAACCTAGCTATTACAAAAGAACGAGATTCAAACTTATATTGTCCGCTTTCAAAGGATGGCGTTCTATTCGGAAGCTCATCTCATTGGGTCGTATTAATTTTTACACTCCGTGCAATTCTATAGAACTCCTTCCGGCAATCTTCAGGGATCGTACTATGGGCATTTGGCGTGAGAAGGGTATAATAGTTATATTCGACATAGTTAAAAATGGCATCATTGCCTCATTTCAGGAGTTAAGAGACCAATTCAGTCTTTCGAAATATGACTTCTTTAAGTACTTGCAAATAAGGAATTTTTTCTATTCACACCCATATATTGTACCATTATGTTCCAACGAATTTATGGAAATATTAAAAAAACCAACACGCATAGGGACTATTTACAATTATCTGTTAAACCTACATCAGGATGATATGGACCAACAGGCATCAAAATGGTGTACGAGACTAGGCACATCAGCAGCACCATTTCAAGAATCAATAGTCATGGCTGATAAAATTATTCTTTCTGCCAATTTATATTCTCAACATTACAAAACTTTATTTAATCTTTATCACACACCACTTAAAATGTTAAAATGGAGTAACGCATATAACGGGAAATGTTATAGGTGTCAATGTGATTTGGCAGATATTATACATATATTTTCAGACTGCCTTATATTAAAACCATTTTTTGTATCCATAGAACTCTTTTTAGCACATATTACAAAATGCGATGTAAAAATCTCCAGAGAGATGATTATTTTTGGTTTATCGAATGATAATGAATTGTTTCTAGGTTATCAAGAGAATAGATATATTATATTCATGGCCATGGCTGTAGCTCGCCTTTGTATATCATCAATGTGGTTAAAACCTGAGGCACCTACATGTGAAATGTGGTGAGCAGAATTTTATAATATCTTTAATTTGGAGTTTAACCTTTATCGCGTCAAATCAATTAGGAAAAAGAGAAGAGGGTACAAAATTTGGCAGACTTTGATAGATTATTTGGATCATTAGCTATTATTATTTATGTCATTTAAGAATATGAAGATGTTGCCTAGATTGTACATATCTGATGTTAAGACCACTTCTTGATTTTCTATCTCTATGCATGTTGAATATTTGTTTTTTTTGTATACATGACTTTGAACTGAATCAATAAAAAAAAATAAAAAAAGAAATTCACTGAAAAAACCATAGGTTATAGACCATATATAGTTAGGAATTAGCATTTACAAAACCTTATTTTACTCACACAAAACCATTGAAATTCACATATATAGTTAGTTGCACTAACTATATATCGCGCACCCGCAATCCTGATCATGTCACATATTACATCATTCATGACATGGTCAGTGACATCACTGATGACATCTCAAATGACAGCACTGATGACAACATCCAGTGACTGTATGTTTCTGTAAAGTTAAAATATGTCTTACATATTGAAGAATGAGTGGATGTATAAGTGTCTGGATGAAGGATTTAGTAGGTGCATGACTGTCTGTATGAGTGAGTGATTAAATGTGTCTCACTGAGTGCATGGGTTAGTGACTAAACTGTCTTAATTTGTGCATCATTATGTCTGTTGTTCTGTAAACTGCTGCATGTGTTGATCAGTAGCTATATGAGTAACTATATGGGTTATTGATTGGTTGCCCAAGTATTTTTATGGGAGACTGAGTGAGTGTGTGGGTGGCTGGGAGGTGTATGACTCTGTGCATAGATGGGTGAGCAGTTGATTCACTAGATGCATGGGTTCAAAAGTGCATGTGGAAACAGCTGTATGGGCGGTTGACTGTGTGCATGAGTGTATTGGTGAGTGAATGGATATCTCAGTGCTACATGTCAAAGTAAGTACATATGTAAAACACAGTACATGTGAGAGTTGACATATATAAATAACTGTGCATAAGAGCCAGTGAATGTGTGAGTGGCTGTATGGATCATTGTGAACTTGTATCAGGGATTGTATAAGAGAGTAAATATGTGTTAGTATATGTTTGAATAAGTAAAGTGTGTATAACTGTATAGTTGAGGAAATGGAGGTGTGATTGATTCTGTGCATGACTGACTAGGTGTGTGAGTAACTCCATGGATGAGTGACAGTCTGTGAGTGTCTGTTTACACTGAGTGTATCTAAGGTTATATTAGAGTCTGAAGAGGTTCATCGTATTATCACATGAATGATGTCAACAGTGATGTGATCAGTAATGTCAAATGAGATGTCATCAGTGATGTGATCAGTAATGTCAAATGAGATGTCATCAGTGATGTCATCAGTGATGTCATTTGAGATGTCATCAGTGATGTCATCAGTGATGTCATTTGAGATGTCATCAGTGATGTCATCAGTGATGCCATTTGAGATGTCATCAGTGATGTCATCAGTGATGTCACTGACCATGTCATGAATGATGTAATATGTGACATGATCAGCAGTGGATTGCAAGTGCGCGATATATAGTTAGTGCAACTAACTATATATGTGAATTTCAATGGTTTTGTGTGAGTAAAATAAGGTTTTGTAAATGCTAATTCCTAACTATATATGGTCTATAACCTATGTTTTTTTCAGTGAATATATGTATATATATATATATCCTCCACCAGTACCGGTAAAGAGATCCTCGGCTGTCATGGGCGGTCGGAGTCGGGTAACCGGTATCCCATTAATTTCACTCCAACACACCTCCTGATAAGAACGAGGCTCGGACACCCGGGTTGACTTGCAAGTAAAATTCATTGGACAAGTAGAAAAACGACGCGTTTCGCCATTACGGCTTGCTCACGCTCACCAAACATTTCAAATCGCCATCTTTAATACATAGACATATAGAGTCACCATAGTGCAAAAAGTTAATAATGGCGGACATTTTAGCATGGACCCCTGGCAATAGTAATTCTATTCCAACGAAACAATCGCCACATACAACGTGCATATAATTGTATATTCATTTAAAATTATCAATGCGGCTGAGTTGTGGATAGCGAAAATATCAAAACAGTGTAAATCTTGAAAATTCATATTCAATTACAAAACATTGTATTCAAATGCCAATGCAATTCTAGTCAGCCTAAATTGCATGCTGGGTACCTAGTGTGTCATCATAACAGATTAGATGCCATAAACAGGACTCCAAGTTGCCGGTTGTCAGTTCCGTGTCACGTGATATTACACGGTATTGCAAACTAAGCCGTCATTGGTTACATCCCAAGACTCACTGTTATCGGCTAGTTCTTTTGTCTCCAAGGCTAGGTTGCTAGGAGATCATCCAGCATTCGATTACTATTGCCGTGATTATGCCCTAGATAACGGACATCCTTTCCTTCTGTGTCCAAGTGGGCAATAGCCAACCTAATCCTGTTAAGAGTCCAATTTGGCATAATAATCATAAGTCAAATGGTTTAATACGAAACCAAAGGAATCTGGAACTGTAAGTAAGAAGGTTATTGAGAGCAATCTAAATGTGTGTGATATCGAAATGTTACATGCTTTGACTGAAGATCACGAAAATGTCGAGTCCACACCTGATTGGGGGGCTTGGGGCACAGAATTAGAAGAACAGGCGCAACCAACACGCTAAAAAGAGGAGGAACAAACGCCAGCAACACTCCAGTGGGAATGGAAACTAGGGGCATGAAAAACAACAAATATGACTGTGGTAAATCTTTCAAACAACAAAAGAAGAGAGGTCCGGTCACGCACAAAGCTACCAGATATTTGAGCAAAGAGATAAGTGGGTAATTTTAATCACAGTCACTCTATTTGAGTAGGAAAGCCCTCACACACCGACCTGGTCAGTGTCATGCTTCATCATCGGGCCCCACCGAAGAGACCGAGTGTCTCTTCGGTGTGCTGCGACGCCAGAAATACTGCGGAGCTGGTCGTGTGGGGAGGACGTGTTGTGGAAATTGCAAAATTAAAAGTGACTAAGGGTATCGAAAAAACTTTTAATGAGTGATCCCTAAGACACGTGTAAGTGGTATATGTGTCTGAATTTAAGGGCCAAGGTTTTTAGGATTTTGATTAAATTCAGCTAAATACCACAAGTTTTAAAATTAATCAGTCAACATGTTTCTGCCTTATTTGTGGTATATATTCACCATGGCATTCTTCAGGACTATACCCCGGCGGTATGGACACTCTAATAGTCCACCCTGACCTGGGGACGTGTAAGTGAAAAAAGAAAAGTGAAAAAAGTGCTTAAAAATTAGAAGAGCAAATTGCTCATTCCAAAAAAAACCCAAAATTCAGGGGTGTATCAGCACCTGTGGGAGAAAATAACACAGACAAACAGATATGGACATACATACGATTAGTATATGCCAGCGTAGACTTATCATAGTGCTCCTAAGATGGTGGCAAACCTTTGTGTGCACACACAATAACTGATATCTTATGCACCATCCAAGTAGCCCTTAGGGATATTGTACATGCTAAGAGGTGGAGTGCTAAAGGTGATTAAAAACTACTATAGTAGTGATGGGGATAAAAACGCGGTGTGAATTCTCCATGAAGAGGGATCAATTTGACCAAATGGTCGGTGTCCCCTTAGGATGGTAAGTATGGAGAAAATCTCACTTTTAAAACAGGGCGCTACTAGCACCATGGGTCTCGGGAGGAGGATTGGAGCGCGCTTGGCACATCCTAGGAAGAAAGAGGAGTTACATGTCAACAGAACCCAAACCACACACAGGTACTTAGCTTCTGGTCATCGTAAAAGACGTTCCGCCGGTGATCCAGACTCACGCCCTCTGCGCTCACAACCCGCTTGTCAACCTGCAAGATTCCTCTAAACCGGACCCCGACGATGGAGAGCGGGGCCGGTAAATGAGTTTAAGAGCGCTTTGTTTCCGTTTGCGCGCTCGATTCCGGGTTGGGCGTGTCTCGCTCAGATCGAGGCTTGGAGCGCACACGCCTCACTCGGGCGGAGCGCGCCTAGGATCAAGACGAGGTGTGGAATAGAGGACCTATCCCTGCGCAATGGCTAAAGGAGGTTTAGGCACGCTGGTGGTTGTCAGGGCAACCGAGGGTGTTCGTCGTTTTTTAGGGAAAGGTTTTAGGAATCAGATTTTTAAATGGGCGAAATACCTCACTCTAGGGATATATATACTGCTTACATTCAGTTGGTAAGTAATGTCAGAGCAGAAACGAGAGTTCCATCACTCTAGAGATCTAAGCACTGCTCACATTAAGGGTGTAAATCGATAGTGTCAGAGCAGGAGTGCACACACTGTCAGATCAATATAGTTTAATTTGGACATACATGGGACAGTCCTTGGACGTGATTAAAAAATTGCGCATAGTGTAGAAACCACCTGGTATTTGGTATTTAGGTGATATGTTTTATTCAGACCGCTTATGTGTCACGTTATCAGCTCTTATTTCAGATGCGTGAAGTTATAGGGTTCATGATAGGACTGAGTTCCAGGGGATATCGTCGTTAAGGCCATTGATATTTGTCCCCAAGCGGTGTACCCAGCGCTGTTCTTTTTCGAACAGTCTATTTTGTACGTTTCTTGTGCCATCCAGAACTTCAATAACAGTCCACCTCATGTCATTGGTGGTATGATTTTTGTCTAGGAAATGGCGACTCAATTTCGTTGTTATTTTCTTGCACCTTATGTTACTCCGGTGCTCACAGATCCGTTGTTTCACTTTTCTGGTGGTGGTGCTAGTAGCGCCCTGTTTTAAAAGTGAGATTTTCTCCATACTTACCATCCTAAGGGGACACCGACCATTTGGTCAAATTGATCCCTCTTCATGGAGAATTCACACCGCGTTTTTATCCCCATCACTACTATAGTAGTTTTTAATCACCTTTAGCACTCCACCTCTTAGCATGCACAATATCCCTAAGGGCTACTTGGATGGTGCATAAGATATCAGTTATTGTGTGTGCACACAAAGGTTTGCCACCATCTTAGGAGCACTATGATAAGTCTACGCTGGCATATACTAATCGTATGTATGTCCATATCTGTTTGTCTGTGTTATTTTCTCCCACAGGTGCTGATACACCCCTGAATTTTGGTTTTTTTTTGGAATGAGCAATTTGCTCTTCTAATTTTTAAGCACTTTTTTCACTTTTCTTTTTTCACTTACACGTCCCCAGGTCAGGGTGGACTATTAGAGTGTCCATACCGCCGGGGTATAGTCCTGAAGAATGCCATGGTGAATATATACCACAAATAAGGCAGAAACATGATTAATTTTAAAACTTGTGGTATTTAGCTGAATTTAATCAAAATCCTAAAAACCTTGGCCCTTAAATTCAGACACATATACCACTTACACGTGTCTTAGGGATCACTCATTAAAAGTTTTTTCGATACCCTTAGTCACTTTTAATTTTGCAATTTCCACAACACGTCCTCCCCACACGACCAGCTCCGCAGTATTTCTGGCGTCGCAGCACACCGAAGAGACACTCGGTCTCTTCGGTGGGGCCCGATGATGAAGCATGACACTGACCAGGTCGGTGTGTGAGGGCTTTCCTACTCAAATAGAGTGACTGTGATTAAAATTACCCACTTATCTCTTTGCTCAAATATCTGGTAGCTTTGTGCGTGACCGGACCTCTCTTCTTTTGTTGTTTGATACTTAACTGGGGTGTAAGAGAGTGTCTCTGACCTTCCCTACCTCTCTCGTTGTTGATATATGTGGTAAATCTTTCCCAACAAACTCTTTCTTTGAGTGAGATCGAGACTTTGGCGCTAGGTCTTTCATTTTGCCCGTCATCTGATTTTAATTTGACCCAGACAAGGATTGATTTGTTCCTATTTTCTAGGAAATTGAAGTTGAAAAAATGGTTTGATACGAAACCAAAGGAATCTGGAACTGTAAGTAAGAAGGTTATTGAGAGCAATCTAAATGTGTGTGATATATAAATGTTACATGCTTTGACTGAAGATCACGAAAATGTCGAGTCCACACCTGATTGGGGGCTTGGGGCACAGAATTAGGAGTTAATTAAGGCACAAGTTTCAAGCCAAAATCCGTGTTCTTGCAATTGATACAAGAAAATTCGCTATAAAAAAAATAGCGAGTAATAAGAAAAATCTGACGGAAGAACAGATCACCTCCATTGAAAGCTTAAGATCAGATCAGAGAATTGGGATACGACAATCTGACAAAGGCGGGAACGTCGTTATATTGAATAAAGAAAAGTGTCTAGCGGAAGGGTTTAGACAGCTTAACGACCCCACCTGCTATTGCAGGACTAACAATGATGAGATACTTAAGTCTAATACCTTGTTCAGGGAACGTCTTGTGGAATGGAGGGAGAGAGGTTTGTTGGAGTGGGAAGAATACTATTATTTGTATTGTGCCCACCCCAGAGTTCCCATTTTATATCTACTCCCCAAACTCCATAAGGATCAGAGTAACCCGCCTGGACGACCGATAGTGTCCTCTATAGACTCACTTTTGGAGCATACTTCAAAGTACATAGACCACTACCTAAGACCTTATGTAGTGGCACTTCCTTCCTAACTGAAAGATACTACTCATTTCCTAACAGTGATCAATGGAATCCTTTGGGAAAAGAATTTTATACTTGTTTCCTTGGATGTGAGTAGTTTATATACCAGCATACAACACAGCCAGGGTTTAACAGCAGTTCAACACTTTCTGAAAACCAGATCTATCTCCCTGCTCCATCACTCTCAAATGATCATGTCCATGATTGAGTTTTGTCTCGAGAACAATTTTTTTATTTTCGATGGAGTCGTGTACAGGCAGTCACAGGGCACTGCCATGGGAACCTGCTTTGCCCCCAGCTACGCAAATGTATTCATGGGCTGGTGGGAGGAGCAGGTTGTCACTGAGATGGCAGAAATTACTATTGCCAGGGGACCATGCCAAAATGTCCGCCATTATTAACTTTTTGCACTATGGTGACTCTACATGTCTATGTATTTAAGATGGCGATTTGAAATGTTTGGTGAGCGTGAGCAAGCCGTAATGGCAAAACGCGTGGTTTTTCTACTTGCCCAATACATTTTACTTGCAAGTCAACCCGGGTGTCCGAGCCTCGTCCTTATCAGGAGGTGTGTTGGAGTGAATATATATATATATATATATATATATATATATTGAAGCTACCTCGATTTTGCACCTTACTTCACGCACTCAGGGGACGGGTGCTTTCGCGGGCGGTGCCTCCCGCCGTAAATTCAAGCTCAGCCTCGCCTCGTATTTCAAAGAACGAGAAGGCACTCGCAGGAGCGGGTTCAAAGTTTTATTTTCGGAACGCTGTGGGTTCCGAAAATAAAACTTTGAACCCGCTCCTGCGAGTGCTTTCTCTTTCTTTGAAATACGAGGCGAGGCTGAGCTCGAATATATATATATATATATATATATATATATATATATTCACTGAGAAAGCCATAGGTTTCACAGGTGTTATAGTTAGCTGAACATTTCACTCATACAAGACCATTGAAAATTCTCTGTTATAGTTAGTTCTACTAAGTATAACTCGTGCGTGCGCAATCCACTGCTGATGATGTCACATATTACATCATTCATGACATGGTCAGTGACATCCCTGATGACATCACTGATGACATTTCAAATGACACCACTGATGACATCACTGATGACATCATCCAGTGAATGTGGTTTGGTTCGATATTTAAATATGTATCATATATATATATATAGCAATCTGCATTGAAGAATGAGTGGATATATAAATATCTAAATAGAGGATTTGGTGGGGGCGTGGCCAGGCGCCATCGGAAATGGCCGCCTAGAGCATGAGCTCCGCCGGGACCTCTGCTGTCCCCTGAAATCCGGACTCATATCCTCGCTGAGGCGCAGTGTCATCGGTGCCCCAGCTCCCTCAGGCAAGGAGCCACAACTGTGTTTTTGAACGGAGCCCCGGGACCTACGGGACGCACAGCGCCGAGGTCGGAGTTTCTGACGGCTGACCGGAGTTGAGACCTGGAGCCCTGGTGCCGCCTGCCGCCCTAATCGAGGTCGGGGCTCGCGGCCTGCGGCGCGGGCTGGTCCTGTGTGGCGCGAGTTTGGAGGGGCGTGGCCACGCTTGTGGCGCAATACAGAGGCCGCGGTCTGGAGGAGCCCGGAGCGTTGCCGGCCCAGGGCACGTACAGCAGCAGTGAACCCGGTGCCTCGGACAAGGAGCCACGCTCCGGCACAGCCCCGGGGGGGACCACGTGAGTGAAGACTGCCACCCTCTGGGGTTGCCTGGGTGCAGATATAGGATGAGCCAGGCCGCCGCGGGCCAGAGGGGGGGTCGGACATACCTGCCTCATAGACGGCGCCCCGCGCACTCACTCGGCTCACGGCGCTACACCTTGGCGCAGGTAGGGGCCGCAGAGGGCCCTTGAGGGACAGAGGCTACAGCGATCACAGCGGGAGTGGTGCGAAGGGCAGCTCCGCAGTTGTATATGAACAGTCATTGCCTGGTGCAGCGGGACATCCGTGGACAGGCCCGGGCCACTGGGGATACTCCGACAAGGGCTCTCCACGGCGGCGGCTGCTAGCCTCAACACAGTGCCTAACCCTGAACAACGCAGACCTACCTGCTGCAGCTGCTGCGTACCGACGGGATCTCCGTCGGCCTCGTGAACGCCCTGGTCAGACATGCGGCCCAAAGGGGGAACAGTGACCCAGACCAATAAACTGGACAAATACACGGTGCCAACGCCACAACCACAGGTCGGTGGGGCGGCGAAGGGTGGCGAGGCCCAGGCGGAACCCTCCCTAACCTCCATAATGACCGCAATCCAGACCCTCGGCACCAACCTCGAGACGAAGATGGACAAAATTTTGATCGAGGTGAACCTTCTGCGCGCGGACCTGGGAAAAACCATGGACAGATCCAAGACCAACGAGGCAGACATTAAGACGCTACAGGCCTCTGAAAAGCGGCTGGAGAGCAGGGTAAACGAGCTCGTTCACCAACATCGACACATGGCTTTGAAGCTCGAGGACCAGGAAGGGAGGTCCCGGAGGAGCAACATACGCGTGGTAGGTGTGGGGGAGAGTATGGATCTTTTCCTTGAAGACCTAATCCTCCACCACCTGAAGCCTAAGAGACTATCGAAGATCTTCACCATTGAGCGAGCTCACCGCGCCCCAATCCCGAAACCCAAACCGGGGGTCCCACCGAGAACAATAATTGCCAAAGTACTTAACTATCGGGATCGGGATGCAATCCTCCAGGCCGCTAGACAACAAGGTGACCTTCAATATGAAGGGGCTACAGTCCGATTCTTTCCGGACTTCACGCTTCAGGTTCAGCAGGAACGGCGCTCCTTCCAGGGGGTGAAAGCGGCTCTACGTCACCGTGGCCTTAAATACATGATGTTTTTCCCAGCAAAACTGAACATTATCGCGGGAGGCAAATCCCTCTTCTTCACGTCACCAGCAGCAGTGCAGGAATGGCTGGATACGGCGGAGCGGGAGGTGCCGGTGAGACACAATGGCGGCGAGTGGCGGGATCCCGGGGCTCCCTCACCAGGATCAGCCGTGGAGCGCTCGGAAGGGGATGTGCAGAGCCAGCGTTCCTGGCGCTCCAGGTCAAACAGTCCCCGTTGGGACTCAGCTCGAGACAACACAGCGCGTTGAAGATCAGCACACTCGCCTCAGAATCCTTCAAACAGTAACGTATACACGTAAACTTTATGAATCCTTGTGACAATGGGACTGGACAGTACTAGTATTTACCCGGGGGCTCCGAGACTTCTTTCCAGTTATTAAATGCCCAGTGACCTGAGGGACTAGAATTCCAGGGACACGGAGGGTGTGGCGGCCAGGGAACGGGCCGGCCTAGTTTCCCACTTTGAGTTTCCTCGGAGGGGGTCTCACTCTCCGGGCAAGGTTGGGCGACAGGCGCTCTGCTAATTGGGGTGGTGGATAGTTTGAAACCCATGGAGCAGGGAGCAGGGAGGGGGGTATTGTTTTTGCAGGGGACGGGAGGGTTTGGTCGAACAGGTGTGGGGAGGGAGGAGGGGGGCCGTGAGTAATGTGTTTAACATGACCGCCTGTTTTGAACTTGGAGGCTGGGTGGGAACCAGGGCGGGTCGGGGAGTTTGGGGTTTGTTATGGTCGTACAGAGTGTGTGTTCACGTAGTCTCTGGCAGTTCCGAGGTGCTGAGACAAGAAACCTTGCAAAGTAATGGTTATGGCTGAGAGATGGGGAAAAAAGTCTGAAAATCATGAGCTGGAATGTTAATGGGTTGGGGGACAGACTTAAACGCACCATAGTCTTGCAGTTTATTAAAAGGTACCAGCCGGATGTGGTAATGCTACAAGAAACACATCTCATGGAGAATACATGCCAGGCCCTCAATAGATGGGGCTACACTCTCGCAGCGCTCTCCGGCTTCACCTCAGGTTCAAGGGGGGTGGGGATCCTGGTACGCCGCTCACTGCCCCTACATATAGACCGCACTGACTCCGACCCGCAGGGCCGCTTCGCGGCAGTCTCTGGACGATGGGAGGGATACACACTGAATCTGCTTTCAGCCTATGTCCCGCCTGGTCTCCAAACTCAAGCATACACAGACCTGGGCACACTGCTACTTTCCCTCCCTGACGGTCAGTTGGTTTTGAGCGGGGACTTTAATTCAGTAGTGTCAGGAACCCTGGACAGGCGACCCCCTAGAGACCTGCCCCAGGGGCATAAGTGGCTGGCTGACTTCCTTGAGGCCTTCGGACTCACCGATGTTTGGCGTCTTCTTCATCCCACAGATAGCCAATATACCTTCTTCTCCGGGCCACATCATTCCTTCTCACGCCTCGACTACATCCTCACCTTACTGCAGCACGGCACTACAGTGCAGGAGGCAACGCTCCTAACTCGTGGCATATCGGACCACTCACCGATCTCTGCCCACATCACATTTGGAATCAGGCGAGAGGGCTGCATGGCGCCAATAAGCCCCTGGCACCTAAAAAAACGAAGACACACGGAAAACACTTACCACCTCAATTACCCAATACTTTGAACACAATGTTGGATCTGTGGACTCCCCTGTCACTGTATGGGAGGCGTTTAAGACTGTGGTTAGGGGGGAAGCGCTGTCCGCCATCTCCGGAAAACGGAAAGAAAAGCGCTGTCAGGTCATAGCAGTTGAGGCAGAGCTTGCAGAACTTGAGAAGGAGGCGCTTGCAAAAGGAGCCAATACGATACAACATAAATTGCAGATCAAGTTGGCAGAATACAAGGCGCTGGTTTCTCAGGAGGCCCAGGTGGTGGCTAGACATAGGATGGGTAGGCTGTATGCTCAGGGAGACAAAGCCGGGAAACTAATAGCCTGGCTCGATAAAAAGCAGCAGGCCAGAAAGGTGGTGCCGGAAATTCACACGGTATCTGTGGCGGTACTCTCAGAGTCCAGGGACATAGTGGAGGAATTTGCCAAACACTATAAGCAGGTGTATACCCGGGTGTCTGACCGTCCAGAGGAAGACTCCATAGCCCTCCTCGCGGACATACGACTGCCATGTCTCACAGACGTTGATCGTGAAGCCAGTGATAGCCCTCTCACAGAGGCCGAGATACAGCGTGCGATAGTGGAACTCCGTCCAGGGAAAGCGTTGGGTCCCAACGGCCTCCCGATAGAACTATACAAGCTCAAACCTGATACCATTAGTAAATACCTCAAGTCCATGTTCGAAAAGAGCAGGGAGACGGGAATACTGCCGCGTGACCAACGCATAGCTTCTATAGTGGCGATCCCAAAAGAAGGGAAACCCAAAGAGTCCTGCGCCTCCTATAGGCCAATCTCCCTCCTCAACGCGGAGCCCAAAATACTGGCAAAAACACTCGCTAATAGGCTTAAGACGGTGCTGGCTACATTGGTCCACCCTGACCAGTCAGGTTTTATGCCGCACCGCAACAAAGCCCTCAATATTCGACGCCTCAACGGGGTGATAGGTCAGCGACATAGATTGCGGGAGGACGCAGTTGTGGTCTCCCTGGACGCCACCATGGCGTTTGACACCCTAGAATGGCCCTACATGTTCGCTGTCCTACGCAAATTGGGCTTCGGACCTCACTTTATAACTTGGATCCGTCTTCTTTATACCGAACCGCTGGCACAGGTACTGGTGAACAACAGGGTGTCGGAGGTCTTCACTTTGGAGAGAGGGACTAGACAGGGCTGCCCCCTTTCTCTCCTCCTATTTGCCCTTTCCATGGAGCCGCTTGCGGCATGGATCAGACAAGACGTATACCTGAAAGGCATAGCGTGGGCGGAGGGATGGGAAGACAAAATTTCCCTCTACGCAGACGATATCCTTCTGTACCTCTCCAAGCCACGAAGGTCGATACTTGCTGCGCTTAACATCTTCGCAAGCTTTGGCCGTAACTCCGGCTTCCGAGTCAACTGGAGCAAATCGTACCTTTACGTCTTACGTGGGGACCCCCCCAAGCTCCCCGACACGTGCCCCATCACAGTAGCAAAGGACGGATTCCAATACCTGGGAGTATTCGTCTCCACAGATAAGACCTTGTCCTACGAGCGTAATCTTCAACCACCTCTAAGCCGACTTCAAAGCGAGGCCAAGTCCTGGCAGAACCTGCCATTGTTGTTACTGGGCCGGGCAGCCTTATTTAAAATGATGGTGCTGCCACGGTTCCTCTACGCCCTCCAAAATTACCCTGACCTGGTGCCTGATACTTACTTTGCAGCAATTTAGGCGGCTCAACGTGCCCTCCTGTGGGCAGGCGCACCGCGCATTGCACTGTCTAAACTCACACTGGGGTGGTATGACGGTGGCATAGCCCTCCCTGACATCTGTAAATACTACTGGGCAGCCCAACTCGCAGCAATAAATCAAGGGACATATGGGGATGGTAATGATCCGGCCTATGGGATGGACAGATGGCTGCTCCCTGGGGGGAACTATGAGACTGCACTTTACTCCAAGGTGGGCAAACATCAACTCACTGGGCCTACACAACACTCTGTACAGATATGGCACATAGTCCAGAAGAAACTCGGATGGTCTGGGGTCCTCACCATGGCAACACCACTCTGGGCCTCCGAGAAATTAGGCAACCTGGGTCGCACAAAAGGATTCCGGAACTGGGACCTGATTGGAATCTCCCAAATAAAAGACATTTGGGGTCCTACAGGAATACACACATTCGCTCACCTGCAGGCAACGTATGAGCTGGCTCCCACCGAGCACTTCAGATATATGCAGGTGCGGCACTCCCTTCAGGCAAATATTCCACCTAACACGAAGCTGCCGCAAATCTCCCCTCTTGAGGACAGGCTACTGGATGGCCATATGCCGGAACACGCCATATCTCTCACATACAAGAAACTTATCAATAACCCCCCTGACCTGCTCCTTCCCCTGAAAGAGAAATGGATTGCAGATGGGTTGGAAATTGACAAGGAAGAATGGGTGTATGCTCTTGCCTCACCGCGTGAGGTGGCGATAGCAGCCCGAATGCGCCTAATTCAACTGAAAATATTGCATAGAATATATATTTCTTGTACGAGGCTGCAAATGATGGGGAGAGGGGGGGAAGGGCTCTGTAGGAGGGGGTGTGGTGCAACAGGTACCTTTTTCCATATTCTGTGGGGGTGCCCGAAAGTGCAAAAGTACTGGAGGAGGGTGGTGCAATGCATGCAGGAGGTGTGGGAGGTGGAGATCCGCCTAGAGGCCAAGAGATGTCTCCTAAACATATGGGAACCCACGGACCTATCGCCAAAAGGGAAACTTTGGGTAACGCTTGGGCAAACGGTGGCAAAAAGGAACATTGCAAGATTGTGGGGTGACCCTACTCCGCCGAAGCTGAGGGACTGGCAATGTGACATGGACTGGTGTATGTTGCAGGAAAAGACAGTATATGTCACGAGAGGATGTCCTCGTAAGTGGGTGGACATATGGTCCAGTTGGAACGATTACAGGGGTAACATCTGCGAGCCCCCTTATACCACGCAGACTAGCTCGTTGGATATATAATGTTCTTTCATCACTAACTGACTCTTAGCGCTTGAACACGATTAGCTGTCATCTCCACACCGGAGCTGCACTGTACTTGACTGTGTTATAACTTAACGACCATGTTAAAGGGGGATTGATTCTTTGTTTGTTTTATTTAGATACTTCCAAAACTGTTGACTTGATCCTGTGCTATGAAATATGAAAATTAGACCTCCATCATCCTGTCATATAATTCGAGATCTCGGACACGTGCACTTTACAACGTCGCCGTACCCCCGGGTTGACGGCACAGGGGCTGTGTATTTCATGCAACGATATTAACACTGCTTAATTGTTTGGCCGGCCCGATGGGTTGTAGGCGGAAATGATGTATATTGTGAAGTAACTGAATAAAGGTCTTAAAAAAATAATAAATAAATAAATAAATAAGTAGAGGATTTAATAGCAGTGTGATTGACTGTTTAAGTGACTAATTTATAGTGTTGGTTACTAGCTACATGAAAGTATATATTAGATATTGATTAGTTAAGTGAGTATTTGTATGGGACAGTGAATGTGTGTGTGATTGGGTGGGGGTGTGACTGTACAAAGATGTGTGAATAGATGATTCTCTATGTATATGAGGTTAAGAATGCATATGGAATTAGTTGTTTGGGTGAGTGAGTATGTTTATGACTGTGTTGATGAGCAAATATATCTCTTAGTGATACATGTGCAACGAAGTAGAAAAAATAAAAGGCAGTGTATGTGACTTTTATTGTATGTAAAAGATTATACATAAGAGTCAGTGATTGTGCAAATGACTGTATGGATGACTGTATACTTGTAAGAGTGACTTTATGATCTGTACATTCTCCTACCTGATTCTAGCCTTGGTAAGAGAAAGGTTGTGGTGTTTAATTATGCTGATAACCTCCAGTTGATCTTTAACATCGATCCATCAACCTCATCTATCACCACTCATTCTTGGACAGCCTAAGCACTCCCACGTGAAACCACTGCTGAAAAGCCTTCATTGGCTCCCCATTCCTTAACACTGTCTGTTCAAGCTGGGCTGTACCATCCACAAAGCCCTGTCAGGATGTGGTCCTGCTTTTATCGCTTGAAACATTCAGCGGTATCATCCCTCTCGTGATCTACGCTCCTCCAAAAAGAACTTGCTGGTTTCCCACTCTTTTAAACGGAAGAAACACGGTGGCCTCAGATACACAACCCTGGCCCCCCCCCAATTCCGGAATACCCTCCCTCTCTATTTGTGCACGGCGGATTCCTATACTCAATTTAGGAAATTACTTAAAACTTGGCTCTTCTCCCACGCTTACAATTGACACCCACTTACTGTCTGGTACGGCAACCGTTCTGCCCATAGCGCCAAGAAACCGTTTGGTGAACGCGGACTTTAGAAATAAATTTTAACATAACATAACATAAGACACGAAATACGAGTACAAATAAATGAAGTAGTGTTTGTATAAGTGTGTAGCTGAGTAAATGTAAGTGTGATCAATAGTTTACATAAGTGAGTAGGATGACTGTATAAGTGAGTAGGATGTGTGCTGGTGTGTCAATGTTGATATAGGTGTATAACTGTATTTGATAGTGTTCTATTGATTTGTAACATCTTGTATGAGTTGATTTATAGATTAGTGTTTAGGTGTGTGTGTAGACCTAGGAATCTCTGAGTGGGTTTTTAGAAACTTGTATTGGTGTGTAAATGATTTCAAAAATTGTACTTTGTATTTTATATATATATATGATTAAAGGTTATACTACTTTTTGATAAGGTATATCAGATTGTCACGTGGATGATGTTACCAGTGATGTCATCAGTGATGTCATTTGAGATGTCATCAGTGATGTCATCAGTGATGTCACTGACCATGTCATGAATGATGTAATATGTGACATCATCAGCAGTGGATTGTGGGCGCGCAAGTTATAGTTAGTGAACTAACTATAACGGGGTAATTTCAATGGTTTTGTATGAGTGAAATGTCGAGCTAACTATAACACCCCTGAAACCTATGGTTTTTTCAGTGAATTTCTAAGGTTTTTTTAAATGCTAATTCCTAACTATAATGTGTCTGAAACCTATGGTTGTTTCAGTGAATTTCAAAGGTTTTTTAAATGCTAATTTTTAAATATAATAATAGTTATATTTATTTTTTTATACTGATTTTCTATAGTTTTTTAACTGTTAATTTTTACATATTTTATCTTTTAAATTACATGATATATTTTTAATATAAATGGAAAAAAATGTTTTTTAAAATATTGAAACTCAAATATTGGTTTTTTTTTGTTTTATATTTTTATTTTAATATATTTATATTATTTTCTTTATTGCTTTCTTTTCAAATTTTTGGGGGAGTCGCGCCCCCAAAGCGTATCTTTCTCGATCACGGCATGGAACCTAGCCGCGATTTTAGGAATGTTGTGTAGAATCCGCATAGGGTGTGCGATGGGTGCGTATTTTCGTGCACGATTGCTATGTGACCGGTACGCGACTCCAGGTGCATGCATGACACATGTGCATTATTTTACGCAACGCTAGCGCGCTTCCGCGTGACGTCATATACGTGTTTGACGTGGTGGTTGCGCGACTTCTTCAAAATTTGTAAACGTCTAAAATGATATATATTAGGGGTGGGTGGAAATTGCGTAATGGCGTTACGCAAATCTTTGCAAAAACGTCAAAAATCTCCTCAAACACGCGAAAATATCGCGAACACGCGGAAGTGATTGTCCCACCTGTTCACGATATTTTTTGCGCGATCGCGTTGGAAATGTGTCGCCAACGTGCCCATGCGGTCGCTTACATGCGCAACCATCTTGTTTTCACTTGTCCCACTCGCTCTGCTTATTTCCTGTTCCGGGTCGCGCAAAGCATGCTCGCGCATGTTCGCGATAGGTATTTCCTGTTCTGGAACGCTATTACGTGTTCGCAATGCTTTCTGCGTGCTCGGGGGGGAAATATTGCGCGAACTTGCACACGAGGTTGCAATGGGCGCAGCCATCTTGTTTTTCACTCTATTGCTATGGTTCTGGGACCTGCTTTTCAATCCTCTCTCTATTCTTTCAATCCTTTGTTTGTGGAAAAAAATGTTTGATCTTTTTTTATTTATTATCTCTCAGACTATTTTCCTGATTCTATACTTTTTGTTTTTGTCTACTTTTTGTGTGTTTTTTAACTACTTTTTCACTCTTTTTCTATTACCTGCTGTTTTCATTTCTTTTACTTACTTTTTTTATTTTTACCTTTTCTTTCCCGCCCCGGCCTACCCCAGAACCATGTCAAAGGGCCACAGGGCTCCACGTAGCCAGAGCCGCGACCACCTTCCTTGCGGAAGGCGGCACCCACAAGGGGTGCGGGCACGGGCCTTATTTGGGGAGGTGGAGTTGGCCACACTAATTTTCTTTGTGCAGTGCCACCTCCCCTTAACTCTGGCAGCAGGCGGCAAGCCTGGGTCCGGGTACCGGCTCGGGGAGCGTCGGCAGCGGTGGGGAAAGGTGCTCTGGGCAGTGTTTTGCTGCTCTGGTGTCCGGCGCACACAGAACCAGCTGACGCACCGGTGGTCCGATAGCCTGGACCGGGAGCCTGGCCTGCTGGACCTGCTAGGAGTGGAGGTCCCGGGTCTTGGTGAGTAACTATTTAATTATTACTACTTTGTGTCGGTTTTTCTGCTCTGTGTTATATATTGCAAATATCTTTTTTTCCAACCAGCTAGAATGCTGCTGCTTACATTACAGGTAATTACCGTTTAAAAGTCTTCTGTGATTGTTATGACACAGGTGCTCTGCGCTACTAATCTTATTTGTTTGCAACTTTCCGTTTGCGCTCGCTTAGGATGATTATGTAAGAGTTTATTTTAGAGAACTTAAGTTAGGTAATGCTAGAGTGACTATAGTCCTTCCTTTGTCCCGTCACTAAGAGATAGGGGTGGATTTATACTTAGGTTTAGTTACTTATCAGTATGAGTTTGTAATTTTTTAGGGGTATGCGTGATGCCCCCTCTGTTACGTTACATGCTGCTAGTGCTTACCCCAGTCCTTAGTAGAACCTTTTGTAGTTTGTTCAGTGAGTGGTAATAGGCTTAGCACTAGCAGAACATCAGCATCAACCAACCAACAATTTGGTGTATGCAAAAATGTAGTCGTGTGTCCTCCATGTATGCATTTGTGAGGACTAAAAGAAGTGGAAATGCATACTTAATGTACAATTGGCACGCCTCGAATAGGTGTGCTAGGTCAGGTGGTACGTACTACTTAGGCTTAGTTAGTATTCTGGGATCAGAATGGAACACTGGATTAGTGTTGATAAATAATAACTAGTCGATCCGCGAATCCCCCGATACTACTTGTCAACCGGATGAGATAGGTCAATTTTATTGCAATTGTTGTTTCCATTAATTTTTTTTGACCGTCCTTTAAAAATTTGTTATTTGTTTCACACCAATCATCAATATTTGTCTCTTTCTTATACCTTTCATGATCAGCACCTAGGGGCAAGAAGACAGGGTCTGAGTCGGCGGGAACACTTGTACAACAGGGACAGGAGGACCAGTACCAGGGCTCTTCTGCAGGCCCCAGTAAGTCTTTCTGTTTTTAATATTAATAATTCCTATTCCCTAACTTTTACTGCACCATATTTTTTCTGAACTATTGTTTCCATTTCCTAATGCTATTTTTTACCAACATTTACCCTTCGATCTAGACAATCTGTTTCTAAATTCTTGTTATCCCTGCATCTAACTGCCTCTGCTATGATAACTCTCTGTACTACCACTATTAATCTGTCTGTAGCTAAGCTTGCCCAGTTGGCCACTCTTTATTTAAAAGGTTTTTAAAAAAACTCAGATTCACCAGTAGCTCTAGCCATTGAGTCCCGTCCTTTGGGTTGTTCCCTTGTACTACTTCTAGTCTTATTAATCTTGAGGCTTTGTTAATCTTGAGGCTTTTTGACAATTCCCATCAACAAAATGCCCAACCAGATTTTACTATTTTTATAGGATAGGACATACTACTACTGTTGTAGGGATTTTGCACATACAGAACTTTGCACAAGAAAATAGGATGTTGGTAATGGGAGGTTGGACCTTCCTCATACCTCAATCAGAACCCACGACAATCCCCTGCCCGACCAGTTATAGTAGTGTCTCATTAGCTCTCCAAACCCCCCCCAACATACACAACAATGAGTAGACAACCCAGAACATAACACTCCCGACCTCTCAGTCGTGGAAGCAATGCACATGCACACCCTACCTTTCGCTCGCTCACTCGTTTAAGTCCACATCAAATACCACCTAGTCTATGTAAGTTCAAAAGTTTTATTTTCAATTGACAAGCTCTGTACGTTGTTCTATAATGCAACACCAACAGCAAAATTCATAACATTAAAACAATAAACATTGTTACACTTAGTTATACTTACAACAACTACCAGTCTATAGAACAAAGATAAAAAATGGGAAATCATGATAACTGAACAGTGGTGGAAGCACCACCATCCCCTTGGTAGGAATATAATTTATATAAAATTATAAATGAAGATCTCTGAGCGAATTCTGGGAACCCCTCACCTTAGAAGAACCTAGTACTGGTTACATCATAAGCTCTGAAAGGCTCTGGTACGTAGAAGGGAATCTTCCGTCTGATATGAGAAACATGGTGCATGTTAATATATTGCAAGCATTTCTCAGTCGTGCCAAAAAGTGTAGCATTTTTATGGATGAGCAATATGGACTAGCCCCAGAACTCCATAAAAAAGTGGCTTGTTTTGGTTGACCTTGTACGCAGTGCTTAGACAGTAGCAGTATGAGGTAGTGTGGGCTCAAAGGCATCTTATACACCAAGCTGCGAGGTAACATGTGCAAAAATAAAAGACACAAAGGCAAAACGGTTGCATGGCTTGGGCTAACGAAGCAAAGACTAGAATGACCCTAGGGACTTTTATAACTACTAGTATCTACTCTACTACTACCTGATTTGTACTAGTGATGCATGTTGTATATGTATGTACTAATATTAACTAATTTTTCAATCTTGCTACTGAAAAATTGGGGGAGGTGTATATGACACCTAAAAAACGTGTAATGTTTTTTCTAGGCGCACTACCCACCACCAGTGCCGGGGCCAGCGGTGAAGGCGATGCAGCTGGAGAGGTTGCGGCAGTTGCAGGAGGAGCTGCAGGGGGTGACCCAGCAGCAGTGGCATGCGGTGGTAAGTTAGATTCCTAATCCTTACTTATTCACAATACACTCACTGCAAGGGTGTACTGTAACTTAGGCTGTCCGGTTTTAGGTTTAAACCTATAATAACTGATAAAACCCCACTGAAAGGGAAATAGCTCTCACCTGTGAAAACATATCAACATTGAAAAAACACCTGCATAACCACAAACTAAATGCCATTCAAAGAAAGGAAAAGGAGAGTGAAAGAGCCATTTTGCTTCTTCCTGAAAGGGCCAATACAATGTAACTTTGATATACCAGCTAGCAGCAAGAAAGACTGGGCCAACATTATTCTGCTTGAGTTTTGTTGTTTAGGGATGTCACTAAAGTACTGTTTCTTTTTCATTTAGCTTTTTTCAGTTTTGTGGTCTTTGGCCTAAAGATGCAGGGTTTAGAAGCTTGTTTTAGGTCTTGTTTAATTTTTTTATAAACTGTAGAGAATCAGGAAATAACAAAATCATGTTTGATATTTTGGCTGAGTTTGATTCTTTCATTGATCGGTAAAATGGCTGGTTTCAGAAGAATCTTTCTAAATATGTGCCATCAAATTTACCCACAGATAATAGGTACAACCCCTTGATATATCAGCCCATAGTTTCTAGTGAGTCAGTATTGAAGGTGGGTGAATTGCCAACATCTCAGGCTTTTAACATTCAATGCAAGGTAAAGTGACAAGTATATGTGAAAAGAGTACTATCACCAAGCATCTGGGATACTGGTAAAAACATGACAGGATGGAACATGGAAAACAGTGTCACTTGGAATGCTGCTGCAAAAAGGTTCTTTCCAAGTTCAACAAAGATTGGAGTGATATTGTTAGTATTAGCAAGGATTCAGCAACGTATATGAAAAAGTTGTGTGACAACCTGTCAAAATCGATACCTGAGCTGAAGTGCTTCCCTGTAAGAGATCCTTGCCACTTGTTAGATCGTATGCTGAAAGGATCTTTACAATCTACAGAGTTAATGAAGAATGCTATTGACTATTTTCTCTGTAGTTTCAAAAGTGCTGCTTCATTTTTGACCGCTTTAATAACTCTGAGGGTATAAGCGCCCAGTTCAACGCAAATGTTGCTGAACCTGCCCAGAGAATCACAATCTTCAAGTGCAACAGTAGTGGCATGGAAAGCTATGTCAGTGGTCAGAGTTAGCAAATTGTGTACTGGCTGTTTTGTTGTTGCTCGTCTCAAGTGTCAATGTTGAGAGGGCCTTTTACCAGAAAAAAGTTTACATGGGAAGGAAAAAGCGAGCGCACATGACCAAATACTCACAGAAGAAGTATCGTATGGTTGACTACAATAGGTTTGATTTGCAAAAATGTATTTGGACCTCATATAAACTGTATGTATACTACCATGCATTATCAGTATAGAAAGCAAGCAATAATAAAAGCAAAACGTTCCATAAACACTGGAAAAACACTGTTTCTGTTGTTTTTTAATGGCGTGAAAATGTATAAACAACTGATAACCACTGTTATTTTAAGGTATTGAAATCACTTGAAAACACTGAAAAAACCCTACCAGAATTTACCAAAAATAGAAACTGAAAACAGGAAAGCCTATGTATACTGTACTGTTGAGACTTACTAAGTAAGAAGTTGTTGTGAACGGTTGAAGAGTGAAGACACCCTTTAATTGGCATTAGTAAAGGCATTGGCGGCGGGAGTGTTGAGTAACCAATGGCCTCCTCTATTTGATTTCAACTCCGCTGTGAAAGTTTTATGGAGAAGACTAAAAGTCAGATCAGATGACCTTGATGGATGGGTTTGAACAAAAAGGGAAAGAAGGGTGGAAGGAAGAAGGACGTGCAAGATTTAATATTTATGACTGACAGAGAAGGATACGTGGGATGCATGCATGCATAGGTGGCTGATAGGAATCAGATGCATGGTTGGTTGAATGCTTAAAAAACTCCCACAAATGTTAAAGCCCTAGGAAGTGGGAGGATAGACACATACCACAAATGTTATGCTACCATGGCACTATGTGTATAATTAATTTGTCTTACTGCTTTGCTAAAAGTATATTTTACATTAGCCTTGTTTTTTCTTTTTGAAATATAGCTACTCTTTCAATGGGGAAACCTGATAGGAAGGAGTTGGCCGTCAAGGCCAGGCGCCGGAACCTGGAGGCCATACAGCGTGAATACCGTCAGCTGGTGGTTCTGGAAGAGTAGGAGGAGGAGGCGGCAGCAGCTGCAGCTTCCTCCAATGCCCCGAGCCCCAGCCACCGCCCTCCAGTTGTACGGCGCCACCGTCTGGCAGCCGCCTGCCGCCGCCCCTCCTTTAGCATCACTGGTGCCCCCCCCCCACTGTGGCTGCAACTGCCACGCTTTGAAGCGCTGTGTCGCACACCTTGAGGAGCAAGTACGAGTCCTCCAGAGTCGAGCCTGCCGAGCCTAAAGACCCCGCCCCTTTTTTATTTATTCTTTTGGTGGGTGGGAATCGGGCATTGGGGATTCGCGTTTTGGACAATTGGACAATGAAGTACAGTACAGAACTTACTGCGAAACAATAATATGCTAAAATAGTTTACCACAAAACATAATGGTGGTGGGGATAGCCTAGTATACAGAGTTACAAACTATAGTTGTGTCGAGTAACTTGACTAGGCCTAGAGTACACTGGACACAAGCGTAACCGTTAGTGCTGTGTTGGAGGATGATAACAAATCCAATCAATGCCAGTAATTAATGCTGATGTATAGGTTCCTTTGGTAAAAAAAATCACCTCACAAATATACTGCTCATGGGTGGGAAAGCAGAAGATGATCCTCGCCCTGCCTCTAAATTGAAGTACTGTTTCTTTTGCCACATCCGCCACAGCAAGCATGAGATAAATTCTTGGTGTACATTTAATTTAGTCACACCTCAATAAGTCACACAGCCCAGGGGAATAGGGTTAGGGTTTGTTGAATGGATGGGAAGGAGGGTTTTCGGGAAAGGTTTGACACTGAAAAACAGTACGCATGGACAAACAACAAACGACAATCTTTGTAGACTACCATATCCATATCAATATGTTAAGGGAGAAAAAGGAAATGCATGCATGATAATGATTGATAAGGACACCCGGATTACAAGCAGTTTGTGTTCAGTTGTTCCGGACTTACTTTTACAGATAGCAAAGAACATTTTAAAATATCTGTAGGGATGAATTATAAACAGAGAGCAAACCTAATGATAATAATAACACACTGTTGTAAAGATTGTAGACAAAATAATTAATCAAATTATTTAAAAGATGATGAAAGTTGATACTGTTACTGTGTTATCCTGGTCAAAAATGTGGATTTGCATCTTGGCATTCCTCTTGGTCCTCTCGTCCATCAATCTTGGGTGTCGCCACTGCCTGCCTGGCAGATGTAGATTTATTGGTAAGGTAAGTGTGCATTGTTTTCCCAAGTATAGCACAGGGTAAGGCCTTGCCTATAATTGTAGATGGAAAAACAAAAGGGATATTGAGAAACCAAGTCGAAAAAAATGCACAAGTTATGGTGTAGTGCAACAAGAACACTTTCCGAGAAAAGCATGTATGCATCATCTCTACTCTAGTCTTTTTCGAGCATTGACCTACTACAACAACAACAGGGCAGAGCAGTCCCACAGTGATGGCACCCTTTGCACATCCTCCATTTAGTGTACATTTTTTGAAAGAGTTGGACAAAGCACATATCCAGCAACATAGCATTTTTCAATTTAAGTGACTGAATCAATGCACCGCAGTCACATCACCGCTACACTCGACTCCACTGCTACACAGACATTTAGGTAGGCTGTGGTTGTTGTTGACTTGTTTACCTTTTATGCCACTCATGAAACTTCCTGACTTATTCCATTAATCATCTCCGATACTTGTACTGAGTGACTGTGAAGATCGGCCTGCAGTAGAAGTACAATTTTGGTGTTAAACAACAAGAGTGGAAATATTATTGACTTGAGTCACTCTTAATGTGTAGAGTAATACTAGTACACTATGATTTCACTTCATGCACAACAAACAACAAAAACACCAATCACTCAGAGTCGGTGTCTAATGCATGCCATGCATTTTCATTTACTGTTCCTTCTCATCTTAAGTTAAGGGGTCATCTCTCTCGCCATCATCATCATGGTGCTGTTGTCCTACTCAGTGTGCAGTGTACAGATTGAGTCCCCTTCCTATATTCAAAGGCAATGTATCGGGCTGCAGTAGAAGTACACACTTCTTATTAAAAATAGTTGCAAGAAGGGAAAAATTGCCTCGAGTTACTTTTAGTGTGTAGATTATTACATGTAGTACACAATGAAATAACTTCATGCACAACAAACAACAACAAAATCACTCAGTCTGCGTCCAATGCATAGCATCATTCATTACCTGTTCCATCTTCAGTTAATGGGCAGTCTCTTTCGGATCAGAAAGGAGGATAGCTATAGTAGTCATCATCATGTTTCACTTCCTTTGGAGGGACTAGGAAAGATTTGATTTTTTCTTCTATTTTGCATCTTTCAATCATCATCTGTCTTGAGGGCAATGTCTTTAGGGAGATTCAGGAGGATGGAGGAGCAGGATTCGGAGCAGTGTACTGTGAAATGCAGACAGCTGAAACTCGTATATTGAAATAAAAAGAGTAGAAGACAGTGGTGATGAATTTGTTGTGATTCAAAATGTTTAACCAGAAAGACAGACACACAAATAAAGAAAAATAAGGGAGGAAGACAGTAAGTGCAAGCCTACTTGTCAGGGAAGTATAGCTCGTCCTCAAACACTGGGGGTTCAACCAGAAGTAGGTAATCATCATCTAACACACTACTTCTGTCACCTGAGTCGCTATCCTCATCTTTCTCCCTTGATTCATGTATTGTGTAATTCGGTGGTATAAAGTGCTGATTCCTTTTGATAATTGTTAACCCCTCCACGTTTTTGGGCAAGAGACTGGTCCTTCTCACTGTTACAATGGAACCAGCAGCACTGAAAACACGTTCAGAAGACACCCTTGCAACGGAAGAGCAAGCCAGATAGCTTATCACCAGCCTGCTGAGCAGTGGCCATTTGGCCCTTTTCCCATACCAATACCGCAATGGGTTTTGATCAATGTACACCTCTATTGGGTCGTCCAGATAGGCCTGGACCATCCGCTCAATGTTCAGGGGTGCTAAACTTTTTTCAGGCTCTTTTCTCTTTGCATTAGCACTGGACTTACCAATACCTAAATGTAAATACCAATGGTTTAACAATTTGACTGGGCCTAATGATCCAGGTATTGCTGTTGTCAATAGTGATGGTGAGTGTTCTGAGCCAAACGCTCTGCCCTCAACCTCCGAAGTTGAACTTGATGCCGGATGCCCTGCTGCAGTACTTGTTGTGGGTTGCAGGCTTTTAATTAGCAGCCGTTCATTTTCCAACGTACTCACTGACTCAGCTACCCAAGTTTTGTAGCGGGCAACATCCATCTCTGAAAAAGGAATTAATGTCTTCCGTGCCAATTTTGCCCGTGGATACAGAATTGTGGCACAAATGTAATGTTCTTGTGACAAAGTCTTATTTTGCACCCTTGTATTGTCAGCTAAGCGACGAGCTAAGCTCTCCACCAACTCATATGCTTCTTTTTTTTCCTCTACACCTTTGTATGATTCAGACACCTCTGCCAGCTGATGCTCTAGCATTTGCAATAATGGAATAGCTAGGCCCATACTACAGTCCTCCTTGCTGACTTCACGTGTGAAAACCTCAAAAGGAAGAAGCATCTCAGTCAGGCAATTAACTAGGCACCATTGGTCCATCCGAAGGGTCATGCCTTTCACAGTACCATCCCCTCTTCGCATGACATATTCAATGAGTGGCCTGTACTGCTCAAACAGACGGTGAAGCATGTAATAAGTTGAGTTCCAACGTGTTGCCACCTCCTGGATGAGTGCTTTGACTGGCATTCTATAGTCACATTGAATGATCCTGAGCTGCTTCCAAGCTTTAAAAGAATGGCTGAAATGAGTGCATATTCTTTGGCAGGTGGTCAGTAAATTGCTGACTATGGCTTCTTTTTTCAGAAAGTCTTGAACTATAATGTTAATGCAGTCCTCCAAACAGGGAACCCTGAAATAGGAACCAAGCTCCATGGCCTTGAGTACATTACTGCCATTATCTGTGGAAACAAAACCAATATTAAGCCTTCTTGGGCGCAGCCATTCAAAATCCTTGCTGCAAAACTCTTCCAATATGTTTACAGCAGTATGAGATTTCTCCATGGCGAACATGGCTACAGTTGCATGTTTCCGAGTAGCTTTAAAAATCTCAGCTGTGTCAACGGCACCTACTTCAGATAGCTTATCTCTAACCCCCACAAAAGAGACCTAGTGTGCAGTGATGCACATGTAATCAGTGGGTTGGCAACTGGTCCACATGTCTGTTGTCAGGGGGATATTGTGAAGAGCACTTTGCTGAAAAGCTTATCCAACCAATTCCAGCACATCATGATGTACTGCCGGAACAGCAATTTTGCGAAATAGGACTGCTGGGAACCTTCTATTTAGGGCAGATGGCTGACACAAATTCAAGGAAACCCACCCCTTCCACAAATGAAAAAGGGAGAAGGTCCAGCGCTAACATTTTAGCCAGCTTCGCATTGTACAACTGTTCAGTTGGGTGGTTGCGTTGGTACTGCCCCTCCAACCTAAGCATGCTCTCAATGGTAGGCTGGATTACTTTCCTTTGTGGTGCTGTTGTTTTCTTTAACCCACTTAGGCTCAACAATGGACTTTGTTTCATTGCAGTACTCGGTCGCCTTGGTGTCTCATACTGAGGATGTGGGTGGGACCAGTACACTACTGAGGACAAGGCTAGAAATGCCTCCCTCTTGTTCACCTTCCACCGCGATAATATCGTCCCCTGATTCTTCATGCCCAGCATCAATTGGTTGGGTTTTACTTTGTTCTAAGCAAAGTACGTGAGCCTCCCACACGATAGTATGGTGTATTTTGAGATGACATGTCGACAAATTGAGCATATAGCAACGTTCTCCTCCATACTGCTAACCGAAAAGAAGTCCTAAACTGAGGAGAACTTTCTGGCGCTGCTGAATGTGCCACTTTCAATACCAGATGAACTGGAGGGTGTGCTTGGAATGTGACTCTGTCCAGCTAAACTGTGACTACCACTACCTACTGAGATGGTGGTTGAGCTGGATGTAGGTCCCTGCCAGGCCTTTGTATGTATGGAAGCTGGAGGTTGTGGTGGTGTAACCTGTGTTGGTGGTATCCGTGCTACACCCCGCTCAGCAGCCTTTTTGAATAGGGTAATAATGTTGGTCTCCATCCCCTTTGGGGCGGGAGTGATTTTCATGATGACTGGCTCGTCATCATCATCCCCCTTTTGTACATCTACCTCCAGAACTCTAAGCCTTTCTGGAACCTTCCTTTTCACTAACCTTGTCTTGTGGCGTACATCACTCTCAGACTGAGCTGGTGGCTTCCAAGTGGCATCACGATAATTAGAAGCGGGGCTTGAAGAAGAAGATGATGGACTAACCCTCCTTTTCCTTGCTGGGGGTCAGGAAGACAATGGATCTTCTGAAACAGTGGTTTTCTCCACTTTGTCTGCAGGAAGCTCGATTTCCTGAAATGCCCCTACTTCAGGAGCAACAACTACTATTGTTGGCTGTTGTTGTGGCTGCTGCTGTTCTTGCGGCTGCTGCTTATCTTGCATCTGCTGCTGCACACTTATTTGCTGAGTTTTCGCCTGCATTGATTGTGTACTACTTTGCGATAATGACATTTCAACATCGCTCCGCGTTAGTAGACTGGTTACCTCTGCGACACTCATGGGCTTGGGCCTAGGTTGGTGGGGTTGGCCAGCTGGTACGGAAGTGCTGCTCCCAGCTTGGTTCCCGGACAACGCTGATGCAGGCGTAATATTTTTGGTCCCCAAAAACACAGTGGTCGGCACATCAGCCGTGGTTAGTGCCACTTACTTTTTCTGTTCCTTCTTCTCACTGGCAACTGTCTTGGTACTGGATGACCTGTTTGTTACCGTTCTTTGGGCCATCTTCTTCAGATGTCAGGCAGGACGCAGGTGCACAAGTTGCAGAGATGTCTGTGGTCACACGTGGACGTGATGTGGTGCGCAGCAGCACTTCTGTCTGGCAGTACAAAGCGTGATGATGATGACACCACCTCCTCTGTCTTTTTGTGCACCTAAAAGCAAATAAGCCAAGAGAAGACCATCAGTGAAATGTTGCATTTGTTGTTGTGGTTCAATTACTACTAGTACATACTAACAAATAAAAGATATAGTCTAGCCATTTGTGATACTTTGTCAACAAGGGCTATGGTATACTTCTGTGTACACACTACACTCTCAGGAAGGATAGGAAAGAGAATAAGAACAACAACCATAATACAAATATAATGGAAGTGGGGTGGACCCTGTTTGGCATTTAATCATTTGACCATCACACCATTCAGGGAGCTGCTGCTGGCAAAGGGTATGGATGGATGGAAGCAGTAAGCCAATAGGAAAACCATGCAGGCCTATATGGCAAAAGCAGCACATTAATAACTGCCACCCAAAAAGGTCACCAACCACATGGACACTCACAAATCACAAGCAACAAGCAGGAGGACTGGGAAACACAATGAACTAAAAAAAGTCTTAAGCTAGGCAAAGGATGCATGCTAAACCACACTGCTTTGCCTTTTTAATGCAATAAAATGCAAAAATGAAAATAGACAGGCCAAAACAAGGTCTGCAGGGTACATGCACACCAACACACCAGACACACACAACAA
This sequence comes from Lissotriton helveticus, assembly GCF_964261635.1. Lineage (NCBI taxonomy): Eukaryota > Metazoa > Chordata > Amphibia > Caudata > Salamandridae > Lissotriton > Lissotriton helveticus. The sequence continues at coordinate 350,665,381 of NC_136069.1, read as the reverse complement.
AGGCATTTCTTTAAGACACCCAAAAACAGAAATACCCCCCAAAAAACACTCTTTCCAACTCAATTCAATGCCATCCATGCCCTAAATGATCCTTGAAATACATTAAAGACAGAAGACACACCAAAGGAACTGTTGCTTCATCATGCACCCACCCATGACTAGCTCTGGGCCTACTGACTACTACCCACAACAGTAAAAAAAAAAAAGAATGATAAGCACAAAAATTGTAGTTGCAGCAACTGCAATGCCCCCAATCAAACAGACACAACACCAACTTACTTGTAAAATATCAAATCCAAAAGTCCTCAAATCCAATGATAATGATGCAGCAGACACAAAGAGTGATCCTTCCAGCTCAAAATCCAAAGGCAGAACCAACAGGAGATGGACAAAGCACTGGGAGGAGCCTGCTGGACAGGAATTTGGAGATTCTGTGGCACTTCCTCCCTCTCCCCCCATTTTAAAAAAGGACAGCCAAATGTCAATCTGAGGAGTTTTTTCATCCAAATCATCATTTACAGAAGGTTTTATGCTGCTAGAGATAATATTCTTCTCCAGAATGAAAATTTTACGTGTTTGAGTTTGCGAGCTTCACCACACTTTCGCCGGAAGTCGATGGCTCGTCCAAAATGACGTGTTCGCGCTCTCACGCTCTCTGTCGCTTTGGATATTGACGTGTTCACGACCTCACATTCTCAGTCGCGTTGGAGAATGACGTGTTCGAGATCTCATACTCTCGCGGTGTCTGATGGCGAAATGAATGACGTGGTCGCGAGATAGCGCGACCAGCTATCAACATCTCGTGGAGCACGCGAATGGATCCGAAAACTCGTAGGCGAATGCGGGGATCCCGGTAAGTCAATCGCGCATGCGAGAACATATTTTCAAAGCGCGATCATGAAAAAATCTCCGCTACGCCGCGGATCGCGGAAATGTTGCAATTTTTGCGCTCTCCCCGGAACGCAAAAATGTCAAAATATCCCAATTCCCACGAGCGGAACGAAATTTGACGCCCACCCCTAATATATATATATGTATGTAATATACATATTAGGGCAAGACATTATCTAAGCTAATCATAAAAATAATATACTTTTACTTTCAATAAACTTATATTACTTTTAAATGCAATTTCGCGAAGTCGCGTTGGGTGCATGCTGCCTGTGCGCAGGGTGCTCGGACCCCATGTTACCTGAAAAAAATAGATTTAATTGGTTCATAACATTTCCTATTGTAACTATTGAAGGACCCCACCCATTTCAATCATTCTTCTTAGACCTTCTTTGGAGGAACATCTCTCACCTGAGAAGAACTTTTTTTGGCTTATTTCCTTTGTGCTACTTACTGAATTCTGCACACAATGGCTTCAGGACAGCAGCCAACAACGGATTCTGAGCATTCTTCGAATGAAGAATTTCTTCCTGAACCTGCATGCCCTCATAGAGCTACTTCAGTGGTTTGGAAATTTCTTTCCATCCCAGAAGGCCTAAAAAAGGTAAATGCCACAAAAGTGACCTGTAGAATTTGCGAAAGGGTTCTTTCAAGAGGCAATCCCAACAAGAAATATTCCTGTGGTACAGCAAGTATGTACAAGCACCTCAAGACTCTGCAGCCCGTCAACCTGGCTCGGGAGGAGTGCAGAAGACTTCAAGATAACCCCCACCTGCAGTGGCTAGTACTTCTGCTACATCTTCATCGCCAGCACATCCGGACACGCGTCCAGAATTTGGTCAACTAAAGATCCACTGTATCAAGTGCAACAAACTACTCTGCTATGGAGAGCAGTCCGTGGATATAGTCTGCACAGCACAGAGAAATCATCGCTCTTCGACCTTTGTTTTTTTTTCCCTCAAGTTGACTGTTTTGTTCGTCCTGTTCTATTTTTTTCTTTTGAAAAAAGAGCTATATCTGTATGATAGTGTGTGAAAGTTTGGTTGAATGTATGTGTAGTGCTTAATTGAGTGAAAGAATGCATGAGTAGTGTATGGTGAATGTCAGTGGCGGCTGGTGACATTTGAAAGTGTTGAGGCGTAACATTATTGTCGTACTGTACTGAGGCGAGCCAGCCTGACCAACCTACAGGGGGTAAATTCTGAAAAAAGAGCGGACAAACGGTGCACTTCCAAGCAAATTCAAGGAAGCAGGGAGGCCAACAAAGCAATTAGTGTAGGTTACAATAAACACAGATGCGTCACTGCACCTCCTGTTCCCTCATCCCACACACCCTTGGTCCTGTACCTTCACCCAGCTCCACAGAGACCCATGCCCAGACAGTGCTGTGTCCAAAGTGCCCCCATCCTGCCCAGCACCAAACTCAACTGTCCCACCCAACTCAAAGGAAAACCAGAGACTCAACCCTGGCAGCTTCCCACGACACGCGCACACACTCTACAAAGGAAATAAACACCAAAGCACAAAGTTATCCTTTATGCAATCTGTCCCTCTACCACAAACATCTGATAGAGATCGTAGGGCACCCGACCAACAATTTCACCATATACGTTTTCGGGCCCATAAATTTCAATTTACCACATACATTAATCAGATGACCTTACGATTTCTACTACCAGTAACCCTGATTCCTTCCTACTGTATTCTAGTGTACCCGACTTACCATCCACCGTTACGGGTATCTATGACCACGATAGATCAGGGAGCTAGCTGTGAAAGAAAGGCAGGCAAAATACAAACCCAACTTTATATTCATAAAATGACCACGGACAACTGAGAAGTTTTAAAAGTTTATCTAAGATTTCGTTTCGGGAAACATTAGCTTTTACAGTCAAAAGGCAAAATAATAATCAGGATAACGAGAAACACATAACCGTGAAGAAAATAAATCAAAGCAACCATTTATGAACTCTAACAATGCGATGAGAACAGGGAAAATACACTAAGCAGGTTTAAAATGGAACTCAATAATGGACGTCTATAAATGGGCAAACTTATGCACGTACTAGAATTACACTATTGGGACGTACTTCATGAGAATGAATAGAAATGAGGAGTCCTATATTTCTAATAGGAAGGTAAAAAGCGGAACACGCTATAAATCTATCGATGGTACTTCTATCAGTTTGCAAAGGGAAGTTATAAAACACATCGAAAATTCATAAACAAATATAGAGAGAGAATATGCTCTAAAAGGTAGGGAAACATAGGAACACGCTATGAAAATAAATGCATTGACTTTTCAATTAGAAGTTTGCGGAAAGCATGGAAATTTTACGTATGCAAAGATATGTCTTTATTGAAGCAAAGACAGAAAAATAGAAGGTGCAGTAGCAGTATAGAGTTTCTCAGCAATATATTTACCTAGAATGGTGTGAAAACCAACCCTGGCCACGGATCAGTCAAGGACAGGAAATACCCCAAGGAAGGACAGTCATCAATGAGACAGCAGGTGCAGAACGGACACCCCAGGACAGGACAGGAAAAAACAGATTAGGATCAGGACAGGACCACCAGGATACGACCAGCACCCGAAGTTTGGAAGCAACGCCTGCGCTCCACCCTCTCTGCAGCTATCAGTCAGGACCCCGATTGGGTTAGCGAACTTCCCAGCAAAGTGCTCCGCCAGCACTTAAGGTTTAGTAAACCTTTCAGTCTATGGTCAAATTCGGACAGAGTGCTCCGCAGCGCTCTGTAAATTCAGTCACCTATTGAGTGCGTTGGGTCAGTGACAGGTCAGCTATTCAGACAAGTCGGACAAATTCTCTAGCTGAACCTAGGCTAGATATACTGTTTTCGGGTCAGTGTACCACCCCCTAATGTTGCAAAGTGTCAGAATCCCCAATTTCGATTGGTCCCCACGTAGGATAGGTTAACACACCAATCAGAACAAACTTCTACAAACTCGGTTTTGCATTTTAAGGAACCGCCTAGTGAATTTGGGGTTCCCATGAGAGAATACACAGAATACAATAGGAAAAATTTTCATTGTAACAATTTCAGTACAGTCGACTCCATCTTGCTGGGTCAGAGGTTGCTTTCACAGGAGCATCTTGACTGTGGCTGCCAGCTGGCTGAGTTCCACTGCTCAAGGCTACCTTCTCCCTGGCTGCGTGGCATGCGCAGAAGGGACCTTCAATATGGTTCTCGTCTCATTCAGAACCCCTCATATCGCGGTACATGAAAAGTAAGCGAAAACAAATTAAAACATAGAAATAAATGAATGTACTATATACCATGAGTAGCCACTTTATACTTCTTACTATAAAAATATACTATGCGATTATGAATTAGTGCAACAGACAATAACACGAGAGCATCTGCGCAAGCTTCACCATGTGAGTATTCGGACAGCCATATTAGAGGCAAATACGCATGCGCACATTTTCCCACCGGAACTGCAACTACGTCACGTCACGTGAGTGTGACTAACGCATGCGCAGTAGAAAATTCCCAAGCGACGGCCATTTTAAGTACAAGGGTTATTTGTATTAGAAAAACACATAGGCAAGCGTCACTAATATACACGCACATCCAAAATAAAGGAAATTAGTAAGACATACAATTGGATTACAGAGTTATACATAATTCGAGGTTCATGACTCAAGCAAGTTGCGTATATATGCGAAATCTTGCTCTATCAATCCCCTCTTTGATGATATTTACTATCATCACAAACATATGGAACCAGATGCCAACTTCTCTCACACTTTGTGCATCTCAATCTCTTCCAACAGACGATTCAATTTCTCTTTCACATCTTTGTTAGGGTGAGAATTTTTCACCTTTTTGTAAATTTGATTATTCATTTCTTCCAATTCATGCTCATCCACACTCCGTTTCACGCCTCTTCGATTTACAGTGTATTTCTTTGTGTGTTTGCGACATTTGCAACAGACAAATATGAGGAAAATGATGAAACCTATCACTCCAATTGGCATCAGTACCTTAAACAATAAACCTTTACCTAAATTAGCAAACCAATGACCTACATTGGAGAGACCATCGACAAGTCTCTTCCAGGCACTGTCAACCTCCAGTGGTTTGAGTTCCTTTTCCAAATTAGTAATGTTTTTCACATATCTTTTGATCTGTACACTTTTATCCGGTATGTAAGTGCAACAATGTTGCGCTTTCAGCATCCGGCAGACTCCGCCCTCTTTTGCTAATAAGGTGTCAAGCGCAAGTCTGTTCTGCAAAACCATTGATCTGATCGCAACCATTTCGGTATTGACCAATAGAAATCCATTAGCTGTGTCAGTAGACAGCACATCCACTAAAAATACTACCCATTATTTCACCTACGCTTTCTCTTTTACTACGCACTAAGCCATTAGTGTCTTCATTGCTTCCAGCAATTTCATTCACATGGTATATTTTCGGGAAGACAATGCCAAAGTAGCAGCTTCCATACCAGTGATCCGGCAATTTGAAATAAGCCTTGTTTCCACATATATAATAAATTCCGGGAAACACAGGTTCTGACCCATTTTTGAAACCCCAACCTCCAATTACCTTGTAATTATGTTCATATTGACTGGAACCAATAAAAATGTTATTATAATAACTAGTCTTCTCGCGATGAAGACAGAGTTTCCCTTTTCTTTCGAAATCCAGCAACAAAGCAGGACCAGCCCCACCATTTGAGGTGCTTTCCATGTTTTCCGCCCATTCGGGAGTTTTCTGTCTTTTGTCATTTGCCTTTCTTTGGAAACTCTCCCTTCTTTTCTCTGCCATGTTTAAAAACATTTTTCTTGCTCATGTAATGAACAGGTCAAGTTATCTCTGTGTGCTTCATTTAAGTCTATGGTACCTATAGTCAGAAAATATTCTCCCATATAACGTGTAACGCCACTTTTGGTATGTACAGGATTCAGATTTCCACGTATAGGAAGTTCAGAAAATATCACGTCTGAGTTAGAGTAATAGTACTGTAACGGTCCTCTTTTGTAAAATAAGCTTGTCAAAATACTACAGGAAATTCCATAAGTCAGGGGCAGGTGATGATAAGTCACACCTTCAGCTACAGAAGTAGGTAGCTTCATGCAGACATAGCAGTCTTCTATTTCCATAGTTTCTACATAATGTACTAACAGGTTTGCGAAAACATTTAAATGAGTCTGGTTCTTAATTCCATGGTAATGTAGTCCTTCCTCATCTGATGCTTCTAAGTCTCGTTTTGTTTGTCTGAGTGCCTTTTCACGTCTTTCTACACTTCGTGTTGTCAGTTCTTCAATACCAGTAGTCACAGTCTGTGTAGGGTCAATATTAGTATTTTTGCTTACCATATAAGGAATGAAAACTGTTAATCCTATCCAAACTATTAACACTATAGCTACACTACATATACATAATTTGCAGCATGTTTTGCAACAACTGCGTCTAGGCCTTCCATTCACCCCTGAATCAGACATTTTGCTCAGAAGAAGTTTTCAACCCCCCTTTGTAACTTTACACAGGTAGCTTACACTGGGCAACTTCAAGTGAGTTCGTCTTCTTCGGCAGACAGATCAGCAATCTGTTCTTCGTCACTTTCGTCAGAGATATCAAGATCCTCAAATTCCTCCAAAACTAAGTATGTCCATTCAGAATCTTGGTATTTTTCGTTCAGTCTTTTTATTCGATCACTCCTTCTTTTGGAGCTTTCTCCAGCTTGTTCTGCAATTCGTGGACTTTTCCTTCTTTCTGCAAGTTTTTCTTCTACTGTTTTTATTCTCAGTCTCAGTCTTTTAATGTATCTTGGCTCAATATGCTTCTTTTTCTTGAGTCTTGTAGCTGGCACTGTGATTTGGCTTTCTTCTAATGCTCTTTTATTTTCGTTTGTTTGTGGCACTTCTGCTTCTGTTTCTTCCCTTCCTGTCTGACTAGTTCCAGGTCTTGTATCTATTTCTTCTGCCTGGAATCATTTTGTCCACCACAAGCGTGGAAGGGTATACTCAGATGTGAGTCCCTTGCTCATTGCACCATCAGGATTCAAGCAAGCCGGGCCGACGACGCCTGAAATGGCAGAAACCGGTCCCCGGAAGCTTGTTTCCTTCCCAGTATAAGAATTGGCTTGGTAGTTTGGTTTGCCCTGTTCCCATCATGCACTGGGACAGGAACAGACTAATTTGCATATAGCCAAGTTCTGAGCTGGGATGGTGCAGTGAGCTAAAAAACGGTGATGGATCAAGCCCTGATCTTTGGACTGGGTAAGAGTGGTCTGCTTAATTCAGGCACTCTGTTCATCACCACCCCCTTTTCTGAATCATTTTGTCCACCATAAGCGTGGAAGGGTATACTCAGATGTGAGTCCCTTGCTCATTGCACCATCAGGATTCAAGCAAGCCGGGCCGACGACGCCTGAAATGGCAGAAACCGGTCCCCGGAAGCTTGTTTCCTTCCCAGTATAAGAATTGGCTTGGTAGTTTGGTTTGCCCTGTTCCCATCATGCACTGGGACAGGAACAGACTAATTTGCATATAGCCAAGTTCTGAGCTGGGATGGTGCAGTGAGCTAAAAAACGGTGATGGATCAAGCCCTGATCTTTGGACTGGGTAAGAGTGGTCTGTTTAATTCAGGCACTCTGTTCATCACCACCCCCTTTTCTGAATCATTTTGTCCACCATAAGCGTGGAAGGGTATACTCAGATGTGAGTCCCTTGCTCATTGCACCATCAGGATTCAAGCAAGCCGGGCCGACGACGCCTGAAATGGCAGAAACCGGTCCCCGGAAGCTTGTTTCCTTCCCAGTATAAGAATTGGCTTGGTAGTTTGGTTTGCCCTGTTCCCATCATGCACTGGGACAGGAACAGACTAATTTGCATATAGCCAAGTTCTGAGCTGGGATGGTGCAGTGAGCTAAAAAACGGTGATGGATCAAGCCCTGATCTTTGGACTGGGTAAGAGTGGTCTGCTTAATTCAGGCACTCTGTTCATCACCACCCCCTTTTCTGTATCATTTTGTCCACCATAAGCGTGGAAGGGTATACTCAGATGTGAGTCCCTTGCTCATTGCACCATCAGGATTCAAGCAAGCCGGGCCGACGACGCCTGAAATGGCAGAAACCGGTCCCCGGAAGCTTGTTTCCTTCCCAGTATAAGAATTGGCTTGGTAGTTTGGTTTGCCCTGTTCCCATCATGCACTGGGACAGGAACAGACTAATTTGCATATAGCCAAGTTCTGAGCTGGGATGGTGCAGTGAGCTAAAAAACGGTGATGGATCAAGCCCTGATCTTTGGACTGGGTAAGAGTGGTCTGCTTAATTCAGGCACTCTGTTCATCACCACCCCCTTTTCTGAATCATTTTGTCCACCATAAGCGTGGAAGGGTATACTCAGATGTGAGTCCCTTGCTCATTGCACCATCAGGATTCAAGCAAGCCGGGCCGACGACGCCTGAAATGGCAGAAACCGGTCCCCGGAAGCTTGTTTCCTTCCCAGTATAAGAATTGGCTTGGTAGTTTGGTTTGCCCTGTTCCCATCATGCACTGGGACAGGAACAGACTAATTTGCATATAGCCAAGTTCTGAGCTGGGATGGTGCAGTGAGCTAAAAAACGGTGATGGATCAAGCCCTGATCTTTGGACTGGGTAAGAGTGGTCTGCTTAATTCAGGCACTCTGTTCATCACCACCCCCTTTTCTGAATCATTTTGTCCACCATAAGCGTGGAAGGGTATACTCAGATGTGAGTCCCTTGCTCATTGCACCATCAGGATTCAAGCAAGCCGGGCCGACGACGCCTGAAATGGCAGAAACCGGTCCCCGGAAGCTTGTTTCCTTCCCAGTATAAGAATTGGCTTGGTAGTTTGGTTTGCCCTGTTCCCATCATGCACTGGGACAGGAACAGACTAATTTGCATATAGCCAAGTTCTGAGCTGGGATGGTGCAGTGAGCTAAAAAACGGTGATGGATCAAGCCCTGATCTTTGGACTGGGTAAGAGTGGTCTGCTTAATTCAGGCACTTTGTTCATCACCACCCCCTTTTCTGAATCATTTTGTCCACCATAAGCGTGGAAGGGTATACTCAGATGTGAGTCCCTTGCTCATTGCACCATCAGGATTCAAGCAAGCCGGGCCGACGACGCCTGAAATGGCAGAAACCGGTCCCCGGAAGCTTGTTTCCTTCCCAGTATAAGAATTGGCTTGGTAGTTTGGTTTGCCCTGTTCCCATCATGCACTGGGACAGGAACAGACTAATTTGCATATAGCCAAGTTCTGAGCTGGGATGGTGCAGTGAGCTAAAAAACGGTGATGGATCAAGCCCTGATCTTTGGACTGGGTAAGAGTGGTCTGCTTAATTCAGGCACTCTGTTCATCACCACCCCCTTTTCTGAATCATTTTGTCCACCATAAGCGTGGAAGGGTATACTCAGATGTGAGTCCCTTGCTCATTGCACCATCAGGATTCAAGCAAGCCGGGCCGACGACGCCTGAAATGGCAGAAACCGGTCCCCGGAAGCTTGTTTCCTTCCCAGTATAAGAATTGGCTTGGTAGTTTGGTTTGCCCTGTTCCCATCATGCACTGGGACAGGAACAGACTAATTTGCATATAGCCAAGTTCTGAGCTGGGATGGTGCAGTGAGCTAAAAAACGGTGATGGATCAAGCCCTGATCTTTGGACTGGGTAAGAGTGGTCTGCTTAATTCAGGCACTCTGTTCATCACCACCCCCTTTTCTGAATCATTTTGTCCACCATAAGCGTGGAAGGGTATACTCAGATGTGAGTCCCTTGCTCATTGCACCATCAGGATTCAAGCAAGCCGGGCCGACGACGCCTGAAATGGCAGAAACCGGTCCCCGGAAGCTTGTTTCCTTCCCAGTATAAGAATTGGCTTGGTAGTTTGGTTTGCCCTGTTCCCATCATGCACTGGGACAGGAACAGACTAATTTGCATATAGCCAAGTTCTGAGCTGGGATGGTGCAGTGAGCTAAAAAACGGTGATGGATCAAGCCCTGATCTTTGGACTGGGTAAGAGTGGTCTGCTTAATTCAGGCACTCTGTTCATCACCACCCCCTTTTCTGAATCATTTTGTCCACCATAAGCGTGGAAGGGTATACTCAGATGTGAGTCCCTTGCTCATTGCACCATCAGGATTCAAGCAAGCCGGGCCGACGACGCCTGAAATGGCAGAAACCGGTCCCCGGAAGCTTGTTTCCTTCCCAGTATAAGAATTGGCTTGGTAGTTTGGTTTGCCCTGTTCCCATCATGCACTGGGACAGGAACACACTAATTTGCATATAGCCAAGTTCTGAGCTGGGATGGTGCAGTGAGCTAAAAAACGGTGATGGATCAAGCCCTGATCTTTGGACTGGGTAAGAGTGGTCTGCTTAATTCAGGCACTCTGTTCATCACCACCCCCTTTTCTGAATCATTTTGTCCACCATAAGCGTGGAAGGGTATACTCAGATGTGAGTCCCTTGCTCATTGCACCATCAGGATTCAAGCAAGCCGGGCCGACGACGCCTGAAATGGCAGAAACCGGTCCCCGGAAGCTTGTTTCCTTCCCAGTATAAGAATTGGCTTGGTAGTTTGGTTTGCCCTGTTCCCATCATGCACTGGGACAGGAACAGACTAATTTGCATATAGCCAAGTTCTGAGCTGGGATGGTGCAGTGAGCTAAAAAACGGTGATGGATCAAGCCCTGATCTTTGGACTGGGTAAGAGTGGTCTGCTTAATTCAGGCACTCTGTTCATCACCACCCCCTTTTCTGAATCATGGTTACTAAGCTGGCCTTGTTCAGGGATATTCTGGGTTTGACTTTCGAGTGTCTCTGTTTCCGTGTCCTGAACATGTTCTTCTAGTTCTATCTGATCCTGTTCAAGCACTTCGATCTCCTGATTTTCTTCTGCTCAAACCTTTTCACTAGTTCTAGTCTGACCCCTTTCAATTTCAGGAGTTAGTGGAGGTGTGTCAATCACCTGTTCTGTCCCTGTCTGACCTTCCTCTTCTTCCTCAGATTTGACGTGAATCTCAATAATCTGAGGCTCTTCGCCAGTGCCTATCTCTTCCTCTCTATTCCACTCTCTATCTTCGTAGGTTCTCTCTCTTGTTCTGATTGGGTCTTCGGTCAGGTCGATTAGGGGTATCCAATCCTCTTGACTGGTGCTCGGTTGTTCGTCATCAGCTACTTCAGGACCAACGTCAGCAGACCCCTCAGCTGGAAAACCTTCAGCGTCAGTCTTCTTGTCTGGAATCACCTTCTGGGTATGACTGGCATGGATCCACTTTGGAACACCAGCACACTTCACCGCTGTCGTGGTCACCAGTATTATTTGGCGTTTTTCTCCCCACCTCGGTGCAAGGCAACTCGAACGAGTATGTTTCTTGATTCTAACCCAGTCGCCAGGAACCAATTTGTGGACTGGAGTTGTTGGATTGGCGACGGCGTCTTCCCCAATCTGGCGAGAGATAGAACGCACTTGGTCACCTAGTTGCTTGCAGTACTCAAGTACCAAATCATCAGAAATGTTTAACAATTTGTATCCTGGTACCCATGCTTGTCTCATCACTCTTCCCATCAGGATTTCATGAGGGCTCAGGCCTGTTTTTCGGTCTGGAATACTTCTGAGCCCCATCAGAACAAGAGGTAAAGCATTTATCCAGTTCATGCCAGTAGAATCACACATCTTTGCTAATCTCGATTTTATAGTGCCATTTATTTGCTCTACTACTCCAGAAGCCTCTGGACGATATGCACAGTGCAGCTTTTGGGTGATCTTGAATGCTTTACAGAGCTGATCGATTACCTCATTCTGAAAATGTTTTCACCTATCTGATTCAATAGTGACTGGAACCCCGAACCTAGGTATCAATTCTCGTAGTAACAATTTGGCTACGGTTATGGCGTCATTCTGTTTGGCAGGGTAGGCTTCCACCCATTTTGAAAACAGGCAGACAATGACAAGGACATATCTTTTTCCCTCACAACGAGGCATGGGGATGAAGTCAATCTGTATTCTCACAAAGGGACCCCCTGATTTCCCAATTTTCCCCAGTTCAACTACTGTTCTTTTGCCAGCCTTGAACTGTTGACAAGTCAAGCACCTCTGGCAGAGTGATTCTGCTACCTTCCTGAACTTCGGATTGTACCATGTTTGTTGGAAAACCAGAACCATGGCGTCCCTACCAGTGTGTGAATCTCCATGTATTAGTCTGGCCATAGAAGCAAGCAGATGTCTAGGCAACACAGGCATACCATTTGGGCCCACAATTACACCATCCTCACTTCTTGGTCGACAACCAAGTTTCCTCCACTTTTCTTTCTCTTCCAATGGCACAGCATGCTGCCAATCTCTCACCTCTTCCCAAGTAGGCACCTCTTCAAACACCATAAGTTGGCAGCTGTTTCCAAGTCCCCCCAGTTTAACATTTACAGACATGCGATTTTTGGCACAATGTCTGGCCACCTCATCAGCAAAATTATTTCCCAAAGATACATGGTCAAGGCCCTTTTTATGAGCAGCACATTTGACCACTGCCAATTCTTTTGGTAATTGGATTGCCTCCAGTAAATCTTGTACAACCTTCCCATTTCTGATGGGAGTACCTGAAGAAGTCAGAAACTCCCTCTGTAGCCACAATTGGCCAAAGTCATGCACAACCCCATAACAGTACTGACTGTCAGTATATACTGTTATTCTTTTGTTTTTCCCAATTTTGCAGGCTCTTACCAATGCAATCAATTCGGCTACTTGTGCAGACTTCACTCCATATAAACAGGATGCCTCTTTAATGCTGTCTAAAGTGACTACAGCATAAGCAGCACTTAGGCCTACTAGTTCGTGTCTCATACATGAGCCATCCACAAACAGCTCCTCATCATTAACAGGCAAAGGCATTTCTTTAATGTCTGGGCGTGGTTTAGTACTGAATTCTGTCAGGTCAATGCAGTCATACTCGTTTTCTCCCTCGGCTTCTACAATCATAGAGTCAGGGAGTAGGGTGGCTGGATTCAGGATATTACACCGAGTAATGACTATATTTGCAGCACCCACGAGAATCCTCTCGTATTTAGTCAGCCGACTAGGGGTGAGATACTGAGTTTTAGTTCGGGTTAATAAAATCACAACTGCATGAGGAACATACACAGTGACAGGATGTCCCATTACAATAGATTCACTCTGCTCTAAACTTGTGCAAGTTGCAGCTACTGCTTTCAGACATCCAGGTAATCCAGCAGCCACTGGATCCAAAGTGGCAGAAAAATATGCCACCGGGCGTCTAGTCAACCCATGCTCCTGAGTTAAGACTGACAATGCACAATTGTCACGTGTGTCACAGAACAGAGCAAACTCCTTAGAATAGTCAGGCATCCCTAAAGCAGGGGCTGTACACAGGCAATCTCGTAATTTAGTGAATGCTGTTAAGCTTTCATCATCCCATTCCACTGGGTCTTTTGCTCCTTTCTTTGTCATTTTTATCAAAGGCTTTGCCAGGACTGCGAATCCCACAATCCATTGCCTGCAATAACCTACCACTCCAAGGAACATTCTGACCTCTTTCTGAGTACGGGGTAACTGCATCTTTTGAATTATTCTGACTCTCTCTGAGGTGACTTTTCTGATGCCTTTTCGATCTGGTGCCCCAGATATTTCACTGATTTTGAACAGAACTGCAATTTTTCAGGGGCCACTTTATGTCCCTTTTCACCTAGGTGATTCAAGCAATGGTGTCAATTACACAGTCTCTATGACTTTTAGACGCCACCAAGAGATCGTCAATATATTGCACCAAAATAGACTTTCCAGGTAAGACTAAAGATTCAAGGCACTTTTTCAGGATCAGATTAAAGATAGAGGGGCTTTCTGTGTACCCCTGGGGGACACGATTCCAAACATACACGTGACTGTCGAAAGCAAATGAGAAAAGAAATTTGCTGTCTGGATGCAATGGGATCGAAAAGAACGCGTGACATAGGTCTATCACAGTAAACCACTCAGCATTCCAGGGAATCTGATACAGGATCACTGCGGGGTTCGGGACAATGGGACAGCAAGGAACCACAATTTTGTTTACCTTTCTCAGGTCCTGTACTACTCTGTACTTGCCACTAGGTTTCTTGATTCCAATTATGGGTGAGTTACACGGACTACTCATCACTTCTTGTATGATGTTTGCTTCAAGCAATTTTTGTATTTCAATGGCAACTCCTGCTCTCACTTCGGCACTCATTTTGTATGGCTTGGTATTGGGGTAAACTGCATTTTCTTTCTTGGCTATTTGTATGGGGTCTACATTGGCCATTAATCCTACATCCTTTCCAGTAAAGTCCCATACTTCTGGTTTCACTGTCTTTTGGAGTTCTTCGGGTAAGTCTTGTATAGTCATTCGTTTAATTTCTGAGTCAGGTCTGATTAACATTAATTTATATATGCCATCCTCGTCTGGGGTTTGAATTTCGACGCCTTTTGGTTTGCAAAAGATGGTGCAGTTCATTTTTCACAACAAATCACGTCCCAGTAAGTTTACTGGACTGGTATCACACACTACAAATCTATGCATTTCTTTGAAGTTCCCTATTGTGATCTCCATGGGCTCGGTAACGGGGGTACTAATCAATTGATTAGAGACACCCACTACTTGGATTGCTTCTCCCGAGAGGGGTAGGTTTGGAACGTCTGCTGTTCTCACAGTAGAACAGGTAGCACCAGTGTCCAACTGAAAGGTGACATCATTTCCGTCAACCTTTCCTTCAATGTATGGCCCTGACTGGTCTACCGGCAAGGAGGCGCCAAGTACACACTCCTCGTCCTCCCCTCTCAGGCCCCGTCAGTATTGATCGTCACAGAGAAAAGTATCATTCAACAGATACTGCGAAGTTGCTGCATTTCTATTCTCATTGCCTCCCCAGATCTCTATGTCATCACTCTGTGGCGACTTTCCCTTATAATTTGGTTTTGGCGCTCGGGGCAATTGACTTGCCTTTGCCTGATGCTGGGTCTTTCCTGATTTTTCATTCGGCATCTGTGGAGTTAAATCAGGGGTTTGGGTATTATCATTCTGTAAATATGGGCACTCGTCTCTCCAGTGCCCGATTTCTCCGCCCTGGTGGCAGGGAAATTTCTTTTTAGCTTCTTCTCTGCTCATTTTTACTTTGGGCTTCCCTCCACCCCCAGAGCCTTGATTTTGGGTATTCTTATTCATTTTATTTAATTGTTTTTCCTGTTGCTCAGCTAATTTTACTTGTGCCCACATGACCTTCTCCTTCAAAGCCTTACGCTTTTCTGCCATCTCATCCTCACAGTACTTTGCGTACCGTAGGACCTCATCCATTTTCTTAGACTGCCAACAAATTTTATCATCTTTTATCCACTGACAAATTTCGGGTCTTAAACCGTTTACAAACCTGTAAATGAAGTGGGTCATGTCCTTCATCTCGATGTTATCTATACCACTGTACGTTTTAAACACCTGTAACAGTCTTTCATAGAAGGAGTGTACAGTCTGATCCCTTTCCTGCGTAGTTCTATCTATCTTGGTCCAATCAGTTTCCTTCGCAGGCACCTTTTGCTTCAGGTGTAAAATTACCTGATCATATTTTTTCATCACTTCATCAGAAGGAGCACCTGTAACAGGGTCCCTCGGGTATTCCTCACTAGGCCAAGCTATGGCGATTTTACACTCGGTCCATAAATCTACATGGACCACAATGTCAAAGAACCCATCCAAGTCTTTCCACAGGCATTTTTGCACCTTTACAAATCTTTCCACCTGCCTGTACCAGTCCACAGGTTTTTCTCGTAATTTTGGAAAATCATTTGTAAAGGACACAATATCCTGTCTGGACCATGGAACGTGCACGTATTTTCCACCTGGCACTTCACGCATAGGGTATAACTGTTCTGGCTTATCAGCTTCTTTTAGAACGAATTCGGGAGTCGCCTGTTTGGATCTAGCCTCATCTTTCTTTTTGGCCCATCTGGCTTTCCATTTTTCTACATCTCCCCATTTTTGCAACACAGTCAATAATTCCTTGACCTGTGCCTTTTTCCCTGACACATTCAGGCTTTCCAAATCTTTGTCTGAGAAATCTGCTCTGTACGGCTTTTGCAATGGTTTTGATTTTGAAATGTCTATTCCCATACTAGCTGCAGTATCTGTCAGTTTTTCATGGAGTACTCTGGCATTTCGGGTAAGACTCTTGCAGATAAACAGCAGCTCTTCCTCAGAGTAGGTATTTAATCGGTCTAATCCTACATTTCCTGCCATCAGTTCCTCTATTTCTACTCTCAGTTTGAGGAGATCCAAAGGTTTCGACTGAGGAACTTGTTTCTCTAATTCTCGACTCCATCTTTCAATTTCTTCTGGAGTTACTAACGTGACACTTTTGGTACCCGAAGTTGATTCCATTTGAATCTCCCTCGTGTTGAAAGGATTATGTCTTTTCTGCATCCTTTTTCCTGTACCCCTAATGGGCAGATCCATTAGCGAGACATCGGACTCACATTCACTGGTCTGGTCATCCACAATTAAGGGCTCCGGTCTTGGCTGTGCTACAACTGGAGTAATAACTGGAGTCTTCGGACTTCCCTGTCTATCCCCATACAGCGGAACCACTGGTCCAATAGTTACCGGGATTGTCAAGGCTTCAGGACTTGTATTTAACTGGGAAATCTTCTGAATTATCTTGGCTCTCTGTTTAGCTAAAGCCTCTCGTTCCCTGTCCTCCAGCATCCTGTCTAAAGAATTGTCATGTAATATCTGCAGGGTCAAAGTTGGGGCATAACTCGGGGCAGTGGGATGTGTCTCACTCGGTCCTTCCCCATAATTAGGTTTTGGGAACAAGCTTCCTGTGCCTAGGGATCTTGGTTCCTCCTCAGACGGGGGTCTTGAGAACGGAAGCCCTGATGTTGAAGGCCTTGCCTCACCCTCGTAGGGAGGTCTAGAGCAAAAGTCTATCTCTCTCTCAAATATCTTGACTCTCCACAAAATGGGGCTCTTTGACAGTTATCTCTAGCCCCTAGGGGTCCTAAACCCTCATTATACAAAGGTATTTGATAACCCTCTCCTACACTTACTGTTCTGGCCTCTTCCCGGGGAGGAAGTCTTCGAGAATTATCCCCTTCACTAGAGGGTCGGTGTCCTTCATTATAAGGAGGCGGACTTCTATTAAACATGTCATCCAACAGTTCATCATCCGACTCCCCAATGGGCACCCAATGTTTACATTTTTCTGTTTTCTTCTCCCCCCCAGGAGGACCACCCATTGGCATCATTGGAAATAGTCCTTCCACAATCATATTCTGTCTCCACTGTTTCATCTTTTTGTCTCGGGTCTCCTGCTTCAATTTCGGATAAAATTTTGTTAACCCTTTATCCATTCGGGGCTTATCCCTTTCAAAAGCCTCGATTTCCCATTCCTCTAGTGCTTCGTACTGCGTTAATCTAGGTCTGGGATGTAAATCATTCATTCGGGTTCTTAAATTAAATAAAATCCTGCCATTAAATGTACCTTCCAACGGAAAAGCCAAAATTCCGTAATCTTTTGTGTATTCCGCCCAGTTTTCTAACCATACACACGAGTGGTACCCTTTATCAAACATCATGAAAGATGCAGGAGTATTAGGTGGCGGAATAACAACACCTTCTCTGGTTCTAATCGGTTTGTCCTGTTTAAAATAATTCTTCACCTTATTTACAAGGGATAGTTTTGTCTTATTTCCGTACATAATGTCGTATCTATTAGTCTTCCACTTATCCTTTCCAAACCCTAGGTATCTTGGATCAGGTCTAGTCTCCGGAGTATACGTGTGCCACATACGACTTCTGCGAGCGGCTTTGTTTACAAGTCACTCCCAATCCAAGTGCGTCTTTTATTTTCGTGCGACCAATGGAGTGCACAGTTTCAAAGAATTTCGTCCAATGGGTGCGCAGCCTTTTCGCGAGACAGTTCTCACGCTTCGGCACTCACCCCTCCTTTACAATTCCAGCTCCGCTACACACCCGCTGCGTCTACCAATCCCAGCGCGGCACGGAGTGACGTCAGAGCAGCCTCGCAACTGACTCCCTCCTTCACAAGGTAACGGAAACTTCATTTCTTTCTAAAGTGCTAGTGCTTGGTTATTTAACAACAAATACACATTCGCCACTGTACTCAAGTGTCTAGACAGAAAATATTTGTTTCACTGCAAGTAAACTCCTTCTGTCTACTTTTCACACGCTACGGATAGATCTCTTCTGCCTACCCTTCACTCAAGCATTAGAGAACCTGTTACTCCTTTGACTCATCCACTTCTTTTCGGGATATATTCCAAGCCCAAAGTTTCACCAGCGAACCCTTTTGCTATCACTCAAGCCCCGACGAACCTGCTACTCCTTCCGCTGCGACCCTTACTTGGTTTATATCACAATAGAAGTTTTGCCAGTGATCTCGTTGCTATCATTTATTCAAACATACATTCAGAAAAACCCTAGTTAGTGCTTCCAGTTCTGCCTAACCTGCACCAACTTTCCTAAAGCCAGTGACTTCGAAGCAAGTGAATTCTCTTCACCACTCGCTATTCAATTCCCCGGGGATTCCCAACAAACATTAAACAGTAACTAACGAGTTTGTTAATACATATATCAATACAATAATAGAAAAAACAATTTAAAACATTTCATAATTTTCAAAGTAAATCATTTCCCGTGAGGGATCAGTTCACAGAAAATATTTACCCCTTTTTAGCAGCGTAAATTTTACGTTAGCAGCATCCAACCTATCTAGCTTAACTAGTCCTACCTAACTTTAACTAGTCCCTAACCATTACCTCTGCTACCAGAAAATTACTGATAGAGATCGTAGGGCACCCGACCAACAATTTCACCATATACGTTTTCGGGCCCATAAATTTCAATTCACCACATACATTAATCAGATGACCTTACGATTTCTACTACCAGTAACCCTGATTCCTTCCTACTGTATTCTAGTGTACCCGACTTACCATCCACCGTTACGGGTATCTATGACCACGATAGATCAGGGAGCTAGCTGTGAAAGAAAGGCAGGCAAAATACAAACCCAACTTTATATTCATAAAATGACCACGGACAACTGAGAAGTTTTAAAAGTTTATCTAAGATTTAGTTTCGGGAAACATTAGCTTTTACAGTCAAAAGGCAAAATAATAATCAGGATAACGAGAAACACATAACCGTGAAGAAAATAAATCAAAGCAACCATTTATGAACTCTAACAATGCGATGAGAACAGGGAAAATACACTAAGCAGGTTTAAAATGGAACTCAATAATGGACGTCTATAAATGGGCAAACTTATGCACGTACTAGAATTACACTATTGGGACGTACTTCATGAGAATGAATAGAAATGAGGAGTCCTATATTTCTAATAGGAAGGTAAAAAGTGGA
The DNA here is from genome assembly GCF_964261635.1 of Lissotriton helveticus. NCBI lineage: Eukaryota > Metazoa > Chordata > Amphibia > Caudata > Salamandridae > Lissotriton > Lissotriton helveticus. Next base: position 350,646,093 of record NC_136069.1, on the reverse strand, counting down.
ACACGCTATAAATCTATCGATGGTACTTCAATCAGTTTGCAAAGGGAAGTTATAAAACACATCGAAAATTCATAAACAAATATAGAGAGGGAATATGCTCTAAAAGGTAGGGAAACATAGGAACACGCTATGAAAATAAATGCATTGACTTTTCAATTAGAAGTTTGCGGAAAGCATGGAAATTTTACGTATGCAAAGATATGTCTTTATTGAAGCAAAGACAGAAAAATAGAAGGTGCAGTATAGAGTTTCTCAGCAATATCTTTACCTAGAATGGTGTGAAAACCAACCCTGGCCACGGATCAGTCAAGGACAGGAAATACCCCAAGGAAGGACAGTCATCAATGAGACAGCAGGTGCAGAATGGACACCCCAGGACAGGACAGGAAAAACCAGATTAGGATCAGGACAGGACCACCAGGATACGACCAGCACCCGCAATTTGGAAGCAACGCCTGCGCTCCACCCTCTCTGCAGCTATCAGTCAGGACCCCGATTGGGTTAGCGAACTTCCCAGCAAAGTGCTCCGCCAGCACTTAAGGTTTAGTAAACCTTTGAGTCTATGGTCAAATTCGGACAGAGTGCTCCGCAGCGCTCTGTAAATTCAGTCACCTATTGAGTGCGTTGGGTCAGTGACAGGTCAGCTATTCAGACAAGTCGGACAAATTCTCTAGCTGAACCTAGGCTAGATATACTGTTTTCGGGTCAGTGTACCACCCCCTAATGTTGCAAAGTGTCAGAATCCCCAATTTCGATTGGTCCCCACGTAGGATAGGTTAACACACCAATCAGAACAAACTTCTACAAGCTCGGTTTTGCATTTTAAGGAACTGCCTAGTGAATTTGGGGTTCCCATGAGAGAATACACAGAATACAATAGGAAAAATTTCATTGTAACAATTTCAGTACAGTCGACTCCATCTTGTTGGGTCAGAGGTTGCTTTCACAGGAGCATCTTGACTGTGGCTGCCAGCTGGCTGAGTTCCACTGCTCAAGGCTACCTTCTCCCTGGCTGCGTGACATGCGCAGAAGGGACCTTCAATATGGTTCTCGTCTCATTCAGACCCCCCCATATCGCGGTACATGAAAAGTAAGCGAAAACAAATTAAAACATAGAAATAAATGAATGTACTATATACCATGAGTAGCCACTTTATACTTCTTACTATAAAAATATACTATGCGATTATGAATTAGTGCAACAGACAATAACACGAGAGCATCTGCGCAAGCTTCACCGTGTGAGTATTCGGACAGCCATATTAGAGGCAAATAAGCATGCGCACATTTTCCCACCAGAACTGCAACTACGTCACGTCACGTGAGTGTGACTAACGCATGCGCAGTAGAAAATTCCCAAGCGACGGCCATTTTAAGTACAAGGGTTATTTGTATTAGAAAAACACATAGGCAAGCGTCACTAATATACACGCACATCCAAAATAAAGGAAATTAGTAAGACATACAATTGGATTACAGAGTTATACATAATTCGAGGTTCATGACTCAAGCAAATTCCATTCAACACCCGCCATACCCTGCAAAGACGCAACTAGATGGTGGAGGAGAGGTGGGATTTAAGAATAAATGACATAGGAAACACGCGGCAGAGCTGTTCAAAAGTCTGGGATACACACTCTAGCAGAAAAAAAAACTCCCAGCACAAGTGCAACCTTCACACTGTAATCACCACCACCAAAATGCATGAAGCAGCTAGAAGCAACCGCAATGATTTAAGACTTCAAACAAAGCAAACACACTACATTGAAACATCAAAGCTTCGAAATGTGGATTAAAATGAGTTCACCACCTGTTTGTCTCCTGACATCCAGTGAAAATGGATGATGTGTTTGTTAAATATTTTGCAAGGAGAAACATTGACTTCTTGCAGGTGCAGGTCAGACATTCATCATTAACAGGCTTTTCTTTACTTGTTTTTCGGGTCATTCTCTCTGCGAGGTAAGACGAAAGGTAAACATTGTTTAGTGCCTGAGGCTGAGAGCGCATTTTGTTGTAAAGAGGATCGGTTTCTTCAGTGGGATGGAGAGAAGGGCTGTGAAAAATACAGCGTCAATGAACTGTACCTTCCTGGGCGTCCTGGTGAAACTCGGAGGGAGTGCCCAGTCATTATCCCTTCACCACTGCGAACACCCGCTGCAGTCAATAACCAAACTATTGACGATGAAACCGCACGCAAGTCTTCGGAGTGCTATAGTATCATGGCTTTGTGGCACATTCCGCCCCTGACTCTTATCCCTTGACCCTGACCCCCCCCCCACCCTCCCTGCCCTGTTCTGCAGGAGGGGTGGTGCACCTTAAGGAGGTTGTTGTGCGCTAGGTTGTTGTGAACTCTCTAGCGCTTACTTGGCACCCGAGTCTTCGGGTGCTATAGTATCAGTACATACATTCAATCTTGAGCCTTCAGATCTGTAGAGACTTTGTGAGCCTTGGAGAGCTGTCATGTGTGTGTTGGGGGGAGGGGGAGGGGGCACTTGTTCATTTCATTTGCAAGTAGATTAGTAGAATGCATTGATTTATGGAAACAGTTTAAGCCTTCCATGTTACGTGCTGGTGAGAGCAGTGAATGGGACGCCGACGTCGGATCTTTATATCTGGCGGTGCAAGAAGGATCCGATCCCTGACCCCAACGCAGGCCCAGGAGAGCCGGACCTGGGTCAGATGCCCAGGACAGCCATGCTCTCGGTGCTGACTATCCCATTACATTCAGTGAATGGCTGCAATATCTCAGCGGGATGGCTGGCTCAGTGAGTTGAACGTGTGGCGTGGCATGGCATGCAGTGAGCTGCGTTGCGGGTCACGGTCGGGTGCGATTTCGGATTCAGGCCTGTAAACTGAGTATATGTGCGTGCAGATAAGGGGGTGAAAATGCGGGGGGAGAGGGAGGTGCCGGGGGCCGGGGCTAAGGGGCGCCTCCCTCCGAGGCCTAGCTAACTGGCTTCAGGGCGCGTAAAATCTGTCATCATCAAGTGCAGCCAGTTCATCAATCTATCACTGATTGCCTGGGCCACGCACACCGCACACCACACGCACTTCTTGTACACAGTCACTGACAGTGACTGTATTAAAAAAACTTACATTTTATGAGGAATTGCGTCGACTTGACTGTCTGACTGAAGACACTTACTACTGCCTGCAGCCGGCACGCCGCACGACTCACGACGAGCAGTGGTCACGAGGTCTACTACACAGTCTGTATACACATCTCCTCGTGACTCTGACTCCGCGTGTTGATGTGGCACGCCAGACGCAGTGACGTACCGACAGCGTAGGGAAATGACCAATCACCACTGCATGGCTTGACATAACCCACATGTGATTGGCCATACTTAGCACAGCCACCACCCATGCGCGGCACCAGTGTTGAACTCTGCGCAGTGTATACTCAGCCAATCCTGGCGCAGCATTAACAGCGCCACTGCGCCAGGATTGGATAAAGAGCAGGGTTAATACTGACCATATTGAGACCCGGGGGACCCGGGTCCCTGCCTGTCTGCGAGTTAGAGGGGAGGATGGTGGGGAAGGTACTACTGCGTGTGCGCATGCGTGGGCCAGTCGTAAAAAATGACTAGTCCAAAATGCGCACACACTGCTGCTGGCTGCTGCGCTATTTCTGCTCAGCTGGCTGCGCTGTCACTCACTGCCGCAGCACGCCCCCACACCCTTCCGCGATGTCCGATTCTGTCGGGCTTGTCCCGGTACAGCTGGCTCTCATTGACGCAGACTGTGAGTGCGCTTAGGATAATTTATTTTTGAATCATATATTACTTCCATCCTAATTGAATGCATGATGTGACGGTCGTCCTCGTCCATGGCTAGTGGGGCAACGCCCCAACGCCCCCAATGGACGCACCGCCACTGGTGAATGTATAAGTACAGAACTATAAGGAAGTGCTGCAGCATGACACTGTAAGCTCTTTAGCTGCAGTGTGATGTGGTACTTCGGAAGCACAGGGATGCAACATATGTACATAAATATGTTGCAAGTCTATGCTTCCCTCTGCACTGCTGCTTAAACTGCAGCCATGCTGTGACACAGGCACCCTTGCACCATGGTGCAAGGATATCTGTGTCGTGCGGAATTTGTTTTTGTGCAGGAAGATACACCTTCCTACACAAAAACAATCAGTGAAGGCAATTTTTTCCTTCAATGTTTGCTGTGCAATGCAGCATATATTGAAAGAGAAAAAATGAGGAGAAATGAAAACAATTCTCCTTGTTGTGCCTTGCGACACCAATTGGAGGATGATGCAGCATTCACACACATGTCCAGATTCAAGATTTCTGATCAATCTGGAGATGTGCCTGTTCTATAAGTGTTCTGTGCAAACACCCAGAGCAACACCTATAGAACGCCCCTTCAACTCAAAGTGGTGTGTATGATGAGGTCATATTTACATGGAGAAGAAAAGCTACACAGAGTGCGTTTTCCTCTCCTTGTAAATATGAAAGAGTGTCGTCTTGCGCTATCACTAAGTTACAAAAAGTGACATATTGTTGTCACAGGATGCTTCTAAATGTGCCCCATAAGTGCTTAGGTATTGGCAGACTGTTACAATAAGAACATATTGCTAGTTCATTGATTGAAAATCGCATGAGAGTGACAGGAGGAAAACAGAGAGTTATCTCTCCAAAGATGCTCAAAGAAGAATGATTGAATTGATTGTGGTCCTTCAATAGGTACAACGGGAAATGTTATGAACCAATCAAATCTTTTTTTTTCAGGTCACATGGTATCCTATGACAGAGAGATTCCAAAACTACATAGGTATAAACTGTGTATTTTGAAAACTGTATTAATACTTTGTAGCTTCTTGCTGGCCTGAATGCATAGTATATAAAGAAATTGACTTGCACTAGGGTTAGTGACTAGGCCAATCCTTAACTATATGACTAATAAGTAGAGTAATTTCAGTACTACAAAGAGAGAACAAGATAAATGTATAAGTACTTAGGTTTTGGCAAAGTGATAGGACATGTTTATAGAGTGGTGAAGGGAAGGGATGGGGCCTGATGTGACATGTGCAAACACAGTCTGTGACGTGTTTTAAGTTGAGGAATTTAGTCCCTTTTAATCCTGAAAGTCCCTGGGTCCTACTAGCCCACCATGTCTCTCTATTGAACACCATACAGCTGCGTTGGAGAGAGGGGGTCCGAAGCCATGTCCCATTTTACACCTCTCTGCAATTCAACTCTCTGCCACTTTCTGCACATATCTGGTGGGTTTAGTTGGCCCCCAGGGACACTCAGAATTCAAGGCAACTTTATCCCGTAACTTAAAACGCCCACAGAGCACCTTTCCACACATATCTACTCCGTCCATCCCCCCTTTCTTCACCAGTGTGCAAGCACAGCCCATTGTGCATAATAATACTTAGTTAATCTTACCTTCACAGTAATAGATATAAAAAACGCTAAACATTTTTTTCAGTGTTTTTTATAATTTAAATTTCTGAAAATGTTCATATTTTAGAATTAGGATCTGTGAAAGAGAAGAAAAAATACAGTTATAATATATAATGTTATATATGTATATATTTCTTTGCCTTTTTTGCTGTTCTCAGAATATATTAAATTTCACTGCAAACAGTGATTTCAATGTTACTCAACACATAACAGCTGGCAAAAAAAAACAATCAATAAGATTGTTTAAAAAAAAAAGTGTATCTAAAATATTTTTAATGTACTCAACTATTTCTGAACATTCGATAAAAACGACATCCTCCATGACATACCATATAATACAAATCACACATATATAAAATGCTTCCTTCTAGGAGAACTTTCTTACTTGAATATGAAAGAACTCAAATAATAATTCAATGAATAATAATTTTTAATTCTTATATACTATAAATGATGTTCTTTAAGTGGGGCGATGGCGGTCGAGGCTCGATAGAGCTCCTGACCCTCCCAGAGGGGAATCTCTCCTTTCACGCCATCCACACGGCTGCAATTGCTCAGGGGTCATTGGTGTGCACAGACTGGGACCCCAGTGAAGGCGCGGAAGATCGATCGGTGCCGGGGAGCACCCTGAGAGACCGGCAAGATCAGAGGCCTACCTGCCTTTCAGCGCCGACGGAAGCCGGGAGCTGCCTTGGGGCGAGGGCCGGTGAGTGAGGGGGGGTCCAGGCCTCTTTGTCAACCAAAAGGCGCAGGTTAATTTTACCAGGTCCCCACTTCGGCAGTCGTCCTCCCCGGGGAGCGAGAATCATCAGCCAGGGGCCTGGGAGACCTGTCGGGCACAAAAGAGTGGCGGCCTACTGGTGAGCGGCCCTCAACTAGCTAGCGCTATTAACAGCGGAGAGCGAGGTGGACGTGCTGGGGCCCGCCACGGCGGGCTGAGAGGCCGCGCCACCCTGCCTCGATTTCTGTGCCCTCCCCAGGTTCGTGTGCTGGCTTGGCCACAGGGGCAGCGTCTGCGGCGCTTTGAGGCACTTCAAGACACCTGGGCCTGTAATTGCCATAGACGCTGTAGTGGGGCCGGAGTTTGAGGTGGAGTGGCGCCTACAAGAAGTGCGACTGCCTGGTTGCCCTGCATCACGGGACCCGCCCTGGACTCATCTGTGGTTGGGGACCCCCTGTACTGGCCGCGTGGCACCTCCCCTATGCTGCATGTCTCCCTAAGAGGTGGATGCGCCGGGGATCCCATCCACGAGGTGAGGAAGCTGGGGATGCGGACAGTGCTCATAATTGGAGATGCAGACAGGGTGACAGGACCCCTGTGAGGAGGAGGGAGAGAGAGGGCGTAGACCCATAGTCACATATGAAGCACAGCGCGTCACCACGCCGCTGAGGGCAACACTGTCCACTGGCGCTGGACTCCAAGGATCTGCCTACACCCACAATACCCCTTAAGGCTCACCTGGAGTACGTTGCTGCACCCTAATACCACTTGGGGCAGGACCGGCACCCCTCCTGAGACCAACCGTAGGTATGGCCCGACATGTGGCCTGGTGGCGACATCGAGCAATGGGCAGGAACCAGGCGAAGACAACAGACGGACAACAAGGGACCGACCCCCCTCTCACCATGTCGGGCCAAGCTAGCCGGCCCCCCTCGCCTGGGGCAACCCTGACCGACCACACAGAGGGGATGCTGGATGAACTGGACCTCATCCTACAGGAGATCTGGGACTCCAGGGCGGCAATGGAGCTGCATATGGGCACACTCACTACGGGCCTGACACTGCGGAAGGCGGATCATGTCAAACTGGCAGACACGGTTAAGGAACACAGCCAATCCATTACAGACCTCACAACTACGGTGGTGGAACACTCTTCCTCCCTGCAGCAACTCCAACAACAAGTAACTATGCATATGGACCGGGTGGAGGATGCGGAGGGCAGAAATCAACGCAATAACATCCACGTCATTGGACTGCTGGAACGCTGTGAGGGGAGCAGAGCGGCTGATTTCATGGAAACATGGTTCAGGGAACATGTGGCACAGGAGGGACTCTCTCCATACTTCTGCGTGGAAAGGGCACATAGAATACTGACGGGACAACCTAGACCTGGAGCGCCGCCCCGCCCTTTTATCGTGAAAATCCTCAACATTAGAGACCTTTCAGCGCCGACGGAAGCCGGGAGCTGCCTTGGGGCGAGGGCCGGCGAGTGAGGCGGGGTACAGGCCTCTTTGTGAACCAAGAGGCGCAGGTTAATTTTACCAGGTCCCCGCTTCAGCAGTCGTCCTCCCCGGGGAGCGAGAATCATCGGCCGGGGGCCCGGGACACCTGTCGGGGACAAAAGAGCGGCAGCCTACGGGTGAGCGGCCCACAACTAGCTAGCGCTATTAACAGCGGAGAGCGAGGTGGACGTGCTGGGGCCCGCCATGGCGGGCTGAGAGGCCGCACCACCCTGCCTCGATTTCTGTGCCCTCCCCAGGTTTGTGTGCTTGCTTGGTCACCGGGGCAGCACCTGCGGCGCTTTGAGGCACTTCAAGACACCTGGGCCTGTAATTGCCATAGACGCGGTAGTGGGGCCGGAGTTTGAGGCAGAGTGGCGCCTACAAGAAGTGCGACTGCCTGGTTGCCCTGCATCACGGGACCCGCCCTGGACTCATCTGTGGTTGGGGACCCCCTGTACTGGCCGCGTGGCACCTCCCCTATGCCGCATGTCTCCCTAAGAGGCGGATGCGCTGGGGACCCCATCCACGAGGCGAGGAAGCTGGGAGTTGCCCACCAGGCCCTGGGGACGCGGACAGTGCTCATAATTGGAGATGCAGACAGGGTGACAGGACCCCTGTGAGGAGGAGGGAGAGAGAGGGCGTAGACCCATAGTCACATATGAAGCACAGCGCGTCACCACGCCGCTGAGGGCACTACTGTCCACTGGCGCTGGACTCCAAGGATCTGCCTAGACCCACAATACCCATTAAGGCTCACCTGGAGTAGGTTCTGGCACCCTAATACCACTTGGGGCGTGACCGCCACCCCTCCTGAGACCAACCATAGGGATGGCCCGACGTGTGGCCTGGTGGCGACATCGAGCAATGGGCAGGAACCAGGCGAAGACAACAGATGGACAACAAGGGACCGACCCCCTCCCACCATGTCGGGCCAAGCTAGCCAGCCCCCCTCGCCTGGGGCAACCCTGGCCAACCAGACAGAGGGGATGCTGGACGAACTGGACCTCATCCTACAGGAGATCCGGGACTCCAGGGTGGCAATGGAGCTGCATATGGGCACACTCACTACGGGCCTGACACTGCTGAAGGCGGATCATGCCAAACTGGCAGACACGGTTAAGGAACACAGCCAATCCATCGCGGAACTCACCCCTACGGTGGTGGAACACTCTTCCTCCCTGCAGCAACTCCAACAACAAGTAACTATGCATATGGACCGGGTGGAGGATGCGGAGGGCAGAAATCAACGCAATAACATCCACGTCATTGGACTGCTGGAACGCTGTGAGGGGAGCAGAGCGGCTGATTTCATGGAAACATGGTTCAGGGAACATGTGGCACAGGAGGGACTCTCTCCATACTTTGGCGTGGAAAGGGCATATTGAATACTGACGGGACAACCTAGACCTGGAGCGCCGCCCCGCCCTTTGATCGTGAAAATCCTCAACTTTAGAGACCGTGACCTATTACTGCAGAAGGCTAGAGAAAAGACGTTAATTCAGTATGAAAACCACTGCATATCTTTATACCCGTACTATACAGTGTTGGTGCAAAGACAGAGGTCTTCTTACCAGGCGGTGAAGAAGAAACTATAGACCGCACAACTCAAATACACCCTCCTGTATCCCGCCCGACTGAAGGTAATACACGACAAGAAGACTCACTTCTTCGAAAGCCCAGCAGACGTTGAGGAATGGATGGAGGTGATGTGCATAGGTTCTGCATAACGAGCCACCCAGGAGTCTCCTCGCAGGATTCGGACGCGCTCCCGAAGTGGTCCTCTAGAAGGACCCAGAGCACTAACCGGGGCAGAGGAGGTGCAGGGCCCTCGCAAGAACAGCAACGGTGAGACCAGGAGGGGGCGCTGGCGGTGGCCGGTTCCTTCCGCGAAGATTTGAACAAAATCACTACAGACTCGGAGGACAGTACTCTACATTCGGATTCCGAACATAGTGCAATCCTCTTCCCCACCATCACACCGAGAGCAGCTGATGACCTGATTGACAATAGAATGAGGTGGCCAGGTCACGGACACTTGTGACTACTAATACCAACTCTGCCCTTGCAGTGGGCACGCACCTGGCACCAGAGAGAATATAGTATCCTTTTACTGGTATAGCTCAATGTGTGAACTGGTACACCCCCATGTACAGCTGCTGAGGTGTGAGGCGCTAGTCATAAGTTCTACTATTGTCTTTACAGCGCTGTCATATCTAGGAAACGCGTTACCTGCTGGGGGACCATGCAGTGTTTGTTGTTGTAATTGACTATGTTGTTGCTATCATCCCAACCACCCCGACGTATGCTTACCCCCCAGGAGACAGGGTACCGTTGAGCCATTGGGTCTCAGGCCATTTTAGGACCATGTTGGGATATAAGGTTGGCTACCTCCCTATTGGCGTATGCACCGTTATTTGTTCTGTACCATTTATACACCATTGTTGGGCCCAGCGCAGTTTAGGCATTGTGCCAAGTTCTGGAAAACTTGTTTGGGAATGGGCCTCCTGGTCAGCTTTGTCCTACTGGCTCCACGCAGAGATGAGCTTCACTGCCACATAGGAACATGACAGGGACCGCTAACACAATGGGGTCGTACAACTTGCTCACATGGAACGTACGGGGCTTAGGTGCAATACAGAAAAGACATCGCATACATGCATTGCTCCTCAGACGTAAGACACAGGTGGCATTCCTTCAGGATTCTCACCTGACTGACTCCAAAACGCAGAAAATGTGGAAAAAATGGAGAGGAAATATCTACTCTACTAATTATTCCGCCTTCGCTAGGGCAGCGACTATTTGGGTGCACCATGGTAGATGAGCAGGGACGTTACACACTAGTGAAGGGCACCCTCGACGGCTCACTGGTGATCCTTGGGAGTATTTATGCTCCTAACTTTGATCAAGACTGTTTCCTGAGTAAGCTGAGTGGGGTCTTGGCGGACTGGGTCAGAATCCCCTGGGTGCTGGGAGGGGATTGGAATGCAGTACTGGGCACTGGGCTAGACAGGTACAATCGCTGGCAAGCTAGCGGACCAATTCACTACATGGGCAAGTGGGTGGACACTCTCAGATGCGTGCCGATGCCTTTACCCAACCCATAAGGAATATTCCTTTTACTCCCCGGTACACAGCCTCCATACTAGAATTGACCGGTTCCTCTGTTTGAGCTCAGTCATTGCGAGGGTCCACAGCTCTACATATCTGGCCAAGACCTTTTCCGACCAGAACCCCCTAGAGCTTGCACTTCGTTGGGGCATGGTACCCACTCCAGTGCCTAGCATGAAGCGACACCCACACCAGCTCAAGGACGCCCCCTTTCGCACAACTCTATCCAACACCATTACCAATTAGATGGCCGAAAACTGGAACTCAGCGACCTCTCGGCTGATTGAATGGGATGCGTTGAAGGTAGTGGTGAGAAGGGTGACGATAGGACAGTTGATGGGGGTCAGACAAGAGACACACCAACGGCTGCAGGAGATTGAGTGTAGGCTACATGTACTGGAGAGGGAGGCAGTATTAGACCCTGACAAACGTGCGGTGCTACAATCCACCCACATAGATCACGCGGAGACATTGGAGACACTGCGGACAATAGACTACAGAGCATTACTCCAACTTGAACACACAGAGGCGGACAGATATGGCACACTGCTTGCCCACATAGTCAGAGATAGAACTGACCCGCCAATCATATCCAGCATCCGCACCCTGACAGGACACGTGGTCCACACACAAGCTGAAATTAACACCGCCTTCCATGATCACTTAGAGACGCTCTACGCACCCCCTGCCCTAGTGGAAAGCTCTTTGATTGCCGACTTCTTCCAAGATCTCCCATTCCCGGTACTACAGGAGGATGTGCAGAAAGATATAGACGGCCCTATTACTCAACAGGAAATCCGTACTGCGATTAAAGGTCTAAACCGTAATAAGACGCCTGGAATGGACGGGCTCCCTGTTGAATTTTATCTTGCATATGCGGAGTCATTAGTGCCTACACTGGAGTCCGTCTACAAGACGGCTTTGGAGACAGGCCGTCTTCCGGTATCCACGATACAGGCGCTGGTCACGTCTATACCCAAGCCGGGACGGGATGGGTTAGAGATGTCAAATTACAGACCCCTCTCTATGTTAGCCACCGAATACAAAATCCTAAGCAAGGCCCTTGCCAATCGCATACAACCGCATCTCAATGCGCTTATCCACAGTAATCAGTGCGGCTTCCTCCCAAACCACAGAACCTCTCTCAACACTAGACGGCTACATTCGGTAATGGCGGCCACACCGAGAGCTTACCGTCATGCAGGATGCATTGCACTAGACCTTAGACCAGAGGTCTTCAAACTTTTGAAGGTTGAGCACCCCCAGCTGAATTTTTTTAAATGTCGGGCCCCCCACCACCACCTGACAGAAATTTCTGGAATCTGGTACACTACATAATCGACCGCCACCCGCATATCCCGGACCATATCTGGCAAATAATGTTCAAAACAATGAGTGTTTCCTCCTTCTCCATGAATTCCCTCACTACCACTCACCAACAATGCACCTCATCTCTCTATAGCACCTTTCTGGCAAACATATATATTTTTTTATAGTGTTACTCATAGTTTCATCATACTCAGGGGCATATGTACAAGCCCCTATAGACACCACACCATCACTTTTTACGACGTTGTGGTGGCGATAGGGGCATTGCCATATTTACAAGGCAGAGTTAAGCCACTTAACTTGGCTTAAAGCTGCCTTGTAAATAAGGCCCACTTTCATGCTATGCTTAGCGTGAAAGGGTGGGCAGTGGGTGTTGCGGTGGGCGTTCCACTGCAACAGGCACTGATTTTGATGTTGCACCCTATTTACAAGGGCAGCGTAAAAGTGAGGCAGCGTTAACATTAAGAACAGGGAAAACCTGGTCTTAAGCTGGTGAAACTAGGAGAAATGCATTATTTATCCTCAATTTTGCTTCATCCATGTGTGCTGCCTTGTGCAGCACACATGGGAAAAACAAAATGCCTTATATTTGTAATCTTTAAAAAAAAATCAATTTTGTGATTTCTGTGTGTGCTGCATTAAGCAGCACACTTGGAAGTGGTACAAATGGCATTTAAAGATTGTTTATGTACAGGAAGGTCCCCCTCCTGTACATAAACAACCTTTTCCCTGCACCCAGACACCCTTGCACTATGGTTCAATGGTGTCTGCGTTGGCGCTACACTGCTAAGTGTAGCGCCAGCGCAGGGGAAACGCAAGGCTGCACCATATTGTTGTAAATATGGTGCAGTCTTCTGTTTCTGAAGTGGCGGAGAGAGGCCTTAACCCATGACTGCTAACGCCTCAATCCGCAACTTCCTTGAACATATGCCCCTCAGTTCTTTGATCTGCATGGTCCACCTTCTTTGTAGCAGGCACATTAACACTCTGTGCTGTGAGGGTGGCAGGAGTGCTCATGTGAGTGAACAGTGAGGTATGCGACAGTGTGAGAGTAGGGTAAGTGGAGTGACTGCAGGGTGAGTGAATATGAATTTGGGTGTGCATGTTAGTGCAGAGTGGGACTAATGAATGCATGGTTAGTGATGGGCTTGTTTAACTGAGATTGCAGATTGAGCAGTGAGGGGGACAGGTGAGGGAAGTGTCACATGAGTTCAGGGTTGGTAGTGTGCTTGTGTGGCTGCAGGTCGAGGTACAGGTAAAACCGCGCAAGTGCATTGTGAGAGCAGAGTGATCACTGAGTGCAGGGTGAATGGTGTGAGTGCATGGGGGTCAGTGTGAGGGAATTGTGATCGCTGTGAGTGCAGGGTGAGCATGAAAGTGAAGGGCGAGAATGAGGAGCAAGTTGTCTGAATACAGGGTGTATTCCCAGACACTTGCACTCAGCATGCTATTGACTGCAGCACAGGGTTTCAGATATGTTAAACTATTGCTATTGCAATTATGGCATTAACCAGGGATTGAGGGTGGAGGTAATAAATACTGGGCTGATCTTGCAACAAACTTCCAGTTTTATGAGTAGGGTTGCCAGCTCATTATTTTGATGTCCCAGGTGGTACAAAAATAAGCAGTCACCTAAAGCTCTATTTTCAGCAATTATCTGTGCATACTCTGAACAGCAAATATAAATAGAAGCACTTTAAATTGTGTTTTAGGGCTGCCTGAATGATATGACTGATAATAAAAGGGAATAAAGACAGAAAAGTCACATCATAAATGAATACATACTTCTTTATAACCCATATTTAGTGTCAAGAGAAGCAATTTGCAGGCTGTTTAAACACCTGACTGTGATTTGTCTTTTGGCAACTTAAAACCCTTTTAGCCCTGTGATCATTGCTCCTGCAGGTGTAATTTAAAAAGCAACAATGTCGCCTTTCTGGGAAGAGCTGTCCCTCCCTGGACAGGGTTGAATTCCGAGAGCTGAAATGCTTCAGCTGCAGTGGGAGGCAGGAAGCCTTGTCTGCTAAAACTGAAAGCAAGTAACAGACATTCATTTCATCTGCAGTGTGAGGCAAGAAGTCTCCTCTGCTATGAAATTGTCGCTTTCAGTTTTAGCAAAGGGGGCTCCTTGCCTCCCACTGCAGCTAAAGCATTTCAGCTGTAGGAATTAACCAGGATAGCCCCCCCCCAAAACCCCGTGTGTGGCAGCCTGATGAGACAGCTTCCCAGCGCGCACACAGCCCACCCGAGTATTTCACAGGTCTTTAAAAGACCTTTTTCTGGTTTATGGGGCTTTGATGGTTTTCACCCCTTCTTAGGGCCCCTGCAGCTCTACTCTGCCGTTTGTTTGAAGAATCAGTAGAGGACAAAGGTCGGATTTTAGGGTGGAGTGCGTGCCCCCCCTGAGTCAGCGCCCCACAGATTGAAGAACTCTGCCTTAGACAGACATTCGATTCCTTATCATGGGACTTCATGTTCGCGTCGTTGCAGCGGTTTGGGTTTCAGGACACATACCTGAAATGGGTCCGCTTATTGTACACATCTCCCACAGCTAGGGCCCGTACGGGCTGCTATATCTCTGACAAATATAACATTTACAGAGGCACGAGACAGGGATGCCCTCTGTCTCCCCTGCTGTTTGTGCTGTCATTAGAACCCTTGGCTCTGGCCCTTCGTAGATCGGCAGACCAGCTTGGCATCTGCATAGACGGTGTACATCACCTAATATCTATCTATGCAGATGACATACTCCTGTACTTACGGGACCTAACTGCTGACAACGCTCCTCTCCCGGGTATATTCATGATCGTTGAACGCTTTTCAGGATTGACCATAAATCCGGAGAAATCGACCAGTTATTTTTACCAAGACATGCCACACATAACCCACCTCCAATTCGGCACTTACTCCTTACCGGTGACCCCCACTACCTTTAAATACCTCGGTATTTATGTATGTAGGACACTAGAGGACCAAATAGAAGGCAATATCCAGCTGGAAATAATGGGGGTCCGTGCCAGTGTGGGGTTTTGGCCTTCCCTACCCTTATCAATAATGGGGCGGATCGCCATCTCCAAAATGTTGATGTTGCCTGTTTTATTATACTACTTCATGATTCTGCCCGTGGTCCTCCCACAATCCATTTTTAATACACTGAACACCATACTGACTAATCTCATCTGGGGTGCGAGTCGGAGACGGATTAGTCTTCAAAATCTGGTGACACAGAGTGACGGCCTGGGAGTTCCTGACTTCCGAGGCTACTATTATGCTAGTCAGCTCCAGTGGCTTTCCTACTGGACTGCAGGGAGAAACTTACATGAAATTGGGTTTATACTGCAGAGGCTGGATCGGGAGGAGCTATACACCTTGCTATTGCCAAGGGCCCGAATCCCCTCAGATTGCCCTCCACTGTTGCACACTGCACTACTCTGTTGGAGGAAGGCTCTGTTTTACACAACCACGGCAACCCCATACGCCTCGAACATACCCATACTAGGCATCCCTACACCACAGGGTAGACGCACACGGACTAGAACACAGGCCTGGATGGCCAATGGGATAGAGGAGGTGGGAGATTTTTTCGGTGATGGCACTATGCTGGACCACGACTCCTTTTTGCAAGCCACTTGGACACCACCGCGCCTGTATCTTTTACACGCCACTGTAACGCACTACATCAGAACTACTTGGGCCCCACGGAGGACTGAACCCCCACAACACACCCTAGACATCTTTTATACTACATGGGACCTGGAGGACACTTGGTGCGCTGGTTATATACTGGCTTACGGGTACATGTAGCAATTGCAGTTACCTCCCTTAGAGCACACTAGGCGGAGGACTCCGGTGTGGAGATTACATACCACGCATGGAAACGTATACTAGAGCATCCCAAAAAGGTATTGCGTAATGCAAGACTTAAATTCATACAGGAGATGATACTACATAGGTCATACCTTACACCGAAAAGGATACACCGTATGTTCCCGGACTCCCCCCATTGCTGCCCTCGTTGTAAGGGAGATGAGGCGGACTTTGTCCACATGCTGTGGTCTTGTCCCCACCTGCGAGGTTATTGGGGAGGGGTGCACCACTCCCTAGCCACAGTGACACAACTCCCGGTCCCATATGAGGCCCTAACATGCCTGGTGGGACTCTGTAGGCGCTCAAAGGTCCAGAAGGTGCAGCTAAAGTTTGTGGACCTCGCACTCATTTTGGCGATCAGGTTACTCACGATGAGATGGAAGTCTCCCAGATGCCCGGTGGTTACAGTCTGGCAGACTGACATGCTTCAATGGGGGAGGGCGGAGGGTGCAGCACTTCGGAGGGAGGAGGAGAGAGGACTGAGGAAGCAACACATCTCCTTAGACTGGAAGGCCATGTTGCTTGAATTGGAAGCACTGGATCTGTCTCCTACACAAGCTACCGCATCTCAGTAACATGCAGGGTGCCTGGCTATTTTCTGTCATTCAGTCCATAGAACAGAGACCTTGTGATCTTGCCCTGTACATGGTATCCTTTGGGAGGGTGCCTATATACTGACTCCCTATATTCAGCGTGGAAGCTAAAGTAAGACTGACCAGGAAGGGGATAGGGTGGGATGGGAAGGCGGGAGGTGGGATGGGTAGGAGTTCTCACCAGTTGAATGTAAAATATGCACTTCTTTGAATTGCTGTTGAGGCACAGTATGCCCATTGCTAATTTGGTAATATTCCCAGTCCTCCGTGCAGCTCTTCACCTACCGGAGGCAAAATTTGGGCTGAACTTGGGGGCATTGTGTCTCCTGCTGGAACGGAGACGCTGTTCCATGCCGTCCACCGCCGGGAGAGTCACTGGGGCCGTTACATCGTGCCGCACGGGGCCACAACACCCAGAGTCCCCAGCGGCACCACCGAGGTCACGCCCACAATGCCACGCCAGCACGCCAGGAGGCGCACTTAAGCAGATCAGGGCTCACGAAGCGCGGGACGCGCGCGGGCGTGCCTGGGCAAAGCCCGGGCCAAGGGCGGGCCCATCCGTGCCCTTCAGAGGCCGGAAGAGCCCAGGCTGGGCCTGCTCTCTTTCATTGAACTCCCGGGATTTCTTATCAAGGTACTGTGGCCTAATTCATTGGATTGTTAAACCATCCTTCCCTTGCCTCTTCTACCATTAATATACAATTGACGTTATCAATGCAGTACATATTATAGAAGCTTCTGGTTTAGAATAGCGAGACACAGGCATACTCAGCTCGACTTCCCCACCCCATTTGTTCTCTTTGTGCATATATTTCTAATTAACAAGTATATGCATAGCGGCCCGTTCCTGACATTTCGGGTCACCAAAGAAATAGCGTGAAATCACATTGCATAAGCTAATGGGGGATTCCAGCCATAGAACTAATAGAATGGGGAGACGAGCTTGTGTGGAAAAGAAACAGGCCCTGGTAGTGGCCAAAATGGCCACTAAACCCACTTCCATTGACAGAATGTTGGAAAAGGCCCTAGGTGCCGTGACAAGCGAAATTGGACGGACTGAGAGACATTTGTCCCTTACTCCAAATCTGGAAATTGTAACAACCGATACCGGATCTCCTGAAAACGGAGGGTCTCTGTTAATTGATTCCTCCGATGACCAACAACCAACAACTGAAGTGGTACCTCGAAATCAGCCTAGGGACTCCTCATATAACAAATCTGGCAGAAAAAGTAAACCCAAACCCAAGGTGAAACCAGTTGTTAGAAGAAAGAAGGGCCGGGTTGTAACTTTGGCTAAAGGGAAATCTGGGATGGTGACTCAAAAGGAGAACATTGAATCTGTAAGCGAACAGCCGGTGTGGGCCACTAAGTTGATAGTGGATCTACAGATTCAAATGAGGGTCATAGTCAAGGACGAACTCAAGTGGTTACAAGAGAAGGTTGATGGTCTGACTGTACTTTTCAATGACTGGATAAATAACATGGGAATATCTCACGGTTGTACTAGTCTAGATAACACGACACAGGCTCAGAC
Organism: Lissotriton helveticus; assembly: GCF_964261635.1. Taxonomy (NCBI): domain Eukaryota; kingdom Metazoa; phylum Chordata; class Amphibia; order Caudata; family Salamandridae; genus Lissotriton; species Lissotriton helveticus. Next base: position 350,628,015 of record NC_136069.1, on the reverse strand, counting down.
TACCTTAAAATTTCTATCAGTTAAAGTGCACCCTACACCTTGTGAGCAAACATTACCCCAAAAAACAAAAGAGGGGACATGCGCAGTAGAGGCTAATAGAAATAGTAGCAAGAAGCCCCCTCAGGGTTTTTCCAACCAAACCACCCGCCCACTCCCACTGCATATCTCATTAGGGCAACCAGCTTCAATACCTAGGCAGGATGGGGGTTGTGTTCCTAAAACTAGAGACAATAACAACCATTTTTATACCCCACCAGTCATAAACTTGCCCCCAGCATCAACACCATACGTCCTCATCCTTGCAGGTATCCCTGAACTTTGGAGGGACCAATTAGAATCTCATGTAGAATTAAAGAATAAATGTGTCCACTGTTAGTGAACAATAGTCATTTTAGATATGAAAACGTTGAAGAAATTTTAACTACACGCTGGGTGGAATGGATAGGCAGATGCCACAAGGACATACACGGGGACTGCTCAGTAATTCATTTTAGAAATCCGTGGATGACTCAAATTATTTTATCTAGAGAAGATGGGAGACTGACAAGTGGTATTCAAATCCTTCCATTGGGTTATTTCTACCCCCAATCTACACTATCGTGAAACCAGGCATCAGGACCAGGTTAGGAGAAATGATCCCAAATATTGTGAGCCGCTACACTCAGAGCAGTGGCGTCAAAGGCAATTCATTTTTAACATCCCTACTACAAATAGATTTAGTTGCTTAGATGGTGTAGACTGACTAGAGGAAAAGCCACCTACCACTAAAACACAATCATGTCCGATACAATCTATAACCCAAACTGTTGTGGGCAATGTGAGTTTCTGCATCATTCCCGGGGTGGGCACAAGCAGAGGGAGCATGTGCGGCTCTCCTGCTCGCATACACGATGGGGATGATGTGGTTTTGAATAGCAATACGGGAATTCGAATGCTCCCAGGGATTAATCAGTAGTGTGATAACAGGGAAAAAGAGTATACACTACAATTACTCCCCTCTGAGCCGCAAAATTTGATGCCCTCCACTTGTCCAAATTTATTTATTTATTTACTTAAAACATTTGTATAGCGCGGCTGTCACCTTACAGGCATCCTGGAGCTGAGATATCTCCAGGGGGGGAAGCACGGGGGGAACAGCAATACAATGGCCAGCACGTTAACATTTAGGAAACAGCCACGTTTTGACACGTTTCCTAAAGGGAAGGAGTTCTTTTGTTTGACGGATATCTAGGGGCATACTGTTCCAGAGTTTAGCAGCCGCCACTCTGAAAGATCTGCCTCCTGTCCAAGCTTTTTTAAATCTCTGCACTTTTACAAGGCATGCCGTTGTAGAGCGGAGTGCTCTGGTTGGGGAATACCAGTCAAACATGGCTTGCAAAGAGCTGGGCCCAAGTCCATGCAGGGCCTTGAAAACGAGACAGAGGGATTTAAAGGCCACTCGCTGCTTCAACGGGAGCCAGTGGAGTTCGGCTATCGCTGCTGTGGCAGATAAGAAATCTATTTGTGGGACATAGCAGGATTAGGTAGTAAGATAGAGGATCCCACGTGGGGCACCTTTATTAATCAATTTTAGATCTGCATGTTCCAGGAAACATGGGTCAGAGGGGAGGTTTTGAGATTGGGATTTGCCACCTTTAGCACTCCCGCAATATCAGGGGGAAAAGGGAGACCATCCGGAGGTCTCACCACGTGGCAGGGAGTCCATCTAGGATGCAGGGCTGAACAGTTAGACACAGGTCCTAAATATATAATATGTGTCCTACTACAATTCTCACGAAAGATTTTGGTAGCCCTTATAAATGTATACTCAAGACCTACAGCCTTGGGTAAGGAGTCACACACGCTGGAAGAATGATCTTCTTTTTTAGGCACCATTGATGATAAACACATGATGATTTTGGGAGGGGATTTCAACTGCCAGTTCGAGCACCTTAGGGGTTGTATAAGGATAGCATACATGAGGAGGATAAGTTTTGGGCTATCCCAGAGACCAGATGTCAACCGGTCAAACAATGGTCCACCTTGGTGATTCAAATGAATAGCCTCGTACTGAAACACTCCCTTAGAGCCTGCAATGGCAGATCGCCCTCTGAAACCTCCAGCAGTTACACTTTTCACCGTAATGAACGAGGCTCCCTACTAGATTACATTTTAATTAACTTCAAATCTTGGGAAAGGTGTATCGATTTTAGTGTTGTCCCAGGTCTAGATAGTGATCATCATGCGCCAGCATTGGAACTAAGAGCATTTGACCTAGAGAGAGCATCACATTCGGAAAACTCCATTGACCCAAGATTAACTCTCTCCAATTGCAGGCGAAGAGCGAGATGGTCCGACTTTACACAATCGCAAGCCAAATTGAGCTCCTTATATGAAACTATCATTCCCGTGCTCCTGATGGCATCCCAATCAATAACTCAAAAGGGGGATGGCATAGACCTTGAGATGGTGAAGAAGAACCATGCTAGACTAGAAGAAGCCACTTTGGATTTCTTCTACCCAAAAAAAACTAGTAGGCCAAACAGGAAGTCCCAACACCAATAGTATAATGATCACTGTCGCAAGTCCAAAAAATCATTAACTTTAGCTATTAAGGCTAATGACTGTCTGTCAATTAAATCTGCAAGGACGACATACAAAATTGCAATCGCAGAAGCGGAGAAAGGGTGGGAAGAGGATAAATGGGATGCCCTGAGAAGTGCCCTGTGGCACAGGATATGAGGTCATTCTGGAGAGTTGTCAACCTGGACAGCTCTGGCCCCTGATCATCTGTCGACCCGAATTTGGGAGAAGAGGTTTGGTGAGAATACTTTGAATCCCTTTATTCAAAGGAAGAAACCTCGATCGCTGGGGCCGCTGAAGGTCTTTGTGTGGAGACCAATCACTCCTCTGGTGCCGGTGAATGTAAAGAAGTCCCTGACGCTATAAACAACACAAGTATAAGCTTAAATGAAATTAAGGGAGCATTAGCAAAAATAGCCCCCGGCAAAGCACCCGGGCTAGATAAAATTCGGGGAGACCTTTTTCTCAGTGAACCTTCTTCCTGGGCTCCATATTTTTGGGTTTTATTTAATTCAATTTTTGCAGGGTATGAAGATCCCCAATAGTTGGGCGGAGCGGAAATAATCCCGATCTATAAAAAAGGCTCTCCACTCCTCCCAAACAATTATAGGCTGATTAGCCTGACAGACATTTCACAAAACGTTTTTGCGCCTGTGGTGTTGCTCAGGTTACAATCCTGGATGGAAGATAAGAAGATTTTAACTCCCCTTCAGGCAGGGTTCAGGGAAAAACTGTCCACTGTGGACCAGATACTTAGGCTTCAAATGTTGCACTGGAAGACCATGTGCATGGAGGGTGGCAGCCTCTATTTAATATTTGTTGACCTTCGGTCAGCCTTTGATCTGGTGCCTAGGGAAAATTGTGGTCAGTTCTCCAGGAGATGGGGGTCCCTGTGTATCTAATATATTTTATTAAGCTGCTGCATTAGGAAAATTATGCGCAAAGTAGGTTTGGCAAAGATGGGAAGCTTACTGCACCGATCTCGATCAAGTGAGGTATACGCCAGGTTGCGTGCTTGCCCCCACTCTCTTTAGCCTTTATATTAATGGTTTAATAGATTTTCTACTAGCAGAAAAGACCTTGATGCCCCCAAATTAGCCTCCCGATCCACTCCGACAATGATGTTTGCCGATGACACTTTATTCGTTTCTAAATCACCCATGAGGATTCAGAGGGTTCTCAATAAATTTGATGCATTCTGTTGTCAAAGAGGTCTTGAAATTAACCTACAGAAAACCAAATTTATGATTTTTAATAGCTCTCAAAGTAAAAGAGCTAACCCTACACTAAATAGAAAATCCCTAGAAAGAGTTACCTCTTTCGATTATCTCGGTATAACAATTGCTGAAACTATGGACTGGGGGGCTCAGATCAAAAAATCTTCATTAAAACTAGCACAATCATCAGGTGGGATCATGAAGTTTTTTTGCAAGACTAGTTAGAAACCATTGAGTCCAGGGATCGAAATCTACAAGGTTCAAGCCCGGGGAGGGGCGCTATATGGTGCGGAACTTTGGGGACACGTTAGCCAAGAAAATCTCACTCGGGTAGAGAATAATTTCCTTAGACAGCTGCTTAAACTCCCACAGAGTACTCCACTTATTCTGCTATGATTAGATTTGGGCCTTAAGGCAATTGCGGACGTAGTAAATCTGAAACCTTTATTGTACTGGCGACGTCTGTGGGTTACCCCTGAACTTTTGTCTTACAGGGGAGAACTTTTGGAAATATTGAACTTAAGAGGGGTGTTAGACCTGGCATCTTTGGCGTGGTTTTCCCCTATCGTTTTGCCTCTACCTCCTGTATTTTTGATGCTGTGCTGGATTTCATTTTTGCTGGTTTAGAAGCTTTGGACACTCTGCCACTGCTGATCAGTGCCAGAGTGTAAGTGCTCCCTATGTAAAGTGTTATTCTGATTGGATATACATGTTTGGCATATTTGTATCACCATGAAGTCCCTAGTAAAGTGCACTGGATGTGCCAGGGCTGGTGATGACAAATGCTACTAGTGGGCCTGCAGCACTGATTGTGCCACCCACAGGAGTAGCCCTAAAGTGATGTCTCAGGCCTGACACTGCAGTGCCTGTGTGCAGTTTAGAAACTGCCATGTCCTCCTGGTCAGTGTCCCCACTGACCAGGCCTAACCCTTCCCTTTTTGTGCACATCAGTCACCCCTATGGAAGGCCCAAGGTACCCCCCTGGGCAGAGTACAGTGTATGTAAGAGGTAGAGCATGTACTAGTGCAGGTGACATGCTCTAATAGTGAATGGCAGCAATTTTAGTTTTTCACTATTGTAAGGCTATCTTGCTCCATATATTAACATGGGGGATGCTGGCTACAGTGGCTTCCAGCATTTCTTCTCATAGGAACAAGATGGGACATAAGTATCTAGTATCCCTGAACTCAGAATTTAATAACACATTTTTTAGGAAAGGTTGTTTTTAAATCCTGTGTTTGAGATCAGAACTTTTAGAAAGTTGCTGTTCTCTTGTCTGACCCTTCTGTGTGCCTTTGTCCTGTTTGTGGATTAACTGTCTGGTTTGAGAGTGACAGGGGCTGGGGATGCCCCAGGAGGCTGGCTGAGTCAGCCCTAGGCTGAATGACTGCATCTGCAACTGGAGTGGTGGGAGGAGTTAGCACCTGGGCCTGAATAGGGCTGTGCCTGCCTTCCACAATGCTGGCTCCACCTCCTCCTGGCCGGCTGACGACCCTGCCCTTCACTCTGAAAGGAAAGGCGAAGCCAGGAAAACAAAGTACTCAGGCAACACCCAGAACTGGTTCAGACCGCGCTCAGGGCCCACTTGCACAAAGAGAACAAAGACTTTTAGCGGTATAAGTACAGGACCCCTGACAACAGAAAATTAGATCATACTGGAATCAAGAAGGAACCTCTGCCAAGGAGAAAGCTGAAACTGAAGAAGGAAGACTGTCCTGTTGTTGCTCTGCTGGACTGACCTGCTGTTGCTTTGCTGCCAAGGAGAGGGGAAGGACTTTGCTAGTGTGCTGTGTCCTCTGTCTTTAAGGAATCTCCAAGGGCCTGAGAAGAGCTGGCTCCCTTTCTGAAGTCCCAGGAACAAAAGGACTTCACCCCCAGCTTCCCTGAACTCTGCAAAGAGAGTTCTGTCCTTCCTAGAGTGCTTGATCCAGTTGTGGGGCCTCTGGAAGTTGTACCTGTGCTGGGAAGCTTGAAGCTAAGCTTGAGAGACTTTTGCAATTGAAAAGTGTTGCATCGCTCGCTTGCGGAGCACATCCCTGACAGTGCGAGAAGATTCCCGCTGCTACGAAGGTCGGGATCGTCGCAGCGTCTGTTGCCGCTGCCAGAGCCGTCGCATCCTTTGTTTGCGTGACGCACCAGACCGGTGTGGGAAAGTCGAACATCGCTGCGAGTGTCGTCGCAGAGCCTGTCGTCGCTGGGTGAAATCGCCGCACCGCTTGCTTGCGGACCGCATCACGTCACTGCGAGTGTCGTCGCAGAAACCATCGCGTCGAGGAGCAGCGAGAGAGAAGATCACCGCTGGTCCACGCATCGTCGCCCCAGAGATCGCAACTCCAAAGATCGTCGCATCGTGCCTTTTGCGAGAACAAACTTCCTACGGAACCTCCGCACCGGAATCCATACAAGTGGCCTTCCTCCCCATACAGACCGGATTCGTCGCAACACGCCCGCTGCTGCAGCAGGGCTGTCGCCAACGCCTCCCCAGGGTCTCAGGAGCAACGCATCGCTTGTTTTTCACCGCAACCTAAAGAACTTTATCGCAAACCTTAATAACTCTTTTGAAACCAAATTCTTGAACTGTGTATGTTGGATTTTGGTCGCTTTGGTCTTGTGTAGTTTAAATTAAATACCTTTATTTTTCTATACTGTTGTGGAGTCAATTTGTGATGTTTTCACTGTGTTACTGCGAGTGTTGGTACAAATACTTTACACATTGCCTCTGGTTAGCCTAGACTGCTCGTGCCAAGCTACCTAGAGGGTGAGCAGGGGTTATCTCAGAGGGTTTCCTCCTTACCCTGACTAGAAGCAGGGGTCCCTATTTGGACAGTGGTACTTACCCTTGCCAACTAGAGAACCCCAGTTCTAACATTTGTTGGTCAGCGGTGCGGATTGAACTTGTATTTGTACTAGACCCACAGTAATTGGTGTACATCACTAGTGAGTGCAGACCACTACGCCACCACATGCTACTGGTTTTTGATTTTTTTTCTATGTTTGAGTAACTCTTCTAAAACATCATGTCTTTGAATGGGAAGGCACCCAGTAAGGAAGCAGAATTAGAGTTTCGCATTGAGGATCTGTATTCTTACAAAGTTACACAGCTTCAGCAATTTTACAACCAGTTTGAGTGCCCCATAAAGAGTGGCTACAGGAAGGATGAGCTGCAAAAACTCTTGAAGGCCCACTGGGAGGCACAAGAGGGAAATAATGATGTGGATGCGGGGAATGCTTTTCAAGTCATAAATCTGCCAGTGGGCAGAGTAGGTGCAGGAGTTGGCAGCAACCACTCCAGCAGGGGCCCCAGCACAGAAGAGTTACAATAAAATCAAAGAGTAAGGGAATAGACTTGGAAGTCATGAGAATGGAAATGAAGCAATTAGAAATAGAAAAGGCCCGTGCCTTAGAAGAGAGAAATTGCTTTTGGCTCATGAGTTGAGCATGAGAGAACTGGATCTTAAAGCCAAGGAGGTGGATGCCAGTTCAAATGGTGGCAGCGCACAGCCAGTGCATGGGGGTAAAGTATATATTCCCAAAGACCTGGTACAGAATTACCATAGGGGTGAGGATATTTATGCCTGGTTCACTTCGTATGAAATTGCATTGAAGATGAATGGTGTGCCTGATCAGCATTGGGGGGCGGGCCTGTGGAAACATTTTGAGGCTTCTGGGAGGAGTGCTCTAGAGCCCTTAGAGTTGGCAGGTGCCATGACCTACCCCAATATGAAGGAGGCCTTATGCCTCAGGTATGGCCTTACTCCAGAGCAGTATAGACTGAAGTTTAGACACTCCAAGAAGAGAGAGTCTGAGACTTGGATGGAATGTGTGAATCAGTACTCACGTGCACTGGAAGGTTGGATGAAGGGCAGTAAAGTAACTGATTTTAAGGGGTTGTTGCATTTAATCAGTTGGGAGCACTTGAGTAGTCTTTGTGTTCCAGAGCTGCGCCAGCATCTTTTAGACAGCAAGCTGACAGACCCCATTGAGCTTGATAAGGAGGCGGACCGCTGCCAAAGGTGGGCAGGGTCCCCAGCAGAAGAGTGGGGGGACAAGGGTAACCAAAAGGAGTTCTCACAAGGGCCCCAAAATAGTTCCCAGGGAAAGGAATCCCAACCCCCCAAACCTAGACAGCCATGGCCCCCTAAGGGCAGGCGGGACAATAGAGACAGAAGAGATAACCAAGGCCCCCCTACCTGCTATCACTGCAATGAGGTGGGCCACATTGCTCCAAAATGTCCCAAGAAGAAGATAGCACCCACTGGTGCTCCCGCCCCAGCGTTAACTAGTGTGCCTTTGGGAGGGGATCTGGTTTCTAGTGACTGGGGGAAGCTAGCAGTTATGACCCTTGTCTCTCTAGGAGACCAAGAGATGGTCCAGGAAACCTTACTGCCCTCTAACACTAAGAAATATGGGCAGAAGGTGACCATCAATGGGAAGGAGATTGAGGCTCTGAGAGACACAGGAGCCAGCGTGACATCCGTGAGGTGTCAGTGGGTGTCTGAAGAGCAAATCATCCCTGATGTACTCCGTCCTGTAGTGGCCTCTGACAGCTCAGTGTGCCTCTGCAAGCTGGCGCGTGTTCCCCTTGAATGGGGGGGAGTCTCTGGTCTTTTGGAAGTAGTTGTCAGTGATGCCTTGCCTGTAGACTGTCTGTTAGGTAACGACCTGGAGAGTTCTCCATGGAAGGATGTAGAACACAGAACTCATTTGGAAATGTTGGGTTTGCCTAAGTGGATCTGTGTGTCCATGCATGCTATGGCAGCCAGTAGGGGGGACTCAGCAGAACTGGAGCCTGAAACAGTGGCCCAGAGACCTGCCAGAAGAGGAAGAGGCAAGGGGCGTGGCAAACCCGCTCCAGAAGTTCCCACGGTCCAGGAAGGAGCAGAACCTGAGTGGATGCCCTGGAACCTACAGGGGAACAGGTGGCCGAACTGGGAGACCTACCTGAGCTGACCCATTGGCAGCAAGAAGGTGGTCCCTCCAGGGAGGAGTTCTGCCAGGCGCAGAAAGAATGCCCTTCCTTCGATGGTCTGCGTCAACAGGCTGTAGATCAGGCAGCAGGTGGAGCAGTCAGAGACCACTTTATCTACTGGGAAGATGACCTACTATATAGCGAGCCTAAGTTTGCTGAGTCCGGTACAGCCCATGTGGTGGTGGTACCCGAGCGCTTCAGAAGCTTCCTAATGGGTCTGGCTCATGACGTGCCTCTTGCAGGACATCTGGGGCAAGACAAGACCCTGAACAGGCTTGTCACCCACTTCCACTGGCCCCAGATGAGAAGGCACGTTGGTTCCTTTTGCAGATCTTGCCAAACCTGTCAAGCCAGTGGCAAGACTGGAATGAAGTTGAAGGCACCCCTCCAACCCTTTCCAGTGGTGAGCACCCCTTTCGAGCGGGTGGGCATAGACATAGTAGGGCCCCTGGACCCCAAGACAGCCTTAGGCAACAGGTTCATCCTGGTCTTGGTGGACCATGCCACCCGGTACCCGGAAGCAGTCCCTCTCAGGACAATTACAGCACCGGTGGTGGGCCGTGCATTGATGGGGATTTTTTCCCGTGTGGGGTTCCGCAGAGAGGTGGTCTCCGACCGGGGTACCAACTTCATCTCTAAGTACATGAAGTCTCTGTGGGAGGAGTGTGGGGTAACTTATAAGTTCACCACTCCTTACCACCCTCAAGGAAATGGGTTGGTTGAAAGGTTCAACCGGACCCTAAAAGGTATGATTATGGGCCTAGCGGAGCCCATGAGACAGAAGTGGGACGTCTTGTTACCATGCTTGTTGTTTGCCTACAGGGAGGTGCGTCAGAAGTCCTTACGGTTCAGTCCCTTTGAACTCCTGTATTGCCACTCTGTTAGAGGACCTCTCTCACTGGTGAAGGAGGGTTGGGAAAAGTCCAGTGGGAAAACCCCCCAGGATGTGTTCAGCTATGTGCTGGCCATCCGCATCCAGACACAGCGCTTCAGGAAGCTCGCTCAGGCGAACCTGGAAGGAAGCCATGAAGAAATGAAAAGATGGTACGACCAGAATACCACTCTGGTCGAATTTCAACCTGGGTAGAAAGTGTGGGTGATGGCACCAGTGGAGCCTTGTGCGCTCCGAGACAAGTGGACTGGGCCATATGAGGTGGTGGAAAGGAAGAGTGAGGTAACGTACCTGGTTAACCTGAGGACTCCCAGGCAACCCCTGAGAGTCTTGCATGTGAACCACCTCAAACCACACTTTGAGAGGTCTGAAGTAACCATGCTCATGGCTACAGATGCAGGAAGGGAATAGGATAGTGATCCTCTCCCTGACCTCCTGGCAGTTAAGGAGCAAGATGGGTCAGTGGATGGTGTGGTCCTCTCGCCCACCCTGACCCCAGAGCAGCAGAGTGACTGTCGCCAAGTGTTGGGTCAGTTCTCCTCCCTGTTCTCCCTGACCCCAGGAGTCACCAACTGGTGCGTCCATGATGTGGACACTGGAGACAGTCTGCCTGGGAAACAAAAATTTTACTGGGTAGCTTACAAGGTCAGGGCCAGCATCAAGGAAGAGGTTTCCAAGATGTTGGCGCTAGGGGTGATTGAGCCCTCCAGCAGCTCCTGGGCTAGCCCAGTGGTTCCAAAAGCTGCTGCGCCAGGTGCCACTCCAGAACTCAGGTTTTGCGTGGCCTACCGTGGGCTCAATGCGGTCACGAAGATTGACGCACACCCCATCCCCAGAGCTGATGAGCTCGTGGATCGGTTGGGAGCTGCCCAGTACCTCAGTACATTTGATTTGACTTCTGGGTACTGGCAGATTGCCTTAATTGATGGGGCCAAAGAGAGGTCCGAATTTTTAACGCCAGAGGGGCACTTCCAGTTCAGAGTCATGCCCTTTAGGTAGAAGAATGCCCCTGCCACGTTTCAGAGACTGGTTAACCAGGTACTGTCCGGGCTGGAGGAATTCAGTACCGCATACCTGGATGACATTGCTGTGTTCTGTTCCACGTGGGAGGAACACTTGCAACACCTCTGTGAAGTGTTGAAGGCTCTGCAAAGGGCAGGCCTCACTATCAAGGCCAGCAAGTGCCAGATAGGGCAGGGATCTGTGGTGTATTTGGGACACCAGGTGGGGAGCGGCCAGGTGGCACCCCTGCAGGCAAAGATTGATACCATTCGGGCTTGGGAGCCCCCCAAGACACAGACAGAGGTGAGAGCCTTTTTAGGACTCACCGGGTATTACAGACGGTTTGTCAAGGGATATGGCACCATTGTCGCCCCCTTGACAGAACTCACTTCCAAGAAGTTGCCCAAAAGAGTGGACTGGACTGAAGCCTGCCAGACTGCTTTTGAAACCCTGAAAACTGCCATGTGCAGAGCACCGGTGCTCAAGGCACCTGACTTTTCCAGTGAGTTCATAGTGCAGACAGATGCTTCAGAGCATGGTGTGGGAGCAGTACTCTCACAAGTCACTGAGGAGAATGGAGACCAGCCCGTAGCTTTCATTAGTAGGAGGCTACTCCCCAGGGAACGGTGGTGGAGTGCGATTGAAAGGGAAGCTTTTGCTATGGTCTGGACTCTGAAGCAGCTGAGGCCCTACCTGTTTGGGACTCACATCCGTGTTCAGACCGACCACAGGCCCCTCAGATGGTTAATGCAGATGAGGGATGAGAACCCAAAACTGTTGAGGTGGTCCATCTCCCTACAGGGAATGGACTTTACGGTGGAACACCGCCCTGGCACAGAACACGCCAACGCTGATGGTCTGTCCAGGTTTTTCCACCTTAGTGAAGAGAACGCCCAAGATGGTGGGTAGTTCTCCCCACTTTCAGCTGGAGGGGACACAAGTCAGACCTGGCATCTTTGGCGTGGTTTTCCCCCATCTTTTTGCCTCTACCTCCTGTATTTTTGATGCTGTGCTGGATTTCGTTTTTGCTGGTTTCGATGCTTTGGACACTCTGCCACTGCTGATCAGTGCCAGAGTGTAAGTGCTCCCTATGTAAAGTGTTATTCTGATTGGATATACATGTTTGGCATATTTGTATCACCATGAAGTCCCTAGTAAAGTGCACTGGGTGTGCCAGAGCTGGTGATGACAAATGCTACTAGTGGGCCTGGAGCACTGATTGTGCCACCCACAGGAGTAGCCCTAAAGTGATGTATCCGGCCTGACACTGCAGTGCCTGTGTGCAGTTTAGAAACTGCCATGTCCTCCTGGTCAGTGTCCCCACTGACCAGGCCTAACCCTTCCCTTTTTGTGCACATCAGTCACCCCTATGGAAGGCCCAAGGTACCCCCCTGGGCAGGGTGCAGTGTATGTAAGAGGTAGAGCATGTACTAGTGCAGGTGACATGCTCTGATAGTGAATGGCAGCCATTTTCGTTTTTCACTATTGTAAGGCTATCTTGCTCCATATATTAACATGTGGGATGCTGGCTACAGTGGCTTCCAGCATTCCTTTTCATAGGAACAAGATGGGACATAAGTATCTAGTATCCCTGAACTCAGAATTTAATAACACATCTTTTAGGAAAGGTTGTTTTTAAATCCTGTGTTTGAGAACAGCACTTTTAGAAAGTTGCTGTTCTCTTGTCTGACCCTTCTGTGTGCCTTGGCCTGTTTGTGGATTAACTGTCTGGTTTGAGAGTGACAGGGGCCAGGGATGCCCCAGGAGACTGGCTGAGTCAGCCCTATACTGAATGACTGCATCTGCAACTGGAGTGGTGGGAGGAGTGAGCACCAGGGCCTGGATAGGGCTGTGCCTGCCTTCCACAATGATGGCTCCACCTCCTTCTGGGCGGCTGACGACCCTGCCCCTCACTCTGAAAGGAAAGGCGAAGCCAGGAAAACAAAGTACTAAGGCAACACCCAGAACTGGTTCAGACCGGGCTCAGGGCCCACTTGCACAAAGAGAACAAAGACTTTTAGAGGTATAAGTACAGGACCCTGACAACAGAAAATTAGATCCTCCTGGAATCAAGAAGGAACCTCTGCCAAGGAGAAAGCTGAAACTGAAGAAGGAAGACTGTCCTACTGTTGCTCTGCTGGACTGACCTGCTGTTGCTTTGCTGCCAAGGAGAGGGGAAGGACTTTGCTAGTGTGCTGTGTCCCCTGTCTTGAAAGAATCTCCAAGGGCCTGAGAAGAGCTGGCTCCCTGTTCTGAAGTCCCAGGAACAAAAGGACTTCACCCCCAGCTTCCCTGAACTCTGCTGAGAGAGTTCTGTCCTTCCTAGAGTGCTTGATCCAGTTGTGGGGCCTCTGGAAGTTGTACCTGTGCTGGGAAGCTTGAAACTAAGCTTCAGAGACTTTTGCAATTGAAAAGTGTTGCATCGCTCGCTTGCGGAGCGCATCCCCGACAGTGCGATAAGATTCCCGCCGCTACGAAGGTCGAGATCGTCGCAGCGTCTTTTGCCGCTGCCAGAGCCGTCGCATCCTTCGTTTGCGTGACGCACCAGACCGGTGCGGGAAAGTCGAACATCGCTGCGAGTGTCCTCGCAGAGCCTGTCGTCGCTGGGTGAGATCGCCGCACCGCTTGCTTGCGGACCGCATCATGTCGCTGCGAGTGTCGTCGCAGAAACCATCGCGTCGAGGAGCTGCGAGAGAGAAGATCACCGCTGGTCCGCGCATCGTCGCCCCGGAGATCGTCGCAACTCCAAAGATCGTCGCATCGTGCCTTTTGTGAGAACAAACTTCCTACCTAACCTCCGCACCGGAATCCAACTGTGAACTTTTCACGCATCTGTGGATTATTCTATCGCGACCTAAAGAACTTTATCGCAAACCTTAATAACTCTTTTGAAACCAAATTCTTGAACTGTGTATGTTGGATTTTTGTCGCTTTGGTCTTGTGTAGTTTAGATTAAATACCTTTATTTTTCTAAACTGTTGTGGAGTCAATTTGTGGTGTTTTAACTGTGTTACTGTGAGTGTTGGTACAAATACTAAACACATTGCCTCTGGTTAGCCTAGACTGCTCGTGCCAAGCTACCTAGAGGGTGAGCAGGGGTTATCTCAGAGGGTTTCCTCCTTACCCTGACTAGAAGCAAGGGTCCCTATTTGGACAGTGGTACTTACCCCTGCCAACTAGAGACCCCCAGTTCTAACAAGGGGCTATTAAACTCCCTTGGCTTGCCTATATCAAACATTGGCTACTTAGATTGGGGTTGGGCGAGCTTTGGGTCCATCCAGAGATCGCGTGTTCTTCCCTATCAAGGAAATCACTAAAGGCACATTTTGAGGAATACAACCTGACACAGCTCCATAGCTGTTCACGTAATGGTAGACTAACCATGGCTCTTGTCGAACTTAAAGATAGGTACAAGTTTGAGCCGGTCTTAGATATAATTAAACCGACAGTGACTAAAAAGCTTTACCTCCAGTTTGGGCACGGGACCCTCCCTCTCACCAGTTTTACGCATAAGTGGGGGGATATGCAAGTTTCTAATTGTCCGGCATGTGATTGCCCTGATGAGTCAGTTCTCCATGTGATATTTAGCTGCCCTGACTATCACAAGGCAAGAAAACTATGGCTGGTGCAGATTTGTAGGAACCTTGGAACCAGATGTTGCTCTGATGCCTTCAGGATACTGAATTATGATACAAGGATCCCTATAGTTTACTCTGTCGCAGGTTTCCTATTTTCAATGGGGTGTACACGTAGGACATACATAAAAGTACGATGAAACGTGTCACATGGCTTTCCAGCTGGATAAGAAATAATTGTTCCTACCAACTTATATTAGGGAAAATGTCTATCAATGTTATCTATGATATTTTTAAAATAAGGCCTTGTTTCTATTGTGATCAATTTATGCCTGCTGTTACAGAGAATTAGGAATATAACTGTTGTATTACTACAATTAAATTATTCTTTCTTGTTGTTGCCTTCGGTATAAAGAGGCTCTAGTCTTGGGTCTCAGTCCTCCAAGTTGGTAGAACATAGGTCATCCTTTTTATAAAATTTGATAGGTACATGTTTTTAGGTAATTTATTTATTTATTTGCACTTTGCACCTTCCGAGTATAAAATATTATGGACTGCCATGAATCACCCCATGTGAGTTTTACTCTTTCTACTTCTTCACGTTAAAATTTAGTCTGATGTGTAGGCTTTTTATGCTGTACAGAATTTCTTCATTATTATATATGTGTCAACTGCACCTACTGTTGTTTTTTAAATATTCCAAATCTAATTGTAATTGTAATTGACTTATGCAGCACCTCTTTTTAATTGTTTTTGCCTGCACTGTGAGTGTACTTTTGAGGTCATGTTGACCGAAACAAAGTTTCTTTTGAATTGAATTGAATATTCACAGTTTGAAAATAACCTTTGTAAGCCTTTTTTACCATTCAGGATAATGAAAACCAAACTGCTATGTATACGTGTAAAGAGATGGTGAGGATGGGAAAAAATACAAAAAAGACTGTATCTAGATGAATATGTTTTGGATATACGTGCTGTACTGCGGTCATCAATAAAGTGTGTTAAAAAAAATGATGTTCTTTAAAAATATATGCTGTGAGAATGTGCAAGAAAAATTCCTTAATTTAAATGTATGCTTTTCCTCTAGGCCAAATAGTATTCCTGAAATCCTTTATACTGAAATTGTCCAATAGTAATTGTATTAATACTTTTTAACATATTCCTCATAAGCTGAATTATCTTCTTAAAACTTTGGCTTTAAAAATATTAGATACGAATTTGGTAATTCGCTAGGCAAACGGTGTTTAAAAACCAATTGAGCATCATTACAATATGACCTTCCTTTACTGCATTTTAAATAGACAGTGTAATGTCCAGATGTTGTTCAAGGACCATCACGAAAAATAATTGCTACTGGTACAAAAGTTCTTCCTGATATTGATACTTGACTTGCTATAAAATGTTTAATTAAAGTTTCCAATTTTCTTCCATCAGCTGTACAACGTTGTGTCATTAAAATTATATATTGTCCATGTCTTCGTATAAATAATGTTGATAACATTTCTGATTTGCATTGGCCGCATTCTATGTTTTGATTTGCTGCTTTAATTAGTTTGTTGAAAGACACTGTTTTACAGTCTGGTAAAGTCAAATATATTAATCTTTCAGTATCTATGTTAGTGCTACATGTAAACAAACAATTTTCACATTGATGTTACCATTTATAACAAAGGCCAAAAAGATTTCCAATTGCTATGCCTTCATTTTCCAATAAGGCAAGCATATACATTAGAAATTCCTGAGCATCTTGTTGGATATTCTGCATAAATTGTGTAGAACCAGAACATATATGCAAAAGATTACAAATATCAGAAACGCTTCGCATTTTATTTTTATCAGTTCTCAATTTTTCAGAAACAGAATGCAATAAGGAACACAATCTTTTTTCCTGAATCTCCATAATTTGCTGTTGCAAACTTTCAAGAAAAAAACAACATTGACCACTACATTAGCATAGCAGTTAATCCCTGAACTATTTTCTAACTGATAACCAACAATCTCTTCAATAGTGTCCTTTTTCTTTTTGCTTGCAATCTCAACATTATCTTGATTTTTTTCCTTCTCTATAACTTCACTACAGATATTCTCATATCTTCTTTTTCGACCTATTACACGCTTTTCAAACACAGGATATTCACCTAAATTAGGAGCATACACTCTTCTTAACCTATTATACTCTTTTACACAGTTGGCATCTGCAATAATCTTTCTCTCATCAAAATCAATCAAATATAATCCAGATAAAGTTCTGACTCAAGACAAAGCAAAATATGCCATACCCTCTTTAAACACGGTACTTCCAATGTTAACCAAAGCACTGTCTACCCTTAATCCTTGAGATCTATGAATAGTGACTGCATATGCCAGAGAAAGTGGAAACTGTTTTGTTGGCCATATAAATCTTTAACAAGCAAAAAACGAACTGAACAACAACCAATTTGTTTTACTTCTTAATTTTGATCAAATTTGATTTTTAAAAATTCAATTCCGTCTCTATTTTGATAATTAAAAAAATCCACAACTTTACTCATTGCTCCATTTACTAAACCTTTTTCTACATCCAAATTATGCCTTAAAATTACCCGACAGTTTATACATACATATAGATTCTTTTCTAAACCAGCAGTTTTAGATATCGATTTTACTAAAGAATCCAATTTTGCTTTCAATTTTTCTGAAAAATAATAGTGATTCCTTCATGGTCTATTTTATCAATGGCATTTCTTCATTTTCTAGCTTTAAAAGTTGTTTATTGAATATAGAATACTAGCGTAGTGTTGGCATTAAGCAGATTCTAGATTTATTTTCTGCAATTCTCATATATATTTTCTCAGGAACTATATTTTTATTTGGAAACAAATTTGAAAGTAGTCAACTTTGCAAAGCTTGTTTGCCATTTTCTGTCAGTACTCCAATTCTTATATCTTGAAGAATAGTTCCATGAGTTCTTTGTATTCAAAATATGATCAAATATTAAAGTTTTCAACAATACCCAAAGACTTTCTGGTGTCTTCATGCACAAGTGTTTTAAACACTGGTTGTCCTTTTACTGGAGTAAGTTGCAGTAGATCTCCAAAAACTATGACATTTTTTCCTCCAAATAAGACATCGTACTCTGTTTTAAGAAATTGCTGCATTCTTAAATGCACAAAAGCAAGCATTAAGTTTGGAACCATGCTTACCTCATCAATAATTAGAAGTTTCATTTTCTTTAGCCCTCTTGAAACTTCATAACAAGCTTCTCCAGATAGCTTGTGATATTCCAATTTGTTTTCATGCTCTACATGTAGCATAAGTAAACAATGCAATGTGATTCCTTTAATGTTGTGTGCTGCCAACCCAGTTGGAGCAGTTACAATACAAGATAAATGTGAGTCAGCTGTTTTCTGTAGATAACTGGTCAATACTTTAATTAAGAAACTTTTTCCTGTTCCAGCTTGACCACTTACATACATTTGGATAGGTTGAAATAATGTGCATGTGAATTCTTTCTTTTCATGAAGAGATCCATGGTCAATCTGTTGTTTCACTTGTGATATATTTCTTTCTGTTCAATATTTAGTTGTTTTTCCAAATGTCCTACGTCCATAATATCTTCTTGAACGTGATGCATTGCTGTTTCTACTTCATTCATGGCGAATGTCGCTTCATTTTCAAGAAATGGTTGTCCTAGTGGATCTTGACTCAGTGGAGCAGAACTTTAACTGTCTTGAGAACTGTCTCTAGCAATCTCAGCTGCAATAGTAGCTTCTTGATCAATTTCATCGTTCAACATTTTTAGATATTTTTTAAAAACAATACATTCTATGGTATCTTTACTAGCATTGAAGGAATCTTCTTAGCTCTGAAAATCTCCAAGTAATTCCAATTCTGTACGCCACGGTTTGAACAGTTGCAAAAGTGCTAAATAGTAAAATTCCCTTTTATCAGGAGTATCACAACTCAGTTTTCTGTGATTAATCAAATTTCCTTTCCTTTGTTTCACCAAACATCCTTCTGAACCAATCACTGCATATTTTCCTTTATTGATGTTTTCTACAGTATTCCATTTAAAAGTGTAGTTTTGCAGCACTTCATAGAGACATATGTTCTCAAGATGATGACTTCTATTTGGATAATATGTGCCTAACATGTTTGTTTTGACAATATCTGTACTTTTCGGATCTTTTCTGCTAAATATTCGATTTCTTGTACACATTTTACTACTCGAATTCGCGTTGCAGCAGGACCTAGACTCACCCAAATGATTCTTCTAGATTTTGAGTATAAACGTGCAGATGATAGCCGATCTGAGCATTCATACGCTCCAATTTCTCGATGGGATAACATCTTCAAACTGAAACTGAATAATTTCTTACTAAGACTCTTCTTGTGAGAAATTTCTTCCCACATTTCTTTCAATTCCGTCTTTTCTGATTTTGTAATGTAGGATGTAAACAGCAATGAAATTATCAACAACATACTGAATATCCATATTAGCATTCCACATTGAAAGAATAACTGGATTATAATCATTTATGTATTTAGATTTTTCACTTCTTCTCAAATTGTATGTATTTTTGAGAGATTTTCTAGTGATGGTATGTCTCATATATGACATTAAACTGTTAACTCTTCCTTTGGATATTACAGGACGTGGAAATCCAAAACGACATTTGGTATAAAACTTTTTCTTAGACTTGTACTTTTGCCGACAGTATTTTCCACATCGATGACTTTGGAATTGTTAAACTTGTTGTCTTAAGTTGTTTTCTTCTGTTCTTTTTGGTATAGCACATGTGGCATATTCTTCAATAAAAGACAAAACAGTATCATCGAATCAGTTCCGAATTTGGGTGCATCCTTGATCCATATCAGCATATGTATATGAGGAGCACCTCTAGCTTTATACTCCTTTCTTCAAAAGAAATCCACAACTTCTCCAAGAGGATGATTCTTTTTATTGCAGATAAAAGACATCCTTGCTTCAAATCTATGATTGAAATATCTGCATACATTAACAGGATCCAAAGAGCACAATTCTCCAGGTGTCTTTTATTCAATATTTTTTATAATCGTATTTGCCTCTCGAAGAAATTCCAGTAAATCATCCCAAGCGTATTCAGTACAACTTAGGGTAAGGAACCACGTAGGAGTTCCTATGTTCCTTAGCATACATTTAAGTTCTCCATGACGACGGTACCAATACTCATTAGTACCACGCTGACATGCCATCAAATTAATCAGCTGAGATTCTAAATGATCATCTCTCTGATGTACTTTATCCATAAATTCCTTTGCTGAAACATTTTGAAGATGTACTCCACTTTTTTAATATGTGGTTGACTGCATATAGAGTCCAGACAAGTTACTCTCAAACAAAAGATTAAATATATATGGGATACATTGTTGAAATCTTGAATCTTCTGCATACAATCTAGTTGTCCGATATTCAGAAGCAGGAATTTGCACTGATCGTTCATAATATCGTCCACCTTTTCCTGTTGGGAACAACTGCGGAAAACAACGAGCTTCCAAATTTTTTTCCCATACACTCATGGGACTTCCCTTTGCTTTTTTCATTTGGAATAATTCAATAGTATTCCCTATGACTTCTTTTGAATGAAGTGGATGTACACTATAATGTTGATAGATTTCTTCACTTTTAGACATGTCCACTTTTTCAATTTGACCACTTGACGTTTCAGTATCATCTCCTAAAAGAATTTCTTCTTCTCTCACATACACATTTTTAGGTCTCGCAGAGAGACCTATTGGGGTGAAACCAAAAAGCTAAACCAGGCGGATTTTGCCGAGTGGATGTGTGTCCGTGCACGCGCTTTCCATTTGCTTCCCGAGACGCCTGCCTGCTTCACACTTCAAAGGAATGCGACCCCCGCCCACGCAATGCCGAGAGCCAGCGCTTCCCTCCCACTCGCTCACTCCCCTTCTCCCCCGCCCCCCACCCCATCCGACTTGTTATAATAATATTGGTAAACAACGGAACATACACTGTGGAAACAATAAACTATATTAACACACATTAAATGCTATTTAAAATAAAAACATCGTAACTTGTCAATGTATTTCTAATCCATACATACATGTTTCAGAGTGTTACATTGACATTTAAACTTAGTCTGGAAATCTTTCTGGTTTGCCCACGTTTCTTTGCCTTCTCATATACTTGCAGCGCCTCATGTTGCTCAACATTCTGTTTCCTTGAGCATCTGAGCCCAAAAAAGGACTCTGTTCTTGTTTGGTTATTTCAGGGCACCGAATTTCTAGTTGACCGTTGTACTGGCATTAATGGTTATGGTCAATGAACGCAATTTTTTTATATTTTCTTTCTATTTCCAAGTGGTAGTTCTTTTCCCACCTTCACAAATGTGATGAACGGAAATATTACACATCTTTTGCATTGATTTTGCTTCATGGAATCCAAACGAGACCACCCTGTGCATGTACTTTTAGTTTTTAAAAGATTTGTGATGGTGAGGTCTATTTTCTTTCCTGAAAATCTTTCACTTTTACAAATGTTTGAAATCGGTTTCTTCCAAATTGAGCAGTGCGTTTACATTTTTGTGTGCACAATTGGCCAAATGCACGATTTTTGGACACATGGCATTGTCCTTTCCACAGTATGTGACAATCCTGCTTTTATGTATTTACACCGTCCAACTGCTTTTCTGTTTAATTCCACTCGAATGCTTCCCCCACCCTCCCCCCCATCACTTTACCTGCTGGCATTCCCCCCTCCCTTCTCGCCCAGTCCTTCTTGTCACCTCGGCGTGCACTCACCCCTCCTTTCTCCCCTTTTGGCCACTTTGATGTTCTCGACTCAGTGATCTGCGCGTGGGTATTGTGAGCAGCAGCAGCAGGACATGCTCTGCAATGATGTGCTGCCTGAGGGAGAAGAGGGAAATATACGTGCATCTGGGCCCATTCAATCTCTGGCCTCTTTACTAAGGCTGCCAAAGTAGCAATATGAATGAATGTATTTTTTATATTTGTATTTAGTCATTTGAAAAGTGTCCACGCAATTTGCATCCTCAGTTTCTTGAACAGTAACAACTTTCTAGTATGTAAAATAAAAAAACGCTGCATACAGTATTAAAAGCGAAAACGTAAGTATTATTTTTGGCCCAGGATCTGTGACTGCGTTATCTTGCTGACGGGACTGCAAAACATGCAGTCTCTTGCGTCACTTCTTAGCCTCCATATGTCCAGGTCTTCTCGAGGAATCTCGTCCTGCAAGCACACCAACTGCGAAACGTACTAAACATTAGGTTCGACAGTCTCACTTGTGAACTAGTGCTTCGAAAACCAGTCAAAGGAGCAGCTCGTCCCCACCAGAGCAAAGACTGGTAGCCCGCGCAGGGCCACTCAAATGCACACAATATAGCCAGTCAGGGCTCCGAGTGCCACTGCCTTACCCACTACAAATTAACATGGAAGCCAAGCCGTTCCAAACGAACGCATACAAAAGCAGTATTTTCTTTCTGCCGCTCGCCAGTCAGACTGCAGGAGTACAGACCAGCCCCCTCCACCAAAGGCCACCCGAGAGGTACACATCTCATTAAGCGCCCGCGATCACTTTGGCGGCAACCCTTTGATGACCTCAGTGAGCCTCTTGGTGTAAACATCCAGCCCTTCCATGAGCCCTCACAGAGTCCAGGTCTGCCCTCACATGCCTTTCAAATGTCTCTAAAGGACAGACAGGCTGCCTACTGGGGTGTGCCAACCCTTTCAATGCTTCTTTGATTAGCCCCGTCACCGCATCCTGCAGGGGCTCCTCGAGACCCCCTGACATTTCCGCCACTCTTTTAAAGGCAGCCACACAGACCGTTTGGCTTCTGTGTTTGCCTGCTCACTTCCCCTGCTCTTTCCCACATGCTTTCAACCCCGAATTAAACACAGCAAATTAAGCTTTCAACATCGCCATGCAGACCCTTCCCACAAACATGGCTTCTTCTGATCTTTTTTTAATCACACACGTGCCCACTCCTTATGCACCCTTCCCAGAAGCAGTTCTTTTTTGCTATCTTTATGTGGGTATTGTGAGCAGCCATGCCCACAAACATGGCTTCTTCTGAACTATTTTTAATCACACACGTGCCCACTCCTTATGCACCCTTCCCAGAAGCATTTCTTTTTTTGCTATCTTTATGTGGGTATTGTGAGCAGCAGGACATGCTCTGCAATGATGTGCTGCCTGAGGGAGAAGAGGGGAATATCCGTGTGCATCTGTGCCCATTCAATCTCTGGCCTCTTTACTGAGGCTGCCAAGGAAGCAATATGAATGAATGATTGTCCATCTAATTTAAAGCTTCATCATTCACCAGCAGTCTTTACATTTAAATATCTGGCGCATATCATTCAATTCCTTGATGTACCTCCAGCAACTAGCACGCTTCGTAGTTAAACATTAACAAATGCCTCTTAACTCACACTCAGCTGGTCAGTGGACTTCGCAGCGCTAACTGCTTCAGATTGCACGCAGCGCCGATGGCTCTTACCCGATCTAACAAGGTTACTAACACAGTCTCAAGTGTGACCTTTCGATATCTGGCAGAATTTCATGTAGAAAGTCTTCTTTTTAAAAAAAAACAGAAAAACGTCTCGGCGCTGCTCTCCTCGACGAGTTGGGTCCATTATTTCCCACGTTTGGGTTAATCTATCCTCTCCACTGTATCACCTTTCCCATCTGGCAAGAGTACAAGCGTCGCCAAATTAGTTGTAGTTAGAAAAGCAGGAAGACACAAAATGGTATCTTCAGGTGTGTTTATTATAAATGAATAAAGAGCCCAAACAGCCTTTGCCAGACACAGCTGTGCCAACTGTCCCTAATGCCACTGGGATGACATCAGGCTAGAATCCCACAACATCACCTGAATGAACATTCCAGGCTACATCTTAAAGAAACATAACAGGGGCCTTTCATACAATTCTTCAAGAAGAGTTTTGCTGTGGTTTGTTGAACAGGTTCTCAGAGCACCCGTTTTTAGACCTGGGGAAAAGGGCGGCTCTTACAAGAGAACGCGTTTCATGGGCAATAAAGTAGTAACATCACACATTTAAGAAATACAAACATACATATGTCCATGAAGAAGACAGTAAAATGAATGCTTTTTGTTTTGATGGAAAACAAATTTTAAAAATAGAAATGTTTGCACGTGTGACCTTCCTAGGACTATTATGTGTTCCTTTCTCACTGTCATGGTCCCATTGCTTGTTTTTATTCCCACTTAAAGCCCTGCCTCACCCTGCATCTCTGACTGCCCATAGTAATCTTGGCCTTCTAATTCACAAGAGCTTATGTTTTCTGTAGTGTTTCCACTACAGTTTCCACTGGTCAAAATACTCGTCAAACTAAGGCTTTTTCGGTGCGGTGTTCTTCGAGTTCACGTGGCCACAGGCACGCGCTTTTGTGCCATAAACTTTTTTTATACGAGCTTTTGTTGTTTTTCATTGGCTCTTCACTTTGTCCACGCCTCATTGAAGCTGCTCCCTCCGCCCACCTTCTCTCTGTCCTGCGTGTGCCTCTTGCTTATCTCACCGTAGCTTGACAACCTTCAGACGTGCACTCTTTCCAAGCATACCCCCCCTGCCTTTCACTTGCGGAAACACGCACACTAAACACAAACAGCCCACAGACTCTATCTCACCGTAGCTTGATAACATTCAGACGTGCATTCTTTCCAAGCATACCCCCCCTGCCTTTCACTCACGGAAACACGCACACCAAACACAAACAGCCCACAGACTCTATCTCACCGTAGCTTGACAACATTCAGACGTGCACTCTTTCCAAGCATACCCCCCTGCCTTTTACTCGCGGAAACACGCACACCAAACACAAACAGCCCACAGACTCTATCTCACCGTAGCTTGACAACATTCAGACGTGCACTCTTTCCAAGCATACCCCCCCTGCCGTTCGCTCGCGGACACACGCACACCAAACACAAACAGCCCACAGACTCTCTCTCTCCCCCATTCACGCACGGCAACACGCACACCAAACACAAACAGCCCACAGACTTTCTCTCTCCCATTCACGCACGGCAACACGCACACCAAACACAAACAGCCCACAGACTCTCTCTCCCAACCCCCCACACTCCCAGTCTCTCTCCCATTCACGCACGGCAACACGCACACCATAGCTTCTCTCTCATTCATCTGCACGTTCTCCCCCCCTCCCAGACTCTCTCCCATTCACGCACGGCAACACGCACACCATAGCTTCCACAAAACACAAACAGCCCACAGACTCTCTCTCTCTCCCATTCACGCACGGCAACACGCACACCAAACACAAACTGCCCACAGACTCTCTCTCTCTCCCATTCACGCAAGGCAACACGCACACCAAACACAAACAGCCCATAGACTCTCTCTCTCTCCCATCCAACCCCCCCACTCCATCCATCCATCCATTCCCCCCACTCCACCCTATCCACCACTCTAGCGCCCACACTCTAGCGCCCACACTCTAACGCCCACACTCTAGCACCACCACTCTACCCTCCAACCCCACCCTCAAAATCCACCATCCAAATCCACCATCCAAGCACTACTACACCCTCCAAATACACCCTCCGACTACACCCTCTAACTCCACCATCCAACTACACCCTCCAATTCAACACTCCAAATCCACACTCCAACGCCTTCCTCCAACTACAAAACCACCCTCCAAAAACACCATCCAACTCCACCCTCCAACTCCAACATCCAAATCCACCCTACAAATCCACCCTCCAACTACAACTCCAGCCTCCAAATCCACCCGCAAACTACAACTACAGACTCCAGCTCCACACTCAAAATCCAACTCCACCCTACAACTCCACCCTACAACTCCACCCTCCAAATCCACCCTCCAACTCCACCCTCCAACTCCACCCTCCAACTCCACCCCCCAACTCCACCCTCCAACTCCACCCTCCAACTCGACCCTCCAAATACACACTCCAACTCCACCCTCCAACTCCACACTCCAACTCCACCCTCCAACTACACCCTCCAACTACACCATCCAACCACACCATCCAACTACACCATCCAAATCAAAATCCTACATCCAAATCCACCCTCCAACTCCACCCTCCAGCTCCACCCTCCAAACCATCCCCCCAACTCCCCCCTCCTACTCTACCCTCCAACACCACCCTCCGACACCACCCTCCGACACAACCCCTCAACGCCATAGCACCACTCAACGCCACAGCATCACTCAACGCCACAGCATCACTCAACGCCACAGCATCACTCAACGCAACAGCATCACTCAACGCAACAGCATCAATCAGCACCACTCAATGCCACAGCACCACTCAACGCCACAGCACCACTCAACGCCACAGCACCACTCAATGCCACAGCACCACTCAACGCCACAGCACCACTCAACGCCACAGCATCACTCAACGCCACTGCATCACTCAACGCCACAGCATCACTCAACGCCACAGCATCACTCAACGCCACCGCATCACTCAGCACCACTCAACACCACAGCACCACTCAACGCCACAGCACCACTCAACACCACAGCACCACTCAACACCACAGCATCCCTCAACGCCACAGCATCACGTAACGCCACAGCATCACTCATCGTCACAGCATTACTCAACGCCACAGCATCACTCAATGCCACAGCATCACTCAACGCCACAGCATCACTCAGCACCACTCAACGCCACAGCATCACTCAGCACCACTGAATGCCACAGCATCACTCAGCACCACTGAATGCCACAGCATCACTCAGCACCACTGAAAGCCACAGCATCACTCAGCGCCACTGAAGGCCACAGCATCACTCAGCACCCCTGAAGGCCACAGCATCACTCTCTGCAACCATTCAACAACAACTGGTTCTAATATGTTCTCTCAATGTTTCACGATTTATTACAAATGTCACAAAAAGATGTTAATATTTCACTTCTGTTCTTGGATTTTCATCACAATAAAATACACTGAACATAATTTTCCCAAAAGTTATTTACAAAAGTTTAAGCTATTGCCATTATAAATTACAATAACTTTTATTTAAGTATTAATTATTAAAAAAAATTAAAAGCCATTGTTATTTGTAATATTAATACATCTAAGTCATGTAAATGCAACACATATTGCATTACAAATGCTATAGGTGTCACGTTTGCATTGTAAATGACAAAGCTATTAATTTCGCTATTTTCAAAACCAACACATAAATAAAAAATGTGTCATTTACAATACCAATACCTCAAACTTTCCTAATGTGAGCATTAGCATCCCTTTTAACTCCTTTCTCCTTCTATCAGCCCCATTTTCTGAGTGCTTCCTCCTGCTTTCAGTCTCATTAGGTCTCGCAGAGAGACCTATTGGGGTGAAACCAGAAAGTTAACCAGGCGGATTGCGAGTGCGGATTTCCAACAGTTCACGTGAAATCACGTGACCACAAGCACGCGCATTTCCCCACATCAAAGCCTCAACCCCCCTCCCACAGGCTTCCCCAGCGCGCTTGCCATAATTGCATCAGACCCGACCTTACCATTTGCTCCTGTGCTTCCCCGCCCACTGCTTCACACTTGCCTTGAAGGCAATCTGCTTCTCCGCTCTTCAAAGGCTCTGCTCCCCACCCCCCTCCCGCTCTGCTCCCTCTAACGTGACTCGCATTTCTCCTCCCCCGCATTTCCCCTCCCCCTCCCCACAGCGATTCACTTGAGATGTGTACTCTCAGGAAAACTACAAACTGTAAATATATGACCATGTTCGTTCAAACTTGTGTTATGCTATGTCCGCCATTCGCTTTAAACATGTTCTTTTTCTGCAAATAACTTTATTTCTTGTCATCATACGGTTGTATTGATTCATTGTACACCGTCTCTTTGAATGTAATTACTGCTGCATATTGTCTTCTTTTTCCCCATGCTCGGGCCTGAATCTTTTTACTGCGTCTCACTGTTGTTTGTGATTTTTGCTGCACATTACTTTCCCCGCTGTTGAATATGATTACTGCCGCATCTTGACTCCCTCCTTGCGCACGGATTCTTCATTGCGCCCCTTCCACCCCATGAACTTGTTCCTCCTGTAATGCACCGTTTGCTATCTCATGTATTCTTGTTTGCTCATAATTGTCACTTTTGCCTCCTGTAACTTAACCTTTACTTTTGTAATTTGTTCACTTGTAATGTTGTCCTCGTGTATCCTTACTGTTCCTATTGTGAAGCGCACTGACACCTTCGGGTAAATTCCGCGCTGTGTTCGGCTTATCCATGGGGCTACATTGCCCCAGGGAGTCTTTGCATCGACTAACAGGGTGTTCGAGATGTACGTTTTAACGCCAATTCAGTAATATTGTCTTTGGATAACACTTAAATTAATGATCGTTTCTCTCAGTTACATTACAGTTCCCTTGAGATAGATATTTTAGGCTTGGAGCATGTCTTTCAAAATAGAACACAAAGCTACGGATTGCGGCAGTGGACACATTTACTTTAACGGAGGCCTCACCCTAAGCCTGCCCTGTCACCCGCACAGTTCCGATTCATCTCTTCGATTTCAACGCTGTGTTCATAATAACACACTTACAAATGGAAAATGAACAAAGCCTACATGTTACATAGAGGCAACACTTAAGGGTACATATTTAAGGCGTTACTGTATCACGTGCCAACACAAAGGCAAGGTGACGCTGTGTTTCGTGTGTGAGGCATGACACTTTCGGATAACCCCTTTTCTGTCCCATCTATGGAGGCAAGCATGTGTTTTATCTGTCTGCCCATTTAAGTCTGTTTAAATACAACAACTATCACGTGTCACGACCCTAAGGTCAGAGATCGCGTCCACTGATATGTAGTCAAGGTTGTAGGTGGGTTCGTCTATGTAAGCAGGACATCTACAACTTCAAGGGAAGCACATTGAGCATTTCCCACCTCACTGGGAGGTGTGAAGTTGTCAGAGTCTTCTAACAGGGGAGACCACCAATTACAAAGGCCAGAAACGTCTGCGTTATTCTATGGTCATCATTCTCCATGTGAGCTGTGGTTGCATATGTCACGATGAAGCTTTTTGGCTCCTGTGCAGGCATGCAGGTCTTTGCCAATGCATGCCAATCCGTGGTGGGCACGTTTTGGGAATGCTGATTTTTATTCGGAGATAGAACCACACAGCTGTTTGGTTATCAAGGGATTCTGCTTACTTCGCCAGGTGCTAATTGTGTGACTCCAACTTAAACTTTACTCTCTTTCTCCGAACAAAAATGTCCCCCAACTATTCAAACCCACATCTTATCCTTCCAAGCCAGGATCACCATTAGATGTACACATGACATCGGAAATGTCTTTTATATTCAGTGATCTGATGGAAAAAGTAAGACATTCCACCTTGATGCTCATAAGGTGATTAGGTTGCAGCAGGACAATCACATCAAGGCAGCCCAAGGGCTGGCTGCAGTTTGGTGGTCAGTTGTTGACGCACATGTCTGTGTAGCTGCAGGGACGTGATTGCTCACTGAGATGGTAGTTCGGACTGGACTGTTCCCATGAGGCACAGGGTCAGAGCTGATTTGCATATAGCCAGTGTCTAACCCAGGGTGGTGTGGAGTGCAAAAAAACGATGGATTTAGGCCCAGATCCTTGTACTGGAGTGAATGTATGACATTGTTCTACATTCTGTCCATCAACTGTGTTTTTTGCAACATAAGTATATGCCACATAATTACACTGTACTCAATGCAACATACACTCCAAATACCACTCAGTGCCACATAATTACACTCTATAGCATCACCACAGCATCACTCAGCACCACCACAGTATGACTCAGGGGCACCACAACATCACTATGCGCTACCACAGCATCACTGAACGCCACCGCATCACTCGTCGCAACCACATCACTCGTCGCCACCACAACATCGGTCAGCGCCACAACAGCATCAATCTGTGCAACCATTCAACAACAACTGGTTCAAATATGTTCTCTCAATGTTTCAAGCTTTATTACAAATGTCACAAAAAGATGTTAATATTTCAGTTCTGTTCTTGGATTTTCGTCACAATAAAATACACTGAACATAATCTTAACAAAAGTTATTTACAAAAGTTTAAGCTATTGCCATTATAAATTACAATAACTTTTATTTAAGTATTAATTATTAAAAAAATTAAAAGCAATTGTTATTTGTAATATCAATACATCTAAGTCACGTAAATACAACACATATTGCATTATAAATGCTATAGGTGTCACATTTGCGAAAGTTAAAAGTATTGGCATTGTAAATGACAAAGCTATTAATTTCGCTATTTTCAAAACCAACACATAAATTAAAAAAATTGTCATTTACAATGCCAAAGTAGTCATTGTTTTTTTATCAGATACAATGTTGCCTTTTGCACTTTCCTAACATCCACTAATTCTTGCCAGATTTTCTTACTCCGAGTAGGAACACCATTAACTAGAATAACTAGTGGTTCATTTTCTACATTCTCTACGCCAATAGTTTCAATATTTTTCTTTAAATCTAGAGGTAAATATACAACTCTTACTTTTAATCCTCTCTGTAAATCTGTAGGAGGCAATGTTCCTGTTTTAGGCTCCATACGAACAATAGCCTGGGTGCACACATTGAATCAGAATAGACTCATAGGTATTTAAATATATCAGTTCTGGAGGAATAGTTACCAACTCTAGATTAATATGGACAGCTCTAGCAGGCATTTTGTTCTCATCTAATCTAATTTGTTATAACAATATTTACAAATATGCTGATCAGAACCCAAATCAAAACAATTCTCTACCACCAATTAAGTTGCAAATTCCTTCCACTTATCATTATTTTCTTTTTCACTTTTTAAATACAGATCAACTCTCCTCGTCTGATAAAGTGAGTTCGCCGACAACAAATACAAGAATAATTTGGCCTTTCTCCTGAAATCACCCTAAACTTTGTAATTTATTTTTCATACTTTTTGTAGTAGTATTTTGCACAGTTTCTGCACTCTCTTGTTCAGGACCAAAGTAACAAAACTCAATTTCATCACAAACCTTCTTCACATCTGATACACGCAAAAGAACACTGTTCAACTCATTTAACATTAGTGCTGGACTTTTTGCGCAACACAATCTTCTGACTAACTTCCGCATTTGAGAATGATGTACTGCTAACATCCTGAAATGATGAAAAACACTTTGACATACTTTTCTCGAAAGACAAGCCAGAGAATGTCCTTGCAAACCAGTATTTTTTCTCACTCTGCAAGGATCTAGGCCTGGCAACATCTTAATCTCTTTTGTTTAACACTTTTTTACTATATTCTCGTAAGAAATTGCGTAAAATATCAATAGATTCCTGTCGTATACTTTAAATACTACTGCAATCCCAAGTATACACTGGGGCTTTAGGACGTCTCCCTAGAACTTCATCTTGTATCACTTCTTCTACATTTCTGGGAACCATCTCTCTTTCTCAATTGGACAACCATTTCTAACCTCAAAAGCTCAACCACTGGTATCAACTGCATGCAATAAATTGTTGGTCTGAAAATAACTCTCTTCATTAAAAAAAGGCTCTGAACTTGAACTGTGTTTCCATTCACCCAAAAAAAATCACAAAAATTAGTTTAGTTAATTACTCTTTTCTTCTTACTTTTGGCCTTCATAAAATGGATTGGTTTATCTAGTGATCGAATTCTGTTTAAAACTAAAATGAATAATTTCCTTTTTAATTCAAAAGCCTTTTGAACAATGGATTCAATATGCTTCTTATTTTTATAAAATAGTGCTCTTTTTTATATTTTTTCTCATCTTTTAGCAAGTTAAAAACAACTCTATTATAAAAGATCTTTTTTCTGATTTCTGTATACTGATTTTTCCTTCTTTTACCATATATTGTGTCTTTTGAATATAATTTTCCATTTTTTCCTTTGTTTTATTCATATTCTTTTTCTGGTTGAAGCACTGTTAGTACTTTTCACAATCTGCACACTGTTTCTAGGCTTTGAAAGTTTTTTAATGAATTCTTTTGTTGTCTTACAGGAAGACTTTTTTCTTTTTAGCCACATGATGTTGGTCATCCAATACTTGTTGTTAAATTTTCTTCAAATAATAGTCCTTTTTCTGTTCTTTTCTCTCTGCTGATTTTTTTAGGCACGATGAGTTTATTTTAATGATGATAAACAATACCTGAAAAAAAAATATATATATACATGTATTTTAATAAATCTATAAATTAAACTTTTCTATTACTAAACAAACACATTGTATATAAAACATTTAAGCACTTTCTTTTATAATCACTAATAGAAATTATAATTGAAGGTCTGAAGACAAATGTGTAGGTGGTTAGAGGAGTCCATGTGTAATGAGCAAGGGTTTGTACCAGTGTATGTGTTAAGGCCTAGAACATTGTATGAGTAGTTAG
The DNA here is from genome assembly GCF_964261635.1 of Lissotriton helveticus. NCBI lineage: Eukaryota > Metazoa > Chordata > Amphibia > Caudata > Salamandridae > Lissotriton > Lissotriton helveticus. The sequence goes on along the minus strand of NC_136069.1, from coordinate 350,596,394 downwards.
GTACTGACTGAATGATTAGAGTACTATAAAGAGAATGCGTGGGTGAATTTATAAACGGTTGGATTTTGGCACAGTAAATGCATTAGTATATGGTGCTGAATGAGTTATTAAAGGAGAGTAAGGGGAATGACAGGTTGTTTGCTGGAGTGTATGGATACTGACTGGGGAATTTAAGGTGTGAAAGACAAGTGTGTAGGTGGATAGAGGACTGCATGCATAGTGGATAGGGGTTTGAAGCAGTCCATGTGCTAAGGCCTGGCTCACTGCATGAGTACTTGGGTACTGACTGAATGATTAGAGTACTGCAAGGAGAGTGCCTAGGTCAATTTATATTTGGTTGGATTTTGGCGCAGTGAATGGATTAGTACATGGTGCTGAATGGGTCACTAGAGGAATGCAAGGGTATTGACAGGGTGTTTGCTGGAGTGTATTGACACCGCCTGGAGAAATGAATGTGTGTAAGATAAGTGTATAGGTGGTTAAAAGACTACATGCATATTGGACAGAGGTTTGTAGCACTCCATGTTGTAAGACCGATATTACTGCATGAATACTTGGGTACTGACTGAATGATTAGAATACTGCAAGGAAAATGCCTAGGTGAATTTATAAGTGGTTGTGTTTTGGCGCAGTAAATGGATTAGTACATGGAGCTGAATAAAGCAGTGCAAGGTGAGTAACAGGGTATTTGCAAATAAAAAATGTAAATGTAAATGTAGTACTTGTATAGCGCACATATCACCGCAAGGGCATCAAGGTGCTTGTACACATACCCCTGTGGAACCCTTCCTGGCTTTTCCCTGTGAAGTGTCCACTCCTGGGCACCCCCAGGGTGAAGCCAGGCATCCTAGCACTGTTGGGGCCGTTATGGAGATTAAGCAAGCTATTCCCCAGAGTTGCAGAGTGGGACCCATGATTAGAATAGGCACCGAGGCGAGAGAAATATCAGGTCCGAGGGAATTATTTCGCCCGAGACCCGCCGAGGCAGGAATTGAACCCTGGTCCCGGGCCAGACCTCTGCATCAGGGTCTGCCGCTCTAATCAAGGAGTGATGCGGGAGTGTATGGATACTGACTGGGGAATTGAAGGCCTGAAACACAAGTGTGTAGGTGGTTAGAGAACTACATGCATAGTGGATAGGAGTTTGAAGCAGTATTTGGGTACTGACTGAATGATTAGAGAACTACAAGGAGAAAAACTGGCTGAATTTATAAGTGGTTGTGTTTCGGTGCAGTGAATGGATTAGTACATAGTGCATAAAGAGTCACTAGACCAGTGCAAGGTGAGTGACAGGGGGTTTACTGGAGTGTAAGGACACTGACTGGGGAATTAAAGGCCTGAAGGACAAGTGTGTAGGTGGTTAGAAGACTACATGCATAGTGGATAGGGGTTTGAAGCAGTCTATGTGCTAAGGCTCTGAGTCACTGCCTGAGTACTTATATACTGACTGAATGAGTAGAGTTCTGCAAACAGAAAAACTGGGTGAATTTATAAGTGGTTGGCTCTTGGTGCAGTGAATGCATTAGTACATGGTGATGAATGGTTCACTAGAGAAATGCAAGGGGTTTAATAGATTATTAAACAGTTATGTGTCAGCAAAGACATGAAGTAACCACATGCCTGTCTCACAATGGTTGCCCAAATGCAGAGACTCACAGTGTGATTCTAGACAAACATCACTATTTCTTGGACTTCAGCAAAACAGACTCACTAGTCTGGAAGGGGTAAAGTGACTGCACACGTTCTACATATTTCACTACTGCACTCTAGTGTGAATGCCTGACTCATTCTGTGAATGCATAAACAATGACTGGCTTCTAATACTACTAAAACTTGAGAACAAGATAGGTTTTTAAGCAGTTATGTGTCCGCAAAGACATGAAGTTACCAAATGCTTCTCTCACAATTGTTGCCCAAATACAGTGTGATTCTAGATAAGCAACACTACACCTTGGACTTTAGCCAAACAGCTTCACTAGTCTGTAAGGGGTAAGGTGACTGCACACTTTCTACATATTTCACTGCTGCACTCTAGTGTGAATGCCTGACTCATTCTGCGAATGCATAAGCAATGACTAGCTTCTAATTCTACTAAAACTTGATAAAACAGGATAGCTTTTTAAAGCAGTTATGTGTCAGCAAAAACATGAAGTTACCAAATGCTTCTCTCATAATGGTTGCCTAAATGCAGACAGACTCACAGTGTGATTCTAGACAAGCAACACTATTCCTTGGACTTTACAAAACAGACTCACTAGTCTGGAAGGGGTAAAGTGACTGCACACATTCTACATATTTCACTGCTGCACTCTAGTGTGAATGCCTGATTCATTCTGCGAATGCATAAGCAATGACTGGCTTCTAATACTACTAAAACTTGAGAATAGGATATGTTTTTAAGCGGATATGTGTCAGGAAAGACGTGAAGTTACCAAATGCTTCTCTCACAATGGTTGCCCAAATGCAGACAGACTCACAGTGTAATTCTAGACAAGCAACACTATGTCTTAGACTTTAGCAAAACAGACTTACTAGTCTGGAAACGGCAAGATAACTGCACACATTCTACATATTTCACTACTGCACTCTAGTGTGAATGCCTGACACATTCTGCGAATGCATAAGCAATGACTGGCTTCGAATACTACTAAAACTTGAGAACAGGATAGGTTTTTAAGCAGTTATGTGTCAGCAAATAAATGAAGTAACCGAATGCTCCTCTCACAATGGTTGCCCAAATGCACACAGACTCACAGTGTTATTCTAGACAAGTAACACTATTCCTTGGACTTTAGCAAAACAGACTCACTAGTCTGGTAGGGGTAAGGTGACTGCACACATTCTACATATTTCACTACCGCACTCTAGTGTGAATACCTGACTCATTCTGCGAATGCACGAGCAATGACCGGCTTCTAATACTACTATAACTTGAGAACAGGATAGGTTTTTAAGCAGTTATGTGTCAGCAAAGACATGAAGTTACCAAATGCTTCTCTCACAATGGTTGCCCGAATGCAGACAGACTCACAGTGTGATTCTAGACAAGCAACACTATTCCTTGGACTTTAGCAAAACAGACTCACTAGTCTGGAAGGGGTAAGGTGACTGCACACATTCTACATGTTTCACTACTGCACTCTAGTGTGAATGCCTGACTAATTCTGCGAATGCACAAGCAATGACCGGCTTCTAATACTACTATAACTTGAGAAGAGAATAGGTTTTTCAGCAGTTATGTGTCAGCAAAGAAATAAAGTTACCAAATGCTTCTCTCACACTGGTTGCCCAAATGCAGAGAGACTCACAGTGTAATTCTAGACAAGCAACACTATTCCTTAGACTTTAGCAAAACAGACTTACTAGTCTGGAAGGGATAAGTTAACTGCACATATTATACATATTTCATAACTGGACTGTAGTGTGAATGCCTGACTCATTCTGCGAATGCATAGGCAATGACCGGCTTCTAATACTACTAAAACGTAAGAACAGGATAGGTTTTTAAGCAGGTATGTGTCAGGAAAGACTTGAAGTTACCAAATGCTTCTCTGACAATGGTTGCCCAAATGCAGACAGACTCACAGTGTGATTCTAGACAAGCAACACTATTTCTTGGACTTTAGCAAAACAGACTCACTAGTCTGGAAGGGGTAAGGTGACTGCACACAATCTACATATTTCACTACTGCACTCTAGTGTGAATGCCTGACTCATTCTGTGAATGCATAAACAATGACTGGCTTCTAATACTACTAAAACTTGAGAACAGGATAGGTTTTTAAGCAGTTATGTGTCCGCAAAGACATGAAGTTACCAAATGCTTCTCTCACAATTGTTGCCCAAATACAGTGTGATTCTAGATAAGCAACACTATACCTTGGACTTTAGCCAAACAGCTTCACTAGTCTGTAAGGGGTAAGGTGACTGCACACTTTCTACATATTTCACTGCTGCACTCTAGTGTGAATGCCTGACTCATTCTGCGAATGCATAAGCAATGACTAGCTTCTAATTCTACTAAAACTTGATAAAACAGGATAGCTTTTTAAAGCAGTTATGTGTCAGCAAAAACATGAAGTTACCAAAGGCTTCTCCCATAATGGTTGCCTAAATGCAGACAGACTCACAGTGTGATTCTAGACAAGCAACACTATTCCTTGGACTTTACAAAACAGACTCACTAGTCTGGAAGGGGTAAAGTGACTGCACACATTCTACATATTTCACTGCTGCACTCTAGTGTGAATGCCTGACTCATTCTGCGAATGCATAAGCAATGACTGGCTTCTAATACTACTAAAACTTGAGAATAGGATAGGTTTTTAAGCGGATATGTGTCAGGAAAGACGTGAAGTTACCGAATGCTTCTCTCACAATGGTTGCCCAAATGCAGACAGACTCACAGTGTAATTCTAGACAAGCAACACTATGTCTTAGACTTTAGCAAAACAGACTTACTAGTCTGGAAATGGCAAGATAACTGCACACATTCTACATATTTCACTACTGCACTCTAGTGTGAATGCCTGACACATTCTGCGAATGCATAAGCAATGACTGGCTTCGAATACTACTAAAACTTGAGAACAGGATAGGTTTTTAAGCAGTTATGTGTCAGCAAATAAATGAAGTAACCGAATGCTTCTCTCACAATGGTGTCCCAAATGCACACAGACTCACAGTGTTATTCTAGACAAGTAACACTATTCCTTGGACTTTAGCAAAACAGACTCACTAGTCTGGTAGGGGTAAGGTGACTGCACACATTCTACATATTTCACTACTGCACTCTAGTGTGAATACCTGACTCATTCTGCGAATGCACGAGCAATGACCGGCTTCTAATACTACTATAACTTGAGAACAGGATAGGTTTTTAAGCAGTTATGTGTCAGCAAAGACATGAAGTTACCAAATGCTTCTCTCACAATGGTTGCCCGAATGCAGACAGACTCACAGTGTGATTCTAGATAAGCAACACTATTCCTTGGACTTTAGCAAAACAGACTCACTAGTCTGGAAGGGGTAAGGTGACTGCACACATTCTACGTTTCACTACTGCACTCTAGTGTGAATGCCTGACTAATTCTGCGAATGCACAAGCAATGACCGGCTTCTAATACTACTAAAACTTGAGAAGAGAATAGGTTTTTAAGCAGTTATGTGTCAGCAAAGAAATAAAGTTACAAAATGCTTCTCTCACACTGGTTGCCCAAATGCAGAGAGACTCACAGTGTAATTCTAGACAAGCAACACTATTCCTTAGACTTTAGCAAAACAGACTTACTAGTCTGGAAGGGATAAGTTAACTGCACATATTATACATATTTCATAACTGGACTGTAGTGTGAATGCCTGACTCATTCTGCGAATGCATAAGCAATGACCGGCTTCTAATACTACTAAAACGTAAGAACAGGATAGGTTTTTAAGCAGGTATGTGTCAGGAAAGACTTGAAGTTACCAAATGCTTTTCTCACAATGGTTGCCCAAATGCAGACAGACTCACAGTGTGATTCTAGACAAGCAACACTATTTCTTGGACTTTAGCAAAACAGACTCACTAGTCTGGAAGGGGTAAGGTGACTACACACAATCTACATATTTCACTACTGCACTCTAGTGTGAATGCGTGACTCAAATTCAAATTCAAAAAAGCTTTATTTCGATATAATCTGTGATATCATAAAAGCATACATTTGTTGGGAAAGAAAAAGATACATAACACAAAACAAATATAAGTCAGAAAAAGCCCGTAAATTGTCCATTTAAAAAATACAGGAGAAGTATAGGAAAATCATTTTTACATGTATATACAATCAGAGTTAAAAACTTTTTTACCCTTAAAATCTTGTATTTTTAAAAGTTTCTATAATTCATATGAACATTTTATATATTACATCGAATTCCTAAATTTTACCAGAAGTTTCAGAAATTTAGCTAAAATGTAGATCACTTCCAAGTTTTCCATCCGTTGTAGTCTTAAAAACGCGTCTCTACATGATCGGAGACCCCACTCCCTAAGAATAGGTTTAAGAAGGATCCTTCTAGGAACCTGATAAAATGTACAAAATAAAGTGCAATGCAGATTAGATTGAGGGGCAAGATCGTCACAAGGACAAGGCGACAATTCTCTTGACCAATCATTACAATTTGGAAATGTAATTAAACGAAAGAAAGAACCCAATCTAAGCCTTGAAAGGAGCATTCTGGCATAGGAATTAGTGTCACTAACAAGGTACAATTGCAAACCCTGTTCCGTTGTAATTTGTTGATAGGCTAGGGCTGATTTTTTCAGTTTTTCAGAGGTCCATCTTTTGTTGGCTAGATGTTCCATAGCCATTTTGCGTAACACTTTCCTTTATATTGATTCCGTACTAGGTGGATTTTTAAAAAACTCAGGGTGGCCAATATCATTCAACATTTCTTCCACCGCAGACAGCCATTTAATACGTTTTACACCATCAAGATGTAAACAGTCAGATATGGTGTTACGATTAAAGTCTGTCTCTGGGGTTAGCCATACCTTATGCCATAGCAGAATGGGCTCAATCAATATGATGTCGGAGATGTAGGGGAGGCCCAATTCTATGTATAAAATAATTAGGTGTTGATTTAGGGACCCCCAGGAGGTATCTGAGGAAGCGATTCTCAGCCTGTTGAATGAGAACTGAAGACTCAATCCCCCAGATACCAGAACCATAGGTGGCCGTGGCAACACATTTTGCCTTATAAATAACAATCAGCTCCTTAACGGGTCTACCCCCAATTTTATTCGCAAAATTCTGCAGCGCTCCAATTGCTTTCGAAAATGCAAATCTTCTGGCTTTAATTGCCGTTTGCCAGGAGCATTTCCTGTGGAAAGAGATCCCAAGATAGGGAAAATGATCTATTGTCTCAATCTTTCTGCCTTCTATTAAAATGGGACAGGGTATTTTTTTTGTTCCTTGTCTGCAAGACATGGAAAAAGATTTTGAAATATTAACCTTAAGTCCCTTATCCCTCATAAAAAGTGTGAACTTTGAGACGGCCCTTTGTAGGACCAAGCTGGTATGGGACATAATCGCGGCATCGTCCGCGTATAAAAGGATGGGAACAGGGCGGCCCTGGACTAAGGGGTAATCATATTTAAAGCTCTTAAGATGGTTGCCAATCGCATTTATATAGAGGGAGAAGAGTAGGGGGGCTAAGATGCACCCTGTCTCACCCCCCTTCTAATAGAGAATGCGTGACTCATTCTGCGAATGCATAACCAATGACTGGCTTCTAATACTACTAAAACCTGAAAACAGGATAGGTTTTTAAGCAGTTATATGTCAGCAAAGACATGAAGTTACCAAATGCTTCTCTCACAATGGTTGCCCAAATGCAGACAGACTCACAGAGTGATTCTAGACAAGCAACACTATTCCTTGGACTTTAGTAGCAAAACAGACTCACTAGTCTGGAAGGGGTAAGGTAACTGCACACATTCTACATATTTCACTACTGCACTCTAGTGTGAATGCCTGACTCATTCTGCGAATGCATAAGCAATGACTAGCTTCTAATTCTACTAATACTTGATAAAACAGGATAGGTTTTTAAAGCAGTTATGTGTCAGCAAATACATGAAGTAACCGAATGCTTCTCTCACAATGGTTGGCCAAATGCAGACAGACTCACAGTGTAATTCTAGACAAGCAACACTATTTCTTAGACTTTAGCAAAACAGACTTACTAGTCTGGAAATGGCAAGATAACTGCACACATTCTACATATTTCACTACTGCACTCTAGTGTGAATGCCTGACACATTCTGCGAATGCATAAGCAATGACTGGCTTCGAATACTACTAAAACTTGAGAACAGGATAGGTTTTTAAGCAGTTATGTGTCAGCAAATACATGAAGTAACCGAATGCTTCTCTCACAATGGTTGCCCAAATGCACACAGACTCACAGTGTGATTCTAGACAAGCAACACTATTCCTTGGACTTTAGCAAAACAGACTCACTAGTCTGGAAGGGGTAAGGTGACTGCACACATTCTTTATGTTTCACTACTGCACTCTAGTGTGAATGCCTGATTAATTCTGCGAATGCACAAGCAATGACCGGCTTCTAATACTACTAAAACTTGAGAAGAGAATAGGTTTTTAAGCAGTTATGTGTCAGCAAAGAAATAAAGTTACCAAATGTTTCTCTCACACTGGTTGCCCAAATGCAGAGAGACTCACAGTGTAATTCTAGACAAGCAACACTATTCCTTAGACTTTAGCAAAACAGACTTACTAGTCTGGAAGGGATAAGTTAACTGCACATATTATACATATTTCATAACTGGACTGTAGTGTGAATGCCTGACTCATTCTGCGAATGCATAAGCAATGACCGGCTTCTAATACTACTAAAACGTAAGAACAGGATAGGTTTTTAAGCAGGTATGTGTCAGGAAAGACTTGAAGTTACCAAATGCTTCTCTGACAATGGTTGCCCAAATGCAGACAGACTCACAGTGTGATTCTAGACAAGCAACACTATTTCTTGGACTTTAGCAAAACAGACTCACTAGTCTGGAAGGGGTAAGGTGACTGCACACAATCTACATATTTCACTACTGCACTCTAGTGTGAATGCGTGACTCAAATTCAAATTCAAAAAAGCTTTATTTCGATATAATCTGTGATATCATAAAAGCATACATTTGTTGGGAAAGAAAAAGATACATAACACAAAACAAATATAAGTCAGAAAAAGCCCGTAAATTGTCCATTTAAAAAATACAGGGGAAGTATAGGAAAATCATTTTTACATGTATATACAATCAGAGTTAAAAAACTTTTTTACCCTTAAAATCTTGTATATTTAAAAGTTTCTATAATTCATATAAACAGTTCATATATTACATCGAATTCCTAAATTTTACGAGAAGTTTCAGAAATTTAGCTAAAATGTAGATCACTTCCAAGTTTTCCATCTGTTGTAGTCTTAAAAACGCGTCTCTACATGAACGGAGACCCCACTCCCTAAGAATAGGTTTAAGAAGGATCCTTCTAGGAACCTGATAAAATGTACAAAATAAAGTGCAATGCAGATTAGATTGAGGGGCAAGATCGTCACAAGGACAAGGCGACAATTCTCTTGACCAATCATTACAATTTGGAAATGTAATTAAACGAAAGAAAGAACCCAATCTAAGCCTTGAAAGGAGCATTCTGGCATAGGAATTAGTGTCACTAACAAGGTACAATTGCAAACCCTGTTCCGTTGTAATTTGTTGATAGGCTAGGGCTGATTTTTTCAGTTTTTCAGAGGTCCATCTTTTGTTGGCTAGATGTTCCATAGCCATTTTGCGTAACACTTTCCTTTATATTGATTCCGTACTAGGTGGATTTTTAAAAAACTCAGGGTGGCCAATATCATTCAACATTTCTTCCACCGCAGACAGCCATTTAATACGTTTTACACCATCAAGATGTAAACAGTCAGATATGGTGTTACGATTAAAGTCTGTCTCTGGGGTTAGCCATACCTTATGCCATAGCAGAATGGGCTCAATCAATATGATGTCGGAGATGTAGGGGAGGCCCAATTCTATGTATAAAATAATTAGGTGTTGATTTAGGGACCCCCAGGAGGTATCTGAGGAAGCGATTCTCAGCCTGTTGAATGAGAACTGAAGACTCAATCCCCCAGATACCAGAACCATAGGTGGCCGTGGCAACACATTTTGCCTTATAAATAACAATCAGCTCCTTAACGGGTCTACCCCCAATTTTAATCGCAAAATTCTGCAGCGCTCCAATTGCTTTCGAAAATGCAAATCTTCTGGCTTTAATTGCCGTTTGCAAGGAGCATTTCCTGTGGAAAGAGATCCCAAGATAGGGAAAATGATCTATTGTCTCAATCTTTCTGCCTTCTATTAAAATGGGACAGGGTATTTTTTTTGTTCCTTGTCTGCAAGACATGGAAAAGGATTTTGAAATATTAACCTTAAGTCCCTTATCCCTCATAAAAAGTGTGAACTTTGAGACGGCCCTTTGTAGGCCCAAGCTGGTCTGGGACATAATCGCGGCATCGTCCGCGTATAAAAGGATGGGAACAGGGCGGCCCTGGACTAAGGGGTAATCATATTTAAAGCTCTTAAGATGGTTGCCAATCGCATTTATATAGAGGGAGAAGAGTAGGGGGGCTAAGATGCACCCTGTCTCACCCCCCTTCTAATAGAGAATGCGTGACTCATTCTGCGAATGCATAACCAATGACTGGCTTCTAATACTACTAAAACCTGAAAACAGGATAGGTTTTTAAGCAGTTATATATCAGCAAAGACATGAAGTTACCAAATGCTTCTCTCACAATGGTTTCCCAAATGCAGACAGACTCACAGAGTGATTCTAGACAAGCAACACTATTCCTTGGACTTTAGTAGCAAAACAGACTCACTAGTCTGGAAGGGGTAAGGTAACTGCACACATTCTACATATTTCACTACTGCACTCTAGTGTGAATGCCTGACTCATTCTGCGAATGCATAAGCAATGACTAGCTTCTAATTCTACTAATACTTGATAAAACAGGATAGGTTTTTAAAGCAGTTATGTGTCAGCAAATACATGAAGTAACCGAATGCTTCTCTCACAATGGTTGGCCAAATGCAGACAGACTCACAGTGTAATTCTAGACAAGCAACACTATTTCTTAGACTTTAGCAAAACAGACTTACTAGTCTGGAAATGGCAAGATAACTGCACACATTCTACATATTTCACTACTGCACTCTAGTGTGAATGCCTGACACATTCTGTGAATGCATAAGCAATGACTGGCTTCGAATACTACTAAAACTTGAGAACAGGATAGGTTTTTAAGCAGTTATGTGTCAGCAAATACATGAAGTAACCGAATGCTTCTCTCACAATGGTTGCCCAAATGCACACAGACTCACAGCGTTATTCTAGACAAGTAACACTATTCCTTGGACTTTAGCAAAACAGACTCACTAGTCTGGTAGGGGTAAGGTGACTGCACACATTCTACATATTTCACTACTGCACTCTAGTGTGAATACCTGACTCATTCTGCGAATGCACGAGCAATGACCGGCTTCTAATACTACTATAAATTGAGAACAGGATAGGTTTTAAGCAGTTATGTGTCAGCAAAGAAATAAAGTTACCAAATGCTTCTCTCACACTGGTTGCCCAAATGCAGGGAGACTCACAGTGTAATTCTAGACAAGCAACACTATTCCTTAGACTTTAGCAAAACAGACTTACTAGTCTGGAAGGGATAAGTTAACTGCACATATTCTACATATTTCATAACTGGACTGTAGTGTCAATGCCTGACTCATTCTGCGAATGCATAAGCAATGACCGACTTCTAATACTACTAAAACGTAAGAACAGGATAGGTTTTTAAGCAGGTATGTGTCAGGAAAGACTTGAAGTTACCAAATGCTTCTCTGACAATGGTTGCCCAAATGCAGACAGACTCACAGTGTGATTCTAGACAAGCAACACTATATCTTGGACTTTAGCAAAACAGACTCACTAGTCTGGAAGGGGTAAGGTGACTGCACACAATCTACATATTTCACTACTGCACTCTAGTGTGAATGCGTGACTCATTCTGCGAATGCATAACCAATGACTGGCTTCTAATACTACTAACACCTGAAAACAGGATAGGTTTTTAAGCAGTTATATGTCAGCAAAGACATGAAGTTAGCAAATGCGTCTCTCACAATGGTTGCCCAAATGCAGACAGACTCACAGAGTGATTCTAGACAAGCAACACTATTCCTTGGACTTTAGCAAAACAGACTCACTAGTCTGGAAGGGGTAAGGTAACTGCACACATTCTGCATATATCACTACTGCACTCTAGTGTGAATGCCTGACTCATTCTGCGTATGCATAAGCAATGACTGGCTTCTAATTTTACTAAAACTTGATAACAGGATAGGTTTTTAAGCAGTTATGTGTCAGCAAAGACATTAAGTTACCAAATGCTTCTCTCACAATGGTTGCCCAAATGCAGACAGACTCACATGTGATTCTAGACAAGCAACACTATTCCTTGGACTTTAGCAAAACAGACTCACTAGTTTGGAAGGGGCAAGGTGACTGCACACATTCTACATATTTTGCTACTGCACTCTAGAGTGAATGCCTGACTCATTCTGCGAATGCATAAGCAATGACCGGCTTCTAATACTAGTAAAACTTGAGAACAGGATAGGTTTTTAAGCAGTTATGTGTCAGCAAGGACATGAAGTTGCCAAATGATTCTCTCACAATGGTTGCCCAAATGCACACAGACTCACAGTGTTATTCTAGACAAGCAAGACTATTCCCTGGACGTTAGCAGGAGAAACACAGTATTCTAATTCAAAACAAAGGTACCACATACAACAACTGACAAATTAATAGCTCACCTTTCAAATTGATCAGTAGATTAAGAAGGATCTGAATCACACACCAGATCTTCTTATACAGAATGTCTGTAGTGCACTGCTCTTAGCAAAATCAAACAAGCATTTACAATGCAACGGTTTCGCCTTTGGAAAAGTTTGAGCTATTGGCATTGTGAATGACAAACTTTTTATTTATGTGTTGGTTTTGAAAACAGATAAATAAATGGCATTGTCATTTACAATGGCAATAGCTTAATCTCTCGCAAATGCGATTTGTATTGCAACTATTTCAGTTAGCATTTTGCACTACGATGAAAACTGGCTAAAGATAGATACAAAAAACAAGTCTTAGCTAGGAGGTAATACTCACCAGACAGAGACACCCGGCAAAAATGACTTCACTTAAACTATCATATGTACAGCACTAAACATTGCACATCCTTCGTTGAATAACTGTTTGTTTACTGCACTAAAGATTGAAGATTACTCTAGTGTTATTTCTATAGTGCTCACATGCTTCAGAGCAAAGAGGACTCTAGGAAAAACACTTGTAAACAAATAATCATCGTGGGGTGAATTATAGTCAGGCATTGTAGAATTACAGTTCGTTTTGGAGCATGTAAATGCTATAGACGGGAAATGGTTAAAGGTGCTGGTTCAGAATTTGTAGCTGTGGTTCTGTGCATTTGCAACGGGTGCATTTAGTCGCAAAGTTTCAAACTAGAAGACATGGAATTCATTCATAGCCTAATAAACTGATCAAATTGTGTGATCCTGTGTAAATCATGTTTTGCCACTATGCTCTATTTCACTTTCGAGTTTGTGTTGGGCATGAAAATACATTATTTTTTTAGAGGGGCCGGGCAAAGATCCCACTCAGCCTGACCCAGGCTGCATGTCTCTTTCACAATAACTACAGAAAAAAAAAAGGCAACAGAGGAGAAGAGATCAGAGGAGCGCAGATCAGGGCACAGAGGCAACAGAGGAGAAGAGATGAGAGCGCAGAGGCAACAGAGGAGAAGAGATCAGAGCACAGAAGCAACAGAGGAGAAGAGATGAGAGCACAGAGGCAACAGAGGAGAAGAGACGAGAGCACAGAGGCAACAGAGGAGAAGAGACGAGAGCACAGAGGCAACAGAGGAGAAGAGATCAGAGCACAGAGGCAACAGAGAAGAGATTAGAACACAGAGGCAACAGAGGAGAAGAGATCAGAGCACAGAGGCAACAGAGGAGAAGAGATCAGAGCACAGAGGCAACAGAGGAGAAGAGATGAGAGCACAGAGGCAACAGAGGAGAAGAGATCAGAGCACAGAGGCAACAGAGGAGAAGAGATGAGAGCACAGAGGCAACAGAGGAGACGAGGTCAGAGCACAGAAGCAACAGAGGAGTAGGGAGCAGAGTTCAGAGGAGCAGAGATCAGAGGAGCAGAGATCAGAGGAGCAGAGATCAGAGGGGCGCAGACCAGAGCCGCAGCCAGCAGACCAGCGCTGGGAGTCCAGATGAGGCGTTCAGAGAGCGGGGGTCGCCTCAGCCCTCAGCAGCGGAGGGAAAGTTTTCCGAAGCGGCTGCAGGGGATCCAGAGCCACCAGACCCGGGGCTCGGGCTGGGATCCAGCCAGTAAGGGATCCGGCCGAGGATGCAACCGGGGACCCACCGCCCGCACTGCCTCCAGCCGAGCCCAGCCACCGACCCAGCCAGCAGCTCCCGGCGAGGGAGAGAGAGGGAGGGAGGAGGGAGGAGAGAGGAGAAGAGGCAGAGGGAGGGCCAGGGGGAGGAGGAAACACCGACATGGAGGGGGAGAGTGAGGGGAGACGGGAGGGTGCGGGGGGCACAAGAGGGCAAAAATGCCATGGGAGACAGAGAGGAAGGAGGGAGCAGCGGGAGGAGAAAGGAGAAGGGACCGAGGGGACACACGGAGATAAAATCAGGAGCAAGAGAGGAGAAGAGGCAGAGGGAGGGCCAGGGGGAGGAGGAAACCCCGACATGGAGGGGGGAGGGAGGGGAGACGGGAGGGTGCGGGGGGCACAAGAGGGCAACAGTGCCATGGGAGACAGAGAGAGGAAGGAGTGAGCAGCGGGAGGAGAAAGGAGAAGGGACCGAGGGGACACACGGGGATAAAATCAGGAGCGGGTCAGGGAAAGGGGAGGAGAAAGAGGCGGGGGAAAGAGCATTGAGAGGAAATGAGTCGGGACGAGGGGAGGGGGGGAGAAGAGAGAGAGATACGTACTGAAGAGAAAGAAACATATGAGGCAGGTAATCAGTGGAGAAGACGTCTGAAGCAGGAGGGTGAAGAAGAGAGGAAACAGAAAGAGAACGGAGGAAGAAAAGGAAAGACAACAAGAACGGGGGGCGTGGCCGGGGCCGGGGGTCAGCGCAGGACGGACGGGGAGCAGCCACCCCCCGCCGCCGCCCGCAGCTCCAGACAGGGGCACGAGTCTGTGATGGGAAAGTCCGGGGGTTGCATAGTGTGGGGGGGGGCGATCAGAACCATGGGCAGAACTGGGGAACCCCCACAGTACATGGGCAATGCTCTCGGGCAGAACTGGGGGCATCCATCATGTGTATGCATTCGGGGTGCATAATGAACAAGCACTCACCTGGGCTTCCTCCGGCGGCCGTGGTCGGCATGGAATGATAAAAACAAACCCAGAAAAAAAAAAACGAAACTCGGCCCACCGCCGCGATGACGACATCGCAGAGGCGGAGAGCACAAAAATCGTGGGAACGCCCCCGAATCTGGTCCGGCCTTGACGGACAGATCCGGCTCCCAATGGCTAGCCTCCATTTATGGAGCTAGCCAATGGGAGCCGGGGGACGTTCCTGAAGCCCATATTGTAAACAATAGATTTCGCCTGCGCCGAAAAGCTGCGCAGAGCGCAGCTTTCGGCAGGCGAAACCTAAAAATGGCAAACATTCCCTCTCATTCTGCACACATATACATGTAAATATCAAATCACATTTGCTTCCCACATTAATTGAAAAGCTAACACACATTTCTATTGGTTACATATTTCAACCCTTTCCAATTGACATAACTTTGAACCCTACCCCCACTCTTAACGACTGTTACCATAGTAACAGTTCATGGAACACTCAACTGAACACACAGGTCACAAGTTCAGCATACAATGTTGCAAATCAAAACAGCAAGTGCGCTTGACATTTCAAAATATCAGCTTATCCTATGTAATGTTGCTTTCACACACTTTTCATTAGCCAATAAGAAACATGCTTTTAAAACACAGAAACATGCACCCTATTTTTCAGTCTATAATGCTCTCAAACAGCCAATCATTTCTCTTCTCTTTTTAAAAACTGCATCTAATCCACCATTTTAGAACAATCTTAGTTTTCAAACTGCCCATTTCACATACAGACACCTTCTGAGTGCACCCAGACCTCCCTTCAAGATGCTTAGAGTGTGGATTTTGGGACACAGCTATATTTTCTGGAGCCAAAGGTACGCAGAAAATAGAACCATTGACAAAGACCTAGGTTTGCCAAATGTAGACATTAAATGGATTGGACAGTGAGGGTTAAAGTGACACCAATTTATGCCATTGGTTAAATCCTTTTTACATCTCCAAAACCCTGACCTCATAATTGTGCTCTGTGGTGGCAATGACCTAGGCACTTTGACTGGGGTAGGTCTGGAAATGCTTATGAAGGACACCTTTGGAGAATTGATGTCACCTTTCCCCCAAACTGCCTTTGTCTATTCTAACATATGCCAAAGGCAGAAATGGACCTGGTCCAATCAATCTTGTCCACAGATTGAGAAATCTAGGAAACATGACAATAAATCTGTTTCTGCTTTTCTCTGAGATTATAGGATGGGGTCCATTTACCACAAAAATCTGTGTTTTAATATGGATGGCATCTATAGGAGAGGTGGTGTACCTTTTACAGATGAGGGTAACAGAGTCTTCCTCATCAACTTTAGACTCTGCATAGGTACTTACTTATAGTACCAAAATCTCTCAATAAACACAGCAGCTCTTTTTAGAGCCACCCAAGATCTAAACACATAAGCTTCATGTATATCTGAAAAATATTACTTTTTTTTGCTTGGAGTCGTGCACCAGACGCGCTAGAGTCGTGCACCCAACGCGTGCACACCAGGGGGCCGCGCTGATCACCGCGCTGGGTGTGCAACTCCTAATTTTACAGTAAAAAAAAATAGCACCTATGACTAATTTCTATTCTCCCCGGGGATCCAATCCCCCGGGGCTCATATATAATGTTGGGGACCGTGGGGGGAGGCCCAATGCCCCCACAGTCCCAGCTGGCTCCCCGTCCTTTGGGAGCCAGCATTGCTTTTCTACATGGGGAGCTGCTAACATGCAACTCCCCGTGTGGAAAAGCAATCTGGTTTGCATATTGAAAGAGAGAGCAGGTTTCCCTGCTCTCTCTTTCAAAATCCAAACCAAGTTTACTATGACAGGGCGAGAGCCTCGGCTCCCGCCCTGCCATAGCAAACAGCAGTGTCCCGGGGGTGGGCACTCCGGAACACTGCAGGAGCCGGCCCTGTGGGGTGGTGGTCCCCAGGGCCCTCGAGGGCTCCAGGAGTGGGGCCATGCGGTCCCCCTCCCACAACATAAAAATCCCTGGGGGTTGCGGTCTCCGGGGCTGGGAGGGGCCTTTGAGCCCCCCTCAACCATTTTTGAAAAAGCCCCAGAGGGTAACGGGCCTTTGAGCCCCCCCACCCATCTATTTTGCTATTAAAATGTAAAACTTTTGCCCCCGGAATTTGCCCCCCTGGGGGCTAATTATTAAAATCTGCGTTTCTTTTTATTTTATTTTTTAACGGCAGGATCCGCACACCCTGAGCGCACTTTCCTGTTTTTAGGAAAAAAAATGTTTTAGCCCTGGGAGTCCTTGTGGGAACCTCTAAGCAGGTCTAGAGGGTCAGAGTATTTCTACCCTGCCCCTTTATACGTTTTGCACACTTGTCCACTGACTTCTTCAGCCTCGCTTCTACCAAGGCACAAAATGGCTGCCAACACTTCCTGGTTTTGAATATTGACAACCACTTGACAGCCATTTAGCACACAGTGCGTGCTCGGGATGGTGCGCTTAGGGTGCACTCAGGATGCGCGGATCCACCGCGGCCATAGATATATATGTACTTTTAATTGTGATTTTCTCAGGAACTACTGAACGGATTTACACCATTTAAGCAAAAGGCATGAGTCCGAACCAAGGACTACCTCTTTGCCAAATTTGGTGTAATTCCGTTCAGCAGTTCAGGCTGTAGCCGCGATGAATGGTTCCTATGGAAAATTGCATGGGGAAAACACGTTTTGGGACCCCCCTTTTTTCTCGGCCCCCGCTTCACGAATCACCCCAAAACTTTCAGGATAGGAGCGAACCAGAGTTCCCCGCTAGTTTTGAAAATTTTGCGAAGATTCATCAACCGGCGCCAAAGTTATTCCAAATAGAATGTTGCAGATTTCCTAAGGAAAATAGGTCCTAACTATACTACCTAATGAAGACCGACAGTAGGTAATATATATTTACGGACTAAACCTGTTCACATGTTGAAACACAATAGAATGCTGGAAGACATGATTCAAACTTGTTTGCACAATAACTATTTTCTATTTCAGAGTCAAGTGTTCCAGCAAACGAGAGGTGTGGCAATGGGGGCTTGCTTCTCCCCCAGCTACACCTGTTTACACGTGGGTCTGTGGGAGGAGCAAGTCCTCAGGGCCAAGTTTGAGCACATTCTCAGCAACCACATTGTAGCATGGTATCGCTACATAGAGGATCTGTTCCTCATTTGGCGAGGGAAAGAATCTGCAGCCCATGTGTTAATTGAAGAAATAATGTGAATAATCTTAATCTTTAATTCACAGGTCATGTGAACAAGGGATCTGTAAATTTTTTGGACATAGAAGTGTACATCAAGGAGAATCAGTTGCAGAACCGGTTACATCTCAGCGGGTAATATTGTTCTGCACGCCACCAGTCACCACCCTGACCATCTGATTCGCAGCATTCCTTATGGAGAGAGGTTGCAAATCAGACGTATTTGTAGCATGGATTTAGAGTGTGCAAAAGGCCCAAAGCGCAAGCAAGGACAGATTTCTAGCTAGAGGCTACTCGGCGAGTATGCTAGACATAGCTATTAAAAAAGCCAACCAGATTCCTCGCTTGTTACCGGTAGGATATAACTCTGACCAAGCCAGCCTGTCCAGTACACCCAGGAAAGTTGCAGAAACCCCCAGACTGATAGCAACATACAGTCGGCAACATAAACAACTGCGCATTATTTTTATTAAGAATTGGCCGGTTGTCCAAAATGATTCAGTGATAGGTGACACTTTGCCAAAATTCCCCGAAATAACATTTCATTGGGCACGTTCTATGAATGACATGCTTGTCAAGAGCAGTCCTGAAGTCTGCACCAACAGTTCCTGGTTGCAAACCACTAAGGGCTTTATTAAATTTGCTTCTTGAAAAGCCTGCAAACTAAGCAGGAAGAAAACGTCATACACTACACCCTTTTGTGACGTACCCGTGCCCATTTCTAAGAAATTGACGTGCAAATCAGATTTTGCGGTGTATGTGCTGGAGTGTACATGTGGCCTGCAATATGTTGGTAGTACCAAGTTGCAGGTTCACAAGCGTATACTCCAGCACATGCCTGCCATCAGCAATGACAATGCGGCCTACCCAGTTGCTAGGCATTTTAAGGAGATCAATGGGAGTTGCCTAGAGTTTTTGAGCTACTTTGTGGTGGACATGGTCCCACAACTGCGCCGCGGGGATGACCGCGAGGCCCAGCTTAGACAACTTGAAACTAGGTACATCCTCGAGTTAGACACCAAAACCCCAAATGGATTGAACTCGAGTGAGGATCTCTTTACTTGCCTCTGACTAACCCCAACATTTAGCCTAGTGTTCATTCATTTATATATGTATATATTTTTTTTTTAAGCAGTATGTTTTAGATCTGATCTCCGTATCTAATGTCTCGGTTATAGGTGAGAAGTTTTAGTTTTTATTATACTATATACTCTCTTAGCACTTTTTATCACGGATGGGTGACCACTTTTGGGCAAATTAGACATATAGGTTGTTATGGCCCCAGGTGATTAACATCACTAGGCTAAAACACGGCATTTTGATATTATTCCTCTTTGACATATTTTATCATGAATTGCACTTGTCACCTCACTAAGAGGATCATTGTATTTTGTCCAACATTATGGATGTCCAAATCAGCAGTATGGCTTGTTATAAATGGATGTTGGGGCCCATCGGGAGACGGGGAGGGGAAGAACCGACCGGAGACAGATGTAAGGTGTGATAAAGGCCGCTTTATTGAGAAACAGGTGCATCCTGACAATATACCACCTCCTTGGCCTTTGCTGTACAAAACTAGGCCTAACTAACTATACGTATACCTGCCAAAACCCCTCGCCCCCACCCCTAAACAGTTCCCCGCCAACAACATAAACATTAGTGCCAAATACCCAAACGCCTGCCTCAACTGTTTCAACACCTGCCATATGTACACTCCCTCCCCCTCTGCCAGGAAAAGTCATTCCTCCTATCCTACCTCCCCCGTTTAACTAGGAAAAAGCACCACTCAAAAGCCCCCATACGGCTTTCGACCCCCCCCTAGGACTCCTGCACCTTTGGATACCTGTGCACCCCTACTGCCCGGCCTACTGCCTCTTTCAACTGTACAATATAGAGCTCCATCCCATATCTCGATAAATGCACTCCATCTTCCAGAAAAAAGTAGACCGCCCCATACCTCAGCTCCGGGTGCTCCATCCTGCCCACCCCTTCCTTCTCACAAAAAGCCCGCATCTCCCTGTTAATTTTCCTCCGAGTCTTGTCAATTGCCCCAGGTCTCTCCGCCCCCCTCCAACATCTCCTGGGTACGAATTCCGACCAAATGACATAACAACCCGCCCACTGCCTCCTGATCTCTAGCAAATCCCTCTTCATTTGTTTCACCAGTGCCAGTCCTTTACACTGCACTAAGTCATTCTCACCCACGTGAATGACTACCACATCCGGGCAGATCCCCCCCCCCCGACAACATTGTTCAAAACCGGCACCAACTCGTGCCAACGCATGCCCCCTTTACCCCTCCAATGACACCTAAACAACTGCTCGTCCAATTCCAAATTAAGATTTCTGTGTTTCTCCCATTCGGCCCTCTCCGCTCTCTTTACAATGGAATGGCCCACCACGTATATGTTCATCACCGCTGCAGCCGGCCCTGCCACCGCACCTGTAAAGACACATATGTGAGCAGCGCGCACCAACAGCAAGTCTATTCCAACACTGCCCCCCGCAGCCTGACGTACGTCTTATAGCAGTCTGATTTCCAGCGCCCCAGCTTTTTAATCTCCTCCTTCCCCCAACCCATCCGCGCCGCCTCCGTCGCCGTCCCGAATTCCTTCGGGTCCTCACCCATATCCCGTAGGGCGTGCCGCAGGACCCACAGCAACTGCGCAGCTGTCACCCGACCCACAGCTCCCCTGCCAAAAACCTCTGCCCCGTCCTGCACCCGACCGGCTGCCAGTCTTCTCCCCCATTCCGCCGGGCACACCGCCTCCGACCCCCCTGGACCCAATAGAACCCAAGTACCCTCTCCCCGCTGATCAGTCTTGGACCGGCGAAGCCGCACCGCCACCTCCCGGCCGCGCAACTCCACCTCCCCCCAGGTCAAACCCGGACGCCACTTCAGACCTACCAACTCCGACACCCGGAAAGCCCCATAGAACATCCATGACATCAGCGTGGCAAACAACACCGTCTCCGCCTGGTCCCTGCATACCGCCGGCAACCGGCCCACCAAAACCTCCAACATCGCCTCCGTAATGGGCCGCCTCCGCCGCGCCCGCGCACCTTTTTCCCTCTCCCAACCCTCCAAAAGATGCCCCCCCAATTCTCCCGCCGAAGGCGCATAACCCCACCAGAGCTTGCCCATGAGAGCCACCCCTGCCAGTTTTCCTGCTATCGTCACTCTCGTCAAACCTCTGTCCATTAGCCCTAGCATGAACTGCACCACCTGTTCCTCCCGGCGCCACTTGCCGCGCTGCCTTACCGCTCCGCCACGGAGAAACTCCATCCAAGCCTGCTCATAACTCCTCCACGTGGATGCTGCCAGGGACGACCTCACCAACTGAACGACCCGCGCTCACCCACCAACCACAGCTCCTCCGGCACCCGCGTCTTGTCCGCCGCTGCCTCCGTGGCTAGCCCATGGAACCTCCGCCACTGGGAACGAGACAAAGCATCAGCCATGTCATTGTCCACTCCCGGCACATGTTGAGCCTGGAACAAAATATTGTGCTCCAAACACCTCAACACGAAAACGCGCATCAATTTCAGCACCTGGGGCTCCCTTGCAGACTGCCTATTCACCACCTGCACCACCGACATATTGTCCACCCTGAACAAAAGACGCTTGTGTGCCAACTCTTGCGCCCACACTGTCACAGCCCCCACCAACGGGAACAACTCCAGGAAAGCAATGCTCCTACCCCCCGCCTGCCACTGCTCCGGCCATGTCTCCGCGCACCACCTGCCTGCCCAGTAGAGTCCAAAACCTCCGACTCCCGCCGTATGCGACGACATCGTCACGTCCCACTCCAAGTCTTCCGGGGGCGCCATGGGCACTCCATTGAAACGCCCCAGAAAAGCTAGCCACATGCTCAGGTCCTCCCTCGAGCCCGCCGATAAGCGCACATGATGATGGGGCAGCGTCAACCCCGACAAGGCCAAACCCAACCGCCGACAAAACGTCCGCCCTGCTCGCACCACTCGGCACGCGAAGTTCAAATGCCCCAGCAACACCTGCACCTCCCGCACCGTCACCTTTTTTCTGGCCAACATGCCCGTCACCAACTCCGTCATCACCACCCGCTTTTCCTCCGGTAGGCGTGCTTCCATGGCCGCTGAGTCGAGCTCTATCCCGAGGAACTACAGCACCGTGCTGGGACCTTGCGTCTTCTCTGGCGCCAAGGGCACCCCTAGGTAACCCATCAGGTCGGTAAAACTGTCCAGTCGCTGCTGGCAGTCCGACGAACCGGGCCGACCCACCAGGAAGAAGTCATCCAGGTAATGCGTTATCGCCTCAGAGCCTGTGCGCCAGGAAAAAGCCCACTGCAAGAAGGAGCTGAATCTCTCAAACAAGGCACATGACACGGAGCACCCCATGGGCAGCGCTCTATTGACAAAGATGAGACCGTCAAACTGGATCCCCAGCAACTGGTGATCCGCCGGATGTACCGGTAGCAACCGGAACGCCGATTTTACATCGCATTTCGCCATGAGCGCCCCCCGCCCCGCCGTCGTCACCAACCTCCTCGCGACGTCCACGGAAAAATACGACACCGGCGCCAACTCCGTTGAAATAAAGTCGTTCACCGACGCGCCCTCTGGCCATGAGAGATGTTGAATCAGCCGGAATTGACCCGGTTCCTTTTTGGGGACCACCCCAATTGGTGAAATGATCAAATCCGGCAATGGCGCCTCCTCAAAAGGCCCCACCATCCTCCCTTCCTTCACCTCCTTGAAAAGTTTCTCCCGGACGATACCCTTGTGTGCGTTCACGGACTTCAGGTTCTCCGCCCAACGAGCGATCCGCGGACCCTCGTACCCCAACCGGAAACCCTCCCTGAAACCCCGACGCAGCACGGCCGCATCGTCCGCCCGCGGATAAGCCTCCAACAGAGGTTCCAGGCGGTCCAGCCTAACCGGCGTACGAGCCTTTTCCCAGGGTACTCCCCCCTGCCCCCCTTTCGCTCCCCCTCCCTCTACCGGGCACAAAGGACGGGTGCTGTCCCCGTGCGGGGCCTCCCCTAAGCCCACAACAACGCGCCTCCGGGTGGCGTCTCCCGCACGCGGAGCATTCAAGCCGAAAACGGCACACCTGCCTGAGGCAAGAGCCTCTGTTGAAGTCCCAACAGGCCCCAACGCCGGCAGTGCTACCGGCTCCCCCCGCCCCCACCCCGCCACGGGTGGGGCGGGCCGAAAAGGGGGGGGCGCCAGCGGCAGCCCACTGGCCGTGTAGATGGTGCGGCCAAATTTTGCCCCGCTCATCGTCTGTTGGTACAAGTCCGCGTCCAACTCTCCCCACTTTGCCTCCGGGTCCGACGCCATGCGCGCCCGAAACTCCTCGTCATAATGAGACCACGCATTACCCCCGTACGTCACCTGCGCCCACCGCACCACGTCCATGTATTTGAACAGTGCGACCGCCCTGTCGGGGTACTTTTCGCAGTACACGCTGGCATAGATCAGGAAAGCCGCCGACCAATTCTCAATGGTAACCGGCACCTTAGGCCGCCTGGCCAACTCCTGCTCCTCCTCCTTCGACCCCTCTTTGGCCATCAACTCCCTGTGAAGCAACTTCAAAATCTCCACATACTCCCCCTTCCAGATCTTTTCCCTGGTCGCCATCGACAAATGCGCCCCCAAGGGCTTCGCCACCCCCATGTACGGCAGCTTCCTGACCGGGACCTCACAGCTCTCCTTCGCTCCGCCGACCCGCCGGATGTCGCCGTCTCTCCCGTCCCCGCGCTCGCCGACGCCGCTGCACCCGCCGACCCCCCGGACTTTGCCACCTCTCCCGCGCCTGCGCACCCCGACGATGCTTCACCTGCCGCCTCCGTACACACCCCGGCATCCATCACATACCTACCCTTCACCAACCTCACCGTATCCCCCCCCCAGCATCCGTCCCCACTGACACCTGGCAACCGCCATCTCCCCCTTCCGCCTGGCCTCCATGAGGCCCGCCCGAGCCACTCCCCGATCCTGCATTGGCCTTACCTGGCGTCAAGGCTGGTGTCCTCACCGGATCCCGCCGCCTAACCAGTTCCACTGGGGGGGCCGTCACTCGCGGCACCATCTGCCGGGGGCGTACCTGTAAAACACTGCCAACAACATTACTCGCCTCCCCAACCCCCTCCCGAAGCTCCCCCTCCTCCTCCGACTCAATCTCGCCAACCCCTTCCACCAATACCCCTCCTGCATCTACCCTACTCAGACCTGCCTTGTCCCTGCACTCCATCATCAGTGTCCCTAAATCCACATTCCCCCTTCTCCTGTCCTCCGTCTGGTAGTTAGAGTAACCTGCCAAATTGCTGCTCCTTCCCCGTCCCCCGGCGGCCGGATCGACCCATCAGGAGGGGGGCGTTGGAGACCCATTGCCCTGCCATCCGCCGTCTGCACGCACATGGTCCCTCGTTGGAGCGTGACCGCCCGTACTAGGCAGAGCCGACCCATCCACTCGGCGGGTTGGAGCCGCAAGCTGCTCACCCGAGCCCCTCGACAACTGCTCCTGCCAAGAAAAAAGCGGGGAAGTCCAGCATGCCGGGGCCAATGCACCCCCTTCCCCCCCCAAGCTCCTGGCGCACCCCTCCCCCACGCCGCCGAATGCCCTCCCCGCCGCGCCGGCCGCCCTCCCCACCCCCCCTCTCCCCACTCCCAGCCCCCCGCACCCCCCATGCTACCCCACACTCCCCCCCGGCACCACCACACGCCCCGCACCCCCGCGCCCCACCCCCCCACCCCCGTAATCCCCTTCAACCCCCCCTCCCCGAGCCCCCACTCACTGGGACGCTCCCTCCCCCTTCCCCTCCCCCAGCCCCCCTCCACCCCGAAACCCCTGTGCACCTCCTCACCCCCGCCCCGTCCCCAGCCTACACCTGCCACTCCCCCCCCCGCCCGCACCCCTCCCCCCTCCCCGCGGTGACTCCGGCCTACTGGGCCCCACCATGTCCTCCTCAGATGACGACCCCCAGCCCAGCTCGCTCTCCGCCCCTTCCCCTGCCCCCTCACCCTCCTCCGATTCCTCAATCAAGAGCGGCGAGTCCCCCACTCCTCCCCCTTGCCCCCATCCTCCCCCTCCCCATCTGCGCCCCCCGCCGCCCCCACCTCCCCTCCTCCCCCACCTCCCCTCGCCCCCTCCTGCCCTGTGGGCGCGCTCGCAGCATCATCTCTACCCCCCTGCTCCCCCCCCCTCCAGCACGCCTTGTCCTTGGCCCCCATTCCCCCCCCCTCCAGTCTGGCACTCCTTCTCGACTTCGGTGCCCCCCCCCAGCCCTCTTAAACTAGCCAGGCCTCTTCCCCCTCGAAGACCCTCCCGCCGGCCTCCCGCTCGTCTCCCCCGCCCCCCCTGCCTCCACCACCGCCTCTTCTACGAACTGAAGCGGGGCCTTCCCCCGGCCGCTGCCCCTCTTGCCCGCCCTCCCTCCCCGCTTCGGCGCCCCTACCGCCCGCAGGCCGACACCACGCTTCACTCCGCCCCGCGGCGCTCCTCCCCCGTCCCCGCCTCCCCCTCCCGCCTCGCACGTGAACGCGGTGGCTCACAAGCCGCCACCGCCGCCGCGGCGCCATCGGCAGCGCGTCGCGGCGGCCTTACCATCAAGTATCCCCTCAGCAGGTCCGTCCTGCCGGCCTCTCCTAAGAGGCGGAGTGCCTCACGGACGCGGGGGTCCGCCATCGCCGCCATCAGCCCAGGTACCGTCTCTCGCGCCGCCGCACTGCCGCTCCCAAATCTTCAGCTCCGCCGACAACGCACTCCGCCCTACTCCTCACGCCACAATCTGCCCGAAAAACCGCCAAAACCGCCAAACGACCACGCCAGAAACGACGAAGGCCACAAATCACGACAACGATCACCTGCCCCCCGGCTGCTGGGTCACTGTCCCATGAAATGGTGCACAGTGACCCAAAATGGTCGCTCTTATTGGAACCAGCCCAAAAACAACTAGAACCCCCTGCCTAGCCCAACCACTTCGCCCTTCCTGTCCCCGTCCAAAATCCTCCCCTCCCCTTCCTCCCGGGGCCCCAAAATCCCCGGGGGGGCGAGCCTCCCGCCGGTCGGCCACCCCCCGCAAAGCCCCATTGCAATCAGCAGTCCAGGCACGTGTGGGAAACCAGTACATTATGTATTGAATACTGCTAGCTATGCTCACTGGTTTTCCATGGTATTTGGTCGAATGGAAAAGCAAAAATTGCACTCCCATGCTTATTCTTTATATGCCCTATTTTCACCACAGTGTATTTTGGAACATCGTAAAAAAAACTGTTTAATATCATCTTTTACAGTTTTTGCGCCATGGGTTGGACACTGTCTGTGATTCATAACGAATATGTATGTCAAGAGACTCAACTAAAGGGGAATTACCACATTCTATACATTCCTTGCCGATGTTTGCACATGCAGAATACTTTGCACTATTGCGTACTTTTGCACTGCATTATTTATTTTTAATGTCTTGCCAAATCTGAATCTACAAATATGAACTGTTTTAGGAGCAGTTTAAGCTGCTATGATGTATACCTATGTTTTTATGTCTATTGTCGCGATGGTCACATGATATGCACTCTTGCACTTTAAATTCATGGGCTTTTGTTACCAGCGTCATGTGATCAAGGGCTTTCTGGGCCCGAAACGGGTCATGGCGGTGCGTGGAACACTTATGGAATAAATATTGGCAAATTACTTGTGTGGGCCCGTTTTGTCTTTCCTGCATCCTGGATGTTGTGACGAAGTTATATATATATATATATATACATATATATATATATATATATATATGTATATATATATATATATATATATATATATATATATATATATATTCACTGAAAAAACCATAGGTTATAAACCATATATAGTTAGGAATTAGCATTTAAAAAACCTTATTTTACTCACACAAAACCATTGAAATTCCATATATAGTTAGTTGCACTAACTATATATCGCGCACCCGCAATCCACTGCTGATGATGTCACATATTACATCATTCATGACATGGTCAGTGACATCACTGATGACATCACTGATGACATCTCAAATGACATCACTGATGACATCACTGATGACATCTCATTTGATATCAATGACCACATCACTGATGATATCATTCATGTGACAATACAATGCATCTCCTCACATTTTAATATAACCTCTCTTTCACCCAGTGTTAAAAAGAGTATAATTTTTGAAACCATTGACACACCAATACTAGTTACTACATACGCACTCACTGATTGCTACGTCTACACACACCTTCACTCATTCACCCATACAATCATTCATACATACAATCACTCATCTTTACAACACTATCATATGCACTCATACACCTATACAGACACTCACAGTCTGCCACTCATCCATGGAGTTACTTACACACCTAGTCAGTCCTGTAAAGAATCAATGAGACTTCCATTTTCTTGTCCATACAGTTAAACATAGAGCACCTTACATTTTCAAACATGTACTAACACATACTTACTTTCTTATACAATCATTGATACAAGTACAGATTGATCTGCACAGAGTCACACACCTCCCAGCTAGCCACACACACATTCAGTCTCCCATACAAATACTTGGGCAATCAATCAATAACCCATATAGTTACTCATATAGCTACTGATCAACACATGCAGCAGTTTACAGAACAACAGACATAATGATGCACAAATTAAGACAGTTTAGTCACTAACCCATGCACTCAGTGAGACACATTTAATCAGTCACTCATACATTCAGTCATGCACCTACTAAATCCTTCGTCCAGACACTTACACATCCACTCATTCTTCAATATGTAAGACATATTTAAACTTTATAGAAACAAAAAATCACTGGATGTTGTTATCAGTGATGTCATCAGTGATGTCATTTGAGATGTCATCAGTGATGTCATCAGTGATGTCACTGACCATGTCATGAATGATGTAATATGTGACATCATCAGCAGTGGATTGCGGGTGCGCGATATATAGTTAGTGCAACTAACTATATATGGAATTTCAATGGTTTTGTGTGAGTAAAATAAGGTTTTTTAAATGCTAATTCCTAACTATATATGGTCTATAACCTATGGTTTTTTCAGTGAATTTTCAAGGTTTTGTAAATGCTAATTCCTAACTATATATGGTCTATAACCTATGGTTTTTTCAGTGAATTTTCAAGGTTTTGTAAATGCTAATTCCTAACTATATATGGTCCATAACCTATGGTTTTTTCTGTGAATTTCATTGGTTTTTTAACAGCTAATATCTGTAGCTGTAAAATGTATTCTTCTTTAAATCCAAAAATATATTTTATATGTTTATGAATAATTTTTTTTTTTAATATTTTTTTTTCTTCGTTCCCGCTTCGCAAATCGGGAAGCTTCCCGTTAGCTGACCTTGATGCCGCGAAATAGACCGCGAGCCGGTAAACGTTTCTTTACCGCAAGTGCCGCGTTACAAAACAACATCGTGACGCCTCCCGTCCGCATGACGTTTCACGTTGTCGCGTGATACGTCATATGACGTACTACGTTAGCGAACTGGTACGCGAAGCGAGTCGCAAAGCGCAGGTTTCTGGAAGCAAACCGGGAGGCCCTGCAAAGCGCTTAACGTAAACACAGCAAGTCATGTGACTTGGTAATAACACTTTTCATTGGTTCATTTCACTTTTGGTTTCCTAATGATGTAAGACTAGGTCATATAATCTAAAATGAACACTTTTGATTGGTTGAGAACTCTTGTTTTTCCCAAATGATGAAAATCCCTCCTTCTTTCCTCACTCTGACTTTCATCATTGTGAGAGAAAGACCCTTTGTGATCACTGAGCAATGGCTTCTTTAGTAGCTTCAGCTGGTGCTTCCCCACCACCTCCACCACATCCAAGGAAGAGTGGACCACCTGCTCAAGTTGTAATTCAACAACAAGAAGAAGAAGAGGAACAGGAGGACGAGCACGAAGAGAGGCAGTTTTTGCCTGAGCAGCCCAGGACGTCTCACCGGAAAGAAAACTTCATTTGGCAATTTTTTAAAATTCCCAAAGGTCAGAAAAAAGTAAATGCAAGATACGTAACTTGCCTTATATGTCAAGATAGACTGTCCAGAGGGACCGACAAAAAATACAGTTTCGGAAACTACACAATGCATCGCCATATGACTAGGTGGCATCCTAACAACTACAGTGCTGCACAGTTTCGGAACGACCTAGATAATCTCCCTATTATGGCCAGAAGATCTGTTGTACCGGAAGTAACGGGACCAGAGGGCAGGGAGATGGTGCCAAATATACAAATGAGATTTGGTGATGTAAAACACATCTGCGCATTTTGCGATGGATTCATTTCCTACGGAGAAAAAAGCATCACTCTGATCAACAGAGCTATTGACTATCATATGCAAGTTTGTCCGAAACGCCCAAAATAATAAATACTTCTTTTTTTTGTTTTGTTGCTCCTGTTGAGCCCTTTACAATGAATCGTTTTCATTGCCCCCTCCAAGAAATACCCAAAAAAATATAAAACTGTTCCGAAAAATTCAAAAACAGTAAAAAAATGTTCAGAAAAATAAAAAAAAAAGTTCTTTTCAGAACTACCTCCCCGTTATTAAAAAATTGGTACAATATTTGGAACTGTGCCAACCTCTATTTCTCTTAGTTCGCTTCCCAGTTCGCGAACCGGAAGCGAACCAAAAACAGTAAGTATAAGGGAAGGAAACAGACACTTATGTTAAAAGAAAGACAGCTATAAGGGAGTAAACTAGAGATACCATTACCCGTAATCCACTGCTGATGATGTCACATATTACATCATTCATGACATGCTCAGTGACATCATCAGCAGAGGATTGCGGGTTTTTTGGCAACATGCCTTATCCACGGTTTAATAACGCTGCCTTTTGCTTTATATAAGTTTTCAAATTGTATGAAATATATACCAATAGGTCGTTATGAACCTTTAGGTAGTGCTTTTCTTCATGAGGTCTGGTCGCTTCCATACACATACAGATGTTTCAAAGATGATCAAGAAGTTTATCTGAATGGAGAGGAATGCACTGAGACGCCAGATCATTCACTAATGTGTAGGCACATACAGTTACACGGTTCATGCAACAAACACCGACCAAATATGGCTTGCGTGTTGCAAGGCACGCCAGTTCCTGCTATCATCCCCACGTTCAAGTTGTTGGAAAATGGTAGTTATTTGATGCTCAATAATGAAGATTGTTCTGAGTTAATTAAAAGTATTCCTTTTATCGTAACAGTAAGTGAACGGGTTATTTGCTGCAGAAATGTTCTATTTCCTCCCACACATGAACATAGGGAGTTTTCAATCTGGCCACAAATACCAACCTTGGGACACGTTTCAACGGCATGGCAAGAATAAGAGCTCTTTTGTCTCAGAGAGAGGTGGCCTTGAGTTCGGCCTGTGAAACTTTCGTACTTCACATAGCGAACACCCGTACAGAGGTGCACACCCTTTTCAATTAAGATTTGCCTTTCAATTTCAGCAACATGTTTCCGACTATCTTTAACGCATCCTCCACAAAGTCCCTGGCACACTTTTTTAAAGTTGTTACCAGTGGTCTCGTGACTTCATTTGAGAAAATCTTTGGAGTCATCCCTGCTTCCTTTCATTGTATTTTCTGCACTCTGGTTCGTGGATTGGCATTTTTACTTGCATTACCAGCGGACGCTCTTGTGCTTTTTTACATTTTTAAATATGGATGTCCCTCCTATGCAACCTCCGACCCTGCAGCTG
This sequence comes from Lissotriton helveticus, assembly GCF_964261635.1. NCBI lineage: Eukaryota > Metazoa > Chordata > Amphibia > Caudata > Salamandridae > Lissotriton > Lissotriton helveticus. Next base: position 350,565,443 of record NC_136069.1, on the reverse strand, counting down.
CTGACACTGTTCCGCAATCGCATGCTAGAATATTATGGCACAATGCCGTTGGCGATATTAAGCACGGCATATGGATTATCTTTTCGGTTCTCCTACTTCACCTGTGTCCAGCCTGTATTTCACTGCCTGACCTGTGATTTCGATTGGGCCATTGATTTGTGTCTCTGCGGACCGGTTTCTCCTGACGTCGACTTTAATCAGCTGATGACTCCTATCATTACTCACGAGTTGGTTTGTCCTGGCGAAAGGATTATGGCTGTGGCATTGATGCATGGACTACTTGGTCCCTGGAATTTACTGGCGGCAGCACAGTCTTTCTTGGAACAGAGCTTTCTTGAAAACCCACCGAGCTGTCCTCTGATGGTGATAGAGGATCCGGTGCTGGGAGAGCACGTATGTTCTTTTCCGCTTTTAAATTGGATGGCTGAACTGTTTTCGGATGAAGACGGTGACTTCCTATTGGAGGCTGTTGCAGCTTATTTTGCATACACAGTTATGTCATAGACCTTTTTCATGTTTGATATGCTGAGTACTAGCATTTCATTGACAATTCATTGACTTATTTGTCAAGTTTTTATTATTTACCTTGCCTATTGGCTTAAGACTCGATAAAGTACTTGGCTGTTTTATTTTTCTTTAGCATTAAATTTTCCTAGTTTTTAATGCTTTACCTTGCGGACCGTCCACATATAAACTTGCAATCTGCTCTCATGAGATGGCACTTCTATTATCTTATTCAGTTCGTTTCCGGATCATGAGGAGGTGTCATCTAGGTCCTGGATATCTTTACACCGTGTTAAGTTAGCATGGGCTCATTACCGGTTTAAACGCCATTTTTCCTTTTTTGCAACTTCTGCACACGACACTTAGTTGTTGCTTTAGCTTTCCACCTAGTAGTTCATCGTGGTTTACATGAGAATAATATGTTATTGGTCTACTATCTGCTTTACTTGTTAAACTATATCTGTACAGCGAGTGCTAAAGTTTCAAGAACAACACGATACAGAATTGTTATGAGGTCTGATCTCCACGACTTCATACTCATAACATAAGTGCAACTTCTGCCAATTCTGGGCATGAGGCGGGTTTTATATTGCTTTGCCGAACACACATACACAACAGTTGATGCGGTTCACATGAAGAGAGAGCTGGTGTATGCTGATGTGATTCCTTCAAATCTAAGACACTAAAGTATAGGCACGCCCTAAACCAACACAAAGAGACCTTCTTAGCAAATAATATAATATGTGTATTAGGGAGGGTGAGATATAAGCAGCCGCGGGCCGTGGAGGGAGTTACGATGGGGCAGGGAGGCGGGGAGGGGGAGAAGCAGGGTGGAGCCCTCTCTACCTTGCCCCTCCCCCTCCCCGCCTCCCTGCCCCACCGTAACTCCCTCCACGGCCCGCGGCTGCTTATAAGTGTTGCTAACTCTTATTCATTTACAGCATGTTAACATACTGTCACCATTCGCTTTTTATGTACTAGTAACTATGCTGGTAATTTTGCTACTGATAATATGTGTACTTGTATTCTCCACCCTGCTTCTCCCCCTCCCCGCCTCCCTGCCTCACCATAACTCCCTCCACGGCCCGCGGCTGCTTATAAGTGTTGCTAACTCTTATTCATTTACAGCATGTTAACATACTATCACCATTCACTTTTTATGTACTAGTAACTATGCTGGTAATTTTGCTACTGATAATATGTGTACTTTTATTATCTAAGGTACTACGCCTGAGAAGACGGCATTAGTAAATAAACATTTCAAATACACATCTGTTCTTCTTAACTCCATGTTCTGGTTTCTAAGAAATCTATAACGACCGACTGTTCATGAGTTCCACGTATCCTGAGGTACTATAAGTTCATATTCTGGATTGTCTAAACATTGAGAGTTTGTTATATCCAATGTGACACTGTACCTAGCTTGCTAAGGAGTTTTTGATTACTAACGTGAGTTTTGGGACACCCTAATTCGCCGAGGTTCCAATCCTCTGTCCACAGTTCTGTGTGAGAACAGAAACCCTGCGACAGGGGCACCCCCGACCCTTGCTGGAGCTTCATCACACTTGCGATACAACTCCAGCAATGCATTCGCCGAGGTTCCAATCCTCTGTCCACAGTTCTGTGTGAGAACAGAAACCCTGCGACAGGGGCACCCCCGACCCTTGCTGGAGCTTCATCACACTTGCGATACAACTCCAGCAATGCGCCACCTTTACGGCACAGATACATCACGCATCTGTGCTGTTTTTGCCCCATGATGCGCCGCATTGTAAATGCAGCACACCATAGGTGACAGAACAGCGGCACAGAATGACTAACACATCCCTGGTGATGCGCCAGTCATCATAAATGTATCCCTATGCTTCTTATCTTGTTAGAGATGAACCGCCATATGTATCATCAAAGTTTTTTGCATTTCCTAAATAGCGAACTTTAAGGAATAAATAGCGATTCTTTACCATTCCTAGTTTGCGATGAGCTATTTGCTAATTAGCCGAATGTAGCCCAATGAAGCCCAATGTAGCCCAATGTAGCCCAAAGATGGCCGCCAGACACACAAAAAAACAAATGTAGCCCAAATATCAGCCAGATGTAGCCCAACTATAGCCCAGTGACAGAATGACCAATCAGCTTCGCAAACCTCCGTTACGCGAAGCGGAGCGCTGTTACAGATATATATCTTTTTTTGAACGTTAATTTCTCAAAATCCACTGGAGCACATATATTGAGACCTAGCAAAGGCACATCGGGCTACCAGTCCCTAATATTTTGCCAAGTTTCGTGCAAATCCATTCAGCCGTTCGATTATTATTATTATTATTTTTTTTTGCCCCGCGGGGCCCTTTTAAAACCTCCACATCAAACCTAGGGGGTCAGCGAGGATCTACTATGCCCCCTTATAGTTATTTCCCCCTTTGTTTTGACCTCCTCTTGTCTCTCGATCCTACCGAGAGACAAGATGGCGGCCGCTACGGACTGTTTGGAATGTTGACAGACGCCGGAGAACCAATCAGCTTCGGTTCACAAAGCTCCGTTGCGCGAAAAGTCCGCGAACCAGAGCGCTGCCCGGTCCGCTGTTACAGATATATATATTTTTTTAAACGTTAATTTCTCAAAATCCACTGGAGCACATATATTGAGACCTACAAAAGGCACATCGGGCTACCAGTCCCTACAATTTTGCCAAGTTTCGTGCAAATCCATTCAGCCGTTCGGGCTAAAAGTGAGGCCAACCGCCCTATGGAAATTAACATGGGAAAAACGCGTTTTGGGACCCCCCTTTTTTCTCGGCCCCCCCTTGACGAATCCCCCCAAAATTTTCAGGGGCTGCTCAGAAACAAAATGTGCCATTTTCCTGAAAATTTCAGCCAATTCCGTCCACAAACGCCAAAGTTATTAGACATAGAATTTTCAAAAAACCCATAGAGAAAAAATCCTAACTATATATACCTACTGGCGACCGCCAGTAGGTAATATATATATATATATATATATATATATATATATATATATATATATATATATATATATATATATATATATATACGGTGAGGTATGTTTGGCGTTATCATTTTGTCCAGTGGTCCCCTTCAATCCCGAGTCTGTGCTTCAGCGGAACTGAATTTCATGCTGCTTGATTACTTAAACACTTTAACATTTGCCGTTTGCCCTGGCTGTATGAACTTAGACATTGACTTGACATCGGATTTTTGAATGCAAACCTCAGGATATTATTTGCCAGTGAAAGGCACTATGGGAGTGGTAGTCCCGTGGGGTTTCAAGTAGGTGCCTGAAGACTGACACTTAAGTCGAGATTTCTCACTTGGAGTGTATTATGACCCCAGGGTGCGGCTGCTACTATTCTGCCCCCGTGCTTATTGATATTTTGTGTTTGGGCTGGTGACATCAGCAACATGGCAGGTGCCAACACTGAACATGCAAACGGGGGTCAAAGGTCCTCAACCGAGGGTTTTGTTATTAGCTCGTAATGAGCACTCTGGGACAGTGGCTGTTTCTATTTGGCAAATTTAGCATCGCAGCTTGTTCTTTTAATGTATTTAATGTATTTGATATGTTTTACATTTTGGTAACACAGGATGAGAAGTTTGGCGGCGCATCTAATATACCATTAATGTACCAATCGCGGCAGGCAACTTACATTTTGAGCATGCTATATTATTTGCCCATTCAATTTACAGCATTTATTATTTGTTTATTTATTTATTTGCGGGTTTATAACGTGCTTGAATCACTCCTACCGGAGTATCTCTGCGCCCATAACACCAGAAACGTGTGCAAGCAGTCAGTGGATAGCAGGTTAGTTCTGAAAAAGGAAGGTTTTCAGCTTCTTTCTGAAAGCTTTTCCTCCTTGTCTGGCCTTTCTAGCAACAGGCACTCTCAGAAGAAGTTGGTTACTGGACCTGAGGGACCGCACCGGGTTGTATGGAGTAAATGTATCTCTCCAATGCGGTGGCCCTAGTCCGTTTAGTCTCTTATTTATTAAACAACAGGTCTTAAATTTTACCCTATTGCGGACTGAGAGCCAATGCAGTTTATCCAAGAGAGGTTTAGACGGTGTTCTGGGCGGGGCATTTAATACCAGCCTGGCAGCCGTATTTTGAATCACCTGCAATTTGGCTAGCACTCCATCATTGGCTGACAGCAAAAGGCCGTTACAATAGTCAACACGACTAAGTATCAGAGCTTGCACCAAGGTCTTCCTGGTGAAGTCCGGTAGCAAAGGAAAGACCCTTCGCAACAGTCCAATGACATGGAAGCAAGAGCCCACCATGATATTGCAATGCTGTTTAAAAGAAAGTTCACGATCTAAACGCACTCCTAGATTCTTCACAACCAATTTAGGGTCTGGGACCGGGCCAAGGTCTTGCGGCCACCAGTCCGGTGTCCATAAAATCTTTGCTTCCCCAAAGAGTAAAACCTCAGTTTTACCTACATTGCACTGTAGGCAATTAGAAGACATCCAATTTGCTACCGCTTTCATACCGCTGCAAAAGGAAGTTTTCACTTAGTCGATAAGGGTTTTAAAAGGAAACAGGAGCTGGGTGTCATCTGCGTATGACACTGGGATGAAACCGAACTCTCTCAAGATTTTAGCCAGGGGGGCCACATAGATGTTAAAAAGAGTTGGGCTCAAACAAGAGCCCTGTCGCACCCCCTTGGTAATCTCCGTTTCCTCCGAACGAAATGTGCCCATACTAACCGATTGAGTCCGGTTAGATAGGAAACTTCTTATCCAGGCCAGTGCTGTGCTTACAAGACCGATCTTAGCAAGTCGTTCGAGCAGAATCTTATGGGATATAGTGTTGAACGCTGCTGACAAATCTAACAGCACCAGGACTATTGCATGACCCCTGTCCTGGTACATGTGTAGATCATCCGTTACTGAGAGTAGAGCCGACTCAGTACTATGCTTCGGCCTAAAGCCGAATTGTGAATGATCTAGACTGCCGGCCTGTTCGATATAGCTCGAAAAATGCTTATTTACATGTCTTTCAGTAAGCTTTCCCATGAATGGAAGTAGGGATATTGGCCTAAGATTAGACAAATCCGTCCAAGGGATTGTGGTATTCTTCCTAATAGGTCTTACCGATGCCTTTTTCCATGCCATTGGCACTCGGCCTTCAGTCAGTGATAAATTCACCAGGCGTTGAATCCCTGTGTCCAGAGTCGTAATCACCACCGACATCATTTTAGCTGGAATAGAATCCAAAGAACTGCCACTCTTAGTTTGACTCACCAGGCATTGCACCTCATCTAATGAAATAGGAGGGAATGCACTGAGAGTGGCTGAACATGTTTCTTCTTCAGCTAATGGGGATGATGTTCCTCCCATAGAAAGCCTGTTGGTATTGACAATGGTATCATAGATGTTATCTATCTTTGTTGTAGAAAATTGCGATATTTCATCGCATAGCTGTTGTGAGGAAAGTTCAATGCTCTCACAAGCTAATGGTTTCACAAAGGATTGAAGTATTTGGTATAGTGCCCTGGGAGCGTTGCCTGCGGCTGAAAGAAGGGACGCAATGTGGTTCTTGCGAGCGGTCCGAATAGCCTTATGATAGAAAGTAAGAGCTGACCAATAATCTTTTCTGTCCTCCATTTTGTGTGATGTTCTCCAGAACTTTTCCAGCTTTCTGGCGGCCTGCTTTAAGGAGCGTAGATGTTCCGAAAACCACACTTCCTGTTTATGTGCAGGCCGTGGATGAAACACTCTCACAGGGGCAATAGCATCTACCGCTGTACGAATGGCATGATCGTATTTAGTTAATGCCACATCAACTCCTTCTGTGGGATCAAGAGAAGGCTCAACAAACTTCTCTTGAAAAGCTTCAGAGGTCACCTTGTGCCATTGTCTCCTAGTATTGGGCAATGCTACAGGTCGATGGAGAACTTTGCCTAGATTTAATGTATTAAATTCCATAATAAAATGGTCTGTCCAATTTACCTGAGTAGGAGGGAAGCAGTTGATATTTGGAGTGTTTAAAAAAATGAGATCCAGGGTGTGTCCTGCCTGATGTGTTGGGCCTATGCTTTTCTGTGTAAGACCAAGTAAAGCAAGATCTGTCAGTAGTGACTGCGCATCACCACACTCCTTCATCTCACTATGGACATTTAAATCCCCAAGGAGTAGGAATTCACTTCTAGGATCTATATGTGCGGCCAAAGTTTCCAACAAAGTAATGGAAAAATTAGCACAGGGGCCCGGAGGGCGATAAACTAAAGCTCCCTTACTACCTGTTTTATTTGGCACATTGATAACCTTAAAAATCATCAATTCTAGATCAGAAGTACTACATTCTTCTATAATTGAGATAGAAAGGTAACTTTTATAAACAATGGCTAAGCCTCCTCCCGTTTTAACTGGACGATCCAATCTTAGTATCCTATATCCATCCGTGATCCCTAAAGTAATTGCTGGGACAGAATGTGGTTTTAACCAAGTTTCAGTAAGGAAACATAAATCTGGCTGACGTGAGGAAATAAGCTCTCAGACTTCAGAGTAGTGTTTCGGCAGTGAGCGAATGTTACACAATAAATTCTTGCAACCTAATCGCATATTGGATACCAAATCTCTACTGGACACATGCAAGGAGTCAGCCGATTTTTCCCCCTCCCAAGATGCCTGAAAATGACAATTGTTACAAGAAAAAGGGCCCTCTGGTATGTTTTCCATCTCACCTGAACATCCCGGCTGGGAGGGTACACGTAGGCCCAATAGGTCTCGTGCAGTATATTTTATCAGGGTAGAAGCAGGACAGGCGAGGGTACAGAGCAGGAATATCGCCGCAAAAATATCGCCTAACATAAATATCGCCGCAAAAATATCTACAGGAAGAAATATCGATGACAAAAATATCGTCTGACCAAAATATCGACAGACAGGTAAGTAATATCGTTAACATTAATATAGTTGTAATAAATATCGTTTACAAAAACATAGTTTACAATAATATCGTTTTTTAAATAATTATAAGTAATGTAGTGTTTTTAATGATTATTTTTAGTCAAAGTACTATTTTTAGTAGTATATTATTATTTAATAATGTATTTTCAGTTGAATTTAGTATTAATAGTTCCGTAGCGGGTTGTGGGTTTATAGGGGAGTAGGGTGGGAAGTAATTTAAATATAATGAAATAATACATTAATTAATGTTTTAAATGAATATAAATAGTGTAATAAATAATAGTTAATTAATTTCAATTAGTTAATTGAATAATAATTATGTAATTAATTATGTTAATTTTTTAATTATTTTTAGGTGTGTGTACAGGATTTTTTTAGTGAAAATGTTTTTGGGTAAAGGGATATTTTTAGGGTTCAGGGTCAGTTTTCAGTTTTTGGGTAAAGGGGTATTTTTAGGGTTCAGGGTCAGTTTTTAGTTTTTGGGTAAAGGGGTATTTTTAGGGTTCAGGGTCAGTTTTCAGTTTTTGGGTAAAGGGGTATTTTTAGGGTTCAGGGTCAGTTTTCAGTTTTTGGGTAAAGGGGTATTTTTAGGGTTCAGGGTCAGTTTTTAGTTTTTGGGTAAAGGGGTATTTTTAGGGTTCAGGGTCAGTTTTCAGTTTTTGGGTAAAGGGGTATTTTTAGGGTTCAGGGTCAGTTTTCAGTTTTTGGGTAAAGGGGTATTTTTAGGGTTCAGGGTCAGTTTTCAGTTTTTGGGTAAAGGGGTATTTTTAGGGTTCAGGGTCAGTTTTTAGTTTTTGGGTAAAGGGGTATTTTTTGGGTTCAGGGTCAGTTTTCAGTTTTTGGGTAAAGGGGTTTTTAAATATAATGAAATAATAGATTAATTAATGTTTTAAATAAATATAAATAGTGTAATAAATAATAGTTAATTAATTTTAATTAGTTAATTGAATAATAATTATGTCATTAATTATGTTAATTTTTTAATTAATTTTAGGTGTGTGTACAGGATTTTTAAAGTGAAAATGTTTTTGGGTAAAGGGGTATTTTTAGGGTTCAGGGTCAGTTTTGGGTTTTTGGGTAAAGGGGTATTTTAATTATATATATATGTATTATTGTTGTTATATAAAGTAATGTGTAAAATTAATTTATATGTCCACATTTATTAATTTTATAATTAAAAAGTGTAGTAAATTTGTTTGAAATAGTTAAAAAATAAAAGTAATTTAATGTATTTTGTTAATAGTACTTATATTTATTTATTATTCAATGTAATTTTAATTATTTTAAAAAGTCGATATTTTTTACATCTATATTAATTACAACGATATTTTGGAGTCGATATTTATGTACTTACCTGTTTAAGTATAGGGTGTCGATATTTTTGTAAACGATATTTTTGCAACGATATTTATGTCAGCTATATTTTTGTTATCGATATTTTAACACCCTACCCAGGCAGGGACAGCAGTTGATAGTGCCATGGCCCCTGGCCCCATCCAGTCGCGGACGGGTGCAGACGGGCTTCTCTCTGGCTTGTCTCAGGTGCTCCCCTGCGTGCGACCGCTGCGCGCTCAGGGCGACGAGAGGGCTAAGTAGCCCCTCCTTGTAAAAGACTAGACCGCTACCCGCTGCGTGTTAGCGGAAATGGAGTGAGTGTCTCGCTCTTACCTGTCCGCCCTCCGCTCTACGGCGCTAATTGCCGAGTCGGACCGGGGCGGGCAGGCTACAACATCGAGCAGACTTCCTTGGGTATATGTAAGTATTAATTACCCCAGTGACACCCAGCAGCGTGATTGGGTTTTCGTGCTATTTATTTACATGTACTGTGTAACTGATATAATAGGATATGCTCCACCTTTAACATCGCTGATACCCAGCTGCAGGAAGCATGGATCTATATGCTATATAGGGCCCACATTGTGGTTATATTTTTTATAGTATGTCTTCTATGTTTATTTATGTCGTAATTGGGAAGGTCTATATATTGTGCTTTTACAAATGGCGCCAACAAGATTGATAAAGTCTGCTAGTAAGTCAAAATGCGTCTCTTTTAACTCTGGGATTGAGGGTGACCGGAGAGAATAAACAGATGCCGAATCCTGACTACCTCGAGTCCGTGCCTCCTTCCATGGATGATTCTGTGGGGGCTGGATGGAGTGCATATATATATATATGTCCAAATACTGATGCGATGATACAAGTCAAGGACAATTCCAAATTACAAGTTCTTTATGATTTGGCCTATGAGGATGATATAGAGACCACACCTACAGTCAGTCAAATACTTAATGTGGCTAAACCAATTTCAAGTCAATTCCGTCCCAAATCTACATTCTTGCCACTTATGCCCAAGGATGCGATTGATGTTTTTAGCGATCGAGTTATTGCGGAATTTAAAGATTTAAACAGAAATGTCTTGTCTCAATCATGGAAGAGGGATTTTTGCAACTTACAATACAATCTTTTGAATAAAAAACTCCAAAGCAAGTCAGATATAATAATCAACAAATCCGACAAAAGGTGGAAACATTGTTTTATGGTCAAAAAAGGATTACTGTATTGAGGCTGACCGCCATTTGAAAGAACAAAGTTGCTACAGAAAATCAACTAAATTTGAAATGAGGAAAGCTGAAGAAAGTACCCGCAAGAAAATACATCAATGGCGGCGTTCAGGACTGATTACGAAAGAGGAAACAAACTTTTTAATGAACAATTTCCCGATTATACCAGTCCTGTACTTTCTTCCAAAAGTGCATAAGTTACCCCAACCCGTACCTGGGAGGCCCATCATTTCTGCCCAGGGTAGCAACTATGAAAATCTTTCAAAATATGTTGATTCTTTTTTACAAAGCCATGTGAAATGCCTGCCTTTGTTTTTGAAAGATACAACAGACTTTCTTAACAAACTTAATGATCTGACCTGGAGTGCTGATTTTCTTTTGATTGTGATGGATATAGAGTCCCTATATACTAGTATTAATCATTGCCATGGCTTGAGGGCAGCCAGACATTTTCTTGATGAGTGCGACATCTCCATGCGTGAACATAATGAAATGCTTTTGAAAATTATTGAGATGTGCCTTACTACCAACTTTTTTCAATTCAATGGTGAGATCTACCAGCAGTTGCTTGGAGTCGCGATGGGTTCATGCTTCTCCCCCAACTATTCATGTTTACATGTTGGCTAGTGGGAGAAGCATGTTCTCAGGACGGTCCATGCGCGCTGGTGGAATCTCATAGCACACTATTGGAGATACATTGACGATGTATGTTTGATATGGAAAGGGTCCAGGGATGAAGCAGATATGTTCATCAAAGATATTAATATAAACGATCTTAATTTAAGATTCACAGCGAGAATTGACAATACTAAGGTCGAATTCCTGGACGTGTTACTGTATGTAGATGTGGGTGCTCTGCAGACTATGTTACATCGTAAGTCTACCGCTGATAATTCCATCCTCCATGCGCAGAGTTCACACCCTAGACACCTGATTAACAGTATACCATACGGTGAGTTTATTCGAATACGTCGAATATGCAGTTCTGAGCAGGTCTCTAGAAAATGTCAAGATGAGGCTTTCGAATGTAACATCCACTGATACTGAGAATAATGTCAAAGCAGTTAGGCTGATTACCATCTTTAATGTACAGGAGCAAGCTATACGGAGAATTATTTATTCAGAATGGCCTATAGTGATGACAGATACCATTCTCAGGCCTATTCTCCCAGAATTGCCAGCCATCCCCTTTAGGAGGGCTCCCTCTATGCGTGATGCCCTGGTGAAATCTATGCCTGAGGGGAAGGCCAAAAGTACCTGGCTAATGAAACCCGTTTTTTTCAGATGTACATCTTGTCGAGCCTGTATGTTTGCTAAAAACTCTACCCATTATGCCACAGCTTTTAGTGATAAGCTGGTTGCAATTAAGGACCACCTGACTTGCTGTACAGAGTACGCTAAATACAAACTGAAATGCACATGTAATTTGGAATATATAGGTAGCACGAAGCTTCCTGTGCATAAGCGTATACTCCAGCATATCAGGGCAATTGTGAACTCGGATCCCAATTATCCAGTGGCAAGACACTTTAGATCTGTCCATGCCAACAAACTGAATGATTTTGAATACACTGTTCTGGGATCCGTTCCATGCCCCGGACGGGGCGGGAACCGCGATAAATTGCTAAGGCAAAAGGAATCCCAATTCATTTTATCATGCGATACCCGAGTTCCTAATGGGTTGAATATGAACGAAGACCTTCACAATTTTCTCTAAGTATTCAGATCAGATATCTCCAGTTGCACTTTGTTTAACGATCCCCCTGAGTATCTTTAGCTTACCTAGATCTATGATATAATTTATTCTGAGGGAGTATTTTGTCATAGTCATGATGTTTGGGCTCAAGCACCTTTTAATTAGTTATTAGATAGTGCCTCCGCTGTTCTGTAGTGTAGTTTAGTTGTAACTGCACTTTTGTTATTATATTTTTTTCTTATTTTTCACTGCACTGTTTTTTGCACTGAAGAGACGTAGGCGTATCATTGATTGGGGACTGATCTGTAGTATTAATGATTAAATCTAGCTGTTTTTCTTAAACTATCAGAATCAGTGAGGCTGCTATAAAACCTTGCACTTGCACTTTCATCGGCATAATTTGCACATATAGGCTGCTTTGACTTGAGATATCATGATTACTGTCAAAAGAAAAGTTTTTTTGCTGCTCTGCACGTTGCACTTTTGGTGAATTGCGTATTTGTACATGTAAATAGACTGTGAAGGTTTTGCATAATGTATCTACTTAGATCATGACTGCTGGTTATGTGTATCAACTTTGATGCAACGATAACAGTATATGCATTGGAGCCATAGAGTAAAGATATCCAAACTGCTATATCTTTACTTGCACTCGCACTTTCATTAGATACAAAATATGGAATAGTCAGAAAGTATGTTTTGCTGCTATGCACGTTGCACTTTACATTTAGAGCCTATCAATACAGCTATTTCTTATGATATTTCAGCACTATGTTCTAATTGAGGTCTATTATTGTACTATGTGGTTCCCCTAAATACAATATGAGATTTGTTGCTACATATGTTATATGTGATTACTATGCCTGGCGTCTATCCATTATGTTTATAGATATGGAAAACACTGTGCCTTGTTTCTAAGGGCAGTGGTGCACTTTATTCACTGTTTTCACTTTAAAAATCGTCAAAGTTAATGGACCCATCATGTGCCCAAGCTCCTTAGAGGAGTGAAACGTGTTATGGAAGGCACTTGCCTGAGACATTATGCCACAATAAATTTTCTTTCCTGCTTTGAATCTATAGATTGTGTGGAGGTCGTTTATTATTTGCCTGGAAGCAAGAGGTCTGTGCCTGCAAGCTGCTAGCTGCTGTTCCCGGACGGGGACGGGCAGGATTTGTTTATATATATATATATATATATATATATATATATATATATTTTCAACACAGGAATCCCCCAATTCTCCGGATTTCCAATAGTAAAGAGCACTCAAAGCCAGGGCAGCGTAAGTTCGCCAAGTATTTTTATTTTCAGAATTTCTTCTGCAGATGAGTCAGCTTACAGACGCGTTTCGGCGTTGCCGCCTTCGTCAGTGTAAGCTGGCGTTTGTGTTAGTCGTTATTTAAACACACCCTTCGTAGTCATGTATCACGTGTTGTCAACACAAGAAAAAATTATATACATCAACATAAAAAAAGGCACAGAATTCATCATTTCATTCATGCTTGTGCGGCGGCCATCTTACAATGGTATAGAGCATGATGCTGATCTCTATTACACACTGCATTGGTACCAGTACGTAATTTTCATGTGTGGTATTGACCATATTTACATTGTTACTCAAGAATACATCAATCCAGTTAACTCATTATTATTCATAATAGCACCAATTCTATTGGCCGGTACCTTACGTTGTGTGTTGTCATACGATGGCGCCTATATAAATGGTGCCTTAGAAACATGAGGCTCATTAAAACTTTTTCATGAGTCCCCAAGGGCAGTTCACAATTTACATGGTGCACAGGCGGTTAGTCTCAAGTGTATAATCAAATGTTATCACGCCCTGAATGGGCATAACGTTATTCATAACGTACATTTTGAAAAACATATGTTTTTTATATTTATTATTTGAATTTTTACAGGCCTTGCATTTCATGCAAGGGAAGAAGCCTGCAACAGTGATTTTCTTCTTTTTCGTCTTCTCATAGTGACTGTTCACTAGATGATCTCTAAAGGAATTCCCCTTTCTATACGTGATGAGTGGATAATCGGATAGGGATTTACCAATTACAGGGTCTGATTTTAGAATTTTCCAATTCTTCCGCATTATATTGAAAATTTCTGGAGATTTCTCAGAATAATCAGTGATTAATCTGATCTTTGAGTCTAGAGATCTGGGTTTGTCAATCAACAAGTCCTTCCTCCCCACTAGTTCACTCCTCATTTCTGCTCGATCCAGAATCCCCTTCCCATATCCTCTCTGTGAGAATCTTTTTTTGGACTGTTCCTTTGCTTTTTCAAACTCCTGTGCCGTTGAGCAGTTGCGTTTTATTCGCAAAAGCTCCCCCAGGGGGATATTATTTATGACACTGTGGTAAATAAATAAATAATACCTCTCTTTTTGAATGCATAAATGAATAACAGATAGCTCAATAAATAAGAGTCAAGATTCGAGGTAGTAGGAGTTTTGCAGGTTTAATACAGCATAAGGACAGGAACAGGACCACCTGCACAGGAATAGGATGGCAAGCGCTGCCGGGGGGCAGGATCTGGAATGGCTAGGCACTTTTAATAACAGTACATGAGCATATATACATAACGCAAACACATAGCATTACATTGCAATAGGCGTAGCAGTGGGTGGAGCAATAGGCATGACGCGTAGCAGTCGCGAAAGATAAGGGTGAAAAAGAGGTGTAACAGGGCGTATACATAGACATGTGATGCAAACGTAACAGAATATGTCATGAATGGGGTGGAAACCATGGAGGGGGCTACCTAAGGAGCCGGGACCTCTGACCTGATGGTGCGCGCAAACTAGCAATGACGTGTTACTAGGAGAAGCTGGGGGCTACGAACTCTGTGCTAGGAGCAGAGACTGAAGTCTGGAGAGTCAGGGCGACATGTACCTAAACAGTATCTAGTATCTGATGTTTAGAGAACATGTTGATAGAATCCAAAAGTTATCGGGGTAAAGGCGAACAGACTCTAAGACTAGAACATGCATTATTCTACATGTAGTGCGTGATGAAGAATATTAAATGACCATTAAATGCAGTATTTCTCTTACATGGAGACGTAAAGGCTAGACAATGACGGAAACTATTGATGCAGTTCAGTAGCTTAGGAATGCAGAGAAGGAGGGCTGAACTGATAACTGGAATCATAACATACTCTTGGCAGACTCAGAGGCAGAGCCAGGCTGAGCCGGGCACTGCGAGGCAGGAAGTAAGTGAAGGGTCGAGGATACAGGTGGGGGCTGTATCGCTCCTCAGCGAGGCTTCAGGAGACAGGAGCTGAATCTGGTGTCCGGGCCCTTTTGAGGCCTAGAAACGGGGACTTTATAATGGAATAACGTGCACACTGAGAAACGTGGCAACGTAGCTTTACATAGGCCTGATATTCGTAGTATTCACGAGAACTGGAAACTGACATACTAGAGGTGGACACAACTGTAATTGCGTCTTTAATCAAACATGGGGAATATATATGCATATTAATCATGCACAGATAACATATGATGGAGGACGCGTAGGGACACAGAACATGGCAAAATTTACTTTTCCACATTCCCTCCTTGTCACTACGTTTCCTTCAGGAAACATCAATATTCATGATACCATCTATCATTTCATACAGTATCATTTGCTCGTCTCGAATTTTCTTGGAACGGGTTTTAGAACGGGGCTGGGGACTAGGAATACAAGAGGTAGCACAAATGCCACAAATCGCAGGGCCACATTGTATACAGAGGCAGCAGCTGAATATGATCGCTACTGTAATACCTAGAAAGGACAAGACTTTCCATCCCCAGGCGGAAACTATATTCCAGAACCAACCGGACCATGTCCAGGTGCCTGGATTTTGGTGTAACAGATGGGCAATTTTATGAAGTCTGGTTATAGCTGAATAAACAGACGGCGCGTTATTTGGAATGAAAATGCAGCAACTAGATCCGATGACTCTACAGGCCCCGCCCCTATCGGCCAATATGACGTCAAGGACGAGACGATTCTGGAGCACGACAATTCTCATAAAGGATTGTTCTTCGGTTAAATTACTTAGAGCAGAAGTAGTCTCAATTACTACTGCTTCGAGTGTTCTGGTTAATCTACGTATCAGTTTACTATTCACGACCGTACCTAAATAAGGGAAGACACCTTTATTGATATCTATATATTGTTCTAGAGCAGTTTCAGTATAATCGACAATCGGGAGGTTTCTCTTGTGTCTAGTATGTACTAGGTGGGAATTCCTATGGTAGTCGGGTGGGGCTAGAAAAACCGGTGGTAGTAGGAAGGCAATGTAACAGGTTCCCTCCCAATCGAGGGGCAGACGAACATATGCGGTCTGACCACAAATAAAATAAGAATGACGTGAAGCTTTGAAAATAGATTTCCCACTGTCACTATACTTGACAATAGTAGTACAATCACTATGTCCTACATGTACGGAACCATTATTTCGGACACATAATTCACCTTTGACTGGTAGTACTGAAATAGCAGGTAAGTCTGGAGTAGTATCAGACTGAACATTCAGGACCATGAAATTCGAAGAATAATTACCTAAATTGTAAACTTCGTTTTCTAGATCTAACCCTGTTCTGTGGGGAAGACCTTGCTTGTCTGGGAAACATGTACTGTTAAGAAAAGACATATCTGTTGAGGATGACGTTAACGTGGACCATGCTCCACACGAACCATTATGTGAAAATGGATAAGGAAAGAGTGGCAGAACTCCCTTCGGTGTCTGAAAAGGGGGGAGTCGACCACACACCCAACAATTAGTGGCATTGCTGGTCTGGTGTGAATAATGTAACATGCGGATAAAAGAATTATTACGCATAGCGAGGCGGTAAGAGAGTTCATGAGGAGGCAGATCACTAAACGTATGCTCTACTGTAGCATTGGCAGACTTATTTACATGAGAAACTGGAAAATACAGGTAAAATGCATAACTGGTGCAGGAAATCATAATACTGAGAAATAATATGAAACATAGAAAAACGATACATCGGATTGAGTTTTGACTAACTCTCTCACTATGGGGGTCTATTTTATACATGTCAGAAACCGGTCTAACCGTTTCACCTAGGGGAGGACTTAGACAATCAAACTGGCTGACTTATTTTACTAGACCTTAACTTGAGCTTATACTCCTGTTGCGGAGTTGTCTCTAACTGGGAAGGGTTCGTAGCAATGTCTTTTGCGGGACAGTCCTTAAGAATAGTACTTTGGCAGTCTTTAGAATCCTGGGAAATGTTCTTTGAGACTGGCTTCAATCCATAAAAATTTTTAATATGCGAAAGATGCACCCAGCCTTTGCGTCCCTCCAACTTCACGGCTGTACGGGTGGCGAGGAGGACCTGTCGGGGCTCCTTCCAGCGAGGCTCCAGTGGACTTGAGCGATCGAAATTTCGCACTAGGACCATGGATCCGGGAACGATTTCATGTGGTGCCACCTCGGTATTGTCTGGAAATGCGGCGGCAACCTGTGAACGACAAGAGTTGAGGGCAGACATCAAGGAAGCTAGGTAATCTGTCAGCATATTACTTGAAACATCGGTAATACTTCGGGGTCTGGGTGTACCCCACATGTTAGGGGGGCGGCCGAAAACGACCTCATACGGGGACAGACCTGATCTGGAATGTGCGACCATGCGCATATAGAACAAAGCGACTGGCAGAGCTACTAGCCAGTCCACACCTTTCTCTTTACATACTTTGGCGATGCGGATTTTCAGGGTCTGGTTATGTCTCTCTACGAGACCTGCTGCTTCAGGGTGGCGTACACAATGGAACTTCCACTGGTACCCTAACAAAAGGGAAACATGCTTCATTAACTCTGAGGAGAATGGCTGGCCGTTATCAGAATATACGACCCTAGGGAGTCCATAACGGGGGAAGAACTCACGAACCAACTGCTTGGCAGTGGTCGCGGCTGTGTAATCTGGGACTGGATATGCTTCTGTCCACCTGGACAAAGCGCATACAACTACGAGGACATACTTGAAACCTCGACATCGCTCCATCTGAATATAATCCATCTGGAGGACTTCAAAAGGGTGGTCAGGAGGTTGGAATCCACCTTGTTCCACCGGGACACTTTTACCTGGATTAAACTGACAACATATCATACAGGTACGGACTTTCTGCTTGGCTGCAGCTCGTAAATGCTTGTTGAACCAAATGTTCTGGATACTGTCTAACATAGCTTTTTCTCCTAAATGTGCTGGACTATGTGCGGTATTGATAATGACTTGAACCATAGAGTCGGGGAGAAACCATGTGGCTTTTCCCTTCGTCACCCATCCTTGATCTGTCTGGACCCCTCCTTGTTCGGACCATTTCTTGATTTCTTCGGGAGTAGCATGTAACTGGATATCTATGACATCTTGTGTAGGGTCCTTAATTGTCATACATGTAGTCGGATCTAGAGTGTGTGTCATGTTAACTGGAATGTCTGGAGTCTGAGCTGTAAGCTTGGCTGTGCGATCTGCTAGATCATTACCCTGGGAAATAATGTCAGTAACTTTCGTATGTGCTTTGCACTTCATGATAGCAATGGATGTCGGTAAATGTATGGCATCTAACAGAGCTTGAATAAGGAGACCATGCTGAATCTTGGTTCCATGAGAAGTCATGAAACCTCTCTCCTGCCAGAGCACTCCAAAGTCGTGTACGACTCCAAATGCGTAGCGTGAATCTGTGTAAACATTAACTTTCAGGTTCTTGGCGTGTATGCAGGCTTGTGTCAGAGCAACTAGCTCTGCTGCTTGAGCGGACAGGGTGTCAATACGGTGTGTCTCTATAACTTCAGTGTCAGTGGTCACTGCATACGCGGCGACTAGTTCTCCTGTACTTGTTCTCATGCATGAACCATCCACATAAAGTGTCAGGTCAGGGTCTGGTAACGGAATATCGGTCAGGTCTTGTCTTGGCTTTGTCGTAATGTTGACTACTTCCACACAGTCATGTGTGGCAGGATTTGGATTAGCTGATGGTAACAGTGTAGCAGGATTGAGAACGTTGCAGCGTCTGATTTCTATGTGTGGCTGGAACAGTGTCAATTCATAACCTGTTAAACGTGCAACTGTCAAGTGCTGGGTCTGTGTTCGATTTAAAAGAACTTCCACGGAGTGTGGAACTTGTACTGTCAGGGAGTGTCCTAATACTATGGAATCACTTTGTCTGATAGCTAGTGCTGTGGCTGCAACTGACTTGAGGCACGCAGGCAGAGCCTGGGCTACAGGATCTAATGTGCTCGAAAAATAGGCACATGGCTTGTATTGTCCTGCTTGATCTTGTGTGAGAACAGATAATGCTGTACCTTCACGTTCTGTGACGAAAAGTGTAAAAGGCTTACTGTAGTTTGGTGTAGCTAGAACTGGAGCTTGGCATAAAGCTTTCTTTAATTCATTGAAACTAAGTGTATGTTCAGATGTCCAAGGGAGGACAGTCGGTACGGCTGCCTCCTGTGTCGTTAACTGTATCAGTGGCTTGGCTAGAAATGCATACTGAGGAATCCATTGTCGGCAATAAGAAGTAAGGCCGATAAAAGCACGTACCTCCTTCTGGGTCTTGGGCTGAGGAAGACTCGCTATTAACTGAATACGGTCAGGTGTCAACTGCCTACCCCTCTTGGACAGTAAGTGTCCTAAGTAGACCACTTGCTGGACACAGAATTGAAGCTTCGAAGGGGACACCTTGTGCCCCATCTCGGCTAGGAAATACAGAACCGTCAGTGACGCTCGCTCGCAGTCACGTTCAGAACGGGCTGTGATCAATAGATCATCGACATACTGGCGCAGGGCAGTGTCAGTTGGCATGTGAACATTATCAAGTTGTCTCTTAAGTGCTTGACTGTAAATACTAGGGCTTTCTGTGAAACCTTGAGGAGCTCGTGTGAACATATAGCTCCTTCCATTTAAACAGAATCCGAAAAGAAACTGGCTGTCTGGATGAATGGGAACACTGAAAAACGCGTTCTTGAGGTCGATTACAGTAAAGAACATGGCTTCGGAATCAATGGCTGTTAATAGGGAAGAGATATCTGGGACCACTGGGTACTGGGGAATAATACATTTATTAAGTTCTCGTAGGTCAATCACTAATCGATATACTGGGGGTGCATTTGGATCAGTACGTTTCATGACTGGAATGATCGGAGAATTGCATACATTGGAGTCAGTTTCTACAACCACTCCTTGAGCTATGAGCTCGTCAATAATTTTGGATAAGGCTGCTACAGCCTCAGGTGGCAATCTGTACTGTCTGATTCGTGGTAACACTACACCTGGCTTGAGAGTCACACGATGGGGTGTGATTTGCATAAAGCCAACATCAGTTGGACCTTGCGCCCATAGATGCTGTGGAACATTGGACAATCTGGGATCAAAATCTCGTAATACATAGTGACCCTTGAAGTCACGTAGGAACAATCGTATTCCCTCTGGGGAACAGCATATAACTGCACCTAACTCTTTCAGTGTTTTAATGCCTAATAGATTTTCTGGACATGACTTAGTAAGTAACAGATCAGTAGTACGGGACAATGGACCTACTTCTAGAATAACTGGCTTTGATATTTCATTTACAATGGGTTTTCCTGAAAATCCAAGGGAAACATTTCTTGAGCCTGAGAGCGGAGCCCCTGGAACTTCGGCGTGGCTAATTGTGGTCCTACTTGCCCCTGTATCAATCAAAAACTTTCTGTCTTTCCCTAATACTTGACTGTGAACATAGGGACCTTCTTGATCTACAGGTATCTCGATGAGAGGCAAGCCTACCTCCCTCTCTAGGCTGTTTCATGAATACGGCTGATACTCTGGATACTCGGACTGTGCATACTGGTACATCTGCTGTGTAACATGCTGTGTTGCAGCGATAGGCTGCGGAGCTGTAACTGTCTGTGGTGCATTCTGTGGCTGAGGAGTCTGTGAAACTTGTTCTTGTCTAGGCGGACGTGGTCTTTCTTTAGTCTTACCGGTAGCTATGTTGTGTTTCAGAACTGCACACTCGTTTATAAAATGACCTGGCTGTTTACAATAATTGCAGTTCCCTTTAACGGGAGCTGCAGGATGACTGGCTTGATTCGGACCCCTCTTCTGACTGTCTTGTGGAATAGATTGTGCAACTAGTACTTTCATTTTCGTGTCTTTCATACGCTTTCTCTCGTGTTCTTGTTCTTCCCTGATTCTATTCTGGTGGTATTGGAGCATCTGTAACATCTGGGACGGGGTATTAGCTTGCCAGGTACTTTCGACTTTCAAAACTCGATTTTTAATTGGTGGACTTGAATTCTCGACTAATTTAGTAACAAAAAGGTGAGGGTATGACTCACTACTTGTCTTGAGGCCACTGTTGATGCTAAAACATTTCTCAAATCTAGAATAAAAATCACTAATGTCTTCGTCTTGTTTCTGTTTACAGGCTGAGATTGCATCCCAGTCTTCCTTTTTCGTTGTTAACAATCTGGGTAAAACTTGAATCAATAATTCAGGTAATTCTTTACATTTCGCTCCAAGACCGGTACCTGGTACTCGTGCCTTATCTTCAGCTTCTAGAACTGCCCAATCTATCTTTTTCTCTCCCACCTCCCATTCTTTTTCCTTGAGCTTTTCATACACCCCTGCGGGCAGCAGAACCTTTAACATTTTAATTATATCTGGATACGTGTATTCTCCCATACGGAGCATATCTTTTAATTCTCTGTGGAACCCTGCTGGATCTTTATCGTGACAGGGAATTAATTTTTTCATCTCTAAGAGTTCCATCTTTGTGATCGGGGTGTAAACAAACACTCGTTCTAGTTCGCCACCCGTTCATCTAACTGGGTGGACTTCTCGTAACGGATTCTGTCTCTCCATGTAAAATGGTTTACTTTCTGGCGGTGAGACATGAACAAAATGCGGGTTCAAAAACGTTCTATATTTGTGACGCTGTTCTAGAATGACACTAATTAAATCGGTACCTAGACCCTTCCATCTATACTGGAGTAACTCGTTCAGGATATCATGTAACGGGCCTGGATCAGAATGCTGACCCTCATACAATGTAATGAGGTGCTGGATCATATACATACCCACCAGTCGCTGCTCGGCTGGGGGCAGTTTCAGAAACATTTGTGCCACTATTTCGTCTGGAAAAGTGGTAGAATCAGTAATCCATCGGACTGCTGATCGGGCTAGTTCTTGTTCATGCATAGTACTTAACTCACTGTAACCGATTCGTGATTTCAGAATGTGATCGGTAGCTTGAAACACTTGTTCTAGAGAACCTTGTTCTGGTGCTGGATGATGGAAAGTTGACTTGTGTTCTAGGCGTAAATGGCGATCTGGAAATCTAGATTTTCCTACATACGCTATTCTGACGGGATTCTCGTCGTCTACCTCTTCAGTATCAGAGTTACTTTCTTTCTCGCTTACTTGTGCTGCTTTACGCTGTTCGTGTAACTTTATTATTTCTTTACGGATTTTCTTGTACATACTTTCCATAGCACTGATGGTCTTGTGCTTACCCTCGGCTATATTATCACTCCACTTTGTCAGGGTTCTCATTTCGACTTGATCTTTGGACGGGTAATCTTGTTCTCTTATTAAACAATTAATCAAAAACTTTAGTATCATGAGCTGGATCTCAGCTTTCCTTTGAGACATGACTTCGCCAATGCTTTCTGGATCATCCCCTGTACGGATGAAACGATATATTCTGTCTAGATCTTCTTTCATAATCGGTAGGGTGACTAGATACTCGGCCACCTTTCTTACGCGTAATGAATATAAAACCATATTATCCTCGCCTGGGACTGGATCATAGCCGCATTCATTAAGGGCTTTTCTTATTTCTGCTACAGACTGATATCTGGGCGTACGCTGTGACGCTTGAGCATGTAATTCGACTAACGTTAAGCGCTTGTGTGGCGGCGGGGTTTGAGGAGGACCTCCCCCTGCGGCCCCTAAACTAGAGTCGTCTACAGATGCTCTTCGTCCTGGCAGAGTGGGAAATGGAAATGCAGACTGGACTTGTATGGCGGGCTGGACCGGGGGTACCGTAACAGGTACTCCGGTGTCTGGAGGAGCGGGAAGTGCCTGATTTACAGGGACTGGCGGAGTAGTAACAGGATTTGCATATTCTGGGACTGTGTCGTCCAAATAGGACGAGATGAAAATATCAGCTGCGGTCGGTTTGTGACGTAGCTTGGTCGGAACTAATGGTGGCGGAAAGTTACTGGATGCCTCCGGGGTCGCTTTTGGCAAGCCCTCGGCAAGAAGAGGATACATACCCTTAATAAGAGCATGCCTCTGTCTGTCTGACTGTTCGGTTTTAACTCGTTCACCAATCTCGATTAATTCCCTTTCTTGGGCTCGTTCCAAGGATTCTCTACTTAATTCTGACTTTCTGATTTCTTTTTCGGTTCTTTTATGAGATTCTTTGCGCCATAACTCGATGGCATCTTTCTGTGACTGTCTGGCTTTCTTTTTCCATAATGCCTCTTCTACTCGCATGATGCACTCGGCATCCCATGTGCCTGATACAGGCCATCTATACTTTTCCTCTAACTCTTTGGTATACTCTACCCATAAATCTAGATATAATATGGCACTTATGCCATGCTTCTGATACATAAAATGACCTGGACTGTCCCTAGGCGGGACTGGAACTGCTGCTTCCAGCAGACCCTTTCTAGTTTTTAACTGACGTAACTTAGAAAACAAGGGCATGACTGAACTGTAACTGAGACACAATACGTAATTACACAATAAACACGATAATTACTTCACACTCATACCACAACATCAAAATACATGAAGAACATTTAGAATAACAGTTCGAACAGAATACTACCTGGAATACGGAACACAGAATACATGAATTTTCTCGAGAACAGAACTGACTAGAACAGAAACTAGATGCACTGCTGAAACAGTACGAAACTTACCGGTCTCATAAAGAGACACGTCAGGACCCGCATCCACCGAAGTGGACACTTCGTTTGTGGGTCTGTGTACCACCAACCCACGGACCAGAGTCAATTAAATTGACCCTGTCTAGATACTACCCCAGTAACGGTACTCACCGGGCAGCAAGAACGGAAGGCCTCGGACTGGACTGGACTGCTACGACGACGGACGACGAACTTCGGACTTCAGTTACGGGTGGACCTCCAGATACCTCGGATCTTGGACTCTCGGCTTGGGCTCTGGTCGGGACTCGCCGCGTTCCTCCACCGCCTCGTCTGGATGCTGGACCGCCTCCTCCGTCTCCTCCGTGGGCCTGAGGGATACTTGAAGCAGAAATATCTGCACGTGCACGGTATGGTTCCGTCACGGCTGCAGAGGGTCAGGGGGCCGGCGTGGCTTCACCGGCGCGTGGGGAAAGGGCAAGTCCCTATTCGGGCGCCATTATGTGGTAAATAAATAAATAATACCTCTCTTTTTGAATGCATAAATGAATAACAGATAGCTCAATAAATAAGAGTCAAGATTCGAGGTAGTAGGAGTTTTGCAGGTTTAATACAGCATAAGGACAGGAACAGGACCACCTGCACAGGAATAGGATGGCAAGCGCTGCCGGGGGGCAGGATCTGGAATGGCTAGGCACTTTTAATAACAGTACATGAGCATATATACATAACGCAAACACATAGCATTACATTGCAATAGGCGTAGCAGTGGGTGGAGCAATAGGCATGACGCGTAGCAGTCGCGAAAGATAAGGGTGAAAAAGAGGTGTAACAGGGCGTATACATAGACATGTGATGCAAACGTAACAGAATATGTCATGAATGGGGTGGAAACCATGGAGGGGGCTACCTAAGGAGCCGGGACCTCTGACCTGATGGTGCGCGCAAACTAGCAATGACGTGTTACTAGGAGAAGCTGGGGGCTACGAACTCTGTGCTAGGAGCAGAGACTGAAGTCTGGAGAGTCAGGGCGACATGTACCTAAACAGTATCTAGTATCTGATGTTTAGAGAACATGTTGATAGAATCCAAAAGTTATCGGGGTAAAGGCGAACAGACTCTAAGACTAGAACATGCATTATTCTACATGTAGTGCGTGATGAAGAATATTAAATGACCATTAAATGCAGTATTTCTCTTACATGGAGACGTAAAGGCTAGACAATGACGGAAACTATTGATGCAGTTCAGTAGCTTAGGAATGCAGAGAAGGAGGGCTGAACTGATAACTGGAATCATAACATACTCTTGGCAGACTCAGAGGCAGAGCCAGGCTGAGCCGGGCACTGCGAGGCAGGAAGTAAGTGAAGGGTCGAGGATACAGGTGGGGGCTGTATCGCTCCTCAGCGAGGCTTCAGGAGACAGGAGCTGAATCTGGTGTCCGGGCCCTTTTGAGGCCTAGAAACGGGGACTTTATAATGGAATAACGTGCACACTGAGAAACGTGGCAACGTAGCTTTACATAGGCCTGATATTCGTAGTATTCACGAGAACTGGAAACTGACATACTAGAGGTGGACACAACTGTAATTGCGTCTTTAATCAAACATGGGGAATACATATGCATATTAATCATGCACAGATAACATATGATGGAGGACGCGTAGGGACACAGAACATGGCAAAATTTACTTTTCCACAACACAACGGGGATGGTAGCTGCGTGAGTGCAGTACAGTATTGCCTGCGGTGGGTTTTCTATACACCGCGGTTTGTATTGAATCATTCTCCACATAGACCCGAAGGTCCAAGTAGAACACCTCACTTTTGCTGATATTGCTTGTGAAACTAAGGTTCAAACTGTTTCTATTTAGTTCAGCAATATATTCCTCAGCCTCACACTGTGGACCCCGCCACACCAAAAAAAGATCATCGATGTAGCGGGTCCACAGAATAATGTTGTTCATCCACCTGTCATTGTCCCCCGCCCAGGCCACGTGCTTCTCCCACCAGCCCACGAAAAGATTTGCGTAGCTGGGGGCGAAGCACGTGCCCATCGCGGTCCCCTGGAGTTGTAAATACAGTTTGCCTGCAAATAAGAAAATATTGTTTCTTAAACAGAAGTCTGTCAATTCTAGCAACATGTTGTTATGGCTTCGAAATTTCATCGGTCTATTGTCCAGGAAGCTCTTCATTGCCCGTTGACCATCTTCATGTCTAATGGAAGTATATAAGCTGGCAATGTCCAGTGTTATTAAGACCATATCCTCTTCCCATTTGATGTCCTGTATAATCCTTAAAAAGTCCTTCGTATCCTTCAGATACGAACTGAGATCTTTGACAAATGGGGCAATGAAGCTGTCGATATAGCTCAAGGTTTTTTCCAGTAGGCTATCTTTAGCAGACACGATAGGTCTACCCGGAGGCCATATTTTACTCTTATGTACCTTAGGTAGGTGATAGAATGTTGCGATTTGAGGGAATTCACATTTCAAATTGTTCCAATCTTTTAAGTCCAAAATTCCATTATCCTTCCATTTTCCAGTCATGTTATTGAAAGCCTTGATGCTCTCTATATGTTTTTCCCTTTTGATCTCAGTGTAGTGTTGTTTATTATTCAACTGAGAGAGTGCTTCATCCTCATATTGGCTGCGGTTCAGAATGACAATATTCCCACCTTTATCACTAGGTTTGAAAATAATGTTTTCGTCCTCTTTGAGATTTTGAATTATGGCCCAGTCATCCTTAGTTAGATTCTTTCTTTTCAAATTGAATTTCTCTGACTGTAAGCCTTTCAATTCTTCAATGACTATTTCTTGAAATGTATCGATTCCATCATGTGGAGTCCTCGGATTAATTTTGGATTTAATAGTCATTTCACTCTTGCAGCCCTGCTGTGTTATTCCACATTCCTCTAGCGTTTGTGTAGGTTGCAACTCCCAATCCTGAGAGTGACTTGTTCCAATCAAGGTCTGAGCCACAGCAATGGCTTGTAAGTCTTTGCCAGTTATCGCTGCCAGTGGATCAGTCTCTTCTATACTTGATCTGGCATCTACCTTTGGGTTCAGAGTATGTATCTTCTGTAACTTTATTTTTCTTATAAATCTAAACAGATCTATTCGTGTCTGCGTGTAATCGAATGGCGGAGTTGGGCAGAAAGATAATCCAAGTTGTAATAATTCCTCCTCCTTAGATGTTAATTTTCGATTCGATAGGTTGATTATGGTGTTTTCTTTGGGCATCATTAAGTTCATTTCCAGTTCTTCCCTCGGGTTCTTCTCGTCACCACAGGGGTAGATCTTCCTTGTGTGCACCCGCTTACCCCTCCTCGTTTTCCTCTTGGGGTTCTTGGTGGATGTGTGGTTGCTGCGGGTCGCTGTCTGAGTCCTCTTATTACCTCGTACTCCTCGAAAAAAGGATCAGACTCTGGGGTGGTTGTTGTTGCTACAATGTGATCATTACCACCTTCTGCGCCTCTAGTTGTTCCTGTGCTCTTAGCCCTCGTTGATTCGTCCTCGGAAATTTCAGATTCTTCAGTACTTGCTGGTGTTCTATTTCTTAGTTTCTCTTGTTGGAGCGTTTTCCTAGGAGCGTCGTACTTCCGCGCGAATGTTAGAATTCTCCCATTCGCATAATCTTTCTCATCGCGGATGAATTTCGATTGTTTTCTCAATTTAATGGTGTTTTCATAATCAATCAGCCTTTTTTTCATGAGGTCTCGTAGCTCTTCGCATTTCTTTGTGTCCTTATCTCCGCTAATCTTTGCCTCAATGTCCTTGATTTCCTCTTGTAATTTTATCCGGTCATTCCAGGCGTGTTTCACAAGAAGTTTCAGCATCCCTTGCATAACATCGTTCATAAATTCTGACCACTCTCGCAGTAGGTCATTGTTGGGTTTTTCATATGACGGGACTAATAAAATCCTTAGTCCTCTTGGAACTCTCCCAACTTCCAAATACTTTTGTAGGCTGGTGGCCTCCCACCACTTGCGAATTTCTCGCTCATATGCTTTCTCTAACGTCGAGAAAAGTTTTGTGAGAGTGTCGGGTGCCTCCGCTTTCTGTGACGGAATGTCTTTTTTCCTTGCCCCAGTTTGCGGAATAAACAGTGTGTCTGCCGCCTTTTCCCTTTCACTATCTGTGAACATTTCCTGCAGCAGGTAGACAAATTGCTTCTGTACTTGGCTTGTCTTCTCGCTATGGCTGAACGTGGTCTGCCGGGTTTGTTTGTGAAGAGTGAAATACAGCGTCGTTCACTCACCCGTTCCGGATTTTCCCACTCGTCGGGTTCCCTCACGATCGGTCGTCCTTCTCAGGTTCGTGGCACGGTATGACGCTCAATTTTCCAAGTTGTGCTCCTTGCACATCCTCCCGGCGGGGCCAGTCGGTAATCCAAAAAAAAAAATATATATATATATATATATATATGTATAGCGCGCAATCCAGTAACTTGAGAAATTAACCTCACTGGAGCCGTGGCCTCTATTTGCAGTAGACTTTATTAAGCAGACGGGTGCCCACATGTATATGTATATATATATATATTCACTGAAAAAACCATAGGTTAGAGACCATATATAGTTAGCTGGACATTTTATTGACATAAAACCAATGAAATTCCATATATAGTTAGTTGCACTAACTATATATCGCGCACCCGCAATCCACTGCTGATGATGTCACATATTACATCATTCATGACATGGTCAGTGACATCACTGATGACATCACTGATGACATCTCAAATGACATCACTGATGACATCACTGATGACATCTCAAATGACATCACTGATGACATCATCTAGTGTCTGTGTGTTTTTGTAAAGTTTAAATATGTTTTACATATTGAAGAATGAGTGGATGTATGGAAGACTGAGTGTGTGTGTGGCTGGCTGGGAGGTGTGTGACTCTGTGCATATCAATGTGTACTTGTATCAGTGATTGTATAAGAGAGTAAGTATGTGTTAGTATATGTGTGAAAAGTATGGTGTTCTGTGTTTAACTGTATAGATGAGGAAATCGAAGTGTGATTGATTCTTCACAGGACTGACTAGGTGTGTGAGTGCATATGATAGTGTTGTAATAATGAGTGACTGTATGTATGAGTGATTGTATGGGTGAATGAGTGAATGTGTGTGTAGACGTAGGAATCAGTGAGTGCGTATGTAGTAACTGGTATTGGTGTGTCATGATGTCATCAGTGATGTCATTTGAGATGTCATCAGTGATGTCATTTGAGATGTCATCAGTGATGTCATCAGTGATGTCACTGAAGTATGGTGTTCTGTGTTTAACTGTATAGATGAGGAAATGGAAGTGTGATTGATTCTTTATAGGACTGACTAGGTGTGTGAGTAACTCCATGGATGAATGGCAGTGTGTGAGTGTCTGCATAGGTGTATGAGTGCATATGATAGTGTTGTAATAATGAGTGACTGTATGTATGAGTGATTGTATGGGTGAATGAGTGAATGTGTGTGTAGACGTAGGAATCAGTGAGTGCGTATGTAGTAACTGGTATTGTTGTGTCATGATGTCATCAGTGATGCCATTTGAGATGTCATCAGTGATGTCA
The DNA here is from genome assembly GCF_964261635.1 of Lissotriton helveticus. Classification (NCBI taxonomy): domain Eukaryota; kingdom Metazoa; phylum Chordata; class Amphibia; order Caudata; family Salamandridae; genus Lissotriton; species Lissotriton helveticus. The sequence continues at coordinate 350,536,273 of NC_136069.1, read as the reverse complement.
TCAGTGATGTCATTTGAGATGGCATCAGTGATGTCATCAGTGATGTCACTGACCATGTCATGAATGATGTAATATGTGACATCATCAGCAGTGGATTGCGGGTGCGCGATATATAGTTAGTGCAACTAACTATATATGGAATTTCATTGGATTTATGTCAATAAAATGTCCAGCTAACTATATATGGTCTCTAACCTATGGTTTTTTCAGTGAATTTTCAAGGTTTTGTAAATGCAAATTCCTAACTATATATGGTCTATAACCTATGTTTTTTTCAGTGAATTTCATTGGTTTTTTAAAAGCTAATATCTATAGCTGTAAAATATATTCTTTATTACGTGACTGATCACGTAGCCACGTGAGACGCCTCATGACGTGTCGCATAACCGTGACGTATCGGCTCTGCAGCGCAAACAAAACCCGTAACGTAAGCGTGCCGGAGCACGCTTACAGATATATATATTTTTTTTAACCTTAATTAGACAAAATCCACACGTGCACATATCTTGAGGCCTTGCAAAGGCACATCAAACAAACAGTCCCTACAATTTTGCCAAGTTTGCTGGAAATCTATTCCCTTAATTTTTTTTTTACTGTTTCTCTTGGTTTTCCCCTTGTTACGCTTACCGGGACGCTACCCGGTACGCGAACCGGACGCTCCAAAAACACAAGATGGCGGACTCCCTTTACGCTGCCGGTTAGCTGCCCGGTTCGCGTACCGGGAAGCGCCTCTACCGCGAAAAATCGCGGGGGACTTTAATATCCCCCTCATCAATCCTAGGGGGTCAGGAGGGGTTTACCTTGCCCCCTTTCCTTCATTTCCCCCTTCTTTTTTCACCACATCTTGTCTCTCGAACCTACCGAGAGACAAGATGGCGGCCGCTCCGGACTGTTTAGAATGTTGACAGACACCGGAGAGCCAATCAGCTACGCTTCGCGAAGTTCCGTTACGCGTCAGGTACGCGAACCGGGGCGCTAACCGGAGCGCTGTCACAGATATATATTTTTTTTTAAACGTTAATTTCTCAAAATCCACTGGAGCACATATATTGAGACATAGCAAAGGCACGTCGGGCAAACCATATCTACAATTTTGCCAAGTTTCATGTAAATCTATTCAGCCGTTCGAGCTAAAAGTGAGTCCAACCGCCCTATGGAAAAATGAATGGTAAAATGCGTTTTGGGACCCCCCTTTTTTCTCGGCCCCCCTTGGCGAAACCCCCCCAAATTTTCAGGGGCTGCTTAGAAACAAAATGTGCAATTTTCCTGAAAATTTCAGCCAATTCCGTCCACAAACTCCAAAGTTATTAGACATAGAATTTTCAGAAATCCCATAGAGAAAAAATCCTAACTATATATACCCACTGGCTATCGGCAGTAGGTAATATACATATATAAACATATATAATCTGCATATCTATATAAATATAAATGCATACATATACATATATGCATACATATGCATGTTATTTACATGAAAGTTTTAAAAACACTAATAAAAGCAAAGCTAAAAAGCCACCTCATTACAAACAGAATGGCTTTAACTTAAACGAGGGCGAGATCTATTGCATTTTCAATGCTTGTTTACTTTGGTTCTATCAAGAAGGCATTCAGATGTGTCACACATTTGCCATAAATTCTGAATGTTAGCACTCTAGTTGCTCATTAGATCACTGTAGTAAAGCTAGTGCTCACCAGGGAAGTCTGCTGCTAATCATGGTTTGCAGCCATTTTCCCGCATTTTTTATCCCGCAGACTTTCAGTCCGCATACCATTATCCCGCAAGGTCATTGACCTCGCATACCATTATCCCGCCTTTTTTCAAAACGCATGTGCATTTATCGCGCATGCCTTTACAAAGAATTACGTTTTAAAGGCATGTATGGTAAATGCATTTGCGTTGTGAAAACCACGATGACGAGAGAGGTAAGTGGGTTTGTGTTAATTTTTTCGTGGGTTAGTGATTGTGTAGTGTAGTGTAGTGTTGTGTAGTGTAGTGTTGTGTTAGTGTAGTGTAGAGTTGTGGTGGTTGTTTAGTGTAGGGTCATGCTGGGGGTAGTGTTTTAGGGTTTAGGGTTGTGTTGTAGTGTTTGCGTAGTGTAGGGTCATGCTGGGGGTAGTGTTTTAGGGTTTAGGGTAGTGTTGTAGTGTTTGCGTAGTGTAGGGTCATGCTGGGGGTAGTGTTTTAGGGTTTAGGGTTGTGTTGTAGTGTTTGCGTAGTGTAGGGTCATGCTGGGGCTAGTGTTTTAGGGTTTAGGGTAGTGTTGTAGTGTTTGCGTAGTGTAGGGTCATGCTGGGCGTAGTGTTTTAGGGTTTAGGATAGTGTTGTAGTGTTTGCGTAGTGTAGGGTCATGCTGGGGGTAGTGTTTTAGGGTTTTGGGTAGTGTTGTAGTGTTTGCGTAGTGTAGGGTCATGCTGAGGTGTAGTGTTTTAGGGTTTAGGGTAGTGTTGTAGTGTTTGCGCAGTGTAGGGTCATGCTGGGGGTAGTGTTTTAGGGTTTTGGGTAGTGTTGTAGTGTTTGCGTAGTGTAGGGTCATGCTGGGGGTAGTGTTTTAGGGTTTTGGGTAGTGTTGTAGTGTTTGCGTAGTGTAGGGTCATGCTGGGGTGTAGTGTTTTAGGGTTTTGGGTAGTGTTGTAGTGTTTGCGTAGTGTAGGGTCATGCTGGGGGTAGTGTTTTAGGGTTTTGGGTAGTGTTGTAGTGTTTGCGTAGTGTAGGGTCATGCTGGGGGGTAGTGTTTTAGGGTTCTGGGTAGTGTTGTAGTGTTTGCGTAGTGTAGGGTCATGCTGGGGGTAGTGTTTTAGGGTTTTGGGTAGTGTTGTAGTGTTTGCGTAGTGTAGGGTCATGCTGGGGGTAGTGTTTTAGGGTTTAGGGTAGTGTTGTAGTGTTTGCGTAGTGTAGGGTCATGCTGGGGGTAGTGTTTTAGGGTTTAGGGTAGTGTTGTAGTGTTTGCGTAGTGTAGAGTCATGCTGGGGGTAGTGTTTTAGGGTTTAGGGTAGTGTTGTAGTGTTTGCGTAGTGTAGGGTCATGCTGGGGGTAGTGTTTTAGGGTTTAGGGTAGTGTTGTAGTGTTTGCGTAGTGTAGGGTCATGCTGGGGTGTAGTGTTTTAGGGTTTTGGGTAGTGTTGTAGTGTTTGCGTAGTGTAGGGTCATGCTGGGGGTAGTGTTTTAGGGTTTAGGGTTGTGTTGTAGTGTTTGCGTAGTGTAGGGTCATGCTGGGGGTAGTGTTTTAGGGTTTAGGGTTGTGTTGTAGTGTTTGCGTAGTGTAGGGTCATGCTGGGGGTAGTGTTTTAGGGTTTAGGGTAGTGTTGTAGTGTTTGCGTAGTGTAGGGTCATGCTGGGGTGTAGTGTTTTAGGGTTTTGGGTAGTGTTGTAGTGTTTGCGTAGTGTAGGGTCATGCTGGGGGTAGTGTTTTAGGGTTTAGGGTAGTGTTGTAGTGTTTGTGTAGTGTAGGATCATGCTGGGGGTAGTGTTTTAGGGTTTAGGGTAGTGTTGTACTGTTTGTGTAGTGTAGGGTCATGCTGGGGGTAGTGTTTTAGGGTTTAGGGTAGTTTAGTTGTTTAGTGTATGCTAAAGGCATATTCGTTCTAAAAGTTTTCGTTATTTTAATTTGCGGCCTAATAGTACATGCGGGATTTTTTTTGCGGACTGATGGTATGCGGGATTTCGTCATATATTCGCTAATCATACTTTCTATGGCAAAATGAACCCCCTCATTTTGTTCCTTTTTAAATTAAATGTTTTAAGAGTTACCACTTTATTCCAATCAAGATGGCTTCAGGTGTGCCATACCTTTGTAATAAGTAGGACTGTTAGCACTCTAGTTGTTCTTTAGAACACTCTGGGACATTCTGTCATTGGGCTATAGTTGGGCTACATCTGGCTGATATTTGGGCTACATTTGTTTTTTTTTGTCTCTGGTGGCCATCTTTGGGCTACATTGGGCTACATTGGGCTACATTGGGCTACATTTGGGCTCCAACATATATATAGCCCAATGTAGCCCAATATATATTTTTCAAAGTTAATTTTCGTAAAAACCACTGGAGCCTATATCTTGAGACATAGCAAAGGCACATCGGGCTACCAGTCCCTACAATTTTGCCAAGTTTGGTGTAAATCCATTCAGCCGTTCAGGCTAAAAGTGAGGCCAACCGCCCTATGGAAAATTGCATGGGAAAAACACGATTTGGGACCCCCCTTTTTTCTCGGCCCCCCCTTGACGAAACCCCCCCAAATTTTCAGGGGCTGCTCAGGAACAAACTGTTCCATTTTCCTGAAAATTTCAGCCAATTCTGTCCTCAAACGCCAAAGTTATTCGAAATAGAATTTTCAAAAATCCCATAGGAAAAAAATCCTAACTATATATACCTACTGGCTATCGCCAGTAGGTAATATATATATATATATATATATATATATATATATATATATATATATATATATATATATGTATGTATGTATATATATATATATATATGTATGTATTCCAAATAACTCCTCACCAATTCTCCTTTCATGAGAAAGAAAGACCACTGTAGCTAGTCAGCTGCAATTTTATTTAATCTCCATACGAAGTGCAGCGGCAGCCATGACGCGTTTCGGCCCTCAAGGGGGACTTGATCACATGACAAAAGTATGTATGTATATATATATATAGATATATCCTCCGTATATTCTCCTGCGTTGGCTCACTGTCGCTGGAACCCTCTGCACTTCATAAACCGGTGCATACCTCGAGGCTTAGCCACCCCGGGTAATTATCACACACAATCCTTTTTGAGGAATTGAGGTTGCACTCGCAAAGGAAACAGTTTCCAAATTAGTTTATTTTCAAATCATTCCAGGTTGAAAGACCAAACCGACGCATTTCGTTCTTACAGAGAACTTGATCACGGTAGGAATGCAATGTTTGCAAAACCAATAAGAATGCTTTTTTTGACATCCTGTGACCCAAGTTTGAACTTAATCACAGTCCAAGGTATTATGGGAGTTGTAGTGCTTTAGTGCTATACATCATTCTGTTCTCTTTTTTTCTCTTTCTCGCGTAATGACAAATTAAAAGGTGATAACGTAAAAAAAGTTAGAAAAAGTGATTGAAGTAATACAATTTTAAACACTCATGATCGTATGCTAATATATACAAGAGGAGATTTATGATGTGCATAAACAAAGTTTTCATTACTCTAGGACCTAATTGCCTAATTAGTCCTGGACTGCACCCTTCTATGCTCCGTTTTACACAAATTTGGATTTTCCTTATGTTACAAAGTTAGTCTTTACATTTGGTTTATATTTATGCCCTCCAGTGGGCGTTGCCATCTAGTCACCCTAGTTATTACGGTTGCAGTCCAATTCTTTTCATCTCTCCTCTTCGTATTTAATGTCTCTTCAGACATTAAATTTGTACAATGTTTGTGTGTTGTTTCTTTGATTTCCAAATGTGGATTACACTCGAGAAGTGAACAGGTCAGTTCATAGATGGATATATAGTTCCTCACTTTGGTTCAGCCCAAACGGAGTAAAAGATCTGAAATTTAAAATTTGTCTTGATTCTCTTTAGCATAACTTCTTTTCATGGTTGCCTCCTCTCTCACTGTTTGGTACTGTTTCAATTGCATAACATTTTAGCAACTTACAGTTACCCTTGTGATAGGACTCCTTATGCTTTGCCACTGCGTTTCCTTGATCTTTATTTGTTGTTGCCCGAACATGCTCAAGGATCCACTTTTCGAGTTCATATATCGTGCTTCCTAAGTACTTCAGGGAGCATGGACATTCTATAATGTAAATAATATATAAACTTTTGCATGTTATTAGTTCTTTTATTTGCCACATTTTGTTATTCGCCATTTTTAACTCTGTGATGTTCCTGGCTACCTGGCGAACTTTACAGTTATGACATTTTATAAAACCTTTTGTTTTTAACCATTGAGTCCCTTTTTCATTCTTTTTATGTTGGTAAGTGACTGTGGATAAGACAGCGGAATGGAGGATTGGAGTTGGAGGATCTTCCAATTTTTTCTTAGCATGTTGGTGACTTTTTTTGAAGTCACTCGATAAACCCATAATCAGTCTCACTAGATCCAGGTTTTTTTGGGTGACTGCTGGTTTTAATTTGTCAGCTTTCTTCACTAGTATTTTTGTTTGATCTTAGCCAGCACTTTCTTATGTTTCTGTCTTTGTACCCTCTTTGTTTGAATCTCAATGATGTATTCATACTGTGTTTTGAAAATAAACGAATTTGGAAACCGTTGCCTTTGCGAGTGTGACCACATTTCCTCAAAAAGGATTGTGTGATTTTATTTATATATATATATATATATATATATATATATATATATATATATTTTATATATATAAAAACTAAGAACACGCTGTAAGCGTAATGTGAGTGCGCTTTGCAGTCTTGTGATGTTATGGCTGTCCTCTGATGAAGTATAAACAACAAGGTGGTCCTAGACACAAAATTAATCAACACATTTGAATGTATCACTCATTATGAATCTGAGTTAATTCCTTGGATTGAATGATTCAATTAGGTCATTGTTGCCGAGGTGCCAGACCCTGTCAACCCTTTCTACATTGTTAGGATATTCATTATCTACTACAGAATTATACCATGCAGACAAGGACCGCTTGTGGTTGCTAACCATTTCATCCCTTTGTTGGCCCACAGCAAGTTTCACCTGAGGTTATTTTGCTACGTGAACTCTCCATTCATGGATGAGTCTCAAACCAATACATTTGGTATTTAATTTTGGAATTTGATTCGGAACCTTTGGAACACACCATTGACCGGTGACCTACCTCATTGTTGGGGCTTTTTACCTTACGAAACCTAGGTCCTCCTTCCCCCCTCCCCGTCCTGAGGAAGACCCGTAGCTGAGGTGTTGATCCTCCCTCTGCAGCGTCAGGGTCGAAACGTCGACGATCTCCCCCAATTTTGTGATGCCTGTACCTCCCTTTTTCCTTTTGTCCCCTTTGTTCTGGAAACTATAAACAAATCGTATGATTAATATACGTGGGGCAGGCTCAAATCTAAGGGAATAGTACCTTAGCATCTTAAACCATTGGATTTCTTTTTTCATTTATCTTTTCTTTTCACTTGAGCACGCATTTTTGCACTTTCTACTGCATCTGGCAGAACTTTTCCCTACCTCATGTTCTGTATAAATTTGTAAATATGTATAGGAAATAGATTATGATACTATTTGTCAAAATAATCTATTCTGTTTTGGGTATCATTATTAAGGCTACTAGCGCAAAGGGTGTTTTTCGTTTGTTCTCTTCCTGTTTATTTTTCAGGATTCAATCCAAGGAATTAACTCAGATTCATAATGAGTGATACATTCAAATGTGTTGATTAATTTTGTGTCTAGGACCACCTTGTTGTTTATACTATCCGATACCCGGGTCCTTGGACTTTGTCTGGGTTAACCCCCATTTTCTTAATGTGTCCTCTGATGAAGGTCAATGTGACCGAAATATATTAGGAAAACGCCAGTTTAAAATAAAGATTTTCTTCATCATAATAGGTGCGGCTCATACCTGTTCGATCGGAGCAAGGTTAGAGTGATGTTATAGGCGTGGTCCTGCCTAGAGCACAGCACCGCCGACAAAAGAGCGCCACTATGCTGCCCGAAACCGGACCTCCTTTTGTTGACTGCGCAAGCAACAAGGGCAGCGGGCTGCCGCCAAGGACGAGACTTTGGTACGGACCCCAGCAGCATGAAAGGCTGACTGCTTGGGGACTATGATGAAGCAAATGTGGCAGACATCGTCCACCAAAGGGAAAGATCAGAGAGACTCTACCGCACTACATATACCAGCATGCCCGAGCCCTGACCATCAAGGCATCCACCAGAGGACATAAAAACTAAGAACACGCTATAAGCAAAATGTGAGTGCGCTTTGCAGTCTCGTGATGTTATGGCTGTCCTCTGATGAAGGTCAATGTGACCGAAATATATTAGGAAAACTGCAGTTTAAAATAAAGCTTTTCTTCATCATAATAGGTGCGGCTCATACCTGTTCGATCGGAGTGAGGTTGGAGATATATATATATATATATATATATTACCTACTGGCGGTCGCCAGTAGGTATATATAGTTAGGATTTTTTCCCTATGGGATTTTTGAAAATTCTATGTCTAATAACTTTAACGTTTGTGGACGGAATTGGCTGAAATTTTCTGGAAAATGGAACATTTTGTTTCTGAGCAGCCCCTGGAAATTTGGGGGGGTTTCGTGAAGGGGGGGCCGAGAAAAAAGGGGGGTCCCAAAACGTGTTTTTAACATTGAGTTTTCCATAGGGCGGTTGGCCTCACTTTTAGCTCGAACGGCTGAATGGATTTGCATGAAACTTGGCAAAATTGTAGGGACTGGTAGCCCGATGTGCCTTTGCTAGGTCTCAATATATGTGCTCCAGTGGATTTTGAGAAATTAACGTTCAAAAAAAGATATATATCTGTAACAGCGGACCGGGCAGCGCTCCGGTTCGCGTACTTTACGCGTAACGGAACTTCGCGTAGCGAAGCTGATTGGCTCTCCGGTGTCTGTCAACATTCTAAACAGTCCGGAGCGGCCGCCATCTTGTCTCTCGGTAGGATTGAGAGACAAGAGGAGGCCAAAACAAAGGGGGAAATGACCATAAGGGGGCATAGTAGATCCTCCCTGAACCCCTAGGTTTAATGTGGAGGCTTTAAAAGGGCCCCGCGGGGCAAAAAAAAAAAAATTTTTTTTTGTTTTTTTTGCGTGGGTAGCGCCCGGTTCGCGAACCGGGAAGCGTTCTGGGCAGCGTACTATAAGGAAAAAAGAATGATAGACTTTTCAAATACTGTATGTTAATTGATTGTTGGTTTTGTTGATTATTTTTTATTTTTTTTTATTTTTTAAGCAATTATTTATTATTGTGATTGTGTTTGAAAATTTAATAACATTTCTAACATTTAACTAGTTTATGAATTACATATAAAAATGATTAAAGACTCAAACAATTTTTTAATATTACATACAATTTTATTTTTCGGATTGTTTTTCAAAATTTAATAGAACGTCTAGCATTTGACTGTCTGATATGTCCTCTTGTTGAGTGAACATAAGTTCCCACATTTGACCGTCATCATAATGAAGTAAATGATCCACAGATTCTACACATTGAACTAATTCATGGTCCCGTGATTCATCCATGAAATCTGAGTCATCATTGTCCTCAATATCTTTTTCTGTGTTGTTCTCCAGAACAATTTCGAAGGAAACATTCTGCTCACCTTCCATTTTATTGCTGATATTTGCATAAAAAATAAATATATCAGTAGAGATAGGGCACTGTTGGGTTTAAGTTCAGACAGGTACTTGTGAGTTTATAACAGAGAAGTAATCTATGGGCACTGTATGGTTTCAGGCGTGAAGTAGTACTATTAAAAAGTGCCTGTAAAGAAGCCTAAGTAAATTCATAATTATACCACAGAAACCTAAATCAATCCATAATTATAATAAAGAAGTCTTTCTCAATGTCTAACTCTTACAGAGGGATAGTATATAACTATCTGAAAATGTTTTCAAATTTATAAAATAATATCTCACCTTCTAAAAAGAAGTTTAAGTTGTGAGTGAAAATGATCTTGCAATGTAGTTCAGGAAGTAGTAGTCAAAATGGCTGTGTTTCTCTCTCTTCCTTTATATATATTCAGGTAGATAACCAATCAAATGTCAGGTAAAAAAAGTAGAAAATGAAAGTAATATTTTAATTGGTTGTGAATTCCAACACTTCAGATGTGTTTTGTGAAGTAATTTACCTCAGGGTATTTAGAGAGGTCTACAGGCTAAATGGTTAAATGGAATTTCAATCAAATTTGTGAAAATGGTAGGCATTGGTATGTAGTATGAGCTAATCTATATTTGGTGAAATTGTCTCCAGTCGCTTTTCTGTAAACTACTTTCCCACCTTTTTTGATGGTGCGCTTCCCAGGGAGCGACCCGGTACGCGAACTGGCGAGCGCCCCGGTTCGCGAACCTTAAGCGTTACGGGAGTCCACCATTTTGTGTTTCGGTCGAAGTAAGATACAAGATGGAGGGCAAATAATGTTCAGAATGGGTAGAAGGGGGCACGGTAGACTTATCTTGACCCCCTAGGTTTTCTGAGGGTGGCTGAGGAGGCCCATATGTGCGAAAAAAAACATTTTAAAAAAAATTTAGCGAGGTTAGCTCCCGGTTCGCGTACCGGGTAGCGCCCCAGGGAGCGTACTTTGTTGAAAATTAGTGAAAAATGTTAGAGTAAAATAACAATTGTGAGTGATCAGATGTAGGGTAGCTCTGAGAAGAGCTTTTGGGTTTATGGTACATTTAGGTACTTATAAGTAGGTACCAATGCACAGTCTTAAATTCAGAATGAAAATTCTGTTGCCCTCATCTGAGAAGTGAACTCCATCTCCTCTGTAGATATCTTGCATGTAGTAACGCAAGTTATTGTTGTACAGGGAGCCCATTCCATGGTCTCTCATGTAAGCTGAAACAGATTTGTTTACATGCTTCCTCGACTTCTCAATTTGTGGACAAAATTGGTTTGACCACCTCCATTTCTGTCTTTGGCATATATTTGAATATACCAAGGCAGTCTGAGGAAAAAGTGCCATCAATTGCTCAAAGGTGTCCTTTAAAAGCATTTCCAGACCTACCCCAGTCAAAGTGCCCAAATCATTACCTCCACAGTGCACAATTAACAGGTCAGGTTTTGGCAAATGCATAAAGGTTTTCACCAATGGTATCAATTGGTGACATTTTAATCCTCTGTGGCCAAACCACTTAATTTCCACATCTTGTAAATTGAGGTTAGGTAAATTCCTGTTCTCAGCATACCTCTGAGCCCAATAGATGTAACTATGTCCAACAATCCAGACAGAAAACATGGTGAGAGAAGGTTCTCCTGCAGTCAGATGAAGTGTGGCAATGAAATGGCAGTTGAAAAAATAAGAGTTTAAAATGAAAAAAACTGTGGAGTTTCTGTGTTAATGAAGCAGTAACAGTGATTGGTGGATTTTGATTGCTGAAAACAGAAAGTTAGGGTGCATGGATGAGTTGTTTGAAAGATGTATTTTGAGTGGTCAAGAAAAAATCATTAAATGAAAGAATGCACTGGATATGAGGTGCACTGAGAGTTCAGAGTTCAATTGCAACATTGTTGTGTGAACTTGCAAACACCAGAGGTCTTCCAAGAGGTGGTTGCCATGCAGAAAAGGCATGAAATGGCAGAGGGGGGAAGGGTTTTCATTTGAAAAAAAGTGAGGGAAGAGTTTTGATTGGGTGACATGAGAGATATGTGTGAAGAATTACAGCATTTCTGTGCTTTTGATAGCTGCAGACTCTGGAGTGCATACCTTTTGCTGTGCTGAAGACAAATTGGTGTGTTTCTGAGACTGTTTTGAAACTCAAAGTATTTGCTAAGGTGAGAAAAGATTTCTTTAATTTAGATAGAGAATAGTGTGCTTTAAGGAGAAAATTATGAAGAAAGTTGTGTTCTTCAAATGTTGCTTTGTCTCAAGTGTTTTACAAATAGATTTTGTTTCTTTGAGAAAATGTAATTGGAGAAAATGTGAAGTATTAGTACTGACAGGGTGTTATTGTGCATAGGAGCTGTGGAGTCTTTTCAAATTATGATTTGAAAATCGTTTTTGAGGAAAATGAATGGTTATAATATTTATGACAAGGACATAATGGCGTATGCTTCATTATAAGGCAATTGAGTGTCTCTGATGTTATTTTTCCCATTTTAATGTAAGACCTTTCTCTGTGGAGCAAATTGCTTGTAAATATGCTCCCACCTGTGCATGGCAAATTTAGATTTTGAATGTTTGTGTTACATAGCTATGTTAAAAGTGACCCAACCATGCTGCAAAGGCAATCAAAAAACGCTTTTATGTGTCTTAAGGACATTTTAAGTCATTTCCCTATGTGCAGTGTTTTCAAATTATGATTTGAAAATCGTTTTTGGGGAAAAGGAATGGTTTGTAAATTTATGACAAGGATATAATGGTGTATGCTTCTTTATAAGGCATTTCAGTGTCTCTGATGTCATTTTACCCATATTACATTAAAAGACCTTTCCCCGTGTGGCACATTCCTTGTAAATATGGTCCCACCTGTGCATGGTAAATTTAGATTTTGACTGTTTGAGTTACATAGCCATGTTAAAAGTGACCCAAAAACTTGCAAAGGCTTTAAAAAAACACTTTCATGTGTCTTAAGGACATTTTAAGTCATTTCCCCGTGGGCAGTGTTTTCAAATTTTGACTTGAAAATCGTTTTTGCGGTAAAGGAATGTTGTTAAAATTTATGTGCGCCATATGCCCCCAAATTTCTTTTTCAGGGGGTGCAGCAGGGTGTTCTTGAGACACCCATGCACCCTTGGAAAAATTCCTAATTTGTGATGAGCTAATTGCTAATCGCAAATTGCACCTTCATTCCTATGGGCCTCCTGGCCCATGGAAATGAATGGGTAATTTGCAATTAGCAATTTGCTCATCGCAAATTAGGAATGGTAAAGAATCGCTATTTATTCCTTAAAATTCGCTATTTAGGAAATGCAAAATAGTTTGATGATACATATGGCGGTTCATCTGTAACAAGATAAGAAGCTTAGGGATACATTTATGATGACTGGCGCAATAAAGTGGACATTACTTACTTCATTGGTAGGCCTTTACATGTATTATCTCCTCTGTATTCTTCATCAAGCGTAACTTTCATCTGCAATCCTGAGTAGGCCTCACCTTAAACAAACCTCTGGATAGGCCACACCTTATCGTCATCCTGAATTAATCATTTAAAATGCTAGGGACAGATTTATGATAGGTGTATGCCTCTTTTGCGCCACTGTGTGTCACTTTTCTGATGCAGCGGCGGTGCAAAAGATTTGCTATGAGGCGACAAAATTACAAATTGATGCATTTAGGCAGATGTGTCATGGTGTAAAAAAAACGTGCCACATGAAACCGATGCAGCAGTGATGCAAAAGATGCACCATGTTGCAAGACAGGCCTCACTTGGGGCCATATGTATCAAGCTAATTAGCATTCGCAAAGGTCAAAATTCTGCAAATTTCGGCCTTTGCGAATGCTAATTAGACAAATGGTATGTATCAAACAAGTTTGATGCAAAATAAGGAATAGCAAAATTTGCTTTTCCTTATTTTGCGATTGCACTGAAGGATTTGCAAATTTTGCGATTCCTTAAATGCAATGTATCAAACAAAAAATATGCAAAAAATGCCATTAAGGATTTGCAAATTACCACCAACTTCTAGTTGGTGGTAATTTGCGAATTCTTTTCAAAAAGCTTTTTTTCCAAAAAACAAAAGGTGCCATATGACGCCCATACATGCCCTTAGGGCATGTATGTGCGCCATATGCCCCCAAATTTCTTTTTCAGGGGCTGCAGCAGGGTGTTCTTGAGACACCCCTGCACCCTTGGAAAAATTCCTAATTTGCGATGAGCTAATTGCTAATCGCAAATTGCACCTTCATTCCTATGGGCCTCCTGGCCCATGGAAATGAATGGGTAATTTGCAATTAGCAATTTGCTCATCGCAAATTAGGAATGGTAAAGAATCGCTATTTATCCCTTAAAATTCGCTATTTAGGAAATGCAAAATAGTTTGATGATACATATGGCGGTTCATCTCTAACAAGATAAGAAGCTTAGGGATAGATTTATGATGACTGGCGCATCACCAGGGATGTGCCAGTCATCCTGCGCCGCTGTTCCGCCACCCATGGTGTGCTGCATTTACAATGCGGCGCAGCATGGGGCAAAAATGGCACAGATGCGTGACGCATCTGTGCCGTTAAGGTGGCGCATTGCTGGAGTTGTATCGCAAGTGTGATGCAGCTCCAGCAAGGCTCAGGGGTGCCCCATCTCCACAATGTTGCGTCAAGACCTATGCCTGCTTCAAGCAGGCGCAGGGTTTTGATGTAGCTTTCTCCTATCTGATTGTAAATGCGGCACACCATGAGTGGCAGAGCAGCGGTGCACGTTAACTGGTGCATGCCTGGGGATGTGCCATTTAACATAAATCTGCCCCTTTACATTTAAGTATGTGCAGGGGACACAGAGTCGGTGAGGCTTATCCAAGGTTAAGAAGAGATGAGTCCTGTTCACTGAAAAATTAGACATAGGCTTCACCTGCTCAGCATCGCTGGACATGGCTAAATAATAGCTGCAAAATGTTACTCTTGTTAAACAATTTTACTATTATAATCTCTGAGATTTGTCTCTTACTCTGCAACATCTCATTGTTGTTATCTTTCTTTAAAGATAAAGACAACATCAACATGAGCGACAATCAGCAATCAGTTGATTTAGACCTCATCATTGAACTCGTAATTGAAACATCAGTGGATGTTGATCCCTTGGATGATTTAAATCCTGAGGATGAAGAAGAACGTGATGAGGATGCAGATTTGTCCGAATTATATGACATAGGGTGGGAAGCTGACCTGCTTGAGCCTATGGAACTATAAACATTTATTTTTAAAATTTATAATAAATAAAAAGTAAAAATGTAAACCGTTTAATTTAAAAATAAAGACACCTTCAAAAACAGGTTATGTGTAGTGTCTTCAATAAAATATTAAAATATGCTCATAAAATTAGATCAGATTCACATATAAAATAGCACAGGTAACATGAATATAAATTCCATTTCTTTTCTGCTATTTTTGTATTCTAAATTTGCCAAGCACTAAAAAATCTTCTATGTAAAAATGTCAAGTAGTGTTTTAAGTTTTTGATTACTGTTATTGATGTACTGTTGGGTAATAGTGGTTAATAACATTTTTTAATATATTTTACCACAGATTCAACTGCAGATCATTTCAACATTTCACCATGCCAACGAAAGAAAGACTGAGAAAGGCTGCAAAACGTCAAAGACAGCAGGTGAATGAAAAAAAGCAGCAGTCCTCTAACAAAAAGATTTGTAAAGTCACCAAGAAAGCACCGGGTAAGAGTACAAAAACATTCATAAGAAATATTTGTAGTAAAAAAAAAATTACTACAGAAAATGTTTCAGTCCAGAAAAAGAGAAGCAATTCAAACGGAAAGGAAAGGCCAATCAAAAATGTTACTGCTAGAGCAAGAGTATCCCTCAGGCCCACGGAGGAGACGGAGGAGGCGGTCCAGCATCCAGACGAGACGGTGGAGGAACGCGGCGAGTCCCGACCAGAGCCCAAGCCAAGAGTCCAAGGTCCGAGGTATCCGGAGGTCCACCCGTAACTGAAGTCCGAAGTTCGTCGTCGTAGCAGTCCAGTCCAGTCCGAGGCCTTCCGTTCTTGCTGCCCGGTGAGTACCGTTACTGGGGTGGTATCTAGACAGGGTCAGTTTAATTGACTCTGGTCTGTGGGTTGGTGGTACACAGTCCCACAAACGAAGTGTCCACTTCGGTGGATACGGGTCCTGACGTGTCTCTTTATGAGACCGGTAAGTTTCGTACTGTTTCAGCAGTGCATCTAGTTTCTGTTCTAGTCAGTTTCTGTTCTCGAGAAAATTCATGTGTTCTGTTCTCAGTATTTCCAGGTAGTATCTTGTCCGAACTGTTATTTTAAATGTTTTTCATGTATTCTAATGTCGTGGTATGAATGGGAAATAAGTATCGTGTTTATTGTGTATTGTATTGTGTCTAGATTACTGTTCAGTCATGCCCATATTTTCCAAGTTACGTCAGTTAAAAACTAGAAAGGGTCTGCTGGAAGCAGCAGTTCCCGTCCCGCCCAGGGACAGTCCAGGTCATTTTATGTATCAGAAACATGGCATAAGTGCCATATTGTATCTAGATTTATGGGTAGAGTATACCAAACAGTTAGAAGAAAAGTATAGATGGCCCGTATCGGGTACATGGGATGCCGAATGCATCATGCGAGTAGAGGAGGCATTATGGAAAAAGAAAGCCAGACAGTCACAGAAAGATGCCATCGAGTTATGGCGCAGAGAAGCTCATAAGAGAACCGAAAAAGAAATCAGAAAGTCAGAATTAAGTAGAGAATTCCAAGAACGAGCCCAAGAAAGAGAATTAATGGAGATAGGTGAACGAGTTAGAACTGAGCAATCAGACAGACAGAGGAATGCCCTCATTAAGGGTATGTATCCTCTTCTTGCCGAGGGCTTGCCAAAAGCGACCCCGGAGGCATCCAGTAATTTCCCGCCACCATTAGTTCCGACCAAGCTACGTCACAAACCGACCGCAGCTGATATTTTTATTTCGTCCTATCTGGACGACACAGTCCCCGAATATGTAAATCCTGTTCGCGCTCCGCCAGTCCCTGTAAACCAGGTAATTCCTGCTCCTCCAGACACCGGGGTGCCCTTAACAGCTCCCCCAGGTCAGCCCGCCATACAAGTCCAGCCCACGTTACAATTACCGACCCTGCCAGGACGGAAAGCATCAGTTGATGATTCTAGTTTAGGGGCCGCGGGAGGAGGTCTTCCTCAAACCCCGCCGCCATACAAGCGTTTATAAGCACTCGAATTACATGCTCAAGCATCACAGCGTACTCCTAAAAGTAATAAGTCTGTTGCAGAGATCAGGCAAACCCTTGGCGAATGTGTCTATGACCCAGTTCCAGGCGAGTTTAATATGGTTTTATATTCCGTACGCGTAAGGAGAGTGACCGAGTATCTAGTCACCTTGCCGAATATGAAAGAAGATCTAGACCGGATATATAGTTTCATCCGTACAGGGGATGACCCACAAAGTATTAGTGATGCCATGTCTCAAAGGAAAGCCGAGATTCAGCGCATGATATTAAAGTTCTTAATTAACTGTCTAATAAGAGAACAGGATTACCCGTCTAAAGACCCGGAAGAAATGAAAACTCTAACAAAGTGGAGTGATAATATAGCCGAAGGAAAGCACAATACCATTGGTGCCATGGAAAGTATGTACAAGAAAATCCGTAGAGAAATAATAAAGATACACGAACAGCGTAAAGCAGCACAAGTAAGCGAGAAAGAAAGTACCTCTGATCCTGAAGAGGAAGACGACGAGAATACTGCCAGAATAGCGTATGTAGGAAAACCTAGATTTCCAGATCGCCATTTACGTCTAGGTTCTGCTGCCCGCAGGGGTGTATGAAAAGCTAAAGGAAAAAGAATGGGAGGTGGGAGAGAAAAAGATAGATTGGGCAGTCCTAGAAGCTGAAGATAAGATACGTGTACCAGGTACTGGTCTTGGAGAGAAATGTAAAGAATTACAAGAATTATTAATTCAAGTTTTACCCAGATTATTAACAACGAGAAAAGAAGACTGGGATGCAATCTCAGCCTGTAAACAAAAACAAGAAGAAGATATTAGTGATTTTTATTCTAGGTTTGAAAAATGCTTTAGTATGAATAGTGGTCTCAAGACAAGTAGTGAGTCATACCCTCACCTTTTCGTTACTAAATTAGTCGAGAATTCAAGCCCACAAGTTAAAAACCGAGTTTTGAAAGTCGAAAGCACCTGGCAAGCAAATACTCCGTCCCAGATGCTCCAGATGCTCCAGTACCACCAGAATAGAATCAGGGAAGAGCAAGAACACGAGAGAAAACGTATGAAAGACACGAAAATGAAAGTGCTAGTTGCACAATCTGTTCCTCAAGACAGTCAGAAGAGGGGTCCGAATCAAGCCAGTCATCCTGCAGCTCCCGTTAAAGGGAACTGCAATTATTGTAAACAGCCAGGTCATTTTATAAATGAGTGTGCAGTTCTGAAACACAACATAGCTACTGGTAAGACTAAAGAAAGACCACGTCCGCCTAGACAAGAACAAGTTTCACAGACTCCCCAGTCACAGAATGCACCACAGACAGTTACAGCACCGCAGCCTATTGCTGCAACACAGCATGTTACATCGCAGATGTACCAGTATTCACAGTCTGAGTATCCAGAGTACCAGCCATATTCATGAAACAGCCTAGAGAGGGAGGTAGGCTTGCCTCTCATCGAGATACCTGTAGATCAAGAAGGTCCCTATGTTCACAGTCAAGTATTAGGGAAAGACAGAAAGTTTTTGATTGATACAGGGGCAAGTAGGACCACAATTAGTCATGCCGAAGTTCCAGGGGCTCCGCTCTCAGGCTCAAGAAATGTTTCCCTTGGATTTTCAGGAAAGCCTATCGTTAATGAGATTTCAAAGCCAGTCACTCTAGAAGTAGGTCCATTGTCCCGCACTACTGATCTGTTACTTACTAAGTCATGTCCAGAAAATTTATTAGGCATTAAAACACTGAAAGAGTTAGGTGCCGTTATATGTTGTTCCCCAGAGGGAATACGTCTGTTCCTACGTGATTTTAAGGGTCACTATGTATTACGAGATTTTGATTCCAGACTGTCCAATGTTCCGCAGCATTTATGGGCGCAAGGTCCAACTGATGTAGGTTACATGCAAATCACACCCCATCGTGTGACTCTCAAACCAGGTGTAGTGTTACCACGAATCAGGCAGTACAGATTGCCACCTGAGGCTGTAGCAGCCTTATCCAAAATTATTGACGAGCTCATGGCTCAAGGAGTAGTTGTAGAAACTGACTCCAACGTATGTAACTCTCCGATCATTCCAGTCATGAAACGTACTGATCCAAATGCACCCCCAGTATATCGATTAGTGATTGATTTACGAGAACTTAACAAATGTATTATTCCTCAGTACCCAGTTGTCCCAGATATCTCTTCCCTATTGACAGCCATTGATTCCGAAGCCATGTTCTTCACTGTCATAGACCTCAAGAATGCATTTTTTAGTGTTCCCATCCATCCAGACAGCCAGTTTCTTTTCGGATTTTGTTTAAATGGAAGGAGCTATATGTTTACACGAGCTCCTCAAGGTTTCACAGAAAGTCCTAGTATTTACAGTCAAGCACTCAAGAGACAACTAGACAACATTCACATGCCAACTGACACTGCCCTGCTCCAGTATGTCGATGATCTACTGATCACAGCCCGTTCTGAACGTGCTTGCGAGCGAGCATCCCTTACAGTCTTGTATTTCCTAGCCGAGATGGGGCACAAGGTGTCCCCTTCGAAGCTTCAATTCTGTGTCCAGCAAGTGGTCTACTTAGGACACTTACTGTCCAAGAGGGGTAGGCAGTTGACACCAGACCGTATCCAGTTGATAGCGAGTCTTCCTCAGCCCAGAACCCAGAAGGAGGTGCGTGCCTTTATCGGCCTTACTTCTTATTGCAGACAATGGATTCCCCAGTATGCATTTCTAGCCAAGCCACTGATACAGTTAACGACACAGGAGGCAGCCGTATCGACTGTCCTCCCTTGGACATCTGAACATACACTTAGTTTCAACGAGTTAAAGAAAGCTTTATGCCAAGCTCCAGTTCTAGCTACACCGAACTACAGTAAGCCTTTTACACTTTTCGTTACTGAACGTGAAGGTACAGCATTATCTGTTCTTACACAAGATCAAGCAGGACAATACAAGCCCTGTGCTTATTTTTCGAGCACACTAGATCCTGTAGCCCAGGCTCTGCCTGCGTGCCTCAAGTCAGTTGCAGCCGCAGCCCTAGCTATCAGACAAAGTGATTCCATAGTTTTAGGACATACCTTGACAGTACACGTTCCACACTCCGTGGAAGTTCTTTTAAACCGAACACAAACACAGCACTTGACAATTGCACGTTTAACAGGTTATGAATTGACACTGTTTCAGCCACACATAGAAATTAGACGCTGCAACATCCTGAATCCTGCTACACTATTACCATCAGTTAATTCAAATCCAGCCACACATGATTGTGTGGAAGTAGTTAACATTACGACAAAGCCAAGACAAGATCTGACAGATATTCCGTTACCAGATCCTGACCTGACACTTTATGTGGATGGTTCATGTATGAGAACTAGTACAGGAGAACTAGTCGCCGCGTATGCAGTGACTACTGACACCGAAGTTATTGAAACACACCGTATTGATACTCTGTCCGCTCAAGCAGCAGAGCTAGTTGCTCTGACACAAGCCTGTATACACGCCAAGAACCTGAAAGTTAATGTTTACACAGATTCACGTTACGCATTTGGAGTTGTACACGACTTTGGAGTGCTCTGGCAGGAGAGAGGTTTCATGACTTCTCATGGAACCAAGATTCAGCATGGTATCCTTATTCAAGCTCTGTTAGATGCCATACACTTACCGACATCTATTGCTATCATGAAATGCAAAGCACATACGAAAGTCACTGACATTATTTCCCAAGGTAATGATCTAGCAGATCGCACAGCCAAGCTTACAGCACAGACTCCAGACATTCAAGTTAATCCGACACAGACACATACTCCAGATCCGACTACATGTATGACAGTTAAAGACCCTACTCAAGATGTCATAGATATTCAGTTACATGCTACTCCCGATGAAATGAAGAAATGGTCTGAACAAGGAGGGGTCCAGACAGATCAAGGATGGTTAACAAAGGGTAGAACTACATGGTTTCTCCCCGACTCTATGGTTCAAGTCATCATTAAGACCGCACATAGTCCAGCACATTTAGGAGAAAAAGCAATGTTAGACAGTATCCAGAACATTTGGTTCAACAAGCATTTACGAGCTGCAGCCAAGCAGAAAGTCCGTACCTGTATGATATGTTGTCAGTTTAATACAGGTAAAAGTGTCCCGGTGGAACAAGGGGGATTCCAGCCTCCTGACCACCCTTTTGAGGTCCTCCAAATGGATTATATTCAGATGGAGCGATGTCGAGGTTTCAAGTATGTCCTTGTAGTTGTATGCGCTTTGTCCAGATGGACAGAAGCATATCCAGTCCCAGATTACACAGCCGCGACCACTGCCAAACAGTTGGTTCGTGAATTCTTCCCTCGATATGGACTCCCTAGAGTCGTATATTCTGATAACGGTCAGCCATTCTCATCTGAGTTGATGAAGCACGTTTCCCTGTTGTTAGGGTACCAGTGGAAGTTCCATTGTGTACGCCATCCTGAAGCAGCCGGTCTAGTCGAGAGACATAATCAGACTCTGAAAATTCGAATTGCTAAAATATGTAAAGATAAGGGTGTGGACTGGCTAGTAGCTCTGCCAGTTGCTTTATTTTATATGCGCATGGTCGCACATTCCAGATCAGGTCTGTCCCCGTATGAGGTCGTTTTCGGCCGCCCCCCTAACATGTGGGGTACTCCTAGACCCCGAAGTATTACTGATGTTTCATGTAATATGCTGACAGATTACCTAGCTTCCTTGATGTCTGCCCTCAACTCATGTCGTTCACAGGTTGCTGCCACATTTCCAGACAATACCGAGGTGGCACCGCATGAGATCGTTCCAGGTTCGATGGTGCTCGTCCGGAACTTTGACAGATCAAGTCCGCTGGAGCCACGTTGGAAGGAGCCCCGTCAGGTCCTCCTCACCACCCGTACAGCTGTGAAATTGGAAGGACGCCGCGGCTGGGTGCACATTTCGCACGTCAAGAAATTCTACGGATTGAAGCCGGTCTCTAAAGACATTTCCCAGGATATCAAGACTTGTCAAAACATTGTTCCTAAGGACTGTCCCGCAAATGACATTGACACAACACCTCCCCTGTTAGAGAAAACTCCGCAGCAGGAGTATAAGCAAAAACTCCGGTCTAGTAAAATAAGTCAGTCAGTTTGATTGTATAAGTCCTCCCCTAGGTGAAACGGTTAGACTGTTTCTGACATGTATAAAATAGACCCCCATAGTGAGAGAGTTAGTCAAAACTCAAACCGATGTATCATTTTTCTGAGTTTCATATTATTCATCAGCATAATGATTTCCTGCACTAGTTACGCATTTTTCCTGTGTTTTCCAGTTCCTCATGTAAATAAGCCTTCTAATGTTACAGTAGAGCACACGTTTAGTGATCTGCCTCCTCACGAATATTCATACAGCCTCGCTATGCGCAATAACTCATTTATACGCATGTTACATTACTCACACCAGACCAGCAATACGACTAATTGTTGGGTGTGTGGTCGACTCCCCCCTTTCCAGACACCGAAGGGAGTTCTGCCACTTTTTCCTTATCCATTCTCACATAATGGTTCGTGTGGAGCATGGTCCACGTTAACGTCATCCTCAACAGATATGTCTTTTCTTAACAGCACATGTTTCCCAGACAAGCAAGGTTTCCCCCACAGAACAGGTTTAGATCTAGAAAATGAAGTATACAATTTAGGTAACTATTCGTCGAATTTCATGGTCCTGAATGTTCAGTCTGATACTACTCCAGACTCACCTGCTATTTCAGTATTACGAGTCAAAGGCGAATTATGTGTCCGTAATTATGGTTCTGTACACGTAGGACATAGTGATTGTACTACTATTATCAAGTATAGTGACAGTGGGAAATCTATTTTCGAAGCTTCACGTCATTCTTATTTTGTTTGTGGTCAGACCGCATATGTTCGTCTGCCCCTCGATTGGGAGGGAACCTGTTACATTGCCTTCCTACTGCCACCTGTTTTCCTAGCCCCACCTGACTACCATAGGAATTCCTTCCTAGTACATACTAGACACAAGAGAAACCTCTCTCCTGCCAGAGCACTCCAAAGTCGTGTACAACTCCAAATGCGTAACGTGAATCTGTGTAAACATTAACTTTCAGGTTCTTGGCGTGTATACAGGCTTGTGTCAGAGCAACTAGCTCTGCTGCTTGAGCGGACAGAGTATCAATACGGTGTGTTTCAATAACTTCGGTGTCAGTAGTCACTGCATACGCGGCGACTAGTTCTCCTGTACTAGTTCTCATACATGAACCATCCACATAAAGTGTCAGGTCAGGATCTGGTAACGGAATATCTGTCAGATCTTGTCTTGGCTTTGTCGTAATGTTAACTACTTCCACACAATCATGTGTGGCTGGATTTGAATTAACTGATGGTAATAGTGTAGCAGGATTCAGGATGTTGCAGCGTCTAATTTCTATGTGTGGCTGAAACAGTGTCAATTCATAACCTGTTAAACGTGCAATTGTCAAGTGCTGTGTTTGTGTTCGGTTTAAAAGAACTTCCACGGAGTGTGGAACGTGTACTGTCAAGGTATGTCCTAAAACTATGGAATCACTTTGTCTGATAGCTAGTGCTGTGGCTGCAACTGACTTGAGGCACGCAGGCAGAGCCTGGGCTACAGGATCTAGTGTGCTCGAAAAATAAGCACAGGGCTTGTATTGTCCTGCTTGATCTTGTGTAAGAACAGATAATGCTGTACCTTCACGTTCAGTAACGAAAAGTGTAAAAGGCTTACTGTAGTTCGGTGTAGCTAGAACTGGAGCTTGGCATAAAGCTTTCTTTAACTCGTTGAAACTAAGTGTATGTTCAGATGTCCAAGGGAGGACAGTCGATACGGCTGCCTCCTGTGTCGTTAACTGTATCAGGGGCTTGGCTAGAAATGCATACTGAGGAATCCATTGTCTGCAGTAAGAAGTGAGGCCGATAAAGGCACGCACCTCCTTCTGGGTTCTGGGCTGAGGAAGACTCGCTATCAACTGGATACGGTCTGGTGTCAACTGCCTACCCCTCTTGGACAGTAAGTGTCCTAAGTAGACCACTTGCTGGACACAGAATTGAAGCTTCGAAGGGGACACCTTGTGCCCCATCTCGGCTAGGAAATACAAGACTGTAAGGGATGCTCGCTCGCAAGCACGTTCAGAACGGGCTGTGATCAGTAGATCATCGACATACTGGAGCAGGGCAGTGTCAGTTGGCATGTGAATGTTGTCTAGTTGTCTCTTGAGTGCTTGACTGTAAATAGTAGGACTTTCTGTGAAACCTTGAGGAGCTCGTGTAAACATATAGCTCCTTCCATTTAAACAAAATCCGAAAAGAAACTGGCTGTCTGGATGGATGGGAACACTAAAAAATGCATTCTTGAGGTCTATGACAGTGAAGAACATGGCTTCGGAATCAATGGCTGTCAATAGGGAAGAGATATCTGGGACAACTGGGTACTGAGGAATAATACATTTGTTAAGTTCTCGTAAATCAATCACTAATCGATATACTGGGGGTGCATTTGGATCAGTACGTTTCATGACTGGAATGATCGGAGAGTTACATACGTTGGAGTCAGTTTCTACAACTACTCCTTGAGCCATGAGCTCGTCAATAATTTTGGATAAGGCTGCTACAGCCTCAGGTGGCAATCTGTACTGCCTGATTCGTGGTAACACTACACCTGGTTTGAGAGTCACACGATGGGGTGTGATTTGCATGTAACCTACATCAGTTGGACCTTGCGCCCATAAATGCTGCGGAACATTGGACAGTCTGGAATCAAAATCTCGTAATACATAGTGACCCTTAAAATCACGTAGGAACAGACGTATTCCCTCTGGGGAACAACATATAACGGCACCTAACTCTTTCAGTGTTTTAATGCCTAATAGATTTTCTGGACATGACTTAGTAAGTAACAGATCAGTAGTGCGGGACAATGGACCTACTTCTAGAGTGACTGGCTTTGAAATCTCATTAACGATAGGCTTTCCTGAAAATCCAAGGGAAACATTTCTTGAGCCTGAGAGCGGAGCCCCTGGAACTTCGGCATGACTAATTGTGGTCCTACTTGCCCCTGTATCAATCAAAAACTTTCTGTCTTTCCCTAATACTTGACTGTGAACATAGGGACCTTCTTGATCTACAGGTATCTCGATGAGAGGCAAGCCTACCTCCCTCTCTAGGCTGTTTCATGAATATGGCTGGTACTCTGGATACTCAGACTGTGAATACTGGTACATCTGCGATGTAACATGCTGTGTTGCAGCAATAGGCTGCGGTGCTGTACCTGTCTGTGGTGCATTCTGTGACTGGGGAGTCTGTGAAACTTGTTCTTGTCTATGCGGACGTGGTCTTTCTTTAGTCTTACCAGTAGCTATGTTGTGTTTCAGAACTGCACACTCATTTATAAAATGACCTGGCTGTTTACAATAATTGCAGTTCCCTTTAACGGGAGCTGCAGGATGACTGGCTTGATTCGGACCCCTCTTCTGACTGTCTTGAGGAACAGATTGTGCAACTAGCACTTTCATTTTCGTGTCTTTCATACGTTTTCTCTCGTGTTCTTGCTCTTCCCTGATTCTATTCTGGTGGTACTGGAGCATCTGGAGCATCTGGGACGGAGTATTTGCTTGCCAGGTGCTTTCGACTTTCAAAACTCGGTTTTTAACTTGTGGGCTTGAATTCTCGACTAATTTAGTAACGAAAAGGTGAGGGTATGACTCACTACTTGTCTTGAGACCACTATTGATACTAAAGCATTTTTCAAACCTAGAATAAAAATCACTAATATCTTCATCTTGTTTTTGTTTACAGGCTGAGATTGCATCCCAGTCTTCTTTTCTCGTTGTTAATAATCTGGGTAAAACTTGAATTAATAATTCTGGTAATTCTTTACATTTCTCTCCAAGACCAGTACCTGGTACACGTATCTTATCTTCAGCTTCTAGGACTGCCCAATCTATCTTTTTCTCTCCCACCTCCCATTCTTTTTCCTTTAGCTTTTCATACACCCCTGCGGGCAGCAGAACCTTTAACATTTTAATGATATCTGGGTAAGTGTATTCTCCCATACGGAGCATGTCTTTTAATTCTCTATGGAACCCTGCTGGATCTTTGTCATGACAGGGAATTAATTTCTTCATTTCGAGGAGTTCCATCTTTGTGATTGGAGTGTATACAAACACTCGTTGCATTTCGCCACCCGCTCCTCTGACTGGGTGGACTTCTCGTAACGGATTCTGTCTGTCTATGTAGAATGATTTACTTTCTGGGGGTGAGACATGAACAAAATGCGGGTTCAAGAATGTTCTATATTTGTGGCGCTGTTCTAGAATGACACTAATTAAATCGGTACCTAGACCTCTCCATCTGTACTGGAGTAACTCGTTCAGGATATCGTGTAACGGACCTGGATCAGAATGTTGACCCTCATACAGTGTAATGAGGTGCTGAATCATATACATACCCACCAGTCGCTGCTCGGCTGGGGGCAATTTCAGGAACATTTGTGCCACTATTTCGTCTGGAAAAGTGGT
The DNA here is from genome assembly GCF_964261635.1 of Lissotriton helveticus. Lineage (NCBI taxonomy): Eukaryota > Metazoa > Chordata > Amphibia > Caudata > Salamandridae > Lissotriton > Lissotriton helveticus. Next base: position 350,510,233 of record NC_136069.1, on the reverse strand, counting down.
AGAATCAGTAATCCATCTGACTGCTGATCGGGCTAGTTCCTGTTCATGCATAGTACTTAACTCACTATAACCGATTCGTGATTTCAGAATGTGATCGGTAGCTTGAAATACTTGTTCTAGGGAACCTTGTTCTGGTGCTGAATGATGGAAAGTAGACTTGGGTTCTAGACGTAAATGGCGATCTGGAAATCTAGGTTTTCCTACATACGCTATTCTGGCAGTATTCTCGTCGTCTTCCTCTTCAGGATCAGAGGTACTTTCTTTCTCGCTTACTTGTGCTGCTTTACGCTGTTCGTGTATCTTTATTATTTCTCTACGGATTTTCTTGTACATACTTTCCATGGCACCAATGGTATTGTGCTTTCCTTCAGCTATATTATCACTCCACTTTGTTAGAGTTTTCATTTCTTCCGGGTCTTTAGACGGGTAATCCTGTTCTCTTATTAGACAGTTAATTAAGAACTTTAATATCATGCGCTGAATCTCGGCTTTCCTTTGAGACATGGCATCACTAATACTTTGTGGGTCATCCCCTGTACGGATGAAACGATATATCCGGTCTAGATCTTCTTTCATATTCGGCAAGGTGACTAGATACTCGGTCACTCTCCTTACGCGTACGGAATATAAAACCATATTAAACTCGCCTGGAACTGGGTCATAGACACATTCGCCAAGGGTTTGCCTGATCTCTGCAACAGACTTATTACTTTTAGGAGTACGCTGTGATGCTTGAGCATGTAATTCGAGTGCTGATAAACGCTTGTATGGCGGCGGGGTTTGAGGAAGACCTCCTCCCGCGGCCCCTAAACTAGAATCATCAACTGATGCTTTCCGTCCTGGCAGGGTCGGTAATTGTAACGTGGGCTGGACTTGTATGGCGGGCTGACCTGGGGGAGCTGTTAAGGGCACCCCGGTGTCTGGAGGAGCAGGAATTACCTGGTTTACAGGGACTGGCGGAGCGCGAACAGGATTTACATATTCGGGGACTGTGTCGTCCAGATAGGACGAAATAAAAATATCAGCTGCGGTCGGTTTGTGACGTAGCTTGGTCGGAACTAATGGTGGCGGGAAATTACTGGATGCCTCCGGGGTCGCTTTTGGCAAGCCCTCGGCAAGAAGAGGATACATACCCTTAATGAGGGCATTCCTCTGTCTGTCTGATTGCTCAGTTCTAACTCGTTCACCTATCTCGATTAATTCTCTTTCTTGGGCTCGTTCTTGGGATTCTCTACTTAATTCTGACTTTCTGATTTCTTTTTCGGTTCTCTTATGAGCTTCTCTGCGCCATAACTCGATGGCATCTTTCTGTGACTGTCTGGCTTTCTTTTTCCATAATGCCTCCTCTACTCGCATGATGCATTCGGCATCCCATGTACCCGATACGGGCCATCTATACTTTTCTTCTAACTGTTTGGTATACTCTACCCATAAATCTAGATACAATATGGCACTTATGCCATGTTTCTGATACATAAAATGACCTGGACTGTCCCTGGGCGGGACGGGAACTGCTGCTTCCAGCAGACCCTTTCTAGTTTTTAACTGACGTAACTTGGAAAATATGGGCATGACTGAACAGTAATCTAGACACAATACAATACACAATAAACACGATACTTATTTCCCATTCATACCACGACATTAGAATACATGAAAAACATTTAAAATAACAGTTCGGACAAGATACTACCTGGAAATACTGAGAACAGAACACATGAATTTTCTCGAGAACAGAAACTGACTAGAACAGAAACTAGATGCACTGCTGAAACAGTACGAAACTTACCGGTCTCATAAAGAGACACGTCAGGACCCGTATCCACCGAAGTGGACACTTCGTTTGTGGGACTGTGTACCACCAACCCACAGACCAGAGTCAATTAAACTGACCCTGTCTAGATACCACCCCAGTAACGGTACTCACCGGGCAGCAAGAACGGAAGGCCTCGGACTGGACTGGACTGCTACGACGACGAACTTCGGACTTCAGTTACGGGTGGACCTCCGGATACCTCGGACCTTGGACTCTTGGCTTGGGCTCTGGTCGGGACTCGCCGCGTTCCTCCACCGTCTCGTCTGGATGCTGGACCGCCTCCTCCGTCTCCTCCGTGGGCCTGAGGGATACTTGAGCAGAAATATCTGCCACTGCGCAGAAGAGTTCCGTCACGACTGCAGAGGGTCAGGGGGTCGGCGTGGCTTCACCGACGCGTGGGGAAAGGGCAAGTCCCTATTCGGGCGCCATTTATTTATATACCACATAATGGCGCCCGAATAGGGACTTGCCCTTTCCCCACGCGTCGGTGAAGCCACGCCGACCCCCTGACCCTCTGCAGTCGTGACGGAACTCTTCTGCGCAGTGGCAGATATTTCTGCTCAATATAGTAGAAGGAAACAACAGTTTAGGGACATTCGTAAACGAATGTTCCGCAACAGGATAATTGGAAATTTGTTACAAAATATTAAGAAAGGTCAACAGAAAGTGCTTTTTTATAAGAGAAAAAAAAAGTTGAGAAAGTTATAGATCAGGCATTTGAAATTAAACGTAAGTTATTTATTTTGATAATCAATAGAATTAGGAAGCTAAACAAGGCAATTTATGATTTCAAAAGAAATAGTAGATGGAAGAGAATAGTTAATCGTAGTAATTTTTGTGAAGTTTTTTCTGGAGAATGGATGCATAGTTCAAGCTGTGAGGCATTTTTTAATGAGGAGAGTTATTTCCAGGATAATGATTTGGTGCATGCAGTTGACACCAGTGGTCGTGCTTATGAAGTGAAAGATGGTTGTCCAGTTGAAAAAGAAAAACTTGTGACAACAGAGGCAGATGAGGTGTTAGGTAATGAGGTTTTAAAAAGACGTGCTAAGGGTCCTGTGTACACCTGGAAGTGTAGTAGTATTTGCAGTGTGCGACAGGATTCCATCAATTTGCTTTGTGATTTTGTACGGTCATTTAATAAGAAAAGTTTGAAGCAGAAAATGAGGTTGTTGCAAGAATTAGATCCTTGCAGAGTGAGAGAAGTGACAGGTTTGCATGGTCATTCACTGGCTTGTCTTTCCAGGAGAGTATGCCAGAGTGTTTTTCATCATTTCAGGATGCTAGCAGTGCATCATAATAAAGTGAGGAAATTAGTTAGAATGTTGTATTATGCTAAGAGTCCAGCAATTATGCTTAAACAATTATGCGCTGCTCTTTTGCATGGTTCTGAAATAGATGTGAAGAATATATGTGAAGAAATTGAGTTTTGTTACTTTGGAAGTAAAGAGGAGAATGTTGAAATTGACCAAGAAGAAGCGGGTAATGTGGAAGATAGTGTACAGGTTTCCAGTACAGATAATTTCCAGAGGGAAATTGCGACGTTTCAGGTCAAATCAAGTGAGAGGCCAAATTTCACTTGTGTGTGTTGTCGACGCACTTATTATAAGAATCAGACTAAGTTAGTGGATTTATATGCAAAAAGTGAAAGGGAAAATAATAGTGAATGGAAGGATTTCACAACATACTTGATGGTAGAAAATTGTTTTGATTTGGGATTGGATCAACGTGTGTGTACTTATTGTTGTTGCAAATTAAATCAAAACCAGATGCCTGCTAGAGCTTTTCATAATAATCTGGAATTGGTTGAGATTCCTTCTGAATTGAAGGATTTAAATACTTATGAATCTATTTTGATTCAAAGTATCCATCCCTTTCAGGCTATTGTAAGAATGGAGCCAAAGACAGGGAAATTGCCTCCATCAGATTTACAGAGAGGATTAAAGGGAAGAGTTGTTTATTTGCCTCTAGATTTGAAGAAAAACATTAACACAATTGGAGTAGAAAAAGTGGAAGAGGAACCTCTGGTTATCTTAGTTAATGGGGTTCCGACAAAGAATAAGAAAATATGGCAAGATTTAGTGGATGTTAGGAAAGTTAAAAAGGCAACATTGTATTTGAAAAAAAATAATAAATACTATAAGAATGTATATGTTGCAGAAGAGGAAGTAAGTGAGGAAGAGGATAGCGATTTGTGTGCTGGTCAAATTGAGAAAGTAGAACCCTCTACTAGTAAAGAAATATATGAACATTATAGTGTTCATCCTTTGCATTCCAAGGAAGTCATGGGGAATGCTATTGAGTTGTTTCAAATGAAACAAGCCAAAGGGAGTCCCATTAGTGTTTGGGAGGAAAGTTTGGAAGCTCGGTGTTTCCCACAGCTTTTTCCAACAGGTCAGGGAGGAAGATATGATGAGCGACCTCATCAAATTCCTGCTTCTGAATACCGGACTTTGCGATTGTATGCAGGAGATGCTAGGTTTCGACAATGCATTCCTTATTTGTTTCATCTCCTGTTTGAAAGCGATCTGTCTGGACTGTCATATGCAGTGAACCACATCTTGAAAAGTGGTATACACATGCAAAACATCTCGGCAAGTGACTTTATGGATAAAGTCAATGTCCAAGACAGTATTTTGGATTCTCACCTGATTAATCTCATGGCGTGTCAGCGTGGTACTAATGAGTACTGGTACCGTCGTCATGGTGATTTAAAATGTATGCTGAGGAACTTAGGAACTCCCACATGGTTCCTCACTCTGAGCTGTGCCGAGTATGGCTGGGAAGACTTACTTGAATTTCTACGAGAGGCAAATGCTAACGTAGAAAACATCGAATTCAAGACACCCGGAGAACTGTGCTCTTTGGATCCAGTCAATGTATGTAGGTACTTCAATCATAGATTTGAAGCTATGATGTCTTTCATCATGAATAAGAAGAATCCACCTCTTGGAGAGGTGTTGGATTTTTTCTGGAGAAAGGAGTACCAAGCAAGAGGTGCTCCTCATATACATATGTTGCTGTGGATCAAGGATGCACCTAAATTTGGAACGGATCCAGAAGACTCAGTGATGAGTTTTATACAAGAGTATTCTACGTGTGCTGTTCCAAACGCAAAGGAGAAGAAAAGCCTAAGAGAAAAAGTTCTACGTTTCCAAAGCCATCGATGTGGAAAGTACTGTTGTCGTAAATTCCGAAACAAGGACAAGTTCTACACCAAATGTCGTTTCGGGTTTCCACGACCGGTGATTTCTAAAGGAAGAGTAAACAGTTTGATGTCTTCGCTGCGACATAATGTGATGAAGAAATCACCGAAAAACACATACAATTTGAAGAGGAACGAAGAGTCCAAGTACATCAACGACTACAACCCGGTGATTTTGTCCATGTGGAATGCTAACATGGATATACAGTTTGTGGCTGATAACTGTATGGCTGTGGCTCGGTATGTGACGTCTTACATCACCAAAAAAGAGAAGACAGAATTGAAGGATATGTGGGAGGACATTTCCCATGAAAAGAGCCTCAGCAAGAAGTTGTACAGTTTCAGTCTGAAGATGTTGTCGCATCGAGAAATTGGAGCGTACGAATGTTCTGACCGGTTGTCTTCAGCAAGTCTCTATGCCAAGTCCAGGAGTATCGTTTGGGCGAGTCTTGGTCTTGCTGCAACGCGTAATCAAGTTCTCAAACCTGTGCGGGAAATTGAGTATTTGGCGGAAAAGGAGCCAAACAGTACCGACATTTTGAAGACCAACATGTTGGATACATATTATCCAAATCGAAGCATTCACCTCGAGAATGTTTGTTTATATGAGGTTCTTCAAAATTACATATTCAAGAGGAACATCAAAGAAGATACTGAGAAAGGAGTGTATGCTGTAATAGGAAGTGAGGGATGTCTGGTCAAGCAAAGAAAATGCCACTTGGTAAACCATCGAAAATTGAGTGGCGAATCTCCTGAAAAAAAGGAGTTTTTCTATTTAGCACTTTTGCAACTTTTCAAGCCTTGGCGTGCAGAAGAGGAACTGCTTGGAGATTTTCTCTGTTACGAAGACTCTTTCAATGCCGCCAAGGAGACCATAGAATGTCCTGCTTTTCCCAAATATGTAGAAATGTTGAATGCGGAAATTGAGCAGGAAGCAATGATTGCAGCCGAGATTGCCAGAGACAGTTCTCAGGACAGTCAGAGTTCTGCTTCATTGAGTCAGGATCCACTAGGAGGACCTGTTATCGAAAATGAAGCTGCCACTGCTATGAATGAAGTGGAAAGAGCCATGGCACATGCTCAGGAGGATGCGGTTAACTTAGAAAAGTTGGAAAGACAACTCAACGTTGAGCAGAGGAAAATATATGACGAAGTTACCATGCAAATTGATCATGGATTAAGTCATGACAAGAAAGAGTGCTCATGTACGTCGTTGAAGCCTGTCCGACTGTACGTGAGTGGAGAAGCGGTAACTGGAAAAAGTTTCCTTATTAAAGCAATTTCATGTTATTTGCAGGAAAGGACAGAGTCATCGCTGTCTTGTGTTGTCACCGCTCCAACTGGACTGGCAGCACATAACATTAAAGGGATTACTTTACATCGTTTACTGATGCTGCCAGTGGAGCATGACAACAAATTACAATATCACAAGCTATCTGGAGTTGCTTGTTTTAAAGTTTCAAGAATCTTGAGGAAAATGAAACTTCTTATCATTGACGAAGCAAGCATGGTTTCCAATGTCACGCTTACCTTTGTGCATTTGAGAATGCAAGAAGTTCTCAAAACAGAGTATGATGTGTTATTTGGTGGCAAACACATCATTGTTTTCGGAGATCTTCTGCAGCTGACACCAGTGAAAGGGCAACCTGTGTTCAAAATGCTCACGCATGAAGATACCAGGAAGTGTCTAGGCAGCATTGGCAACGTCAATATATGGTTAAACTTCAATTATGCTGAACTGCATGAAAATATGCGTCAGGCGAAGGATGAAGTTTACAAGACTATTCTACAAGATGTTAGAATTGGAAAAGTGACCGAGCATGGGAAAGAAGCTTTACATGCACGATTACTGTCAAATTTATATCCAGAACAAGATGTTGTGCCTGAGAATATTTTTCAGAAAATTACTGAGAAGAAATCTGGAATATGTTTGATGCCAACTCTTGCAGAATGTGCCAAATTCAACAACAAAATGTTGCATTTAGAAACGCAAGAGATTGTGAAACTGGAAGCTATTGACAGAGTAGAGCATATGGGATCAACAATTATTTTGTCTGAGAATCTGAAAACAAAATTGGATTCATTAGAGAAGAGTATATCTAAAACTGCAGGTTTTGAAAAGACTCTGAATGTGTGCTTGAACTGCCGTATAATTTTAAGAAGGAATTTACATGTTGAAAGAGGTCTGGTAAATGGATCAATGGGTAATGTTGTTGATTTTGTAAAATACAGAAATAGAGATGGAATTGAATTTTTAAAAATTAAATTTGATGGCATTGAGGAAGTACAGCTAATTGGTCGTTGTTCTGCTAGATTTTTGCTTGTAAAAGACTTATATGTTCGCCGTAAGCAGTTTCCTGTTTGCTTAGCATATGCCGTGACAATCCATAAATCGCAAGGTTTAAGTGTAGACAGTGCATTGGTGAATATTGGCAGTTCTGTGTTCAAGGAGGGTATGGCATATGTGGCATTGTCACGAGTTAGAACTTTATCGGGATTGTACTTGATTGAGTGTGATGTCACAAGCATTTGTGCGGATCTAGATTGTGTTAAGGAATACAATAGGTTAAGAAGAGAGTATGCACCACATTTGCCTCAATATCCTTTGTTTGAGAAACGTGTGGTAGGCTGGAAACGAAGAAATGTGACCAATACTGGGGAGGTTGTAGCAAAAAGACGAAAAGTCGATGAACCTGAAATTATAAGCAGAAACAAAAAGGATTCTGTTGAAGATGTTGTTGGTTTTCAATTTGAAAACAGTTCTGGTGTCAACTGCTATGCTAATGTAGTGGTTAATGTTTTGTTTTCTCTAGAAAATGTAAAAGAAGAGATTGTGGTCAATTCTGATCAAAGATTTTGCAGTTTGTTAAATTCTGTCTTAGAAAAATGTAGCAGTGATAGAACAAACATAGAAAGTGTGTCTGAAATTCGAAATCTGTTAGACAGATGTTCAGGCCAAACACAATTCTCTCAAAATATTCAGCAAGATTGTCAGGAGTTTTTAATGTATATGCTTGATGTATTGCATGCTGAAGGTGTAGATGTAGATCAGCTGTTTGGGCTTTCTTATCAATGGCAGCATGACTGCGAGAACTGTATGGTATCAAGTACTACTAGTGTAGACTCAGAAAGATTTATATATTTAACTTTGCCAGACAGTAAATCAGTCTCCTTTAATAAGCTAGTAAAAGCAGCTGATCACAACATGGAGTGTAGCCAATGTAAATCTGAAATGATGTCCACATTATTTATACGAACATATGGCCAGTATGTCATTTTAATGTTCCAACGATGTAGGCCTGATGGAACAAAATTGACAACTTTAATTAAAAATGTTGTGGCTTCGCAGTTGTCAATATCAGGAAGGACTTTTGTAACTGCAGCAATTATATATCATGACGGTCCTTCAATAACATCAGGACATTACACAGCTTATTTAAAGTCTAGAAATGGCTGGTCATTCTGCAATGATTCTGTTTTAATTTTCACAAAAAAATTGCCGTATGACCTTAAAAACTCTTGCCTGGTGTTTTTAAAACCAAAATTTTAGGGAAATAATCTCGGGATGTGCTCTGAGGAATTTCAAGAAGTTCTAATGGCTCCTACACGATTTGGCCTTGAGGATAAGTGTAGTTCAGAGACATAACTTCTAACCATAAGACTGGACGTCATGGAGAAATAAGTGCACTTTGAATGAGTTCAGAAAAACGATTTCTTTTTATAAGCTAATTGAAGCAGCCAATCAAAACATAGAGTAGAGGGAATGTAAGTCTGCAATGCTGTCTACTGTTTTACATTGCTTTGTGATTAAAAGTGATGTAGAGAATTAAATAATTGTAGTAGTCATAGAGGTAGTGTAAGTCTGCTTCATAGTAAGCAGTATCAGTGTCATAGGAAATGTACAACATGACTGAGGAAGAAGGGGAAGATATTACTAGTCCAGGATTGTGAAAATGATCTTCAACATTTTAATTCTGAAAGTTGCGGAAATGCCAAATGACGGGATTGGCTTACAAGAAATCCAAGAGTTATAAATGGCTCTGACAAGATTTGGCCTTGTGGAAACTTGTGGTAGAGAGCAAGAAGTCATTTATTGTATGTAACATGTTTTTCAAAACGATGGAGGTTTTCTTTCAGAAAGTGGCGGGCTGAAAGTAATAACAGCACAACAGAGTGTAAGCTGTTCATAGGACATCCTTTGACGTCATGGAAAGTAAGTTAACTTTAAGGAGTTCTGAATTCTGATTTGTTATGTTGTATGGGTTTTTTTAAACACAATCATTTTGATTGTGTTTTTTTTTCCCCGCTGTTATATGATGAATACCTTCAAGTCACTGTTTTTAGTGAAATTTGATACATTCTGAGAACAGCAAAAATAAACCATTTAACATGTATAATTAATTCTGTACTGTTTCCATTTATGATGTACATTTAGAACTGTGTAGGAGGCATGGAGAAGGAGAGGCTTCTGTAAGTGTCAAAGTTGTTGCATACAGTGCTCATATTCTACGTAGTCTTTCATATGATAGACTACATTTCCACAATGAGATATCTAAGCAAAGGAAACACAGGTCATATGATTGTGGAATGAGCAAAAAAAATTGCATGTTTTTCAATTATATTACCTGTGTTTCCTAACATTACACACCACATTGTGTAGATGAGGTTTAGGCCTGTTCCTGGAGACAGAGGAGGTCTGACATTTGTTCAAGAGTGCAGTGGACATAATTCACTTCGTTGGTAGGCCTCCACGTGTATTATGTCCTCTGTTCTCTTCAAACAACTCGAAATTTCATTTGGAACCCTGAGTAGGTCTCACCTCAAACAAACCTCTGGATAGGACACATCTTATTGGCATCCTGAAGCAATCATTTAAAATGTTAGTGTCTTGCGACACTTTTCTGAGACAACAGTAGTGCAAAAGATGCACCATGTTTTAAGATAGGCCTCACTTCATCTGCATCAAGATACTGTTAGTTTAAAATGTATATCTTTAGGACTGTGTAGGGGGCCTAGAGAAGCAGAAGCTTCTGTCAGTGTCAAAGTTGTTGAAAAACTGTTTGTCCTTCAATCTTTTCCCTTGTCTTTTGTAATTTTTAAATACATGTTTTAATATTTTTCAAATGTCTGTTCTCTCTTTCACAGATTGAAAGTATAAAAACAAAAAGTGAGTAATTTAACGACAATTATAAGGTAAATGTTTTGTATTCTTTTCGTTACATTTCTATCACATTCACCTACTATTAGTTCCACAGCTTTATTTCTTTAACCCTCAGTTTCCTGCCTTTGCTACTTTCCTCATTCCTTTCTCTTTTACCTACTTACTCAACTCCTTCCACTCTTTTTCTCAGTCCCTCTCTTCTCATAGTTCCTCACTCTTGTTCACTCACTCCGTCTCTATTACTCTTAGTGTCTTTGACTGATCACTTTTTCACTACTTGTTCATAATGCTTTCTCTGTGTATTTGAAGCACACTAAGGGGCATATTATGAACACAGCCAATAAAATTATTGCTGTTTTTATTGGCAGAAAACTGGTGCAAAAGTGGTTTTAGCGGCAGTTTTCTGCCGCAAAAGCGGCTTTGGTGACATATTTCTGCCGATAAAAGCTGCAAAACTTTTATTGCCTATGTTGATGATATGGCTCTATGTTATTTACATTTCTTTGCTGTTTCAATTAATCTTTTTCTGTTCTTTTTTGTTTTCTGTTTTCTATTTTTTCTCTCTGTTATTCCCCATGTTTTAATCTTATTTTGAACATTCACTCACATTCTCCAAGAAACTCTTCTTTGTTATTGTTCTACTCTCTTTTTTTTCTTTCACTTCCTTATCTATTTTGTTTTCCACAATTATACCCTCTTCCGTCTTTTCTTCGGTAAATAGATCTATTAAACAGTATCTCTGGTTTACTCCCTATAGCTGTCTTTCTTTTAACATCACTCTCTGTTTACTTTCCTTATACTTACTCTTCTTTTTTTTTTGTAAAAAAATTTTTGGGTTCGCTCCCGGTTCGCGAACCGGGAAGCGAACTGGGAAGCGAACTAAAAGAAATAGAGCTTGCTAGAGTGCTAAACATTCTAGCAATTTTTTTTGAAAGGGGAGGTAGTTCTGAAAAGAACTTTTTTTAATGTTTTTGTTGTTTTATATTTTTTTTTATTTTTTGAACATTTTTTGTTTTTTTTGTATTTTTTGAACAATTTTATATTTTTTTTGTTTTTTTTGGGGGGGGAAACAACAAAAAACAGGCATTGAAAAGGGCTCAACAGGAGCAAAAAAAAAATTACTGTGTGGGGCGGTTAGGGCAATTATGATTGTTATAAGCCAGGTTGATGGAATTAATACTCATGTTGCCACATGATATCAATGCACCGCAGTGCAGACAAGTAAATTTCATATGCCCAAAATTATCCTGGATGTTTGGCACGGTTTCCCGTGCCTCTGCTGCTGTCAATGAAATCAACGAAGTTGACCTGGCCACAGGAGTTGCTGTTGGGTTTTGTTCCATGTCTCGTATTTCCGCCCGGCTGTAATTGAGTGGATGCCACCTGCTCATGTGCCTATGCATGGTATAGTTCCCATAGCTATACTTTTTATCAGTCCCTCTTGATAATTTTTCTTTGCAAATGAGGCAGGTGACATACCTCGCATTCACTTTCTTCTGGCCTGGAGGGATTGAAAAAAACTGCCAAATGAAACTGGCTTTCCTATGGGAAACCCGGGGCACCTCTTCCAAGAACTGTGGTCCTTCTCTCTCCTCTTCCTCTATTTCTTCCTCTTCCTCCTCTGTGTTGGTGATGACCTGGGGAGGTGGTCCTCTCTTCCCATGAGGAGGTGGTGGTGGTGGTGGGGGTCCACCAGCTGAAGCTACCATTGAAGCCATTGCTCAAGTATGAAATAAGGTCTTCCTCTCACAAAGATGAAAGTCAGAGTGAGGAAAGAAGGAGGGGTTTTCATCATTTGGGAAAAACAATAGTTCTAAACCAATGAAAAGTGTTATTTTTAGGTCACCTGACCTAGCCTTACATGATTATGAAACTAAAAGTTAAATGAACCAATGAAAAGTTTTATTAACAAGTCACATGACCTCTCACGCTTATGTTACGCGCTGCGGAACGCGCCCCGGATCGCTTCCGGGTCGCTGCGCTTCGCGCCTCGGTTCGCGCACCGGAGCACTTCCGGAGGCGCTAACGCGGTGCGTCATAAGACGCATTACGAGGCAATGCGATACGTCGCGCTTTCGCGACGCGCCGCGGATCGCTTCCGGGGAGCTGCGCTTCGCGCCTCGGTTCGCGCCCCGGAGCACTTCCGGGTGCGCTAACGCAGCGCGTCATAAGACGCATTACGCGACAACGTGATACGTCGCGCTTCCGCGACGCGTCACGATGTTGATTTCTAACGCAGCAGTTGCGCTAACGGAACGTTTACCGGTTCGCGGACCGGGTCGCGGCATCAAATTGAGCTAACGGAAAGCTTCCCGGTTCGCGAACCGGGAGCGAAAAAAAAAATATATTAAAAAAAAAATTATTAATAAACATATAAAATATATTTTTGGATTTAAAGAAGAATACATTTTACAGCTACAGATATTAGCTTTTAAAAAACCAATGAAATTCACTGAAAAAACCATAGGTTATAGACCATATATAGTTAGGAATTAGCATTTACAAAACCTTGAAAATTCACTGAAAAAACCATAGGTTATAGACCATATATAGTTAGGAATTAGCATTTAAAAAACCTTATTTTACTCACACAAAACCATTGAAATTCCATATATAGTTAGTTGCACTAACTATATATCGCGCACCCGCAATCCACTGCTGATGTTGTCACATATTACATCATTCATGACATGGTCAGTGACATCACTGATGACATCACTGATGACATCTCAAATGACATCACGGATGACATCACTGATGACATCTCATTTGACATCAATGACCACATCACTGATGATATCATTCATGTGACAATACAATGCATCTCCTCACATTTTAATATAACCTCTGTTACACTCAGTGTTAAATACAGAGTATAATTTTTGAAACCATTGACACACCAATACTAGTTACTACATACGCACTCACTGATTCCTACGTCTACACACACATTCACTCATTCACCCATACAATCATTCATACATACAATCAATCATCTTTACAACACTATCATATGCACTCATACACCTATACAGACACTCACACTCTGCCACTCATCCATGGAGTTACTCACACACCTAGTCAGTCCTGTAAAGAATCAATCACACTTCCATTTTCTAATCTATACAGTTAAACATAGAGCACCTTACGTTTTCAACCATATACTAACACATACTTAGTCTCTTATACAATCATTGATACAAGTACACATTGATCTGCACAGAGTCACACACCTCCCAGCCAGCCACACACACACTAAGTCTCCCATGCAAATACTTGGGCAATCAATCAATAACCCATATAGTTACTCATATAGCTACTGATCAACACATGCTGCAGTTTACAGAACAACAGACATAATGATGCACAAATTAAGACAGTTTAGTCACTAACCCATGCACTCAGTGAGACACATTTAATCACTCACTCATACATTCAGTCATGCACCTACTAAATCCTTCGTCCAGACACTTATACTTCCACTCATTCTTCAATATGTAAGACATATTTTAACTTTACAGAAACACACAGTCACTGGATGTTGTCATCAGTGATGTCATCCGTGATGTCATTTGAGATGTCATCAGTGATGTCATCAGTGATGTCACTGACCATGTCATGAATGATGTAATATGTGACATCATCAGCAGTGGATTGCGGGTGCGCGATATATAGTTAGTGCAACTAACTATATATGGAATTTCAATGGTTTTGTGTGAGTAAAATAAGGTTTTTTAAATGCTAATTCCTAACTATATATGGTCTATAACCTATGGTTTTTTCATATATATATATATATATATATCACTGTGCATGGCGAGGCACAAGCTGTAATTTCTTGAAATAACTATAACTGGTGAATTTCATAATTTTTATTTTAAATGTCCCATTTAAACTGACATTTTCACCTAACTATAGCGTCACTTTAACTTTTGGTTTTTTCGAGGAATGCACACATACACACACACACACATATACAGCTTTGAAAAAAAATGAGAGCAACACAGAGCGTCAGTTGCTTCCTCAAGTTTTATTCTTCACAGATAAATGACGCGTTTGAACCCTTCTGGGTCTTGTTCACATAATCCATTATGGTAAACAAACATATATATTGACAAACAGGGACAACTAGATCGTGGATCCTTATGTGCAAAAAACTCCTGAATAGTGCAAAACATTGTAGATGGGCCACACGTGTAAATCCATTTTATGGTTCATTCATCAAAAAAAGTAGCAATATAATTGCAGACTCTGTTTTTATGAAATAATGATAAACTGAAGCTAGGAGGGAGACAGCTTCAAAAGCTGATAAGGGTGGCCATAGATAGGAGGAATACTACTGAAAGGTATTCTGTTAAAATTTAAGGAACTACTTTTCATGTATGGATAAAGATCAAACTCAAAAGTTACAGGGAAAGAAATAACCTAAGTCTTTCAAGAAACAGGCTGAAGGGAATTTTTTGACATGAAAGAATTTTTACCAGGATGGATATGGCATCCTGTAAATGGCATTCATTTTTTTAAAAAGAGAATAAATGAGTGTTTGGAACGTTTCGGTAGAATAGGTTCCTTTAAAAGTGTTTTTCTCCCAAATCCCACACAATCATTCCATCTGAAGCTCGCATAGCATCATTCTCAGCATCTTCTCCACCTCATATAAATGATAAAACGGTATTATATCATCCTGTGCATGGAGGGCATAGCCTAATTTATTTGGACTTCTTATTTGCACAACATATTTTATTCTGCAGTCTTTGATCTCCTCTTTTACATGTTGTATGATCAATTAAAGTTTCTGCTCTTTCTGGCTGAGAGATCGTGTGCTGCTCGTACCCTGCCTGGAAACATGTCCAGTCCCATTTCTTTGTTAATAGAAACTAGTCTCTATGTTTCTGAAGATGGCTTAGTATCATCACTGAGTACATCAGAATTTCTTATTTCATCATGGTGGCAGCTCTAGGTAACCCTCTTTATTCACTGCTGCTGGCTGCCCGTGTTTATCTGGCCTACCTACTGATTTGTAGCTTTGCATGCTCTTCAGGCGATCAAGATGCAGGCCAGTGATGGGCCAAAGGATTCTCATACACAGTTCTCATGCAAATACCTTCACCCAAATCCATGCTTGATCCCCTGCCTGTTCAGGAACAGCTGCCCCGTCATCAGTTTAGTGACCTCCTGGACACTGCTGACTGTTTTTCTCCAGTTCGTACTTTGGAGTTTGCTTGTCTAATATCCTACCTGGGCTCATTTGTGACATTTTATTTCCACTGTTCAGCCTTCATCAGTGTCTATTCTCAGAGCTAGCCAGCTCGTTTAAGTTGCTTAGATTGTGCCTGCCAGAATTTGCAATCAGATACTCCATTAAAGCTTAAATAGCAAACGCATTAGAGTTTCCATCTCTGAACTTATACTGTATGGTGTTTTCGGCCAGTAAGGCAGGAGTTCAACGTGAGCCAAAAAATCATTTTCTTTCTTCCATTTTAAATAAATGTGGTGGTGTGAGTATTATGCACAAAACTGCAAATTACTGAGAAATTGTTTGCACACCTTTATGTCTAATTTGAATTAATCATCAATTGTATGCACATGTGAGGACAATATAATAAAGTCTTCTCTTTTGAGTAGACAATATTCATTGAGAGATCTCCTTTATGGTGTTTGGACAAAATACCGACTTCAAAATATCGGTACTCATAAATGTTGGAAAAAAATATTAAGAACCAAAAATATTGTGGTATAGAATATCGTTGTCAAAAATATACGTTTTTTGGTAGGTAATATTGATTTTAGGAATATCGTTTTTACTATTGTTTTCAGCTATATAGTTGTAAAAAATATCATTTTTTTATTATTTTATGTGTTTTACTTCATATATTATTTTAGTTGCTAGTATTGTTGGTATAATTGTTATAAATTATTTTAATTATAGTTTGTAATTTTAAGTAGTTTCGTTTTTCTTATGTTATTAGTGATTTATAGTGTCATAGCAGGTTGTTGAATTTGTAGCGAGACAGAGTGGGAAGTTATTTAACTTAGAAATACTTTTAAATTATTGTTCATCTGTTTTTCATTGTTAATTTTTTGTTGTGTTAGTTATGTAGCGTTATATTATATTTTGAATTTTTAAAATGTTAATGTTAATTGTTATTATTAATTGAATTTTATTATTAGTTATAGTAAATTATATCAGAGTAGCGGTTTGTTGAGTTTGTAGTTTGTAGAGGTATAGGGTAAGAAGTTACGTTATAAAAAAAATGTAAATGTATTGGTAATTTGTTTTTAGTTTTTAATTAATTATATATTTTGTTGTAAATTATGTAAATAGTTTAGTACCTATTTATTTAAGTTATACATTAGTAGTGGGATGTTGGGTTTGTAGGGGTACGGGGTGGGAAGTTTATTATGTCATAAAACATTATACATTATTATTATTATTAGTTTGGAATTGTTAATTAATCATGTATTTGATTGTCATTTATGTAAATAGTTTAATACTGGTTTATTTTGTTTCTGGGTTGATGGGTAGGGAAACATGGTCAGCTGTTGAATTATATTAAATACATTTTAATGTAATGCTTTTTTGTAACTCATATTTTGTATTTGCTTATTACTAATGTATATTACGTAATGTGTTAATTATTGTGTTAATGTTGCAATGTTTTATTTGTTTTAATGTGTATTTTTGTTTTTACATGTTTATTAAACATATATTTTTTAATGCTGTGTTTTTAGGTGGCTGTGGCCTGTCGGAGGCTTTCAGCCCGACATCATTGGTTTCCGTCCAACCGCCAATGTGACGGGCGGTCAGAGGGAAACCCAGCGGGGGAATTTCACTCCGCTTCCAACGGGCTCATCGAGCCCGTCAGGACGGCGGGCGGAATTGTAATCCAAAATGACAGCAGAGCCACCCTCGGCTCCGCTGTCGGGATTACAATGTCGCTTTCCGCCTGCCCTTTCATGGCGGTCTGCCCGCCATGAAAAGGCAGGCAGAAAGTGATTTTTAGGGCCTCCCCCTGGCCCTCCACTATGGGGCCTGCCCTAAACATCCCTGCACCGTGTGACAGGCACGGCATGATGCAGGGATGTTTGAAAACATCAATTTGTCTATTGCTGCTTGTTCTGCCTCCCTTTTCCAGATGCCACACAAGCTGCAATAGGAACATGGGTGTTTGTTACATCCTAATACTGCGGGTGGAACCGCCGACTAATAGTCGGGTGGTTCAATTCCCACTACGGTGTCCGTCGAACGCTCGTCCGACCAACATCGTAATCAGACCCTATGTGGCTATGAAAATACAAATATATTCGATTTTTTATATTATTTATATATTTAGGTAATTTATTAATTTTGAAATTAATTATATATAATGTTTTTATATCTATCATTTTTTTCAACATTTAATTTATTTATTGAGAAGAGTTTGTGACAATTTGTTTCTGAGAGGATATTTGTTACTTAAAATTATTTTTTTACATATTAATTTAAATTAAATAGATAAGTGATGATTTCATTATTGTGTTTTTTTAGTTAGTGCAGTTGATATATGTAATTTTATGTTTCATTCATTATTTTTTTAAGTTATATGCTAACATTTTTTATAATAAATATATTTAATTTTGTGGACTGTAATTTAACAATGTTTTGTACCCAGTGTTCAATTTTTTTTTAATTAATTTAATAGGCTTAGTATTCATGTATATAATACTTTCTATGTCAAACACGGCCCTGTTGCTCAGATTGGAGTGGGAATAGTAAATCTATTCCCTCCTCCAAAGTCCAACACTTTCCCTACTGTTGCTTAGACTAGAGTGGGAATAGTAAATGTATTCTCTCCAAAGTCCAATGCGTTCCCTACTGTTGCTCAGACTAGAATGGGAATAGTAAATATAAACCCTTCGAAGTTCAACACTTTCCCTAATGTTGCGTTGTCTTTTGTGTTTGGGATTATTGTAAACTTTTGTGGCCAGATCATCCAATGTCAGAGGACACAATATTTCAGTCTTGGACATTCTCTTTACAATCATTGTTATCAAGTGTGTCAGTCCAATAGTTGTTTGCAGTTTTTTATGTAGTGCAAACATGGCCCAAGAGCATCAGAGCCCTTTACATGAGAACTAGTTGCTACACTTTTTAATTGCAGGCTTATGGAGGTTACATGATTTGCTCAGAATCATAAGATGTTGATCCGAAGCCAGGATTCAGACCTGGTTCCACGAAGTTCAAAAACCAGCAGCTCTAGCCGTTAGTCCAAATCTCAAAGCAAGCTGCTACATGCAGAATGCACTGGTTTGTTACACTAATGAAGTGAATTAGAAACTTGGTGTTCTGCCAATATGATGTGAGCTGGTGAGCTTTTTAATTAAAACATGGTGCCCTCTTGGTGGCAACACTACACAGACCCCACACTAGAAACAGGGAACCTCGAGTGCTTCCCCTTTTCTTTGTTGACAGGTTCTTTGATCCCTTTCACCACAGAAGAAGGCATTTTCAGCATATGAAGGAAGGATGGCTAAGGCTATAATAGTAGACTGCAGCATGGCAATTCCTGGGATCAGTAAAGTTAACAACAACTCAAGCCCATAAACGTGCTTTTTTGTAACTTGTCCCCCATAGAGTGAATGTGGTCCTTTAAAAAACATTAAGGCTCATAAGGCTTTTTGAAGACTTTGATTTCCCAAAGAATGTAATTAAAAGCTGGCTGAGTAGAGGAGATGTGAGAACAGGCTTCTGTTACTGGAGCAGGACGAAGGCCTTTCCCTTCTAAATTTGTCTTCCAAGATTTTGTCAATATAACAATATTCAAACATTGTAATAGGGTGTTGGGGTTTGGGAAGGAACTGAACTAAAGTGTGCCTCTGATGGATTTCTTTATTTATTGTGGTTTTACATTGAGCTTACCTTAATGTTAATGTTAGAGTGCATGAACCATCTTATGAAATTTATAAGTCAGGAGCGGGCAAAATCCAAATATAGGGGGTCATTAGGATGAAGTCCGCCCGCCATCCTTTCGTGGAATGTGACCGCCCGCCATTGGCGCGGGGGTCCCGTTGGTGACATTAGGATGTGCCCGCCACACTGGCGGGCGCATCCTGCATTCTTGACATTGCGGCGGACGGTACTCTCAGCACCGCCCGCCGCAATGCCAAGAAGGCATGTCATGTACTTCCATGGACAACATGGAAGGCATCGCGTGGTGCCTGCCATGTTGTGCATGGAACTGCAGGAAGGTACCATAGGTACCCCACATGCCCCCAAACCCCCAGAATCCCTGGGGGCCCGCTATGGACCCCCAATTGCGTGAGCCGCCTGCCTTTCCATGGCGGCAATGAAGGCATGTCCCCACAGATATGCTAATATGGATAGCGGTGTCTCCCAGACATCGCCACCATGTTAGCAGCTTTTCCACCTGGTCGACTCTTCGACCGGGCGGAAAACCGGTAGACGGTCTTTCCATCCTCCGGTGTCCCCCCTGCCATGGTAATGTGGTGGGGCGAAATTTCAATGCGGGCGGTGGTTTATGGCGGGCGGATCACCACCGCCATATGGGCGGGGCGATCCGCACTCCATCCTAATGACCCCCACAGTGCTACTTGTACTTGTTTCAACCATTACATTCAAACCTATAGGGATAAATATAGTCATGTATTGGATTTCAATTTGGCTGACAAGCCAATGGAGGCAGTTATGAAAAGTGAAGGAACTTTCAGACATAACAAGGTTTGTGGCTAACAGCTGGTTAATAGATTTTTCTTCATATTAATTTTTAATTCTGTGAAAGAAACAGTAAATATATAATTACCGGTTTTTATGAATTTGAAGATCTGATGGTCCTGTAAATAACTAAAAGTAACATAATCAAGTGTTAAAAATAACACAGCATGTTGGGAATTTTAACTGACCAGAGCTCTCACTAGAAAAATGTGATTTGGCGATTAGTGCTAACATGCCTATAACATTTATGACTGATTACTGTCCAATGTTTTTAATGCAGTGGTGATTGGCCCTATCCTGGCATCCTGGAAGGAGGCTATAGTGTTCCCTGTGTTTAAAAAAGGTAGCAGGTGCGATCCCTCTTGCTGTAGGCCTATTTCCCTAATTAATGCCACCGCAAAAGTATTGGGTAGGGTCG
Organism: Lissotriton helveticus; assembly: GCF_964261635.1. NCBI lineage: Eukaryota > Metazoa > Chordata > Amphibia > Caudata > Salamandridae > Lissotriton > Lissotriton helveticus. The sequence continues at coordinate 350,489,921 of NC_136069.1, read as the reverse complement.
TCCTTGTGAGATTAGAAGTTTGGGCCGGAGATTCAGGGATTATTGGAAGATCACAGCATGGCTTCAGGAGAGGTTGGGTACCACTGAACGCTGCCTCAACTTGACACTGATTATGGGCAAGTACATGCGGGCCAGGAAGGTTTCTATCCATCTAGCCTTCATGGACTTGTCCAGCGCCTTTGATAGAGTAAATCGGAAGAAGTGGTGGGGACATGATGGGGAACATGGGAGTCAAGGGACCCCTGTCTCTCTTCTCCATAGGCTCTACACCTCTACATCTGTAGGCATTAGATATGGTGCCAATGGTAAAAAAAAATAGGCCTTTTGCATCAACAGAGGGTATCCACCAGAGATGCATACTAGAACCTTTACTTTTTATAATTTATACTAATGGTCTAGAAGCGTCCTGGTAGAGAAAATTCTTGACTGCCCACGCATTGGGAGCGTCCAAGTTCCACTCCTCTCTTCTGCGAACGATACAGTCCTCATGGCCCTAACTGCAAATGGCCTTCAAAAATCTCTTCACGCATTCTCCGATTTTATGCTATCGCTGGACTTAAAGGTCAATTTTGTGAAATCTTACGTGATGGTCTGTGGACCTAAAATGACCAAAACCAGAAATCATGCAGTTGGCTCAATGAAAATTTATAAAAATGAAAAGTTTTAATTACCTAGAGAATATTTTTAACAACAAGCTGAAATGGGATTCGCTTGTAACATCAAGAATGCATATTGCTAATAGGGTGGTTGACGGACTTTTTCATTTTGCATCTAAACTAGGGCAAAAACCTGTGACTGAGCTTATTACAATTTACAAAGCCAAATGTGTCCCGGTGGTAACATACAGTGCAGGTTTCTGGGGGTACCATAACAGCAGTCAGCTGCAAACCATGGAGAATACATTTATTAAAAGGCTGCTGATGGCTCCAAAAGGGGCCCCTACTAACTTCTGACATTATGAGGTGGGGCTTAACTTTGTTAAAGATTCTATAAACATTGCCCCCCTACTTTTATGGGCCAAAATTTGGCTATCTGAGGAATTATCATTTACTAGAGATATTATCATAGACTCTCTTAACCTTGATGGTGTATTAGCTATTACCTGGCTATCTTTCGTCAAGGATATCTTTTATAAGTTGGGTATGGGATATTATTTTGATTGCCCTGCAAGTATTCATGAGAATGCGAAAATAATTATTAAACAGGCCCATTATGGCAAGGCAAACACATGTCACCCCTCACTGTCCCTGACCCCCTGAAAGCTGACACTAATTTTACCAAGTGGCTAACCACCACCCTTGATTCAGTAGCACCCAAGAAAAATTTGAAGAAAAAAAGTAAAATCTTTAAATCCCCATGGTACTCCCAAGATCTTAGAAACTTAAGAAAAATCTGCAAAACTCTGGAGCGTAGATGGAGAAGAGACTGGGCCCTACTCAATAAAGAGTAATACAAAACAGCCATGAGGACCTATAAATCAGCTTGTAAAACAGCCCAAGCCTCTTTCTTCGAAGAGAAAATTAGAACTGCCTCCAATTCGTCTCGGGAGACCTACAAAATAGTAAAAGAGTTACTCAAAATACCAACCCCCCCCCCCCCGTGGTGCAGGAATCCACGGTCACCAGATGCAACCAAGTAGCAGCTTTCTTTGAGAACAAAATAAAAAACATCCTACAATCCCTTCCGCCAAAATCTGACAGTTATGCCCCCGTGGACCCTACTGCCGCAAATATAGGCCCCACACTAGACTCCTTTAACCAGATATCCAAAGAAGACTTTTTAAATGCTCTAACAGGCATGAAAAGTGGATCCCCGAATGACCCGGCCCCTATTCACATCCTTCAGCAGGTGGGACCTACCATCTCGCCTTTGGCCACTGACCTTATTAATGCCTCATTTGACCATGGAGTGGTTCCCCCTAGTTGGAAACATGTAGTAGTTAAAGCACTGCAGAAGAAACCAGGACTTGATCCCCAAGACTTTGCAAACCTTCGACCAATCTCTCTTTTACCAGGACTGAGTAAGATCGCAGAGAAGGCCGTAAACCAACAACTTTCGGCCTTCCTAGAAACTAACAATCTACTTCGCCCCTCACAAACAGGGTTTCGCCCGGGTCAGGGGACTGAGACCGCCCTTCTGACAGTGGTCGAGGAGGCAAGGTGCATATTGGATTCAGGAGGATCGGCTCTACTGATCCTCCTGGATCTAAGCGCTGCATTTGACACTGTAGATCATGGGATCCTGATCCAGCGCCTCCTTAACCTAGGGGTGAGAGGCACCGCACTGCGATGGCTCACATCCTTCCTGAAGGACAGAACCTTCCAGGTACGTGAAGGGAACACGAGCTCCAAGCCTTTCCCCCTCCAGTGTGGGGTCCCTCAGGGCTCTTCATTGAGCCCTACCTTATTTAACATTTATATGGCCCCCCTGGAGGATGTTGTCATTCCCTTTGGGATCAAAGCCGTCACATACGCTGACGACACCCAAATGGTCGTCTCACTTTCACTGGAAAAAGATAAACTCCAAAAACTGCACGATTGTCTTGCAGGAATCTACAAATGGATGTGTGACTCTCGACTCAAATTAAATGGCACAAAAACAGAGCTTATGCTTCTGGGGCAACGAATAACATCCCTTCCCACCTCTATATGGCCACTGTGTCTAGGGGATCTCCCGCAACCAAAGAAAGAACTTAAAAGCCTAGGGTTCTGGCTGGAGCAAGACCTTTCCTTGAAAACACAGGCCAAAAAGACGGCTCGTACCTGTGTGGGCCTACTTCGCTCAGCCCGGAAGATTCTGCCCTTACTCCCGTCACAATCCCAAAAGTTGCTTATTCAAGGTCTTATCCTATCCAGATTGGACTACAGCAACGCCCTTTTTATGGCTGCGCCAGAATCCACCATTAATATCCTTCAGCGTACCCAAAATGCAGCAGCGAGGCTGTTGACAGGCACCGCCCGGAGAACATCGGCAAAACCAGCACTCAGAGCTCTCCATTGGTTGCCTGTCCGGGAAAGGATCAAATTTAAAGCTCTCTGTATCACCCACAGATCCCTTCAGGGCAAAGGGCCTCCTATGCTTGGGACAATACTCTATCCCTACAAAACTACCAGGTGCCTGCGTTCATCCCAAGGCAATCTGGCCACTGTGCATAGAGTCAAGAAGGCCCGCACTGGAGGGCGAAGTTTTTCGGTTGCGGCAGCAATTCTGTGGAATTCCCTGCCAACTTGGCTGCGAACCGAACCGAACCACATGAAATTACGCAAGCTTCTGAAGACATATCTTTTCCCACAAAAACTATAAATTCATTCCTCTTCCCCCTTCGCTTACCCTCAAATTTCCACTGCACCCTCAGCGCTGGGACGCTCCCGGGCAGCCATGCGCTTTAGAAATCCATTTTCATTTTATTTCATTCATTCATTTCATTTCATTTCATTTCATGTCATCCCCACCCAGAGGTAGCAGGACCTCTTTGTTTATTTCCAGCCCAACAGCAATTTTACCTAACGTTTACCTCAAATATCTCGCTTTTACCTAACAAGATTGCGGTTATTGACTCTGCATTTTTTAGTGGCTTTTCCGACACAAGCTGGTTGGACAGACAACTTAGTGCCCTACCCCTGCGACAATTTGACAGTTCGAAGCACATTGTATCTTATACGTTTTTTAACCCTATACAAGGAGAAGATTTTTAGTCCCGATTTTACAACGCTCTAGGCCAAGCTCTTATACTGATGGTTTTAATCTCCTGTATTCTTTAGCCACACCAGACGTATGTATTGGGGTTTCTAATTTTATTAAGGTGGTAATTGCTATTAGAAAACGATATCGATACCTCTAATTGATTCACATTATCTAGAATTAATAATGAATTTCCTCTAATGTTGTTTTAGACTGATTTTAAAGATGGTATTTTTAATTTTTATTCCTTTTTAATAATTAAAATAACTGAAGTGATTATCGTGTGTATGTAATAGGGTCATGGTAACTACAAATTGTATAGCTGATTTTATGTAATTTTATGGGGTTTTTCTTTGAAACCGAATAAAGTTACCTTGATGATGATGATAACTGATTATATGGATTTTGTCGCAATGCAAGTCTAAGTACTGAATCATGTTTTTAAAATGTGCTACTTTCCACAAAAACATGTCTAATGAGCTGGTGGAAGCGCAAGATGTTCTTGAGGAGGAGATATCATTCATGAATACAGTACTGGGCTCACTATTCCTCCACAATCCTGCATACGGTTTCCAGAAATTAAAGTATGGTTTGCAAAATATCCAAACTTGCAACCTGGAAGAACATGGCTTCTGGGCCTACTAGGACCATAAAGCTTAGCAAGCATATTAGAAGTCAATAGACACATCAAACCAATAAGAAACAACATCATATTTGTTTAGAAAATAGATCACTGTACTCCTAACCCGTTGAGTGCTTCTATCGGCCAACGGCCGTCGTGCGCCCTACCTCCACTACCTGTTCGTTATCTGTCTATTTTGCATGTGCCGGTATTATTCAGTCATATGTAACAAATTATCTGTGCCCAAGTGTCCAAAGGCAAGAGTCTTTCTTTCCAGTTCACCCATTGTAAAGTTTCCAAAGAACTTGATGAGTATTTTTTTTACAAATCATTATCACCAGGTGCATTAATCTAGTTGGTCGAAGTAAAACTGCAACTCCAAAAATAGACTGATTTTGTGAATGAAAGCCAAGTATAGGAAAGATGTCCACCCCCTAGCAGAAATCTGTCAGTCAGCAATTATTTTCTAATTCTGAATGCACAAAGGACCACTATATAACTCATTGAACGTGGATTGTATCAGGAAATTCCCTTGCTCAATTTCTGAGATGGGATTAGCCACTTAGAGTTACGTTCTTTAGGGGAAGGGACACTTAGAAGAAGAGAGAGAGAGAGAGTGTGCGTGTGTGTGAGTGTGTGCATGCGTTTGTGTGTGTGTGTGTTTGCGCTCACACAGCATGGAGAATTTTACGTTTGTGTGTGTGTTTGAGTGTGCGTGGGTGCTTGCATGTGTGTGCGCTCACACAGCATGGAGCATTTTACATGCATTTCGCAGAGGCAGAACTATAAGGGCCTAGGGGCCAGATGTAGGTAATTTTATTTTACCACCTCTTAAATACCGAATCATACCGATTCGGTATTTAAGAAGTGGTAAAATATAAGTACCGAGATGTAGGTAAATACAGATGTGCATTTACCGAATCGGAAATATTCGGTATTTACCGATTCGGTAAATACCGACCGGTAAATGCCCATTCATTCCTATGGGCTTTGAAGCCCATAGGAATGATTGGGCATTTACCGGTCGGTATTTACCGAATCGGTAAATACCGAATGTCACAAGGGTGCAGGGGGTGTCACTTTGACACCCTCTGGCACCCCCAAAAGAGGCTCGGGTGCCATGTGGCAGGCATACCTGCCCTAAGGGCAGGTCTGCCTGTCATATGGCATAGGTGTGCATGCACACATGTGCATGCACACCAGAATCGGTATTTTACCATCAAATAGTATTTGATGGTAAAATACCGATTTTTTAATGCTTGTGGGACTCAGAAGAGTCCCACCTACATATCAATTTTCCCGAATCGGTAAAAATACCGACTCGGTATTTTACAGAATCGGTAAATTTACCGATCGGTAAATTTACCGATTCTGTAAAATACAGGGCCCTACATCTCAAATTGCATTTACCGGTCGGAAACGGCCGAATTCGGCCGTTACCGACCGGTAAATGCCTACCTACATCTGGCCCCTAGTTCCTTGCTACTGTGGACTTAGGGTCTTACCTGCCCCCTCTGTAGCTAAAGTACTGGGCATGTGTATAGAAGATGTTTTATAGAAGAAGTTTTTAAACACAGATGTATCATGTCAAGATCAAGCTGCATACTGGGCTACTTAATGCCGCTGTCCTGCTCAGGACTGTTGTTGGCCCCTGTAATGTTCACATGACACTGTGGGCACTAGGACGCCCTCGACTGAGGAGGCGGGATAAGGGAGGGACAGGGGAAGAGGAGGGGTATCCCCAGAAAAAGTCAGTTGGTGTCGGGGATTAAAGAAGAGCAGACGTGCCTAAATAAAAAGCAGAGTAAATTACTTTCCTGAGTTCGTGTCCTATGTGGCCAGGACACTACAGCTGGCGACGAGGGTGGCCACGACTCATACGGCGTGGATTTTGACTCCTGGGAAGCACTGCACGAGTGCGTGGAGCGCTCTTCATTGGTCTGCGTGGTGCGGTTCAGGAGCCTACCCCGACCGCGTTCTGTGTGGGGCATCGCGATCCGGGTGCCTACCCCGGCCGCGCCTGATCTGCTGTGGGAGCGAGGCACTTTGTGAGCCCCCGCCGTGGAAGCGGCGAAAATTGAGTGTGGGGTGTTAGTAACCCTCCCCCCCTCCCCCCCCCCGACGTCGAGGTGCTGCGGAGGTCCCGCGTTGCTGACTACGTGAAAGCCAGCTGGGAGCCCACCCCAGTCGCGTGCTGCCGAGCCCACTACCTGTGGGTGAGTGTCCGTTTTGCCCATCGGTTGCTGGGGAGGTCTGATTGCTTGTGGAGCTGCTGCCGGTGTGAATCTGCCAGTGTGTCTGAGGCAAAATCTTGTGGGGCACGAGATTTCGTGGCGGTCATCTTGGAGTCAGGCGCCTGCTCCAATCCCCTGCAAGGGGGGTCCCGTCAGCCATTTGGAAGTCAGGCGGAGGGCCTAACAAAGCATCAAGCCTTGGTAAAGGCAACAGAAAAGTCTGGTTTGCATCAAACATTGGCAAATTCAATTGTAACCTCAGCATATAATCAAGCATTGGCAAATTGAAATGAGCAATCAAAATCATTGAGCATTGGCAGATGCAACTGGAAAATTGGTAAGTCATCAAGCATTGGCGAATCCAATTGGAATACCTGAAATCCATCAAGCGCTGATCAATTCAATTCCACAGCTGGAAAATCATAGAGCACTGGGACGCGCAAACCGAGAAGTATTCGAATACAGCTAGGGTGTGTTCTAGTGTACGGTGGTTGAATCAAGCACTCCCAAGTTCAAGTCAGACACGTCCAGTGGAGTGTGTTCTGTCCGACTCAACAGAAGGAACTGTCGTCTCTTTCGGTGGTCAGGTGTGATAGACGACCGCCTCATCACCATGTCCACCACACCACCCCCTCAAGCAGGCCCGGCGCAAGCACATGCTGGGCAGATGGGGGTGCTTGGAGTGTCATTTTTGCGTCCACCGGAACCCTTAGTCCTTGAAACAGGAGCAGGTATGGGTCTTCGTTGGAAGGAGTGGCTTGAAGACTTCGAAAACTTCATGAAGGGTTTGCACGTTACTGAAGCCGGTCAACAGCTGATAGCACTACGGAATCTAATAGGAAAAGATGTCGGCCAAATCATAAAGGAATTACCTGCGGCTGAAGCAGCATCTTACACTGATGTGTGTGAAGCATTGAACCGAAAATGTTTGCACAAAAGGAACATTGACTATGAGAGATACACGTTTAACCTTGCTGCTCAAGAAAAAGAAGAGCCCATGTGCGCTTACATCACACGTCTCAGACGATTGGCACGATATTGCGAGTTTGATTCTTTTTCGACTTAGGATGCCCTTCGTCTGAGAGTCATCAAGGGCTGTCAGTCTGAATCATTGCGGGGGAAGCTATTGAAGAAAAGCTATTCGCTGGACAAAATTGAGGAGATGACACGGGTGCATGATCAGGCTGAAGAACATGCCAAGAAGATGGAAGCCGGGAGAAGTGAAAAGCGTGAGCAAGCTTTTAGGCTTCAATCTCGCAACACACGCAGATATTCTCCGGCGAAGCCAAGGTCATCCCGGTCCAAAATGTTGCAGCAACCGGGGAATCGAAGACGTCGCAGCTCCAGTCGAAACAACAGACGGCGTGATCGCCATCTCAAATGCTACCGCTGTGGCTATGGCTTTCACCACACAGAAGGATGCCCCGCCATGGGTCAAAAATGCAGGAAGAGTGGAGGAGTGAACCACTTCGAGAACGTATGTGGAACTTACAGGAAGGACAAACAGAGGGATCAGGAAAGGTCCTTTAGACCATCGAGCGCGCGTCACCATGTCAAAGCAGTACGTGATCACAGAGACTCGTCAACGGGATCATCTCACTCCAGCTGCCAGTCTCACCAGAGCTATTGATCCCGATGCACCCCTTCTCAAGAATCGAGGTCATTGTCTCCCATCTCACAGGACAGTGATGAATATATATGCATGGTCGCTGACCCTGACCGATTGAAGAAATATCCTCGGCTCGGCATTCAAATTGGTACGCACTGGACCAAATTTGTGATGGACAGTGGAGCCTCCCTCAACTACATACCAGTAGCGGAATATCAGAGGATGAAGTCACCGCCGCAATTAAGCCCTGCTCATGTGAGAGTTTACACTTGGATGTCCAAAAAGCCACTCCCCTGCTTGGGAAAATTTTCAACGCATCTTACGTATCAAGGTCGCACCATTCCTGCCTACATCCATGCCATTAAAGGGCCAGAGGCTGACTGCCTTTTGAGTCTTCCAACTGCTGAACGACTGCGACTGGTGGACATCTTGTACAAGGTAGACGACGAACTTGATATGGTTCAGAAATTTCCAAAGCTATTTGCTGGCCTGGGAAAGATGGCCCACTGTCAGATTTGATTACACATTAACGAACAAATAGCTCCAGTAGCCCAACATCATAGGCGGATCCCTTTTCATCTTCAACAAGCAGTCGAACAAGAACTACAAGATCTGCTCCAAGCTGACATCATTGAAAGGACGGATGGACCTACATCCTTGGTCTCTCCTGTAGTAGTCGTGCCGAAGAAGGGTGAACTGGACAAAGTACGTCTGTGTGTTGATATGAGGGCGCCCAACACGCCCCAAAGGGAAAGACATCCCGGGCCACAAATCAGTGACAGGATTGCATCCCTGAACGGATCAAAGATATTCTCCGAACTAGATCTTAACAAAGGTTACCACCAACTAGAGTTGCACGAGCAGTTACGTTACATCACAACTTTCTCAACGCATATTGGCCTTTTCAGGTACAAAAGACTCAGTTTTGGTGTGTCTTCTGCCGCTGAAATTTTTCAGGAAGCTATTCGGAAAATGATTCATCACATCCCTAACACCCTAAATTACAGTGTTGATATCCTGGTTTACGGGTCCACGACACAAGAACATGACACCGCCCTGGAACGAGTCTGTCATGCATTGATGGAAGCCAACCTCACGCTAAATAAAGCAAAGTGTGAGTTCCATAAGTCCACGTTGAAGTTCTTTGCCCATATTTTCTCACTGGCAGGGATGAGACCGGATCCAGACAAGGTGGTTGCCTTGAATGATACCCCCAGTCCTCATGATGCCGGAGATGTTCGCTCTTTTCTAGGGATGGCCAGTTACTGTGCCCGATATATCCAGAACTATGCAACCATCAGTTATCCCCTGAGACAACTCACCAAACAAGGACACCCGTTCAACTGGTCTGCAGGCTGTGAACGAGCATTCAACGACATTAAAGCGGCTGTGGAGTCAGCTGACAACCTGGCTTACTTTGATCCGAAGAAGAAGACAGAGATCACTGTTGACGTCAGTCCCGTGGGGCTGGGAGCCATTCTAGCTCAGTATGACTCAGAAAGTGACCAACGATATATAATTGCCTATGCCAGCAGAAGTCTGACTGAGACGGAGAAGGCATATTCACAGCCTGAAAAAGAAAGTTTGGCTGTTGTGTGGGTCTGTGAGCATTTCCACATCTTTATATATGGGAAACATTTCACACTAATTACTGATCATCAGGCCCTCATTACCATCTTTGGCAACCTTAGAGCCCAAATGCAGCCGAGAATAGAACGCTGGGGTCTTCGCCTTCAAGAATACACGTATACGATTATACACAAGCCTGGAAAAGTGGAAAACCCTGCTGACTACATGTCAAGACACCCCAGAGAGACAACCAAGTCCCGACTGTCGGTGGCCGAGGAATATAAGATGCTTTGTGGTAGATCAGGCACGGCCACCATCAGTCCCGCTGGAAGCCATCCTGGACGTCACTCTTGAAGATGCCACCCCACAAGACGTAAAGCGTCGCATACGCAACAATGACTGGAGACACCTAGATGCCAACCCTCCCAACAGTTCAATTGACAGACAGGAACTTTCCGCTTTCAAGCACGTGAAGGAGGAACTGTCGGTAGCCACCAATGGCCTGCTCCTACGAGACAATCGAATAGTCATTCCAAGACACTTATGGCAAGGTATTATTAATCTGGCACATGAAGGCCACAGAGGCATCGTGGCCACCAAGAGAGCACTGAGGGAACGGGTCTGGTTCCCAGTGCTAGACCAAATGGTGGAGCTCACACTGAAGGACTGCCCCCAATGTCAACTGGTCAATCGACCTGATCCTCCTGCACCGCTGCAAATGTCTCCATTGCCGGAGGGTGTGTGGCAGCATGTTGATGTAGACTTCTTTGGGCCATTCAAACATGGACAATACATCCTAGTCATCACGGATGAGTATTCACGTTTTCCTATTGCCCAACTCATTGCGTCTAGAAAAGCGTCCAGCACCATACCTGTTTTGGATGAAGTGTTCGCCGCCTGGGGCATTCCCAAAATAGTAAAAACAGACAATGGGCCTCCATTCAACAGTCAAGACTTTGCGGAATTTGCCAAACATCTCAATTTCAAACATCACAAAATCACACCGTTGTGGCCTCAGGCCAATGGGATGGTAGAAAGGTTTATGTCTACATTAAAGAAAGCCATTCAACAGGCCGAACTGTCACGGAAGGACACTCAAATGGTTTTGAATTAAGTTTTGCGAGCTTACAGAAACACGCCCCATTCCACTACTGGCAAGTGCCCCGCGACCTTAATGCTGGGCCGGCCGGTGCGTACCAAAATACCCATGGTTGACTGGCATGATGGAACAATTTCACAAGACTCTGACATAGATCACATAGCTGTCACTGACAGATTCAAGAAGGAAAAGATGAAGACTTATGCGGATCGCCGTCGGCGAGCGACACCCTCCCGGATTCAAGAAGGCGACTGGGTACTAGTGAAACAGGAACAGCAAAAGAGGACAGACTGTCGCTATCTTGACACTCCACTAGTAGTCACCAAACAAAAGGGTACTATGATCACGGCTGAATCGGATGAGAAAAGAATCACCGGGAATGTGGTGCATTTTCAAAAATTTAGCCCTCAAGTCAAAGAACCGCTTACTAGTCCTGTTAATAGAGAAATGAGACCCAGTGAGATTGAAGCCAGTGACCAGACCTCGAGAGTGATCTCTGATGGAAGAGAATCGGACGGTCCGGAGGTCCATACCCGTCCCCACCGAATCATTAAGAAACCGAGTCGTCTGATTGAAGAACTGTAACTATGTGACATTTATTTTTGCTAAATGGTGATAGAAGTCCAGACCAATTCATTTTGTTAAGAAAGGGGGAGATGTAATGTTCACATGACACTGTGGGCACTAGGACGCCCTCGGCTGAGGAGGCGGGATAAGGGAGGGACAGGGGAAGAGGAGGGGCATCCCCAGAAAGAGTCAGTTGGTGTCGGGGATTCAAGAAGAGCAGACGTGCCTAAATAAAAAGCAGAGTAAATCACTTACCTGATTTGGTGTCCTATGTGGCCAGGACACTACAACCACCATCTTAGATAGGGGTATCCTTTTCTTAACTATTAAAAAGTATTCGAAAACCATTTCAATGTTGCAGTCCTTGTGAGGGCATGCACGTGCCTGCGCGGGTGAATGGGTTTAATGATACTTTATTACAAAAACCTTTCCAAGATAGACTCCTGTGTGAATGCATGCATGTGTATGTGTGCAAATGCTCTGGCAGCTGTCTTTGAATTTCTGTTATGCTTTAATAAAAACCATTCCATGATAGCTGTCTGTGAATGCACTTGCATACACACCAAAGTGCAGACTTTTTTTTTATTTCTGCTTTGAAATATTACAAAACCTTTCAAAGTCAAAGTCAAAGTCAAAAATGTACTTTATTCGGTTAAAAAGTTAAAAACCATCAAAGCGTTACACAAACAATCATGTTGACATATTACAACTGACACATCAAAAGAGTACATTCTGAAAATGAAGAGCACATTGCATTTGGCGAACACAAGAACAAAATAAGATTAAAAGTTTGTAACCCTTTAAAAAGCAGAAAATGCTAAAAAATCCATAATTCATCTGATCCACGTCACAGCAAATCAATTTCTTAAAAATACTGAGGGCAGCATTCCGAATGGGGTCAATGCGGGCGATTTAGGGAAACGGTAATTTCTTTCTACATCTCAAGGCCCCGATGATGTAGCTCGAGACCCCAAAACATACCACAGTGGTACCCAACATTTGTAAATAGGCCAAGGCAGGCCTGACCAGCTTTAAGTTATAACCTCTTAACAGTGGCAAGATGAATTTTTTACATGGCAATACATAAAATTTACAAAAAAAGATCATGTGGAGCACATTTTGCTCAGAGTTATTGTCACATGGTCACATGGACACGGCCCCAATGTCCCACTTTTGGCAAACCCTCTGGGGAAAGATAGCAGCCATGGTAACATATTATGCTTGAACCTTAACAAGACAAACAGATGGAATGGTTTGCTTATGTAGGTTAAGTACGGCTGCATCCCTCTCCCTATACTTAGCATAACAAAATTTCTAACCGAGGGATTTGCCAATTGATCTTCTTCCCTTTGTAACATTGCCCTGTTTAAAAATTGAATTTTGATCGCCCTGATAGCGGTTTTGCTTAAGGCACTAGGGTTTGTAAACAAATCAGGACAACCCATTGAATCCAGTTGTGTTTTAATATAGCGGATCCAAGGTATCGCCAAGGCCTTATCTAGGGACAGACAATCTTGAATAATTAGTTGGTTTAGATTCGGAGCTTGTTGTGCCCAAATTCTTAACCACCCTAGAATCGGTGCCACCGCAATTTGATCGGAAATGTAACCAGCCCCCAAATCTTCATGTATATTAAAAGTGGCTGCGGATTGCGGGAGCGACAAGACTTTTCTAAAGAAGACATTTTCTACAGTTTGGATCCCACTCACTTCGGTATAGCCCCAAACCTCACTCCCATACGACACCATAGGCACACATTTGGCATTGTAGATTTTCATGAGTGCCGGTAGTGGTTTGCAACCTAGCCTTTTCGCGAAGCCCAACAGGGCCCCTGTGGCCCTCGCTAGTGTGTTTTTCTTCAGAGCTCGTTGCATCACCCATGACCTTCTGTCATCAAATACAATGCCTAGGTATGGGAAAGTGGGAACTTTGGTGAGTGCCTGCCCTTTACAGAAGAAAACTGCCTTTTTTTCCTGTCCGCTGCCTAATGACATGGCATGTGACTTTTTAAAATTAGTTTTCAGGTCCAGCGAGTCCATAAAATTGGTAAAGCAATCTAAAAGTAATTGTAGCCCTCTTGCTGTCCTGGCCACTAACACAGTATCATCAGCATAAAGTAGAGCGGGGATCTTTTTTTGACCAACTCTCGGGATATCCTTAGATGCTGAGGTTAAGGCGTCGCCCAGTTTGTTAATGTAAAGTGTGAATAATAGGGGTGCCAAGATGCATCCTTGTCTTACCCCTCGCTTCACTGACCAGGCATCCATCAGGCTCCCATTTTCATTGTAGGGGACAGCTGCGCTAGTGCTCTGATGGATGTCAGCTAGGAAGGAAATCAGTACGGGATCCAGCCCTATATCAGACAGGGAGGCCCAAAGTTGTTTACGATTTACAAGGTCGAAGGCAGTGGACAGATCCATAAAAGCTAGATGTATGTCCCCCTGCCTTGCAACCGTGTATTTCCCTATCACAAGATGTAAATTGAGGCACTGACCAACAGTGCCTCTCCCTTTTCTGAAGCCGTACTGTAGATCAGAGATGACGGCATTCTCTTCCAACCAGTTTGTCATCCTCTCAAGTATGACCTTGCCCATTATTTTTACTGCTGAGTCCAAGAGGGAAATCGGCCGGTAACAGGCCGGGTCCTCACGTGAACCCTTCTTAAATATTGGGACAATGACTGCCTTGGCCCAGGACACAGGGGGACCTACTTCAGTGGGTGCATTAAAAACGGGAGTTAAAATCTTTGACCAATAATGGGGGTCTGCCCTGTAAAGGTCAGCCGGGACCCCGTCCGGGCCTGGGGCTTTCCCATGTGCAGTGAACTCAATGGCTTCAAAAACTTCTACCTCAATAAAATACATTTTTCCTGTGTTTTCAGAATTGTCTTGTAACATAAATGAAGGATTAAGTATATCTGCATAAAGACCACCAAAATGCTCCACCCACTTTTCAGGTGGGATAATGCAGTCCTTATTTTTATTTTCTGTTTCATTAAACGGGCTGTTGATCACTCTCCAGAATTGAGTGTTACTTTTCAGAACACTCACCTTGGAGAGTTCCTCCCAGGCCATATCTTTTAACTCGGTTTTCCTACGTTTAATAGCCTTCTTATAGGCCCTTCTTGCCTCAGCAATCCTCTGAGGATCATTACCTGGCTCTTTTAATGCCTCTAAGAGCACCACATGGGTATCGATACAGGCTTGGCTAAACCAATTTTCCAATTTCTTGTGCCTTGGAATACTTTTCCTAGTCAAATTGTTTGCTACCTGTTCTGTGATACGGTTAAAGGCACAAAGGATATCCCTTGGATCTGCACTTGCACTTAAACATAAAGTAAAGTCCTCGGCATTACTCCTGTACAGACTTTCTAGGAAATCAGTAGGGGTAATCATCTCCCACCTTAATCTTCGGCCTTGGCATTTGGGGTCAATATTTCGATTTGAAACAGGGGCAGACACAGTCTCACTTTTAAGGGCTCTGATGTTAATATCTAACATAAGTGGATTATGATCACTGTATCCTTTCTGTATGACAGACAAAGTCCCTGTTATATTGCTCATAGGGTATGACACTAAAATATAATCAATAATAGAATTTTTGCCTTGCCCAATAAATGTTGGAACGGGGCACTGGGTTTCCCCTTGCATTGGCGCAAACAGGTGGTGTGCAGCTAAAAAACTCTACAAAAACAACCCACTCTTAGTATGCTCGAAGTGAATATTCCCGGGCGGGTCATTTCGAGATCCATATTCTCTAAACATTGCGAGTGACAGACATGTATATTAAAATCGCCAAGAACTAAAAGGTAATAAAACTTATCATGCTGCTCATCATAATCATCCAAAAACCCAGATAATGCTCTTAAGTGCTCCACTTCATCACACCGGGTGAAAGAGTTATAAAAATTGATAACCAAGATGGTAGGCAAATTACCACCCTCCAATCTTATAGCTAAAAAATTATCAGAGTTTGTCGCTATTAATGCTGCTTTATACAGTAATTTCAAGCTTAGTAGCAATACAAGGCCCCCCTGGCTCTCCCCATGATGGATGGTGTTGCAAACTTGCTAAATGATTGAGAACGCTAGGCTGGTGGCAGCTTCCTGGCTCTCTTGGAACCCTGTGATATATCTTATAAACGTGCAGTTAAGGGTAGAAATTGTTGGTGCTCTGGCGCGATTAAGGCGTCAGCGCTTGTGAAATATTTTAAGCTGATTTTAAAAGCGAAATTTATTGTTTAAAATGTACCTACCTAAATGCGCTGATTTATCCTCTGCATCCCGCCCTGTTCCATCGCGGCTGGTGCCGTTTGCGTTGAGGGTGAGGCGAGCCGCCATCTTGGGTGTGGCTGGACCGGATTTAGCGGTCTAGTTCTCCCGGGACTGAGGCTACAAAACATCTCCTGGCACAGAGCTCGTCGAGAACGCTAGGCTGGTGGCAGCTTCCTGGCTCTCTTGGAACCCTGTGATATATCTTATAAACGTGCAGTTAAGGGTAGAAATTGTTGGTGCTCTGGCGCGATTAAGGCGTCAGCGCTTGTGAAATATTTTAAGCTGATTTTAAAAGCGAAATTTATTGTTTAAATGTACCTACCTAAATGCGCTGATTTATCCTCTGCATCCCGCCCTGTTCCATCGCGGCTGGTGCCGTTAGCGTGGAGGGTGAGGCGAGCCGCCATCTTGGGTGTGGCTGGACCGGATTTAGCGGTCTAGTTCTCCCGGGACTGAGGCTACAAAACATCTCCTGGCACAGAGCTCGTCGAGAAGGCTAGGCTGGTGGCAGCTTCCTGGCTCTCTTGGAACCCTGTGATATATCTTATAAACGTGCAGTTAAGGGTAGAAATTGTTGGTGCTCTGGCGCGATTAAGATTAAGGCGTCAGCGCTTGTGAAATATTTTAAGCTGATTTTAAAAGCGAAATTTATTGTTTAAAATTTACCTACCTAAATGCGCTGATTTATCCTCTGCATCCCGCCCTGTTCCATCGCGGCTGGTGCCGTTTGCGTGGAGGGTGAGGCGAGCCGCCATCTTGGGTGTGGCTGGACCGGATTTAGCGGTCTAGTTCTCCCGGGACTGAGGCTACAAAACCAATGTGCATACCGGAGCGCAGCGGACGAGCGCAGCGGGCGCGACGATTGCGCGCCGAAGTCGCGCACAAGTCAAGCCCGTCTGCGCCCGTCCGCGGCAGACCGGGGCCTGGGGCCAGAACCCCTGGCCAAATTTACACGTATTCCTCCCTAGACTTGCTACAACTCAGACCTTCAAACAGCGCGGGGCCCCCCTTACCCGCGTATGTCCTAAAGCGTGTCGCCACCTATGGCATCTTGAACCCCGAGCTCGTGGCTGATATACCCACGCGTCCCAACTCATCTACCGTCCCTTTATCCTCGCCTGGATCTGAGATGATTTTTAAATGTTATTACTTAAACACCAGGTCCATGGTAAAACACCATATGGACATATTTCTTTTGCTTCAGGCCGAGCAACCTGATATTTTACTCCTCACAGAGACCTGGCTTAACGCAGACTCCATGCCCGACATTTTAGCAGCGGTTCCTTCCAACTACTATATCCTGCACGTGAACAGACCCGCTGATAAAAGGGGTGGGGGAGTTGCTGCGATCATTCGTAATACTCATAAATTCTCTCTTCTACCATCTCTTGATCTTACAGGTTCTGATAGCATGATCTTTAGAATGGACACTAATAGCGGATCTTTACTTATGGTCCTCATTTACCGTCCTCCTCAAAGTATGCCCACATTCGCGGCATCCTTAGCAGAACATCTTGCCCCCCTGATAATTAATCACAAGAAAATCGTGCTGCTGGGCGATTTTAATCTTTGGTTGAACTCTACTGAGTTGGACGCTCAGGCAGCTGCACTGAAGGAGACTCTTCTAGATATGAATCTTATCCAACAGATACATCTCCCTACCCATGAAAAAGGGCACAGCCTCGATCAAATTTGGTCACAGAACGTTTCACTTGCTAAGAATTCCATTACCCCCTGCATTTGGTCGGACCACTCTCTGATTCATTTTTCTATTACTATCGCTAAGAGCAGAAAGCAGCCGTTTCAGAAAGGAGGGAAAGTCAGAATTTGGAAGAATGTTGACATCTCTGCCTTTCTTGACACTTTAACCTCATCCCTTCCCCTATTAGATCAGGATATTGAAGGGATTGAAGAAGCCTTTTCCAGCTGGCTACTTCAGGCAGCTGACGCACATGCCCCTTGCTCTAACTTTCCCCGCTCCCGCACCTATGAGGCTCACAGGTGGTTTACACCTCATCTGAAAGCTTTAAAGCTTCAAGTTCGTCAAAAGGAGCGGAAGTGGCGAACAGCGTATTCAGAACTGGATAAAGCCAATTATTGCAGGGCTCGAAAGGAATATCAGAAACTCATTCAGAAACACAAAATTGATTATTTTTCGGAAAAAATCCTTCACTCACGTAACAAATCTAGAGATTTGTTTAACATTGTGGAAAGTCTTAGCAGCAGTGACAGAACCTCTCCATCTGTGGTCCCCACCCAGGATCTCTGCAACTCATTAAACACTTTTTTCTTTAATAAAATCTGCACCATAAAACAAAGTATCCTCACCACTCTGTCTCCCTCCCTTCTGACCGACACCTATTATAATCCCTCAACTTTGGAATCCTTCCCCCTCATTGATGATGCCTGTTTATCTAAACTTCTTGTTAAGGTCAAATCTGGCTCCCCTGATGATATTTGTCCCCCACACATTTTGAGAGAAGTGGCACCACCATCCCCGAGGGCATGCTCCCCATGATGAATGGATCTCTCTCATAGGGTAAAGTTCCCGACAACTTTAAAAAAGCCCTCCTTATTCCCCTGATAAAAAAAGTTGGAGCTAACCCGCTGGACCCACTTAACTATAGGCCCATATCATTGCTGCCTTACTGTGCCAAATTACTGGAGGCCCATGTCTGTGACAGTATTTCTAAATTTTTGGAAGAATCAAAGTATCTTGCACCCAATCAGGCGGGCTTCCGCCCTTGTCATTCAACCGAAGCAGTTATTCTTTCGGTGCACAATACTTTGAGGCGGAATGCTGATGAGGGGATCCACCAGGCTCTGGTGCTACTGGACCTTTCGGCTGCGTTCGACACGGTTGACTATACCATCTTGGTCAACTGTGTCGAGCAGGCAGGTCTCAGGGGCCCTGCGCTGAGCTGGATTCGCTCATTCATCACTGGCCGCACTCAATCTGTTAGACTGGGTTCTTTCACAGCCCCCGTTATTTCCACCATCTGCGGAGTACCTCAGGGCTCATCTCTGTCACCTCTGCTTTTTAACTTATATCTACGCCCCCTTATGTACTCCCTCAGGAAAGCTAGAGTTACCATCTTCAACTATGCAGATGACTTGCAGCTCATCTTCCCTTTAAACACCAAGGACTCAGTGGAAGAGTTTCAAAACACCATGTCTCACATCCTGAGTTGGATGAGCTGCAGTCACCTGAAACTCAACCCAGGCAAGACTGAATTGGCCTTGCCTGGGCAGAGTGCACTTAGTTGGAATCCTAGCTTCTGGCCAGCCAGCATGGGAGCCCCTCCGCCTAAGTCATCCTCAGTTAAGAGCTTAGGAATTTTTATCAGTGAGGACCTCTCCCTGAAAAGGCAGGTTAGCGCAGTGGTGTCCTCTAGCTTTTTTCAGCTGAAGAAAATTAAGAAAATTGCCTGCTTTTTCTCCTTGGAGGCCCTCACACAGATCGTCATTTCCCTGGTTCTGTCTAGATTGGACTTCTCCAACAGCCTCTATCTTGGGCTCCAGGCTGGAGAGCTAAAGCGCCTCAAGCTGGTTCAGAACCAGGCAGCCAGACTCGTTCTTAACTTACCTAAAAGGCAGTCTGTTAGATCAGGGCTAAAACAGCTACACTGGCTGCCCGTCGAGCAACGGGTAGCTTTTAAAACCGGATGTATTCTATTTAAGTCTCTACATGATTCTGGCCCTCTATTTATTAGAGATTTGTTCAAAAGATACAACCCTTCCCGCAATCTCCGTTCCATGCATAAATCCCTCCTGACTGTCCCTTCTTACAAGAGGAAGCGTCTCGGAGGTTGCTGCTTTGACCATCTTGCAGCTACCTTTTGGAACTCTCTCCCCCTTCACCTAAAACTGTGCGATAACATCCTCAGTTTCAGACACTCCCTTAAAACCTGGCTTTTTTCCGAGGCGTTCTGCTGAGCCGCTTTTCTCCACTCTTAACTGGTGCGTTGTGTTCCTGTCTATAGCGCCATGAAGCCCCCGGGCGTACGAGCGCTTAATAAATGCATATCAATATCAAATGCATATCAATACCCATCCAGATGGTAACTTTCTCTGCCTTCCCATGTTTCCTGCAGGGCTATAATATGGTGAGCTGAGAGAAAAATCTCCCAGTTTCTATCCCCTCTTTTAGATCGTAGCCCGGCAATATTCCATGATAGGATTACGATCTTATTCTCCCCTGCAGTGGATCTTATTTCCTTACATTCATTATTCCCAGTATGTACAGGATGAGTTGCTGGTGCATTTGTTGGGCTACCTACTATTTTGATACTCGTGGGTGGGAATTGCAAACCTGAGGGACCCCCCTCAGCTGCTGGTCTTGAAAAAGGACTACTTCTCATATGATCCCCTTCACTAGGAAAAGAGGCTGAAGGTAGGTCACCAGCTGGTATAGTGCTAGCTACCACCAGGGGACAAGCATGACCCTGGGTGCAAATATCACTGGGTGAGCATACACTATTTATGACCAGTAAACTAGATAATCCCGGTTCCGGGGTATCTCCATCCCCAGATATCTTAATGCTGCTGTGTGGGAGTCAATCAACTCCCTCCATCCCC
This sequence comes from Lissotriton helveticus, assembly GCF_964261635.1. Lineage (NCBI taxonomy): Eukaryota > Metazoa > Chordata > Amphibia > Caudata > Salamandridae > Lissotriton > Lissotriton helveticus. Next base: position 350,469,689 of record NC_136069.1, on the reverse strand, counting down.
ATAAGTGAAGAGAAACGGTTAGAGGTAGCGATGTTGAACATGGAGTGTATATCCGAGCAAAGGTTATATTTTCTTTCTCTCGGGGGGTTACTCACCAACACTCTCGGGTAAAAGTAACTTAAGTCCTTGGCATGTATACCTCCCACATAATTCCCGGAAAACCAGTCACGAATGTAATTAGTGGCCCGATGATCCCTAAAATTAATGGTGATTACGTCCCGGGGTATGTCCTTTGGTCTCTTGCCGACCTATCCCAACCTTCTGACGAATAGAATTTCTCCGTCTATATTTGGCGGTAATGGCCTGTTGATTCTAAGCCAATGCATGGCTTTGTTCTTAAGCGTCTGGTAGCTTTCAAATGCTCCAACCGCCAACTCCGGCACCCCTGTTAAGACAATGACAAGAGGTTCAGCATCGGGTGGAAGATCTATATGACGAGCAGGCCCTGCTGTCTGCTTATCCTTATGAATAGTCTTCTGCGTGTTACCCAATATTTCATGATGTTTCATATTTACTTGTCGACTATCTGGTGTTTTTGTGTGCTTAGTGAGGTCGGGCGGATTTGTGTGGTGGACTTACACATTGTAATGTTTTCACTGATCTTAGGGTGCGGCTTACTATTAATCACCTTTTCCGGGGCTATGGGTGCTGGGGGCGCTAACCTCGAGTCTAATATATTTGTAGTATGACTTGTTTTTGCCATTTCTTCCAATAATTTAGAGCTGGCAATCCCTATATCTGAGATGGCTCCTAATTGCTCCATCATACGTTTGACCCTCTCAATTAAGGGCATGAGCAAAGATTTAATGAGTTGCTCGATGTTATTCATTAGCCCTTGCACAAAGCCTATATCTAACTGGCTTTGAGTAGCTTCGGTTTTGTCTGGACTTTGGGATGTAATTGGGGTCCCTTCTGCCCGGGACACTTTTACTCGTCCTCCCTTGTGTTTTCCCCCCCTCCTCTTACTTTCCATAGGATTAAGATAAGACTGCCCTGATTCCCTCGCGGGGCTTGACTTAGCTGGGGCTTGATTACCAGAAATTAGTAGTAATGAGTCATCCAGCAAAGAAGGGGATTTCAAGCCCAGACTGGTGTCAGAGCTACCGGAGTCACTATGAGGTGGCGGGGTTACTGACAGGTCTTGTAATTGTGGGGGTATTCCTATACTACCAGTTGGTTCAGAGTGGATAGTAACATACATTGGGGACTTTGCAGATTGAATAGTTCCTAAAGAGGATCGTTTCCTCTGACATTCTAAAGAAATGCGCCGTTGGGTCAACATAATTTCTTTTTCTAACACTGAGGTGGCCCTAGTGATGAAAGCATCCATAGTCCCTTGAATAGAGCCTCCTATTAAGGATCCCCGGCCTTGTTTCAATGTATTAGACATGATAATAACAATGCAAATAGGAAAACAAGTCCATGTATGGCTGAGTTACCTTACTACCAATGCCAAAGGATTAGTTCATATACATTAGTTCCAAATCAGATCCACAAGGGTAAAGGGGGTGGCCCAGCCCAGCCGCGGCCAGCCCCGGACGGCCACAGACGGCCCGCCCTGTGCCCGGGCTTCGCCCGGCGCCGCCCGCGTCCCGTGATGCGCCGGTCAGGTGCAGATTTAAAGCACCTGTGCTGGGCGGTGCAGGAAGGAGGGTGTCACCATGCCGCACTACCTTCTGGGCACTGTAGTTCTTCCCACTGCCCCTCACAGGAGCACAGGTCATTATTAATCCACATTTGTAAAGCGCACAATCACCCGTAAGGGTCTCTAGGCGCTGGGGGCCGTCAGGAAGATTAAGCAAGCTATTGCCCAGAGTCACATGGTGCTGGGCGAATCTGCCGCCGGTGCTGGGGATCGAACCGTGATCCCCAGATTCCGGAGTCAGTCGCCCTGGCCGCGGCGCCACACCTCTTCCTTCCCACACCCAGCAGGTCGAGCGTTTCCGAAGCGGGAAACGCGAGAAGTAACAGGGAAGTTCGTAGGAGGGTGCGTGGCTCTCTCACAGCCCGTGAGTCCCTCAGCAGCAAAACAGTTCAGCATACCAGTTTCTTCACACAAAAAGGCTCCCGATGGAAGGCTCCCCACCTTTCAAGATGACTGCTTGTTCGTCCATCCTCACTAACATGCGCACGTGCACACACAGGCAGACATCTTTGAATACTCTTTGTTATACTTTAGCATTAAGTTATCATTTCAAGCTTGCCAACTTGTTGCTTTCTTGAATGGTAAACTAATAAACTATAGCAAAAACGTAACTATTGGCTTTGCAAATACTTGTTCACAAAGAAACCAGCTACACTATTTATCAGACTCGCTTGAAATGGAGTACTTGCAATTTCAGTGGATCTTTTGATGCCCAGATGGAATGGATAGTTATCGAGGCGTTGTATTGAAAAGTAGTATGTTTTAGCTGGAATAGAGTCCAGGATGATGATTGACATGATAGTCTACAATGTTGCATTCTTTGTGATACAGCACAACTCCTGGAGTCAAGGGTTATCCAACACCGCACTCATGAAATTGAATTCTAATGCAGCCAGCAGTATGACAAATGTACTGATTCATGTATCAAATGTGCCAAAAATTAGCAAAGATTTGACCAAATCTTTATTTGTGGTTGATGCAATCGCCAATGCATCCTGATGCTTTTTATCTGTCCTTTGTATTTTTTCGTGAATCGCTAAATATGTACACACAAATATAACCCTCCCAGCTGTGCGATCATCTCATGGGCCCTCCCGCCGTTCCTTCATTCCCATTAATCATGTACACCAAGACCATTGTGACGTTAGAACGGACACAGTTTATTCATATCACAAGTTGCTACACACTAATCATGATGGCATTGAACATCAACATGCTCATTTCTCACTTATCTCAGATTACAATGTAAGCCATCTCATAACAGGTTATACAGTATACCTCCTATACTTTATTCCATTTTAATAATAATAATTTGCCTAATCTTACAATGCATCAACCTCACAGTCATTCCTCTTCAAGGTTGTCATTACTCGTATTTCCAACTCCTGTGAGAGCTCTCCTTCTGTCCCTTGATACAGTGGGTTGCAGCTTTGAGGCTTCAATTTGTTACCAAATGTGTGGCGTTCGTGGCCTTGAGTCCATGCTTGGACTGCCAGTGCTGTGTTTGCCTGTGCTGACCATTTTACCTTATGCCTCAAAGTATCCCTGCCGTGAGGCATCCTAAGGACCTTGACCGGGCACTTGTCCCAAAGTCCCCGCCATAAGGCATCCCAAGGACCTTGTTCGGGCAATTGCACTTGTCTCAAGAGTCCTGCAGTTAAGGCACCCCAAAGACCTTGTTCAGGCAATTGCACTTGTCTCAATAGTCCTGCCATTAAGGCATCACAAGGACCTTGTTCGGGCAATTGCACTTGTCTCAAGAGTCCTGCAGTTAAGGCACCCCAAAGACCTTGTTCAGGCAATTGCACTTGTCTCAATAGTCCTGCCATTAAGGCATCACAAGGACCTTGTTCGGGAAATTGCACTTTTACGTCCTTCTGTGAATATATTTTAACCATGTGACTCCCTGCCCCCTCGTCTCACTGTGGCTGCGATGCCCGCATTATCCTATGAACCTAAACGCCCAATGTCATTTGCTGACCCTTTTCTTTTGGCGCCCCTCGCCCCCTGCTACTGCCTTGCTCTTTGTCTGCCATCCCAAAGGTGTGAGGTGTGGGGGGTTAGCCGCCCTCCCTCTAGGGTCGGCTGCGCGTCCCGGTCAGCAGTGATACTAGTTGATACCTCTTTTCTAATCATGCAAGGGTTTTCCTGCTTTCAGACAGTCTTTATTAAGTTTATCCATTGACAATGTTGATACTAAAGTATTCCTAGTTAATGTTGATAATAATGTAATGTAATTAACTAACCAACATAAATTAAGTATGTTGAATTTAAAATGAAATTACATGGAAGCATGCAGCTGCTAAAATTTAACACAATACCAATAATATATTGGGTCACTGAGGGATGTAGGTCTTTAAATTGGATGCACCAAAATGTCTGTGGTAGCGAAGATGACATCCCACTCCCTGTGACCCTGATGACTTTACAGTTTTGGCCCCTTATGCCATTTTGAGTCCCGCTAAGCCCTCAACAGTTTCACATTAGTTGCTGAGGTACTAAGGGTTATGGTGTGGTAGCTACATAAAGTAATATACTTTCTTGGCACTGTTTTCTTTTTGTTCCTGCCTTCATGACCCCAAAGATCCAGGGTAGCAAGGGGCATTGCCAGGGGTTCTAGCACAACCGAGGAGTAGCTATTGTTACCCCTAATGAACGAACACGATGGAGTCTGGCATCCTTGACTCATCAAGAAAGCAGCTGCTACTAAAAATCTGTGAGAAGTGTGAACAGTTCTAAAACAAAGGTCGAGCGGTTAAACTGCTAACCCACATGAATTTAATTTCTAATAGTACTAAACAGTCTTTGGTGCACAAAATAAACTATAGTAATTATTGCCCGGTTACTTACCGGTAATCTTCATTACTCCGAGTCCCTGTCTTCCTCGCCACAGTAATTACTCATGAGCCTCCGGCTCCACACAGAACTCCAAGTATAAAAAAAAAAGCGCTCTAGTCTCCCTCTCCCTCCACCAAGATGGCCCCCAGTCAGCCATTAAGGGACACAGAACACACAGCACGACCTGAGAAACCAAGCCGCAGACATGAAGCCACCACCAGGGCCGGGAGGGAAGGGAAACCATACTGTGGCGAGGAAGACAGGGACTCGGAGTAATGAAGATTACCGGTAAGTAACCGGGGCATTACCTCCTCGTCCTGTCTTCCTCGCCACAGTAATTACTCATGAGCCGATACCAAAGCAATCAGCTTCATGCAAGGAAAACACTCCACAGAAATCATGCAGAGAAACATAATGAAATCACAAGAGGCATAAAAATTCCACAGAAACATACACCTCAAGGAATCCCAGCCGACAGTATAGAAGAGGCAAAGGAAACAGAGCCCCCATCCCCAAGCTGAAGGCGATAACGGGACACAAAAGAATGCGGTGACGACCAAGTGGCATCCCGGCAAACATCCACCATGGACACCCCCATAAAAGCGGCCCACGATACAGAAACAGATCTGGTGGACCGACCCTGAACAGGAAGAGGGGGAAGACCAGAAACAGAACCATAAGCCAACAGCATGGCCTCCACAAACCAGCGACTGTCAGTGGACAGGGAGGGCATCAGGCCCTGATGAGCCAAACCAAAATAGACAAATAAATCGTCAACCGTACAAAAGGAGAAGTGCGTGACAAATAAACCAACAATGCACGACACACAACCAAAAGCTGGAGAAGGCAATCCTCAGCCGAGGAAGGACCAGGACAAAGAATCGGAAGAACCACTTCAGCAGAATGGCGAAAATAAGAATCCACCTTAGGAATAAACGTAGGATGAGGGTGCCATACCACACGATCAGACAAATTGACCAAAAAATGGAGCAGACCGCAGGAAGGCACCCAGCTCACCAACACGACCCAGCAGATGCAAAAGCCACAAGAAACAACCCTGTGAGTGTCAAGAACCTCAGGCCCACCGACTCCAAAGGCTCGAAAGGAGCCGACTGCAAGGAACGCAATACCAGAGGAAGGGCCCAAGGAGGAGAACAGAAGAGAGGACAGGGACGTCGCAAATAAAGCGACTTAAAAAGCCGAGCCACCAAAGGAGAAACACGAATCAAAGGCAGGACATGAAATGCCCGAACGGCGGCCCATCGAGCCCTGAGAGTGGAAATGGCCAAGCCCAAAAGGAAACCATCATGAAAAAATCCAGAATTCGAGCAGGGTCCAAAGAAGCCAACAACAACCCGTGACACACACAGCAAGAGGCAAAGTGATCCCAATGCTCAGCGTAGGACATAAGAGTAGAAGGCCTCCGACATTGCTGAATGACGCCAGCAACCGCAAAGAACAACCTCCACGCATCAGCGATTCCCTCGCAAGAGCCATGTCCGTAGACCCAAGGACCGGAACACAGGCAGAGGTAGAAGAGGACCCAACAGAGGAAAAGGCACGAACGGTAACGTCCAGCCCGGAGATACCGCCAATTCCAGCAATAGGGGAAACCAAGGACGACTGCACCACCCCGGAGCAACCAGAAGGACAAACGACCCCTCCCTCTTGAACCACCGCAATACCTTCGGAATCAGGGGAACAGGAGGAAAGGCATACAACAGGCCCCTTGGTCAAAGGATCCAGACAAGGCATAAACACGTAAAAACAGCGGAATGTGGCAGAGGGCCGGGAAGCAAAGAGGTCAACAGTCGGAGACCCAAACAACCACCGCAACCATCCGAACATCAAGGGTGGCAGGGACAAAGACCCCATGGATGGAAACACACGGCTCAGACAATCCGTCACAAAGTCCTCACGACCAGTCAGGAAAAGCTCAGACAGGGACGCCAGGCCCATCTCCGCCCAACAACAAACCGACGGCCGAGGCAACCGAGGGAATGTGACAGTCCGTCTGGACCCACACACGGTGACCCCGCGGAGATCCGAAAAGGTCAACAGACCCAACAGGAAGGACCCAGCCTCTCGAAGTCGGAAGAACAAGACAACACCGCCTGAGGCCAAACCCCTGATTCACAGAAACCCCCAGAGAAGTACCCCACTTCAGCAGGCTGGAATCGGCAGTGATAACCCGGGAGGGAACAATCAGAAACGGGCGGCCCCTGGACAGTTTTTAACACAAACACATTATACACAAAACTACTTTTCCCAAACTAGATACCCTAGGACATAAGGGGACTGCTCAAGCAGGACGCCAGCCCTACTCACCTGACCAGCAGGGAACACAGCACTTGGAGAAGTGCAGAAAAAAAGAACAGGTCGTGCTGTGTGTTCTGTGTCCCTTTATGGGATTGGCTGAAGCCACTGGGGGCCATCTTGGTGGAGGGAGAGGGAGACTAGAGCGCTTTTTTTTTAGACTTGGAGTTCTGTGTGGAGCCGGAGGCTCATGAGTAATTACTGTGGCGAGGAAGACAGGACGAGGAGGTAATGACAGACCTCCAGGATATTTACATTTTCTGTGCATTTGCACTAAATTCCAAAATACTTCGCTATGCCATGCTTCCTGTGCGCTACTTCAAGTTACAATCTTCAGCATCAAAATAACGCGCAGGTCATTATGTTATGTTATGTTACAATGTTTTTGTATAGAGCAAATCACCACTGGTCTCTAAGCGCTTTCACAGAAAAAGTACATAACCTGCTGTAACCCAGGACGCCATTCCGCCATCAAACCCCGTTAGGGAATTGATGTTACCTTTTTAAACAAGTAGGTCTTTAAATTCTTTCTAAAGGAAAGTAATGTTGAGTCTCCCTGCAAAGTTGCAGGTAGCTCATTCCAAAATTGCGGAAGGGGTACTGATAGGGCTCTGCCACCTTTAGATTTCAGCTTATATCTAGGTTGAATTAGTTTGCAGGCTTTGCCATTATATGAAACGAGGTTCAGGTATTCTGTAGCAACTTGCACACGCACATTCATTCCCTGTTGAATCCATTTTATCAAAACAAGTGATGGATAATTGCTAGACAGACTCGGGTGGCCCAACGAGCTCAGAACGTTTATAGACTTCTCATGTGAAGCAGAATGATAGCCTCTCGCTGGTGTTTTACGTGCACAATTTGTGATAGTAAATTGGCAGGCACTGTTCCCGCCCCGTGGATATGTAATTTTGCTGCCCTTTTACCTCTTCAAAGGCCCGTCTAGAGCGTGCTGCTTTCTTTCATTGGTTCTGGTGTCACGTGCAAAATGGCGGAGCCTAGTGGCGTACAACGAGATGGGCAACGACGCGCGTGACTGACAATACTGGTGTATTTATTCACACCGTTTGAGCCAGACACGGCCTGCCTATCGGCGTTCGGGAGCCATATGATCTGCATTTATTCTAGTCTTCACAAGATAACGTTTTCATTTATTGTGTGTGTTTTGGGGGAGAGGACATTGGTGTGACTTAATTGGTCGCGTGTTTCGCCCGGGACACACTGTTTGAGGCAGCTCTTTATGGTAACTGAGCCCAAAAAGTCCCGGCCCCGGGCGGAATAACCCCGTTTATGAGTAAGTAGTTTGAAGAAGAATGTTCTCATGAAACTTCAAAATGGAGAACATGTGTAATAGCAGTTTATTCTTAAACCAGAAGCAGACGGGACACCAGCTGATGAATGAAGACTGATTGACGAAAAGCGCTTCAACACGAATCGTCAGGGGCAGTGAGCGCTATATAAATACAATTTCAGTGACAATTACTGAGATGTTGAGCAGTCTGATGCAGTGCCAAGAATAAAAGATTCAGATTAAAATCGGTAATAAATGTTCCTGTCTGACCTTCTAAAAGCTACCGGTTTGTCATTTAGAACTAAGAATAGCCTCCCCTACCTATGTAAAGACTAGTACCATCAGGGCTTTAAGTGGGATAACAAACTGGGGGGAGGGTCTCTCAAAGGGGCGTGGCCATTGTAATTAAGGGCGTGGCTTAAAACAGGTAAGCTAAAAATCTGTGTTTAGCATAGTGTGCCGCCCGAATTGTATTTTGCTAATTCTGTCATTGTATCCAGATATAGGATACAACAAGTAACATCATACCTACAACAAGCCAGGACTATTGGCTTTGTCAATGGTTGGTTGTTGTATAAGATAAATAAGACGCAACTATGGCTTGTATCTAATATTGAAAAAGATTCCACTTAAAGCCCTGGTGACACCACGAAAATGTTGCTGCTCCTGAGTTTCAAAAAGAGAAGCGAAATCCAGAGAGAGAATGACTCTCTTTAAAGGATTTCCCTTCTCTACAATGCTTACATGGCACGTCATGCCATAACTTCTCCACTAGTGAGAAGTGTGAGCACATACACATGATGTGTCTACTGTTACTGCAGCCCAGAAAACAAGCATTGAAAATGCAATAGGTCTCGCAATAACGCGAGTCTGAACTATTAGCATTGTAAATGATTATGCCCTTTATTTTTGCGTTCTGGTTTTTGGAACATAAATAAAAGGCTTTGCCATTTACAGGGCCTATAGCTTAAATTTGCGTTAAAACGAGACCTATTGCATTGCAATGGTGGTGGTGCTGCTGAGTTTTCTCTGAATCTGCACCCACAATCTGCACCCGTGTGTGAGTGGCGTTGCGTGTGTGAGTGGCGTTGCGTGTGTGAGTGGCGTTGCGTGTGTGAGTGGCGTTGCGTGTGCGAGTGGCGTTGTGTGTGTGAGTGGCGTTGCGTGTGCGAGTGGCGTTGCGTGTGCGAGTGGCGTTGCGTGTGCGAGTGGCGTTGCGTGTGCGAGTGGCGTTGCGTGTGTGTGTGGCGTTGCGCGTGTGAGTGGCGTTGCGCGTGTGAGTGGCATTGCGCGTGTGAGTGGCGTTGCGCGTGTGAGTGGCGTTGCGCGTGTGAGTGGCATTGCGCGTGTCAGTGGCGTTGCGCGTGTCAGTGGCATTGCGCGTGTCAGTGGCGTTGCGCGTGTCAGTGGCATTGCGTGTGTGAGTGGTGTTGCTTGGGTGAGTGGCGTTGCGTGGGTGAGTGTGGTGTTGCGTGGATGATAGTGGGCTTGCGTGGGTGTGAGTGGCGTTGCGTGTCTGTAAGTGTTGCTGTGTGGGTGAAAGTGGCACAGAGCCTTTGATGTGACATTTCACCCAGTGTTTCCTCCTGAAATGTGAAAGGAAAATATAGAAGGTGTCTGTATTTTGTTGCAGAACTCAGAATCCCGAATCCAAATCTGGATTAAATGTCAGTTGAAGTTATAAAGAAACTAAACAAAAAAGACATCTATCAAAATAAAACAAGATAAAATGTGTATTAACCTCATATCTTAAGTAGTTATGCAAGGAATAACCAGGCTTGTCCTGTAAAATGTACCAGGCTTGTCCTTGAAGACAAGGAGGGAAGGGAGCTGAAACCGCCTGGGCAAGCCAACCCGTATTCAATTACCGGGAAGAACAGTAAAATGGCGAATAGCACAAGAACCGCGTATGTCTTAATATTTTATGTTTCCACCGGGTGTGCACAAATTATCAAAGCGACGGACCCGCCAGAGCATTAGTCAGTGCTTCTGCAATCATATTCTGGAGATTTACATTCTGTTCTCTCTCTGTGTGAGCCTCTTCATTGCTGCAGTCTGTCTAAGAAGGATGCTCTCGAGCCAATAATGTATGAGTGGCATCCCTAACACATCCGGTCCCCCGAGGCTACTGAGACCTTTGTGTGTGTCTGGCTTCCTTTAGGATACACTTCTTGCTGGAAGAGTATGGAGAAAGATAAGCGCAATACAGGTTTCAGCTCTTTCTTGAAGGATTACTGTCCAGAACAAATGCGCAATTCAGGGCATGAAAATGAATTTAATCTGTAAAATGTGTAACCATGGTATTACTGGCTGCTCCTGCTGACACTGCGGAACTTTTACACAAGGTTTATAAATCTGTCAAGTTTTGAAGACTGTGATTCAGCGTGCGGCATGGCGGGAAATAAACATGCACCTTACACGGAATGATGATTGATGCAAGACCTGAGTGTAAGATCACTTGGACTCGGCTTTGGGATTCACAGATATGCAGGGCAGTAGGGTGTGGGTGTATGTACGTCACCATTGCATCATAGGTTTTCCATCGTGGGATGTTACATTGCAAGTGAGTACATCAGGAGTTTTACTTCCAGGTTAGGATTTCAGTACTTCGCAGTCTTTTACCTCGCAGATAAGTTAAGTTTTAATGGCACAGAGCCTTTGATGTGGCCTGGCGCAGGAGAAATGCTGCTGCTGCTAATTAAATACAAGAGCGGCCGGGAAGCGGCCAGGAAACACAAGTACGGCCGGCCACATAATTAGGGGAGGAGAAGCCGCACAGCACACGCTGGGAGAAGCCCTTTGATGTGCTGTGCGGCCGCGATGCGTGCTCTGTGCTGGGGGAGGGGGAGGGCCATTAGGAACAGGAACAGATGGCCATGAAAGTGTATGGGCCAAATGCGCGTGCCTGTACGTGCACTCGAAGAAAACGCCACGGAAAAAAGCGGTGGTTTGACAATCCGTTTGAGCACTTGAATTCTCCCCCATTTCCCATTGCTTCGCAATGGTAAAGGACGAGACCTAAAAAGGACCGCCTGTGCCAGGGCACAAAACAGAGCCCGATAGAGACCCATTTCGAGGCCCCCTTTAAAAAACTGCCTGTGCTCAGCACCGATAAGACCCGGCCCACTTAAAGCCCTGAGTACCATCATCAGGGGTGTAACTGAGGGCCCCAGCAGCCCACGCGGTGCTGGTGGGCCCCGCACCTTAGAGGTCAAAGGGGGGCCCACAGCTCTAGCAGCCCAGCTGCCAAGAATGTAAATAACTTAAAACAACACAACTTAAAAAAAATGTTGCATAGAGAGAGGCCTCTCTATCATCAGTGACCGTGGTAACTGAAAAAAAAAGCAATTGCAATGCAATAGTTCTCGCATTTGTTAAAGTTTGAGCTGTTGGCGTTGAAAGTAATGTTTTTTACTTTTATGTTTAGGTGTCGCCGACGCAGCGCGCATGCGCTCCATAGGAGGACCTTTAGCCATCGCTCTGGTCGTTTTCAAGCACACACTTGTGCTTGTGGCGGCATCCACCTTGCGGGAGCGAGCAGGGGCGCGCCACAAGCACAAGTGCAGTGCTTGAAAATGAGCAGACTGCGCGCGCACACACACAGCACTCCCGGGCTCTCTCTCTCTCGCTCTCTCTCTCGCTCTCTCCTCTCGCTTTCTCTCTCTGTGTCTCTTCCGCACTCTCTCTCTCTCGCTCTCTCTCTCTCTCACACTCATCCTTTCTCTCTCTCTCTCTCTCTCTCTCTCTCTCTCTCTCTCTCTCTCTCTCTCTCTCTCTCTCTCTCTCCCCCTCCCGCCCCCTGCTGGCAAACCATGTCCATTTCTCCACTACAAGCCTTGGAAAATCCTCAGTAATAACCGCACACAAAGGATGCAGAATTACCTTGAACTTTTATGAAGACTTACATACTTGTGAGTGTCTTGACATTCACAGACCTCATCTCTTTCCTGTTCTGCACATGGCCAGAGTTTTACTTTGACAAAGGGTTGAAGTCACTCCCACCGTCCGCACAATAATGAATGAGCGAATAGGAGATCGGTAGACGCGTCACATGACGTTTCTATTAGTGCTCTTGGAAGCTTGTGCCTGGTGCTTCTAACCGCACCATGGGCTTTTCCCTTCTGTGGTTTTATAGCTGGTCCTTATGTGTGCGGAGGGGTAACATGCATGAGCGGGTTTACCTCACATTTCGACCACATACTTTCTAACCTGCTTTGCATGCGTAAATTGCTCTACAACATACCAGACGGAATCAATGCAGAAAAAGATAGAGGCCGTTGTAAAGTTTGTGGACAAGTTGCATTACCACATCGGGTGCAAACTCCGGCCCCTACTCGGTGATGGAGTCAAGCAGAGGTTTCTGCCCAACATAGCACAGTGGAGTAGCATCTGACTGTAGGACTTGTTTGTCTCTGTGAGGGGCGTGCGCCTTTTCTTTATGTGACTGGAATGTGGATCTTAACAGGAAAAGTGTGCATGTGTGTGTGACTCCATGTTACTGTAAAACTGACGTCTGTTGGTATTCACTCACACAGGGGCTCTGGCTCAGGACACTTTTATTGCATCACAAACTGTACAATAAAGTGTCTCTGCTTTGCATGTTTAAGTCCCTAGAACTTTTTACAAGAAAAGTAAATTTTGTTTTTTCTGCCCAATTGAAAAAAGCATTGACATAGCCAATAGGTCTCACCTTTGGGACCTTCTAAGTGTTTAGCCATGCAACAGTTGATGTTGTTACACCAAGGATATTGTGCTGCATAACTTCATATTTAATAGGTCCCAAAGGTGAGACCAATTGGCTATGCAAATACTTGTTTTATTTGCAGTGGAGTTATTATATTTGCATAGCCCTAGTGCCAATGGTATAAAAACCAAAAGTAAAAAACATTTTCATTGTCAACACCAACTGCTCTAACAATACCAAATGCAAGACTTATTGTATTAGAAATGCAATCGGTCTCGCATTTGTTGGAGTTGGAGTTATTGGAATTGTAAAAGCCAATGTTTTTTTACCTAGCCATGTTGCAGGGTGAAGTACCATATGTGGCCAAAAGAGGCCCCATAGGACCTCTTTAGTCACATATGGTACTGCACCCTGCAGAAGATTTGGCAAATCCACCCTGCCGATAATGCATTGCATGCAATACAGTACCACAAGTTCATTCAAATAGCTATGTCCATATATACATTTAGTAGCTTTGAAAAGTGATAAAAGAATGATTATATTAATTCTGGATTAGGTTGTACTCTGTGTGGAGCTGATGAAGGGAAATTTATAGAAGGCCTGATATAAATGTGAGATGTGCCAGGGAGCAAAGTAATCACTGACATCCCTGCTTAGGACCGAGTTTGTGTCCTGCCTGAAGTCCTTTAAGAAAATTGTGTTTGGAGGGACTAGTAAACCTAAAGACCAAGGAAAAGCCACCATTTACAAAGGACAGGGACAGGAGCCAATAAAAAAGATGGGCCGAAGAGTGTCTTTCTTTTGAAAACGAGTACCTCTTGGAGGGTTTGGGCATAAATCAAATAACCTATCTGCGTAGGAGGTGCACTGAGAATCATTAAAAAAATATTTTGCCTCCTTCCGGCTGCTTTTCCAATTGGCAGTACCAGGGCCTCAGAGCCCAGCATTGGAGAGGAAACTGGAAAGAAGTTTGCAGTGCTGTCTTTAAGACAGGTCAAACTGACAGGGGAGACAAAAGCAACCTGCAGAGAACTTTGTGTGCCCCAAATCTTTGATCATAAAATGATACAATTAAGATAACTTTGTTGAATATTGTACTTTCTGGAGACAGCTGTATTTTGTCTATTCATGGTTTTGACTTATAAAGTAGCTCAGAGGGTTAATGAGCTTGCTCGAAACCAAAGCTGTAACAAGCAGAGCACAGATTTTTCTTTTATGTTGACAGGGGCTTAGCTTGATCAATAAGATTGGGGGCGAAGGGTGAGCTTCAGATTTTCCAACAACCACGCTGATGTGTAATATTAAAATACATTATAAGACAGGTAGGGCGCAAGAGAGGGGCTAAAGGGGCAGATCAAAGGGCGACAAATATGGATTGGTAGGGGTACTAAGTGAGAGAAAACACTATATTTTGTCAAATAACCAACATATTTGAAGACTTGGAAAATAGAGAGGGCGAGAGTATGTGTGCGTTTTTTGTCTATGTACATGTAAAGATTCCTGGTTAAATCATCAACAATACCCAACTAAAAGCACCTGCACCCAATCATTTATAAGAAAATACATTTTATGAGAGGGTGTAACACCCCAAACAGCCCCCTGAAGCTACACCCCTGTATGTTGATAGCTCAGTAGATAACTGATTTTGTCAGAGAAATTGTTTTGTTACTTGCAATTCATAAGTCACAATCCTTGTAATACCGCACAGTGAGCTATGAATGCGTCATCAAAGAGCTGCATGCAAACTGCAAGACATAGGTTAAGAATCTTATTTCTTTTTCAGTCTTTTGTTATTCTGAGGTTGCTAAAAAGTTTTCCCTTTGGAATTAAAACATTCCTATTGGTATAGACGACCCCAACCACTGTGTGACGTTTTAAATTCTGAGTTTGTCTTTCTATACAACTAGCACTCTGAACATATACTGCTTCAGTATGGATGACATGATTACTACACCTTGCAGCTATCATTGTTTTGCATAACATTTCCTAAACATCGATTAACACATTTGTATGATTCACTGTCTCTGTGTACTGTGTGTGTGTGAGACATAAACGCTTGCTTCGATGGGGTAAGATGCCAACAAAGATTGTCGCACCAGGCACCACTAACGTAAAAGCCAGCCCTAGGTATTAGAGCGGTCTGCCCCGGTCTCAGAAAATGAGATATAGTGCCAATGACCCATATACAGCACATTTTCCATGGTGCAGAGTCCCCAGACTTAACTCTTTACCTAGATCACAATGATTTCTCCAAACAATTGTTTTATCATTCATATATATATGGCCTGAATGGGTGAAAATTATTATACAGATACCAAACAAAATCTTAGTGGAAGGGAACCCAGGCATGTACCATAATGTGAATTTGAACCATTAGTAAACTAATCATAAGAGATCTTTAAAAGATATTCGATCCTGCCGGTATTTCAAAAACCTATATATGATAACTTTCGAAGCATCACTACAAGATGATAAAATGCTTCTTGAATGTATAACCCAAATGCACTTGATGGCATATTGAGGTAGTATATTTCATCACATTTTACTATTCGCGCCTGGAAAAGTTAACAGAGTGGTGTGTACATTTACGCACACACCCACACCCTCCTGCCATAATATAGTAAACTTCCAGCTGGTTTTGGCTTTTTATCACTCATCGCAGTGCATTCTGGAACTTGTAGTTTGGTGTATAGCACATGGGATTAGAAATCCCTGTCTGCACAGTGCTTTTGGATAAAACACCACTAATGATTGAAGATGTCACATGTGACATGTTGCCAGTTGGCAGCTGTGCACACCTATCCCTTCATACTGCATCACCTGTTTTGACACAGGCTTGTTCAGCTGCTATGGTATAATACCTATTTGGGTGAGAGGTGCTTCCACAACTACTGCCCCTACTGTACTTCTCTTGCGAAGGTGGGTGTCATTGCTTCTTGTTTCACACTGTGTATGGCTTTTGTGAGAGATCTTTGCAATACTCCTGTCTCCAGTGCTGTATCTGTTTTATGAGGGAGACCTCAACAGCTCCGGCTCATGTTTTTCATCTTTAGTGTGAGAGAAGCTTGCACAACTGTTGTTCATATTGAACCTGTTTTGCTATGGTGGCTTGCCTTACTCTTCATTGCAATGCACTGATGTGAGAGTGATTTGAATGCTGCTGTTCATATCTGCACCTGTTCTGAGCGTGGAACGCTTGCAGTCTGTTGCTCACGGTGTGCCTGTTCTTTGTGTAAAGGAAGCTTACGCAGTCGCTGCATATGCTATGCCTGTTTTGCATCAGGGAAGCTTGTAGTGCAGCTTGTGTGCTATTTCTCTTCTGCGTGATGTACCTTACACCAGTGCTGCCTGTGCATAACCTGCACAAGGAAATCTTACGCTCCTTTGCAATTCTGCTTCCTGTGTAGTACCTGCTCTAATTACTTCTTGTGAGTGTGAGACACTCGAATTGCTTTTGTCTGTGCTGTTCGTGTTATTTGAGTGGGAATGTTTCTCTATTGCTGCTTTGGCTGCGGCTTTCTATTGTAAGTTTTGAAAATAATCATATGAACTTAGGCAGAGGATCATTAATAACCCAATGAGGAGAAAGATGTAACAGAAGTGAGTCTGTCAGAGTTTGGAATCAGCATGGTGATGGATAAAGACTAAGAAAATAAGAATTAAAAGGTGGGAGAGAGAAGCAGAGGAAAGGTGAAGGAGAAGGAACAATGAAATGGAGGCAGTGGGAGAGACAACAAACAGGGAAAGAAAACATGATCGGTAGAGGAAAGAAAAAGACTGGGAAAAAATATAGGGAGATGATGAAAGGATCGAGGATAACACATGAGAAAGAAAGCAGGTGATAGAAAAGGGAAAGCTAAAGAGATATAAGGAAGTGGATAAAACCAAGATTGGTAGAGATAACAAAGGAAAATAAAAGGGGCAGGAAAATACACATATAGAAATGAACTGCCAGGAAAAGAACAAAGGAGTTTGGAAAAAAAGAAGTAATGGGCAGAAAGAATAAAAAAAGTAAGACCAAAGGATAAACAATGGTAAAGAGCATGAGCAGGAGGTGAGACACTGCGGGAGAGTGTTAGGTAAAAAAGGAAAAGAAGAGATATATACAGGGTATGCTGGATGGGCATGGGTTTTACAGGATGAGTGAAGTTATGGAATGTGAAGGAGAGATGATACAAATGTAAAATATGAAAAAAGGGTAAGGAGTAAGAGAAGCAGCAGGAAGTGCTGGTGGTCAGAAATTCTCAGTTCTGGCCCCCACTTTCTGGAATGCCCTCCCCCCCTCAGTGAGACTTTTGCCCTCCTACATGGAATACCGCAGAGCCTTAAAAACCCTCCTGTTCCAGCAAGCGTTTAACTGTTAGCCCACTGTCCTCTGTCTATCTGCTCTTGCCACGGTCACTTTTAAGCGCCAAGAAACTGCTTAGTATACGAGCGTTCTATAAATGCTTTTAAATTCAAAATTCAAATTCAAGTTAAGTGAGGTGAAAGAAAAATTGGAAATTATAAAAGTAAGACGGAAATGAGAAGTAACAAAGCCCTTCACTACAATACTCCCACGTATCTAGCGCAAAAACTTGCATCTAGAGGCGCCTCTGCTCTCCTCCTGAAACCTATCATCATTAGCAAAAAGAGAACTTGTCACCGAGCCTTCTCTGGTGCTGCCCCTAAAATATGGAACTCTCTTCCTCCGGATGTACGCAGACTCTCCTCAACAACGGCTTTCAAACTGGAAACCAAAAGATACTTAATGAGCAAATTCTTGCCATAAGGGGTTGAGGCACTTATAAGGCTGCTGTCTCTTTGTTCCTAGCTCCATGCCACAACTAACAGTCAGGGAACGTATCGTCTGCTTAATATTATACCTTATACGTGTACCATTGTTTACTGTTTAGCATCGTTTGTTTTTCTTTCCTGTTTTTTCTTTCCTTTCCTCAATTACTATGTATATTTCATTTTGTCCTCTCTACCAACTTATTGTAAAGCACTCTGATATCCTTCGGGAGGATCACTGAAATATTATCGACGGTCACATTATCGACTTGCTAAAATATCGTTGAAAAATTATCGACGACAAAAATATCGACTTTGTATACTTATTACACCAACTACAAAAATATCGAGTAAAAAATATCGACTCTTTAGAATATCGAGTACATAAATATCGCCTTAATAAATATTGACTACAAATATATTGTTTTTCATGAAATTACCCCTAACACTACAAAAATATCGACTACTAAAATATAGAGTACAAAAATATAGTTTCAAATAAAATATCGAGTTCTTTTTTGTACCCTTTCATGTCTAAAATACCATATTAATCGTCAATAAAAGTCATTGCTCTATACAAAATACATTTTACATATAATACCTGTTACTTTTATAACATTCCTATTTATCTACATTTACTATACATTCTATTAAATGCGTTCTATCATTTGAAAAATATTCTTTACATTTAACTAACATTTTCATTATTTTTTTTCACTTACACATCTATTTTATTTAACAACTAACCGCTTTAATGCGGAAATCACCACATACCACCATTCTCACATCAACAAACACACCAATTAACAAAAAAAATTCAAACTAGCCTATACAATGCTTCATTTCATCCTACAACCAATCAAATCAAAGCACACAAAATACACATACTATAAAAGGGATACATGCATTCTACCATTTGTTGCTGCTAACTCTATAGAAAGAAGATGCCAACACTCTGAAGATTTTGTTCCTGAACAAACATCTTTAAAGATCCAGCTCACTAGCTAATTATTCAAGTAAGTTACAGTGCATTATTTAGAAATCTAAATTAGTAGTCTACTATTTTACTTACATCTCCTAACTCTTGCACTTATTTAATTTTTATCTCCTCCTACATTTCTGATAGAAACTACTCCAAATAAATTCCTAATACATGCTCCTATTTCTTCACCTGGAAAATCAGATAGTAAGTATATATTAATGCTCTGTTATACACCAACTGCTGTTTTTAAACACTATTTCACAAGATTCATTCTTTATTTTAAACATTTTATTCACAGATATTCTGAGATTTTCCTATTTCAACACAACAAATGTATAAAACTACACTAATTAAACATGTAAGTATATATGTTTTTGTTAGTAAACACCCAATATTAAAATGCTATTTTCTAAACAACATATCTTGCATATTACATCTTCCCTACAGATCCAATAAAAACATCCAACATCAACTATACCAAAAGACAAGACTACCCTTGTAAAAAATGTAAGTATACTTGTAATTTGTCTAAAACTTCCGAAAAAAACGAAAACTATGTTCTTAACACCATGTTATTTATTTTATATTTCCTCTACAGATATTCTGAATACATCATACATCTATTCTACCTACAGCAAACAAAACTACTTATTTAGAAGTTTGTATACTTTTAAATATTTCCAATTTCCCAACGGTTCCAAATATTATTTATAATATTTTACATGTATTTATTCTATCTTCTCTACAGATCTGAGCTTTACTACCTTGATGTACTCCACCAAATACTACAACTCAACTATTTAAACAAGTAAGTATATGTAATGTTTACATCAAATGTACTACTAAGCAAAATAGAAAACTGCTTTTTCCTAGGAAAAATGTTTGTTATGTGTAAACATTAACTTAGCATTTCTATATTTTCATACCAACAGTAAATAAAGAAATACATACAAGAAAATCCTTCAAAATACAGTTCTGCATTTGTGATTACTACTTTTAGTAACTGTAAGTATAAATACATCATTAATTATGTTTGCACCACAAAGTGAAATATATGTTTTTTGATTTTGTTTCTTTCTACTCTTTCCTAGAACAAGTAAAACAAAATGACAGAAGGTGCAGAATTTGTTATGTCACAGAAAAATAAATTACTGTTATGTTATATGGGTTATGTTTATAATCAGGAAAGACAAAGTGGTAGAAAAGTTTTCTGGAAATGTACCAAATATTACTCAAACAAATGTTATGGAAGGGCTACTACTGAGGAAACTAATGTGTTATTTACCAGGGAACACAATCATCCCCCCAATGTCACAGAAATTGAAATAAGAGATGCTTTAGAAAGTATAAAAACTGCTAGCACACAAAGTGATAAACCAACAACACAAATCCTTAAAGAAGAACTGTTAAAAGTCCCAGCCCATGCTTCAGGTCAACTACCCTCTATTGACTCCCTTAAACGCACAATTGCATACACTAAAAGACTCACTACCACAACCCAACCCAACCCTACTACTTTTGAGGAAATTATTATTTCACCAGAAATGTGCATCACACACAATAAAGACAAATTTATCCTTTTTGACAATGAAAGCAGTACAAACAGAATCATAATGTTTGCAACTGCAAGTAATTTAAGAAAAATCCAACAGTGTCCCCAATGGATGATGGATGGAACATTTAAACCATGCCCAAAACCTTTTTATCAACTATATTCCATCCACGGTTTATATCATAACTATAACATCCCTTTCATTTACTGTTTGCTACCTAACAAACAGCAAAACACTTATACAGAAATATTAAATGTTCTCAAAAATGAAATCAATAATTATTTTCCACAAAAAATAATTATTGATTTCGAATTAGCTATGATTAATAGCATTTTGAAAACATTTCCTCACACAGCAATCCAGGGTTGCTACTATCATTTCAATCAGAGCATATGGAGACATCTCCAGAAATCAACTTTAAGTATTCTATACTCAACAGATAGCACCTTTGCCTATCAAATTAAAAAATTGATAGCACTGGCCTACGTTCCTGTTACCGATGTAGCGGAGCACTATAATTTATTAATTGACAGCACATATTACAAGAGGAATGAAGATAAACTAACCCCATTACTGGACTATTTCGAAGATACTTGGGTGGGAAGGTTGCACAGATCTGGACATCGACGCCAACCCAAATTCCAAATCCCTTGGTGGAATGTCTATCTTAGTACTTTAAACCAAGAGGCTAAAACAAACAACAGTGTAGAAGGGTGGCATAATGCTTTCCAAGCTACCACAAGCAGAGCTAAACCCACATTCCATAACCTACTAGAAGCTTTGAAAAAAGAACAAAGCTATCAAGAACTAAGAATGGAACAATCTGTGACCCAAATTGGTCCAAAACTAACTAAACAAACTAAACAAATGTTCCGACTACTGCAAAGTCAAGTCACACTATATCCTACAACTAGAGGATTAGAATACCTGTCAATAATAGCTAAAAGCCTACTATAAAAATGTCTACAAAATATACTAATGTCTTCTTACAATAATGGTAAATATAAAAATCATAAACATTTCTAAACAATTATAAATAATACATATTTGTTTAAGAAACTTATCAAAATTTGGGACATTATTTCTGAACAAATATGCAATATTTATAATTACATCACACATACACATTACATAAAGATCGACATTTCCCACCCAATAAAAAAAGTACTTTAAATACTTACAATTTTTGTAGATGAAAAAGACGTAATGAAGCAAAATACAATCCATACAATCCATTGCAATGTAGGACAATTCCAATATGGGAAACCCTCAAAAACCCGAAAATTATGTAAAAATGAAATAAACGCTCCAGGAAATCCCGAAAACAGTAGTGTGGACACTTTAGTATTTAAAGTGATTTACACACAACTTTTAAAAAACGGTCACGCATATCAATGTATCAATCCAATACGAAACACTCCAAAACCCGGAAAACTGTGAAAAATTTTTAAAATCCGCTCCTGGCAAACACGAAAAATAGGAGATACATGTCAAAATATAACCATAATAAGTCATACATTAGTTTCTCCGGAAAAAAACACGCTTCCTTCCATGTAGTTTTCATGCGAGGAACCGGAACCTGTAAAAAAACATACATAACGAAACCCACCCACAAATAGCCCATAACATTTGTAAATACACTCACAATTAACATTAACCATGTAAGAAGACATTTCCTAACACTTAAAATAACACTAGAACTAAAACATACACGACGCATCTATAACGACGACATTTCACCTAAACGCTACATAAACAATTCATACATACACACAAAAACACTACACAGTTCGAATATACCCTCAAACATTACCACTCAGTTATAAATTGTATGTAAAATTAACCTTACCTCTCTCCACGCGAAGCAACTCCCAACCGCGAGCTTCTCCAGTCCTGAATGAAGCGCAATAACCATACGCGGTAAAAAAGTAGTCCCCTTAAACCATTTTTGAAAAGGTATCGTAGAAAATACAATGTTATAGTAAAAAAATATAATACATACACATTGTTATTTTAACAAATTAATACACTAGACTCATTATAATTTAAACTGTTTAAAAAATATAAATATATTTAATATTAATTAATATATAGTAATTATTATATATTAATAATATTAAAAAATTATGTAACACTTGAAATAATATATGTAAATAATTTCTTATTGTGTACATTTATTGGAATAACTTTGTGTTTGTTTATAACTAAACATAATAATTGTTTATGGTAATCATTAATAATAATAAATAATATAACTTATTTATTGTTATTAATAAAAAAATTATAACCATTTACTATATAAACAATGCCCTGAAATAATGTATTTTTATTTCTCTGAATGTATGTTTTTCAGAAAAGAAGAGATAAATTATTATGTTTAGTAATTAATAATAATAATAATAAATATATTTGTTATTATTTTTATTAATTATTACAAAAAGTTTTATAATAATTTCTAAGTATTACAAAAGTATATAATTGCATAAATAATCTTTTGCCAATACCAGATATTATTATTAAACATATTCTTCCCCTATACAGTTATAAAGTTTACAACATAATATATTTATATGTTTCATTTAAAAACAACATTGTCTGAAATATGTACCAAAAAATGTCATAATTTGTATTTCCATATCTTGAGCAAATATAATAATTGTCATGTTACTTTATAAAAATGTAAAATTAAAAAATAAATATTTAATAATATTAATATATAATATTACCATTATTAAATATAAATGGAAGAAGCTGAAATAAAACTGTTTTTTTATTTATTTCAATATAAATACTTGTTACTCAAAGTTAATGATGATAAATATGTTTATTTACAGAAAAAATGTTGTTAAATAATTTTGTGTGATAATTTACAACATGTACATAAATGATAATGTGTTATTCTGCAAATACTACATTTCAAAAAAATGTTATGTTATTTTTGATTGTGATTGTATTGTAGTACACATAAAAAAATTAAAAAAGTTTAATAAAGTTTTGTGAAAACATCCATTTTGCATTATTTTGTAATATAATAACACGGTAATGTACAATTATATCGAAATGTGCTGGACACTGACCAATTAATATTTACTATTGCTACTCCAGTCAAGCTAATATCATGGAAGGTGCTGGACACTGACCAATAATTATTAACTATTCCTACTCCAGTCAAGCTAAGATCAGGGAAGGTGCTGGATAGTGACCAATGATTAATTACCATTCCAACTCCAGTCTAGCTAATATCAGGGAAGGTGCTGGACTCAGAAAAAAATTATATTACTATTCCAACTCCAGTGTAGCTAATATCAGGGAAGGTGCTGGACAAAGAACAATTATTATTTACTATTCCTACTCCAGTCAAGCTAATATCAAGGAAGGTGCTGGACACTGACCAATTAATAATAGCTATTCCTACTCCGGTCAAACTATTATCAGGGAAGTTGCTGGACACTGACCAATTATTATTTACTATTCCTACTCCAGTCAAACTAATATCAGGAAAGGTGCTGGACACTGACCATGTATAAATTAGAATTGCTACTTTAGTATAATGTTATGGTATAAAATGTTGTCAAATAATTATATATTTTTTATTAATTTTATTTACATTTATTTTTATTATATTTTTTGTAGAGTAGTACTAAATTAATTTTTTTGCAGAAAAATTTGCAACTTTTTGTCACTAAAATGTATTCAATTATTTTTTATATTTATATTATTTTTTTGCACACTTTATATTCCTAATACTAATATTATGTTGAATGTATAACATAATATCGACAGACCAAATATCTACATACAAAAATATCAACACAAAAATATCTAAATCAAAAATATCGGAGTCATATCTTCATAAAGGTAAGTACATAAATATAGAAAAAATCGTAGTACAAAAATTTCGAATTTAAAAATATCGTATTTTTAAAAGTATTATTAATAATGTAAAAATAATTGTAAAATACATACAATTTTACAAATATTAAATAAAAACATTAAAACATATTAAAAAAATTATAACTAATACATATACATTTAAAATAAATTAAAAACTTAATAATTTAAAGTAATTTTTTTTAAAATTTAATTTCATTGATTTAATATAAATTTATGTTATATTTACCCTGTACGCCTGTACCCCAAAAACCCAATACTGACCCTGAACCCTAAAAATATCCCTGTACCCCAAAAACCCAAAACTGACCCTGAACCCTAAAAATACCCCTTTATCCAAAAACCAAAACTGACCCTGAACCCTAAAAATACCCCTTTACCCAAAAACACAAAACTGACCCTGAACCCTAAAAATACCCCTTTACCCAAAAACTGAAAACTGACTCTGAACCCAAAAAATACCCCTTTACCCAAGAACTGAAAACTGACCCTGAACCCTAAAAATACCCCTTTACCCAAAAACTGAAAACTGACCCTGAACCCAAAAATATACCCCTTTACCCAAGAACTGAAAACTGACCCTGAACCCTAAAAATACCCCTTTACCCAAGAACTTAAAACTGACCCTGAACCCTAAAAAATACCCCTTTACCCAAAAACCCAAAACTGACCCTGAACCCAAAAAATACCCCTTTACCCAAAAACTGAAAACTGACCCTGAACCCTAAAAATACCCCTTTACCCAAAAACTGAAAACTGACCCTGAACCCAAAAATATACCCCTTTACCCAATAACTGAAAACTGACCCTGAACCCTAAAAATACCCCTTCACCCAAGAACTTAAAACTGACCCTGAACCCTAAAAAATACCCCTTTACCCAAAAACCCAAAACTGACCCTGAACCCAAAAAATACCCCTTTACCCAAAAACTGAAAACTGACCCTGAACCCTAAAAATACCCCTTTACCCAAAAACTGAAAACTGACCCTGAACCCAAAAATATACCCCTTTACCCAAGAACTGAAAACTGACCCTGAACCGTAAAAATACCCCTTTACCCAAGAACTTTAAACTGACCCTGAACCCTAAAAAATACCCCTTTACCCAAAAACCCAAAAGTGACCCTGAACCCTAAAAATACCCCTTTACCTAAAGACTGAAAACTGACCCTGAACACTAAAAATACCCCTTTACCCAAAAACCCAAAACTGACCCTGAACCCTAAAAATACTCCTTAACCCAAAATTAATTAATATTATTTAATTACCAATTAATTATTAATTAACAATAACAAAGAAGTTAATATATTAGCACATTAGCTGTAATTAATTTAATGTAATAATTAATAATATTTTTTCCCAATTAATTAATTAACAATAACAAAATATTATATATATAAAAATTACTCTATTTAATGTAATTAACTAATTAATATTAATTAATTACCAATTAATTACTAATAAAAATATGTACAAAATTATATTAATTAATTAACTAATTAATATTAATTATTAACCAATTAATTAATAATTAAAAATATTTACAAACATACATTAATTAATTATTTATTTTAAATTACTCCCCAACCTTATCCCCTATTAACCCAACATCCCGCTCCTAAACATTAACTAAAATTTATAACAATAACAAAGAAGTTAATATATTAGCACATTAGCTGTAATTAATTTAATGTAATAATTAATATTATTTTTTCACAATTAATTAATTAACAATAACAAAATATTATATATAAAAAAATTACTCTAATTAATGTAATTAACTAATTAATATTAATTAATTACCAATGAATTACTAATAAAAAATATGTTCAAAATTATATTAATTAATTTACTAATTAATATTAATTATTTACCAATTAATTAATAATTAAAAATATTTACAAACATATATTAATTAATTATTTATTTTAAATTACTCCCCACCCTTATCCCCTATTAACCCAACATCCCGCTCCTAAACATTAACTACAATTTATAACAATAACAAAGAAGTTAATATATTAGCACATTAGCTGTAATTAATTTAATGTAATAATTAATATTATTTTTTCCCAATTAATTAATTAACAATAACAAAATATTATATATATAAAAATTACTCTATTTAATGTAATTAACTAATTAATATTAATTAATTACCAATTAATTACTAATAACAAATATGTACAAAATATATTAATTAATTAACTAATTAATATTAATTATTTACCAATAAATTAATAATTAAAAATATTTACAAACATATATTAATTAATTATTTATTTTAAATTACTCCCCACCCTTATCCCCTATTAACCCAACATCCCGCTCCTAAACATTAACTACAATTTATATTACTATTAATAAATTGTAATTTTTTTTTAACCTTTTTTCTACATATTATCGATATTTTTTACTTTGACTATTTATCGATATTTTGTCTTGTCGATTTTTTTGAGTCGATATTTTTGTACTCGATATTTTTTTATCATTATTTTAATCGATATTTTTCCCAACGATATTTTTGTTATCGATATTTTATTATTGTCGATATTTTTAACTCGATATTTTGTCCATTCGATATTGTGGAGTTGATATTATGTCTAGTTACCCCTTCGGGATCTTGTTCGCGCTATATAAAACTTTATAAATAAATAAATAAGAAGGTGAATGGGTATTCATAGAGTTAGCAGGTAAGGAAGCAAGTGTAATGGGAGTTTTAAAATGAGAGTGAGGGGTAAAGGTGGAGGTAGTTAGGAAAACTTGGGATGCGGAAGCACGAAGATTAGAGGCAGAGATGGTGATGAAGGTGGCATGGAGTGAAGATAGTGAGAGAATAAGAGGATAAAAGTGGGAAGTAAGAGATTAACCGAAGAGGGATATTTAGTGGTCAAGGGTAAGATAAAAATGTGATATAGAGGGAGAGTGGGCAGAATAGATATTAGGGAATGAGAGGTGTGCAGGGACGAGGTAAATATGAGGAGGGAGGAGAGTGTGAGCGGTAGGGTGGCAATAAAACTGGGAGCAATAAAGGTGAGCACAACATAGGTAAATATATAGTTTAGTGAATGAGAGCTTCAGAGTGGGGGTAATCAGCACATTGAAAGAGATAGAATGAACTAATGAGAAATTGAGGTGCAAGGAAACCCAGGAAAAACAGAGGAGAGGGAAAAAGAAACCCAGAGGAGATGGTAAAAGAAACCCAGGAGAAACAGAGGTTGCACAAAAAAGAAAACGGCGAGAAGCAGAACATAGAGAAAATGAAATCCTGGAGAAACAGAGGAGAGGGAAACATTATTAGAACAAGTAGGGGAGGTGTGAGGATACATGACAGAGGCATGCAAAGGGGGATAACAATTTGTGGTTGAAGAGGAAACTCAAGAAAATAGATGAAATGGAGGACAGAAGTGGAGTTAAGCGAACTGGGGTAGAGAGGAGTACAGGATGGGGGAGTGAGGGACCTTTAAATGATAGAAATAAGATTTACAAAGGTAAAGGACAGGAGTGCTAGTGAGAGGGAGGCTATAATATGTTGGAGAAGGGAAGCAGTTCTGGAAGAATGAGAGATTGGGTGCTATGTTCAAAGCAGAAAAGGTGATGAAATCATTAGAGCTAAGATGAGAGGCTGACTAAGAAAGATGTGGCCAGCAACAAGGTCCATTGATGTACTGACAAATGAATTTTCAGTAGCACAAAGGCACCAGTTTTTCTGTCTTGGATATGCCGATAGCCCTATGACTCTGCCCTGGGATTCCTTCATTTCACCAAACATTTCTCCTTATGGAGACCATATACCATCATTTTGTAAACCAATAACCCCAAAAAAACAAAGATAAAATATGCCCACCCATTAGGGACTCCATGTTGAGTTAAGAAAGCTGTAACAGCCGCGCAGTTAGGCAGAGCAATAGCAACTGCTTTTGCCATATTTAAAAATGGGACAAAAGAAAGGAGAAAACCGGTAGCGCAATATAGGGCGAAGAAAAACCTTTTAAAATTCAAGCTTAAAAACCTAAAAACTTTAAAATGGGAGGCTAAGCCCTAACATCACAGTTGTATCCCCAAAATGGCTAAAGTGTACTGTGGACAAGCACAAGCGCTACTCAATGTTCTCGTGAATAAGAACCAGACCAAACGTTGGTGGCTCCATGTTGCAGTGATTCTGCACAAATACAGAACTATGCACGGGAGTATGGGACCTTGGTCTAGAGGGACTGAGTCTTCCTACCACCTTAGTACCCATGAACCCAGGAATGACTAGCTATTGTGTCTTACTTGCTCTCCTACACACTCCCGGAAAAACAAGTGATTGGACACCACAGAACACAACACTCACAGATATCTCAGGAATCGAGGTAACAAGACACACTCTTTCACCCACTCTCTTGTAATTGTCCACAATAAGATCTGACAGAGACACGAAACAGAATAAAATATTTATTTTAACTAACATGCTCAAACATGCAGTAAACGTGCCACAACAAGCAGGAAAATGTATAGTACAAATATAGTCAGCATAGCCGCTAGTCCGTACATCATGAAGGGAGACTTCATCATAAACAGACAATGGAGAAAAGACTACAGTGCCTAATCTTCCTCCCCTTGCTAAGAAGAAGTATTATTATATAAAGAAGATCTCTTGGCTTTGTCAGCAGACCCGATACCTTAGCCTATAGATGGTACATCTACATCATAGGTCTTCTTCTTGGAAAGGTCCCTCTCCAAGTGTGTCTTACCTATTTGTGTACCCTACTAAAAACCCCAAGTACGGTGTCCAAACAACAGTATGTTTTGTCTAAGGCTAAGGTCTGGTCAGAACAAAATGACAAGGGGCATTGTTGTTTGACCTAGCACATAATGTTCAGTAAAAATCCCAGAAACATGCAGAAAGTGAACCCAATGATGAGCTCCCATGTGAAAGCAGTCATTGAAATATTGCAAAAATAAAGACGTGTAGTAATGTGCGCAAAAGCAGCAGGCAAGCTGCTAAGTGCTCATGCTAACTTAGTGAAAAAACGACAATGTGCCTATGGGCCAAGTGACAGCAGAGTTGCACACAATTACTCTTAGCATTCTGGTGCAATGTGCCCAAAGTAAAGGCCTGCATACCCAGCCTGCAAAGTCCACCATTTTCCAATATCAAGGATGCTGATTTGGGTTCCTTTGCAAATTTCTGTGGTAGCACTGGAATTCCCTTAATGGAAAGGGGAATGTGTGCCACTGTTCCCTCTTTAAAAAATTGCGAATTATTAACATTTCTAAATTTGTGTTGTAACTGTGCTCCTCTCACCATTGTTTTCCTGACAGAATTACTTATTCAGGCCAAAAATGTCAGATAACTCAATATATTTGAAAGGTTCTCCTGATCTTGCTATTGGAATAGGTTATGATGCAATAACTTTAGATGGTCTAGAGCCACAAGAAGCGCAGAAAATCTACTACTGAAACAACAAAGATTCAACAAGAAAAAAACATATAAACGGTCCTTCTCAGGGATGGCACCCAAGATCTGGAATGCTCTCTCTCCAGAAACCAGAATTATCTCATCCACGGCATCCTTCAAAAAAGAAGTAAAATCGATTCTCTTGGCAAAATTCACATGAATATAGGCTAAGGAAATCTCTAGATTCATTATTATTCCTTTTATGACAATGGTCAGCCAAACCACCTAGGCACTTCTGTTGCCTTTGCCTTGACTCTATGGGTTCTCATTGGCTTACACCGTTTTGCTCATCTTTGCACAAAATGTTATGTTTAATGATTCTTGTTGTCTGTATAACCCCTATGTGTGTAAAGCGCTCTGATATCCGCGAGGATCTTGTTCGCGCTCTATAAAACTTTCAAAATAAAAAATAAATAAATAAATGGTAGGTGAGAAAATTACCTTGTCTGTCTAGTATTCAATAATAACAGGCTCTCAGATGAAGATTATATTTTAGACAAGAGCCTGTACGGGTTTTATTACAGAGACAGGTACTCTGATACAATAATGACTGGAACGTATGGAGCACTGCTATTTCTTGATTGTCAAATCGTAAAATCTGTATTTTTTCCAACCAATATTTATTATGAAATTTAGTTCAAAGATTAAGGGACCTGATCTTTAGATCAACACAACAGCTCTTTTTGTGTTATTTGCAAGACGCTCCAATAATGGCAAGTCTCACATTTGCAAACTAAGGGGCATGTTCTCAAGAACGTGTGATAACCATTGCAAATTTAGCTTAACGCAACTTTGCATATCGCAGTCTAATGCGAGAAAATAACACCGTCTCAACGTCCAATTCCCAACCCGGCGGCACCATGCGATAGTTGCATGATATCGTGCCAAATAACCGCGTAAAAATCAATGGGACAAACAAAAACGCGAAACACAAATGCCCAAAAAGTTACGAAGCCCCGAAGCGCGATACCAAAATCAGCGCAAAACCAGCAACAGGCTTGGAATTCCCACGTGTAATGAGGGAAAACGCACCATAAAAGCAAAACAATAACAAACCAAAACCAATTCAAACTGCGTAGCACCATGGATGCACCCGGACCGAGTGCAGAGGACAAGCCGAACCCCACAACCCCCACAGACGACCAGCATGGAACCCCGTGTTTGGGGAAGGAGAAGAGGAAGACGGGGTTCAGTCCGCTGGAAGACCGGATCATCATCACGGAGGTGATAGACACTATTAAAAAATGTTCGTCACCTTCACTGGCAACCCAAACGGAAATATGGCAGACCATAGTGGAGAAGCGTGGCTCAGTGGTTAGAGGCGGCAGACCCGGAAGCTGAGATCGACCGTGGACCAGGGTTCGATTCCCCGCCTCGGCGGGTCTCGGGCTCAAAAATTCCACGGACTCGACAATTCTCGCTCTGGTGCCTACTCAACTCACGGGGTCCCACTCTGCGACTCTGGGCAATAGCTTGCTTAATCTCCACTACGGCCCCTCGCGGCGGGATGCCTGGCTTTCACCTTGTGGACACCCTGCCGGGGTTTCTCACAGGGGAATACCAGGACGGGTTCCCTAAGCAAGCGCCGGGACGCTTACGGGCAGCCGTGCGCTTTACAAATCCAGCACATTTACATTTACATCGTCACCAAGGTCAATGCAGTCGGAGTGTCAAGGAGGTCAATGGAGGAGGTGTAAAGGTGCTGGCATGATGTGCAAAGCCAGACCAAACAGAAACTCGCTGCCAAGAGGAAGGCAGCAACGGCGACTGGAGGTGGGAGTCCAGCCCTACAGGAGGAGCTGGATGAGCTGGAGGAAATGGTGGCCACAGTCACCAGTGTGGAGAGGGTGGCAGAATTTGGGGGTCTGGTCACAGCTCGATATGACCTGACCCAACAGAAACAGGGTGAGTAACGACCAGGGACTGGAGGTAAAGGGAGGGACGTGGACACAATGTCACACATGCACAATCATGTGTAGCACACTGCACACGCACAACGACTGTGGAACATGTCCCTGATACCCTTGGCACACTGCAGCATACATACAAACACCAAGTAGGCCCCCGTCAACATGTGCACATATGGGCCCACTCCAAATCACCAACGGCACAACCTATCCATGCACCAGAAAAGCAGCGGCTGTGTAAACCACGCTGACTATGCAAGTGACACTGCATGAACGATAGCATGGCAGCAGCCAAAGTACATGACATGGTGCACGATTTGACATGGAGGTGGCCCAGTGTGGATCACATCCGTAAAGGAGCAGGTCACACTCTGACATATCTATGTGCACCCACAACCCATGCCGTCTAATACACGCAGCAGACAAACAATGCACAAGGCCACAAAATCTGTCCAAGAGCACAAATGACCCAAGTCGCAAACATTTCAGCCCCCTAAAAGCACACAATTCAGAGGCACACCGCCTCAAAGGGATAAGGGGCCATGAAATTGGAGCTGCAGAGGTGACTCCCCACCAATGCAGCACACACACATAGCAATCACAGAACATCAGCAATGACGGCAATGTGGTACAAAGTGCAAACACCACAGGACAGAGGACACAACAGGTTCCACTTGTGCGTAGTAACTGGCCACTCACATCTGGCATTGCCTGACACTGTATGATGATAAAGTACGGGTACTACCACACATCCATTATGTAGTAGAAAATCCCACTGTCTGCCATCAAAGTGCCAGCTCCACCAAAACAGTCACAATGTGCATTGTCATGCAGTCTGTATGTAAACATCTGCAAAGTGTCAACATACATGGGAAACTCTGTCAACCTGCATCACCCCTTAACATTGCAGAGGGACAATCAACACCTACTGCAGAGCAGACCACAAATCCCATCAGTGATGATGAAGAGGACAACCTGCACATATGTTCAGACACCCTCCACCAGATAATGGACAGCCTCCGCTCCCCACCCCCAGGAGCAGGGCAGATCAGCTGCCTCGAGGTGACCCCACCACCTGCACAGACTACACAGCAGGAAACACACACCACCACGGCTGTCTCCCAGGACCCCCACGAACAACAGATGGATTTCAACACCGTGTGTTGGGTTGCCAGGTGAAGTTGGCTGATCAGCTGCGGGTGGGTTTCGAACTTGTGGCAGCCAAATTCATTGCCATACGTGGGTGTCTGAGTCCCATCAGGGACCACTTACAGTCCCTAACGGACACCCACTGTACGTACCATGCTCCCGACAATTCTTGGCTGACATCGCTGGGGCCATTACTCGGATACAAGAACTGTCTAGTCAGACAGGCACCAGCGATGACAGCACAGAGTTGGAACAGATGCGCAGGACAATGGAGACCATGGAGCAGATGCAGGCTGGAAGTACGGCTGCCACGGCTGAACACCAGCGAGATGTAGCTGGGATCTTCCATGCCTTGCAGTTCATCATCTTGCCATTGCTGCCACTGAGCCTGTCCCAGACAACTGCAGTGGGAACTTCGACACACATATCTCCGACCCCTGATGTGTCAGTAGCACATAGTAATGCAGCCCTAACACCTTCGCACCCTGATGCGTCAGTGGCACACAGTGATGCAGCCAGTAGCGGTCGGCAGTAGGAGTTACTGCAGGGCGGTGACGTGGGCAGGGGGAGGGGCAGGGTGGGGGGTAGTAATGTATAGATTTCAGAGTTTTACAAGTAAGTAAACATTTAAATAAATAAAACGAATTTCGTTGCGTGCACTGCATCACATTTGGTGATGCAGTGCGCGCAACAAAATTAGTTTTATTTATTTAAATGTTTACTTACCTGTAAAACTCCATAATCCATACATTACTACCCCCCACCCTGCCCCTCCCCCTGCCCACGTCACTGCCCTGCAGTAACTCCTACTGCCGACTGCTACTGGATGCATCCATTATACCACCACACACACTGGACACACCGGACAGAGAAGTATCAGAGGAGTAAGATGTGGATGATAATTACTGTGTGAGGAAGGAGGTAGTAGCATCCAGCACCGCCATATGATATGGCCTGTCCCTGCCTGGTTCTGCCCTATGCATCATGCCCTGGGACAATACCTTGCACTGACCCCGGAACACTCTGCGACATTCACCTGGACCCCGACATGGACTGTCATATCTTCACTGGTTGACAATTACACAGCAATCCTGCTGCGGACTGAACTCTCCCTCTTCAATTCACTTTTCAATCCCCAAAGGACTTTGGTTGGCCCACCGCTGGACTTCCATGTAATATGGGCTTGGCATGGCCATGTACAGCTCCAGCTCCGTCATTCACCAGAATGTGAATAAAACATTTGAAATCACACAGATGTGTCAGGACTGTGTTCACTCAAGTATGAAAGTATGGATGGATAGAGGGACAATGATTTCACAAGAATATACACCCTGGTAAATGACATCAATGCGCTTGTTTAACAATGAGCCGCATGGCCAATTGGATGACTGTGAAGGTGAGTACTAGCTGTGGCCTCATTGCACATGAACAACAATCTTGCAACGTAGGCACACGTCCTTGTATTGAATAGGGCTGTGTGTAGGATTGACCAAATCGCTAGCAGGTCAGAAGTGGTGTCCTACATCACATGTGACAACAGAACTTCACTTTGCATACCTACTCACACACATCTGTGTGGACACATTATGTTTTGATTAATAACATTGCTCCACATGATCAGAGGTTGGGCACCATACTCACATTGCTGAAGACACATAAGTGGACAGGTCTGCCAGCAACTATCCCAGAACAATGTCTGGCTCACAGAGGTAGAGCTGTTAATAGGGACCCATCTCCATTGTACATGCTTCAGTCAGTCCCTACTTGTGTAGGGACGAAGCTCATTGTGGCACATGATTTGTCAATCTAATCAACACTCAACACAGTGAGACATCAGTAAAGGTGAGTAGACTTTATTGGCATGTGCGTGTTAGTACGGACAAGACAACGGCCTCAACATACAGGGAAATGCTTAAGACACACGCAGCAAGGGAACATGTCGAGGAGCAAGAAATGGGGAGGCAAATATGTACACCAAATCATTACGGATGGCAACGGTCTCAGCCCACCTTGCCTTGCTGGACGAGTCATGTGATGTGTGGCGTCTGCTCATTTCCCCGTGTGAGGGTACACGACTCACAGCCGATGGGGTCTGCATAGTGCTCTGCCACCAGACTGCGCTGACTGTCTGCTCTGCTGACAGTGATCAGGTGAAAGGGTACGACAAAGTCACATGTCGTGCTACATTGCCATGTGTGTACTCTCCCCACAGCAGTATGTCCGAATTAGTAAAGTTGCCAAACGACCTTGTGCTGCTCCGACCGTGGAACTGCATCACCTTGCACAGGTGTGTGTACACACACGTAGTTCCACGCACATGCATTCAGAGTCCAGACAAAGGCAGACATGTCAACTGTTGGGGTAGGATATGTGAGCATTCCCCATGATGCAACAAGGTGTTGGGACCTGTGCTGTGGGTGACAATCCGACGTGGCTGCAGGAACGTGGTTACTCATCCATGAAGGCGAGCGCAGCTTCATGGGCAATGTGTTCCAATAGTACATCGTTGTCGGGTTCAAGGAACACCAGGGTGAGCCAATTCATTTACTGGTCCGGGCATATGTGCTCAGTCCATGCCATTTCCCATATCCACAACACAGCCCAATAGGGGAGCGCCTCGATGTGGTCCCTGCACATGAGGAGCTGTGCAATCTCCCATGCACAACTGCCAGCACATACACCAAGGATCAGTGCATCCCATTTACGACTATCCTGGTGACACTCCTGTTCGAGGGCCAACAAGGGGGGCACTGTCAGTGCATAATCCAATTCAGCTACCATTACTTTGGATAGACAGACCTCCATTGGCCACTCGAATGTGCATGATCGACAGTGGAACCAGGGCTGGATGCAGATGACGTAGGCAAAATAGAAACTGATTTGCAACCCTGCCATTGGCAGGGATCCCAAAAGATGCAGCAATCGTGCAGGTACAGTTCCACGTGACTGGGGTTGTGCATCTGCCTGGGATGGTCTGCCATTGCGTTTGCTGGTCTTGTAGCACCGGACTCCTCAGACCGGCGGCAGTTCGGTGGATGATATGCAACAGCTCTGGGCAATGAGTCATATGTGTGTGCAACGTTTGGACGTATGGGTAATTTTTAACCAATGTGTCAAGGGCATCCCTTGCAGGTGTAGGTCGCGGGGGGACAAGTGTGTGTGGGGTGTGGTTACATTGTTTTTTCATTAGCGCAGTTCGTGGTGTGGGAGTCATCGGAGGCTGGTATGGTATCTCACGCAGGGTATGCCGGCCGCATTCAGGACCAAGGTTGGGGGTTCAGTTGGCCTTCTGCCTTGTGTGTTGAGACAAAGGAGCTTTCATACCTAATTTTAGTCTGACTTCTGTTTGCTTATCTTAAATGTGATGTGGCCTTTGAGCTGACTTTGATGCTATGCTTGTGATTTGGGGTGCACCAATTTCGCGAAACATGCAGCTGTTGGCATGTTTGCATGAGCCAAGTGCCAGATTGGACATGCGCTCCTTGTTCAGTCTCTCTCTTTCTCTCTCTCCCTGTCCTTTGATGAGTGCCTGATATATCTTGGATATTGTCTTGCAGGCTGTGACTTACAGATTGTCCAGGGATGCCCCGCCATGACTCTTCAAAATAATTGTTTGGAGACAAATTAAAATGTGACATTTCAATGGTGAATGAATGAATCAGGATTTCAGTACTCGCATGTATGTTGATTGTTGCAATTGTGCAACATCAGGTGGTTGCTTTGTTCATGTTTTTGTGCCATTGATGTGCAGTATCTTGGTCCGGGAAAGGTGGGGGGTGCCCGGGGTGGGGCCCGCGGGGGGCGGTGGTGACGGTGGGTGTTGTGGCCCTCTTGGGTGTCTGGTCCGCATGTTCAGTGGCTCTATGGCATCTGTTGTTCTTCAGGTGTGGCTCTGGGCTGGGCTCCCTTTTGTGCTGCAGGCTGTCGTCCGACTTTGCACCAGGTTAGAGCAGGTGTTAGTTTCCTGCTGCTAATGTACCTTATCGCATGTTTTGTGTTTTTTTCTCTGATCTGGCCGGTCGTTGAGAATGTTGCAGAGTGGTGTTGCTGCAGCTTATGGCATGGAAACGCCTACTCTGCATCTCATTTGCAATAGTTGCCGGGGTCATCTGTGGTGATGTTTTTTGCAGCTGTTATCACGGGTAAACTGGTGATGTCGGCTGTTAGCACCTGCTTGTGAATGGGGTGATAAATTTATCGTGACTTTTGCTGCGATAAACTGCTGATAACTCGGTGATTGTTCCTTGAGAATATGCTCCTAAGTGTCAGTTGCTTTGGGATTTAGAACCTTAGCAGATATGGAGTACCTTGAACCTATTTCATGAGGATACAGGCAGCCTGTCTAAATCGGTCTGATATAGTTCTTTAGCTAAAAAGAGATTCTGCTTCTGAAACTATAACAACCATTTAAACAGATATGTCTTAACAATTGTTTGTTTAACAACTTTGTTAGCATATAGTCACATATGTATGTCCCTGGAAACCAGAACACCTCAATTAAGTTTTTTTATGGACATTTCAGCTGCACAACGCAGCTTAAATCTCTATGTCAAAAACTTGTTGGAAGCAGGGCTGGAGGTGTTGCTTACTGTTAGGTCTGTTGTATGCTTGACAACATTGAAGAACCGGGTTTTAGAACCCAGCGGCGCCAGGGGCATGCCCAAAGTCTTCGGATTCACCTGTCTTGGTATACAGAGACACGGAATACTTCTAGGTGGCATCAGAGATCAAATTTATTAGCTGCAGCTAGTAACAGTAATCCCAGCAATACAACACGGTGTACAACTCAGGAAACTGCTCAATTTCGTAGAGCAAGACATCACTTTTTATCCACATTTTACTCATTGTAAATGCACACCCACTGCGACAAATACTGATGAATAAAATACATTTTCCCACACATTATCACATTGCAAAAACTCGATTTACATTGTACCAACCCACAAGTTAATTATTAGGAATGTCCCAAATTCTATTTCCACAAGCCGGACAAACCCATAATTGAAAGCACTACCCATGTAATGAAAAGTCATAAGAAAAGAAACAATTCAGATGCTGAATAGGATAAGATATGTGCAAGGAAACTAAAGTTAACGATCTCCTTAACATTGATTGGCAATCTCAGACAACGATCAGCTAGAGAAATTGGCCTCGCAAGAGGGTCAGTTTCAGGTGACGGGGTCAGCGTCCTGCAGTTCACTCACAAGTCAGAAAAGGCCTAGTTAATACGTACATGAACAACGAACCCCATGCAACTTTGTTAGTTCGGTTACCTCCACGGCCTACGTGAGGGCAACACAAAATGGCATAACAAACAACTCAAACAAAATGGAGTCTGGTCCCGAGAATCACGGAACCTCAGACCCTCCTTTTGCCATTACGTAGGCAATAACCTAAACTCATGTCAATCTGAATCCAGGTCTATGTCTATTCTCATCAGGTCATCAAGGTGTTGCTGTAGCATCATCTTATTATCCTTTGCTTCTCTCGGAATAGGCCTTCGCACACACATCGTAGCACAAAGACTACAAATGGCGGGACCACACTGGATGCATAAACAACACGAGAAAAGGATAGCTAAAGCCATACCAAGGAACATCAGAATCTTCCATCCCCATCTGGACAACAGTCCCCAAAACCATTCCATCAATGACCAGTTCCCTTCGTCTACATGTATAGACTCAGCGAACTTATGTAACTTCAAGATGGCTTGGTATACTGTCGGGGCAAAATCTGGTATGAAAACACAGCAACTAGACGCGATCAATTTACATACCCCACCTCTATCTGCAAGTATAATATCTAAAACTATACAGTTTTGTAATGTCATAAGACGATCCGCTTGAAGCTCAGCTGTAATATTGCTAAGGGCACCAGCAGTTTTATTTATAGTGGCCTCAACCACTCTCGTAAGCTGCCGAATATTCCTACTATTAGCCATAGGACCCAAAAGGGCACGAAACCCTTAAAGAAGTCTCCAACTTCTTGTGCGACAGTGTCTCTCGCATCGATGACACCTCTACCATATCTTGTCTTATGGTAATTGAAAGCAGCAGTGTATGTAGGAGGAAGCAAAAATGCCACATAAGATGTGCCTGAAAAATCAGGAGGCAACCATGTACGTGCTCTGTCGTAACAAACAAAATACGTGCCTTTGGCTGGCACGAACGGTGGAGATTTCTGGGATGTATAGACATAGGTGGGAACACACACACTCTTACCAAGCTGAGCTCTCTGATTCTGACCATTACCTTGCAGACAGAAATGACCTCGGTGGGGTACAATCCAAATAGGGGGAAACCTTTTTCGTCTCTCCTTCTCTGTCAGGCTAATGCTATATCCAGTCTTGTTCCAACCAATATATGCTCGTACCTCATCCTTAGGGATAGCATTATACGCATCAATATCTCTGATCATATCTACTATTCCCTGTATCAAGGCATTATTACTCGCATTATCTTTAACGGAACGTACAGGAGATGCTTCATTTGCATAGATAAACATTGCTTGGAGTGACCATACTGACCCATTAGGCGAAAAAGGCAAAACTAAATATGGCATTCCCTTATCTGTCGTATTCAGGATAAG
This sequence comes from Lissotriton helveticus, assembly GCF_964261635.1. Lineage (NCBI taxonomy): Eukaryota > Metazoa > Chordata > Amphibia > Caudata > Salamandridae > Lissotriton > Lissotriton helveticus. The sequence goes on along the minus strand of NC_136069.1, from coordinate 350,430,628 downwards.
ACCACATACCCAGCAATTCGTGGTATTTACTACTAACTGATGCTGATGCAACATTTGTATAAATGAATTGCTAACAAATTCTGATCTTCGTGTCTGCTCATGTTCAGGCAACGTGTGAAATTCATGTAGAGAAACAGTAGAAAAAGAAAGAGTAGGTTGGGACGTAGATGCAAGCGTCTGTTGTGTAACATAGACAATCCAACCCACACAAGCCAATATAATATTCAAAAGCAGTAAAAAACACAGTATCAAAAAACATTTGCTGCAGACCAATGCTTACGGCTATTACCTTCTTCACTTAAGTCTGCGTCAATGTCGTACTAACGACCAGGAACCACAGACCTTTCGTCAATTCGCGGCTCACCCCTTAAGACTGTACCGCGACCCTGCAGCGGAGTCCGGATGGTGACTCGAAAATGGAAAAAATGGTCTCTTATCTGAAAAGGTGTAATTCACAACAAAAAAATTCAAGTTTTATTTGTCCATTTATTTGTCCTTTCTCGGTCTCAAGTTGTATCGCTCTTTGCCAGGCACAGTTTGCTCTTGGAAAAGTGTTTCCGGGTCCGCTGTATTCAACTTTCGATGTGATGGCACAGCAGCTTGCAAAATGTCATCGTCTGCACGTTCTGACTGAGTCCATACCAAATGTGCGTCACTAAAAGGTACGAATCTAGGAATTCTCTCACATTCAGAATCAGCTATATCTCCCCTCACCCACTTGTCATACGGTAGAGGCAATGGAACCTTTTTACAATGGGTACCATGTACCCAATTCTTTTTACCAGCTACCCTAACTGCAGTCCGAGTTGCTAATAAGACTAAACGCGGTCCAGTCCACTTTGGCTCCAAGTTCTTAGTTTGTTGAAAATTCTTGGTGAGAACATAGTCACCAGGTTGAGTCGTGTGGCCTGGATCCGCAGTCGCTGTCGGCAAACTGTCATAGAACTGTTGGTGGAGAAAACGCAATTTAGCAGTCAAGTCATGTAAGTAAACCACCAACATAGGGTACTCAATATCGCTGTACTTCTTAGGCCTCGGCACACCCCAAACATTGGCCGGACGACCAAAAACAATTTCATATGGGCTAAGTCCCACACGAGAATGTACTGTCGTCCTCGTTGACAAGAGGGCCAATGGCAAGGCATCTGGCCATGTAAGACCAGAGCTCGCTTGTATTTTAGCCAACTTCAATTTCAGAGTACCATTATAGCACTCGACAAGTCCAGCAGACTGGGGGTGATTCGCAGCATGGAATTTCTGATTGATACCCAAACCCGCACACACTTTCTTCATGATCTGACCCACGAATTCACTTCCATTGTCACTCCATACAATTCTCGGCAAACCATACCTAGGGAAGTACTCTTTGAGCAAAACCTTGGCTGTAGACAAGGCAGTATTATCCTTTAGGGGGTAGGCCTCTATCCATCTGGAAAAGGCACAAACAACCACAAGGACATACTTCAGGTTGTTACATCTTTCCATGTGAATGTAATCTAGCTGTATCACTTCAAATGGATACGTTGGAGGAGCAAAATGACCAGCTGGAGTTGGAGTTCCCTTTCCAGGATTATACATCAGACAAATCATTCAATGCTTCACCACATTCTCAGCACATTTAGGAATTCCAGCATTCTGCCATACCGGAGCCAACAACTTGCATATCCCTTCCGAACTAATGTGAGCCATTCCATGAGCCATAGTAACCACTGGGAGCACATACGCATCAGGCAACAACCATCGCTGGTGCTCCGACAACTCAACCCAACAACCTGTCAAATCCAACATATCTGTAGTTTCTCTCCACACACTCACTTCCTTTTCCGTAGCTTCAGCCTGAATCAACTTCACACTTTCTATTGTGTCTTCACACATTCCTCCAGCCATAACCCAGTTAGCAGGGCCTGCAACATACATTCGACTTATCATATCCTTCGCCGTTTCTTTCGCAACTTCATCCGCAAACGCATTTCCTCGGCCCACATCATCCACAACCTTCTTATGCGCACTACACTTCACAATTGCAATCTGCTTTGGTAGAGTAAGTGATTCAAGGAGTTCATTCACTAATTGCCCATGCTGAATTTTCGTACCATGGGAAGTAAGAAATCCTCCCTCTCTCGACAAACGTCCAAAACTGTGAGCCACTCCAAACGCATACTGGCTATCAGTATAAACGTTCACTCGCTTTCCTTCTGACAACACACACGTTCTAGTTAATGCTATTAACTCTGCTGCTTGTGCTGAATTCTGTGCTATACGTGCTGTTTCAACAACTGTATGTAAAGTTGTGATAGCATATGCTGCAGTCGTCTCTCCATTCGGAAGCTTAAAACACAAACCATCTACCCATAGAGTACCATCAACATTTGGAAGAGGAGTATCTTTTAAATCAACTCTAGCCTTCCTTTCTTCCTCTGTCCAGAGAAGACAATCATGCTGTTCCTGAACATCTGTCTCTACAGAAATCGGCAACAACGTAGCTGGATTCAACACATTGCACCTTTTGATGTGCACATGGCTAGCCAAAAGTGTCAACTCATAACCTGACAAACGCGCACTAGTAAGGTGCTGTGTCTTGGTCCTATTCAATAAAGTATCCACTGCATGTGGGACCATCACAATCAACGTATTATTCAATACCAAACCAGCAGGCTGTCGGATAGAAAAAGCCGCTGCCGCTGTAGCTCTCAAACAAATCGGCAAAGCCCTAGCTACCGGATCTAACGTAGCTGAAAAATACGCACACGGACGCTACTTATCTCCAAATTGTTGCGTCAACTCTGACAATGCACAACCTTCTCTCTCGTGTACATACAGTGTAAAAGGTTTACTATAGTCCGGGGTACCCAACACCGGAGCAGAACACAATGCATCACGTAATTCAGAAAAACTTTTCTGACATTCGTCAGACCAAGGGAGAGGATGCGGAGTATCTTTAAGAGTCAAAACCAACAGAGGTTTTGCTAATAGGGAAAAATTCGGGATCCACTGTCTACAATACGAAGTGATACCTAAAAAAGCACGCACTTCTCTCTGTGTGGATGGCACCCTCATTTGGGCAATCGCTTGAATTCGTTCTGGGGTCAATCGTCTTACCTCCTTCGACAAGAGATGACCTAAGTAGGTTACTTCTTGGCGGCAATACTGTAACTTTGAAGGTGACACTTTATGATGAAGGTCAGACAAATGTCGTAACAAAGAAAGAGTAGCCTCTTTACAAATCTCTTCGTCATCAGCAGCAACCAGCAGATCATCAACATACTGAATAAGAGTAGCACCAGAAGGCAATACAAAATCATCAAGCTGAGTTTTCAACGCCTGACTATAGATGGAGGGACTTTCACAATAACCTTGAGGAGCACTTTTAAACTGGAAGCTTCGACCTCCTAAAGAGAAGCCAAAAATATCTCTACTTTCCTCAGCAATCGGAATACTAAAGAAAGCGTTCTTCAAATCGATAACTGAAAACCAAGCAGCTGAAGCAGGGATCAGAGTCAACAAAGCAGTGATGCCAGGGACAACAGGAAACTGTGGCACAACAATTATATTAACCTCTCGAAGGTCAATCACAAACCGGTACACAAGTGGCTGAGAAGCATCAGTACGCTTAAGGACAGGCAGAACAGGACTGTTACACACATTACCTCTCGTTTCTTCAACTACACCCTTCTCAACCAAATTATAGATAATCGCTAAAAGAGTTCTCTCGCCATCACTAGATATTTTATATTACGGAATACGAGGTAGCCTAGCATTTGACTTAAGCGTAACAACATAGGGTGGAATCTGCAAAAGACCAACATCATTGGGACCTGTAGCCCAAAGTGTATCAGGAAGAGAACGCAATTCCAGTGGAAGACAATCTTTAGACAAATACATCGGAGAAATCACTTTCTTACCCACTGTAAGATGTACTCCCGAAGGAGAACAATGTAATGTCGCATACAATCTTTTCAGCAAGTCCAAACCCAACAGATTCTCACCACAACCAGTCGTTAGAATAAGGGGAGCTTCCAATTCACAAGGACCAATAGAAAGGGGCAAAGGACTAGAAACCGGATTATGAACTGGGGCGCCATAAAAACCTACTGAAACATTGGTCAAGCCAGACAAAGGTGCGCCAGGAAGTTTAGAGTACATAATAGAACTCTTCGTCGCACCAGTATCCAGAAGAAAAGGTTCTGCCACACCTGATGTAATCACTTCAACATAAGGTCCACTCTGGTCTACTAGAACTGACACTACTCCCTCACTTTGTTCATGGCTGTCCTAACTATCATTATAACCAGCACTCTCATTCTCGACACAATAATCATCAGAGTAGTACTGGGCAGACTGAACAGTCGGAACATTCTGTCCGTCAAAATAATTCGCAGAATTCTGAGGGGGAAAGGAACGCTCATTCTGGGGAAACACGCCACGTCCCCTACCCCTAGGAGCTTGTTGGAAACCACCACAACCTCTTTGACCAGATACACCATTCGCACGCTGTAACACAATCGGACAACTATTCTTGAAATGACCTTCCTCTCTGCAGTAAGCACACTGATTAGGTCCTGGCAGAAATCGCGGAGCGAAAAACTCGGGCTTCTGTAACAGTCTCTGAAACTGTGGGGGTTGCTGAAACTGAGGCTGATTCGGACAAGGCGGATAAGCTTGCTGTAAAAGAACTTTCGTCTTTAGGTCTCTAGTTTTCTTCTCCACTTTATCCTTCTCATCTTTATCCCTATTCTCGTAATATTGTGCAGTAGCCAATATCTGGGCCGACGAAGAAACAGCCCATGAACTCTCAGAGTCCTTTAACTTATTAGAAAGTTCGGGAAGCAAATTAAAGACAAATTTGTCCACGAACAACCTTTGACCACCTTCAGTGCTCATGTCCTGACCACTATGATCGATGAACGTTTCCTCAAACCTGGTAAGGAAATCAGACACGCTCTCGTCTTTCTTTTGTTTGCATGCTGCTAACTTATCCCAATTCACTCGTAAAGGAGGCATCATAGTTTTCATTAAATTAATAATCCTACTAGGTAATTCTGCAACTAAGGGTTCAGGTTTGGCACCTCCTACATGCCGACCATCTGCAGCAGTAATATTAGCCCACGTCTCTCCTAACTCTGGCGCATGATCCTCATGACGGATCTTCGCCCACAAAGGTTGAGGAACTACATTACCCATCAACATATCTATGTCAGCTAAATTCATAACACACGCATCAACTGTCTGAGACAACTCCTTGTAATAACCAGCAGGATTTTTACGGGGATCAGGTAAGGTCTGCTTAAGAGCCAAGACCTCTGCTCTCTTCCAAGGAACATGTACCCACACTCGCTGAAAATGTGCTGGTACAGCCTGAATACCCAAATTAGCATTAGCAACAACTTCCTCTCTCCATACAGGAGGAACCTCTCTCATAGGATACTGCTTCACTTTCCTCTTAACAGAGGAATCAGGTTCGTACAATGTCTGAGGCGGAAGCCTAGATCTGAAAGCAAGTATCACCTCTACGGCGTCTGCAACATCAGACTCCACTATCGTCCCTTTAGCAAATTCTGACTGGACATCAAGCACTTCCTGCGGAATCGGACCCAACTCATTATCTTCCCATTCTTGACGAAGAAAAGTACACATTACGTCAAAAACATACCTTTGCTTAGGCGGATCCCACTGAAAGAAAACATCCATAACCGCTTGCAAATCATACCTAGAAGCATTTAAAACCCATCTACGAGCCAATAGATCCAACACTGTCCGCTCTTCCGAACTAGGAAGCTGACTATGACTCTGCTTACGTTCCGAAACAGGGGTCATATTCAGTGACCCAAACAGTGGAGACAAAAGATTAGCAACAGTCTCAGTCATTCGTTTTCGAGCAGAAGGAGAAGAAGTGGACATAAAGACAGGAGAATGAATGTTTTGAGGCAAAAGAGGTGTAGGGACAAAAGTAGCAGGACGGAGATACAGAAATGGAAGGAAAAGGAGTTTGAGGCAAGGCTGGTGACAAAGCTGGCGACCCTAGAGGGGGCTGCACCGTAGGAGGAAGAACCATCTGTGAAGCAACGGGTGGCTGAACAACAGCAGGGGGCTGAACAACAAAGGGTGCAACAACCGGGGGTATTGGAGGTGCAGTAGCGCCCTGCACATAAGGGGGTGGCAATCTCAATAAATGAGAAATCAAAGAATCTTTTTCAAGATCTTCAATCACTTTTGGAGGAGAAGGTGACAAGGCCGGATAACATTTATCGATGGCCATGCAACGTTGTCTATCTGAGACTTCACTCGCACGCTCTTCTCCATCTTCCTTAAACTGCCTAGCAGCTTGTAGTACTTGCATATTCTTATCTTTCCTATCTCTCTTTGCTTTCTTAATTTCTCGCTGTTTGGCTTCCTTACGCCAAAGGCGGAAAGAGTCAAACATCGCCGGCCGGGCTTTCTTCTTAAATAGCGCAACTTCTAAATTATCTAAAATATTTAATTCAAAACTACCATATTGGGGCCATCGTAAAACACCATCTTTCCTTGTATAGCGGACCCATATTTCATTATAGGTAATAGGACCCATTCCGTGTTTTGAATAGAGCTCATAAGTTGGAGTTCCAACCGGAGGTATCGGGCACGAATCCTCCAATCGGGAATCCCTGTTGCAACCACAACTAAACCATTTCCTAATTTTGCTAAGACCAGGTATCTTATAGCTCACTAATCTAGCTTCAAACTTCAAGAGGTTATCAACTATCGATACACTCGTACATATACGAGCCCCTCGGCTTCGATTATTGCAACAACCGAATCAAAACCAAGAAACAAAACAAAGTCGTGGGAGCGACCCACTTATACTTTACCAAAATATCTGTCACGCCACCAGAAGACCATCTATCGTCTCGCTCTACAAAGCATCAATCGAGGGTCCAAGACAGGGCGACAGTCAGGGCAGCAGCCCTTCGTAGCCGTTGGAAAGCGGGAAGCCTCGCAGAAAAAAACCTTCGGTCCACGTCGGCATGCAGGGGTCAATGAAGTGGCGGCCTTCCTCCAGAATTTCCTCACGTGGCTCCTCACGATCCTCGGGCTTGGACCGGTACCGCTGAAGTCGCCCCACGTTGGGTGCCAACTGAAGAACCGGGTTTTAGAACCCAGCGGCGCCAGGGGCACGCCCAAAGTCTTCGGATTCACCTGTCTTGGTATACAGAGACACGGAATACTTCTAGGTGGCGTCAGAGATCAAATTTATTAGCTGCAGCTAGTAACAGTAATCCCAGCAATACAACACGGTGTACAACTCAGGAAACTGCTCAATTTCGTAGAGCAAGACATCACTTTTTATCCACATTTTGCTCATTATAAATGCACACCCACTGCGACAAATACTGACGAATGAAATACATTTTCCCACACATTATCACATTGCAAAAACTCGATTTAAATTGTACCAACCCACAAGTTAATTATTAGGAATGTCCCAAATTCTATTTCCACAAGCCGGACAAACCCATAATTGAAAGCACTACCCATGTAATGAAAAGTCATAAGAAAAGAAACAATTCAGATGCTGAATAGGATAAGATATGTGCAAGGAAACTAAAGTTAATGATCTCCTGAACATTGATTGGCAATCTCAGACAACGATCAGCTAGAGAAATTGGCCTCGCAAGAGGGTCAGTTTCAGGTGACGGGGTCAGCGTCCTGCAGTTCACTCACAAGTCAGAAAAGGCCTAGTTAATACGTACATGAACAACGAAGCCCATGCAAGTTTGTTCCTTCGGTTACCTCCACGGCCTACGTGAGGGCAACACAAAATGGCCTCACGAACAACTCAAACAAAATGGAGTCTGGTCCCGAGAATCACGGAACCTCAACATTGCCCTGTGAAGAAAAGTGCCCTTCATCCCTGATGATGATTACTGCAGGGAACCCCAGGGTGATGTTGGTGAGAGGCATTAGCAAGATGGCAGTGGTGAGAATTGAGATAGTGACCTCAGGCATGACCTCATTGAAAATATGTTGGCCTGATGGTAAGTGACTTAAAGGAAAATGTAATTTAAAAAAATCCAATATTGCCATATCCTCTTTTTAGAATACATGCTACTAATCCAATAATTACTTTTAAGGTTCTTTTCGGCCTTTGTATTCAAAGTGTATTTGTTGGAAGAACATTTTATGGAAGTACAATAGTATATAGTCTAAATCGGACATATAATGATGAGCTTGCTATATGAGGTTGTATTTGTTACAACCACTTGTGTTTTTTTCTCAGAAAAATTTGTATATTTGAATTGAAAATGAAAGTATTGTTCACAAACATATTAATATGTCTTCTTGAAACTTTCTAGGTCATGCCATTCGGTCACCTGCTGGGATACTATCAAGTTATTGGGGAATACCTTAAGGTCTTGTGCAGATATTGGCTAAATAGATCTGCAGAGTAACTTGCCTGGACATTGGTGGGATGTTTCTTGAATTAATATTGATACACTTCATAGAATGAGGCTAATGTAACTGAGTTTCATCCAAGGCACTTCACACATGTTATGTTATGTTAAGAGTGGTTTTATAAAGCGCTCAGCTACTCGGGCAGAGTGTCCCGCTGGGGCTGAGCAAAAGGAAGCACGAGAAACTACTGTCCAAACAACCAGGTCTTGAGCTCCTTCCTAAAGGAGAACAGGTTATCTAGATTCCTGAGGGATAGTAGCAGTTTGTTCCACAATTGAGGCGCCAAGAGTCTATATGAGCGTCCCCCAATGCGGGCTCGTTTAGTTACAGGGACAATGGCCAGCGCTTGTGAAGCAGAGCGCAAGGATCGAGCAGGAAAATAGAAACGCACCCTTCTCCTTCGATAAAAGGCCCCAATGCCATGAAGAGATTTAAACGCTGTGATAAGTGTCTTAAAATAAATGCGTTTGCGCACCGGGAGCCAATGGAGCGAGTTTAAAAGAGCAGCGGTGTTGGACCTTCGGCTAAAGCCAAAAATGGCCCTTGCTGCCGAATTTTGGATGGATTGCAGGCGGGTGAGTAAATATTCCGGGAGGCCTAGATAGAGTATGTTGGCGTAATCCAGCCGGGAGCCAATCAATTCGAGAGGGAAGTATGGACATGTTTTTCCACAATCTTGGCAAAAGCAGGGAGCAGCGAAATAGGTCTATAACTGGAATGGGCAAGGGGATCCAAATTAGGTTTTTTGAGTAAGGGAAGAATATGAGCCTTTTTCCATGCACTAGAAACAATACCAGTTTTAAGAGTGGAGTTGAGTACAGGATTAATAATGGGATTGATGATATGTGCCATCTTGGCAAGAAACTTCACAGAGCATGGATCCGACGGGGAGCCGGACTTTAACTTTAATAATAGTTCCAATGATACTTGCAGGGAAATTGGAGGAAAAATTGAGAGCGTATGGCTCTCAGGAAGGGAAGGAGGTACAGGGAAATTAAGGTCAGAATCACTTATTGAACAAATTGGCGTGAATGAGGCCTGAATGCTTTTAATTTTATTAGCAAAAAAACTGGCCAATTGTTCAATCCAGAGTTCCGAAGGAGAAAATGTAGATATTTGAGTAGTGGGGAGGAGAATTCCTTAACTATTGTAAAAATGTCCTTACTGATATTAGCAGCTGATTAAATTCTTTTAGCGAAATAGGATTTTTTCTCGATGGTAATGTCTTTATGGTAGGTTTTTATGAGTTCCCTATATAAAGCTTTTGACGAAGCATCATAACTTTTACGCCAGGCTCTCTCGGCTTTCTTATAGAGCCTTCTACTATCATGCAATGCAGGAGTAAACCATGGCGCAGAGGCACGAGAGTTTCTTTTAGAGCAGGTAGAGAGAGGTGCAAGCTCCTCCAAACATTGCGTGAGCCATGCTGTGTGTGTCTTCAAATCTAGAACTTGTAGTTCATGAGGTCAACTGTAGCATATGTATTGAAAATGGCCCAATGTTATAACTGTGTCTGAGCATAATATATTTGTAAAACAGGAGGACATCTCAAAGTGTGGCTGAAGTGTCTTATGTGTGTTGCTAATGCAATTTGAGCAGCAGTTGACAACAAAATATAACACCAATGTTAGATCGTCATCCAAAAGTCATAATTTATTTTCGTTATGCCTTCTAACCCTTTTTTTATTGTGTACTTCATAATGTTGTGTCTTCTCTACATGGTTTCCATGTAGACAAGTGTTTGCACACAATTTTGACATATTCTTCCCTGCTGGATGGGTAATAAAAACTTTAAGGTTACACAACAATGTAACAAATCATTTTAGAATAACTTTTACATAATGAGGTAATAGACATTTCAGTTTTAAGTTTCATAAAGTGTGTATTTTGTTTATCCATTAAAAGTGCTTTCAGTTTTTGTACTTTATTACTTAATATGCATGTTTTTATTACACACCAAGAGATCATTTAATTTACTGTGTGTGAATTAGGGCACGACTCACAATGTTTGTTTTAATTTTTTATTCGTTACTAAAAAATAACACAAACCCAAATGTTAGATTCTCTGAATATTAGCTGAATTGTATGTTGTTTTAGAAATTAAGTATGAACCAGCAATTGCTTAGAGTCCTTTTTCAGGCAATAGCCCACAAGTGTATTGGAAATGTGGGACCAGAAGATAGATAAGGGGAATAGTCCAGGCACTCACTTTAGGACGTTTGCATCTCTTCTTGCAGCCTTGTTGGGTGTTGCCGTCAGCTGGGACAGATGTACAACCTCTCCGAAGGGCCATTGATGAGATCTGTGTGTCAGCACGGGAGACAGTGACAGGCGTCTTCCTGGGCCAGAGTGTTCTGCTTTCCAAAGAGCTGCCAACTGGAGATGTTTCTGTAACCGAGCTGGCAGCAGATGGTACTTAACCACACTGCTGCACACAATGCTTTGAAGCCATCCTGCACCACCCCAAAATGTGTGGACACTCAGGTGATGCTCCAGGAGATAATTTGTGGCCCTCTTGACCACATTCTGGGCCCTTGTGAGATAATTCTTATTAGATGTTCAATAATCTGACCCAGCTGTTCCAACCGCCATGTAGTTGCACCCATCAGCTTTCGGCCCATGGTGGTTACATTGGTGGCCACATCCTGATCCTCCCTACCCGCAGTAGGTCCTACCCACCCATTTTTTTCTCCCAAAAAGATAGCCTACAAAGGGCTGTTGAAATGCATGAATAGGAATTCTGACAGTCAATGTAACCTTGAATACTACACTTTCAACATAGATGCAAAGGTTCTCATGAGTCATTGGATGATTTTTGCAGCCCTTTTGCAGAAGTAATTAATGCACTATCGATTCCATAAAGCTGTTCAACAAGACATCACTGAGGGTTTGTTACTAATTAAAAAAATGCACTAAGTTGTTGAAGGAATTGTTGTCTCTGCTAATAGTTTTACAGATGACCTGTGCTGATGTTCAACCTAAATCTCATACTGTCAATATAGAGATGGAAAAGAAGAAGATCGCACAGCCTCTTCCTGTTGCCACAAGAGTGAAAGACAAAGAATGAAAGCTTCAAATTACTAGCCAAAAGGAATAAACTGTGCTGCAGGTGTGGTCTCATATTCCCATATACAGGGACCTGCCGCAGCAAAGGCTAAAATGTCACATTTACAACTAGGGCAACTACCTTGTCACTTTTTGCATAACAGGAGCAACCACACGCAAGAAGCCAGAAACCCACCACCAACACAGCAAAGAAAAGAGTCCTTGCCAAGCATACGCGCAAACATTTACACCAAAGAAGGTCTCATTTGATGACTCTGCTATGACCTGGCATAAAAGTGGCCACCTTTAAATGATGATTGAAGTTGTAGACATGTGTGAAGCTGTTATACCTGGTGGAGAAGAACATCAAGGAAACAAACTTAATGAATATGCATGTAAGTCACTTTGTAGCCACCTTTGAGTAGGACAGTGGTCATGTACAACATTATATGCATGTCTGAATACAACAAATTGTCTGTGAAGCTCAACTTCTCACCATCAAATGCAGGCATTTTACAGTGGGATACTTGCTGGCCTGTCACCATCCCGACAAGTATTAGAGTCTGGTGACAGCACCGCACAGCGTTGCAGTGACGAGGACTTTTTCTTTCCCTGGCTCGCCTGTGCCTCCTGAAGTAACTCCACAGACAGCGGACGACATTATATGACTGGCAGGGGACGGCATGGCTCGCTGTCTATCCCTGACAGGGCCCCGAAAGCACGCAAGCAACTCAATGCGTGTCTCACAGTGAACATTATGCAGTAATGTTTAACAGGATAGTCACTTAATGTTTGTGTATTAACTATTCCAGTGTTTTCTTACCTTTTTCTCTTTTGAAGATTGAACTCTGCTCCTGCTTTGAAAGTGATATGCAGGCTAAAATGGGATGTGTGGGTTTACTGGCCTTGCTTGCTATATTGTATTGTGGGGGATAACTCTCCTTGTGCTACACACCCACCGCCATACCCAAGGCCGTGCTCCTTTTCCACGACTAAGGTGTAATGGCTTGCTTAACGGTTTGGGTGAATGAGCGTTGTGCACCCGCCCTTATGGAATAATTGAAGTCTGTTGACCTTTGTTTATTTAATGACTGCTTAATTATGTTCTCGTGCTTTGCTGAGTACACAAGTCTGGTGTTACAGTGGTTCCTCCACCCACAGTTGGCTGATGTGCCATCTCTCTTTTTACCCGCAGACGCCATGCACCCCAGAACCTCCTCTTGATGTACTAATGACTTCTACAAATATATTTACTTGGAACATTCGGGGCATTCACACACCTGCGTGCAGATCCTCTATTTACTCTTACTTTAAATGCCATTCTGCTCATATCTCCCTACTGCAAGGATCACACTTGACACTCCCAGAGACATTGACAGGGGCAGCTCTTTGCTACCAGTCACTCTGCATATGCACGAGGGGCTCTGGAGTGGGTTAGACTAGGGACTCCCTTTGCAGCAGACGAGACCGACATAGATGTAGAGGGGCGATATGTCCTAGTGAAAGGCTGCCTGGACGGACGACATATACTTCTGGGCTCAATGTATGTACCGAAATCTTACCAAGCTGTATTCTTCGATACCTTATCTAATAAACGATCCCGCTGGTATGGCTTACCGTAGTTAATAGGTGGTGACTTTAATTGTGTCGTTGATCCAACTCGGGACCGCTCATTTCCCCCGCTCCCAGGGGCACCCACGGTTCTGGTAGCGTGGGCGCTACATGAGTGGCTGGAGCACTGGCGGCTAGTAGACGTGTGGTGACACCGCTACCCTACAGACAGAGTCTACTCACATACTTTCGGGCTCACACCAGCTACATGTTAGACTAGATAGATTTGCCTCATCGGTGTCACGGAATGACTATATGAGCCAGACTCACTCCGACCACAATCTGCAACTCTTGCAGCTATTGTGGGACACGGACGTGCCTGCCATCTCTTCATGGCAATTAAAACCGGAGACAATGGATGACCATCCATTCCGGGGAGTTCTAAGCTCTGCCATAACCAATTGTTTCTGGGAAAAACGATCTCACAGCATCCTCACAACTCATAAAATGGGCCGCTTTTAAAGTAGTGGTCCGGGGGCATTGTTTGGGTGCACAAGATGGTCTTTGCAGATCTATGGAAGCAGATCTTAAATGTGTAGAGAACGGGCTCCTCCGTCAGGAAGCCCGAGTGGTGGACACACCAGCAGCAATATGCCAGCTGGCGAAGCAGTAGGCAGAACTTAAATCTCTGCTGGAAAGATTGTGATGCTTAAATTACACTGCACATTCTGCTTGAACACACGCTACAGCTGACCGAGCTGGGTTATTGTTGGCCTGGATTAAACACCAGGGAGGCTTTTGGAAACCCATTATGGACCTCCGCTCCTCTGACGGCACCTTAACCTACACGCAAATAGAGATACATGCCGAACATAGGCAACACTACTTGGACCTGTATCCGTCGACCGCCGTGACCACCCCGGTCGAGATCCACTCCTTCCTCTCCACACTAGAACTGCCACGCATCACCCCTGTACAACGGGCGGAGCTGGCTGAGCCGATCACTCAAGAAAAGATTCTGTTCAGTTCTGGGCCCTTGCCACTGGGAAGACACTGGGCGGTGACGGGCTGCCAGCTGAATTTTATAAAACCTATGCTACATTTCTCGCACTGCAGTTGAAGCTCTTGTATGAGGATGGCCTTTCGGCTCCCACCCTCTCAGAAGCCCAACACAAGGCCCTACTCGTACCCATCCCTAAACCCATCAGATAGCCAATGGAACTGTGGGCCTAAAGACCGTTTGCGCTACTCAACACAGATTACAAAATCCTGGCTAGATATCTGGCAACCCGCTTAGCTCCCTCAATCCTGAGTGCACCCTGATCAAAACGGATTCATGCCTGCACGTAACACCTCCTAAAATATCTGACGTTTTTTCCGAGTTCAGGCTTAGTCACCACATTCCTGGGCTCGGCCGGATGCCTGATGCTAGACCTCGAGAAGGGCTTTGACTCACTGTAATGGCCATTTCTATTCGGGTTATTGCATCAATATGGTCTCGGAGCATGTTTCTTACACTTGGAAAAACTATTATACGCACAGCCTCTCAGGGGTAGGACTGGTTGGCTAATATCTGAATCTATACCGATTGACCGTGGGCCACGGCAGGGATGCCCTCTCTCGCCTTTGGGATTCTATCTGAGGATTGAACCACTGGCCGCGGAATTTCGCAGGAGAGGCAAAGACTGGGGCATATGGCTGTGCGATGGCCTTCATGTAGTATCCCTATATGCAGATGTTTGCTGTTGTACCTTCGGGATGTCTTCAATGTACCAGGTGCAATACCCGAAATACTGCACCAATTTGCAGGACTGTCTGGCCTTCGGGGAAACTGGAGGAAGTCCTGCCTGTTTCCTTTCGTAGTATAGGCAAAGTTGCTTACAAGGGAATTTTTTTAGCAAAGAATTTTTTTTTGTAAATTTACTGCGAAACAGGAAGTTGATCAATCTTAACTGAAAGAAACTTGGGACCAACTTAAAACAATTAAGACCTGTTTCTCATATAGTTCAACATTTGATTAGTCAGTAAAGTGGTGACAACTCACTATAGAAAAATGCTACACGGGATATAGTTTTTATGAAACAAAGTTTTTATGTATCAAATTTTCATTTCATGGGGTACAATTTAAAAAAAGTGAAAAAATCAACAATAAACAAGTGGATAAGACATAGATTAGTTGTTCTTTGAAATCCACTTGTGTTCTAGTCCACTCTTGCAAGTAATATCACAACGAAACTTGTTCACTGTCACCAAAGATAACGTTGTATGAAATTAATCTGACAAACAAGGAGAGATGTGGACTGATATGTCGACGTTTCTGCCTTATTATTGTTTTATGGCGTCTTTTATCCGCTTCCGCAGTAAATGCTTCTTCTTACATCCAAACTTCGTACGGCGTGGCTCAGTCTCGCGGGAAAAGGTTAGACTGAACTAAACCGTTGTCCAATACAAGCTTCAACAATTAAGGGGGTCATACTATACAAAAGATTGAAAGTCCTGAGGATGGCCTTGAGGATTTGTCAATAATAAGGCCGAAATGTCGACATATCAGTCCACATCTCTCCTTGTTTGTCAGATTAATTTCATACAACGTTATCTTTGGTGACAGTGAACAAATTTCGTTGTGATATTACTTGCAAGAGTGGACTATAACACAAGTGGATTTCAGAGAACAACTAATCTATGTCTTATCCACTTGTTTATTGTTGATTTTTTCACTTTTTTTAAATTGTACCCCATGAAAGGAAAATTTGATACATAAAAACTTTGTTTCATAAAAACTATTTCCCGTGTAGCATTTTTCTATAGTGAGTTGTCACCACTTTACTGACTAATCAAATGTTGAACTATATGAGAAACAGGTTTTAATTGTTTTAAGTCGGTCTCAAGTTTCTTTCAGTTAAGATTGATCAACCTCCTGTTTCGCAGTAAATTTACAAAAAAAAAATCTTTGCTAAAAAAATTCCCTTGTAAGCAACTTTGCCTATACTATATCTCAGCCCAAGCTTGCAAGGGTTTATTGGGTCTCCCACTTTCAATATACCTGTTTCCTTTTGTGTCAGACCTTCTGGATCCAGGCCTAGCCTTTAACAAAGCGGTGGTGTCCTGGCAGCCCACCACGTTTCGCTACCTGGGCATTCGTATATATTGCTTCTCAGACAATCTACTCAATGGCAACCTCACGCGAGCGATGTCCTCCACTCAAACTCAAATGGTGTTCTGGAGGACGCTACCGTTTTCTGTGATGATTCGGATCCCTTTGTTGAAGATAGTGATCCACCGAGACTACAGTACTATTTTTTGAATCTGCCCACTTAGGTAGCAGCTAAAGTTTTTCGAGACTTTGAACAAAAAATGCGCAAATTCATCTGGAACACTGGGCGCTGCAGGATAGCATTGACAAAACTGTACGCGTCTCTGGATCAGGGAGGGTTAGCAGTACCAAATTTGGACGCACTAGAAGGAAGCCCTGCTGTTCCTCCACCTGTGGGTCCTGGCTGTAATCTGTGCTTAGGCTCTGCTCCTGGGTCGGGGAAAGAACGCTGCTGAATCCTGCAGAGACCCTGCCACGCCACCACCTCCAACGCCGGTAACGCCGCGGTGGGGAACTACAACACCCACAATCCCCAACAGTGCAACTAATCACAGCTGTGCGCCAGGAGGCGCATATAACCATTCTGAGCCCCACGCAGCGCGGGACGCGCGCGGGCGTGCCCGGGCCAAGAGCTGGCCCGTCCGCGCCCATCAGCGGCAGGAGGAGGCAGGGCAGGGCCCCCTCTCTAATATAGGGCCAAAGAAAGCCCTCCCGATAAGGAAAAAGGTACTGTGGGGCTTGAAAGGGGGAACGACTTGTAACTGTACATTTGTCACTGGACTTTAGCATTGCTGTGAGATTGTTCCTTAGGTGTCAATTAGCAGGGGAGTGATATATTCACAAAAGTGATATAAGTATGGGCAAAAGGAAGACGATACAGGGGGGTCTTACATCTGTCCCAAAAAAGGGGAAAAATACTAGGAAAACCTCACATGCGGCCTCTAACTGTGCCCTTTCAAGAATTGAAAGCATTGTTAATTAATGTGACGATTTATTAGCTGGGAGCTCAAGTACGATGGAAGCTAGGATTCCAGATCCCCTTTACGACGTCCTAAAGCAACAATCTAAAAGAGTAATTCCTGCAATCTTTAGTAAAAAAGCACCATATATCCCCCCCATTTGTGAAGTCCACAGTTCTGCTGAAGGGTGAGTAGAGCCCCAAATGATAAGATCATCCTGAACATATCACCAGAGATCAGGCTGCAAGGGGAGGTGTCCGAAGCACCACCTAGCATAGGCATTAACTGCTTTAATAGATTTGCCGTTCTGGAGGGCGATTCGGGCAGTCTACCTGATAATGCAACGCAGGGCACCAGGGAACCAGACCCAGAGTTAAGCGGCGTAGGGGTTCATGGCTGTTCGAACTGCCTCCACCTGAATAGGATACTAGTGCAGAAAATGGAGAAGCTAGAGACTGAAATGGCCTTTGTTAAAAACACACTGATGGGGTTTGCACATAAGTGGACATTGGACATGCATCAATCACCGATTATAGCTGTAAAGAGTTGTCCAATCACCCCTACTACCCTAATTCAAGGAGGAGGGCTCAGATCGAATGAGAGTTTAGGTCAAAAATCCTCTAGCAAAAACATCTTAATGAGGCAAACCACCCCCAACACGTATGCGGGATTTATGAAATCTAGGGCTGAGGCAGATAAGGGTAAGGGTCCATACATCAACAAAACAACCACCATTCACATGTCCTCAACTTTAAGAAAAACTAATGCAGGAGTCAATCAGGGCACTACATCACACCAGCATACCCCCACTAGAAATAAGTCTTCAGTTGTATACATGACCAAAGTTCCAAAGCTCTGCAGAAGTGCTTCCCATGAAAGTAGGGAAGCAATCCATAATAAAGCGATGCACTGGCTCCGCCATGTGAGGGGGTGCAGATCAATAATCAGAGAAGACATGATTAAAGTCGAAAGGGTGTCTCTGTTCAGTTCTCGAACTGATTGCATTAAAATTGAGTTATGCAATCAAGAAATCGCGGAGAACTTGCTGGTCTTGAGTTCCGATCTTGTCCCCTTAAACATTAAAATATCCAAATTAGACATATGCCACTTTGTACTTTAGATAGGGATCAGGACGATCGATTCTGAACTCAATAGAATAGATTGACTAAATAATGATATCTTCCAGACCGCCCAAGGGGAAACACACATACTAGGGAAGCACGAGTCTCTGCTGCCCACTCTGTATATGACCCAAAGCCCACTTAGTGGCGCAGCCCAGGAGCGTGTCACTCAGGATATATCCACTTTGAAGAGTGACCCTGCTAAGGTAATTCAACTCCTATCCTGGAACATAGAAGGCCTTCAAAAAAAATTGGCAATTCCAGAATGGAATGATTTCATCTCCAATTATGATGTCTGCATGTTCCAGGAAACTTGGAGTATGATTCCCTTATATAAATCGGGATATACCACCTATTTTATCCCGGCTACAAGCTCCGGGAAGGGCCGGCCAGCAGGGGGCCTTATTATATGGGTTAATGTGGCTCTAAACTGGGCCATTAACATGAATAACTCTGGTTCAGAAGACATTCTACATTTATCAATTAAAGGTTTCCAGAACAGTAATAAGGTGGAACTCTTTAACGTATATGCTCGAGGGACGCCAGGGGCACAATCCTCAGCCACTATATCACTTTTAGAAACAACACTGGCGAGTATCCAGCCCCTGTCTAAAATCATTGTGGGAGGAGATTTAAACTGCACCTTCGAACCCTTAAGTGAAGATGACCTTTTGGGAATTAGCAAGAATGACGTGAAATACTCCATCCCCCCATTGAGTCTGTCCCCGATTAAAAAGTGGTCACCCACGGAGATACAAATTAACGCCCTGACAATTGAATTCAATCGGCGAGCTTTGAATGGTAGGACCATATCGGATCCAAAAGGTGCCAACACATATAATAGAATCAATAGCCCCTCACGCATTGATTACCTATTGCTAGATATGGGGAGATCTAGTGGATATGGAGGTTAAGCCATCACAGGATAGTGACCATAACTCTCTGTGTACGAAATTGAGATGGGGAGTGATTGGAAAAGCCCCCAAAGCCCCATTTTTAGTATCAAAAGAGGTAGTCCTCTCTAATTGTAATCGTAGATTGAAATGGAACAAGATCATTTGCCAAGAGGACACACTAGACAGCATTAGAGAAACAGTAAACTCAGGAAACCGAGAACTTGCTTCTCTTAATGTAATCACGGGCACGAAGCAGAGTTTACATGCAAGTAATCTTTACAAGAACATGGTGGAGAAGCTGGGACTGTTCTTTACCATAAATGATTCCAGAGGGCACAAAAGTAAAGGAAGGAAGCAAGGTAATGTATGGTATACTGCTCTATGTAGGAAAAAGAGGCAGGCCATATCTCTAGCACTGCGGCAAAAAAATGTGGTAGCTGTAAGGGAGGCCAGAAAGGAGTACAATAGTACCATAATTTTGGCAAAGCGGGAATGTGAGGAAGACCATTGGCAGGAACTCAAAATCGCGGCACAATTAAAAGACTCGACCAGATTTTGGGAATTAATAAATATTTCAAAAAGAAGAGGATCAGACCCAATCATAAACCACATCACTGCACAACAATGGCATAATCATTTTCTAAAGTTGTATTGTGGTGAGGAGGAATCAGAGCTAGAGTCAGTGCTTGGCTCCTATCTTGAACTCGGCTCTGAAAGTCTCTCTGGCTCTGATCCTTTTACTCCAAAAGAGGTTGAACTTGCCATTAAGAATATAACTCCCGGCAAGGCAGCAGGACCGGATGGCCTGCCAGGTGATCTACTCCTATATGACCCTATTCCCTAGGCTACCTATATTAGCCTCTTGATGAACTTGATTGTACAGGGCAGTGAGATCCCCGAGTCATGGCTGGCGGCTGAGGTGGTTACAATCCACAAGAAAGGTGACAGAGAGGACCCTGCCAACTACAGGCCGATTAGTTTAATCGACGTAGTGCAGAAGGCAGTTGGCAGGGTCATTGTTTCCAGAATGGGGTCGTGGCTAGAAGAAGGGAATATCCTGTCACATCTCCAAGCAGGCTTCAGGCGGAGGGTGGGTACGATGGACCAGGTTTTCAGGTTCTTTGCAGTATTCTGGAAAACTGGGTCCATCGGGAAAGGCCGCCTCTATCTGGCCTTTATTGACCTGAAAATCACATTCGACCTGGAGCCCCGCAACACACTGTGGCAGGTGCTACACGATATGGGACTTCCGAGATATCTTCTCGAATTAATCAGGAGATTACATATGGGTAACTACGCCAAAATCAGATGGGGGAGTCAGGGAGAGCTGACAGAGAGGGTTCCTGTGAACAGGGGGGTTTGCCAGGGCTGTGTGATGGTGCCGACCTTGTTCTCCCTCTTTGTGAATGGGGTGGTGGACCATTTGAGGGAGGACCCGGCTGACGCCCCAGTCCTGGTGGGGGAAAAAACACCAACCCTCCTCTTTGCAGATGATACCCTCCTGATGTCCAAAACCCCTATGGGTCTCCAGAAACTCCTGGACAGGTTTAGCTTGTTCTGTAAAGAGCGAGGATTAACAATCAATACCTCTAAAACAAAACTGCTGGCATTGTCGTCATCCAAAAAACCAAAAAGGCTTAATGTTTCCCTCAATGGGACTCCCTTGGAAGTAGTCGAGGCTTTCGATTACCTGGGAATAAGGGTCAATAACAAATTGTCCTGGAACTCCCATGTATCAAAAATGCTTCTAAATCACAAGAGAGTTTCAGGAGCCATTCTTAGAGACCAGCGAGGCTCAATTAGTAGGCCCATAGCCCCGGCCCTCGCAGTATACGAAAGGAAGGCATTGGCCTCAGCTGTTTACGGCTTGGAACTGTGGGGGTTCGAGAACACCTCGGACCTGGTCAAATCCGAGAACAAGTTCTTTAGAGATCAAGGGGTAGATGTAGGTAAATAAGATTTACCGCTTCATAAATACCGAATTTTACCGATTCGGTATTGATGAATCGGTAAATCTGATGTAGGTATTCATTTGGTAAAAAATACTGAATCGGTATGATTTGGTATTTACCGATTCTGTAATTACAGAATCGGTATTTGCCATTGATTCCTATGGGCCTTGAAGCCCATAGGAATCACTGGCAAATACTGATTCTGTAATTACAGAATCGGTAAAAATACCGAATTGCCAAGGGGGACAGGGTGTCACTTTGACACCCTGTAGCACCCCAGTTTTTGCCTTGTGTGCAATGTGACACACATACATGCCCTTAGGGCATGTATGTGTGCCACATTGCACAGGTGTACATGCACAGATGTGCATGTACACAGAAATTCGTAATTTACCATGCAACAGTATTACATGATAAATAACAAATTTCTAAGGGCCTGTGGCACTGTAAACTGTGCCACCTACATTTGGAATTACAGAATCGTCTATATATTTACCGATTTGGTAATTTACAGAATCGGTAATTTTACCGAATCTGTAAATATACCGATTCTGTAATTTTCAGCCCCCTACATAGCAAAACCCAAATACCGGTCGGTAACTGCCAAAATCGGCCGTTACCGACCGATAATTGGCGACCTACATCGGGCCCTAAGGGCCCGATGTAGGTAACTCATTTTTACCGATTCTAAAATACCGAATTTTACTGATTCGGTATTTTAGAAAAGGGAAATGAGATGTAGGTAAAAAATCGGTAAAAAATACCGAATCGGTAAAATTCGGAAACCCCGATCCGGCAATTACCGATTCGGTATTTACCGATTCGGCAAATACCGATTCGGAAATCCACATTCAATCCTATGGGCCTGGCTGCCCATAGGAATGAATTGGAGTTACCGAATCGGTAAATACCGAATCGGTTAATACCGAGTCGGGGATACAAAATATCAGGCAGTTGATGTATCAACCAATCACGTGCCTCCACCCCGCCCCTCAGCCAACCAACAGAGCAAACTACCAATCCTGTGCATCCACCCCACCCCACAACCAGGAAGTGGCCACATCCATGCAGGTGCAGAGTACCTGATCACACAGGAGAGCAGTTCCATAGTGACAGGCTGTTGTGAAGCTGAGCTCTGCAGGACTAACAAATGGATTCCCAAGACTCCCAGAGGGAAGGTGCAGAGAGGAAGAGGAAGATGAAGTTCAGCACAGGTGAACTTCAGCTGCTAGTGGAGGAGGTGGTAAAGCACTACTCCAAGATATTTGGAAAGCAGTCTCTGCAGGTAGCAGAGGCTGTGAAGAGGAACACCTGGCTGGGGTTTCAACCAAAAGTCAATGCAATAGGAGTGACAACCAGGGAAGTGGACGATCTCAAGAAGATATGGTATAATCTGAGGATCATAACCAAGAAGAAATTGGCAGCAAGAAGTAAAGAGGCCAATGCAACAGGTGGTGGGAAGAACAGGGCACCTGCTCTCACGGATCTGGAAGAGCTTGTGGAGTCCACACTGGAGCCAGAGTGCGTTGTGGAGAATGGTGATGCAGACAGCTCAGCCCGAGCTGCATCAAAGAAAGGTAAGGGACATGTCCATCATCCCTCACCCCTTTCCTGTCTCCCTCCCCCAATGTGGCTGTGTGTTGAGGAAATCCAGTACAGGCTTCAGTATTCACCTGCAATGCATTATGGGAGTGGTAGTCATAAGAATACACATCAGAGCAGTCAACATGAAAAATGTCAGGCATGCCACACAATACAATTAGAGACCAGGGAGGAGCAGGAAATAGTGCTAATATAATGTGATTTAATAGTGAATAACACGGTGAAAGCACCACTAAGACACTGTCCATATCTGTCCACAGGAGAGACTTCGCGCAAGTCAATGCAGGAGAGGGAGAAGACACATCCCCAAAGGGAGAGGAGTGAGGAAGAAGGCAGGGATGCAGGGCCCAGCACTGCAACACCTACAGTACCCTGCACACAAGCAGCTGCCACACCAGAGGCAGCCACCATGCAACTTGAAGCATCTCCTATGCTCCTTGACTCACCACAAAATGAGTCACAACTACTTGACACACCAGCAGACACAGAGGTGTCAGACATCTGCAGGCCCAGGAGGCATGACGTTCCCCTGCTAAGGATCCTACAAACATCCTCTGATGAGGAAAGGGAGGGTGAGGAGCCAATTGAGTCAATGGCAGGAAATGCAGCAGGTCTTCCATTCACTCCTGTCACTCCATCCGGAGGTACAAGACGTCGTAGGGTCCGGGAGGCAAGCGTGAGTGGCCGTGATGAGGGTGTCTTCCGTGGTCTTGAGACCACAATGGTCAAGGTGCAGCTCCTGCAGGCAAAAGCTATTAGTGCAGTGCACAGACAAATGCGCCATATGAACAAAATCTTTGATAACATGAACAAGGGAATAATGTCAATGGCAGACAGCATGAGGGACATGGCCGATGGAGTCAGGGACATGTCACAGTCTGTGATGTCACTGTGTGAGGAACTACATGAGGACCGGGCCCAAAGGCGCAGGGAGAGGCATTGCATGCAACAGCAGACAAGGGGCATGCACCATCTTGCAACTACGACTTCACTGCTGTGTCGCCGATCAGTTGCGATGCAGGAGGGGCTGGTGCACTGCTGTACTGATCTCACGAGGGGGATGGGGCGAGTCACTACAGCAATGGAAGTGCTGCTGACAAACCAGTCAGCCACCACAGGAGCTGAAGGTTTAGGGGACACAGACAACACCAGTAGCAGGAGCAGCACCCCTATCCCTGAAATAAGGAGGAGCAGCAGACACCAGAGTACCGGCGCTGGCACAGCAGACATAGAACTAAGCCAACCTCACACATCACGCAGTGTAGTGCATGGGCGCAAGCAGTGAGTCTGCCAAATTCGGTCGGACATGTGAGGGTGAGGTAACCCCCGTCCACCCAGTTGTGCTAGCCACACTAGTATGTTACAATTGTGTCTTCAGACATTTGACATAGTGCCAAATAAACTACGTGCATTGCAGTACAACACGTGCTTTGTCTCTATACTTACTCAAAAGTAGTTGTGTGTGATCTCTGCCCGTCTCTGTCTTCCGTCTGTGGGTGTTGGTACTCCTACTGTGTTGGCTGCTGGTAGTGCCTGCTCATCGTCATGGTCTTCATAGTCCTCCAATTCCACCTCTGTGTCCTTCTTAGTTGCAAGGTTGTGCAACATTGCACAGGTTGCAATGATCTTACAGCATTTTACTGGTGAGTACTGCCGTGCCCCCCCACTTTTGTGGAGGCAGCGGAACCGGCTCTTCAGGAGCCCAAAGGTGCGCTCCACGATGTTCCGTGTGGATTTATGTGCCACATTGTATCGTCTCTGGCGGAGGGTCCTGGGGCTGAGGTAGGGTGTCAGGACGAAGGAACGGAGTGCATATGCACTATCCCCTAATGTGAAAGGAGAAAAACCTTACTCACAGGCACACATTAACTTACGTCTGCATCATCTATCAAGGGAGTGTCACACAGTAATTTACCTAGCAGGTATCCTTCCCCAAATTCACACGCTGTCAGGCGGGTGTAGATCCCAATGTTTTGGAAGATGTAGGAGTCGTGGGTGCTTCCTGGGTACCTGGCCACTATATCTGTGATCATGTACTTGGCATCACAGATTACTTGTACATTAATTGTGTGTGATGACTTCCTTTTCCTGTATATGTGCTTAGTGGCAGCTGGTGGGCATATTGGGATGTGGGTGCCATCAATGCAGCCAATCACGTGTGGGAAATTTGCCATGAGGTAAAAGTCAGTCTTGGTCCTGAGCAAATCCGCATCAGTGTTTGGGAAGTGGATGTAATGCTCCATTCTTTGCATCATTGCATCCAGGAACTTCCTGAAAAAACGGGACAGGCAGTTCTGGGACACCCCACCTATCGCAGCAACAACACTCTGGTAACTCCCAGATGCAAGCAGGTGTATGCTACAGAGCACCTGTACATGGGGTGGGATGGCGTGGGCCCTTGGTTTTGAGTGCTCCAGGAGTGGGTGCAGATCCCTGATCAGGTCCATGATGGTTTGGGGGTTCAGTCTGTATCTTTGCAGTATATCTGGCTCTGTCAATTGGAAGAGTGTAATCCTCTGCCTGTAGTCCTGCTCCTCCCTTCTCCATTCCCTCTCTCCTGCTGCCTGTAGCCATAGCCTCCTTGCTATGACGTAGAATACCGCCATTCTGGTTACAGTGTTGCATTTTGGGGCCCTATTTTATAGGCTGCACCTGGTTACCACCTGCTTTCAATCCATGTTAAATACCGACTCTTAAATACCGATTTTGCAACAAAATCTGTATTTTATGGGTCACCTACATCTCAAGGGTGTTATTTTTTCTATTTCTTAATTTCTGATTCGGTAATTTTACCGATTCTGAACATTTACCGACTCGGTATATATTCCGATTCGGTAATTTTACCGATTCGGAACATTTACAGACTCGGTATATTTTCCGATTCAGTAATTTTTCCGATTCGGTACTTTTACCGATTCGGAATATTTTCTGATACGGTAAATCTACAGATTCGGAATTTTTACCGATTTGGGAAATTTTGGGCGCCCTCCATCTCAATGTCCAAATACCGGTCGGTAACGGCCGAAATTACCGATTATTGCCCGTTACCGACTGGTGTTTGGCTGCCTACATCTGCCCCTAGTCTCCCTCCCAGCCTCAACCCCTTTAAAGCCCCTCTTTCTTGATATGGGTAGGCGCTCAATCAAGGACATAGTTCGCCTCCGTCCACTACTGTTCTGGGTGCGCCTAAGAAGGTCACCTGAAATGGGTAACTATGCAGCGGTGTTTGACGAACTCATCAACTTGAACGGCTGCAGTAAGATCCGGTGGCTGAGCAAGTTGAGGGAGCTGGTCTTACGCATAGGCTTGGGTGAATCTTGGTGGTCCCAATCCCCCCCACCGAAACAGACGGTGAAGAAAATGTATTGGGATTGGGTGGAGAAGGAGGAATTTGAGGGGCAAAAGAGGGGGCCCCTAACTGATCAATTTTTGGTTCATAAATCTGCTAGGAAGCTTGAACCATTTCTGGATTTTGTCCAATCCCCCAGTGATAGAACTCTTTTTGTAAAGTTCAGGCATGGAATACTACCATTAAACTCATTTACTGTGAATTGGGAAATCTCACAGGAGGATCAAAAGACATGCCCATGTTGTCCATGCCCTAAAGAGTCTCTATCCCATTTTTTGTTTGCTTGTAAAGCCTATAGGGGGGCCAGAGGTCGGTGGCTAAAGCCGATATGCAAGGAACTGGGCGTTAGACAACATTGTATGGCTGTGCGTATCCTCACAACAGACGTAACATCTCTGACCATTGTTTGTGGGGTTGAAACATTTCTGGGAAAAGCCTGGCTGATACGTAAAAAGCAGATAAAGAAGAACCTGAGAGAAATAATTAAGAAATAATCCAGATTACTTGCTTCTGATTGTACCGTCATTTTATCTTTATGTCCTCTGGAGCCCTTTTTCCTTTCCCTGTTAATTGTATATAAGTCTTTTTAAATGTTTTTATGATCTGTATTTTTATAACTATGGATTTTAATGGTTGTATGTACTGGACTATGTTTTTTACTTTTATGATAAATTTTTATCGAATAAAGTACTACAACAACCAACCAAGTACCAAATTTGGAGCTATATTACCTGGCGGCTTAGCTAAAGTGGGTGGCCAAATGGATCTCAGGACTACAGTTGTCTGACACAGCCATCACGTTACCACCCTGGTCGATGCCTAATATCCACCACCTATTTAACCCGATCAGTAGAACCGCTGTACCAGGACCCCTGTAAATACCTGTTGCGCACCGCTGCTACCGATGGAGCCTTTACTTGATGTGTTTGGTGATCCTGTATGCACCTGCGCTGCCCCTTCTAGGCACACCCAGGCATAGTGCCATCACTTCTGGGGCTGAGATCACCACTCGGCATGCGGGTGGGCTACATACACTGGGAGACCTGTATGGCAATGTCCTATGAGGACCTGGCGGGAAGCACATATTTGCACCGGGGCAATTTTTACTACACAACTCGTTACTGGTCACACTGACACGGGCATGGGGAGATCTGGCAACTGAGCCACAGCCACACTTAGTAGTACAATACTTACAGGTTATGGGAACGGGTTGTCACATTGTGCATTGGTTAAATGCCTTGTTACTGACACATACAACGCCTCCACTGACACGCTTGCGTTGCGAGCCTGTTGGGAGGAAGATCACAATCGTCCCTGGACAGTTAGGGAGTGGACAACGATCTTGGCAGGGCCCACACACATCCCACAGAATGTGAAATTCCGGCTCATACAAGTTTATATCATACACAGAGCATACCTGACACCCTCAAAATTAATCAATATCTTCATCGGACAGACACTGCTTGCCCCGATGTGTACTAGTTGGGGCTGATCTGCTGCACATGTTATGGCATTGCCCTGCCTTACACACCGACTGGCAAGATATCACTATCCTCCTGCACGGAATGTCCAGCAGTGCACACTTGGGAGGCGTGTGCCCTGGGTCTGTTCCCCAGACCTAAAAGACACAGATTTACTTCCTGATTCCTTGACCTGGGCTTTATAAATGCTAAGTGGCTTATCACCCGCCGGTGGAAGTCCCTGGACCCTCCCTCAATTAAGGCTTGGATACATTAATTCCTTGTGTGGGCAAAGGCTGAGAGCACAGCACTACACAGGAGGACACCTAAGGACTGTGCAAATACCCAGTGGCTCAAAATTGGGATGCGATACTGGTAGATTTGCAATTATCAACACAGACAACAGAGGAGGACACACATGACTGAGGCAAGGGCATGAGATAGTAAGGTGCAAAGACTGTTCAATGATCGCAAAGGCGTTATGAACTAGAACCACTGTGTTACTGATGGCAGATATGCGGGTGGGTGCCGCCATTCTGATGTCTCTGATCATGTACGTGCACCGGCGTTGCTGCTTGTACTTGGAGGGAATGACACAGTTGCGTATCACTGTATCTGTATACTCAAGTTGGTCAATTTGGTTCAAGTGTTTTTTTTTCCCCACAATCCAGAATCTTGCAATGTACGCTGAGCCAAGCTGTTGTTTTAATTCATGCACAGTATATATGTATAACGCTGTGATAATACGGGCGCAAAGGGGGAAATTGCCTTCAGTAATCCTGGCTCCATACTGACATTGTCATTTTTTCAAATTCCATGCAAAAAGATATGTACCTGTTGTTATCTGAAGCAGATGATAAGTTGTTTACTGTATTGTCATGTAAGCTGTTACTGTAAGAGATAGCCACCAAAATGCAATAAAGAGATTCAAACAAAAACATGTAATGTGCTCAATGCAGCCAGAGAGGAAAAGCAACATGTTCCCCTGCGCTTTTTAGTAGTACGAACCTAAAAGGGCTGCCATCAGCTGGAGCTGGGTATGCAGTTTTACTAACTTACAATCTTCTGTGCTCATCTTTTGCTATACTAATAGAAGTATCTGAATCTCCTCAGCTGCAGATATTTTCCATGATTAGGTCAGAAGACTCACCACCTCCTATAAAGAACAGCTTTAACTACAGTGATGATACCCCTGAACTACAGAAGAGCATGGCACATCACTGTTCGCTGTACGCACATGCTTGAAAGTGGCAGGTTTCCAACTCAACCAAAGTAAATGTGGATTTGATTACAGGGTTATCATGCTCATTGACCACATCTTTTCTAGCCGCTAGATAAGGCCTAAACCAAACAAAGGAGCTGTACTGTAAAATATGCTAAATTGGCTGATGTCTCTGATATGTGATCCTTCCTGGAAAGAACTTGCTATGTTCTCGCTAAATGAAGGACTTCTGCCAAGGTTTGTGAATTCCAAAAAGTAGTACATTTGCACTCATTCAAGGTGTACTTCTGTGGGTGCAGATGTGCTACTTTTTCGGCAAACCAGTCACTATATATACTTGTTGTCACTTCAAAAAATTAACAAGTTAAAAGGTCTTAGTGAAATGAGAACAATGAGAGGCAAACTGACAAAGACATACCAGGCCAAACTCCGGATCCCCAGACACAACTACCAAGCCACAAATGCATTTGGGGTGCCACACACCTGGTTTCACCCAGTACTCCTTATTGACAAAACCCACAATCACATCGAGACTTAGGCAACACAAACATAGCATCTTCACAATATATAGACCCAAGCTTACACAAATCCCACTAACTACAACACATCCTCAAACTGCAACACCCACTTTCAAACTCATGCTCATTAACGCTTACTCTGTTGTACTCTATGCACCATATGTTGCAGACATTATCTCCTATCACCAGCTTGACACAGCCACAGTCAAAGAAAGATGGCTTGCCTTCTCATCCTCGCACATCTTAGATGTCCTTCTTCTAACAATCCAAAGCGTCTATCACGTGGACCATGCTCATAGGAAAGGAGGAGGCCTCTTGTCAACCATATATACTCCTGGTCTTGCTCCATAGGGAAGCAAGTGACACTCAAATCCATGGAGTTTCTCACATGTCACAAATCTACTCTCCACAACTCAGATCACCTCCTTCCATCTCATCTACAGCCTTTCTGGGCAGAACAAAGACTTCATTGATGAATTTTCAGATCTCCTCACTACATTATCCATATTACATGCCCAACCTCCTACACAACAGAAACTCAAACACAAAAAATAAGAGACACCCTACCCACCCTGACCCACACACTCAATCTGTGGTATAGTATGTGGCCCACCAACACACTCCAAAGATGACATCCCGACCTTATCTTCTCAACATCACCAACAGTCTAATATAAACCACCCATGCCTCAGGGCTCAACCTCACTATCCTTATCTCCCTGCTCAGTGTTCTACCAGCAAACCTAGGCCAACCCAAACAAAGAAACCAAAGCTTCAGATCCTACTATGACTTATCTATTGACAACCTAATGTTTGAAATCATCTCTCACACTGCCAAGTCTATGTTGACACCAACACCCTTCTAAATAACTTTAACACTTTGTTGCAAAAGTATGTGAACAGCCATGCTCCAACTAAAACACACAAGTGCCCTTACAACCTTCAACACCCTGGTACGCTAAGGACCTTGCTGGCAATGAACACTCCATCCACAGCAGGAAAGAACTTAAATTAAAAACAGAACTTCAGATGACCTCATGATTCTGAAGTCCCTCCATGCAACAGACAGCTCCCCAAATCAGTCAAAGGAAAGTACGCTAATCACACTAACAATGAAGTCACCAAGAGATGCAGAATGCTCTTCAAGATAATTAAGCAGGCAGCCACCTATCTAACAGACAAGTGCAATGTCATCGGCCTCTTCTTCAGTGAAAAAATACAGAAGTTCCTTCTCTTCTTATACCCACTCCTTCTCGTAGAATCCTGCGATGTTCATCCTCCGAATCCTATCTTTTAAAGGTCTCACCAACACACTCAACTTTCTCAAAACTCCTTCCTATTAAGTTGATGACTTCCCCTTGTACTTCATCAAAGCTATCTCGGTTGAAGTTCGATCACCCCTACTCACTATTGTCAACGTCTCCCTTGCTAAAAGGATCTTCCCAGAAGCTTTTAACATGGGCCAGATCCTTGTACTCCTCACAAAACAAACACTAGGCCTTGATTACCTCAAAAACTACATCACTGACCCACACTCTATCAGCAAGTTCTTCAAGCAGCCCATTCTCAATTCCAAGATGACATCAGTGCTAACCATTTCCTGCATAACACCAAACTGACTTGAGATTATTATTCAGCATGGAGACTACAACTTTACACATCATAGACAACCCCCACCTGATCACAGATGAAGATAACCTCTGCCTCATAAGAATGCTGGACCTTTCACCTGCCATTAACATAGTCAACCATCCCACTCTCATCCTAGAGTATCAGATATGATTTTCAGGCACTGTCCTCCACTGATTACTCTCCTACCTTTCCAACCAATGCATGTTTGTTCACCTGAGTACCTCCAGGTTCCAAAGGATCCCTATCACCTTCAGAGTGCTTCAAGGTTCCATAATGTCCCCTGTCATCTTCAACCAACATCAACCTCTACATGGAGCCCTGTAGGGCTTTACATGCAGATAACAGCAGCAAAATTCATCAATATGCCAATGATACAAAAAATATTTGAAAGTCTGCACCATTCTTGACATTCAATCCAGAAAACACTCCTGCATCTCATCTAGAGCTGGATGTCCAGCACCTACCAGAAGCTCAACTCCACCAAGACAGAATTCCTGTCATTTGCTAAGAAGAACAAGCAATAAATAGTACACACTTTGCTCAATGACATGAACCATGATGGTTTTAAACCCCATCTTTCACTGAATGCCATGTTACTTGGAGTCATCCTGCACACCAACCTCAACATCATGCAACACATTGCAAAAAACGATGACGGCCTGGTACCAGGACTCTCTTCTAAAAATGTGACATGTTTTGTTCCAGAAAGCAACTTCAGGACAGCTGTTCGAGCCTAATGGAATTCTACTTGACCTAATTCCAAGTGGTTTATGGGTGTTGGAGAACCAACCTGATTTTATTGTACAATCATTTTGCACTGTAACATCGCATTGGGCTTTGGCTGTAGCAGCAGCCAATCTTCTTTTCTCATTTTGTTCTGTATGAAAACTTGTTTCCCTTCTCTACCCTCCTCTCCTAACCCCTCACTCCCTCCCACACCCACTCAGAGCCCCCACATACATTTACCACCTGCTCAGAGCAGATGGTAAATGTGTGAGTAAAATGGGAATTCTATGTGTTCTTATGGTCAGAAAAATCAGACTCACCTAGTAATTACTCACTCTATGAAGCTTAACTTGTAATTGCATGAACTGGAGTGGATTTGCTGCATGGTAATTATAAATTACATGCAATTTTACCATGCCCCAATACCTTCTTACTCAGTGCATAAGAAGTGTAAAAAAAGAATTCACAAGGCAGCAGGCCCTTTCCATTTAAAGTCTTGGGTCTGAAACAATATCCTGTCAGCAGTCAGGACTGCCTCAGCACTGCTCCAATTTGGGAAAGATTTTAAAATACCCCTCTTGAAAGACCAGTACATCACAATGCAGTAACAGTACACATCTTGTCCCAGAACCCAGCTACCCTTATTATCACTCGTTGACTGGATGCTTGCCTTTGAATGTGTACAGCTTCCACTGCTTTTTGGTGAGGTTTGTGCTATACGTATATAAAATACATATATAGAGTTCCCATTGGTTCAGCAGGTAGAGTCCATCTCTGCAGCTACCTTTGTTGTATGACATGTTCTCTGCCTTGGGCATCCTCAACACTATGATGACAGACAACTATCCCCTGTGGGTTAGAGTTCTAGAAGTAGTAGTGGAAGGCGTAGATGTATTTAAGTGCGGTCTCCAGGTAAATGCCAGGTACCACCAAGGTAGCTGCTAACAGCTCAACCGCTGAACAATGTCTGCGGTATTCAAAATCTAACATTCCATTCTCATACCAGGTTCTGCTGAAGTCACCGACATCACAGACTTAGAACAACAAAACATAAACTAAACATCACACACATCATATAGTAGCATGCTAGCCATCATCCAGTGCACTTTAGTTTCCCATTGCTGTAAATAAAAGTGAAGAATGAAGAGGTAACCATACACTTTATTGAGCCTCATCAATAAGGGAGGCCATCCAAAATAACTGTCAAAAAACACAGATTTATTCATGAACCCAACATTTCATGGGCTAAACTAACACACGGTCGGGGGAGAGGAGAACGGAGGGGAGAGTCAAGAATGGCAGAAACATAGTGATTGGTCATTACAAAAATGCACACAATATATAACACTCATCAGGGCTACAAAGGGCCATATAAATCCAATATAGTACAAAGGAACAGCAGTTGATGGTCTTAGATGTTTTCCAACCCAACAAATAGCTTACAACCTAAACTTTTAACAGTCAGTAATAATCCCATGATGTGATAGAAGCAGTGATAGAAAAGTATATTAGTTTTATTGAAGAGTTAGTCCATAGAAAATGTAAGTCACAATCAATTTTATGGTGTGGTACCTTCTCCTTTGTCCAACTAACAAACTTTCCCTCAATAGGAATCCCATGGACATTGTAATTCAACTGCTTCACTCCTTGAAAAGCATGGCACAGGCATAGGAATAAGCATGAACACAATAAGGAATAAATAATATAAAACACAACAAAATAATGACAATTTACTAATCCCTTTATAGGACTAATGCATTGGCATTGAAATAAATAGCTGACGTAATCGTTCAAATAAGTTAAAGCCTCACCACTCTACTGGATCTTCTAACATTGGCTCCTTTTATGACCGAATCAATAAAAGGTGCAATAGAGTTGTCCTCAAAGTTCTCTTCATAAACAACCAAGGAATCAGAGTTGGTGGCCAGCTAGGAATTAAACATGTCCGATTCAGACCCTGTATTTGAATTATTACAACAGTACAGATTCTGTTTTTTTAAGGATAATTGAAAACCTGATTTATGAAGACTCACAGCAGTCTGACCTTGATTAAAAGAGCATCCAGAAATGGATTCGGAATCTAAAACGCTTGGATGCGACAGATCTCTACAATCAGATTCAATCCTCATTTATTTATTAATTGGAAATATCCTTCATCACACACTTTTGTCTGAGCATTTATCCCTCTATTCTTTGCACCTCCACCATGTTTCATTCTGCACTTGCAGAGAGAGCCTTTGCTTACTATGATCATGCCTGTATTTGTAAAGAACTCGGGGCCAGGTGTATGAAGCACTGGTCACCATATACTGTTCTCAGTTTGAGACATGTATTTTTGAGACAAGTGGGGTATTTTGTGAATGTAAGTATGCATTAATAGGTATGGGCGCAAAATATTGGTTTCTACTGGGTCACAATTCAACCTACCACATTAATATTAATGAGGTGGCTCGTAAATTGCCACACACTAGGAGTTGCATCCATCACAGGGATAGCGCCTGCAGAAGTCAGCAGACCACCATGTCTGTGATTGCTTTTAGATAAAGCAAGTTTTTTTTAAACGCATTCGGTTTTCCTCAAAGGAAAACAGGATGCATTTAAAAAAAATAATAAACGTTACGAACATTTTTTAAGAGTAGCCAGTTGTCCATGGAACCATTGCCTACTCTAAAAATATATTTTTTTCAAAATTCACAAAGGAGAAGGGGTCCCTGGAGGACCGCTTCCCATTGGCAACGGTCTTTTAGTAGTCAATAAAAAATGTACATTTTGTGACCGGATTTTGATCACAAGCATTACCACATGCCAATCCAATTTAGAAGGAATGCGATAAACACACCCCTTCCAAATACGGAATCAGTATTTGGTCTCAAACGCAAATTGGGATTCGGTTACATGTGCATAAACAAAGAGATTCTATCAATGTGTGGTGAATTAAATTTTTATATTTGTTTTTGTGGGTGGTGAAAAATTAATTAACTCTCTCTTTGGGTGGTAAAGATGAGAGCACAATGTGCTTGTTAAAATACCCCTCACACACTAGAAAAATCCTTTAGTGTCATGCTTCATCATTGGGGTCTTCCCGTCCCTCTACGGGGCGGGGCGTGCTACGACCTGACGAACTACGCGGGAGCACTAGTATGGTGACAAAGGCTATGTGACAGTGCAAGGTGGGTGGTGTCAGTGAAGTGTAGGGACCTAGTAATGTGTGGGAATTAAGAAAAAGCTAAAAATCCTCTGGCTAGTGGAAAAAAACAATTTATTCACTTCCCTAGCTGGGGACGTTAAGAAGGGGGTTTTGAGGTAGAGCAATTAGCTACTACCTGGTCTACATGTTTCGTAAGCAGTCCCCTACTGCTTACTCATCAGGACCTTCTAATGGCCCCTACTAGAAAAAAGCTCAGTTTCTAAGTGTAAATTGCCTATAGTCCTAAAAACTAGCAGCAATATTTTGTGCTTTTTTCTCTCCCTTTTTTTCTCCCTTTTTTTACAGAGACCGGATTCAGGTCATCTTTTTTGATATATTTCTGCTTCCCTCGGGCCAGCTCATGCCCTGAAGCTAAAACTACCAGTGGATTTTTACTGCTAGTTTTTAGGACTATAGGCAATTTACACTTAGAAACTGAGCTTTTTTCTAGTAGGGGCCATTAGAAGGTCCTGATGAGTAAGCAGTAGGGGACTGCTTACGAAACATGTAGACCAGGTAGTAGCTAATTGCTCTACCTCAAAACCCCCTTCTTAACGTCCCCAGCTAGGGAAGTGAATAAATTGTTTTTTTCCACTAGCCAGAGGATTTTTAGCTTTTTCTTAATTCCCACACATTACTAGGTCCCTACACTTCACTGACACCACCCACCTTGCACTGTCACATAGCCTTTGTCACCATACTAGTGCTCCCGCGTAGTTCGTCAGGTCGTAGCACGCCCCGCCCCGTAGAGGGACGGGAAGACCCCAATGATGAAGCATGACACTAAAGGATTTTTCTAGTGTGTGAGGGGTATTTTAACAAGCACATTGTGCTCTCATCTTTACCACCCAAAGAGAGAGTTAATTAATTTTTCACCACCCACAAAAACAAATATAAAAATTTCATTCACCACACATTGATAGAATCTCTTTGTTTATGCATATCGAATTGGAGGGTGATTCTGTCAAAACCTCTTCACTTCCTCTATTGTTTTGGAATTCGGTTACATGTTACTGAATCGCAATTTGGGTTTCAATCATAATAAAACCCCATTTTGCAGTCACAAATAGCCCTATTCCGGGAATTCTGGTCTTTTGTGAATGATATAAGGCTTCATACATCTGACCATTGGAAACTCGTTTACCCACATTAAAGGGTTTATGTACAGTGGCAGCTGATAGGGGACAGGGGCTGGGAGGTGGGGGTTTAGGAAAATGTTTTACAAAAGAAAGAAAACTTACCTGTGGTTGCGTTGCAGCCACTGCCGCTCCTCCGTTGCAGGAAGCACCCGGGCTCCCGTAGAACAAACACAAGGGTGCAATGCAGCGTTGTGATTGGTTCCCCTAAGGCAATCACCACGCTGCAATGCAGAGTTGTGATTGGTCTAAGCGCCTTGGTTTGGTGCTCAGTTGGGGACAGGGAGCCTGTGCATGTTCCTCACCAGGCTGTGCAATACAGCCTGGTGAGGAAGATGCAAAGTGCGTATGACTGTTTGGCTGGCCTAAGAGGTCTGGCTAAACAGTCATCTACATTTAGGGAGTGAAAACCACTCCTTCCCCTGGTACCTGCTCTGGCCAGCCCGGTCCCTCCCAGCACCTAGGAACGGAAAAATAAAGTGATAATAACGGTCAGTTATAGTCATTTTATTTTTCCTCTGAACTGCTCTCAAAGCAGTGGGGCGACGCTCCTCTGCCTTTGCAAAGGAACCGCCACCATTTAAGTATCCTGACAATAGCACCCTCTTTAAAATCCTGGTTTTGAATATGATGTGTTGTGTCATATCTTTCAATACTCTTGTCCTGAGCCTTGCAAACTCTTTCTCTAACAGCTTGCATATTCACCTCACACACTGAGCCTCACCCAACTTCCCTACCACTAAATGAGAAACCCACTCTGATCAATCCATCTGCTCCATGACAGCATGTTTATGTTGTCCTATAACTGTGAACTAACATTTAAACGTACATTCCTTACTTTAGGACGAATTGGCACAGCGGAATCCTTGACAATTTTGCACAGGAAGCCTTTAACACACGCAAATCTAGCCTCAAAAACGTCCTCATGGGCATGCAAAATCTCTTATAACTCTTGGTTTTCAAAAGTTTTAAGAGAAGCTAACCAAGATATACCCGGTTTGAAAACCATTCAAAAAGATCCTTGCGGCATATTTACAAGGACGGCGATAAATAAGCGCAAAGCGCGCTTAGAGCTTTTCTATTTATCGCCGTCTATCGCTGGATTATATCGGCCTGTTAGCGCGTTATTTACAATGCATTTCCTCAGGGCGATATATTTACCAGCGATAGTGGGGAAATCGCAGTTTTGCAGGGAACATCGCTGGTTTTCCAGCGATATTCCATGCAAAACGGCGATAACCTTGCTGATATGACCCTGTGGTCGTATCAGCACAATCCACCCCCATATTAGGTATGCCTAAGTCTGCATTTTAGCAGTTGTTAGTTTTCGACGAAAACAACGTTTTTTTCCCAAAACTAACGTCTGCTAAAATGCGTTGGCAGCCATGTAAATATCGCAATGTGCACATCAGCAATATTTACAAGGTTGTACTGCCCAGTGACGCCCACTTTGCATCTCATAAGAGATACAAAGGGAGGCGTCGGGTAAAAGGGTGCTAACATGCGCTAATGCATGTTAGCTCCCTCTTGTGAATAGGGCGATAGTTTTATCTCCGCTTTTTTGGCAGTAGAAGCCAAAAAAGCGGAGATAAAGCCATTGTAAATATGCCCCCTTGTTCCCTCAAACAGGAATATAATATCCACTATAAACTTTGGTATGTATTACCCGATCCTTAAACTTAATCTTCTCCCAGAAAAATCCTAAATGCTAAAGGATTAATGTCTATGGGAAATACATTAGCCCAGACCTTTTATCATAAAACTAGCAGACCGTCCCGACGTTGTCCGGGTAGGAATTGCTGCCGGCCAGTAGTATATTGTTTTGTAGGATTTCGTTTTGATAGCATTTCTTAAATGTGACAGGCCTGTGAAACGCTCCGATTCACAGTGCACTGCTGATGCACTTAAGAGTGCGCGTTCAGTAGTGTGTGAACTCGAGTTTCCCGACTTTATTTTTCCTTGCAATATTATATAGTTCAGTAGTGTGTGAACTCGAGTTTCCCTACTTTATTTTTTCTTGCAATATTATATAGTGCGAACTCGACAACATGGCATGAGCACAATTTACATTACAGAAGAACACATTCATTTGTGGTAGGCACGGGGAGACAAAGCGATTTGCCTGGAATCACAGGATGTTGAGCTGATGCCGAGATTCGAACGTAGCTCCCCAGCTCTAAAGTTCGCAATTCTAGAACTTGTGGTGGGAGGTGTGTCTAAAAGTGTATGTCGGTGCTGGCCATCAATGAGAGAGACCTGTGCATTTTTCAAATCGGTGGTGAAAAAATATGAGTATGTTGCTGGAGATGTGGGCCGCTGTACCACCAATGTACTTACCGGGAGGGTAAACAACCATTATTCCGCAACTTTCTTTCCGCATACCATCACTCCGCATACCTTCATTACGAAAGTACCATGACTCCGCAATGCCATTATAACGCATGGCATTACATTTTATATGCTTTTACCACGCATACATTTACAACGAAATTCGTTGTACGTGCATGAATGGTAAAAGCATGATTTTTTTTAATGTTTGGATGAGGTAAGTATGGGTATAGGGGTATATGTTTTGGGGTATTGAGGTATATGTTTTGGGGTGTTTGGGTATTTTAAGGGTTCAGATATAGTTTTGGGTTATGGGGTACAGGGGTAGTTTTAGGGTTTAGGGATAGGTATGGGTTTTGGGGTACAGGGGTATTTTTAGGGTTCAGGGCTAGGTTTGGGTTTTGGGGTACAGGGGTATTTTAAGGGTTCAGGGCAAGGTTTGGGTTTTGGGGTACAGGGGAATTTTAGGGTTCAGGGGTAGGTTTGGGTTTTGGGGTACAGGGGTATTTTTTGGGTTCAGGGCTAGGTTTGGGTTTTGGGGTACAGGGGTATTTTTAGGGTTCAGGGGTAGGTTTGGGTTTTGAGGTACAGGGGTATTTATAGGGTTCAGGGCAAGGTTTGGGTTTTGGGGTACAGGGGTATTTTTAGGGTTTAGGGATAGGTTTGGGTTTTGGGGTACTGGGTATATTTAGAGGGTTAAGATGGGTTAGTGTTTAAGGGTGTTGAGGTATTTTAAGGAGTAAGGGTGGGTTATGATAATGGGGTGCAGGGGTATTTAAAGGGAGCATTGTGGACACCCGGAGCTGGAATGTACAGAACCTGTGAAGAGAAAAAAATAAAATATTGGGCACAACGCTCGCTTTTTTTTCTTTCGTAATCCCGCGCCCCGCACACGCCCACAGCACACAATATGAGACATGGCATGAAGGGCGGAACATACCACACGCCCCCAGCGTTTGTCACGCTCCCAGCACACGCCCACAACACAACGCAGACACGCCCACAAGGGACTACTTTGCTGGCATGGTTCTTTTACCTTTTAAATGTATATGGTGGGCGTCTGCATAGCCTATGTCCTTCTGCTGCAACTGCCCTTTCCAACGCTGTATTGGGTGTTGTGATTGGTGATGTGGTTCCTGAGATTACCCGCCTCAAAGGTTTGGGCTCTCTCTTTATTATATTAGTATCGATAACTTAACAGAAATAATTGTAATTGGTGATCCAGAATAAGCCGCAGTGTCACCACTTACAATTTCACAAATATGATCACCATTCTTACTTGTGTTCCACTGTGTTTGTAATGTCAACACTTATTTGCATTTATCCATATCTCTTGTCAAGGAACTGGATTGTAAATATGCAACATCTACGTTTTTTTGAGAAGCCTTACACATCTTGGGAAATTACATATATGTATACAGTTGTTGCACAGCTTACTTCTCACAGAACAACTTTACGAATTGGTTTCCGTAAACTTGGACCACATTTGAAGCAATAACCTTGTTTTAACATGAGCTTTTTATTCCTACTGTTATCCTCTTTACTCGGAAATTGTGTAGGTCTGTTAACTTATCTCACTGATGTGACGAGGAAGCAGAGGGCTATTAAGTGGCAGAGCTTGTACTTTAGTCTCTTCATGCAATTTTGAAGGTTCTGTTCATTAATGTCTTCAAAATCAAATTGTTGTACGATGCTACAAAAAAAAACTCAGGGGCAATTTTTGTGCAGCAGGATTTCTAATCTGGCTGAAACAATCAATATAACTAATGGTATAGAAGGCTCCACGTTAGCTACTGAAGAACTTAATAAACTACAAGTCTCAATAGATTCATAAACAATTTGACATTTAGTAAAGAATCGATGCCTCGCTAATAAAATGCTATGTTCCTCTGAAAAATTTCTACAAATTCGTTCCACTGCCTTTCTGCATTGATCCGACTGGCCAAAGTTAATGCTACCCTGTTCAATTTAGACAAATGGCCAAATACGTTTTGCCGTTCAGGCAACTGTATAATAAAGTAAACTTGTGTTCATTATCAAATTCTTCCCATCAATAGCTATGATATATCTTTCAAATTCCCTGTGCCATTTCTTCACCTCATTAGGGCTGCCAGGAAAAGCCAAAACAACTGAAAGTGTGCTTACTCCTTGCATGACAAAATGCAGGAATAAAAGTTTTGGATATGTTGGGTTATGTTATGATATCTAATGTTATTCTATCGAGTACTTGTAAAGCGTATGTTCACCCATGGGACTCATGGTGCTAACATCCTCAGAAGTAGCACAGAAGCCACAATGAAGCATGCTGAACAAAAAGTATGCTTAAAAAGCTAGTTCTGTATATGGTTTTCCTGAAAATAACTAGATTGGCGACATAGCGCATTTCAGTCCATTCCTTTGAAGCCAGGGTCAAGAAACTTCAGCCTCACACCTTCTTTTCCAGACTCTTTTCATCACAAATAAGTTAGCAGTGAGCCGAGAGCTCTCTTAGGAACATATCTCAGCATGCAGTTAGCTAGGAAGTCTGGGGCCAGTCTGTGCAATGCCTTGAAGGTTAGACAGCAAATTTCTAATTAAATGCACTATCTAACCAGTAGCCATTGACATTTCTCCAGATATGGTGTTCTACAGGAGGCCCAAAGTGCCAGTTTACCCACAACATTCTGAAACATTTGGAACCTATTGAGATCATGCGATATACCATTAGCGTAATCCAACTTAGCACTGATAACCGCTGCCACAAAGGTCTTTACTGCTTCAAAGGAGAGGAATGGTTGGATCGTCTTAATTATATGCAATCTCATCAAAAAGATGTTGGTCAAATAAAACTCCAAGACCCTTTGCAGCCGGCTTTGTTCTGGCATATCACCCATCTCTAAAGGCCAGTATAGACTGGACCAGAGCAAGGAATTTTGATTCAACACAACAATCTCCATTTTCTCAGCATTCAATTTTAGATGATTATGCCTCCTCCAATTGCTAATAAACCCCATTGTATCTTGAAAATGATCATGCACCCAGGTCAAAGTGTCAAGTTGAAGGAAAATCTGGCAGTCATCAGCATAATTATATATCTGGCACCCTCTTTTGACCGGTGTCTTTATAGGGGGCTGAATATAAATGATAAAGGTGCGGTGAAAGGGCAGACCCCTGTGAAATGCCACATTCCATCTTTATTTCTGAAAACCCTGAAAGGGGTAAGCTGGACTGCCTGCATCCTATCCTCTAGACAAGGCAAGCCAATTTAGTGTTGTCTCTATGATCCCTGCAGCCTGTAGCGGTCAAGTAAGATCTTATGGTCTACCATGTCGAAGGAAGCAGAGAGATCAAGCAAATCAAATCTGGAGTGTGATTAGCATCCAGATCCTTCCTTAAGTCATCAATGACTGATAGAATCAAGTTTCTGTATTATGTCTGGGGCAGAATCCTGCTTTGTAAGAGTCTGAGGAGTTGGAGTTATGTAAGTGAGTAACAAAACGAATGTAAGTAGCATACAGTATATCATGAATATAGCTCAATTTAGAGCCATAAGAAAAATTCCAAAAAGGAATGCAACATCCGTTAGTTTCCATAAACAAAGTTCAGTATTGAATGCCTCAGGAGTCTTGCACGTATGTTCAAATCCACCTTTATTGAAGTTTTTGGGTCAAATACAGTTGCATGTTAGCCCAGCCAACACTTTTCGTCTCTTAGGACTTCATCAGGGTTGGATTATTCATAAATCTCTTATTTCTCGAAGGGTACGATGTCATCGAAAAACCAACATCTGGAAAGGTTCAGGATTGGGTTTAGGGTAGTGTAGTACCCCCTATTTTATCTTTTTCATCTTATTCAGGTCCCAAATCATCGGACGATGTGGGACCTGGATACTGCCAATGACATGCACCTCCCAGTAAACGTATTGACCAGAAAACTTGTTACAACCTCAACACCTGAACGTTGGTAGCAAGAATGAGACTTTTGTGTCAAAAGTGGTCTGTTTCAATATCCAAGGTGCAGCTCACTACCACTAGGAGGTGGGTTCTTGTACTCGTCGTCAAATTTGTTAAATCATAACACGGTTGAAGCTGTGATATATATTCATTTTATTGCAACTTAACTCCATAGAAAATGAAAGCCACAACTCCTTCACTTGATCCTCCCAGCTCCTTTTTCCAACTGACAAAACCCTCCTTCAGTCCGAATACTGGGAATATTCTAATTCAACTCCCACCCTTCTTGAAACGCATAGGGCAAGCATAGGACTAAGAACAAACACAACAATGAATGAGCGTTAGCTCTACGTTGCTTCTCCTCGTCTGAGTCATCACTTATGAGGTTTGTCCCACTTCAAGACAGGAAATAAAACAGGAATGCTGATCACAAACCCCGCCCATCATCAGCTGGGTGCTACAATAGGCCAGCATTCTCCCAGCATTTCCTGTTTTGTTTTGAGTCCAGGATAAGGATGATGGAGTGCTTAGATGCTAGCCAGGCTGGTGTCTCAAAGGGTTTCTCCTCCCTGGCTCATGGTGAAACCTTGCTTCCATCTTTGGTGAACAAGGAAAAATAGGAGAAATTATTACCAGTTCTGTTTTTGTTTGATATTTACTGGGAAGGCGTTTGGGTACTGATGCTTGTTTCTTGTAGTTTTAAAACTGCTGGAGGATGCGTGTTTGCAGTATTGTTGAAGAGCATTCGTATGTTTTTGGGTTCACTTTTACGTCAGATTGTGATGTGAACCAGACTTTTATGTGCACATGCGTGTTGGAAACAAGGGCATGCTCTAATGCGCAAACCTTTGTTTTAATGAGGCGGAAGACACTCTTATTATTATTTATTTATCATCATTAAAGGCATCCGGTAAGTGAAGACGATTGGGGTGACTGGTGATTTATTGGTGAATTATGTACAAGAATTCAGTAATAAAAGAGACATGAGTCTCCTACCTGCTTATCAACATGTGGTGGCTCCAGGCCGCATTCTATATCTCCCAAGAGGAGTAAGGAAGGTGGAATGAAGGAGGAAAGACTGAAAAATATTTATATTTACAAAAGAAAAAGACGGGGAGCAGTGATATTTTGGAAGTTAATTTGGAATTCAGATGTATCAATTTCAGGGTACTCTAATAATTCATCCCCTCCTGTCCCGTATTTTAAAGGGAAATATATTTCAAGGAAGCTCTACCACAATTATTGAATCATGTCAAGGATAACATAGCGTGTTGTGTTGATGAGATTCCTGGCACTTCCGAGGACTGCGTGTTAAGGATGTTTTAAAAAAATTCCATGTATTGGAATGCCTATTCATGACTATATAATGAAAGTGATTTTGAATGAATGGAATGATCCTGATACAATTAACCTTCCCAGGTGTATGGCTAAATAACACACCTAACGAAAAATGGAGCAAAGGCTTTCTGACTTTATACGGGTACACGTACACTCTGTGTTTGAAAGCCCAGCCAGGAGGTCTTCTGAAACTGAAGAGAACCTTTTTTTTAAATAAACCAAATGTTATTGATTTTACAACAAAAGTAAAGAACAGTGCACAGTACCTGCATAATAAAACCACAGTCATGACATCAGAGAGCAACTGGGTCCAAGGCCCACATATCATTCTCCATCAAGAATGTAGTATGCCCACCATCCTCTCATCTTTACAGCAGCATCCCCAGGCTAAAAAGATGGGTTCCTCAGTCTTGGTGCACCAGTCATCGTGGAGAACCAT
The DNA here is from genome assembly GCF_964261635.1 of Lissotriton helveticus. Classification (NCBI taxonomy): domain Eukaryota; kingdom Metazoa; phylum Chordata; class Amphibia; order Caudata; family Salamandridae; genus Lissotriton; species Lissotriton helveticus. The sequence goes on along the minus strand of NC_136069.1, from coordinate 350,386,712 downwards.
TCTGCAATAGTTGGTGGCGTGGGGGAAAACCTATGGCGAGCAATATCGCGTTTAGCTACAAATGTGCCAATGCCTACCAAACTGTGTATCCCCTGGGTCCTCCAACGTCCTTCTGGATACCTGGTAGTGCATCATGAGAGGAACAAACAATAGGACTCTCCAAAACAGCGACAGCGTTGTACAGATGAAGGACCAGTGTTTAGAAATAATTTGACAGGTCCATTTTATGTGGAAAAGGTTACTATCAATGGTTGCACAACTGGGGCCAGCAGAGGTAGGAGAGTGCCCATTTTCCAGAGCAGCCGCGGTGCACAGTATGTGGCATGGACTTGGAGGAGATTTAAATGGAGTAGGTGCAGACCAGAGGGGATGACCAGTTTCCTTGAGGCCATCCTGGCATCCTTCCAGTCAATGTCACCAACGTTGCCGATCCACTGCTGCCATTTACCTCAAAGAGCTCCAAAAGCTTCTGGGGAATTCACAACCAGGGAATAGTAGATTCACAAAATACCCCCTGCCCGACCCAATGGTACTGATAGGATTTGGGCCTCAGGGGGACTATATTCTGGCAAGTCTAGAAGAAGCAATTGATGTCCGCCAATGCATGGCAGAGCTCAAGGTATCTATAAATTTGAGTCTTATGGAGGTCAAACTCCTCCTGGAGATCCTGAAAAGACATCATATGGGAAACCCTCCAGACATCTCTGAGGTGGCTGATGTCTATGAGATCCCAGCAGTTAAATCCCTTCAAGGTGGAGACCAGGGAAATCCCTCACTCACCGACCTGGTCGATGACATGCTTCATCATCGGGCAGTGTGCTGCAACGCCAGATCTACTGCAGAGCGGGTTTTTTTGTGTAAGTTCAGGCTTGATGTGAAACTAATTAGTGGTAGTGTGAGATAAAAGTTCCGAGTGGGTGCCTGGCTTAAGTGTAATATTTACCACCACAGGGGCAGCCCTAACCACCTGAACCAGGGGCTATATTAATTTCTGCAAACAAAGGTTCAAATGTATACAACAACCATTAACAATTCATAACAATAAAGGAATTAATTAGGCCCATGAACGAAAAGTGAAAGGATGTACATGTGATTATAGAAAAATACAAAATTTATTGAAATTTAAAAACATGTAAAGCTCAGATTTGTTGTCGGTATAACAAAAACATTAGGAAAACATATAGAAAACCAAACAAGTGGCAAACACACAGAGGTTACATAAACAAAAGAGTTCTAAAAAACCATATAGAAACTCCTGTACACAAAACAATGTGTCCTCCTTAATTAGTGGCCACAGTAGCGTCGACGGCGTTTCGACCGTTGTCATGAATACATGATCATCCTCAGGACAAAATGTTAACTGAGCTTTAGAAAATCCAATCTATAATACACAAAACACTTTATTCACACACGGGCCAAATATGAAAAACTAACAAACTCATTTAAAGAAGAATAAATCGTGCTCCAAAGGGTAGCAAACAAGTAAAAAGACTAGCCCATTATAAAAGTGACAATTATCCAGAGAATCCGAAATTAGTGTCACCCAAAGAAAAAGAGTAAAGGTAACTACGCCACCAAAAGAACGAAAAGACTACTCACTACAGCGTTAGTAAAATTGCTGTGAGTCAGAGCCACAAAGTGCTAGCAGCATCCAGATTCTGAAATGTAAATCCGGGCTCAAATTACTATCCCAAAATAAATGTCTCCACATCACGAGAAATTAATAGTACTTATTTTTCGTTCATGGGCCTAATTAATTCCTTTATTGTTATGAATTGTTAATGGTTGTTGTATACATTTGAACCTTGGCTTAAGTGTAAGCCAGGCACCCACTCGGAACCTGCTGCTCCCTCGTCGGGGTCCGGTCGAGGGAGCAGCAGGTTCCGAGTGGGTGCCTGGCGTCTAGGGCGGTGTGCCAAATACGCTACCACCCCCCTACTGTGACCCATGGTGTCGATCATATGTATTTTACAAGTGCAGCAATCCTACAGTTGGTAAGCCTCCTAAACCAGGAGTAAGCGGGAAGGAGCAATCTCTTTCCTTGTGCACTTTTTTACTTTTCCACCTTTAACTTTCACGTCCCATGGTAGGGTGAGCCTTAGGGTGCTCATACCGCCAGGGTTTAGTCCTTTTTTGTTGTCCTGACGAATGCCTGGTAAAATCACACCGTTTCGAAGGCAGAAACATGTTGACTGCTGTAAATATCTTCTGGAACTAACCTAACAATTAATTTAGGTTCATTTTCCAACACTAGATTTTATTAATGTCCTGGTGATCATACAATAAATAATTTTTTGATACACTTAAGACATTTTTTATCTCACACTACCACTAATTAGTTTCACATCAAGCCTGAACTTACACAAAAAAAAACGCTCCGCAGTAGATCTGGCGTCGCAGCACACTGAAGAGGCACTCGGCCTCTTCAGTGGGGCCCGATGATGAAGCATGTCATCGACCAGGTCGCTGAGTGAGGGCTTTCTTAACTGACCAAAGTGAGGCCAGTGACATTTTTTCTTAGCTCCAAGTGTGGTCCTCTATGTACCATTGAACACTCTCTTTTTTTGTTTACAAAAACTTGACCGGTGTGAGAAGTTGGCCTGATATGCAGTGCTCACTATTCTAGTGATCACTATGTATCAGTCCAAACAACCCTTATTGATGATTGGTTGTAAGTCAACCTTATAGACCAGCTATCCTAGTAGCATGGATACGAGCAGTCTAAGGCTAAGACTCTAGAGGGCGTGTTAAGCCAGCTGTTTTACCATCACATTACCCCTTGAACACCCAGTGAAAGGACACCACACAAGTTGTTATGAAAATAAACAGTGTATTTATTTATAACAAGACTACCCTGGCTCTTTATGAGACAGGGAGCTAAGCACACAACAAAACTCTTATGAAAATACTTTAAGTCGCACAATTTACACCAATGCCCGAGGGGCACGAAAAACCATATACTACAAAAGTGGAATGCGAATTACTAGCAGGTAAGTAACGATTCTCAGAGGCTTTGGGATCGCTAGGGCTGGACTACTGAACCTTTAGATTACTAGCAGGAGGCCTAGGGAACTCGGGTGCAGAGTGTGCACTCTCACGCGGGATGCGGGACAAAGTCTATGGAAACTAGAATTCACAAAGTTAGTGTTCTCGGGCGAACCCGACTAGGTAGGTCAAAAACGAAAGTGGATCTGGACCCTTGGATAGTGAGGCTATGCTGAGGCACCGAAATGCCGAAGTTACCTAGCCCAGGGGCTGCAGCTGCATAGGTCTGAAAAGACGTCGGGATTCTCCGTTGACGAACCAGGAGCCTGAAGGAAAGGAGTTGCTGGCAGGCGACCAGTGAAGATTGTTCGGGTGATCCAAGCCTGGATCGAAGATAGATGACACCTGAAAGCAGAGGGGACCAAGTTCGTGACTACTAGCCAGTAGTCAGGTGGCACCAGGAGGGCACCGGATGGTAGTCACCTCGACTAGGTGAGTGGGCGACGCTGGGCTCTGTAGTCTTACGGACCACGAGGCGTTGTCGGCGACCAGGATGGAGGTACGAGCTGTCCCACGATGGATGATGCTCTCGACGTCGCTGGACCCAGGATTGGGGCAACAAGTCTTGGCAAATTCAAGCCCACGCGGTGGACCTAAGATGGCGTCTGGAGTGGACCAGGAGGGTCCGGGGTGCTCCTCTCTTGGAAGGGAGCAAGGGCCAGTCTGGAGCAACCAGACCAGCAACAGTGATGTCGTCGGGCGTCGTTAAGAAGGCCACAAGCCAGCGGGCTAGTAGCCAAACAACGCGGTGAGCAGCAAAAAGCAGAAGGGCCCCACGCAAATCGTGGAGATGCTGGGAGGCTGAACTTCGGTGCTGGGGCTGCTCAGGGTCGGGGCTTCTCGGACCCCAAAGCACTCACCAGAGGATCCCTCGGCGGTCGTGCTGGAAAGAAGTCGTGCAGTCTTGAAGATGGCCGGTCCCTCGAGGTCTCGTCGCACCCACGGTTCTCAGCTTGGCTGTAGAGGTGGGTAGAGGTCAGAGGTGCCAGGGAAGCCGGTTCTCGTCGAGCTGGGCAGTCAGATTCCGGAGGAAGGACTTGCAGCAGACCGCAGTGTTCTTAAGATGGTGCCTGCGGATGCAGGGTGACTACTCCTTAGTCACAAGGGAGAATCTTGAAGAAGAAATCTTGATGTCCTTTCGTAGAAAGTCGTGTCTGGATTCCAAAGATGATCTAATTTGGAAGGGGGCCTGCTCCTACCTTTATCTTGGAAAAGGGGGCTGGCACGCAACTAAGTCCTGCCCTATGGGTGGGACCAGGAGGGGGGTGGTTACACCCCTCTCCTTTGGCGGGCTTTCCCCAGCTCAGGGGCTGGTGTGCCCCTGGAACTGGTTCAAGCCGGCCTATGCACAGTGAGCACCGGGGTGCCACTTGCAGTCACCTTCCTCTGTAGCCCTGCCTACCTGGAATACACAAAACCCTGTCTGGGACGGTGCTGGCACCGCCCCTGGCAGGAAACCCTTTGTCCTTGCCTCCTGCTCTGGGAGGACTCCCAGCAGCAGGAGGGCAGACTTGTGTCTCGGTGGCAGCATCCATTTTGTGGATGCTAAGGCTCTGTCTGACTTTAACCGGGGTTACAGGTTACATCCATGTCGTGTCCCTCTAGAAGGGTGGAATGCTAACCCCGTCGCCAGAATTGGCGAGGGGTTAGTATTCCAATTCGTATGACACCTTACTCGACATGTTTTGATAAAGCGATACCAGAGTTGGCATATAACCGCGAGGATTATAATGCACTTAAGAGTATATGGTATGCGATATCATGGAAACGGCTAAGGGATAGATCCCGAAAGCCGCAGACAGGCTCAGCTCATGCCAGAGCACTATCTCACACGATTCCAAGCACTCTGCCTTCAGGATTGTTAAGGCCTGCCATAGGAGTGACTGATAGGAGATCTGTGTGTCCATTTAGGTTTAGATATAGGAATACTATATCTAAAGCAAAGGGTGTTTACACCTCCTTGCCCCAGCTGTCGTGCAGCCAGTTGTGTCAGATTTAGTTAGTCAGTCCAGGGGTGGCATAATACATGCTGCAGCCCCTGGGAGACTTCTGGGTGCACCTCAGCCCTGGTTACAGGGACTTGAGAGGGCCCAGTGCCAATTCAGTACCTGGGTACAATTTGGATTAGAGAGAACAGCTAGGCTGTGGGTCTGATTAGCAGGCCCACAGCCAGGGAAAGTCGTAAACCAGTGAAGCAAAAAGCAAAAATCTGGGTGATCATAGGATTGCAGACCCTACTCTCCTACAACCGGGGATTAAGAGTGGCTCCTTATTCTCCCTACCTCTCTTTTTGTTGTTCTAACCTGGGAAATCCAACAACCTTTCGACAAGGGTGTTTTCTGCATTAACCATTGGTCCCACCCAATCTGTCTGAGGGCATGTCAACAGCACAGGAGTGTAGCCTTTATAGTCTTGGGCAGGGAACAAGAAGCTGGGGTACCATATAGAAATTGCAGGATGCATTTCTGTGTGCGAGTAGAGCAGACTTTGGAGCACAGGGTTCACGGTACGATCCCCTGCTCCGGCGGCAAGACAGCTCAGCACCATGTGACTCTGGGCAATAGCTCACTTAATTTCCATGACGGCCCCCAGCTCCTTGAGACCCAAAAGGGTGAGTAGTTCGCGCTTTACAAATACAGATTTACTGTCGACCCAGAAGTGGCTTTTTGAGGCAAAATGCAGGGTCAACAGGGTCACCAAACACCCAGTCATTGACAGTAAGATGCTACGAGGCCTAGTAGTATAAACAAATGTCGAAAATCCCTAGGCCGCTATCATATGGTGATTGGACACAGTTCTGAAGGGTTATTCGTGGAGTCTTATTCGCCAACAGAAAGAAGCATATCACCTCGGTTATGCCATTAAACCATGATTCAGGAACAAAGAAAAAAAATGTAGCAGAATATAAAGTAGCCAGTGGAGTGCAACCATTCTAAAAAGAGCCACTCTCCCCAACACATTAGGTGAAGGGCGGCCCGTTTAGCCAAATTCCAAAGGGTAATGATAATCACCCCCAGGTAAGGAAAGCTTAATCTATGTATGGAGACGCAGTACTGCCAGTCAATGACCTCCTGGCTGCCCAAACAGGGATGAGAAGGAAACTCGCCCAGTTAACCACCAGTCCCGATGCGTCACCATAGAGTTGTGGCACCTGGAGGAGCAGGGGTTCAGCAATGCGAGGCTGGCACAAAAGTAGTACATCATCCACCTAGAGTGCAATGCGGTCTTCTCAGTAGTTCTGCCACTAGAAGCTCTAAAACTGAGCATAACAGCATACTCAGACCACCAGTGGCTCAATAGCCAGATAGTGAGCAAACTCGTCTGGTACCACTACGGATCGCAAAAGGAGGTGTAAAACCTAAGGTCGGGGACAATCGATATTTGCCCGGCGGTATTGCCTCTGTAACCCACAAATTATTAATCAATGAAGAGGCAGGCGCTGGAGACTGGAAAGCAGGAAACAAGGTTTATTCTCTCCGGAGGAGAACACAACAAAACAGACAGCAGGTATCGTCATGAGGTGCTCTAACTTCCCCTCTGAGGCCTGGCCCCTTATATACAGGTTTCATGGCTTTTATTACAGTTTACATATTCATGGCAATGCTTTGATGTACGGAAAGACATTCCCGGGATCTCCCCTTCGGGCCAGTTCCCACACACATTTACAGTAGAAGTCCCCACCCCGGTCACAACAGGTGATGATTATCGCACAGCTGGATATTCCGTCGATTCATGGAATGTGGGGTTCGATCGGATCTCATGGGGTGGGGGCTTTGATCAACTCGGGGGTCTTTTGATGAGGGAAGCTTTCTGCTGTACGGGGAGGGGCAAGGAATAGTATCGGCAGAGCTGGGTGTCGGCCTGGGAACGAGGAGGACAAACGGGCACACGGGGAAAAGGGGGTTTGCATCAAAGGGCCGGGGATCATGAAAGGAATGAAGGGAGGTGTTGCGCTGGGAACAGGATGGGGTTCTGAGGCAGAGCTGCGCTGAAGAGGGGTTTATGACTCAAGGCGGGTACGAGCAGGGGGGGGTTGGTCAGCGTGCAGGCTTGGTGAGGGCGGAGGGCTATGTCGGGGGCCAGTGGCATGCAAAAAGGGCTGTTCTGTTCAAGGCACCTAAAATGGCGGGGCGCGCACGACAAAAAGTGTGGCATCAGGGGGAAAGGCAAGATGGCGCAGATAATGTTTACCAAACCGTACTAATTTTCCACAGTCCTCCCTTTAACATATTCAAGACATCTTGCTGGTTCATTTTCTATTCGGGTCTATTATGGTGGGCATAAGGAAAGCAGTAGGAACCCAGATGAAGGAGTCGTAAACATTTAAGATCTCTAGTTTTAGGAGGCGGGCCTATTGATAAACTTTGATAAACTTGTTTGCAGGAAAGTCATAGAAATGTAATACAAAAATGATTCTGTAGCGAGCAGTGAGTACATTGCATACAGGTTATTATATACGGGCTCCACATATATTTGGCTAGAGCATAATCAATACAATGGTGGCTGGGAAAGAAACGAGACGTAGCAGAAACGATGATTGAGGGTGTCAATGTTCGAAGTTAATGAGTTCTCAGTACTGTTTGTCGTCCTTTGTTGGCGCTGTGGAGCACCGGCGGTGGAGCTAAGGGTCCAGCTCTATTCTAGGTCCCGTGTTGCAGGGCACGACCTTTTCCTCGCGCTTCTGGTCAAAAAGGTCTTTTTCGCCCTGTGTCTTTCGGAGTCGATAGTCAAGAAAGTTCAGATGGAAGAAGAGTGTACAAATAGTCCATAGGGTAGGTCGGAGAAAAAGGGGGATGGAGCGAAGGCCAGACCGAGGACAGACTAGGGGAACGGAAAATTTCAGGTTGGCGGGCTCATGACCGAGTTTAGGGAGCGGGGACCTTTCGGCACACATTTGAACATTAGGCAGGGGCATCAGGTTAGCCCTTTCCTCTCACTTTGTCGGAAATAGTGCCTCGTCCTGCAGCTCCTTTCTGTCGCGGTCTCGCCTCGGCCAATGTCGCAGGTGTTCCAAGATCTGTAGTCAGGCCACGTGCTCCCACATCCGGTTCTTCTTTCCTCCGACAGTCGTACCCTTAAATGAGTTCGAAAAGACAGTCTTTAGAGAATTGGTAGAGGAAGGTAAACACATAAGTCTATTTCTCTTCCAGCTCCAGGCACGAAATGAAGACGTCCGTTATATTAAGGTTCACAAGTAACATATAAATGGCCGGTGATGGGCCTATTGGATTTACTATGACTTTCCTTTACAACTATTTATTACAGTTTCGACAGTTCATCTGATGGAGACCCACCTTCGTAATACAAGCCTGACAAAGCTATACCGTTCTCTAGGGGTTTATATTTAAAAAGGGTGTTGTGAGCTATCAACATGGTACTAATAGGTATCTCGCTGAGGGACGAACATAGGCTAAACATTTTTCATTTTATCAATGCATCCTGCCTTTTAACTAAACATTTTCGCTTTCCACAAGATTCATTGCAATGATTTTCTTCGTTTCGGTCTAATCTTTAACTTTGTAAACCATCATTCTGGTTCCTATGCAGTCTCTCACGGCCTGATTACTAAATTAGAACAGACAGGGGTCTCATGGGAAAATAGCTAGGGACATGGAAAACTGCGATGGGGGGGGAACATCACCTTACTTTTTGGGTTATAAGGGTACTATCGGCAGAAGGCCATAGTTCAGTTGGTGAGCGTTCAGTGGCATTTCTCGAATTCCAAACTCTGAAATTTGCCTATCAAAAATCACTTCTAGGAACCACAGCTGGCCTGCGTTAGTTGCAAGTCGGCTCATCTTTTACAATCGGGGGTGGAGGATAGTTAAAAACTCTTATCTGGGGCAACTGAACACAATACTGGGTGCGTCCTGGGAAGATGGGAAGGTTTCGATTACCTTTATGGTTTGGGGATTGTGACAATTCGGAACGGGGAAGGTCGCGTCATCTGAGACATTTTATTTCATCATAGGGGCCGCTGACATGTAGTTCCCTTATTACGGGTCAGATTAGGGAACCTCAGTCGTCTTACCTGTCCTTTCCTTTATGGCCAAATCTCGGTTTCATCGAAATATTTTTTCGGAAAGGAGAGGTGGTGACACAGCGTTAGGGTGATTGCATTAAAGACAAGTTTTGAGCAAATACTGGCGGTATTTGAAGCCAATTGGGTGGTGTGCTAGGGGCGGCGGTTTGCCAATTTAGGTGCTAGTCGTTCGGAAGAGTGAGAGTGTGGAGGAGAGAGAGAGAGAGAGAGAGCGAGAGAGAGAGAGAGAGAGAGAGAGAGAGAGAGAGAGATGTGTAACAATAGGCTATATAGTACACGTGCAACATAGGGAGCGGCAGTGTATTTAAGATAGATTATTCAGCGCATTACTCGATACAAGACATCGCAGATCTGTGTTAGTATTTTGTAAGCATGCGGTTCAGGACGGGCGAGCATTAGGTCGGGTACGGGGGACATGCGTTGAGAAAAAGGAAGAGGGGGCACCATCGTGTCGCCCTCCTTGCATTCTTGGTCCTTTGACCAGTTGAGTCAGCGCTTCAGTCACACACAAACGTTCTCTCATAGTTTCATTCACACGCGACATGTGTCCATTCACGCATCATGGATTAAGGGTGATCATTTTTCATAGAGTCATACTATTTGTTGGTTTGTCTGTTACATTAGTAGTTCGTGGGTGTGCTTAGGTGCCACCTTGCGGCGCTAGTCTGCTTCGTGTATCAGACATGGCAAGGCTTCAGATCTTCGCCACACCTCGACTGTGATCTCTGATGTAACCTGCAGAGGGAGGGAAAAGAGGGGAAGGGAGGGGGACAACATTCGCGCATATCAAATACATGGATTCAAGGGTCCTTTACTTACCTCATACCCGTCTTATCTCCTCGGGATAGAATCCCTGAGGTTGTGGTTTCTGGAGCCAGGGGGGGGGGTGGGGGCAGTGTGTCCTTATGGGCTGTGAGTAGGAAAACGTTAGAGAATCAGAAGTACTTAGCGCGAAGTTTCTAGTTGGCAGGTGTATTTAACTATCGGGGTCCTTAAATCTCTTTCAACGCTGTGACGTTCTGAGGTTCTTCAGTTCTTTGGTCCGCTCTGTTCCCTAATACCTTTGAGCGTCGTACCTTGTAACATTTACATCGTTTTATTTTACCCTACTTTTACATTCCATCATTTATACCGTTTCGTTTTACCCATCCTCAGAAGTCGAGGTCTTTCTCCACGCGAGAGTTCATGAGTCAGTCGCGTACCTTGAAGGCAGAGTATCGAGTCGTAGATCCGATCCTTCCTCCGGGGCTGGGCAACCATCTTCTAATAACCTTAAAGAGAGAGCAGAGTAGGGTGCACAGAAAAGAACTCTCCCGCCGATCCCATATTTCAAATAAAGCATGTAATACCCGTTCATAGTTTCGAAAACCTTTATTTTTGCAAAATCATCTCAGTACGTAGATTATGAGGGTGCGGTCGTGTTTGGCCGGACACGGAAATGGCTAAAGTGCGTACAGTGGGGGGTTGTTTTGCAGCAATAAAAACATTAGAAAGGTTTATTCACTCATTTGTAGGAAATTAAAACGTCTATCAATTGACTGGGGGAATCGGGGGCATCTATTTCCTGATTTAGAAGCATAGTCAGACTAGTTGAAATCAGATTTCCTATATGCATACCGTGTGTGTGCGTCATAAGCGAGGTTATACATCAGCTATATAAAAATATAATACATCGTACATTTGTAATCAACACATTTTTTTTAACGGGATCCTTTTACATGTTCGTCGAGTGAGCTCTCCTTCTTTCTCGTCAAGTGTACAAAGGATCATATACATGTCTCAGAACCTCAAGTTTTTTATTTAGCAAAAAGAAACACCACGAGGTGTTCGTTCGTTCCTATTGATACCGGCGCCATTTTGGGCGGGGCCAGGTTAGTCTGGAAGTAGCATCAGGGAAAATGTTTCCTACAACCGGCAGTTGGACCAGAGTCCTTTTCGGCAGTTCAAGAATTCATGCTAACCGAAGGGGTGGCAATGTCATGTTTATTTCGCTGGCGATCAAGGCAGTTGTCCCTTACCGGAAGCCTGCAGGAGCCGAGGGCTCCGCCGGGGACCTTTGTAGACTCTTCAAGGCTGCGGAGATGTTGTCGGAGGTGGGGGGGGGGCTCGTGCCCCGGTGGGCAAGCGCCCGAGTTACATTGCTGGTCAAAGTTACTCTAGCGGCCGAGGCCCGCCTTCCAGCGGACCCAGATGCCATTTTGAGGCCCTGCAGCGGTCCCCTCTCGTCGAGTCTGCAAGAGTGGAAGAGACCTTTCTGAGGACAAATAGGGGATGGAACTCTGTGTTGTGGAAGCGGGACGTTCGGCTGGGGTGCGGCTGTGATGCCCCCACCTGGGGGGGCGAGGGAGACTCGTTCGCGCCGTCTCCTTCTCCCGGTGCACTCCATGCTGCTCTTTTTCATCGGCCTGCACGAAGGTCTCTCCACATCCGGTGCTCCCCAAGTCTCGTGCTCAGTGCTGTGGGAGTATGGCCACCTGCGGCGCACATTCGGTGCTGCACAAGTATCGGTGCAGCCATTGCATATTCAGTGCTCCGAAAATATGGGCACCATTGCACGTTCGGTGCTGCGCAAGTACTGGGGCACCACCGCCTGGCTGGGGGAGTTCGGCGCTGGGCCGGGGGCTGGGAGACCTCCTATCCATGGAGGTGGGAGAGGCTCGTCCGCGTCGCCTCTCCCTCCCAGCCCAATTTGGATAAATTGTTGTGGAGGTACGTGCAGGACATCCCGCCGCCCAGAGCTGCTGCGTCTGTCACGGAGGGGAAAAGAAAGAGGTGTCTCGTTCTTCTCTGGACCGGGCTTCCTTAGGTTATCGGCTGCAGCCGGACTCAGTTGGCCCCGGTCTCTGGCCATTGGTGGCCGGACCGGGAGGACATGTGGCGGGACTGCCTGCAACTATCCAGGGCCGTTGCGGCTGGGCCGGGGAGGCAGGTGGCGGGACTACCTGCAGCTACCCAGGGCCGCTGTGGCCTGACTCCGCTGGCCCCTGCCTCTCCTCCGGCTCCCCCATACGTTAAGATTTCCTGACCAAGTGTTGGCAGCAGGGCCCGCCTTATATGGGTTGCCGCCGGTTGGGCGTAGCCGTAACCCTGCCCTACTTTGGAAGGTTCCAGAATGGGGGGGGGGCGAATGTTCTGTTGACTTTCATTTTCTACAGTTTACCGTTCTTGTTTCTAGCGTTATTGTTTCTTGCTTGTTATGTTAAAAATAAAAGTTCGTGTTCATCAGTGGCTTACTGATTTCGTTTCCCATTCCTTTCTTTCCAGGTTGTTTCAAGCTAAATTTCTGTTAACAGAGTTTATGTAACACGAAAGCACGTGTAGAGGGATGACGCAGATTCATACATTACGTACACACAAACTCAGACGGGGAGATAGTAAAAGTATGACATACAAGATCCAAAGACAAGCATAAAAACAGTTATTGGCCATAATTATCTTTTTCCGTCTGTTAATTTAGGGCTAGGCTGGGTTCCCGTCTTTACATTGTCCGACCTAGGAAAACTCGAACATGTCGCTGAAATTGTTCTGGCGAAATCTGTGCCATCGGGCATAATCGAACGTGGTGGTTCTATCTGGTCTGTCCATGTGAGTCTGATTCTTCTTTGTCTCGCGCCTTTTCCCTTTCTGTCGGCCTGTTACTCCTGTCGGCCCTCTGCCCCTACTCACGCTCAGTAGAGTCGGGCATTGGGCTTTCCAGTGTCCGACATATCTACAAAAAGCACATTGGTCTGGCCCTAAGTCTGGTCGTCCTGTGCGTAGTGTCGGGGGATAACCTTCGGGTCGTGGTGTCCAGGGGTTGTCCTGTTGATATGTTCCTCTACCTGCTCTGTCCTCGTCTTTTTTCTGTCGTTGCATTGCCTCTTTTCGCCACATACCGAGACTGTCGAGCATAATAGGCGTTGTCTTATTATTACGAAGGGCTATTTCTAACGTTTCTATTTTATCAAGGTCGAAGGATCCTACCAGTGGCCACTGTTTGTCTTGACTTTCTTTGGTATACCTGTGCCACAATTTATTATAGGCTATGGTGACTAATCCATAGTTTATGAACATGTCCTTATTAGGGGTACCTTCCAGCGGAGCTAGATGATCCACCTCTAATAAACGGTCCGGGCTGAACCAATTATCAATCAGTGGGGAGAAGACAGACATGACGGCTCGCAACGAGGGACAAAAAGTCAGCACTGCCTATCTTATCACTGTGTGCAAAGACTAGACAGAATATTTCTATTCTACGTTGTTTGCAGGCAGTGAATACCTCATGAACCAATAACAAAGAATAACCAATAACAAAGAACAACCAATAATAAAGAACAACCAATAATAAAGAACAACCAATAATAAAGAACAACCAATAATAAAGAATAACCAATAATAAATAACTAGAATAAAATCAATGGGGAGAGTAAGCAGGGGCGCAAAAGTCTGCGTCCTCTACCCTTTCACTATCCGTAAAGAGGAATCTGTTATTTCCTGTTTGCAGACAGAGAATCTCCAGAAGACAATCCGTGAACAGTAGTTCGGGGTCAAAGAACCCAGTTAATCAGTGTGGGAGAGGGAATCTCCTGAAAACCGTTAATAAATAATAGAATCAGTGGGGGAGAAAAATAGGCACGACGGCTGCGTTACCTATCCTTCACTGTTTGCAAAAGGGAAAGAGCCTACTGTTTCTCCGCGTGCAGACAGTGAATCTCCAAATAAGTTAACAAAGAGTAATACTAGTATTTTCCGAACGATCAATCAATTATTTTGCAGTTTGTCGTGCTTACACGACCTTACCCGGACCGTATGGACAGTTTCTTGTCTTCCGAATCCAGCGCCCGTTCGTCCTCTTCTTCTCGTATTTCTCACCGCACTCCTAATGGTTCCCAGTCAGGACCGTAGATCACTCGAGAGAGGTCTGTTCGGAACTAGTGAAGTTCGGATGATCGGCTGCCAGACGAGGGTCTATTGGGCAAGAGCTCTCCCGATCGTTGCAGTCGTTCACTCTGTCGTCGGGACCTCTCCCACTGGATCCACGAGTCGCTGATGGGCCCCACGCTTGGGACGCCAATTGTAAAACCTAAGGTCGGGGACAATCGATATTTGCCCGGCGGTATTGCCTCTGTAACCCACGAATTATTAATCAATGAAGAGGCAGGCGCTGGAGACTGGAAAGCAGGAAACAAGGTTTATTCTCTCCGGAGGAGAACACAACAAAACAGACAGCAGGTATCGTCATGAGGTGCTCTAACTTCCCCTCTGAGGCCTGGCCCCTTATATACAGGTTTCATGGCTTTTATTACAGTTTACATATTCATGGCAATGCTTTGATGTACGGAAAGACATTCCCGGGATCTCCCCTTCGGGCCCGTTCCCACACACATTTACAGTAGAAGTCCCCACCCCGGTCACAACAGGTGATGATTATCGCACAGCTGGATATTCCGTCGATTCATGGAATGTGGGGTTCGATTGGATCTCATGGGTGTTGGGGGCTTTGATCAACTCGGGGGTCTTTTGATGAGGGAAGCTTTCTGCTGTATGGGGAGGGGCAAGGAATAGTATCGGCAGAGCTGGGTGTCGGCCTGGGAACGAGGAGGACAAACGGGCACACGGGGAAAAGGGGGTTTGCATCAAAGGGCCGGGGATCATGAAAGGAATGAAGGGAGGTGTTGCGCTGGGAACAGGATGGGGTTCTGAGGCAGAGCTGCGCTGAAGAGGGGTTTATGACTCAAGGCGGGTACGAGCAGGGGGGGGTTGGTCAGCGTGCAGGCTTGGTGAGGGCGGAGGGCTATGTCGGGGGCCAGTGGCATGCAAAAAGGGCTGTTCTGTTCAAGGCACCTAAAATGGCGGGGCGCGCACGACAAAAAGTGTGGCATCAGGGGGAAAGGCAAGATGGCGCAGATAATGTTTACCAAACCGTACTAATTTTCCACAGAGGGGGCAGCTTTTATTTATTTATTTTAGAAACTTGTAAAGAGCGCAAATGCCCAAGGGCGTCTCGGCACTGTGGACAGTGGCAGAGTGATGAGCAGGTTGTTGGTTAAACAACCAGGTCTTTATTTTTCTTCTAAAGGCTAACAGAGATTGACAGGATATGATCTCCAACGGGGGAGAGTTCCAGAGTTTTGCGACCGTGACAACAAAGCGCTGATCGTCCCAAGAGACAGTTTTAGTATGAGGTACTATCAAAAGAAATGCATTGGAGGATCGTAGTGACCTGTTGGGAATGTGGATGGGTAGGCATTTTATTAGGAACTGAGGACCTAGATTACGGGAGGCTTTATAAGCAATGCATAATACCTTGAATTTAATTTGGTTCCTCACCGGCAGCCAGTGATATCTCTTGATGACATGTGAGATGGACTTGAATTTAGGCGTTCCTGACAGCATTCCAGCTGCAGCATTCTGGACAGATTGCAGTTTTTGAATGACCCTGTTCTGTGCATTGGCAAAGTGTCCATTACAGTAATCTAAAGATAACATCACCATTGCACTGACCAAGGTCCTTCCTGCATTCAAAGGGAGATACGGTAAGATCTTTTTAATTATTCGAAGTTTATGGAACGAGGCTGAGACGACTGCATTAGCATGCGGTGCAACAGTCAGTTTGTCGTCAAATATATGCCTAGATTCTTGACCTTGGTAACATGGTTCGGTGGAGAGCCGAGAGCCGATGGCCACCAGGAACTGGACCAAATGGGAGACAGCTTACCAAAGATCATGACCTCCATTTTGTCGGAGTTTAATTTAAGACAATTGCTGGCCATCCAACTACTGATGGCCAGCATGCCTTTTTGGAAGCTAGCTGCAACCCTTTCTCCGTTGTTGCTTATAGCGAGCACCAGCTGTATGTCGTCAGAGTACGATGGTAGGCCCATCCCATATGGCTTGATGACTCTGGCTAAGTCCGACACATAGATGTTAAAAAGCGCCGGACTTAGGAATGAGCCCTGCGGGACACCGCCTGGTAATGTCATCTGGGCAGAGTGGAAAGTGCCCAGCGTTACTGTCTGGGTACGATTTGTGAGAAAGGATGACATCAGGTCTCTTGCTTTGTCCTGGATGCCCATCGCAGTGACACGATCGATCAAAGTATTATGATCGACCAGGTTAAATGCAGCGGAGAGGACCAGCAGAATGAGAACTGCCGTCCCTCCCTGGTCCAGGATGAGTCTTATATCTTCTGATGCCTTGATTAGCGCGGTCTCGGTGCTAGGACCCTTACGAAATCCAAATTGGGTGTCATGTAACCGATGGTGATCTTCTATAAATTTGGAAATTTGGTGGTTCATCACTTTTTCAACCACTTTGGCCGGGAATGGCAGACTGGCTATAGGCCTATAGTTTTTGGTGTCATCCGGATCCAGATGAGATTTTTTCAATAGAGGTTTTAGTATGGTGTTCTTCCATGCGGTCGGATATATCCCAGAGGAGAACATTACATTGCAGATCTCTGTTAATACAGGAGCTATCATTTCAGTGACAGGTACAAGAACAGCTGGTGGGCAAGGATCATTAGCTGAACCAGATTTGATAGTAGCCATAGTGTTAGTGATTTGGGCTACATTGACTTTTTCAAATTGCACTAAGAAGTGAACTGGAGCATTTGTAGATATTGGTTGATTAGTTGGAAGATCTTTGGGCAGAGAAATTAGCATAAATATTATTTACTTTGTCATAAAAATAGTCCGCTAAGGAATTACACAATGATTGTGAGGGTGCAGGGATTGCTTCTGACACTTGATGTGATATCTTAGTGACTACTTGGTAAAGTTGTTTATTTGAGTTCTTTGCCAATTCAATCTGCGCTGTATAGTATATGCTTTTTTCTTGCATAATCATTGATTTATATTTAGCTAATTCGTTCTTATACCGAAGTTTTTCTTCGTTGGCATAAAATTTACGCCAGAGTCTTTCCTGATTTCTACATTTTTGCTTTTGTTCTCTAAGTGAGTTCGTGAATCAGGGAGCTGATGGAGAGCTTCGATTTTTTTATATAGTTTTAGTTGGCACCAAAACATTAATCGCATTAAGCAGCCAGTTGGTATATGCTGTTGAGGCTATGTTTGGATCAACCGAAACATCAGGTTGAGTAGAGGACAAGTGTGTCGTCAGCTGTTGATTGTCTAAATTTTTCCATGCCTTGAATGCAACCGGCCCATTCACAGGCGCGTTAGTGGGCGAGTTGTTGTAAAGTAGTACGTTAAATATAACAGCATGGTGGTCGGACCAGGCTAAAGGCAGGATTTCTTTTATAAAGATGTTTTTAGAGTTGGAAAAAAGGCCATCTAATGTGTCACCAGCGACATGAGTACTCTCCGAGACTAGCTGTAATAGGCCCACTGACTCTAGATCTGCGAATAGGGTACTGGTGTCCTTGTCATATAAATTTTCAAGGTGAAAAGATTTGGGAGGGGACAGTGAGATGGAAAATTATATTGCTTTGCAGGTTGTCAAAGGAGCGTGGATTATTTTAGTACCTGCGCGAAATTATTGCTAGCCCGCCCCCTTTTTATCTACTCTGTCTTGTCTCAAAGTGTTATAGCCTTCAGGGGTGGCCGCTAGCAGATCTGGTTCTGATGCGAAATCGGTCCATGTTTCTGTTATAAACAGAAGATCAATATTATGATCAATGATAAGGTCTGCTATCTCTTCTTTATGTTTGCCCAATGAGCGGGCATTGATAAGGGCAGCTACTATATTAATTCCCTTTTTGTTGTTAGTACATTGGGTGGTATTGTTGTCTAAATTTAGATCGATGACGGGTTTAAAATGACAGTGAGTGCAGGTTTTTGTCTGCAATTTAATTGGGCCGTCTAGTACAAGCTGAGTGCATGCTCTATTGAATGTTGGACGTAGTTGTAAGAGTTCTGTACCTGAATATGATTTCATAGGGGCTAGGCGCTGCCGGCCAGGGGGTATGGCCCTGGGCCCGGACCAGGCACGGACGGGTGCAGACGGGCTTGCTTTTGGCACGTCTTTGGCGGGCTGCCGGCTCGCCCGCTGTGCGCATCCGCTGCGCATGCATGCTCTGTGTGCACTAAATACTGGTGGTGGCGCCAAAGACTGGAGCGCTGACGCCAGCATCCGGTGGAAGTAACAGAGATCTCCCGGAAGCCCTCCGATCAATCGGGACAAGTCGCATCGGACCGGGGCCAAGGGAATATGAACAGCTGGTAAATGCAGGTAAATAGACTGTCTATAGGATTGTCACAAACAACGTGCAGAATGTTAAAATAAATCATAAAAATAACGATTAAGACCTTCGTGAAAGTACGAGCAGCTAGCAGCGTCTATGTTGCTTACAGACTACCGCGTCCGCTGCACGTGCACGCTCTGTGTGCACTAAATACTGGTGGTGGCGCCAAAGACTGGAGCGCTGATCCCCAGCATCCGGCGGAAGTAACAGAGATCTCCCGGAAGTCCTCCAGTAAGCCATTGACACTAATTTGCACCTGGGGATGAGCATATAGCACTTTAATGAAGGATTGGAAACGCGGTCCAAACCCCATGTGGGAAAGGACCTGTAATAAAAAGCTCTAGTCCAAGGATTCAAATGCTTTCTCAAAATCTAAAAGCATAAGTGCGGCCGGATAACCGACTGTCACCGGTGCTCCAAGGCAATATGTACCCGGCAGATGCAATGTTCAGTGCCGCGATTGGTCTGGGTAAATAAGCAAAGAGAGCAGCGGCAGGAGTTGATTAGCAAGGACTTTGGCAAATACTTTGAATTCTGCATTGATAGGGCAAATAGGACAATATGACGAACAAGTGACTGGGTGTTTGCCCAGTTTATGGAGAATAACAATAGTGACAAGGTCCAATACAGTGGCAAAGTGGCCCCTGCCTACTACTTCCAGATGAAATTTGAGAAGATGAGAAGAAAGCTTTGAGAGGAACTTCTCATATTATTAGATCAGGAAGCTGTTCGGTCCAGGTGTGCTGTCCGAGTATAGGTTGCTAACAGTGTCAGCCACCTCCTCCATCCAAGAGCCAGTAGATCTGCGCTTGTTAGGGTGGCCAGTGGCAGGTCCGCTATCAGTGGATGGGTGAACTGCCGGTCAGGGCGAGGGCGATGGTCGTTTAAGGAGCCATAGTAAGCAGCAAATTCGGCTGCATTGTCAACCAAAGATGTAACATGCAGTCCTAAAGCAGTGCAGACCGTAGGGACTAATTTAGAGATAGCATCATGTGTTGCCAGCCTGTAGAGGAGCTTCCCAGATTTGTCTAACCATTTATAAACCCATATGCTGGAAGCCATCCAACACTGCTTAGCCTCCTCCATGCATAAGTAATGGAGGGTAGTTCTACATTTCTTCAACTGTCATAAGGAATGGGGCTCTCTAGAGTGCCGGTTACAACACTCCAGGAGTACGAGTTCCACTTCTAGGTCTGTAGCACAGGGAAGGCGAGCATGGGCTTGCCCCCAGTGGAATGATTTGGCCCTGCCCCCTATTACCAACTTGCCAGCCAGCCAGACAGTGACCTTGGGGCTACCAAATCCACACTGAGGTCAAAATATGAGTAGAGGCCTTGGGAATGATGAGTAGTACATTGCTCGTCTACCAGGCACAAGACATTGAAGTGCCAGAGAGGCCTATGGGCCATCGTGTGCCGGCCATATTGTATTACAACCAGGGCATGATGAGTGATGCCCCGGGGCCGGATGTACGTGGACTGTAGAATGGGGAGTGCTGCGGCTAGCAGGAAAAAGTAGTAGATCCTGGAGAGACTACCATTGGCTGTGGATAAATGAGTGTTTACAGCAAATCTTGGGTGCCACGTCTGCCAGGCATCTCAGAGGTCCAGGGATGTTGCCCAGTCGGCCTGTGAAGAAGAGGGTTGGGGCCTTGTCATCCTTGTCCCTGTTGTGTCAAGGTTAGGATCTGTTACATAGTTAAAGTCACGATTGACAACTTGAGAACCTGAAGGAAGGTCAAGAACAATTGGGGCGGGACATAAACGCTAAGTAGGTTGTAGTGTCTACACTTAAGGTGACCCTTACACATACATCCCTTCCACATCTGAGACCGAGTAAGTGCCGGAGTAGGGGAAGGGCTTATGAAGAAGTATTGCAACTCCCTGGGAGCCACGCTTGTGACCAGCACGGCGGACTGTCTAATCCGTACTGGGCGACAGCCAGACAGCAGGTACCAAGAAGGTATGTTTCCTGAAGGAACAACATGGCTGGGGAATTGCAATAGGCAAAGTGTAGGACTGCTGTCCAATTGAAGAGAATCTTTTAAAAGATCCGGCAGAAAAGAAGATGAATGCAGTCCTACAGAAAGTGTATTCTGGAACACATTTGGGGCCAGATGTACGACAGTTTTTGCCGTCACAAACGGGCAATCGGCCCGTTTGCAAGTGCAAAATTGGTCTGCCCCATGTACTAACCCTATTTTGCGAGTCGGTAACTGTGAGACGGCATCCCGACAAACCCAACCAGTACTCCGCCCTTTTCCGAACTTACCTCCTTCACCGCCCCCGGGCCTGTCTCCCCGGTCTCTTTCTACCACCATACGGACTCGACCTGAGACGCCAGCAACCCGCCAGAGAGTCACTCGCTTCTTTTCCCCACAGGGACCAACCAGAACAACGGGCCAGAGCGCCTCAAATATCGCGGACTCCGGAAACCCCGCCCCTTTGGCAGCGACAGCACCGGATAAAAAGGAGAACCCGGAAATGCAAGCCGTCGGAGATTTGTGGCAGAAACCTCGGACTGGTGGACGCGAAGGAGAAGACGAAGGTGACGGAGAGCAGTCGGCTGAAGCAGACGTGTGGACCGAAGAGTGGTGGAGTCCACAGGAGGTGGCTGTAGAGCGGCCGTAACTCACCTGGAGAGTTACGGCGGACCGCGTGAGTGCCCTTAACCTCAGTTATTCTACTCACTAGGAGTCCCCTGTATAGTCCTTGTAAATTCCCCTTCTCTTTAGAAATTCACGTCCCCTGCACTGTAATATAATTGTAAAGCACTGCACTGTTTTGTAATCCCCTTTTCTTTCACCTCCCGACCAAGCACCCTTTTCTTCCTCCAGCCCCGTATCCCTTCCTCCCGGGCCCTTCCTTTCCTCACTGACTCCGTTTTCCGATCCTTCCTCACACACCCGGGTGACGGTGGAGATAGCTGTGATCCTACAACTAGGATAGGACTAACGGTCCCTTTTGTTTCTCTTTTGCTCCCTGCCCTCCGTGGATCCTCCCCATCGCCGGACCCTCCGTTGGACCCGCCGAAGACCAAAAGCAGCAACATCGACCCGGAGTGGATCCAGCCCCGGACTTCCTCTTGTTTTCCTTGTGTTCTACCTCTGTGACATTGCCAATAAAACCCCTACTATAGCACACTACATACGGCCTCCTCGCTTGCTTTTCCGGCCCGCTGTACACCCACCCTCACATTTGGTGTCAGAAGTGGGATCAGCCGGTAGCATGGAGGCCGTAGTGAAGAAGATGGCGGAGTCCCAAGAACAGTTTGCCAAGTTGATGGAGCAGTTCCTAAAGACAGCCGAAGACGACAGGGGCCAACTACACGACGTCCTAAAGGGTCAAGGGACCGTCCATGGAGAGGCCATGGAGAAGTTAACAACGGCCCTGGGTCAGCAGAGACCCCTAGCCTCCCTCCCTTCCGTTGTGCTACAGAAGTACGTCCCGGGGGAAGACCCGGACTACTTCTTTACTAACTTTGAACGTCTCGCCCAAGCCGCCAATTGGCCCGCGGACCGTTGGGGGCAATACTTGGGTCCCCTTCTCACTGGCGACCTGCAAGCCGCATACCAGCAGGCCAACATACAGGGCACCACCCCGTATGCAGACATCAAAAGGTGCGTGTTGGAACGACTTGGGATCGACGACGATACCTATAGATTGAAGCTACGCCAGGCCAAAGAGAGGCCCCAAGAGAACCCACGGGCCCTCTCTTTTCGAATCAAAGATCTTGCAAACCGTTGGCTCCGGCCAGAAAACTCAACCAAAGACGAGATACTTGAGAAAGTATATTTGGAACAGTTCCTGAACTCATTGCATCCTGCCACACAGCGGTGGGTGAGACAGCATTCCCGACTCACCCTGGAAACCGCCATTGAGATTGCTTCTGCCTTCAGCCGGGCACAGGAACTCCAGCGGGGCAAGGACGAACCTCCGCACCGGTCCTTGAACGCCGGTACCTCACGGCCTCTCCGACCCCTTCTACAGCGACGACCAGACCCAGCTCCTCTGTTGCCCCCCCCGGTTCTGTTCCGTCCCCCTAATCCAGGACCCCAGTGCTTTGCCTGTGGTGGGTACGGTCACATCGCCCGGATGTGCCCGCAAAAGGAAGAGCCTATGGAGGTCGGGCTCGTAAGGAACTATCTATGCAACCCTCCGGGCACCACACCCCCGGCTTTCCATTATCCTGTCTCTATCAATGGCCAAAGAGTTATGGCCCTTGCCGATAGTGGCTGCCGGCAGAGCGTCCTGAGGCCTCAAGATCTGGCTCACCCAGTCATTCCTACGGGGACGGTTGCCATTCAGTGCGTCCACGGGGACACCAAACAATACCCCACGACCCGGGTGCATGTCCAGCACCGGCATGACCCCGGGACCTCCCTCACCATTGGTATGGTTCCCGCTCTCCCCGAACCGGCCATTCTGGGGAGCGACTATCCGGGACTGCCTACGCTTCTCCAGGACACCTCAGCCTCCTTATCCCAGTGGTGGAAGGACGCCCCATATCCAGACCAGAACCACCCCACAACGATTCCGAAAACCCCCAAAACCAGAAGCCAGAAGAGAAAAGAGAAGAAGGAATACGTCAGCGCGTTCCCCGCTTTCTCTGACGACCATCCGTGGCAAACGGATAGGGAATTCCGAGCGGCCCAGCAGGAGGATTCCCTTCTTCAAGAGGCGTGGGGAAGGGCCCTCGATCAAGAAGACCCTTTGCAAGTAGGTCCCTACTTCTTTAAGAAAAACGGGTTACTATATAGAAAAGGAGGGCCCCAACAGAACGCCCAGTTGCTTGTCCCAGGTCCCTTCCAGGACAAAGTCCTCTTTCTTGCCCACAGCCACCTTCTGGGAGGTCATTTCGGCGACGAAAAGACCAGTCAGACCATTTTAGAGAAATTCTTTTGGCCCGGGGTGTACCAGAGGATCAAGAACTATTGTCAGGAATGCATTATATGCCAGAAAAACAGCCGATATAGACCACCCAGAGTGCCATTGCAACCCCTCCCTCTCATAGATGTCCCCTTTAGCCGAATAGGGATGGATATCATAGGTCCCCTCTTGCCCTCCCGTAGCGGGTGTCGCTATGCCCTGGTCATAGTGGACTACGCCACCCGCTTTCCTGAAGCCATACCCCTGAGACAACCCACTACCCAAACGATAGCCAAAGCCCTGATCTCCCTGTTTTCCCGGGTAGGGTTTCCCCGGGAAATCCTGACCGATCAGGGCACACCTTTCGTTTCGGCCTTGATGAAGCAAGTGTGCGCCGAATTGGGGATAAAACAAATTCGTACTTCGGCGTATCATCCGCAGACGGACGGATTGGTGGAGCGATACAACGCCACCCTCAAACAGACCCTCAAGAAACTCCTGGGCCTGGAAGCTAAAAGGTGGGAGGACCTACTGCCCTTAGCCCTCTTCGCCATCCGCTGCAAACCACAGAGCAGCACAGGCTACTCACCGTATGAGCTGCTGTATGGGCGTCCTCCGCGTACCCTGCTAGACATGGCACAAGAGGCCTGGGAGGCCGAACCGGATCGCACTCGTCCGCTCCCCGAATACCTTGAGAACCTGAAGACTCACCTCTCCATGATGCGGGATATAGTGAGACAGAATCTCGAGAAAGCTCAAGATAACCAAAAGAAGCAGTATGATAAAGGTACCAGGCCCCGTGAATTCGCCGTCAACGACTTGGTGCTCCTCATGATGCCCTCATCGGACCAGAAGCTCCTGGGACAGTGGCAAGGGCCTTACACCATCCTCAGAAGGGTGACCCCTGTTACCTATGAGGTTGAGATAGACTCCACCCGTGGAACCTCCCAGATATATCATGTAAACCTGCTAAAAAAGTGGGAAGGACCCCGTCCCGTCCTGCACGGAAACCCCGCTCACCAATGTCTCTCTTTTGACTCATGTATTGATCCGGACCTGACGTCGATACAAACCCGGGAAATACGGGAATGTCTGGCATCCCTGAAGACGGTCTTTTCCTCCTCTCCTGGTCGAACCAACATCACAGAGCATGCCATAGAAACAACGCCAGGAAAAATAGTCCGCTTAAGGCCCTATAGACTTCCCGAGGCACGCCGAGAGGTCATACGACAAGAGATAGCCGACATGCAGAAAATGGGAATCATAGAACCCTCAGTGAGCGACTGGAATTCCCCAATAGTCCTTGTCCCCAAACCAGATGGATCGGTCCGTTTTTGTATAGACTTTCGGGAGGTCAACAAGGTCTCTACCTTTGACAGCTACCCCTTACCCCGGGTCGATGAAATGATCGAACGGATAGGCAAAGCAAAGTACATATCGACCCTGGATCTATGCAAAGGGTATTGGCAAATACCCCTCAGGGAACAAGATAAAAAGAAGACCGCCTTTTCCACCCCTGAGGGGTTATACCAGTTTTTGGTTATGCCCTTTGGTCTACACGGTGCCCCCGCCACCTTTCAGCGCGCTATGAACTGCGTTTTGAGACCCCACGCACAATACGCTGGCGCATATTTGGATGACATCATCATCTTCAGTGACAGCTGGCCCCAACACTTGACACATCTGTTTGACGTTGTCACCTCCCTGGGGGCCTTTGGGTTTGCCATTAACCCCGCCAAAACAACCCTGGCGGCGAAAACGGTTAAGTACCTGGGGTACCTTCTGGGAGATGGCTTAATCCGACCCCAAGAAAGCAAAACAGCAGCTATCCGATCCCTTCCCTTCCCTCACACCAAAAAGGATCTTCGAGCCTTCCTAGGTCTCCTGGGTTATTATCGACGGTTTGTGCCAAACTTTTCCCAGAGAGCAGCAGCCCTGACGGATCTGCTGACGAAATCAAACCGATCCGAGGAGAAACTACGGAACCCCTCTCCCGAAGCCTGGCAAGCCTTTGCTGATTTGAAAGAAGCCCTGACATCCAGCCCTATCTTAACACCCCCCGACTACTCCCGGCCTTTTATCCTACAAACGGATGCCTCCGATCATGGGTTAGGGGCTGTGTTATCCCAGAAGGATTCCCAAGGTAACGAAAGGCCTATTCTGTATGTCAGCCGCAAGTTGTTTCCCCGTGAAAAGCATTACGCAGTGGTGGAGAAGGAAGCCCTGGCCATCAAGTGGGCGGTTGACCATCTCCGCTATTATCTGGAGGGCAGAGACTTCGTCCTCTACACGGACCACGCCCCTCTGGAGTGGATGGCCCGGAACAAAGGTCAGAACGACAGAGTCCTCAGATGGTTTCTCTCCCTGCAGCCCTTCCGCTTCACTACCAAACATCGAAAGGGATCCGAACAGGGAAATGCTGATTTCCTTTCGCGATACCCTGCGTCTTCCCCCCTACAGGAAGGACAGCTAGGGAAAGGGGATGTGAGACGGCATCCCGACAAACCCAACCAGTACTCCGCCCTTTTCCGAACTTACCTCCTTCACCGCCCCCGGGCCTGTCTCCCCGGTCTCTTTCTACCACCATACGGACTCGACCTGAGACGCCAGCAACCCGCCAGAGAGTCACTCGCTTCTTTTCCCCACAGGGACCAACCAGAACAACGGGCCAGAGCGCCTCAAATATCGCGGACTCCGGAAACCCCGCCCCTTTGGCAGCGACAGCACCGGATAAAAAGGAGAACCCAGAAATGCAAGCCGTCGGAGATTTGTGGCAGAAACCTCGGACTGGTGGACGCGAAGGAGAAGACGAAGGTGACGGAGAGCAGTCGGCTGAAGCAGACGTGTGGACCGAAGAGTGGTGGAGTCCACAGGAGGTGGCTGTAGAGCGGCCGTAACTCACCTGGAGAGTTACGGCGGACCGCGTGAGTGCCCTTAACCTCAGTTATTCTACTCACTAGGAGTCCCCTGTATAGTCCTTGTAAATTCCCCTTCTCTTTAGAAATTCACGTCCCCTGCACTGTAATATAATTGTAAAGCACTGCACTGTTTTGTAATCCCCTTTTCTTTCACCTCCCGACCAAGCACCCTTTTCTTCCTCCAGCCCCGTATCCCTTCCTCCCGGGCCCTTCCTTTCCTCACTGACTCCGTTTTCCGATCCTTCCTCACACACCCGGGTGACGGTGGAGATAGCTGTGATCCTACAACTAGGATAGGACTAACGGTCCCTTTTGTTTCTCTTTTGCTCCCTGCCCTCCGTGGATCCTCCCCATCGCCGGACCCTCCGTTGGACCCGCCGAAGACCAAAAGCAGCAACATCGACCCGGAGTGGATCCAGCCCCGGACTTCCTCTTGTTTTCCTTGTGTTCTACCTCTGTGACATTGCCAATAAAACCCCTACTATAGCACACTACATACGGCCTCCTCGCTTGCTTTTCCGGCCCGCTGTACACCCACCCTCACAGTAACCTATTACCTACCCGCAAAATAGGGTTTGCGACTCACTATTAGGAAGGGGTGTGCCAAGGGTGTCCGTTCCTAATATCGACTTGCATTTCAATGTACAATTGATTTGCAACTGCAATTACGGTGTCAAAATACTCGCAGTTACCACATACTTCAAGTAAGTGGCAAGCCACTCGCAGACAGGAAGGGGTCCCAGGAGACCCCTTCCTCTTTGTGAATGGATCCGAAAATATTTTTTAAGAGCAGGCAGTGGTCCCACTACTGCCTACTCTTAAAAATGTAAACAGAAATATTTAATTTTTCTTTTTTAAATGCAGCCCGTTTTCCTTTAAAGAAAATGGGCTGCATTTAAAAAAAAAATCCTGCTTTATTCAAAAATCAGTCACAGACATGGTGGTCTGCTGACCCCAGCAGACCTCCATCCCTAGGAGTGCTAGCCATTTCCAATGGGGACATAAATTGCACCTGCATCGTGAATATTAGCGAGGCATGCAATTTACGAACCCTTAGGAATCACAAACAGTGTCTGAGACACTGTTGTCAATTACATTTTGCGACTCGCAAATTGTAATGGTCGGACATTTGGCCCTTAGCCTTGCAGGTTGGAGTATACCATGCTTATAATTTCCACTCCCAGGTGCCTGACTTTGAATCCCTCTTGAATGCCATTCAAGAGGGTCAGGATTGTACAGATTTGTTGGAGGGAGTGAAAAATCATTCCGAATTCTTGTTTGGCATTTCTTTTGATGCTGTGTCAGCTACAACCTTTGCTTGTGGAGCCTGTGTTACTGCCTGTCACAGCCCGTTTCTGAAGGATTGGAACAAAGACACAGCATAAAGCTGAACCACCTTAAGAATGCTATTTGAAGAGAAAAGACTGGCGCAAGTGTCGAAGACAAGCTGTACAAAATATTCAAAAAAAGGAAACATTCCTTCTCCATCAAGAAACATCAACCCAATACTCTGTTTCATCTGCTTCATACAAACATAAGAGAGCCCTCCAAAAGACAGAATTTTGAAAGGAAAAATCTATGTGATTTTCCTAGAAGTATCCGAAGAAGCAAAGTCAAGATGGGAAAAACAAAGATCTTCATTCCAGAATATGCCAATTCCAAAAGAATGGATGGTCAACCTTTGCAAGTTAGAGGGATGATACATCATGTTCTGGAAATATGGAAAAACTCCAAAACAGATTTATGGGTCCTGGAGATCGTGGAGCATGGTTATCAAACAGAATTCACCTCCCTCCCAATGGATTCAGGAATCATTCCTATGCCATACCCTAAGTCTCCAGAGAAGGGAGTGGCATTGAAAGAACGAAGGAGTACAATAACTGGTAAAGAAGAATGCAATTGTTCCGGTGCCTCAATCTCTGAGAGGAAATGGAGTTTATTCAATTATTTTTCTTGTTGCCAAAGTGAGCGAAGGTTACAGGATTGTCATCAACTTAAAGACTTTGAACAAGCATGTCTAGGAAATTCCATTAAAAATGGAAACTTTACAAAGGATTATTCCTTTGGTTCAGATGGATCATTACATGGTGACGTCAGATCTGATGGATACATATCTACATGTGCCAATGACTGATTGTCATCAGAAATATCTGAAGCTTTGCATCAGTGGCAATTCATAGTCCATACAGTCGGGTTAGAAATAGCCCCAAGAGTATTTATAAAGGTGGTGGCTCCTTTAGTCATCTTCCACCTGTCGAAGTAATGCCAGTGTATCCTTACCTGGATGATTTGTTAATTCATGCAACATCAGAGACTAAATTGCACCAGTTTTACAAATGACTGTGAGAAATCGGGCTGTTGGTTGACTGGGGTGTGGACCGTGGTCAAGCAGCAACCACAATCCTTGTCAGGGCAACACACAACCAACCCCTAAATTAACCTGTGTTCAACCCTAGGGTAGGTTGGCAAAGAGCAGTCAGGCTTAACTTGGAGGCAACGTGTAAAGTAGTAGTGCAACACTTCAAACAGTAATAAAGTGAAAACACCACACAAAAAGGATCTCCCACCTAGTTAAAATAAATAGAACTTTCTTCAGTAGATAAAACAACCAAAACCACTAAAAACCAATTAGTAGGACCGGAGATATTGAATCTAAACAATTTAGGTAAAAATAGCAACAAAAAGCCCAAAGCTCCAACTGTGGATATCTGGTCGCACTGGACCGGGACAATCTCACAAGTTCAGGCTTACTGTGATGGAGCAGGGGACCCAGTTCGGCCCGCTGAACAAAGTCCTAATAAGTACTCCTTGGATGCGTGGATGAAAACCACGATTTCTTCTATAATAGACCCTGATAAGATACCAATGGGAAGTCCTAGGATGAAGAGACCCACTAAGGAGTGGGGAAGGAAACAATTATTTTTGTTTTAATTACCCTCACACACCCTGGTGGTGTCATGCTTCATCATTGGGTCACCCTGACACGTAAAAGTCAGGGTGGGCTCGACCATATTTCAGGGATCTCTTGGTGATAATGAGATCAGGGGGAATTAAAGATTTTAAAAAACGCAGGTAGATCCCGGTATCCCTTTATTCTTGGATCTGCTAGGGTTGTTAAAAATGTAAAATAGGGGGTCAAATGAGAGTATTTATGGTCTTATGACCCTAATGCCAACATGTTTCAGTCCTGCAAGGGTCTGTAATGGTCCTGGACTTTCTTCAGGGCAACAAAACACCCTCCCTGGAAATTGCAGAAGGAGATTCCCTATACTGCTGTTAATCTAAGGGCAGATAGCTGCTCCATATTTTTTTAATAATAAAAATATCATTTATCTTTTTAATCCTCTTATCACTTCATCTATGAATACAAACAAAGAAAAGGGAAATCATAGTGTATCATTCTTAGAATGCAATTAGATGCTTCCCAGGTGTGATGTGCTGACCAATGCACCTGTGTTGTCAACAGGGTGTGAAAAACACATCATCTCTCATTAATTCATTGGTATGTGATTATGACACTCGTTTAATTTTACCACACTCACATAGGTGGCAAAATATGGTGTTGTGGCGATCCTTGTCGCATACTGTCATTATCCACGTTCTTGTGCGTGCATAACCCGTTTAACTGGACTCAATTATTCCATCCCTTGGAACCAACTTAACAAAAGATGACTCCAGAACTTTACATCTTGTAATACACTGTGATTTGCAGTTTCCTGGTACGAGTAGTATAATGTAGTATACATAACTAGTGTTGCTCCTTTCATTTAGTTGGTTCATTTAATAACATTTCAGTACAACGCATAAACACCGTTTTTGCTTCTTTAAGAATAACAGCGGAATCTTGGCCTGTGCCTTCATAGGAATGAGAGCGGAATCTTTGTCTGCGTGCAACCATGCATCTCTGTACATATTCACGATCAGTACTAGCCCATAACTTATTCAGGATTTAGTGCTTTTAGATCGTTTTCCCCTCCACCAAAAGCATCAGTGAGCCGCAATGACCAAGCATAAAGTTGTTTTTGGTTTGAATAACCTGCTGGCTCACTATAGTATAGCATTCTACTTGCAGCCCTAATAAGTATTCCATTCTTGGACCTGTGGCTGAGCATTTGTTTACATGCCCCTCCAGAACTATATGAAGAATTTTTGTGCCGCCTGAAATCTTTATTTGGTAACAAATGTGCTTTTTACTATTGCTGCTCTTTTTAGTTTGAACAAGAGTGGATAGTATGAACCACAGTTCCCAGCATCCAACTGTTGGGTATGACGTGATTTGCCTGCCCGAAATCTCTATTTGTTATCACATGCGCTCTTTACTATTGCAGCACTTTTTTAGTTTGAACTTTACCGATACGTTCCAGGCAAAAGCCTGGGGAACCCGCACCAAGTAGGTTGCAGAGCGGGGCAGGACCCTTGATATTGTGAGTAATAGCGGCTATCTGTCATTTCTACACAGGTACGTGTGCACCCACCATGACACAGGCATTGCTGGTGGTACTTAACTCTAACATGTGTTCTGGTTTTGTCTTTCCATTTTGTCGTCTGTTAACGACACGCAGTGTGTGACTACAGGGCTACCCCTTGAAGCTGTGAGGTGCCCGGAGATGAGTTTCCTCTCCCATAACTGGGTAAGGGGTACAGTGTGAATGATTAAACACAGCGACTGATAACAGCATTACGCTGTTGAGTTTGAGTGACACGGGTGCAT
The DNA here is from genome assembly GCF_964261635.1 of Lissotriton helveticus. NCBI lineage: Eukaryota > Metazoa > Chordata > Amphibia > Caudata > Salamandridae > Lissotriton > Lissotriton helveticus. Next base: position 350,355,943 of record NC_136069.1, on the reverse strand, counting down.
TCGCCTTGATTATGCATGCACAAGAATGTGGATAATGACAGTATGCGACAATGATCGCCACAACAGCATATGTTGCCACCTATGTGAATGTGGTCAAATTAAACGAGTGTCATAATCACATACCAATGAATTAATGAGAGATGATGTGTTTTTCACACCCTGTTGACAACACAGGTGCATTGGTCAGCACATCACACCTGGGAAGCATCTAATTGCATTCTAAGAATGATACACTATGATTTCCCTTTTCTTTGTTTGTATTCATAGATGAAGTGATAAAAGGATTAAAAAGATAAATGATATTTTTATTATTAAAAAAATATGGAGCAGCTATCTGCCCTTAGATTAACAGCAGTATAGGGAATCTCCTTCTGCAATTTCCAGGGAGGGTGTTTTGTTGCCCTGAAGAAAGTCCAGGACCATTACAGACCCTTGCAGGACTGAAACATGTTGGCATTAGGGTCATAGGACCATAAATACTCTCATTTGACCCCCTATTTTACATTTTTAACAACCCTAGCAGATCCAAGAATAAAGGGATACCAGGATCTACCTGCGTTTTTTTTAATCTTTAATTCCCCCTGATCTCATTATCACCAAGAGATCCCTGAAATATGGTCGAGCCCACCCTGACTTTTACGTGTCAGGGTGACCCAATGATGAAGCATGACACCACCAGGGTGTGTGAGGGTAATTAAAACAAAAATAATTGTTTCCTTCCCCACTCCTTATTGGGTCTCTTCATCCTAGGACTTCCCATCGGTACCTTATCAGGGTCTATTATATAATAAACGTGGGTTTCATCCACACTTCCAAGGAGTACTTATCGTGATTTAGTGTTTTACACACAGGAGGGTGTACGCCCTCGTGAGATTTCCTCTCTGCCCTTAAGGCATAGGGAAAAGGCTCTTTCTCTTATTTGCCATTGTTGTGTTAAGCTGCTGAGCAAAGTACCTCCAATTCTGTTTAGCAGAGAGTTGTGTCACTCTGTGTCGTAGAAGCATCTCGCGGCTGAGGCGATGCATCAGTTCCAAGGTGTTGCGTGGCAGCGATGCGAGGGCATGCGTCACTGTTGAGGATGCCATTGATTAAGGTTTGCAATGCACAGTCCAGCATTGAGGATATGTCATGCAGTCAGGGTGATGCGTTACTTCGGAGAGCTGTAATGCTGTAATGCAGAGTTTCAGTTAGGCTTACTTTTAATGTAACTTTAAGTGTTTGGATTTTGATCATTATCATGATTTGTTTATTTTACGTATTATGGCACGATGATTCTGTGGTGGATATGTGGGTGCGGGTTTCCGTTCTGGGCAATGCATTGTGGGACCTGAAGTAGCAATAAGCATGTTTCAAGCGGAACAGGAGAGTCATGTGGTTTGATTGCGCTCACCTGCATTAGCGGTTAAAAGAACAACCTAGGAGCGAGTAAGCAATGTTTCAGATCCTGTTTTAAAACAAGCATTTACAATGCAACGGTTTCGCCTTTGCAAAAGTTAGAGCTATTTGCATTGTAAATGACAACATTTGTATTTATGTGTTGGTTTGGAAAACAGATAAATAAATGGCATTGTCATTTATATTGCCATTAGCTTTATCTCTCCCAAATGAGACCTATTGTACCCTACGGACGAGCTCAGCAGACAGCAATTACTACCACACACACACACCCAGAGCCACACACACCCAGAGCCAGCCACACACACACACACACACACCCAGAGCCACACACACACACACCCAGAGCCACACACACCCACCCAGAGCCACACAGACACACACCCAGAGCCACACACACACCCACCCAGAGCCACACACACACCCACCCAGAGCCACACACACACACACCCAGAGCCACACACACACACACACACACCCAGAGCCACACACACACCCAGAGCCACACACACCCCCCCAGAGCCACACACACACACCCAGAGCCACACACACCCACCCAGAGCCACACACACCCACCCAGAGCCACACACATCCACCCAGAGCCACACACATCCACCCAGAGCCACACACATCCACCCAGAGCCACACACATCCACCCAGAGCAACACACGTCCACCCAGAGCCACACACACACTCAGGGGGCAGGGAAGCAAGCACAGTGAGAGGGCAGGGAAGCAAGCACAGCGAGGGGGCAGGGAAGCAAGCACAGCGAGGGGGCAGGAAAGCAAGCACAGCCAGGTGGCAGGGAAGCAAGCACAGCCAGGTGGCAGGGAAGCAAGCACAGCCAGGTGGCAGGGAAGCAAGCACAGCCAGGTGGCAGGGGAGCAAGCACAGCCAGGTTGCAGGGGAGCAAGCACAGCCAGGGGAAGGGGAACCAGGGGGCGGGGGAGCAAGCACAGCCAGGGGCGGGGAAGCAAGCACAGCCAGGGGGCAGGGAAGCGAGCACGGGCAGGGGGCAGGGAAGCAAGCACAGCCAGGGGGGAGGAAGCAAGCACAGCCATGTTTCCAGTGCTTGGCTATTCTGAACAAACCATTGGTGGACTCCCAACCGGCAACCATCCTCAGCTATATTTCCAGCGGTCGATAAGGTGGGAGTTAAGTTAGCTCCCCTGCACCATGTGACTCCAGGCATCAACCCACCCAATCTCCTTGCTGGCCCTGGTACCTTGAAACACTAAGAGATGCTATGTCTGTGCTCTACAAATAGGAATTAATAATAAATTACGGTTGTTTTGTGTGCATACCTATAATCGACGAGTGATAGAAGGGGGGGCAGAGCTTAGTGTATTTCCAACTGTCTATGCCTAGGTTACCTCTGTGTCTCTGCCCTATACACCTGGTACCAACGAGCAGTGTCTATGCCAACCGGCGGTGCTCCAGGCACGGTCAGCTGTCCCACTAGAGGAAACATTCTGAAACACATCACCATTACAGATTATGGAAATAAAACTGAACAAAGAGTCTGGGGAAGTGGCAGCTGAGGAGTGTGGGGTGGGGGGGGGGGGTATCTGAAGGCTGTTCAGCCCAATGGGTGTTGGCCCCTGCCTAACAGAGAGGCTTCAGAGGAAAATGGTGAATGGTAGAATGAGGACAATCAAGGCGTCAAAAAGCCGTAGGAATGTTTAATTCGCAGCATCACATTTTCGGACTTGAAACATTATCACTTCCTTCCCTTTTATTTCACTCGCTCGGCTTCTTTCTTATCCCTGGGATTTTCTGTCACTGTTTTTAGTCTTTCGCGCCCCCCTTCTTTCGCCCTTTTGCGTTTTTTGTCTCTTGTTCTACGTCAAAGTCTGATAAGGGAAAAATAAGAGAACAGGTCCCCAAATCTGAGCACCAGGGGAACCTCACTGTTAAACACGGGCTCAAATTAGGTCCGGATGACAAGGTACTACGAGAAACTCACACTGCCTTCCTCAACCCCAGATGTCTCATTCGTGCCCCTCACAACCACCCTCAACGGGAACTCACCCTGTGACTGAGTTCAGAGCATGTACGAGGCTCATGCTGCGTGAAAGAAATGCAGAAAAACACAGCTTGAAAAAAGTTAATATTCCTAGGAAATGCAAGATAAGATAAAACGTGAAATGCAGCAGGGATTGCATCAGACAGGATTACCTTTCCGCAATAAAGTTTACGACATGACTATAAGCCCGACTTGTAAATAGACTTTTAATCACGGAGTTGAGACCCAGCGTCCCCCCTCCCTCCCCGTGTGAATCAGTGGAGGGGCAGGCGCTGCGAAAGCGCAGACACACCGTGTGCCCCTCCTCACACCAGCTGGACGGACTCCCTGCCTGGAGCTGGTTCCCTCCCTCCCTGGGCAAAGGTAACGGTGCTCCGCCCTTACAGACAGCTCTGAGTGCCAGCCAATGAGGAGAGGGGCCCCCCTCCCTGGTGCCTCTATGACCTGCCGAGCCCACTCCGAGCACAGGAGCTATGCCTCGTACCCTCGCCCGCCGCCATGCGCGCTGCACTCACCTGTAAGTATCAGCCCGCCCTGAGGGGGTTAATACTGTATAATACTCTGGCTCCCACCATGTGTATGTGTAGGTGTGTTTACACGCGGGATTTGCATCACTTTAGGATGGTTCATGGTTTTAACGACATCTGCCTCTGGCCAAAAGAGGCAAAGATGTGATCCTGGCTCAGCGGAATCCGCTGTTCATCCTTCCGAGGAGGATACCGGCGCATAGGAAGACAGTGACAAAGGGAAAAGAGAAGGATAGAAAGCAGTATCCAGGGAAGAAAGAACGATGAAGAAAAGGAAAGGAAAACAGTTAACATTGAGAAGCAGGGATGAATAGAAGGCTAGGAATATAATGACAAGGAGGTAGAGAAAGATAAAACAACAGTGAGAAAGATAACAACAACGAGAAAGAGAAGGACAGGAAGGAAGAAGGAAGGGGGAGCAAATGAAAAAAAAATAAAGGTAGAAAAAGGAGGTAGAGAAGGATAGAGAAATTGGGACCAAGAGAGAAAGCAGGGATGAAGAAGCACCTGTAAGAATGGGATAAAAAGACAGGAATTTTGGGTGATGGAAGAACTAGGCACGAGGTGCGCTCAGGATCACACGGCGTTGGTATTTAGCAACTATGGCATTTGTCAGGGCCACCCCTGAGTTGTGTAACCAAGACCTTTTTATATTACTAAAATGATTTGTCTAACATGTTTACTGTTAGGGGTATGCAGCCAGCCCCCTACATGCATTGACCTGCTGTTGTGTCATCCGCTTGTTCACACCCACTGCAGCACACAGACAGGAGCATCGGCTCAGCCGATACAGCCATTGGCAAAATTCACTGTGTGACCCGCTCTGCTCTGTCACAAAAATGCTCCTTATGCTGAGCCAGTGATGGCAAACACCGCGTGGGCAATGTCTGAACACCGCACCGCCCATCCCTCGAGAGATGCCTGTGAGCCATGAAGACAAAAAAAAAAGGTGGTGATCTAACTTGTGAGGCACACAGGGGCATCTGAGCCACGAAACCCAGGAACAAACGAAAACGAAATATTGCACTGAGGGTTTCCATTGGCACCCTCCCATCAACCTAATATCAGCATCCAGCGCCATAAAACCTCTGTGAGCGCAGGCGCTATAATAAAAGCAACGGTAGATAGTTTACACGGATAAAGACGGATGGATACACAGAATAGACAGAAAGTCTAGAGGTCTTACTGCTATACTGGGCCGCTCGTCTCTTCTCACAAAACCACCACCGAAATCGCCATTGTCGATGATAGTTTCAGCAGAGAGGCCAAGCACTGAATGAGCAGAGTGTAGGTGATTGCGCAGATCTCAGCTGAGGCAGTGATACTAGCTGGACATAGCGGGCACTGACATAGGGCTTCTGTTTCCAACAGGGCCGAAGGGTGTGCTTTCTCACATTCAGACACATTTTATAGTTGTGCGGTAATGGTGCAAATGCGTGGCACCCTGCTGCCATATATTTTGTTAACAGATTTTGAGCGATGCGGTATGTCTGATTGCAAGGCTGACTTGTAAATCACAGAAATACTCTGACAATTCACCAGTAGCAAATGGCAGATGGTACCAATGTGATCCTGTAGGTGCCACACAGGTGTACCTCAACAAATGCGACCCACCACACCCTTAAAGGAGACCTCAGATCCTTGGTACACTAAGTTTAAACCAGACAACTCGTACTCAAAAGACAGATGTGTTCAGTGCAGGTGCCTAGAAGCACCAGCGGCATTTTGCTGAACGCAGAGCCCAACGTGAGAAAATGACATTTCTCGACGTCCACCGGGATGGTCCCCGCTGCTCACGGGGTCCGTATGTGGCAGTTTCTACTTCCTGGTTGGCAGAAACCACCATTTGCAAAAAAAAACAACAGCATGCCTTCAGCGATTTGTAAACACACCTTCGGTCTGTAGTTTATGACAGATTTTGTCGGACTTTGATTTGTAAAGTGCTCGTCAGTGTCTCCTGCTGCTTCACAGAGGAGCCGTGGGCGTTCTTCCTCTGGGGTGCCTCAGGAAACACCACCACCCGTCTATACTTTCCACGAATCCTTCAGAGGAGCTGGCAGTGCTGGGCTTTTCCCATGCTAAAAGAGACGCAAGGGGGCGGCGACACTATTGTTATTTCTGCAAAAAGGCCGCAGGCCATGCCCAGCGCTGTACCTCACTAGTCCCACTGCTCAAGCTTCACCTCCATGGTACCAATGGACTGAGTAAGCTTCACCCGCCGAAGCTTGCATGGTTTCACTGTACCATATCGTGACATCTTTAGCAAGAATACCATGGTTCTTCATGTGAGGCTTCTCAAGGTCTGGTACCGGTGACAATTGTTTTAATTATTCATGAGCCTTGGGTACCTACCACCAGTACCAGGGGGAAATGGTGTTCATACCCTACCCATATATATATATATATATATATATATATAACTTCAGAACACAGGGACTAAATACCGGAGTCTTTTAATTACGGCTAAAATATGTTTCCTCCAAGTTGCAACCAGCCAATGAGCTTTCTCCATACTGTTGGACCAGTACCTCTATCGAGATACCAAAAAGACAGATGGAAGAAAAAGCTCTGTTGAACAATCTGAGGATCCATTTAAAAAACATTTATGGTACCAACCGGAGTACCGCTGGAACAACAGTCCAGACATACCTATTGTTTAACCTATTTAAGACCACCCCAAGCACCTTTTGAAATTTTAGCTCACTCGAAATTAGCTGAATGGATATACACCAAAGTACGAAAAGAACGCTTTCTGACTAAAGTTCTAACTTTCAGACAAATTTAGTGTTGTTCCGTTCAGCTTTTTTTTCTGTACTTGAGAGAACATTTTCCCATGGGAGTTAAGATAGAAAAACACTTTTTCTTGGCCCCCGAATGGTGGATCGGCACAAACCTTTCCAGGAAGGAGCTAATATGAATGAACTTTGTTTGGACAGTTTTGTGCAGATTCACAAAAGACTCTGCCCTAACTATAACTATGGTGGCGGCTACCACTGTGTATTGGCTGCTATTCACCTTCAAGACCCCCAAGAATAGCCTAAGCAGGAGCAGCGCCAGGGAGCTAGGTACTATAGTGGTGCCCGAATTGACATCCACGCTGGTACTTCTGCAAGTACAGGTATGGTGAGCCTTCAGGGTAAGCATTGCTAAATGTATTCGCTGATAATTCTGCATGTACAAGGCAGGACTACTTCCGGTGCGGTGAGTCTGCACGGGAAGTAGTGCAAAATTTATGTCAGTGACGTGTAGTTATTCGGGCTGTTGTTCCAAGACCACTATCCTTCTAAATTCAAAAAGGGGGGGGGGGGGTTGTGGCACTACAGCAAAAGCTACCGACTTTGGAGCTTGGTAATCAGGTTCGAGCGTCGGTTCAACATCCTGTGATTCTGAGCAAAACACTTACGGGCCTATTTACAAACCCCTAGTGCAACCGGAACTACTCCTGCCTTCCAAAAATGAAGATGTCTTTGCGTAACGTAACTGGTGCTCATGTAAATAAAGTGCTCCAAAACATTCAGGACGAGTTAGCGCTAAAACTGAAACCCAAAAAAAATAAAAATAAAAAATACGGCTTGCGCTTTCCCCTCGCCCCTGCGCCCCCATCCGCCCCCTATTTGCTGCAGCATTTTCAGGTAAACACGAGCCCACGAGACCTGCTTTCCCATCCCATTCCATACAACCCTGTCAACTCTAAGCGTCTGGAAAATACAAACCGAACTTAAATCCTAAACCAAACACATCTGGGATATTGGGTCAAGAGGTTACGAAGAAACAAAAGAAAGGCGGGAAAGGGAGGCGGTGACTCACGCGCGCTGCTGTCACTGCTCACATATGTGGCTGCACCTGCACGCTGACTCACTGGGCTCAGACGTCTGGGAAGCCCAAACACTTGTTTGCACAGCGGCCGAAGCTTATACCGAGGCACACAGTAGGCTTTATGAAGGCATCTATAATATTGTGTACACTAACACAAAACAGGTCAGCGCCAGCGAGCCACGAGCCACCGCCACACATGGAGCGCGCCTGCATGGCCATCCCGCCTGCACGGCCATCCCGCCTGCACGGCCATCGGCTCGGACGAGGCAAGCAAAACTACGGGAGGTTTCATTCGAGTTTATCAACGACAACAATAGTTCACCGGGTCCGAAAAGAAATGTTAAAAAGAATAAATGCACTATTGACGGAAGCTGTTTGACTGTAACTTGTCCGCCTAAAAAGCATCCCCACTGAAAAAGGAAATCTACCCTCTTACGTGAGCCGGGTGCAGCTTTCAAAACTACAGAGGAGTCGCTCTTGAAGCTATGGCGAGAGGGTCTCCAACTCGGACCCAATGCTTACGGGGGGGGGGGGGGCTGCGCGATGCACAATGCTATCCAGGGCTCTGAGTGGACCCTGGGTCTCGAACCCGTAGTAATTAAAAACGGACTATTATCATTATGTCTTTAACAGCAATGTAAACAAGAAACAGGGGGGCAGATGCTCCGGTAGACGCTGCTTGGAAAGCACAGCGTCCTGTAGGGATTCGGGGGCGTGCTCTCCCCTTCCCATTGGCTGGAAGGTAAAATTCCAGCCAATGGGAAGAGGAGAGGGCGTGACTTAAAAAAAGACACGGAAACGCCCCCGAATCGCGTCAAGGCGGGCCCTGAACTCAGTGACGCTCCTCTCCTCCAATGGCTGGCCAGCATTTACGAGGCCAGCCAATTGAGAAGAGGGGCGTGTTCAGGCACCATACTAATAACAAAAGATTTCGGCTCCGCCCACCCACTGCTTACGCAGTGGGACGGTAGCCGAAACCTAAAAAAGAAGGCATACCGAGATCAGCATGCCGTGCTCGGCTTTCACTAAGTAAATGGTGTTTTTTTGCTTTGTGTAAATGTGACAGGTTGTCTTTAGTTAGTTTTTTGCATGCTATGTGAGAGTACTGCGGGGGGACTGCGGAGGGAACTTTTTGATAGATTTGGTTATATTTCATTAGGTGTATTCATCAGAGGAGATTTTGCAGCTTTTTTGTTTTTACATTGGTTTGGGACACTGCGAGGGTGGCAAAGGGTGGGGATATACGTATTCTTTAAGGCATTTTTAAGGGATGATAATTTCTGTTCTTGCATTCACTAAGCCTGTGATGCTTGAGTAGTTGGTTAAGGTGTATGCTTTTAATTCTTTTTCAGCAACCCCTGACGAAGACCCCTACTGGTTTGAAATGCATTGGGTCATATGGAATGTTGTTAAAAGCACACGTTTATGTAAAAGCTTGGATTAGCAACGGAAAACGTTTGAAAATGCATAAATAAAATATCCAGTGAATTTCAACTGTCTCCGGATTGACTTTAAATACGCATGAAGATGATGATGAGTATAATTGTTTAAAAGAGACTGGTTGACTATGGATTACCTGGGATAAATATGAAACATTGGAGTACTTGGAAGACTTTTTTTCTTCTATTGCAGTGCAACAGCTAGGGTCGCAACTAGCGTCACTTTTTTTCAAAGTTTTCAACATGCTGTGAGGGGACGGACCATAGCGCTGCTTGCACGCATTTATTTTGGCAGTCACAGCAACACTATTAAAATTAAGACGGGAAGGAGTGCATTCACCATTCTTTGAACTTTGCTTCGCAAATATACTGTCGTCCCAAAACGTGTTTGCACTCCAATGGTTAAGGAGAAGAATTAGTGATTAAAAAGTTAAATGAATGCCGGTCTGGAGACAGTGAATTCGATCAGAGTTCACAAGGATTAATTGACGAACAGCACATTCCACAGATTGGAAGCACGTTGAATTCAAAGACTCTACTCGTGTAACACACTTTAAGTACAGTTTCAGTTATGCTTACGTTTAATGTAACTTTAAGGCAAATTAATTATGAGTTTGGATTTTGATCATTATCATGATTTGTTTGTTTTACGTATTATGGCACGATGATTCTGTGGTGGATATGTGGGTGCGGGTTTTTGCTCTGGGCATGGAGTACGGGGCAATGCATTGTGGGACCTGAAGTAGCAATAAGCATGTTTCGATCGGAACAGGAGAGTCATGTGGTTTGATTGCGCTCACCTGCATTAGCGGTTAAAAGAACAACCTAGGAGCGAGTAAGCAACGTTTCAGATCCTGTTTAGAAAGAAAGAAGGCATACCGAGATCAGCATGCCGTGCTCGGCTTTCACTAAGTAAATGGTGTTTTTTTGCTTTATGTAAATGTGACAGGTTGTCTTTAGTTAGTTTTTCCATTCTATGTGAGAGTACAGCGGGGGGACTGCGGAGGGCACTTTTGATAGATTTGGTTATATTTCATTAGTTGTATTCATCAGAGGAGATTTTGCAGCTTTTTAGGTCTCGCCTGTCGATGCGCATGCGCATCGAGCTTGCGAGCCTATTGCGGCTTAACCACTCTTTAACTAACAAGCAAGGAATCGTGGCGATTCCTTGCAGTGCCCGTGACTTTTAAGCTCAATGCGCATGTGCATTGAGCTTAAAAGCGCGTGCACATCAGTTCCCTCAGCCACAATCGCCGTCTGTTCCCTCAGCCGCATTCCTCCGACACCTTTTGAAGTGAAGCTTAGCTTCACTTCAAAGGCCCCGGCTTCTTCACACCCGCATGCCGCTCTCCCCGCTCCGCCCCCTCCCCTGCCCGCCGTGTGCATTTCTCCTACACCCCCTCCCCACAGCAATGCCCTCCCCTTATCTGCCTTTCCCTCCGTCTTTTTTTTTTTTTTACCCGCTCCGCCCCCTCCCCTGCCCGCCGTGTCGCATTTCTTTTCTCCTCTTTGCGCCCCCCCACCAGGCTCTCCCGCCCCCATCCGGCTTCCCTCCACGCAGCCATCTGCCTGCCACACTTCTCCCCTCGTTCGCATTCCCGACCCCCCCTCCCCCCCTACGGCTTTCCTTGTTTCGTTTTAAGCTTTCTCCTCTTCTTTGGGTACAGCTGCTTGGACGTCGCGCTTTATTGGCCGCTTCATATTTACAAAAAGCTCTCACTGTACACGCCCGCTCCCCATCCTTGGCTACAGCTGCTTTGGATATTGCACATTATTAAACGCTTTTTATATTTACAAAAAGGGCATGCTGCGACATCTCGCTCTAACTTAAAATATGGTGGCCGCAACTCTTGTGTGGCCGCTTTATATTTACCAAAAAGCACTTGCCTGGACGTCGCACTATAACTTTAACTATTTTGTTTTTATTTTCAATGCGACACACCATGCTTTAGATTTAACATTTCAGCTGCGCACCTTACTTTTGTGCTGCGCGGCTCACCTAAATCCACTTTTAAAATATTCGTAATTCTTTTCAACAGCGCACCTTGCCTTGCTTTAACTTTAACTATGGTACACTTTAACTATGGTACCCATGCGTCTATTGTCAGCAGCTCACCGGCCCTTTACGATGCATGCTGTCCTCAAGGCCTGCTCCTCCAATTGGCCACTGCCTGGGCTTTTAAATTCTGACTTACGTCCTGCTGCAGAGACCACCCACAGCATATACCTCTTCGGCTTTTCAGCATTTTCAAAACCAAGAGCTTTAACTTTCACAAATGCGACACCTATGCTTGTATTTGTAGTGACTGATCCAACACAGATCGGTAACCAAAATTAAACAAGTATTTGCAATGAAATAGGTCTGCATTAGTGAAATTTCAACATGGCGGGCGCCTGCCTTCACTTTCTATTTTTTAATTTGTATAGCATTGACGGCACCCCGCGCTTTAGCTTTAAGCATATAAAGTTAAAACGCGGCACACCGCAAAGGCTACAAAACCACTCAAAAAACGCTTGTTCTTGTGTAAGTCTTTCCTCCTGCACTCTCTGTTGTTCTGTCACCCACCGGCTTCACCCTGATTCTCCTCTCTTGCGCTTGTCCATGTGCTCTATCCACGGCTTCCACCACCGGCGCCCTTTGTGCAACTTATCACCTTGTTGCTTCCACATACTCTCCACCTCCCCCCTTTGTTGCTTCATTCTCTCGCCCCCCCACCCCCATCACGTTCGCCCTCAGAATCACCCATCCACTTTAAAAATGGAATAAAACCACTTTCATATGTTTTCTTCTATTTTTAGTCACTGATCCGACACGGATCGGTAACCAAAATGTAACAAGTATTTGTAATGCAATTGGTCTTGCATTAGTGTAACTTTGAGCTATTGACATTGCCAATGCTAATGTTTTTTTGTTTTGCTTTTTACGACACTGCGTAATTCTATTTCCATGTTAGGTCTCAAGGAAAGGGTGCAGTACCACAGGCTGTTACTAGGTGTCCCTGTAGAGTTGTGAAGTACTGCACCCTTAATGCAAATATAAACAGATACATTTATTAGCAGTGACATTTTTGTTAGCTTGTGTTTTGAAAATGCACAATTGTTTTTGTTTAACTTTATTTCACAAACAAAAATAAATAAACAACAATTTTGCATTTTCAAAACGCCACTCACCCACGCAACGCCACTCACCCACGCAACGCCACTCACCCACGCAACGCCACTCACCCACGCAACGCCACACAAACATGCAACGCCACTCACACACGCAACGCCACTCACCCACGCAACGCCACTCACCCACGCAACGCCACTCACCCACGCAATGCCACTCACCCGCAACGCCACGCCACTCACACGCAACGCCACGCCACTCACACGCAACGCCACGCCCCTCACACACGCCACGCCCCTCACACACGCCACGCCCCTCACACACGCAACGCCACTCACACACGCAACGCCACTCACACACGCAACGCCACTCACACACGCAACGCCACTCACCCACGCAACGCCACTCACACGCAACGCCACACCACTCACACACGCAACGCCACTCACCCACGCAACGCCACTCACCCACGCAACGCCACTCACCCACGCAACGCCACTCACCCACGCAACGCCACTCACACGCAACGCCACTCACACGCAACGCCACTCACACGCAACGCCACTCACACGCAACGCCACGCCACTCACACACGCAACGCCACTCAAACACGCAACGCCACTCACCCACGCAACGCCACTCACCCACGCAACGCCACTCACCCACGCAACCCCACTCACCCACGCAACCCCACTCACCCACGCAACCCCACTCACACACGCAACCCCACTCGCCCACGCAACGCCACTCGCCCACGCAACGCCACTCGCCCACGCAACGCCACTCGCCCACGCAACGCCACTCACACACACAACGCCACTCACACACGCAACGCCACTCACACACGCAACGCCACTCACACACGCAACGCCACTCATCATATTGTGCTGCAAAACTAAATACTTATAAGGTCCCACAAGCGAGACCTATTGGCAATGCCAATGCTTGTTTGTTTTTACATTGGTTTGGGACACTGCGAGGGTGGCAAAGGGTGGGGATATACGTATTTTTAAGGCAATTTTTAAGGGATGATAATTTCTGTTCTTGCATTCACTAAGCCTGTGATGCTTGAGTAGTTGGTTAAGGTGTATGCTTTTAATTCTTTTTCAGCAACCCCTGACGAAGACCCCTACTGGTTCGAAATGCATTGGGTCATATGGAATGTTGTTAAAAGCACACGTTTATGTAAAAGCTTGGATTAGCAACAGAAAACGTTTGAAAATGCATAAATAAAATATCCAGTGAATTTCAACTGTCTCCGGATTGACTTTAAAGACGCATGAAGATGGTGATGAGTATAATTGTTTAAAAGAGACTGGTTGACTATGGATTACCTGGTTTAAATATAAAACATTGGAATACTTGGAAGACTTTTTTTTCCCTCTATTGCAGTGCAACAGCTAGGGTCGCAACTAGCGTCACTTTTTTTCAAAGTAATGCAGAGTCCGGCATTATCATAGAGGCTGCAATTGATGTGTGTGCGAGGGCCTGCACCGAGGATGCGCCGCGCAGTGGCAATTCCGAAGGCGGTGCGGGCTGAGGAAGCGATGCAAGTCTTTTTGATGAGTCCTATCCACATAGCAGCAGAGATGCTTCGGTTCTGCTTGCGGTTGTGCTGCGCAGCAGAAGAGATACGTTGATTTTGCTGAATCCACAGAGGCTTGCAGAGCTCCACTTGCAACTGGATAGGCTGTGTTCTGCCTTAACACAAAGGACTTGTCACCCCTGCATTGTTCATGCAGTCAGCATGGAGTCAGGGCAGGGAAATCAGTAAATTTCAAGCACTTCAAAGAGAAACCTCTTGAAACTTCTTCTACTTCAAAGAAGGCACCATGTAGAAGATGGAGACCCTAAGACATACCGTTCTGTTCACTTTCTGGACCTGCAGAAGGACTCTCGAAGGACAGCCTGCTACTGTGTACTCCACAAGACTGCATGCTGCACCTGGAAGGACTGCTTTGCTGCCAGAAGCCTGCCTTGAATCCTCAGAGGCCTGCCCTGCTGCATGAGCCCTGCATCACTTTAATCTACAATTACCTGAGTGACTCCAAGGGCTAGTTTGCTGGCCTCCTGTTCAGAGCCACAGAGACATAACAGACACCCACCATCTTGAACCCACACATGGACCCAGCCTAAGTGAATCTAACCCCCCAAGTGATGCCACTCATGTCCTGGGCCCTTGGTGGTGGTGCTAAAGGTGCCCAGAGAACCAGAATCCAAAATGTAGGACTTGGAAAATGTTTGGCTAACAACTGTGCTGATAACTGAAGGAAGACTGGGACCAACCTGCTCATCTATCTCCCCAAGGGGCTTCACCGGTCAGCCTGACTTTGCGGCTGTTCCTGCTACATTCTTTTCTGCAGCAATAAATTCTGTTCAGGGGGCCCTTGACAAAGGGATATCCGGCCTCCTGGAACTCTTGTGGGCTATAGTTTCCTGCCTCATTCCGCTGGAGATTTTGACTGCCAAAAAAGTGACTACGTCCAAATATAGAAATCTTCAACGCGACTTTGTTTGTCCAGCGGCTCTCCAATGACGAAGCTCCACCCTCTGACGCCACCTGCAGCCTTGCCTGGCTGAACTTTACCTTCTCAGAACAATTTTCACCGAATTTCTTACAAGTCAAAAGGTGAGCACTGACCGGGCCCAATCAAATTTTTGGATCTGACCTGTGCCCCATCTGCGCTCCATCACGGTCACCCATATTTTCCAGCTTTGACATGGTCTCACACGACTAGATGTCCACGGTTGTCTCTTTCATCTTTTAGTTGCTAGATTACTAAAGACTTTAAAAATGCATAACTCCTGTTCTACTGATTGGATTTTTGTTGTTTTGGTGTCAAATAATTTATTAAATCTATTCTTTTAAATTTGTGTGGGATATTTTGTGTGATGAGTTTTAACTTTATTACTATGTGTTTGCTGCATAAATACTTAACACATTGCTTGCCTCTAAGCTAAGCCTGACTGCTTTTGCGGCAAGCTACCAAAGGGTTAAGCGCAGGTTAATTTAGTGGATTCTGTGGTTCAGCCTGACAGGGATTGTGGCTATAGCTTGAACAGGTCTACCACCCCTCCTTCAACCAACAACCCAATTTCTCACTATCTCAGGGAAGGATGTCATATTTATAGGAGGCAGGTTCATTAGAGATTTGTACAAGGTCTTTCTGTCTCTAAAGAAGATGCTTCACCTGCAGAGACTGTTGAACTGTCTCTTTCAACTGCAGAGAACGCCAGCAAGGATGTTGGTGAGAGTTCAGGGCCACATGGCATCTTGCATCTTTACAGTCCATTGGGCATGGTTGCAGACGTGACCTTTGTTATGGCACCTGTACAGTTATCTGGCCCGAATATCTGGAAACCTGGAGAAGATTATTCCGGTAATGTCAGACGTCAATTCGGTGCTACAGTGGTGGATGAATCCAAAGAACTTTCTCATTGGAGTTCTAATATATCCAGAGTAACAAACAATACTGACAATGGATGCAAGTACAATTGGATGCAGAGCCACTTTAGAGGACCATTCTGTCCAAGTGAGATGGGCCCCAGAGGAAGCAGCAACATCATAGAATTGGAGAGATTTCACATCTGTGTACCAAGCTCTACTCCAGTTTCCACAATATCTTTGGAAATCAACGAGTTGGTAAGAACTGGCAACTGAGTGTCATAACCCATCAAGGCAGTACTCATTCACGGTCACAGATTGAAGTAGCATGCATTCTGGGAACATAGACAGAGAAGAATGTACTCTCCATTTCAGCAGTACATATAAAGGGGCAGAAGAATGTGGAAGTGGATCACCTCAGAAGGGTATTTTCCTCTTCCCAGAATTAACAGCTATCAAAATCAATGTTCCTCAAGATTTGTAGGAGATTTGGCACCCCATTTATAGACCTCTTTATGCCCAAGAGACAAACTGCAAGCTCCTGCGTTTTTGCTCCAGGTTCCTGGAGAAATTATCATGTTATGTGCATTTGTAAAGTGCACTATCACCTGCAAGGCTATCTTGGCGCTGATCAGGTATGTGTGCCTATCCCTGCCTATGGTAGGTTGGTTAATTGAAAAGCCACGTCTATAGCTTCTTGTGTAATTCAGGAAGATATGAGGGCTGAGCTCTGATATGGCGTGGGAGACCATTCCACACTTTAGGAAAGATGTAAGGGAATGCCTGTCCTCCTCATCTGGTTCTGTGTATGCTTGGGATGTTTCTAGTAGAAGTCCTGTGGAATAGAGGTGTCTGGGTGGTTGATGGAAGGAGATGTGACTGTCAAGGTAGGTGGGGCCTAAGTAGTGCCTTTAATGTGTGTGTGAGGGGTTTTAAATTTGTGCATTTGTGTATTGGGAGCCAGAGGAGCTCCCTGAGATGTGGGGTGATGCTAGTTTTGTGTGGGAGGTTGTGGATGAGTCTGGCTGTTAAATTGTTAATATGATTGGATGTCCATGATTGGCATATTTGATTTATTGGTAAGTCCCTAGTAAAGTGCACTGTGTATGCCAATGGCCCGTAAATCAAATGCCACTTGTGGGACTGCAGCACTAGTTGTGATACCCATGCAAGTAGCCTTTCAAATGTGTCTCAGACCTGCCACTGCAGTGTTCTGCTCATGCAGTTTTTAACCTCCATGTCGAACTGGCTAGTGCACCCAATTACCAGTCACTAACCTTTCCTTTCTTACATGTAAGTCAACCCTAAGGTAGGCCCAGAGTGGCCCCATCGGCAGGGTGCAGTGTATGTAAAATATATGACATGTAGTAGTGTGATTTTCATGTCCTGATAGTGAAATACTGCCCATTTCGTTTTTCACTACTGGAAGGCTGTCTCTCCCATAGGTTATCATTGGAGCTGCCTTGTAACATTTTACAAGTGTAACTTATAATTGGGAAGAGATACAAATTTGGTGTTTAGGTTCCCTGAACTCAGGATTTAAAAATACATCTTTTGGTGAAGATGTTTTTTAACTTGTGTGCTTGAAAATACCACTTTGAGAAAGTAGGCATTTTCTTGCTTTACCATTGTGTGTGCCTCTGCCTGCGTGTGGAATCAACATCTGGGTTTAGATTGACAGGGGGTTTTGTGCATTCACTCCAGACACTCACACAAAAGGAGCTGAGGTGTGCCCTGCATATCCTGATAGGTCTTCCGGGGTTAGAGTGATGGGGGGAGTTGTCACTGAACACCGGAATAGGCTGTGGCTGCCTTGCACAATGCTGTCTCATCCTCCTGGAGTGTGGTTGGATGAGAGAGGACAGAACTGGTTTTTAATGAGCAAGAGAGACTTTCTGAACAAAGACTTCAAAGGAAACAAGCATTGGCATAGTCAATAGGTCTCTCTTTTGGGACCTTATAAGTATTTAGTTATGCAGCTCAATATCCTTGGTGCAACAACATTTACTATTGCATGGTTAAGCACTTATAAGGTCCCAAAGGCGAGACCTATTGGCTATGCCAATGCTTGTAGTCAGTGTGTTGTGCTGCTGACACGTGATGGTGGGGAGACCTTTTAGCAAGGTTTTGTAACCATGCTGTACAGCGGTCCGGATGATTTGCAGTGTGGCTTTTGTTAAAAGTGCATGCTGGATGCATCATGATCTTTTTTTTAAAAAAAATAGTAGCCTGGCTGCACATCAGCCACCCTATTATGCAGCAAAGCTGCATATAATTGCCAAAGTTGTCAATGCCATGCTGTACAGCAGGAACAAAAGTCAATGACAGAGCCAATAGTCTCAAAGGCGAGACCTCTTGGCTTTGCTAATAATGCTTATATATAGTTAATTTCCTCAAACATTTTGGAGGAGATTTATAAAAAGGAAATATCCATGATTACAATGCAGCACATTCAGAAATACATTACATGTTTCACAACAGAGCAGTCAAATATCCTGAGCATCTAATGACGGGGCAGTGTTCAGGTGGGTATAGGAAAGCAAGATTGTTCTGAACGAAAGAGAATCCAGTCAAGCAGACACTTTAAAACAAATGATCTTGAACGCAAACTGAAATCTTCAGGTTCTAGTTCAAGGTATACTAAAAGGTGAAATAGCAGTTTCTATTGTGCCGTCCGATGTAAAGTTTGCAATGAGTTCTTTCTACTCTCAAAGTGGTAATAGATGCAGCGACTCAGTTGAATAAGAGTTCGCCCAGCCACACGATTTTAACAGGCAATCATGATTGCTTAAGTAACCTGCAGAAACCATGAGTTAGAGCTACCAATCAGGAAGAGGTGGTGTGGCAGTGAGCAAATAATAGAACTTGACA
Organism: Lissotriton helveticus; assembly: GCF_964261635.1. Classification (NCBI taxonomy): domain Eukaryota; kingdom Metazoa; phylum Chordata; class Amphibia; order Caudata; family Salamandridae; genus Lissotriton; species Lissotriton helveticus. The sequence goes on along the minus strand of NC_136069.1, from coordinate 350,337,372 downwards.
CCAGGCTGCAACATGACGGGACAACGCTGCAGACAGAGAAAAAAAACCAAGTAAACACAAATCTATAGCCAAAAGAACAATCCTGCTAGTGGTGCACGCGAGCAGCCCACCTCTCTTTCCTTCTTTCATTTAGTTGCTTCCCTGTGAAATGGATCCAACAAGCATTGGTGAAATAGCAGTTTCTATTGTGCCGTCCTATGTAAAGTTCGGAATTAGTTCTTTCTACTCTTAAAGTGGTACTAGATGTTGCGACTCAATTGAAAAAGAGTTCTGCCAGCCACATGATTTTAACAGGCAATCATCATTGCTTAAGTAACTTGCAGAAGCCGTGAATTAAAGCTACCAATCAGGAAGTGGTGGTGTGGCAGTGAGCAGATAATAGAACTCAACACCAGGCTGCAACATGAAGGGACAACGCTGCAGCCAGAGAAAAGAAAAACAAGTAATCACAAATCTATAACCAAAAGGGAGTCAGGAATGCAGCCTGCCCTCGCCCCTGTTGTTTAAACAAGACGTGCGGCCGAGTGGTGTGTGCACGCGCGAGGGTCAAAAGCAGACTTGGCAGGAACCACAAGAGTTGCGGCTGAGTGGTACGTGCACGCGAGGGTCAAAAGCAGACATGGCAGGAGCCACAAGACGTGTGGCCGAGTGGTGCACTTAATGACCCGGGAAAGACAGATGGTGGCTGCGTGCGTGAACGCAAGTGCTAGGCCAGCCAAAGTGTGGGGTAGCACTTTGAAAACTCACCTACTAAATGTCTTGGAGCCACAAGACGCGTGGCCGAGTGGTGCACTTAATAACCCGTGAAAGACAGATGGCGGTTGCGCGCGTGTATGCTCGCATGAACGCAAGCGTTAGGCCAGCCTAAGTGTGAGGTAGCACTTTGAAAACTCACCTATTAAATGTCTCGCAGAGCAGCGCATGTGCTGGCTCAGCGAGACCTAAAAAGGAGTATAAGTATTAGACCTAAAACCCCAGACCTTTAGATTACTTTTACTTCTGAAAACAAGATGAACTTCTGCCAAGGAAGAAGAGCTGAAGAGCGGTGAGGAGCAGTACTGCCCCTTTTGCTGTGTGTTGCTTTGCTGGGTTGGCCTGCAGTTGCTACTTCTGCTAAGGAGAGGACAAAAACTGGACTTGGCTGTGAAACCTGCTTGAGAAGAATCTCTATGGGCTTGTATGTGCTTACCTCCTGCTCTGAAGTCTCAGAGGCACAAAGACTTCACCTGCAGACTCCTTGAACTCCACTGCTGGGTGTTCTGACCTGCCTGGGGTGCCTATTCCAGTTCTGGGCCCCTAGAGGTTGTTCCTGCTACAGAAAGCTGTGAAGAACTGAAGAAATCATCAAAATTGATGCTTCAACCTTCTTGCTGCTGTTTTATTTGATCCTGTCTTATATGTTTTTCCATGTCCCCCTTTCTTCCACAGGTGCAGTAACCTTAAATCGGTAAGCCTCCTAAACCAGGAGTAACCGGGAAGGAGCAATCCCTCTTCCATTGCACTTTTTTTCACTTTTCACATTCACGTCCCTAGGTCAGGGTGAGCTTTAGGGTGCTCATACCGCCGGGGTTTAGTCCACTTTGACGAATGCCTGGTAAACTTACACCGTTTTAAGGCAGAAACATGTTGACTGATAGTAGAAGTTTCTGGAAATAACCAAACAATTAATTTTGGACTATTTTCCAACACTATATTTGAATTATGTCCCAGTGATCAAGTAATAAATAAATTTTGATACACCTAATACATTTTTATCTTTCATCACCACTAATTAGTCTCACTTCATGCCTTCACTCTCACAAAAAAACCTGCTCCGCAGTAGACCTGGCGTCGCAGCACACTGGAGAGGCACTCGGCCTCTTCAGTGGGGCCCGATGATGAAGCATGTCATCAACCAGGTTGGTGAGTGAGGGCTTTCCTAACTGACCTGAGTGAGGCCAGTTGTACTTTTCGTTGCTCCAAGTGTGGCTCTTTGTGTACCATAGAACACTCTTTTCTAAACTTAAACCGGGGACTAAGAGTGGTTCCTTATTTCTCCCTGCCTCTCTTTTTGTTGTTGTGTTTTATTTGATGCTGCATCGCTGTGTGGGAGAAAATTCTGACGCACTGCCCTGTGCGGCTGAAAAATCGACACCGCGCCTGCCCTCAGCTCAGAAAAAAGCTGCACGCCGAGTCCCTTGCACCGAGATCACTGTCGTCCGAGATCCCCACACCGACTCTGATGCAGGCTCTGCTGTTCGGCTAAAAGAATCGATGCATCCTTGGACCACAGCTGAAGAAATCAACTCAGCGCCTGTGTGACCGCCGCCACACTGAACTCCAGTGCTTCCAGATTTCCATGCATCGCACTTGGGCACCAAATCTACATCAGTGCTGGGGCTGCAGTAATAAATGGACACATCAACTCTCTGCACAGTAACAATGCCACAGCTCCTCTCCAGTAAGGAATTGACACATCACCCCCCCCTGCATGGCAGTAAGGAACCAACACATCACCTACCCTGGAGCAAGGAACTGACACATCATCCTCCCTGCACGTGAGGAACCTTCCCTGTGCCCGTTTTGCTTGTGATTTTTAACACATCCCAAGTACTTTGTAGCAAAAGTGACGCAGCTATTGTTGTCTATGGACAGAACTATTTTTACCTTTTAAAAGTCATATTTTGATATCTGTATGTTCGATGTTTGCCGTTTTGGGGCCAGATGTAGGTAATCTCAATTTACCTATTCTTAAATACCGAATTTTACAGTTTCGGTATTTAAGAATAGGTAAATGGGATGTAGATCATTATTTGGTAAATTTTACCGAATCGGTAGGATTCGGTAATTATGAATCAGTATTTACCGATTCGGTAATTCCCATTCATACTTATGGGCCTCTGGGAAGCCATTCAGTATTACCGATTCGGTAAATACCGAATCGGTAATAGGGGGAACATTTTCAAGGGTGGCAGGGTGTCACATTGACACCCTGTTGCACCCCTGAGTAGTGCATGAGTGCACATGTGACATATATACATGCCCTAAGGGCATGTATGTCTGCCACATCGTACTGTTGTAAAAGCAAAATAATTGCTTTTTCAAAGGTTTTCGATATTTACCTCCAACTTGTAGTTGGTGGTAAATAACAAATCCTTAACTCAGGAATGCACTAACTTGAGTGCTCCCTACATTACGGATTCGGTAATTTACCAAATCGGTATGTTAAGAATTCAGTAATTTACTGATTCCTTAAATTACCGATTTGGTAAAATACCGAATTCAGGAATCATGCCACCTCCATCTCAATAGCCAAATACCGGTCAGTAACGGACAAAATACGGTAATTTCGGCCGTTACCGACCGGTATTGGGCGACCCATATCTGGCCCTTGGTCTTGTTTGGTTAGGATAAAGATCCTTTATTTTTTAAAACTGGTGTGGTGTCCATGTGTAGTGTTTTCACTTTGTTACTGTGTTTTAGGTGCAAATGATTTACGCATTGCCTGACTGCTCTTACCAAGCTGCCATGGGGGTGAGCAGGGGTTATTTTATTTTAGGTGTGTAACTCTCTTATCCTAACTAGAAAGAGAAGGGTCCCTACTTGGACAGGGTGCAAGCCATTGCCAACGAGAGACCCGCATTTCTAACATTCAGCGATTATTGTTGATAACTTGAGAAAGAAAGTGGATAAAATGATAGTGGTATTTTTCTGGCCCGCAGGACTTGGTTCCCTCTTTTCAAGAAGGTTGCCCGTCGACCTCCTTGGGTTATTCCTCTTTTTCTGTCTCCCCTGTCACCTCTTTGGGCCACCTAAAATCATGCTTTTGTTTAGAGGTTGAAAGTTTGAATCTCTTACAAAAAGGGTTATCCTCAAATGTTGTTAAAGCAATTCAAGGTTCTAGAAGACCCTCCACTTTAAAATCACATACTACGCATTGAGAAAACTTTGACTCATGGTGTTTGCCTCACAATGTTTTTCTACTTACTTCATGATTTCTATTCTTGAAATCCTGTTGGAAGGATTTCATAGGAATTTATCTTTGACAGCTATTAAGTTGCAATGGTTTGCAACAAAGGTCTTTCATACTAATGATTCTTCTTTGAAGGGAGCAGAACCTCTGGTATCCAGGCTGTTTTGGTTTTTCTATTGCTAGACCTCTTTCTCCTGGTATGGGATGAATGAATACAATGAATTAATGAAACGTGGATTTGTATAGCGTAGCTTATCACCCAAGAGGGTATCCAAGCACTGTCCATAGGCACGGGGAGATTAAGGGCCATATGTAGGAAGCCTAATTCCGGTCGGTAACGGCCGAAATTACAGAATTTCGGCCGTTACCGACCAGAATTAGGCTTTTCAGATGTAGGTGGCCAAATTGTAGGATTCGGTAATTTACCGAATCGATAACTTAAGGAATCTGTAAATTACCGAATTCTTAACATACCGATTTGGTAAATTACCGAATCCTTAATGTAGAGAGCACTCAAGTGAGTGCTTTTTACATTTAAGGATTCGTTATTTACCACCAACTATTAATTGGTGGTAAATTCCGAATACCTTTCAAAAAGCAATTTTTAGCTTTTTATTCAGTGCCATGTGGCAGACATACATGCCCTTGGGCATGTATGTCTGCCACATGTGCACCCATGCACTATACAGGGGTGCAACAGGGTGTCAATGTGATACCCTGCCACCCTTGTAGGTCTACCCCCTATTACCGATTTGGTATGCGAATCGGTAATTCTCATTCATTCCTATGGGCCTCCAGGCCCATAGGAATGTATGGGGAATACTAATTCGGAAAATACCGAATCGGTATTTACCGAATTTTACCGATTCGGTAAAATTTGCCGATTCATTACCTACATATCATTTACTGATTCTAAAATACCGAATCGGTAAAATTCGGTATTTTAGAATCGGTAAATGATATTTACCTACATCTGGCCCTAAGTGATTTGCCCCGAATCACAGTTTGTTGAGCCGATACTGAGACTCGAACCTGGATCCCCATCTCTGAAGTCAGCAGCTTTGGCCGCTAAGCCACATCGTCTCTTTTTGGTTTTGAAATGTTTACAGTCTCACCCCTTTGAGCTCTTTGAGAGCGAAGTGACTTGAAATTTCTATCTTTAAAAGTGATTTTTCTGGTAGCCATTAGTTCTGCATGACAAGTGGTTGAACTTTCAGCTCTTCTTTGTAGCCCTCCTTTCTTAAGAATCTTGGATAATGCAGTTGTTTGTAAACTAGATCCATCTTTTCTGCCTAAAGTAAACTTTAAATGTCATTCTCCTAAAGAATGCATCCTTCCTTCTTGCTTTTCTTCTCCTGCCTATGAGGATGAGAGCATGTTGATGTAGTTGGATTTCAAACAAACTTTCTTTATATTGATAGATCCATGAGGAACAGGAAATCCTACAATTTGCCATTTTTGATTTATCAAATTAAGAAGGAATCTAAAATGACTTTTAGCAATTGGAAAATAGGGACAATTCTTTTTGCTTATCCGATTCAAGAAGTACGATGCTCTGAGGTGTTCACAGGCAATCTACCAGAGGGGTTGCAGCCTTATGGGCAAAGTTGCAGTGTGTGCCACTTGGGGTTTTGAGCACACTTTTGTAAAACACTATTAACTGCAAAAGGTTCTTCTTTAGAAGGAAGATTTTGCTGTAGGAGTTTTATGGTCACTCAAAAAAATTACACAACATTTACATTAAATCATAAGGTGTTGCATTATATTGCTTTCTGTTTATTGAAATATTTGCTTACTATATACATATGATTATATGTTATTTCAAAATAATAATGCCAAATACCTTGTTGGCTTGGCTATACCTTATACATGATGACTGCAACGAGGGCGAGGCACATAGAGTTAATGGTCCGATTACATACCAGTAATCTTCATTACTTTTAGACCTACTAATCCTTGCCCCAGTCATCACATTCCCAGCCACCCTCGCTCAACCTGGTCTTTGACTTGGCTTGATATTTCAGGTAGCTGGGGGATTCTTAGCCTATTACAGCACCCAGTTGAGGGTGGGTGGCTGTGGCATTAAGCATTTCTGTTTTGTTTCTAGTCCTGAGGTAGGTCAACCTCATAAGTGATGACTGGGAGTAGGATGAGTAGGAGCAAGAGTATTGAAAATGACTGGGAAACCAGGTTCGAGTTTTGACATCAACTAAACATCCTGTGATTCTGGGCAAATCACTTAATTTCCCTGTGGCTTTACAATAACGAATGTGTCCTTTGTAGAGTGCCAGCTGGCCTCTACCTTAAAATGTAGCCACATGCACCCTGAGGGCCGGGCTCGGCCCAGAAGCAATAAATAAATGGGCTAGTTATCGCTTGTCACCACTGCCGGCATATATGCAGTGTGTGTGTGTGTGTGTGTCCGTGTGCAGTACCTCACATTGAACCACCAGTGCTGCAGGCTTTACTGCATGTTTGTCCACCAGAGAACACGACACACGCGATGAGGACAGTGGTTGCCCTTGCATGCTGGGGATCACTAGAAAACCTGCATTTGGTCTAATACGCACTGCATGGTGCATGAAGCGACATGGGCGGCCAGTCAAGGAGTGAGCCACGGTATGTACCTGCATAGGCCGACGACCAGTGTGCCAGTTTGCATGCAAGGAGAACCCTGCTTTTGGCCGTTTGGCTGCACTAACCCTCCCCTGTCCCATGGTGTGTACCCCCTGCAGCTGTTTACCTGTCTTTCTACTAGGCTGCCTGGACTTGAGTGAGTGAATAGGCGTGGCACGGGAGAGTGGCTGCAGCACCACCCGCGACCAATACTCTTCATCACACCATGTGCCTGAAAAGCCGGCAACTTTCACGCGGCGGCGCGGCTCACATCTGAAGAGGAGAGCCAGCAAAGCTGTGACTGCCCACGTGGTGGAGGGGGCGCTGGAAGAACAAACCGGATAATGTGTTTGATGTATACAGCAAAGGAAATGGTGATAAGAAAATAAGGCAATAAAGGTGGGGGCTGCTAGACAAGAGGAAAAAAGGAACAATAGAACAGATAAATAAGGCCCATGAGTGAACTGTGGGGTATGGGACAGCGTATGTGGCAGCACTACATAGTGGGGCTAGTCAGGAAGTGGTGAAGGCCAAAATAGAGGCATTTGGTGTCCAAGAGGGGGCAAGGGTCACATCCATATGCCAACAGCACCTGTCACAATGACAAATGAACAACCACCCCACACTACATCCTCATTTACACATGCCTCTTTTGCAGCACTGCCACCATTTAGTGAACTATCTGACCCAGCCACAGTGGTACCTGGATGACCCTCATGGATTTGACGCTTGCAACACTACTTTAGCGCCACCTACAAAATCAACAGAGCAGTGAAGCGGTCATTGTGGGTGCATTTTGGTGTGGCAGAGCTGTACGATTTATTTGAGAACATCCCCAACACGGGAGGGAGACACGGATTTTGAAGCAGCAGTAGTCGCCCTGAATAGACATTTTGATCCGCAGCTCATCTCCGATAAATGTGTTTCAAACTATGCCAGGCCTACAGGCAGAGGAAAAATCCATCGACATGTTCTATGCATGGCTCTGGGAGCTGGCAAGCATGTTTGTGAACATCAACCAACCTGAAGAAATACATGCCCAGATAATCCACTGCTGCAGATCGGCAGTGCTCAGACGCCTTATATTGAGGCAGCCGGGCATCTCCTGGGATAACATCTTAGTCCTAGTCTGTGTCCATGAGCTGTCGGACAGCAGGGCTGAAGATATGGCAGTAGCCCTGGGAAGGAGTGCTGTCCCAAAAGGGTCCCCAAAGATTGCAAAGGTAAAGGAGGAACGGGTCAATGCAATTCAGAGACGCCACCGGCAAGGTGTGTCACAGCCTGCAATGGGACTGGTGTGACAGATGCAGTTTGGAACATTGGACGCCAAACATCTGTCCTGCAAGAGGGCGAGTATGCTCTAAGTGTGGAAAAATGAACCACTTCACCAATGTGTGCACAGGCGAGCACGAAGGGTCCTGGCCGAGTTACTTGAGCAGTACATCAGCTGCTGTGTGCCAACTATCTCTTGACCAGTGCAAGACTGAAGGTAGGCCCAAAGATGGCTCGCAGGGGGTCCCTTTTGATGATAAAGAGGACAATTAAGTGTTTATAGTGTCATTCACTGGGAAGGAGGCTAACCGCAAATGGCCCCCTCTCATGTGTACTGTGGAGTTTGGGGTGCCTTCATAACAGCCTTAATAGACACTGGAGCTTCTGTGAACCTCATGGACTGACTACAGTTCAATATGATCAAACCGTGCCCCAAGCTAACTGCCACAAAGTCACAGAGCTACACATATGTGGGCACCAAGACGTTGCTTATGAAAGGGACAGTAGAGGTCGATGTTGTGAGCAAAGGCGGCTCAACCAGAGCAAGGTTCTACGTCCCAGAAGGAGGTATTGCTACTCTGTTCGGGTGCCACATCACAGAAGACCTGTGGATGGTGTTTTTTGCAAGACAGGTACACCAATCACATGCCTCAGCTATAATACTCGAATTCACCCAACTCCTAATGAGCCTCGGTTGGCTCAGAGGAATACAAATCCGCCTGCACATTGATGAAGCAGTACGACCCACTGCGCTGCACCATAGAAGGGTCTTGTTCCACCTGAGGCAACACACGGAAAATGTACTGTAGGACCTGGGGCAACAGAGGGTCTTAGAAAAAGTCACCAGCCCCATGCCTTGGGTGTCCCTGTTAGTCATTGTGCCTAAGACCAAGTTGCCTGAAACCACCCGACTACATATCAACATGAGGCTTCCGAACAAGGCCATCTGGCGGGAGCAACAGGCCACGCTGACTATGGATGACATTGTGGCAGATCTGAATGGCACCTAATGGTTTTCAAAGCTCTATTTGAATTCAGGCTCTCATCAGCTGGAGCCTGGTAGCCTCACCTTTTCCCACCGATATAGGCCTCAGGAGGAATCGGAGATTAAATTTCGGCATCTCATCAGCCGTAGAGGTGTTCCAAAACCCCATCAGGGAGACCCTCTCAGGGCTGGTTGGGGTGCTAAACGTAAGCGATGATATTCTGATCTTCTCTGAGAGCCTCGAAGAGCACCACGTGTAGCTGAGAGTCATGTTGTGGCAGCTGGCAGAGTGCAGGTCGACTCTGCATCAGAAGAAGTGTTCCTTCTACAAAAACTCTATCTAGTTCTTTGGCAACATCTTTTCAAGGGATAGCCAGAGGCTGCATCCTAAGAAGGTTGAGACCATTCAAAAAGCGACCATTCTACAGAATGCAACGGAAGTGAGAAGTTTCCTAGGAATTAGGACAGTTAAGATTGTTCAGAACCTGGCCATCCTGTTACAGCCATTGAGGGTCCTAACAATAGCAGATGCCTCATGGGAGAGGGGGTCACAGGTGGACAAGGCTTTTAGGCATGTGAAGAAAGCTCTTCTTGAAGGCGCCACAATGGCGTATTTTCACCAAAACATGGGTCTCTATTGCCTATGTGAGCAGGGCACTCTCCACCACCGAGACACGATATGCCCAAATTAAGTGGAAAGCACTGACCATCCGGTGGGCGTGTCGCCACTTCTAGCTGTATTTCTGTGGCAGGGATTCAGAGAGGTCAAGGACCACAACCTGTTGGTCCTCTTATTTGAAGGATCTGCCAAGTGGTGCCCCGAGTATTGGGTGATGGGCTGTGCACCTGCAGCCGTACTACTTTGAGGTGAGCTACCGTCGTGAGGCGATCAACCATGAAGACAACCTGTCAAGGCACCAGGGCCGTTTCTAGGTGTTTTGCTGCCCTAGGCGAGAATTGAAAAATGCTGCCCCCTCCCTTTTACTACCATCACTCTCCCCCCCTGTCATCCAGGCTAGAGAGGCACACCCTATACTGCCGAACCCTTCTATGTTACTCTCATTTACTATCAGGAAACACAATCACAACAGTCAGTCCTGCAAACGATCTCAACAAAAGACCCTGGCCAGACCGTTAGGGTAGCCATACACTCACAGAACTATGTACACAGATGCCCAATAGAGCCTTGTGTTTAAATACCACAGAACCAGAAACAACAAAAATAGTAACTTGCACCATCTTCCGAGGCCAGACCTAGTGGTTTTGCCAATGCTTGTTTTTTTCAATGAGGCACCTAAAATAGTTATCATCTCCATTGTATCCATTTAAATTAGAGGCTGATCACAACAATTAAAAGGTTTCCACATCAGGAAGATTATAGTTCATGATGCTCAAATCTGCGCTAATCAGAGCTTATGGCAAGACGTTAATAAAGTTTGGCATACAACATAGAATGAACTGCTTCTTGGCGCTGTGAATAGAAGTTATTGACAAGCTCGTGCATGTTACCGCTATGAGAGTAATCCTGACCAGAATTTGAGCCGGTGCAAGGAAGAATGCACTCTTCACCATAGTTGACAAGTGGTTCCATGTTGTGGAACACCTTAGAGCAGTCACTACTGGATGCCAGTATCAGACATGACACTAGGCTAGTAGTCAGTTCTTTTTTTTACAGAGTTTTATAGAGAGCGATCTTGACCCGAAAGTATCAGCTATCAGAGTGCTTTACATGAGCACAACTTGCGTTACACCTTGAGGAAACATTCATTTTTGTTAGGCACGAACAGGCTATTACTATGACAACAGGCGCAAAGTTCACTGAGCTGCCAATATTTCAGCCCAGAATTCCGAAAGAGAACAATACCCATTTTTAATAGTTCAAGGCATGTTGAAGATGAAGACAACTTTAGTGCAAATCTCTAATCATTCAGTTGTTAAGCCATTAACCACAGTAAAGGTTATATCTGATACTTACAGGATAAGAGGCAATCACCACGCAGTTACTCTGCAACCTTCCAACAATGTCTTCAAAAAGGTACCGAGCAGGTAAAAAAAAAAAAGATTTTTTTATGATGGTCAAATGAGACAAAATGTACTTTTTTATTGAAAAACATGAGCGCCATTGGGGTCTAGCCCTCCATTTGTAAGTCTGTTGACATCTGTTCTTGTTGTGCATCGAATGTGCTGTGTTGACAACTGCCAGGGAGTGAGCACCGACACTGCTATTGCAGCCTTGGGCAATTTTGCATCTTCGGATGTGTAGGGTCTGTGCAGCTCTGTGCATGGTGTGCAGACTGCGCACTGGTGGTCTGTGGCTGGTGCTGAAGACACACAGCCCCAGGGTGCCTTGAAGAAGCAGAGGATGGCCTTCCTTTCAAGTAGAGGGCTATCCGCTTCCATCCTGCGTTACGTTGCATATTATTTGTACAGCGCCTGTGACGTCCTAAGGGCACCTCAAAGCACTGAAATCAGTCCTCACTACACCCCTCTCTATGAGCTCTCGGTGTTTAGGAAAGCCATGGCAAGAGGTTTAAAACAGTCTACATTCCCTGCATTGCCAGCCCCTTCTCTTGTATCGGCCGAGGCGCTGCTTGTTTGGGATTCCAGCACTTTTCGCATGCATTGGAAGGGCCCGGGGTGGGGATTTGGCGCACGTCGCCCTCTCTGGCTGGATCCCGCGAGAGATAGTCTGCTCCCCCTGAAGGGTCCTCAGAAGCAGGGCCGTTTCTACCATTAGGCAAGACTAGGCGGCCACCTAGCTTTACGTTCGTAGGATCAAATAAATAAAAAATTCCCCCTTTTGCCGCCCTAGCCCTTTTGCCGCCCCAGGCGGCCGTCTAGTCTTGCCTAATGGTAGAAACGGCCCTGCAAAGCACCAGTCAAGTTCAAAAGCTTTTATTCGATTTGTACATACAAATCATACAAGCATAATAAAATACATAATTTATAATATTAAATCACCATATAGACACAAATAAGAAAAGGAGTAGGAAATGTGCAAACGGCTAGTGTGCAACAGTTAAAAATTATTCTTTCCCTTTAAAATCAACAAACTGTTACGACAATACAAAGCATTCATAGGTGTACAGACAGGAAATCGAAAAGGTTTACTTGATAGGCAATTTCCTGGCAGCTGTACATTTCGGTAAAATAATTCCGGTAAAATGATTCTGGACATTTTTAGACTAGCATAAAAATGTTTAAAAAGTAAAAGAAAGGGGAGACCATACAATACATACTGTGGACATCAATGAGTAAAATTATACCTTAATTACAAAGATTGATATAAAACTTGGAAACATACATATACAGACAGGGATGTAAAAGGTAATAGCAGCATAATACAATTCCTGGCAGCTGTATAACATGGGTACAGACATGTACGTATCAAAGATTTTACAGTACAATACTTTTCCTGGCAGCTGTACACTTCAAAATGTAGGTGGCCAAAAAGAAACAAATATCCGCATTCTCCAGTGAGGATAATAGTGTCAATGCAGTTTTTGTGGTACGGATATTATACTTTATAAGAATCGGTTTAAGGTATTTTACCCTAAGGAAATGAAAAAATTTACAAAAAAGTAAAAAATGGCAACAACTCTGGCGAGAAGTACTGTCACACGGGCAGAGTGTCTCTGATCTGGCTTTCGGATTTGGGAATGCAACCAGATGGTGAACAATACCCAGTCTGACATGGGTTAATACATATTGGTGAGAGGGACGAGTCACATACACAAGGTAAGGTTGAAACCCCGAGGTTAAATTCAGATCCTTGTAAAATTTCACGGTGGTTAAATTACCAAATATGTTATCACGCTCTGCCTTTTGAAAATTTAGAAACGTTGTCTTAATTTCTTTTTTGGGAATAGAAACAACCTCTTCTGGCTCAAGAAACACATCGATATTAAAAAGAAGAAGATACCAGCGGTGAATGTATCTCAACCACTGTATGCGTGAAGAGTGGTCCAAACCTATACAGTCAAGAATAATATCTTGAGTGAATCGAGTCTCTGGCTTAGCCCAAATAGAACGCCACAATAAAAGTGGCCGAACTGCTGCCAAGTCAGAAATAAACTCGACCCCGACCTCTTCGTGGATCAGTTGGACAGAGGCAGAAGGGGGGACACATAACAACCTCCTTAAAAACTTGTTTTCATCCTTTTGTAAGGATGTGCCCTCACTATGGCCCCATACACCTGCCCCATACAGAGCAGAAGAGACACAACAAACATTATATATATTCATCATGTCTGGAATGCTTCTTGAGCCAAGTTTGGAAGCAAATCGAAAAATACTGCTAGTGGACCGCAGCATTTTTAATCTAATAGAGTCAAATTCAGAGGTCCAAGTCCCACTGGTGTTGTATGTAATTCCCAAATAGCAAAAGGATTTAACATGTGTCAATTTATCTTTATCCAGAAAAAAGGTATGCTTTGACTGTTTTGCTGCCTGACCGCATGACATAACATACGTCTTAGATTTATTCACTCGAAGCCTCCTAATTTGGATAAACTGCATAAAACTATCAATTAAACGCTGGAGGCCAATCTGTGTACGAGATAAAAGAACAGCGTCATCCGCATAAAGTAATAGCGGGACGGGTTTTCCTCCAATCAAGGGAGCGTCTGCTGGGATGTCAACCAAAGAACGGTCAACACCATTAATGAAGAGGGAAAATAAAAGAGGGGCCAAAACACAACCCTGGCGTATGCCCCGTGAGACTTTTAAAAAAGGGGTGCATTCGCCTAGGGTGCCATAGCGGACTTTACAGGAGAGTTTTTCATAAAGTCTAGCTAGGAAATGGACGATTTCCCTCGGTGCCCCTGCTTCAAGCAAAACCTCCCAAAGAATAGCATGGTTAACCAAATCAAAAGCGCTGCTCAAATCAGCAAAACATAAAAAGAGGTTGCCATTTTTAGCCACAGTATATTTGTTAATTAAAAGGTCCAAATTTACACATTGATCCAATGTGCCCAAGCCTTTCCGGAAACCATATTGGACTCTAGTTAAAATATTTGAATCAGTTGCCCAATTTTCTAGCCTTTTGAGCAAAATCCTACTCATTACCTTTACAGAGGCGTCCAACAAGGAAATTGGCCGATAATTGGAAGCCTCTGATTTGTTACCTTTCTTATGTAAGGGAATAATGACTGATTGACCCCAAGAAGAAGGGAAATTAGTTTCTGCCGCACAATTGAATATCCTCACCAGGATGGGAGCCCACAAATCTGGTTCATCTTTGTATAAATCCAGCGGGACCCCATCAGGGCCAGGGGCCTTGCCTCCTTTGCTGTTAGAGATTCCTTCATGGCTTTCTTCTAATGTTATTCCCAAAGGGAGAGGTAGCCAAGAGGTAAACTCAGGAGACGGTGACTCAAGGGATAACCCTTCTGGATTGAAGATTTTAGAAAAGTGACTGACCCAATCGCTGCATGCAACATATGATGTTAATTCTGGAACATCTTCTTTATTGAGAAAAGGACTATTAATTGTTTCCCAATAAAGTTTGCAGTTTTTGGTCTCGGCTGCTTCTTTCAACTTATCCCACGCCTCAGTCTGTAATACCTTTTTCCTGTTATTAATTGCTGTTTTATATCTGGACCTGAGGTGTTTTATTCCCTCATTATCACGTGGTTTAGTACCTAAAGCGTTCTTGAGTTCTCGGAGGGCAAGTACACAGGGTTTATCAAACCACCCCTGCTTCGGACCACTATTGGATATCGGGGCCTTAGTAAAAATTCCATCAATAATACTATTAATGGAGACAAAGTGTAGTAATAAGCAACCAGGGTCACTTTCTTCATCTAGACATGAACTAATTTGGTTTTTACAACTGGTAAGAACCTCCTTCTGCTTGGCCTTAGAATTAGTTCCAGTCCATCTAATCCTTAGACCCTTCGGTCTGATGGGTACTAGGTCAGTAGAACACTTTTCACCTGAAGCTGATGGGGTACCATGCCCTAGGAGGGTAACACGAATGCTGTTATGGTCACTGAGACTTTCTTCATTTACATACAAATTAGTAAAGTCTCCACTACTAGACAAAAGAATATGATCTATAAATGACCCTGCGTCCCTTCCTGTAAAGGTGGGGCATGTTATTGCCTGGTTATCTATGTTACAGTTTAACAGGGTCAAGTCTAATGTAACTAGCATGTTGTTTAATGTAGAACCGTAACTGCAGTGTGGGAAGTGGAGAAAATCCTCCCTCGCTCCCAACCCCCCCCAATGACTGCTCATAGCCGCTCCAAAACCACAGATATTCCCATTGGACAAATGGCAGGGCTGTAAGTTAAAATCCCCTGCCCAAATAACCTCAGCCTTTATTTTCGAAATGCCCATAGCCTTGGCAATTTCCTTTTCCAGGGGTGGTAAAATATCTCCTCTAGTGGCATCAAAAATATTGTTGTAGAAATTTACTACAACTAGGTCAATACTCTTACTGCACTCCACCCTTACTACCTGACTGTGGGTCCCAACTGTCGTACTACTTCTAACTGTACAATTA
Organism: Lissotriton helveticus; assembly: GCF_964261635.1. Classification (NCBI taxonomy): domain Eukaryota; kingdom Metazoa; phylum Chordata; class Amphibia; order Caudata; family Salamandridae; genus Lissotriton; species Lissotriton helveticus. The sequence continues at coordinate 350,322,039 of NC_136069.1, read as the reverse complement.
CACAGCTTGCTAGACAAAAGCATCAAAAGGCCCCCCTTGGCCCTGCCCGAGCTGGATTTAGTAGCTTTAAGGCAGTGAGATGTGTACCCTTCAATATTGATATGGTCCAAACACCACGTTTCCTGGAGGAGGATTAGATCTAATCCCTCCCCAATAAACCTGGTCCAGAAGGGTGAGCCTATTTTACTGGCAAGGCCAGCAATATTCCAGGAAATAAGAGAAAGTCCCGCAGGCTTACCAGTGTCGACGACAGTAGCTGGCTCTGGCTGGATTACACAAGGTGAAGTAGGACTATCTTCCTGGAGGTTGATATCTAGGCCTAGTCTGGGGGTGACGGTAGATGTACAAGCATCAGGACTATCCCTAGTTAATGTATGCGAAAGTGGTATTGACGATGCCGCTATTGGGGATTCAAGAAGTGTGGGGAAAGGTATGGCTGGAAAAACACTCTCCATATCCTTATTGGTGGTAGTGAGGTTTGAATCTGAAGCTTTAATAAAGCTGAGTCAGTCTACCTCATCCAACACACCATATCTGTTAGGATGAGCGAATTGTGAATACGAGGGATCAAGAGGAGGAGGCAAGTCCTGCCATGATTGTTGCCACTGGGGTTTAACAGATTGTGAGAGCTGAAAAGGTTGCTGCCACTGATGAGCAGACTGATATAAAGGTGGTGGATAATGAGGAAGTTGTTGCCACTGAAGACTAACATGGTGTGGAGGAAAAGATGAAAGATGTGGTGGTTGCTGCCAAGGTTTGATGGTATTTTGCGGGGGATACACAGACCCTCTATTACTTGGGAAAGTAGGGCGAGAAGGATTTGGTCTTGGTGGTATGGGAAGAAAGTAAGACAAAGGGAGTGGATTAATTTGGGTAGCAGGACCGCTGTTGGGTGTATTACATATGTAGCTGGCTGCCCCTATATCCCTAAAGTTAACTGTAATTACGTCCCCTACTATTGTTTTCTTACTCCTGCCCACCCAGTCCCCTCTACGCACAGTAAGAATTTCACCACTCATATTACTAGGTAAAGGTTTGTGTAAGTGGAGCCACTGGGCGCATTTATTTCTTAACTCTACAAAGGTTTCTTTTACTCCCTCCTTCAGTGGGGGAACAGCTGTCAACACAACCACAAAAGGGGAGACTTCTGGTGGCAGGCTGATTGACTTAAAGCGTGCCTGCTTTGGCTTAAAGCCTTCAGGCTTGTTTGTAGAGAGAGGAACTGAAGGGTTGATAGACTTTCCTGCGACATCTTTTGCTTGTGAGGTAGTAGTTTTATTTCCATCAACAGAATGTTGATAAGCCGAAGTAGAACCCACCACCTTCGGAGTAGATAGGGGTGGGGGTTGGACAGAGTTATTCCCTGTTTGGGACAGATGTAGTGTAGCTGGATCCCTCGAAACTATAGTTATTTGTGCATTATTTGATGCATCTTTAGAAAGCTGGACACAAGATAAGCATTTGGGGACTGTTTCTTTGATCCCTTGTGGCTGAACAGACCCTGGCCCATTCGTCTTATTAGGCCATTTCGAGTGCATTAATGACGTGAGTCTGTCAAGTTTTTAAATTAAAGGCTTAATTTGTGCTGCTATTGTGGCCTCAAGGTCCAGTTTAAGATCTGTTACCATATTTTGAACCCAGCAGGGTATGCCTGGCGCCAGTTGCGGGGTAGGTGATATCAGGTTATGATTCCTGACTTTAACTTTAGGTTTTTCCTTAGTCTTACTCTTGGACGTAACCTTTAGAGGAATAGTAACCCTTCCCCCAGAATCAATAAGTACAGGAGCTGTTTCCATATCAGTTGGCCCCTCTAGACTCGGCTCCGCTTTGCCGGGTGACTGACAGGCTTCTAGGTCTGGGGTAGCCTCAAGATCGACATAAGACGGATCCGAGTCAGATTGGGTAACTGACAGATCGACAGCATTCGGTACAGTGAATGCGCCAGCGGTGGGCAAGGATAAGGGTAAGGAACAGTTATTCAAGGGCTGCTGGGAGGGTGATTTAGCATTTGCAAGAGAACCCAAAGACGAACGCTTAGCGTTCGCGAGATCCAGGGAGACTCTTTTTTCCAGCAATACAATGCTTTTGTCGATGGTCTCATTCACCCGTGAAATAAAGAGATCTATGGGTCCAGTCACCTGTGCTACCGCCGTGGCTCTTTTAGTACAGCTTCTAGTTCTGTTGCGCATGGCTGACATCTGTGACGCAAGGGCAGTAGAGGATGGTGATATAACTGGGAGGCGGCCACCAGTGTTTGAGGAGGAGATAGAAAACACAGTTCCGCCTACCTTGTCGATGAATTAAGGGTGATAAGACAGGGGTTCAGGGCCAGGGCCGTCCTCTGCCGTCCTTGAACGGCCTTAAACGGCCCGCTCTTTGCCCGGTCTTAGCCCCGGCCTTAGCCCCGCGCGCGTCCCGCGTGCGCGTTGCTCTCACTGCCTATCAGGGGGAAGAGCGGAAGAAGGGGGCGGGAAGAGGACCAGCTGCGGCCGATCAGCGCCGCTAAGCACGCTGGTCCTCGCAGTCCCGCCTCTGTCCTTGGGGTCAGCTGCAGTGTCTCTGGAAGCGCGTTGGTGCTCCTATGCACAGTGTAGACCCAGGAAGTGGCTCCTCAGCAAGGTCTCTTGCCTGCGAGCGGCTCCCGCGAAGCGGGGGCCGCGAGGCGTTGCAGGGTGTAGCAGAGTGGCCAGAAAGGTGGACGGCAAGCAGACGAACAGGCAAAGGACACCCAGCAAGGTTGGTGTTCAATCCCAAGATGCTCTCACTCCGTGGCGATTTTAACTGGAGGAGGGGGCGGGAAGAGGACCAGCTGCGGCCGATCAGCGCCGCTAAGCACGCTGGTCCTCGCAGTCCCGCCTCTGTCCTTGGGGTCAGCTGCAGTGTCTCTGGAAGCGCGTTGGTGCTCCTATGCACAGTGTAGACCCAGGAAGTGGCTCCTCAGCAAGGTCTCTTGCCTGCGAGCGGCACCCGCGAAGCGGGGGCCGCGAGGCGTTGCAGGGTGTAGCAGAGTGGCCAGAAAGGTGGACGGCAAGCAGACGAACAGGCAAAGGACACCCAGCAAGGTTGGTGTTCAATCCCCACCAGTCAGGAAGATCGAGAGCAGGCTGACGATGATAAAGGGCTGAGGACTTTGTGTGGATAGTAGTCCATAAAGCATACCCAAGAGCTCTATTCATGCAGGAGATAAAGAAAGTGGCTGAGGACGACGAGAGCCTAGCAAAAGCCAAAGAATCGCTTCACAGGAAACTGTGGAAACACTTCCTCAAGGAAGCCAAAGTGCTGATGCATACAGAACGGGTAACGAGGAACCAGCTATGGCGAGCACGACACGAACTGAGTACCAGTGAAGAGGGTCTGCTCTTTAGAAGCCGGCCAATCGTGGTGCCGCTATGCTTATGGACCCGGGAGTTTGACCTGGCACACCAAGGACCCCAGGGTGTGGTTTTGACAAAAGTCAGGTTGAGGGACAAGGCATAGTTTCCCGGGATGGATATCCAGGTAGAGGAGAAGATGTGCAACTGCCACTCCTGTGCCATCACCAATAGGGCCAAATCCCTGGCCCACGTCATCATGGAAGAACCAAGTCTGAATCTGTTGTAAAAAAATTAGCATGGATTTTGGGAGCTTCCTGGATAGCTGCCTCACTGCTGTGCTAATTGACTCTCAATCAAAGTTCCCAATGGTGGAATTGGTGCAGTCAACTGCGATTTTCCAAAGTCAAACCAGTTTTGAAGAAGATGTTTGCACTGGTCTGCCTAACTGAAGACTGTTAACGGACCCCTGTGTCCAGGGCTGGAATTCCAAGTGTAACTAGATTTTATGGCAAGCTGACAGAGGAAAGTAATGGTGCAATGGTCCCAAGCAAACAGGGATGTTGAACGGTTCATGCAGACTTTGACTGTAAAAAACCAGTCAGCGGGGTCTAACAGAAAAGCTGAAGAATGGGAGGCTGCCAGTGGGGAAAGTTGGTTCACATGTAGCACACTGGGGCAGGACATGACGGTGAGGACCCAGGACACCAACACCTCACCTGGTGGCAGGAGTTTGTCACGATCAACGGTGGGCTCACAAATCTACATCCCAGCTCGAGCGGGCCTGAACATCCAAGTTCCAGCCAACGTAAGTGAAGGAAGGGCCAGAAAATAGAGATGTGATCTTCGCCCCAACCCTACGACCAGCCAGCAATCAGAGAGACAAGGTAAGGGTAGCCGAACAGAACACAACACCTCAGTAAAAGTTGGAAGGCATGCAGAGTGCCACCCGGCCTCTACCATACAATGTAGCTGATGCACCCTGAGCATAAGGTATAAATAAATGGGGTAGTGGTCGCTCGTGGGACTGCCAACTTATATGCGGTAAGGGTGTGTGCAATACCTCACAACGGTGCGACACAGCCGCATGCCTCTGCACATTCGCCTGCCAGTGCCAACGTACATGACATCCATGTGTAGTGTAACTGGTGCTCATGTAAAGCACTCCAATACCCCTCGAGTCGAGTTTGCTCTAAATAAAAAACTGCAAAAAAACCAAAAACTTAAGAACAGAAGGGCCACATAAATCCAATATAGTACAATTGAGCAGCAGTTTGATGGTCTTACACAATTTCCAAACAACTAACTACCTACACTTTTTAGATTAAGAGTCCGTAAGAGTCCCAATGTGTACTTTCAGACTGTTTTCATACAAATCTCTTAATGCTCTCCTTGAGTTTAAAGAGATTGCAGCAGTCCAGTAAGAATAATTCGCCTATTCCAAGATGGCGATCTTATTAAAAGAGAATCTTATGTAACCCTGAAGAGCCGTCCTTTCGCTCTTGATTTTTATTTTGAACTATTATAGAATAACACCCCTGTGTTTAAACAGATTTCTGAGAGAAACTAGTCTTCAAACTACATTCCCCGTGGAGGGCTGAGGCCGGGGGTGGGCACCCGGGGGTGACGTCTGTCTGACTGGGCGGCCTCGGTGACGCGTCTCGCCTCTCGTCCCCGCCCTGCCTCTGCGGCCATGTTTCTTTGAATCTCGGAATGACAGCAGGAAGCGGAGGGAGGTTCAGCTTCAGCGCACCGTCCGAGTGAAGCGGGGCCGGGCGGAGGGGCGAGACCCGGGGCTGAGGCTGCGCGGAGGCACCGTAGAGCAGGAGGGATCGCCCGGGCGGCGGAGCAGGGGGAAAGGACTGCTCACGGCCGCTGGCACCGAGGACTGCAGCTCCAGCCCTGCCCCCCTCTGCCCTGCATATCCACTGCCTGCGCACCCACAGGAAGCTGCCTTCCTCCACCCCCGGAGGGTTAGTTCACCCCTCCCCCGTCTTGGCCAATGTTTATTTTCACCTTGTTTGCAGTAAATACATCGGCATCTCAGTACAACTTTTGAAGACTGGCCGTGGGAGTCCTCTCGGGAGTGAAAGGGGCATTATTTCGTATTTTGTTTTGTGGTGGTCGTCTCGTTGGAGTTTGTCGTGAGGAAAGTCGTTTCCAAAACAGTAGTGGAAGAAACACAGGGGCTTCCCTTCCAGAGGACTGGCAGCAAGGAAACATTTAATGCCCAGTGTTACCTGATCTAAGCGCTGCTGACAAAAGGAGCCTCTCTCTCGGCTGCCACCTTGAAGATCATTACAACCGGATTTTACCTCTGTAACACATAAAAGAGGAAAAACAAAGACGCGTTTTTTTTCTTTTGAAACTCGCCTGGTCATCGTGTAGCCGAAGCTCTTAGCTAGGATCTCGCCATCAAGATGTCCAACGCCTCTGTCCCCCCAGACATGGTAAGAACATCGACCTCCGACCTGCACATATTCCTTTAACACTGCTGTCTTTTACTGCTGTCAAGAAAGGGGGCCGGGGGGTCGAAAAGGGTGTTTGCAGGGTTGGATCTTATTTATTTTACCTGGCTTGTCGATGTTCCTCTGTGACGAAGTTTGGAGACATTCGTTGCCCGGAATTCTCGAATATTGCAATATATCGTTATAATTGAAATACGCATACTCGGGGCATTAACAAGGGCACTGGGGTGGTGGGCCCTGCCACACAGTTATTTTGCGCAAGTGCTGTCTGTCTGTCCTTCTAGGCATTCTAGAGCCCGAGCAAACGCAGTGCTGCAGGAGGAGTTCCTGTTTCAGTTGAACTTGGGCATTAGACAGTAAAGGTTTTTCCAGCAGTGTTTGACATTTTGATCCAGAAAAATGCCAGCTTGTGCTCTGCCTGTTCAGTTGACCCTGCGCTGATCCGCGTATGTTCACGGCTCCGGAGGCCTTGCTGTAGACGTACTTGTATGCATTTGTACTATGTTTTCATGATTTTAGCTTGTTGTCTCGCCCGATTGTTTGTCTCCAACAGACACATTGCTGCAGTAAGCACCCATCATATGCCACACATCGTGTTGTTTCCCAAACTAACAGTGGTGCCTGCTGTTTGGGAAACGAAAAGAAGTTCCATATTGAGAAAACGAGCACACTTGACCATGTCCAGGAAGGCAGACAACACTAAAGAGAGCGCATGTCTCTTTGGCTGCCCATCATTTTATCCTCTCACCGTGGCTCTGAGATGAATTGATGTTGTTCTCACCGGTGCTGTACGGGTGCTATAAACCAGTGCGCCAGATGCTGTCAGCATTTCAAGGGTGGGAGCCATCATTTCTAGCAGCATCCTATAGAATTTTCATGGGCTTGTCCCACATCTGTCAGTCGAAGGCAGGTGAGCTGGCTCAAGATACCGTACTCAGAACGGGTTAATTGCATCCCACCTAGTCAGGCTAATGTAATATGTTGAACGTATTCCATGTTTTGGTGTGTTTTATGGCTATTGTCATGTTTTAATAGCTTTAAGGCAAGTACTTTTTTTTTATAATGAAGGGGCGATTGTCCAATAAATATTGTATTGCCCCAGTCGAATGAAACGTTGTGTGAACAGCATTTATTCTCCAAATACAAGCATTACAACACATGGATTTCCGCCCATGGTGTGTACTGTCTTGTCGTATTGCTGGGGGCAGTTAGCTCCGTTGATCTCCATTGACCTTTACACCGTTGATCTCAGAAAGGTCCAATGTTTCTTAAGAATTTGGTAATCTGGGCTTGAAGTGCCCAAGGCCAACCGTTTAAACGACATCGCTGTACCGAAGCTACATTCGTGTATGGCTGAAATAAGCTGCGTGGATATTGTACATGAATCGTCATTTATGTGTGCGAGGTCACTTTTGTACCAGTGTGTAATTTAAAACGGAGTGAGCGCGTCCCGTTTGGGACTCCAAGATGTTGTATATTTTATAGGAGTTTGTGGGTGGTTTGGAATAAGTCAGAAATAGTAAGGACCATTACTATGCTAAATTAAGAGGTCGATACTCAGGAGCTCATTAACCGCTTCTCCTGGGCAGCACAACAAACGATGAATGATGGAATGGTGGAATTAATCTAAGATATTGGTTACCGCTCTGTTATGCGTTCTATTCCATCATGCTTCGGCTCCCCCACTCCATTACTAGTTCTTTGCCACATAAAACCCAAATGGACATTTCTTGAAGTGGCACAAATACCCCCTGCAAATTTCCCCTAAACCAAGCTTATAAAGTAGTATTGTTACTCATAACTGTTGTTTTTAACCTGACAGTTTGTTTATGTCTTGCTAATGGCTTATTGCCCCTTGGAAAAAAAATTGGTCTATAGGGATTGGCCTGACACTACCCTTCGTCCATATGTAGATAATTCGTAAAGTGTATGTCAACGTTCACATACTAAATATTTTTGTACAACGTTTCTTATGGCGTGTATTGCGGTTCCTCTTGTGCTGATTGTGTGAAGTAGAACCTAATTTTTATGTTTATTCGGCTTTTAAATGTTTCTTTTGTGTCAACAACAGAAATTCTTTTGTGTTCTCCTTTCTTTCAAGGTTGATATGGTGTGATTAGCGATTTGCTTAGGCAAGCAAGAGTTGTTTTTTTATAGGTTGTTTCCTCCTTTAAGTATAGTTCCACATCTGTATTTTCAGACCTTGCACACGTTGTTCTGAGAAGTGACGCTGTACACAGATGTTTTCCCCGGAGACCTATTTCCTACAGTGAGCTTCTGTGTGAAGCTCACTAACACAAGAAGGTGGTGCGTCCAAGTAAAAAAACATGCCAACCCAGTTTTTTCCCCAGGTTTTCTTGTTTGTATAGCACACGTTCTCTGATTGGCATGGCCTTGCATCTCTTTCATTGACTTTACCTTGAGATTTTCACACAGGCAGGAGCCTTATTCGAATTTTTTTTATGAGTATTGTCTTATGGGTATTGTGGTCTGTTAAGATTTCCTGTGGAGTAAGCTGTTCCTAATTCATCGATTTGTGCATTTATGATCTTGATGTCTGCGACTGGAGGGATTTAGCAGTTCCTTGTGTACTATGTGAGGCCAGAGACTGGAGAAATGTACAATTTCCTAAGTATTTATATATTTTTTGGTAGGCATGCCCATTGTCCAGCGATTTTGCGTGGAGACGGGGGACAGATTGCATTTGGTGGTCTTTGGTGGCGAGTGTTGTGGGTCCTGTGATGACCGAGTAATATGGCATATGTCATGCCTGTGTTTAATGTATTTGAGTTCTGAGATTCCAGCCGTTCTTCATCTGTGTGATTTGGTTATAGAGCAGTAAAATATAGTTGCTATCAGTACAGAGTTAATATTGATACTGCTCCCAACCCCTAGCCAGTGGTAAATGATTGATGAAATGAATGTGCAACAAGACAGCAGTATTTACCACGATGGATGGATGCGGTCACCCAGAGTTGTTCACTAGTCTTTCAGTGGTTATATTGACCGTAAAAAACGTCCAATTGCAGTCTAATATGTGGCCTAGTTACTGAGGGCACTTACTGAGGTTTAGTTGAGCTGGTCGCAGATGTACCATTGATATCAGTATCATAATGTATTTTGCATGATTCCCTTATAATACATGGAACCTGCAGTCTCTTGAGAAAAGCCCATCTCTAATTTCCTTATTATAGGCGAATTGCAGTGCACCTAGAGTCCTCTAAAAAACATGACATGGCAGCTCAACTGTAAAGAGATATCAAAGTTGAGTTCTTACCTCACAATGTCTGTTATCAGAGCCAATATCAAGGGTGAAAGGCAGGTCACGGAGCAACATTACAGCCTCAGTTTAAAGAAATGAAGCAGGAACTGGCTTTTCCTTCCTCTGAAATCTTTTTCTATCATGAAAAAGTGATCAGCAGAAAATAGATATTTTTTGGGCAACATGTTTATTTTTTCCTTGTAATAGGTCACTGTAGGAACATTGGAATCCACAATATGTTTTTTAACCAGACTTTTATTAAACTGAATCGAATATCTGTTTTTCAAAAATTACTAACTGCTTTTGGTGTGTTTAATATCCTAGTACATATTCTGAATGTATTCTTTTTGTCGGTAATGAATAGAGGTGGGTGGAATGTTTCAATCTGCCCACGAAATTGCCAGAATTTGGCATTACTCTTATAACACAGAGTTCTGGCCAAATTACACCAGTGGCAGAATTTATTTCCAGCGAGGATCCAGCAATATGAGTGATATTTGGCATCCCCTCGTGCTATTTTCTAACTTGGGCGATCACGATCAGATGGCTGCTTCTCAGGTAGATCAGCTGCAGCTGAAGTAGATTTTCTACTTGAGTAGCAGCAAAATGAACAAAAACGGCCACACACTGTAGTGCACCTCTCACACTGATTTTTCAGCGCTGATCGCTACTGGGCTAAATTTCAGTGCAACATGCATATTTCCACCCATTGGCGCAACTCTGCAGAATCTTGCAGAGCTTTTTTGTAAATCCGCAGAATTCTGCAGAGGGAAACTGAGTCCCCCCCCCCCCCCCCTCCTTGTGATGAAAATAAAAGAGCAATACACCAAGAATTTATGTGGTTTTGGGAAGGCTGATGGTATGCCCCCGTATTAGTATCAACCATACCTTATAAGGAGATTGCAATTCACATTTCGAGTTGCATGACCTTATCAAGGAGCTTGGTATTTGGCCTAGTTCCTCAACATGGTCATGGAACTCCGTGGTGACTTGCAATATCCTTATAATGTACGGCAAGGGGTACTTTATTTTGGATTTGATGTTTGAGTTGCCAACACCTTTGCATATATTGCCAGTGTTCAAGTCTGCTCTGTTTAGCCCTCACTGAGAAATTATACTATTAACACCATCGATGCTCATGACGAGCTGAGCTTGTCATGAGGCACGGCGCTCCGGTGCTCATGACGAGTGTATGCGGGGATAATTCCCCTGCTGTGCTGAGCGTTCCACGGGAACGGGTGGGCCCATGACGAGCTCAGCTCGTCATAAGCACACGAGCGCCGTACCTCATGACGAGCTGAGCTCGTCATGAGCATGGGGGCACTGCGCGGCCCTCTAGCACAGCGGGGGAATTACCCCCGCACGGAAGGGGATAAAGAAGACTGCCTAACAGAGATAGGCATAGCACTTGAAACAAAAGTAGGGCTCCATTTTAGAGCAAGGCTTTTCCTGTTTTAAAGGACTATTCCAAAGGATCGGATTTTTGCTGTGAGTGGACATCATCGGTAGATGATTATTCTTTCACACAGCCATAAGATCTTGCTCTACGTCTAACCCAGTACAGTTTTGTTTTGCTTTCACAGTTTAAACCCCTTACAACAAGAAAGCTATATTCCTAATGTGAAGCACACTCATGGGTCTTTGTTTTCATTTATTGGTAATCCTAACCTACAGTACATGCATCTTTGAGATTCCTGGCATACCAGTGTAATTTGGAGCACCTCAGCCTTGATCGAACATGGAGATGATGTAAATGTCTTTTTTGTCACTCATTCATTGAGTCTTGGTTGATATGTCATAAATTGGAACATATCTACATCCCGTTGGCGTCTTACTAGTGTGTTACTGAAACGTCCTAAAATACAAATATTTCAACATTGCGGTGAATCATTGCAACCCACGTCTTTTGTTAATCGTTGATATGCAAAATGAGAATATAGAATTAGGACAACTCAAAAAATGCACTTCACATGTGTGGACTCTGCTTGTAAACATCTAAAATGTGGGTCATTTTCATTTTGTGGCCAAGCTGGCCACTAATATTTTTTTAAAATATATATAATGGCAGGGATCAACACATTTGAAACAACCTAATCAATAACTTAATACCCTATTTAACTTTATTAATTGACACATCCGAAAGAATAAAATTAGCCCGGATTTTGTCTGAAAGAACTTGGAATGTGCTTTTTGTTTCCAAGGACAGTTTGGGGTATGACTCTCTAGATGTTGTCTCCGTATTGCTTCAGACATACTAACATGATATTAGACGTGGGTAATGTCTCTTCCTCTCCCAGATTAACTCCCCATTCTCTTTCTACCACCTTCTCAGAGCAAAGTTAGAGGGCTAGAGTTTATGCCTTCCTCCTATATTTCTAGGGTAGTCACAACTCCTTGTGGCTCAGTACCACAAGGAGTATTTAAAGCTGAATGACCTAAATTGTCAGTTTAATAAGACTGGGCCTGTTTTCCTCTCCTTCCTATTCTACAGTGGACTTTGCCTTCCTCCATTTACCACTGATTTTCATCCACCAGCTCTACAACCATCATTCTTGTTTTCCCAGGGAGTGTTGTGTATTTGGTGCTGATTAAATGTTCTCAACTGAATACTTTCCTGCTTCTCCAACCATCGTCCTCTTTGCCTGCCATTCACCCTCAAACACTTTCTATCTCACAGGTCCATGTACTGCTTAAGGTATCAGAAGGTCCTGCAGTGTTGTCATGTCGAGGGAAACAAACCGGGCTGTGGTATTCTTTCTTCAGTTCTAGCCTGTTGTGTCTTCTGTTCTAGCTTTATGTTGAATGGTGAGAGTCATTAGTGGGTGTTATCTCCCTGACCGTTGGAGCTTTTGTCTATAGCTGGAGACTACATTGATTAAATTATCACTGGTGAGATTCCCTTGTGATTTGTTCCTGTGCCTACCTTACTGCATTAAGTAGCTCCAAAAATGCACTAATTATGTTTGGAACTGAATTAGAATAATGGCAGCCATCGTACTTAATAATTGCTGCATTGAGTAGCTTAGATAAGCACGATTTAGGGATGATGATTGCAACTATAAGTACTGTACTGGGGTAATAGCAATCATCTTATGGCCTTGTTTGCTGACTAGATGCACCTTGCTGAATAACTAACCCTGCCACGCACCTTGACTATACTTGAATTTACCATCACTATATACCGCTTTGAGAGTCTTGACTAATGCGAGTTGGAATGAATGTGCTGCTATGCCGCCGCGTGTGACCAGATTAATCACGCATGACCCACATCACCTGTCATGATTATGTCTTTTTCCGTAGAATGCACTCGCTGTGTATGTATCTCTTGATTACTCCTACTAGTGTTCCTTACTACCTAGCAAGGTACAGCGACATGGCTAACCTCTCATTCCCCTCTTCATCTTGTCTGCACACCGCCTTATGATCCTGTCCATACACAACCTGAACACACCATCTTCACATCCCACACCACATGCCTCACACTGGCCCATGCTGTTCTCGCATCCTAAATGCATGCAAACCAGCACTCCCTAGTCTGAAATGCATGCTGCGGGTACTGCGTTGTCGCCTCCCATTAATTCTGTTATTGTACCAACCTTTTCGCTTATGTATCTTCCTTCCCCTTCCTCCCCCAGACCAATGAGGCTCTATTTATCAGGCATAGTATTAATGTCCTGATGATGATCCACCCATTTCTCAAACCGATCGAAACGCCGTTGACACCTTAATACACCTTATACGCACAAAAACTTTCGTTCATTCTGCTGTGAAGGTGTTTGTATTGATTTGTTCTCTTGACACTGTATATTCCTTTATGTAACAAACCGAAAAGCTTTGCCTGAGCCCCCTGTTGTTCGTTTTCCCTTGTTTGGTACTCAACTGGCTAAGTAGGACACAGGATTGTGTCCCATTTTATGTATTTTTGTGTATTACTGTCTCTAAGCCTACAAGTAAATATCAGACCTCTGTCCGACTAGACAAGTCCACTAAATATAGCTACGATTGAGTCTATATTCATTTTTTGGTTTCCATTTCACTTTCTGGGGGCCATTGTTGTTGAAAATAATTGACTCCCAAGGGCCCTGGTCGACTTGGTTGGGTTCCCTTGTTGTTACAAAATATACCTGTTTCCTGGGTCTTTCCTATGAGAGTGCATCTTGCAAATGCAATAGTGACGACAAGGCTGTGAAACTTTTTTTTCCTTCTTTTCCTCACATTAGGTGACATTTTTGGGGAAAAATTTGTTTTGTGGGTGGGAAGGGGAATTTGAAATAGTTGTGCAGACAAAGCGATGTATGTGAACATCTTTGTCATTGACCTATCTTAAACTGCGAATAAATATCAAGTGAATCTTGTGTAATGTACTTTCCCTGAAAACCTGCAGCAGCCTAAGAGACTTATTGCAACTAATACAATTAGACACTTGTAACCAATACCAGTTTGTAGCTGGAGTTTTCTCCACAGTGGGTTCAGGAGATGCAAATATGCTAGAAACTGGATCAAATGGAAACACTTTGTAATTGGTCTGCTAGAATTTCTACCAGTGGTGTGCATTAAAATGTGATGGCAAAAGTAGAAATATCTTTTTAGCATAATTTGGTTGGTAGTTCTGGTTTTCTGTCCAACATTTGAGGAAGTAAGAAGGGTGAGAGCTAGTTTTTATTTTGTCTCCTAACTTGATACACTTTTCACAGTTTGAATGCGGTGAGTGTTGATGCTTTTAAGTTGTGATCTCTACTGTTTTCTTTTTATTACATCTCTTGACCTTCCGTGTACTTGTTTAGATCAGGCGCTCAAGATAGTTAAAGCAATTCTGAGCAACGTTGTTTCATGTTCATGTTTGAAAAACTTTTGCTACTTATCTGCTAATTAAATCTTTAAACTGGTTGTTTGGGGAGACTAGTGGGGCCGTCAGACTGCCACTTTCAAGTAATGGTCACCTTAGAAAGTGTGTTTGCACGGTTTCATCATTTGTAACTGGCCTGTGGATACAACGATGCATGCAAGTTATGTTTGACTTGCATGATAAGGAGCCTAACTGGCTTCGTCAGTTTTGCAGAAAGAAGTACCCCCGCCGTGAGAAAAGGGACCAGTGATAGTGCGGTGCCTTTAGTCCAGTAAACCTCTATCATATACCACTGAGTGAAATTCTACTCTTTTTATTTCCAGAATTTGATCTCTTTATGAATGAATGAATTTAAAGTGTATTCTTAGGTGAATTTTCTTCCATTACTAAGTACGCACATGAAGACCCTATTTTGGGTTCAATATCAAAGAAGTGGTGTTATGCTGTTCCTCTAGTGGCAGAGTCAACAAAAGACTGGGTCCAGCTATACCCACTTAGGGTCTACAGTTGGAAATCCATTCATTGGATTGTAATGCCCTCACACACCCTCTCAGGTGTCATGCTTCATCATATGGGCTACTCCTCGATGGGTCGGCGGTTCAATACCCAACGGGCTCCCTAAAAAGGGGCACTTTATCGTAGATCTTTTATCCAACAGCCGTGTGGTGAAGTGCGGGTGTGGGTCCAGAATCGTGTATATGTGCAGTGGTGAGTTAAAATAGGATTGGGAGTACCTGGCATAGGTTAATTTATTCTGGGGGTCTCCTATCCTAGTTATAAACAGTGAACAAGGCACTCATCCGAGTGTAATGTCTCATGTCAGAATGTCCTTTGTTGAAAGATGTAGGTCAACATGTTTCTCGCGTAACGTGAATGTACTCACGATTCTTCAGGACCGAAAAAAGAAGAAAATTATCTACACCTAAAATCTACTGGTAACACAGTTTATCCATAGCAGAAGAAGTGTCTACTAGTAAATATACCTGTTATAACCTGGATCTACCTGTAATGGGAGAAAAAGATAACATTTCAGGCATGTAAGGTATACAACAGTTGTAGACACGGCCTTAACTCTGTTCTTTACTATTTGTGGTGAACACCAATGCGATGGAGGACAATAAAATTCATAAAAACAGGTGGTGAACCCCCCACAGTGAGCTATTGGGACTAATTGCCCCTGTGGACATCCAGTGGTACAGCAGAAATGCAGGACTGCACTCACCCAATTCAGTATAGTAACCAGGCTCCACGCATAAGGCTTTACTCCTATGTGTGTCGGACTGGACACGAAGGAATGAAAAAGTTAAAGAAGGCTGGTTCTAGTGAACTGCAAAGTGCAGTGAGGTAAAATTAAGTGGAGCCAAAGTCGAATGGCATCAAGTTCAACTAGGTTCAACAAAACACACAACTGTTACATTATATGTTAGATACCTTAACATTGCATTAGGTACATCTCACAATTAGAGTTGATGAAAGGGGATGGTTACCGACGCATGTGGCAGCATTAGTGTTGATGATGCGGCATGTTCTAGGTCAACACTTATGGTTGTCAGGTGAAATTAGAGGTGCCCGTAGAACGTTAAAGAAGGCTGGTTCTTTGTAAACTGCAAGTTACTGTGATGTAAAGTAAAATAAAGTAGAGCCAAAGACAAATGGCGTCAAGTTCAACTAGATGTAACACAACACACAACGGTTACATTCTTTGCTAGATACCATAACACTGCATTAAGTGCATCTCACACTTAGAGTTGATAAAAGGGGATGGTTACCGACACATGTGGCGGCATTATGGTAATGTTTAAGATGTGGCATGTTCTAGGTCAACACTTGTGGTTATCAGGTAAAATTAGAGGTGCCCTTAAGGCCCTGTCTATTGGCCGAGCTGATTTATCTTGGTCTGCGTGGGCTCTTCGTGGAAAGACCCCCCGCGTTCGTGTGGGTGTCAGTTGGTTATGGCGTGGTGGAGAGCATGCCCCTGCTCTCTTCAGTGTGTATGCAAATGCCAAAGCATGTAAAATGGAAAGGAAAAACAGGAAAGGCTGCGTTGTTTAAAAAGGTATGATTAGATCAACACTTAAACCCTCAAAGGAGCGGTGCCGGGTGGAGGCGTCCGCTTAGATAGTATTGCGGCTCAATAGTAATAGCGGCAGGGGTTTTTATGGTGATTACTCACCGCCCTTGCACTCGTTGCAGCAGCAGGCGGAATGTGCCGGTCCCGGTCGCTATATGTACAAGCGTGTACACGGGGTCGCGATAGTCAGTGGGACAGTGGCGGCGGGGCCATGGTTGTACGGCACGCTGCAGATGACAATAATACGTGTGTACCGCCTCCTCGTGTCTCTCAGTAACACAGGACAGCGATAGTGAGTAGGGCAAAGGTTGTGGAGCTGTGGTGGTTTGGCATGCTGGAGGGAGCAGATATCTGTAAACAAGAAGTGTCTCTTGGTCACCTACTCACGATTAGCTGCCTTGTGCTGCTCCTTGTGACCTGCCCACTCCACCGGGTCCAGGAGATAGCGAGAGGCTCCTCCAGCAACAGTGACTCCAGTACAGAGGACTGGAGACCTAACCAACACAGGGTGCGAGGAGGTAGACAAGATTACAACTCCTTTCCACCGCCCCATTACCAGGGAACAGCTTTTTGGCAGTACCCTGTGTTTCCACAAGGACCACCCCAGTTTGGACCTCAATGCCCACCCCAGTTTGGACCCAAAGGCATGAGCCAGCCTTTTTTAGGCAGAGGTTGGGACAGAGGGCGCGGGCGAAGAAGAGGCAACCAACAGGAGAAAAGGGTGCAATGGGAGGAACCACAACAACGGATGGTGGACACCAGGAGTCACACCTCCAAAAAACAAACCTAGTGGTCAACCTGTCATCGCGACAACTGACAAACACAGAAGAAAACGTCTTTCAGAAAGGATTAGGATTTGTCCCCACATCTAAGGTGGACCATTTCAAACAGACTTGCGAGCGACACCAGTTTTTTCGCATGATACGCCTCAAATCATTTTTTGAGGGGAAGGCCCCTGAACCTCACGAAGATTCTGGTTTGCATAACCCATCCACCTTTACCCCACATAGCGGGATGGTTACAAATGAGGTGCTTAACTACGAACAGGCAGTATTAAAAGATGTGATAGCCTTACTGGACTTAAGCATTTCAATAACATCTCAAGAAAAGAGATGTTGGCACTCGAATCCCTTGCTAACGACCCTACGATCATAGTGAAACAAGCCGACAAAGGTGGGGCCACGGTCGTAATGGCGACAATAGACTATGATACAGAATGCCTCAGACCACTGAGTAATAGGAAATATTACACACTCATTCCTAGGAACCCAGCTCAGCGTCTCAATAGAACAATCACGGGACTGGTTGACTCTGCAGAGAGTCAAGGATGGCTGAGCAAGAAGGAGGCTACCTTCCTCATGAAAAGAGAACCTAAGATCCCCTATTTCTACATACTACCAAAGATTCATAAGGGGGTCTCACCAGTACCGGGACGACCAATAGTCTTTGGAATAGATTCCGTCCTAGAACCCCTCACAATTTTGTGACCATTTTTTACAGCCGTTGGTTAAACTTATGCCATCATATATACAAGACATCACGGACGTATTGCGGTTGCTGGACCAATTCCAAGACACCGACCAGATCAACTTCCTCATCACTATAGATGTTGAGGCCCTCTATACTAACATCCCACAGAGGGCCACTCTAGAAGTGATTGAGGAAGTATTAAATGCTACCGCCTGGGAATCACCTACTCCGCCTGCTTTCATAATGGAATGTGCAACACTGGCCCTGACCGAAAATTTCTTCGAGTTCAGGGGCCAGCTCTAACACCAGATGCAAGGTACTTCCATGGGGAGTACCTTCGCTCCTAGTTTGGCCTGCCTCTACATGGCGGCTTTTGAGGGGCGACACATATTCCACGACTCTAACCCATACTGTGACAACATCCGGTTGTGGAAGCGTTTTATAGACGATACCCTGATTTTTTTGGGACAGGTGATTGTGACACATGGCGAATTCTTCAGGTCGATCAATAACCTCAACCCTTATCTGAATTTCACCATCACAGCATCCCCTTCCCAGATAGCCTTTCTCGATCTAACAATTAAGATCGAAGGTGGCGGCTTGGCAACCACTATGTACAGGAAAAGCACTGACCGCAATAGCCTGTTATATTTCAACAGTCATCACCCTAAAGCCCTCAAAGAAAACTTGCAGTTCGGACAGTTTCTAAGAGTGAGAAGAAACTGTAGTACTGTTGAGGAATACAAAATTGAATCAGAAACACTTGCAAAAAACCTAATCGCAAGGAATTACCCTCAAAGGAGTATCACACTCTCTAGAAAACGAGCACAAAACAACCATAGAGAAGGCCTCCTGAAACACAAAGTAGGAGAGAAAACCAATACTGAATTGCTGACGTGTGTAACCACCTTCACACCAGCCTCCAATCAATTGACTAAAGTGCTGAAAAAACATTGGAACATCCTCAACACAGGCACCATGAGCTTTGAGCAACCACGGTTCGCTTTTAAACGCTCAAAAAACATCAAAGATATGCTTGTGCAAACAAGACCAAGGCTAAAGATTAATAACCAACAGACTACTCTGTGGCATTTACCGACGGTCAGAGGGCACCACCCATGTGGCATGTGCAGTGCATGTGCCTGTACCTCAGTACACAAGACCATAACATTGAATAACCCCTTTGTCTGGGAAATGAGAGCGCACACAAATTGCAACACTGCTAATTGGATATATCTCCTTACATGTCCATGTGACCTCTACTATGTGGGGATGACGACTCGCCCAATAAAATTGCGAATTTCGGAACATCGCAGCAACTTCCGCTGCCACAAAAGCAACACCAAAATGTGTGCCCACTATCTAGAAATGAACCACTCTCCTGATTCCGTGAAGTGGTTAGTTCTAGAAGCAAACCCACGAACATCGAAACTGAACTTCTTCACAAAGGAGCAGAGATGGATACATCGCTTATCCTCAGACAGCAATGGCCTTAATTAGGAAATACCGTGGAGCTCGATAAGAACCTAAAACTAAAACCTAAACGAGACACCACATTTTCTTGAATTGCCAACACGTGCCATGACTACCACCCGTGCGGTTGTATGTCACTTCAGCAAATTGAGAGGGGAAACCAGTGGGCTTAGCCGAGATTGTACACGCATGTCGAGGAGCTACTCGGCACCGACATTGTTGCTTTGTTTGTAAATATAGAGGATTTACTACAACCCCTTCTACAGCTCCACGATAGAACTAAACCACAAATACCCATAGTGCGTTCCACTATCACTATTGTGTAAAATATGGGACCCCAGAACTGCTTTACACCCTGCTAATGGCCACCCTGCACGTAAGTCACCAGTGATGGAGGGGTTTTGTTATTTAATGAATGCACCCGTTAAAAAACCATTCGCGGTTTTGTAGGAAACAGGGTTGCCCCGACACCACTTTCAGATTGGCCACTAGCAACTCCACTTAAATATAACACCTCCGCAGAAACGGTAACCTTTGGCCATATTAGGTTACCTTGCTAGTACTCTGCGCACTGACCTTTTGCCGAACACGCATCGGGTTATTAAACAGACACCCCTTACAAAAACATACCGTTTTCAGTGACACTGCATAGAGCTGCACTGTTTACAGCGATTATAATGCACATTAACACCATTCTAAGATGGCCGCCAGCTACGCCTGTGAAGCAAGCCTAGGCTATCGACTCCGCCCATGGTCACATGACTTTGCCATGTGGTTATGTCTATGGCCGCCCAGGATCTCACTACCTCCTGGATCCGGTGGAGTGGGCAGGTCACAAGAAGCAGCACAAGGCAGCTAATCGTGAGTAGGCGACCAAGAAACACTTCTTGTTTACAGATATCTGCTCCCTCCAGCATGCCAAACCACCACGGCTCCACCACCTTTGCCCTACTCACTATCGCTGTCGCGTGTTACTGAGCTACACGAGGAGGCGGTGTACACGTATTATTGTCATCTGCAGCGTGCCGTACAACCACGGCCCCGCCGCCACTGTCCCACTGACTATCGCGACCCCGTGTACACGCTTGTACATATAGCGACCGGGACCGTCACATTCCGCCTGCTGCTGCAATGAGTGCACGGGCGGTGAGTAATTACCATAAAACCCCCCGCCGCTATTACTATTGTAGCCGCAATACTATCTAAGCGGACGCCTCCACCCGGCACCGCTCCTTTGAGGGTTTAAGTGTTGATCTAATCATACCTTTTTAAACAACGCGGCCTTTCCCGTTTTTCCTTTCTATTTTACATGCTTTGGCATTTTTAATACACACTGAAGAGAGTGGGGCATGCTCTCCACCACGCCATAACCAACTGAAATCCACACAAACGCGGGGTGTCTTTCCACGAAGAGCCCACGCAGAGCAAGATAAATCAGCTCGGCCAATAAACAGGGCCTTAAGGGCACCTCTAATTTTACCTGACCACCACAAGTGTTGACCTACAACATGCTACATCTTAAACATTACCATAATGCCACCACATTTGTCGGTAACCATCCCCTTTTATCAACTCGAAGTGTGAGATGCACTTAATGCAGTGTTATGGTATCTAACATAGAATGTAACCGTTGTGTGTTGTTACATCTAGTTGAACTTGACGCCATTTGTCTTTGGCTCTACTTCATTTTACTTTACATCACTGTAACTTGCAGTTTACAAAGAACCAGCCTTCTTTAACTTTCTAAGGGCACCTCTAATTTCACCTGACAACCATAAGTGTTGACCTAGAACATGCCACATCATCAACACTACCATTATGCCGCCACATGCGTAGGTAGCCATCCCCCTTTTATTAACTCTAATTGCGAGATGTACCTAATGCAATGTTAAGGTATCTAACATATAATGTAACTGTTGTGTGTTTTGTTTAATCTAGTTGAACTTGACGCCATTCGACTTTGGCTCCACTTCATTTTACTTTACCTCACTGTACTTTGCAGTTCACTAGAACCAGCCATCTTCAACTTTTTCATTCCTTCGTGTCCAGTCTGACACACATAGGAGCAAAGCCTTATGTGTGGACCACCGGGTACTGTTAGAGCCTGGTTACTATACTGAATTGGGCGAGTCCAGTCCTGCATTTCTGCTTTACCACTAGATGTCCATAGGGGCAATTAGTCACGATAGCTCACTGTGGGGGTTCACCACCTGTTTTTATTAATTTTATTGTCCTCCATCGCATTGGCGTTCACCACAAATAGTAAAGTACAAAGTTCACCACTAAGGCCGTGTCTACAACTGTTGTATACCTTACATGCCTGAAATGTTATCTTCTTTTTCTCCCATTACAGGTAGGTCCAGGTTATAACAAGTACATTTACTAGTAGACAGTTCTTCTGCTATGGATAAACTGTTTTACCAGTAGATTTTAGGTGTAGATAGTTTTCTTCTTTCCCGTTACGTGAGCAACATGTTGACCTACATCTTTCAACAAAGGACACTCTGACATGAAACATTACACTCGAATGAGTGCCTTGTTCACTGTTTTTAACTAGGATAGGAGACCCCCAGAATAAATTAATCTATGCCAGGTACTCCAAATCCTATTTTAACTCACCACTGCACATCTACACGATTCTGGCCCCTCACCCGCACTTCACCATACTTCTGTTGGATAAAAGATCTCCGATAAAGTGCCCCTTTTTAGGGAGCCCGTTGGGTGTTGCACCGCCGACCCAACGAGGAGCAGCCCATATGATGAAGCATGACACCTGAGAGGGTGTGTGAGGGCATTACAATCCAACAAATCGATTTCCAACTGTAGACCCTAAGTGGGCATAGCTGGTCTCAGTCTTTTATTGACTCTGTGACTCTGCCACTAGAGGAACAGCATAACACCACTTCTTTGATATTGAGACGAGGGCTCCTGTTTATGCTGGACCTCCCACTCCCCTGCGAGTGGAAAAAGCCCCACCGTCCCTCGTCTTTGTATATAACCTATTTTGGGTTACCAATGTTCATTTCACAGTGCTTCTTTTGTGACTGCATTCATATAAAGTGAAGGGGTAGTTTGGTATCTGATGCCTTCTCAACCCTTTTTTTGTAATTAAGGTCCCTAAAAGTACTCACAGCTCAAGTAACTTGAACCTGTACCTCTAGTAATGCAACTACTCTCATAATGAAGCTGGACAGACCCTGACAAAATATATTAAATGCATGTAAGATTGAATTGTTTTGTAAAAAAAAAACTAGGAAAAATGATAAATACTTGTGGGTAATCGAGGCCAAAGAGCGCATTGTTTGGTTGCTTCTGATGCTTCACTAAATTGGAAAACTGCATATGGTATTGACTCGCTGGCAGGAGAACCACTGAGCAGGCTCCTGAAGGAGCAATTTTCTTTTGGTGTATCCTTGCCCTGTATAGCCTTACCAGGCATTTTGTTACGTTGATGCAAAATCTTCTTGACCAGTTGAGATCTCTGTGTGGCTATCAAGAATTTCATGTTTCTTACCTGCAGGATCTTTAGAGAGCCCCTCTTGGATAGGATAGATAAATGTGTGTATATCACCACTTCCGTCAGTTCAGGTAATTCCTCCATAAAACTGATATGGACCACAGTTCTGTGCTTAAAGTCCTTTATTCCACAGTCGCCATAAAGCGTTTCGGCTCTGGATGAGCCTTGATCACATGACAGGGTAACATGGTAATGATTCAATTTTTAAAGTGACGAGTGCTAATTGTAGCGTTCCACGTGACCAAGACAGCAATAGACATAGAATACAAACTTTAACAGGAAATCCTCGTATTAGATTTAGAGCGACTGGTGTTGTCCAGATTATTTGTAAAATCAAATGATTTATACATACAGTTTTGTTGAATATATCCGGATTACACCAATACATCCTGCTTGTTCAAGACAATAGCAGTCAAGTCATCATTTGCATAATACATTGTGATAAAACTTTTAATAAAACATATCAATATTTTTTTTGCTCATAGATATTCCTTTACACGAATGGTTTACTGTTTCTAAGCATTTAAAAAGCAGGTATTACTATTAGTCCGCTTAAAGGTGCTCAGTTTATCGACCTCAGATCGATTGAATGCTTAGACAGCTCCGCAAGGATTCATACTTGACCGCTAGAGCGCTGCATTTCCTTAGTGATAGTAAAAAAATATGAAACATTCTGACAGCGCAAACCGTTGCCCTCACATGGAAAATGACCCAAACTAACTGAACAACAGTATCGAGGAGAGCACATCATATAAACCATCCAGTAAGAGAAGCAAGGAAAAAGACCGACATAATATGGCGTGAAAAGATGTGCACAATTGGCAGTTCTGAAGCTGAACCTTCATGGAAGTGTTTCCAGTAATATCGTTTACTGCCACCCAGTGAGGTATTTACACAACAGCTGCTTTAAGCCCGGCAAATTCCTATTTTTGTTAAATTTGCTACTTTCATCTTATTCACATTTTCCTCCTTTAGGCCTCTCGCGTTGTTTGCACATCATTAGTCACTTTCTTTTCAGGTGTTAAATCATTTTGTGTGTCAGCTAAGTGTTCGCCTGCCCTATTAACTTCTTCTTCCGTTTACAAATGGGTACCTAACCATGCTGGAGAGACAGCCGTACTTCCACAGCGGCGATACCCGATCCCTGTCCTTTGGCATCTGCTGAAATGGATGTACTTAATTTAGTTGGGAAGCATTTGGATGTGCGCCCTGTACGTGTCTCACTGCTGCCACTCGTTTAATCTGTAGCACTGAAGAGTCGCACATTACGAGGCTCCTTTCCAATGGATACATGTTCGTATAGCATGGCTTGAACAAAGGTAAATAACGGTGCACTCTGTTGTTGAGGAACGGCAAGAGAGGCAGTAGATTTTGCATGCCTGCAGGCTAGGATCATTAGATGGAGTCATAGGCACTAAGGTGTTTATTCAATGCAGTTTGTGAACGATCCGTGCCTCCCGCCTTCGCCTGTCTGCTTCATCTCACTCTGGCTCGACATCCCCCTCTTGCTCTCCTAGTCACGCACTGTACAGCTGGTGCATCGTCCTCATCCTCATTTGTCCACCATTCTCTGCATTGCATCAGCAGCATCTTTCATCTGAGCTAGTGTCCATCCATGTCTTTGTGGCATGGTGTTCTCGGTGTGGTGAGTCCTGATAGTGTAGCTTTCAAGCCCTCGTTGTGTATTTTTCTTGGCCTCCCGTCCACCACCAACCTCACCATGCATTGCTCCAGCAGTATCCTCTGTCAACGCTTGTGACCCTATCTGTGTGGCATGGCCATTTCGATGCGTTGTGTCCTGTTACTGTAGCTTTCAAGTGCTTCCTGGCAACTACCAACCTCGCCCTGTATTGCTCTAGCAGCATCCCTGGCTCACAACTGTGGCCCAACCTGTCCTTATATGATAGCTCTGTAGCCCCACCATCTTATATTTTATTGTTTTGGATTCTAGTATGTCCCCATGTTATTCCTGTGTCAGTGCTTAATTTGTAAAATAACAAGTGCCAGGGCCCTGACCAGGAGGCCACTTCAGCTTTCACCACCATTGCCGCTGTCATTGCTGCGAAAACAACTACTTACCATCTCTCTTGTCTGCAAGTGTGACAGAGGAGATTATTCCAGATCCCCAAAGCTAAAGGAATGGCTGGTGAAGCAGGTATTAGAATTTTTTTTAATGTATGTTGTATTCATAAACAACCGTTGTTCTGCTCTTCTCTAAATTAGATGAGCAACGCCACCATGTGGCAGACTGTCATAAGTGCCGTGTTGACCATTCAGTGCCGATGCTGAGCACCGTAAACCACCGGCTCAACTTAAGCACTGCCCTTACTCCCCCTGACCAGTTCTAAATTGTACATTAAGTCAGTGAAGTGAACAATTGGCTGATGTTCTGTTCCAAAAACCCTAAACTATTAACAGGTGTTTCTACCCTGAGTTGTAAAGGGGTGACCGTTACAAAATCAAATGGCAGAAGAGATTTTTTATTGTACATGCCACAGAATGTATCCTCGTTCTGAACTTTAATGAACTTTTTCTTTTTTCTTTATATTTTCTTTTTATTCGCAGCTAAATTCATCAACCCGAGCTTAGTATACATTCTTATTCCATTGAGCATTGTGGTGACCTCACTTAATCCATATAAAAGCAAAGGAGCAGAAATAAGTCAGCCAGCGCCTAGTATACATTCTTATTCCATTGAGCATTGTGGTGACCTCAATTAATCCATATAAATGCAAAGGAGCATTTATGGGGTTTCTTTTGGTCCAGAAATACTTCTATGCCTTTAATTTTTAGAAACAATGTTCACGTCAATCATAACTATTTCTATATGGCCATCTTTAGTGGTTTTGTAGCAGATACAGTACCTGTCTGTGCAACTGGTTCCAGTCTTCACTGGTGATGGTGACTCCCCCTTTCGTCCTTTTAAGACTTATGTATAGGTTATCTAGCAAGTTAAAGTATATCATAAGCAGAGAGACCCATGCATGAAGCTCTATCTAAACATTTTTTCCTCGAAGGTCCACATGGCTCTCCGTTTTGTTGTATGCGACCCTTTTTAGGACTTTTGAGCATTCCTCTAGCTGTAGCGTTTTTTTTTTTCACAACAGATTTTATTGAGCAGTTAAGGCAAGAGAAAATTATGGCTCTCCACAATCAGGAGATTACCACCAACAGTTATGGCACAGTTTATTACGCATGCACAATTGTCCGATCAATAAAAAGAGAAAGGCTCAAGAAAAACAACCCTGCCCCACCAACTCCCCGTACCCCACCACCCCCCAGATCCCCCCCCTTCCCCACCCCGCCCCCACGCACGTGTGTATGAAGCCACGAGTAAAACTGAGGTGCGGTGTGACAGGTATGCCACAGAACATAGGCCAATGCAACACATCTCATTCATATGTCTTCCTCTCGTTCCACTGGAGGATCCAACGACAGCCCCCTGTAATCAGCCCACCGCTTCCAGATTTTAAAATGCTTACGGGGGCAACCCCTTCCCTCAAACACCGTTTTTTCAAGCCCCATGTAATAGTCCAGTCCTGCCTTCCATGCAGACAAGGGGGGGGCTCTCTCTCCCTTCCATGCCCGGGCCAGATCTCTCTTAGCCACAACAAGTCCTAACAACAGTAAGTGGCGTTTGTAGATGTTTCCGCCAATACCCTCCATGACATGCAGCAACCCCAACCGGTGAGTGCGGGGGAGATTCCAACCCAGGACCTCAGACAAGCAGCCCCATACACCACTCCAGAAGCCAGACAGTCTAGCACACGACCACACCGTATGCAACAGCGAGCCCGGAGTGGCCCCACAGCGCAGACACTCCGGAGACTTAATCAGTCCCGCCTTCCACAGTCGCTCTCGGGTGTAATAGGCTCTATGGAGGTACTTAAATTGGATGAGCCGAAGCCGCATGGCTATAGCGGCCCCTCGCGGGGATTCCAGGGCCTCCCTCCAATCATCCTCGTCTAGGGGACCCACATCCACCTCCCATGCCGCCCGGAGGGAAAGCAATGTAGAGGAGCAGTGAGTGACCAGCGTCTGGTAGATACGGGAGACCTTTCTATCCTCCAGGTCCCCCATAAAGACCTTCGCCTCGACCAAACTAAACTCGGGGAGAGACTCCAAGTGAGCGATACTGGGGGTGAGCGCATGACGCAGTTGTAGATAGCGGAAGAACTGGGATTGAGGCATGTGGAACTCCGCACTGAGCTCCTGAAACGATTTGAGGGTAGTTCCAGACATGACCTGGCCCAGCAACGAAATCCCTATGGCCTCCCATCCCTCAAACCCGGCCAGAGTAGAGAGCTCCGGGAGCAGGCCGTTATGCCACAGCAGCGTTTCCGCCGTCAGTTTGCCCCACCAGCCCATCCGGCGCAACGTCTGTCTCCACACAGCAAAGACCACCCTCGTGACAGACGGCAATGTCCGCCGCAGTCGGGCCGAGTACAAGATGGTGTGTAGCGTATTGTCCCCCATGAGCGAGCGCTCCAAAGCATATGCCGGGTCCCCCCTATCACCATACCACCATTCGTTAAGAATAAGCAACTGAGAGGCCTGGTAATAGGACAGCAGATCGGAGGTGGCCAGGCCACCACAATAGGTGGATAAGAAGCACGTCCGGAGCGCCACCCTGGCCGCCCCTCCAGCCCATAGGAAGCGGCCCAGCACCGAATTAACTTGCCGAAACCACTGTGGGCTAACAGGGTAGGGGTAATTTTGCAGCTGATATAGCAGGCGTGGGAGCGCAACCATCTTGAAGATTGCGGATCTGCCGAATATGGTTAGGGGCATTCTGGACCACGTTTTGGCATCAGCCTGGACTGCTCCCACACAGGCACGATGTTGCGATCCCAAGCAATGGTTGGCGATTCCGAGAGAAACACCCCAAGGTATTTCAGCCCGTCAGATGCCACCCGTAGTCCTGCTGCCCAGGGGTCTGCTATGGCTCTGCCCCCCAGCACCCACAGAGTAGACTTGTGTAGGTTCAGCCGAAGGCCGGAAACCTCCCCAAAGATACGCATGATGTCTTGGACTCGGGGACCTGAGCGTTGCAAGTCCGTGAGGAAGAATAGGACGTCGTCAGCATACAAAGCAATCCTGTCCGTCAGATCCCCACTCCACACAAACCCACGCATCTGTGCATCTATGCGCACCCAAGATGCGAGGGGCTCCATAGCCAGGGCGAACAGGTATGGGGACAATGGGCACCCCTGCCGGGTTCCTCGACCAATCCGAAACTGTTCAGATATGGCGCCAGCGACCCGTACCGAGGCTGTGATGTCGGTATACAGTAGCTTAAGATATGACAAAAACACCGGGCCTAGATTGAGACGGGGCAGGAGTGCAAAAAGGTATGCCCAGCTGACAGTCGAAGGCTTTGTCCATGTCTGCTAACAGCAAGGCCGCCTGTTCGCCCAAAGTCCCCATGGCGTCCACCGCTGCCTGTGCCCGCCGGATATTATGGCGTGTCGCTCTATGAGGCATGAATCCGGCCTGGTCGGGGTGGACCAGATCCGCGATGTACGGAAGTAGGCGGTTTGCTAGAGCTTTCGCCAGAATTTTGGCCTCAATGTCCAGCAGGGATATGGGACGATACGAGTCGTGCCTGTCGGGGGGGCCTACCCGGCTTCTGAAACACCACAATTTCGGCATGGCGCCAATCAGATGGCAGCCTGCCCCGAGTCCGGGCTGCCTCAAGTGCACGTCGGTAGTGAGACCCCAACAGGAGGTGGAATTTCTTGTAAAACTCACACGGGTAGCCACTTGGCCCGGGCGCTTTCCCGGTGTTAAGTTGTCCCAGGGCCTCCCCAAGTTCCTCAGCAGTGAGCGGAGCGTCAAGTGATGTCCTAGCCTCATCAGAGACAGCCTTCGGCGGCAGGTCATCAAGAAATTTGGCTACCTCATCTGCTTCCAGACAGTCTCGTGGGGCATACTGCTCTTCCAAGTATCGGGCAAAGCTAGCTGCTAGTTGGGCCGGGTCCATCATCACCGATCCGTCCACTGCAGTGAGACCCGGCAGCGCAAGCGGCCGAAGATTAGACTGACACAGCCGATGGAGCATCGTACAGGACTTGTCTCCCCACTGGTAGACTCAACTCCGCGTGGCGTGCCACGCCTGCTTAGCCTCGTTGTGTAAGAAATAGGCATACGACTGTTGTGCCTGCAGGAGTAACCGTATCACAGTCTCATCACCCCCTCCCCGGCCACGTCGCTCCAGGGCCCCAACCTGCGCGGCCGCAGCGGCAATGGCCTCCCGGTGCTTCCGGCGGGCGGCCGTACATCAAGCTATATCGACCCCCCGTATTGTGGGCTTCATCGCTTCCCAAACCACCACCTCATCGGCATCGCCCACGAGGTTCTCGCCAGTAATGGTCAATCGCCTCCCGAATGTGGTGGACATATTCAGGTTGTTGCAGATGCCACGAGGACATTCTCCAACGGAATGGCTGCCGTTTTGTGTGAAGCTCTATCTTAACAACAACTGGGGAGTGATCAGACAACCCCCTTGGCAATATTGCAGCCTCCCGCACTCTACTCAAGCAGGCACCAGGCATAAACACATAATCCAACCGCGAGAAAGAGCCATGTACCGCAGACACATACGTGAACTCACGCGCCGCGGGGTGCATATGACGCCACACATCCACCCAGCCCATACTCTCCACCGTTGCACGCAGCCTGGTATGTGAGACGGAGGGGGGAACATCCGCAACCACAACCTGTCTCCTCTGACGGTCCATACAGGCATCCATTACCTCATTCCAGTCTCCCCCAACCACCGTCAATGACTCTGGGATGTCGTCCCATATTGTAAACAGCCTCTCTGACAGGGCCCACTGCAGAGGGGGGGGGGGGCATACACACTGCCAAAGACCACCGGTTCAGCACCCACCATTCCTTTGACAAAAATGAATCGACCCTGTGGGTCTGTCCACTGTTTCTCATGTACATAAGCCACCCTGCGATGCACCAAGATAGCAACTCCTCTGGACCCTCTAGTAAATCCGGCGTGATAGACCTGTTGGAAGCCAAATCTCTGTAGGCTGAGGACCTTGGAACCCAGCATATGCGTTTCTTGAAGCAACAGTACATCAACTGTCTCCCTTTTCCCCCAGCGCAGTACCGCCCCACGTTTAATCTTATCGAGCATCCCCCTAACATTCCAGGTTACTACACGCAGGGACTCGTTAGGAAGCATAGTAGTCTGTTCAACCATTGTCAAGGTGATCACCCCAATCAGGCCCTCTGCGCCACCCCCACACACCCCACATCACACTCGGTACATCAGAAAACAGCACGTGCGACCCCCCCAACCGCCCCTGAACCCCCAGGCAGCAACAGCTACCCCCTCCCGACCCCAGCCCCAAACCACCCCAAACAAACCCCCTCTCACCTCCCCCTGTCCCCAACTCCCCCCACCCCTATACCTCATGAAACACTGAAGTATCTGTCGCGGCATGGACCGCTCCGGACCCAGAACCGAGGACCCAGGGCCAACCATGCCAATGGATCCCAACACCCCTTAACCTTAAGATCACACCCCCCCCCAGACAACTCCCACAACTTGTGGAGGTTGATGACCCCCTATTAAGTCGCCTCCCAAACCCCAGCTGCGATACCACATACGGCCAGGGTATTTCTCAGAGCCGGCAGTACCGCATCACTGGCACCCCCAAACAGGCAGTCCCACTATGGAATCCTCAGCAAACCAAGGCGATACGTCAATAGAGAAGGGCAGAACCCCTCCAGAGTTCAACGGCCATTGTCAGAGTGGTCAGATTCCATTGTCCCACTGGTCTGCGTCGCACTAGCAGAGGCGGATCTCTTGCGTGATCGGGACCTCCGATGCCTCCCCTTCCGAGCAGGGCGGTCTGCCTGCTCCTGCGATGATTCCCTCGATCCACCCGGGTCCAGACCCGGCTGGGCATGTGGCCTGATTCTCACCGTTTCGTCCGTCCACTTGAAGACCTCCTCCGGGGAGTCGAAGAAGTGGGTCCGGGACTGATACACCACCCGCAGGCGAGCCGGGTACAATAAGGAGTACTGGAGTTTCAGGCCCCGCAATTTGGCTTTGGCTGCCGCAAAGGACTGGCGTTGCTGCTGCACAAGCTTCGTATAGTCGGGAAAAATCATGATCTTTTGATTTTCATAGGAGATGGAGCCTTTAGTTCTCGCCTCTCGCAGTATAACATCTCGGTCGTGATAATTCAAAAGTCTGGCAATGACTGGTCTAGGACGCTCACCCTCCGGCGGCCTCTGAGTCAGGGCTCGGTGCGCACGCTCAATCACGAAGCAGTTGGACAGAACCCCCGGTGGGAGCCAGCTCTCCAGCCACCGGGACAGAAACTGCTCCATATCATCCTTCTCGCATCTCTGGAAATCCTATAAAGCGAAGGTTATTTCTGCGTGCGCGCCCTTCAGCATCTCCCACCCGAGACGCGAGGGTCTTCTGGACGTGCTCCATCTCTGCCATTCTCCGTTTCAGTGTCCCAACGTCCGCCTCAACCACTGAGACCCTGGACTCCGTCTCCGTGATCCGCTCTACCGCATTTCGCAGGTCCTGGCGCAATAGTGTTACATCTACACCTACCGCCCCAATCTTGGCGTCCAGCATGTCTCTGGACTGAGTGATTGCCGCCATGAGCGCCGCGTTGTCCGGCACCGCTCCATTGCTGCCACTGGACGCACTGGGCCCTCCACTGGGCCCTGTAAATTTGTTGATGGGACCCTGCTTGGGCGGGCCTCCTCCTCCCCTGGTCATTTCTGCGCACAGTTCCACTTCCACAACACCCCGGGTATTCACGTCTGGTCGTGCTCTTCAGCGCCCCAAAGGTGGTCCACCCCAATCGACACTGGGGGTGGGGAGAAAGGCGGCCGCGGCTCTAACGAAGTCCGACGGCGGCGGGCCCCCCAACCGGACCAGTCCACACGCCACCAGATAAGTCCAGACCAGTCTAGGGCCGCCCCACCCGCTCCGGTCACCACTTATGTCCAGTCTCGTGGCCCACTGCCTCGCAGCCCCACAGTTGGCTCCAACCGCCCTGCAGGTCCCAGGTGTGTCACTCACGGTTGCGGTGAGCCTTTAGCTGTAGCGTTTTTAAGGATCATTTGTCACATTATTTTTTGTCAATTTGTTTGCAGAGCAACAGGAACACAGAGTACACTTTTAGTGTGAAATCCTTTCAGGTCGGCACCTTCCTGAATAAAAAAATAGCAAGTGTTACATTTTGTTTCACACCCAAGTGCTGTAGGGCACAGAAAGTGGCACACTCCACCGCCTTCTACGAGGTTCAGCGTGAATGACGTGGCACTTGCCAGGGAGCTTTATAGACATAGATGCAAGTAGTTCTCTTCGCCTAAAGGCATATTTGATGTGTACATTGAAACTATTATTAAGACGCATCTAATCGTTCCTAAAAGCAGGTGCAATGTCCAGTTGAACATCCGCATCTCAAAGCCTAGGTGTGCTCTCTGTTCTAGATATTCAGAACAATATATGGGATAAAGTACCACCTTACATACATTATAAGGATATTAAAAGTCACTAAGGCAGTGGTCTTCAAACTGTGTTATGGGAATCCCCCATAAACAAAATGTTAGAGGGTCAGACCTCCTCTCATCTCTTTCATAAGGGCAGACCGAGACAAGGGCAAGAAGCCTTACTAAATCGTCTGCACATTAATTACCGTTGGTTGGCTTCTTAGTCACTCATTTCTTTTCTTGTCATTGGTCAGCAGGAGCTGTTTTTATTTTTGCTAGCTAGAAATAGCTTCTTGTTTCACCTTCTTCAGTTTCTACACACACCAAAGCATTGCAGGGAATCAGATGTGTGTGCATTGCAACTCTGTTCCCCTTGTTTTCCATTTACATCCAAGATATTGTTTTCCCTTCAGCAAATCGTATTCCTAGTTTGAAAACTGGAATGCGCGGTCTTAGAACAGAGAAGTATCAGATATGCAGATATCAAAATATTACATATTTTATCTTAAATGCAGCTTTGGGTGCTTCTTTGGGTAACAGTGGACACTTTGAAAATAATATATATACATATACATATACATATATATATATATATATATATATATATATATATATATATATATATATATATACACATACACACACCCCTGCCCCCCCACCCCCACCCCGCCTGCCCCGATCATTGTTTTAGTAATTTCCCCTCCCCTGCCTGGCCTGACACCCGCCTGCCCCGACATTGTCCCCGGAGCCTTACCTGAGCCGCAGGTCTTCATTTCACCGCGCCTCAGCCGCCGGTCCTTATTTCTCCGCTCTGCTCCTCACCGCCTGTCCGCCACCGCTCCTCCCCCGCGCCATGTCCGCCTCTCCGCTGCTCCTACCGCCACTGGCCTCACGTCACCGCTCCTCCCCCGCGCCATGTCCGCCGCTCCTTGGACGCCTCTCCTCCCCGTGCTGATGTGAGCACGCACGTCGCGGCTGGCGCTACTTTGGGGGGGGGGGACTACTTTTTTTTTTTTTTAAATACAAATATTGTAAATAACGTTTATTTATTTATTTATTTATTTTCAAAACAAGATTTTATTGACATTTTCAAATATGGATTGCGAAAACATTCACAGTGCTCCAGACACTGGAGAGGCTGTAAGCAAAGAACCAAGAATCACAATGGCAGCAATCTGCAGTTAATCTACATAGGATGAATGGCTTTTAACTTCCCGGGTCCCTCCCACCCCTGTCCCGTTCACGATGGTCACCAGTAACTAAGAGAACATGAGCAGTACAGAAGCATGTGTTCACTCTCACTCCCGCCCCGGTACACATGGCTGTTGGTCCACTAATGTGTCCTGCTGCAGCGGCGGCTCCAGCCACAGTCCCCTATAGTCTGCCCATCTCTTTCATATTTTATAATGTTTTCTGGGGCAGCCCCGGGCCTCAAAGACGGGGCGTTCCAGTCCCATATAATAGTCCAAGCCCCGTTTCCAGACTCCAATCGGGGGCGCCCTCGGATTTTTCCAGGCGCGGGCCACATCCCGCTTAGCAACTGTAAGGCCCAAAAGCAAGAGGTGCCGCTTATAGATGTTGCCGCCCACCTGCTCCAAGACATGTAGAAGGCCCAGCTGCGCCGTGCGCGGGAGCTGCCAGCCCAGGACCTCATCCAAGCAGTCCCATACATGCTTCCAATAGCGGGCAAGAACCCCACAGGACCATACTGTGTGCAAAAACGTGCCCATCTCCCTTCCACATCTCAAACAGTCAGGGGAGGCAATCAATCCAGCCCGCCACAGCCTCTCTCTCGTGTAATATGCTTTGTGTAAGTATTTAAATTGGATAAAACGCAGCCGCACGGCGACAGCCGCCTCCCTTGGGGCCGCAAGAGCCTCCCTCCACCCGTCCTCATCAATCTCACCAACATCACTCTCCCAGTTAGACCGCAAGCCATCTAAGGAGGACGCACAGTGCGTGACTAGGGACTGGTATATGCTCGATATCTTCTTCTCCGTCAATTCACCCATGAACAGTTTAGCTTCTATAGGACTAAATTCCGGGAGGGAGTCCAACCCCTCCAACGCGGGGGAGATAGCATGACGGAACTGCAGATATCGGAAGAACTGGGTGTTCGGCATTTCAAATTCATCTCTCAGTTCCTGGAAGGACTTCAGGGTCGCGCCCTTCATAACGTGTCCCAACGCCGAGATGCCTATCAGGTCCCAGCCTCGAAACCCTGATAGGGTCGACAAAGCCGGCAGGCGGCCATTCTGCCACAGCGGGGTCTCCCCCGTCAGCTTATTCCACCACCCCATACGACCAAGCGCTCGACGCCAGACCTGAAAGACAGTTTGCGTAACTACCGGAAGCTTCTTCCTTTTCCCATATTTTGTCATTTAAATAGCCTATAACCATCTACACACCCTGACGATTTCAACGGTGTATCGGGTGTGTAGATTGGCGCTGTGGTTCCCGAGTTTACCCGCCTCAAAGCCTGAAAGTTTTTACTTTATTATAGTAGTATAGATATATATTCATTGAAGGATTTCGAGTTGGGGAAGTGGTCCTTGCCTGGTGTAGTCTGCCGTGCCATAGGCGGTCAGGTTCTGCAGAGATATATATATATATATATATGTATGTATGTATGTATGTAATAGAGTTAAATTTCTCTTTGCTTGAATTCCCCACCCTTGATGGGCTTCACTGCGAGATAAGTGGTTATATTGCGTGTTTATTCGAATGCACGCCATAAAGGCCTTTGCCACTGCAAGGTAGTTTTAAGCTTCATAGTTTTATAAAACACGAACTTCACCCAAAGGTATCAGAGCGCTTTACATGAGCACCAGTTGCGTTACACAAGGACACGTTCATTTTTGTTAAGCACGGGGAGATAGATTAAGTGATTTGCCAGAATCACAGGATGTTTGGTGTCATTGCCAAGACTCAAACCTGGTTCCCCAGATTTAAGATCGACCGCCCTAGTAATTAGGCTACATCTTCTCCCCACGTTGTAAGGGTAAAGGTTTAACACTGTGAGGAGTTCATTTGAGTTGTCTGATTACCAAAGATATGGCATCGAAGCAGAACTGGTAGGTTTTGGGCTAGTTACTGGCCTTTGAATTCGAATCTGTGCCTGCTCTTGAACGTTTTATACTGACTTACGGCAATGGAATCAAAACTTCTGAGAAGTCTCAGCCACCCATCCCACCACTGTGGTGAACGTAGATGCCATGCTTAAGATCACCTTCCGCATTAAAATCTTTTTGTGCTTCCCATCCATCAACCGCCGGAGACTCGAGCCAGGAGTCAAACAAGCATTTACAATGTAATGGTTTCGCCTTTTGAAAAGTTTGAGCTATTGGCATTGTAAATGACAATTTTTATTTGTGTTGGTTTTGAAAATAAATAAATGGCATTGTCATTTACAATGCCAATAGCTTAATCTCTCGCAAATGCGAGACCTATAGCATTTGCAAAGCAATAGGTCGCGTAT
Source organism: Lissotriton helveticus (assembly GCF_964261635.1). Taxonomy (NCBI): domain Eukaryota; kingdom Metazoa; phylum Chordata; class Amphibia; order Caudata; family Salamandridae; genus Lissotriton; species Lissotriton helveticus. Next base: position 350,286,663 of record NC_136069.1, on the reverse strand, counting down.
TTACGCGAGTTTGAGCTAATGATATTGCAGATAACAATGCGTTTTTATTTATGTTTCAAAAACCAAAACATAAATAAAAGGTCTCTCACACACTGCTGTCTCTCACACACTGCTGTCTCTCACACACTGCTGTCTCTCACACACTGCTGTCTCTCACACACTGCTGTCTCTCACACACCATGCTCTCCCACACACCATGCTCTCCCACACACCATGCTCTCCCTAGAAGACTCACACTGCTGCCTCTCACACACCATGCTCTCCCACACACCATGCTCTCCCTCGAAGACTCACACTGCTTTGTGCTGGATAGTGCGAGTTGATAGCCTGTAGCTATAGGAACTGGTTACTTCTAGATAGGGAGCAGATGTAGCGATCTGATAGGTCTGCTTGCGCAGTTAATTGTTGGCTACAGAAAATTGTAAGTTGGGGGGGGGGGGTGGAGATGGTATGGCCAGAGTGTATAATCATGGCACTTAAAGTACTGGACAAACTGTGATTGAGTTAGTGTCGTCGGGAAGCATGAATCGGGCAGAGCAATTATTTTTGTGCAGAGCGGGACATCACGCAACCCACCCCTGCAAACGACACCATGCACAATTAAGCTATTTTACGTTTTGGCTACAAAAAAGAGGGCCCTGCCATCTACATGTTAACAGCTGTTTTGTATGTAATAGGAGCATGTAGAAAACACTTCGTTTATTTTGTTAGTCTCCTGAAAAAATGCCTTGTATCCCAAAGACATGATCACCAGTGTCACAATTTTTGAGAAAGGCATAACCTTATACAGCCATAACCAACAAACTTATAAAACATCATTTTCAGCAACAAAACACCAACTATCCGTACACTTCTTTTACTTACCATAATACAAAAAGAACGATAGGATCTTGTAAACTAGGGAGACGAGGTGTAAAACCCGATTTGTACTGGGAGGCCAAACTAGCTGCAGAAATACCATTTTAATGCAGATGACTACTACTTATATCTGGTGCATGTGGCGTTGTTAACTTTTCAACTAGGAAGGAAATACGAAGTAGCACAGGCCTGTACAGTTTAATCGGATGCCTTTCAGTTTGGAGCACGCTCATTGTACAAATCTGGACCGTTAACCTGTCCCTATTTGGCCAAGCAAAATGAATTCAGCAGGTGGTCTAGCCCTGGCCTGGTGTTCGGTTATGGGTTGGGGCATAGGCCATGTCGGGTTCTATAGAAACCGTTGGTCCTTACCTAAGTGAGGAACAGGAGGCCCCAAGGGCTTCAATGAGCAGTCTTCTCTTGTGCTCCATTATAAGAGCCATGTATTTGGTATGACACAACTATCCAGATGGTCGTGGTTGCACGCATAGATTGAATGAACGTGCCGAATAGCCAATAAGAAAGCTTATCACCGTCGTCGGTGTCCGGGGACTCACACTTGTTTGTGTGAATGTAGGTCACGATAGGTACTCACCCAGCAGATTACGAGCCTTCATGGGGAGGGTGAGCTCTGTACACATCTTCCCCTCCACACGGACAGCGGGAGGGGGGGCGGGAACGGACAGCGGGAGGGGGGGGCGGGAACATGAACAGCTGGAGGGGGGGCAGGAACGGGAACACGAACAGCGGGAGGGGGGCAGGAACGGGAACACGAACAGCGGGAGGGGGGCGAGAACGGACAGCGGGAGGGGGGCGGGAGCACAAACAGCAGGAGGGGGGGCAGGAACGGGAACACGAACAGCGGGAGGGGGGGCAGGAACGGGAACACGGACAGCGGGAGGGGGGCAGGAACGGGAAAACGGACAGCGGGAGGGGAGCGGGAACGGACAGCGGGACACCACGCAACCCACCCCTGCAAACGACACGTTAAAAATGGCCAACACAAACATTTTTAAAAAAAAACATCCGCCTACCGCCGCATGACGTGCTAAAAGGGGCAGGATGAGAAAAACGTCGCCGGAACGCCCACGAATCGCCTCGGACCATGACGGACAGATCTCACTTCCAATGGCTAGCCTCCATTTATGGAGCTAGCCAATGGAAGTGAGAGGCGTGACAAAGGCACCATACTTTTTCTCAAATGTTTTCGCCTGCGCGAACGCTGCTGCGCAGCGGAAGCCAGGCGAAACCTAAAAACGAAAAAAAACTAGGATGTGGTGGTTTGTGAAGGGTTCAACGGCCCACGAGCGCAAAAGCAAATGCTGTCATGGTCTGCCCTTGACCCCCACCCACAAATACAACCTACCACCTGGACACAATAATATTGGTAAATAAAACGACAGATTAAAAATAAATAAAAAAGAGCTGAGATTCCGTTGTGTGGGCGGGCACCTTATGTGGAATGACTAAAGTGCAGTTACAAGCAAACTATATTGTCCAGGCTGCTTTTGGGAATGTGTATAGCTCTGCATTCCTCCGTGTCGTCATTCACGTGCTCCAAGGCCAGGCCTGCCTCTGCAGGTCCGACACCTCCACATTTTACTTACCCCCGGGCGGTGGATCCTAGCGGGGGAAGGCCAGACAGCTGTTAACAAGTCACCGGTGAGTAAGGGCTTCTGCGTGTCAACTGTCAGGGCTGGCGGGGGAGGCCGACAAGCCCCCTCAATATACTTTTAAAGGGCGCCAATGGACTTCATCCAAACTCAAGAGAAATATCATCAACGGGTGCAATCAAGAAGAGGTTAATGGTGAAAACGATAAAGTAAATATTACACCTGGAAAAAAATAACACATGTTTGACCTGCTGCTCCCAATCGCCCTACCATCTCCTCGGCTTTTATTGTGTTTCCTGGAATGCGTGAAAAAGTGAGACGCGAGACTGATGTTTACATTTTCTTTTGTTAAAGAAGTATCGCATTTCATTTTGTATAGCCTTTCCACACACCTGGTGAAAGCGACTCACAACCCCTGTCTATATTCCCGCAAAGACGCAGGCATTGGAAATCCGGGACCGTCAGTCCTGACAAAGACAGACACTCCCCCGGGCCAGGTGAGGGAACCAGGACTTCGGGGGACTTTCCCCGATTAGCAACAACCAACACACCGGGATCCGAGCTCTGGAGCTGCAGGAAGGGCCCGCCGGCCTGGCCGCCCCGGTGTTGCCTTTTGTACTGTACACAGTGCATGCGCCAGCGCCTGCACGTGTTCGGCAGACAAAGAAACACAGGGCTCGGCGGCCGGGCTTTTGTTCCCACACACACCGCTCCGTGGCGCTGGAATCACCAAGCACACCCCAGAGCAAGGGAGGGTGCGCGGGGGGAGGGGGGCACGCCCTCGTCCTCAGGGGCCACATCTTTATTTTTAAAGGTCCATTTGTGTGTTTTACGAGCACAACAGTGATGTCTCCCATCCCAGAGGGAAATCGGAAGCCTTAAGGTTTTTCGAATTGTGCTTGCTCAGGGACCACCCGGGTTCTCTATATACTGAGGTGTGAGCTTTGTTGAACAGAAAACACGTAAGGGGTCATAAACCGCAAGGGCAGAGGTCATGTGAATTCTGCACAATTGAGATGCAATGACACAACACTTGGATCATGTTAATGTGCGTATGAAATGGCCCATCGTACAAAAAAATATAAAGTTATCCTGGGAAGACAATTCGTGTTCGATAAATACCCACAATCTCACACCAGCTGAAACCATGACGCCATAAGAGACATACAACTTGGTGACATCACAATGGCTAACCCCTCCACGATGTCAGGAGTTGAAAGGCTGAGCTGTGTGACACTGTGTCCAAAGTCCACCAGACATACTCAAATTCTGCGCACTGCCTTCTGAATCACCGTGTGACGCTGAGTATCACAACACACGGCTCAGCCCAAGCAACCACGAGACAAGATCTTTACACCCCTCACAATAAGTACACACGTGTTGGTGTGGCCACCCAACATGCTTGTAAGTGGTGGCATAAACTCTCTTAGGCACTCTTGTTAGGCACTTGGAAAGCTCTGGTTTCTAGCTCGATGGTGCTATAGACACGTGCCATCACTAAAGTGTACAAAGGCCACACTTGTCCAACAATAACACTTGCTCTGTAGCCAATCCCACTGCTTCCCGGGCCAACGTGGCCGTGCAGAGTTACGTCAGCCATGACTGGCCAGAGCCCATTCACCAGCAGGCATGAGGGGCGCACCGACGCCGTGCCACAACAAAGGCTGCCAGACAGGCGGGCCTGCGCCGTCATCAGCACCGAGACCCCTCCCAGCAGGGCTGGATACCAGGCAGAGCACCGCAGCTTCCCCCCTTTGTTCCACCCCGCTTCCAGGCACACCGAAAGTAGAAGCCGATTATGAGGCAATGCAAGAACAAAAGGCCGGGGACTCACACTTGTTCGTGTGAATGTAGGTCACGATAGGTACTCACCCAGCAGAGTACGAGCCTTCATGGGAAGGGTGAGCTCTGTACACATCTTCCCCTCCACACGGACAGCGGGAAGGGGGGCGGGAACGGACAGCGGGAGGGGGGGCGGGAACACGAACAGCGGGAGGGGGGGGCAGGAACGGGAACACGAACAGCGGGAGGGGGGCAGGAACGGGAACACGTACAGCGGGAGGGGGGGCAGGAACGGGCATGCGGACAGCGGGAGGGGAGCGGGAACGGACAGCGGGACATCACGCAATCCACCCCTGCAAACGACACGTTAAAAATGGCCAACTCAAACATTTAAAAAAAATATATATACATCCGCCCACCGCCGCATGACGTAGGCAAAAGCCTAAAATTCTCGGGAACGCCCACGAATCTGCTCTGGCATTGACTGACAGATCTCTGTTCCAATGGCTAGCCTCCATTTATGGAGCTAGCCAATGGAACAGAGGGGCGGGACTACACACACACACTGTAGACATAAGATTTCGCCTGCGCGAAACGCTGCTTGCGCAGCTTTCGACAGGCGAAACCTAAAAAGAGACATCGGCAGTAAAGTGGGGTCCAAAATCATGAGACATCAGCTCTCCTATTTGTGGTTTCCATCTAATATTTAGGCATTCATTTGACCTGTTGCATCACATTTGTTCAGTATAAACTTTAACAGGTTTTGCTTTAACCCAGTCTCTGTGGTAGAGGCATTAGTTTTCGTGATAAACACATACTTTGTTAATGTGTAGAAGAGAGAATGCTGTGTACGTTTTGCACAAAAATTCATGGGATGTGTTCCAAAGGAACCGATGGAAGAAAAGTTTTGATGTTCTATTCTACATATTCAGATATCTCTCTTTACATTGCCATTAGTATGTTTACTCAAAACTTGTCTACTAGTCAGAGTTCTTTTGCTTTTTCTTTTTGTCCTAGACTCGGATTCTGTGAAAGACTGGTTTCTGTTTGGTGTTTTTTATTTTATTAGGACAATCACTAGTGTTGGTGCAGTTAATACGCTGCCTTTGATTATTAGGTGTTTGCCTCTATGTATAGTGCAGTGGCTGTTGTGTGTAGCCGTTTTTTTTTTACGTGCCATCTGGAAGTATGGGTTATGATATTATCAGATTGTATTTCTCTGGTTCGTCTCATCCGTCCCATTACCTGCTTCTTCAGAGCGTGTATTGGAGGTTTTGTGGCTCATCAGACTTTTCCTGCCTGTGGAATAGAGTGTTGCCCGTTTATACCTGAATAAAGTGTGCAGAAGCTTGTTGGATTTGTGAGTCCAACTTAAAGCTAGGGTTCTGGGCCTTTTAATTTGTTCCCCACATTCTTTCTGGTTTTTTGCAGACTTTGAATGGTCAAGGAAGATCACCAGTTGTTTGGTAATATGGAAGCAGTTCTGTAGGTGTTTGTGGGGCAATAGAAAAGCGTTCTTTATGGATGTGGCAAAAGTTTGAGATTTGGTTCCTACAGTGTTTTTGTGTATGTGATGCTTTTAGTGTACGCTTTAAGTTTATTTTTTAACTTACTTGGCTTATTTCAATTATAGTACAAAAAATGCACGAAGCAACAAGTTCAAGATAAGTAGAAAGCAGCACAGCGGCAATTGAGATAGCAAAATTCACTGGCAAAACCAATAGGTCCGCACTAGCAATACCAAAAGGCGCGACCTATTGGTTTTAGCAATACATGTTTCAATTGTGGCTGCAACTATGCTCCGTGACCTGCCTTTCACCCTTTCTGCTAGCTGTGGTTATGGGCATTGTGAGCTCCGAACTCAACTGTAATAAATTATTTCATTTGAGCTGCAAGATCCTTTCTTAATTACAGGTGCCTAGATGCAACACACATCTCTTGTAATAAGGAAATTAGAGATGGGCTTTAATACTGGGCTTAAAAGACCCCATGTGTCCTACATGGGATAAAGTACCCCCTGCCGTTCATTGTAAGGATATTGCAGGTCACTGAGGAGTTCCATGACACTCTAGAGGAATAACGTGGAGCTCATTTATAAGGTTATGTAACTTTGAAGTAACTTGCGATGGGCTTTTTAGGCCTTGCCTACGGCATTGCTTTATCAATGCTTGTTTGGCGAGATTATAGTAAGGCTTTCAAAAGTCTACCCAAACTGCGGATCGGGTACAGTGCATGTGAGCACAACCACACGCATTTTGTGCGCGTGCGCCGCGCTCCGCCTCTGCTGCCACTTCAGCTCACCAGGCTGCACACCCCCTCACCCCTCGCTCGCCAATTTCCCTCCCACCCTTCCTTTGATGTCCGAGTTCTTTACAGGCGCATCTCTGCCCCCTTCCTTCCGTATAGCACTTGTATCCCTCCTCTGGGTTACATCTCACTCTTCTTCCCCCGTGCTCTGTCTCCCCAACACTCTCAGTTCACGTCCGTTCCCTTCTCTTGCATGTTAATGCCTTGTTTCCCCGCCATCCCTTTTAATTTTATTTGTATTTCCATTATATTGCCCCCCTACACGCAGCAGCCATCTCCGTTGGAAACAGCTCATTTCTGTGGTACAAACACAGAGTTAGTATGCTCCCACTTAACTTAATCTGCCCTGCGGAAGCGTCCCCACACCACTACCTCCCACCCGTTCTTTTGCTTTTGTTTGCTTGTTCAAATAGCTCTTATTCACGACCGGATCGCCAAGACTGAGTTTGAATTGTCGAACATGCTCGTCTTGCGCCTGGACATCTTTCTAGTCTCTGCATCACTTACCATTATGAAAAGGCATTGAACAAATATGAGGCGGACAAGCAGGGCTACAAGAGTTGGTTAAAACACCATGTACGAGCTTTAACGTGGTTTCGCCTCATCTAGTTGCCGGATGCACCAAGAGCTTTTAACAATGGCACGCGGGTTCCTATGTTTTCCTACTCTTATCTGTGAGACTCCCCCTTGCACTCTCAAAGTGCACACTTTTCGCTGCTCCCGGAGAGTGAAACGGTGTTGCGCGTTTCATGTCCTCCTGGTTCACACCGTCCTTGTGACTCCTAGTGTGTGAACTCCCTCAATTTGCACCCTATCTGCTGAAATCTTTCCCCATTTCCACCCTCCCTGTGAGTAGCATTCTCTGCGTATAGTACTGTCGCTTCTTGTAAATTGCTTTTTACTTTTTAAAGACACACGAAAGCTGCCCCCTCCCAAATGTCCTGCTTTAAACTTCGCCACTCTGCACAGTCACACACTCTGCACCCCTGTTTGTGTACCGCACTCATTATTACTTCAGTCATATCCCTCGTTTTTTTAACAATAACAAATTACACACAATTGAAAACACCTGTCTGCAGTTTTCAATGTTGTTTATTCCCAAAATTTCCGATATTTTTCACGGACATAAAATAGAACTATTTCACAATACAGTCACCAAACAAAGAAACAAACTGCTACATTTCTTATAAAAACTAGTTACCCAGTTAAATAAACAAGTCAAAACGAAACCTAAGAGCCGCGCGCGTGAGCTTCTACCGTAGACAGCTCACGTCGCGCGGCTCTTAGGTTTCGTTTTCCAAAGCGCATGGCAGAGTCGCGCTCGCACACATGCGCGCTCACGAGGTCAAATCCGAGATCCGAGACGGAAAGCGCGTGCACCTCCCTGTCCCATTTACAAAAGTATACTAAAGTATACATGAGGTCTGTTCGCTACGCTCGACCTAAAAAGACCATTCAGGCCCAAACATGCATTTGACTGTGCCATAACACACACACTGAGCCGGCCACACACACTGCGCCCTCACACTACTTTAGGCGCTACACTACTTTTTCTCCCATTACTGCTACTGACCCATAGCAAGACGGTGGTCCAAGCCTTGATAATGTCAAGGCTGGACTATAGGAATGTGCTTTATTTAGGAATCCCAAAGTACTTATTGAACCGAGTTCAGGTTGTCCAGAATTCGGCCGCCAGAGCAATTTCTATGGTCTGGCCTAGAACACACATGACGAGCCACTTGAGATCACTTCACTGGCTATCAGTAAAACACAGAGCTGAGTTCAAATCGCTGGTGGTAGCTTTTAAGGCGTTGCACAACAGTGGGGCACAGTACATCAGAAAAATAATTATTCCTTACATTCCAGCTAGGATCCTGAGGTCATCTACCCAACATTTGTTGTTAATACCTAAATTTTGTAGGGTAAGGAAGGGGGGCGCTCCTTCCAGGTGGTAGTGAGTAGCCTGTGGAACTCGCTACCTTTACCCTTGAGACAAGAAACTAAGCTCTTCAGCTTCAGACGCCAACTTAAGACCTGGCTGTTTCAGCAATAATGGGATCTAGGTAGGAGCGGTGAATTATCAGTGGTGCTCTTTCCAGGGTCTCTTTTCTTATATCCTTAGCGCCGGGACACTCCTTGGAGTAGCCGTGCGCTTGTACAAATGCCCCATAACATTAACATAACATTAACATTAGGCTACACACACTGCGCCCTCACACTACTTTAGGCCACACACACTGCGCCCTCACACTACTTTAGGCCACACACTGTGCCCTCACACTACTTTAGGCCACACACACTGCGCCCTCACACTACTTGTGGCCATACACACTGCGCCCCCACACACACTGCGCCCCCACACACACTGCACCCCCACACACACTGCGCCCCCACACACACTGCGCCCCCACACACACTGCGCCCCCACACACACTGCGCCCCCACACACACTGCGCCCCCACACACTCTGCACCCTCACACACTCACTGCCACATAATTATATGCTACATAATTACACTGCACTCGATGCAACATACACTCCAAACAATACCACTCAGTGCCACATAATTACACACCACACAATTACACTCTACTGAATACAACATACACTCCAAATACCACTCAGTGCCACATAATTATATGCTACATAATTACTGTACTCAATGCAACATACACTCCAAACAATACGACTCAGTGCCACAAAATTACATGCTACATAATTACACTGCACTCAATGCAACATACACTCCAAATACCACTCAGTGCCACATTACACGCCACATAATTACACTGCACTCAATGTAACATACACTCCAAATAACACTCAGTGCCACATAATTACACGCCACATAATTACACTGCACTCAATGCAACATACACTCCAAATAAAACTCAGTGCCACATAATTACACGCTGCATAATTACACTATCTATCTATCGCCCTCACTCTATCTATCTATCTATCGCCCTGACTGTATCCATCTATTGCCTTCAATCTATAGCCCCTCACTCTATCAATCTATCTATCTATCGCCCTCACTCTATCTATCACCCTCACTCTATCTATCACCCTCACTCTATCACCCTCACTCTATCTATCACCCTCACTCTATCTATCACCCTCCCTCTATCTATCACCCTCACTCTATCTATCACCCTCACTCTATCTATCACCCTCACTCTATCTATCACCCTCACTCTATCTATCGCCCTCACTCTATCTGTCTATCGCCCTCACTCTATCTGTCTATCGCCCTCACTCTATCTGTCTATCGCCCTCACTCTATCTGTCTATCGCCCTCACTCTATCTGTCTATCGCCCTCACTCTATCTGTCTATCGCCCTCCCTCACTCTATCTATCTATCGCCCTCCCTCACTCTATCCATCTATCGCCCTCACTCTATCCATCTATCGCACTCACTCTATCCATCTATCGCACTCACTCTATCCATCTATCGCACTCACTCTATCCATCTATCGCACTCACTCTATCTATCACATCTCCACAGCATCACTCAGCACCACCACAGCATCACTATGCGCCACCCCAACATCACTCTGCGCCACCACAGCATCAATCTGTGCAACCATTCAACAACAACTGGTTCAAATATGTTCTCTCAATGGTTCAAGCTTTATTACAAATGTCACAAAAAGATGTTAATATTTCACTTCTGTTCTTGGATTTTCGTCACAATAAAATACACTGAACATAATCTTCACAAAAGTTATTTACAAAAGCTATTGCCATTATAAATTACAATAACTTTTATTTAAGTATTAATTATTTAAAAAAATTAAAAGCCATTGATATTTGTAATATCAATACATCTAAGTCACGTAAATACAACACATTGCATTACAAATGCTATAGGTGTCACATTTGCAACAGTTAAAACTATTGGCATTGTAAATGACAAAGCTATTAAGTTTGCTATTTTCAAAACCAACACATAAATAAAAAAATTGTAATTTACAATACCAATAGCTCAAACTTTCCTAATGCGAGACCTATTGCATTGCAAATGCTTGTTTTTTTAACCCGGGATGGGGGCGTGGGTGTTGATGTAGTGACACCTCTCCACCCTCTGATAGCTTTGCAGGTCTTGCCGGGTGTTTGTTTGCCTGCCAGGTGTGTGGCTCACATTACCGCCGCAGTGACTCGTCTCCGGAGGTCAGGCTGGGAGCTTCTTACACACCAAGCCTTCTGGGGAGGAGGGGTGGGGTGGAGGTTAAAACCGACTGCCACATGCCCCTACCTATGCAGCACCAAGTCCCCCCCCACCCACCTTCCGTCCCGGCTGCCGTCTCCCAAGTCCTACTGCCCACCCCCACTACCTTGTTTCCCCGGTCCCAATCCTACCGCCCAAGTATTTTCTTCCCCAAACTTACTGCCCACCCACCACTCCTTCCCCCTTAATACCTTCCCCCCATACTTTCTGCTCCATTCCACTCTCCAGTACCGCTCCATATCCCTTCCTTCCAGTACTGCTGCTATGGTAATGTTTGTAGGGCGCACATATTACCCAGTGCGTACCCTGGCGCCCAAGTGTTTGTGTGGGGGAGGGGGTCTGGTTCTCCTGACTGGGCACCCATTGGAAGATCCAGGTTTTTGATTTTTTTGCGAGAATCTAGGATGGAGCTGGTGGGGGTAGGATAGGTGGTTAAACTGTCCTAGTCCCTCCTCCCAGTACTGCTACCCTGTATCTCCCTCCAAAGCTACTGTCCCGTTCCTTCCTCTCACTTTCTGCCCTATTCACTCCTCCCGGTACAACTGTCCCATTCCTTCCTTCCAGTCATTCTGCCCTATTCCCTTCTACCGGTGCTACTGCCCCATTCCTCCACCCAAAGCTACTGCCCCATTCCGTCCTCCCAGTATACTGCCCCATTCCTCCACCAAAAGATACTGCCCCATTCCTTCCTCCCAGGCATTCTGCCCTATTCTCTCCTCCCGGTACTGCTTTTCCTTTCATTCTGCTCTGTACGACTCTGCCATTCCCTCATCCCAGTGCTGCTACCCCATCTCACCTTCCAGTTTCACCACCATAATCCTTCCTCTTGATCTTCCTTTCTCATGTCTGATTGGCACTAACCACTTTGAGCCGTGCTCTGTTAGTGTGAGAGCGGTGCACGCACAGTCTGTGCACTGCTCTCTGTTAGTGGGGGAGTGGACGCACAGTCTGTGCACTTCTTTCCGTTGGTGGAGAGGGGTGCATGCACAGTCTGTGCTCTGTCTGCTGTAAGAGCTGTGCTGTCTGTTAATGGTGCATGGATAGGTATCGCATTTGCGAGAGATTAAGCTATTGGCATTGTAAATGACAATGCCATTTATTTATCTGTTTTCAAAACCAACACTTAAATAAAAAGTTTGTCATTTACAATACCAATAGCTCTAACTTTTGCAAAGGCGAGACCGTTGCCTTGTAAATGCTTGTTCTTGTGGTCATTTATAGCATGTAAAATATGTTGCCATAAATGTCTGCTTTGTAGGGTTAATTTTTTTCTATTTAGAAAAAGATACCAGGGGGCGTGGCTTGGATGGCAACGAAGGCGGTTGCCTAAGTTCGAGAGCTCCGTGACCCCGGGGGAAAGAACTGCGATAAGGAACGGCGAAAAGATCTACAACTACCACTTTGTGGATGTAAGAGGTGTAGGAGCATAAGGAGCAGCCGGAGAGGAAGCGCGGAGGAGCGGAACACTTGTAGGAGACAGAAAACAAGCCGATCCCCTCAGGGCAGCGAGCAGAAGGGGGGCGGAGCAGTAAGAAGGACGAAGCTCACTGATCAGTCCGCAGCTGTCACTGATCGAGCCCGGCACAAGGAGGAACGCCGAGCAACAGCGAAGCGAAGACAAGCAGGGCTATACGGAAGGCAAGCCAAGTGCAAGTAAGGAGCCGGAGCACAACGGAGAAGAAACGGAACTGAAAGCTGACCCCGCAGCGGCCATCTTGCGCACTCCGCCGCTGGGCAGCAGGGAGAAGCGTGTGCGGTGAGCCCCACAGCAGCCGACTGCGAACACGGCGGCGAACAGAAGTAAGTCCGCTTCACCCCCGCAGACAAAAAACAAAACAGAAAAGCGCAGCTGAGGCAGGAGGTGAAAGGGGATTATCCGGAGCAGGGCAGAATATACGGCAGCCATCTTAGTGGGGGCACAATAACAGCCAGCATTCCGCCAAGCCAATCGACCACAACACGTCGCCCTCGCCTGGCCCCAACAACTCCGGCGCATAGAAGACAAAGGGCATAAGTAGAAGCGGTGAAGAAACAAGGAACTGGGGGCCCAAAGAGCAAGCACCGTCCTGCCTAGTAAGGGGGATATCGGTGGCGGCCATCTTAGAGGGGAGGAACGACCGCCCAACAACAGAGCAGGCAAACAGGGCAGCCATCTCAGAAGGGGACCCCACCATACCCCGGCGACATATACCGAACAGGCAATACATAGCGACGTAGAGAGGGGCAGACGGAAGTAAGAAGCAGCCAGCTGGCAGCATTACCCCTAACCGAACAAAGAGGAAGCGCAGACCTGCTGGGGAGGAGCAGACAGCTGGGGCGGCCATCTTAAAGGGGAGAACAAATACCCCACCCCACGAACATCGGGAGCAGAGCGGCAGAAGAGCGGGAAGCAAGAGCACAACACCGCCAGTAAACAAAGTAGCGGCACAGGCCACTCAGGTCTGTAGGGCTGCACAGAGAGAAGGCAAGGCACAGTCAAGTGCGAGCAAACCCAACGGTAAACCCGCAGGCAGGCAAACAGTCAGTCCTGCGTAGGACACGTACCCTGACCTGCACCAATACACAAGAGCAACTGCCAGCAGCGTCACACAAAGGGGATACTAGACGTCCAAGCACAGAGCCCTGGCGTCCGGGAAAACCAGGACAAGGACCATAAGGTGGCCAAGCAGGTTTACCTTCGGAGCCACTAAGGCAGACAAAGACTCGATCGACACAAGAAACAGCCTATCACAAGAGACACAACAGGCAGACCAGCAAAAGAAAGACAGCAGGTCAATATACCAAGGAAGAAGAGGTTTCGACAGAATGTCAAACAGCGACATAAAAAAAATCAGGAAAGATCTGGACTCACCTGTGAAACTGAAAGGCTTGCAGAACACGGAGACAGCAATGGACCTGCTCTTAAAAAAAATAACCGAATCCAACGACCTCGCCAAAGCGACCAGGAAATCCATAGACAATGTGCAGCTAGAGCTCACAGCCATACGGGCGGATCAGAACAAGATAACAAGCAGAGTAGGGGAAGCTGAAAGAAGAATCAGCGACATAGAAGACAAATCTAACATCATGGACAAGGATGTACGATATATCTCAAAAATCTCCAGTAATATGCAAAGGCTGCTTGCGGAACAGGAAGACAAGAACCGCAAAGGCAACATCAGGATCCTGGGAGTACCGGAGGAGGAGGAAGAGGAGGCAGGCTCCTGCGCAGCACTGCTTGAGGCACTGATACCTAAAATAACTGGTCTAAACTTTGAAAGAACCTTCGAGATCGACAAGGCCTACAGAGTGCCGGCCATAAGACAACAGCACATGAAAGGGCCTAGAACAATCATATGCAAACCCCTGAGAGCAAACCACACAGATGCGATTTTTGCCTTCGCGCGAAAGGGCCAAACACTCAGCTGGAAAGGCAAGAAAATAATCATAACCCAAGACCTCTCTAAAGGCACAGTGGAAGCAAGGAAAGGCTTCCTGGCACTGAAAGACAACCTGAAGAAAGCCGGGATAACAGGCACCTTTGCGGGACCGGCCAAGATGAGAATAACAGACAAGAGAGGAACACGCCTGTTCGAGGATCGGCAGAGCTACGAAGGTACCTGCAAGAGCCGGCCCAGGAAGAGATGGAGCACAACTGCCCAGGCACAGCAAAGAGAAGGGCGTCATCGGACGGCTCGGACACAGGAGAAAACGCTGCAGCAGGCCGAAGATAGAACGACCCGATCAGCAGATCACAAAGGAACTTTCCTACCTCGCAAGACAACACCTACCTCATCGGAAGAAGGAACTACCTCAACAATGGGAACATAGGAACCTTGGACACTTCAAGATCACAGAACTTTCCTACCTTGCAAGACAACACCGATCTCATCGGAAGAAGGACACTCGAAGACCAATATCCTTTGTCTAAAATGCGCAGCACGGTAGGGTGGCAGAGATGGTCTTTTCTTTGCTTTAATACACCCGGGGGGGCGGAGGGCGGGAACCTTTGCTGTCGCACGTTTACAGTACGTTGACAGGGGGGAGGGGGGGAGAGGGCCGGGGGGGAGGCCATGTAGCACGGACAATCTTAGCCTGGTGGAACCACTCATTTTCTTTTCTCTTCTTGCCTATATCCACACATACCCCCTCATCCCATCCCACATCCCAGGGGGGCACCAATGACTGGTGGCGGCTAGCAAACAAGCAAAGAACAAAGAGAATCAACACAGATCCCTCTCTAAGGTACAGCGATAGAACTATCACACCATGACTACACTTGACACTAAGGGCCAAGCGCAGATAGCCTCGGACATAAAAATAGTGTCACTTAACGTCAAGGGCCTCAACCACCCCGTCAAGCGACGGAAAACACTAGACTACCTAAACAGACTGAAGGCTGATGTATACGTCCTCCAAGAAACTAAAGTGTCCTTAGAAGACGCTAACAGGCTTAAAGCCAACTGGATAAGCGAGGTGTTATGCTCACCTGCAGTCAACAAAAAGGGAGGAGTCATCACCATAATCAGTAAGAAAGGGAAGTTCCAGGTTCACAACAATGTCGCAGACACTAAAGGGAGAAGGCTGCCTACATCCATCAAAAGAGGCGACGAAACAATACACATAGCAAACATCTACGGGCCAAACGCGGTGGACAAAAAATTCTGGGAGGACATAGAGAGCGAACTAAGCAGGATCCCACTGGGCGAACTACTAATCACGGCAGGAGACATGAACCAGGCGATGGATAACGCCATAGACAGACATCCACACAGACCCAGCCACACCTCACAAGAACAGAACACACTCAAAAACCTATGCACCAAACTCGCACTAGCGGACCCGTGGAGGCTACAAAACCCTAGCGCCAGAGAATACACCTTCTACTCGAACCCCCACAACTCATACAGCAGGATAGACTACATACTCATGTCCGACACACACACACACCTGACAGACACAACTGAAATAGGACCCATAACAGTCTCGGACCATGCACACATATCCCTCTCCCTAAGTGGCAAACACAACGAAACACCAAGCAGAAGGTGGCGCCTCAACAGTGACATACTCGAGAACCCCGCCAACATTACCGAAATAGAGGTAGCGATCAAAGAATATCTCCAGTATAACGACACAGTAGACACAGAGGCAGCAACACTATGGGACGCGCTTAAAGCAACAATAAGAGGGAAACTCCTGAGTATTAAAGCACGCATGAACAGGGGCAGGAACAAAAAAATTAAAGAGCTGGAGGAGCAGATTAAGGAGTTAGAAAGGAATCACACGGCTAACTTAATGGACAGGAATACACTCACAACACTAACAAAGAAAAAATACGAGCTAAACAGAATCCTAAGTGAGAGAGCCTCCACATGGATCAACAAATATAAATCCATAAACTTATGCTCGGCCAATAAAGCAGGGAAAGCCTTGGCAGGGTACCTGAAAGCCAAGCAAAGGCAGCACTCAGTCGCGGCAATCACAGACGCAGATAACAAGACACACACAGCGAATAAACATATCCTCGAAACATTCAGGAAGTTCTACAAAGACCTATACACCGCGGACACATCGCTAGATGCAGACGGTGGGGCAAGCCTGCTAGAGAAGCTCGATTTACCCAGAATAAGCGACGAACAAAGAGAGGCCCTAGATCAAAACATAACCAAAGCGGAAGTAGGGATGGCCATAGACTCACTAAAACCAAACAAGGCCCCAGGACCGGACGGCTTCACAGCCACCTTCTATAAACAATTCCAACCGTTACTCAAAGACACGCTTGTCAGAGTATTCCAAGCGTGTGCGGAAAAAGGCAATATGACAGACTCAATGGCAGAGGCAAACATTATTGTTATCCCCAAAGAAGGGAAAGACCCCCAGTTCCCACACAACTACAGGCCAATTTCCTTAATTAACGTGGACTGCAAAATCTACGCTAAAATCATGGCAGCGAGACTAAATGCACATCTCCCCTCTCTCATACGCAAATCTCAGGTGGGCTACCTGGAAAATAGACTCTCGCAAGATAACACCAGACTGCTATGCCATTTAATTAACCGCACGGCCAACAGCGCGGAAAAGGCTGTCATGATCGCATTGGATGCAGAAAAAGCCTTCGATAGAGTCTCATGGCCCTTCCTTAACCAATGCATGCTCAAGTTTGGACTTGGCGAGAAGTACAGGGGCATGGTCATGTCCCTGTACAAAAATCCCCGGGCTCGAGTGGTGGTAAACGCAGCTACATCGGATACACTCACACTAGGCAGAGGGACAAGGCAGGGCTGCCCCCTCTCACCGGGGTTATTCCTGCTGGCCCTAGAACCACTCCTCCACATGATTAGGTCAAACCCCCGGATCACGGGGGTGCAGATAGAAGGTCAAGCATTCAAGCTAGCTGCATATGCGGATGACATTCTGATCACCACAAACAACCCACAAGAGTCAATTGAGGCACTCGTGCAAACAATAGAGGAGTATGCACATGTCTCAGGCTACAAACTCAATAGGGAGAAATCCGAATGCAAACCTATGAACTGCCACACCACCAAAGCTGTCCTGGGCACGTCCGGCCTGGCATGGCAAACGAAACCCCTGAAATACCTAGGCCTCCTATTCGGAAGGGACCTAAGATCAACACTAGACCACAATGAGGAGGCGATGTTAAAAAAAAATTAAGTCCAAGCTAGACACGTGGGGCCCCAAATTCATAAGCTGGTGGGGAAGAATTGAGACAATAAAGATGATGGTCACCCCCATGCTAAACTACCTGCTCTCCATGCTGCCTCTCACACTCACAACCGATTTCCACAAACACATAGACAAAAGCATCAACATGTTCCTCTGGGGAGGTAAATAACCAAGAATCAGCTTAGCGAAACTCAGACTCAAAAAAGAACAGGGCGGACTGAACCTCACAAACTACAAGGCCTTCCAGACGGCATGCCTTGCCAAACAGGGAATACACTGGATAGCCCCCACACCAGAATACATGCCTGTATGGCTGGATCTAGAAAGGGGTATTCTAGGAGGCGCAGACCCAATTATGGCTCTCACGGCGCACAATCACCCAGAGGCCAAAAACGCAATTATCCGCAACACAAAGACAGCGCTGCTGAGAGTAGACAAGGAAATGGCAGTAAGTATCAAAGGCACCAAATGGGAGTCACTGTGGCACAATACCAAAGTCACATACAAGGGCAAAACACTAGACAGCAAGGAATGGTATAGCAGAGGCATCACAACGCCGTCACAACTAGAAGCAGGGAACAACCCACTCACCTACAAGGCACTACAGCAGACAACCTCCCTACCAGACAAGGAGTTATACGAATTCCTAAAAATCAAAGCAGCAATCACCAAAGCAAGCCTCTCGAAACTTAAACCCACCATCATACAGTACGCACAAAACTTAAACAAGACAGGCCACCAAACAGCGCAAATTTACAAGTTAATCATACCACGCACCACAACTCTAAACAATAAGACACTGGCCTTTTGGGAGGGGACCATACAAAGACCGCTGAATGAGGAAGAAAGAGCCAAACTATGGACGTCAGCGTCCAAAAACAAAATCACGCCACAACTAGCACAAACCAAATACTGGTTACTCCACAGGCTACACTGGACACCAGCGAAACTAGGGAAAGTTGGAGCTAGCGAGAGTAACACATGCTGGAATTGCCAGAAGGCAACAGGAGACCTATCCCACATGATATACGAATGCCCCAGAGTCAAAACCTTCTGGAACAAGGTCTATAACGTCATAGACACAGTCACGGGAAGCAAGACACAAAGAGGACTAGCGGGGATAGCCACTGCCTTCCTAGCAACAGAACTCCAGTCCAAAGAAGTACGAGACCTGGTCGATGTACTCCTGACGGCTGCGGTGAAAACTATCTTGGGTAACTGGAAGGACACCAGCAAAGCCACCTTCAAACGCTGGTTCAACTGGGTAACCTTCCTCCGGGGGGCAGACAACATCACTGCCAAGCAAACGACGGCGAATCATACTGCCAAAGACCGCATGTGGGAAGCTCTCGACGCCTATCTGGAGCAGTGACCCCCCCCTCCTTTTTCCCTCTCTCTTCTTTTCTTCTCTCTCTCTAGGCCCCCACCAGGCCGCAACATTGTAAGAACAGTACAAAG
Organism: Lissotriton helveticus; assembly: GCF_964261635.1. Taxonomy (NCBI): domain Eukaryota; kingdom Metazoa; phylum Chordata; class Amphibia; order Caudata; family Salamandridae; genus Lissotriton; species Lissotriton helveticus. The sequence goes on along the minus strand of NC_136069.1, from coordinate 350,267,743 downwards.
TATGACGACTGTTTTGTTTCTGTATATGGAAAATTTACTCTCAATAAAAAAAAAATTTGAAATAAAAAAGAAAAAGATACCAGAAGATGAAAAACTACGATCTCTTTTCCTTGTTTAAACGCCATCTTTAATAATGCTCCAAGACCCGCCTTACATCTAGGCTGCTGGCTCTGGCAGCAGACACTGTGAGTCTAAAGCCAACTGTGTAATAACCTATTACAGTTGAGCAGCAGCAGCATTTATGAATGTCACAACTGCAAAAAGGAAGTTAGAAGCGGGCTTTTAAACACGGATTGCTGGCTCCCATGTATTATATATCTGAAACTATAGATAGTCTTAACATGTCTAGAGATTGTACTAGAAGAATGAACTGAAAAAATATATCAGTGTATTGGCTTCTTTAGATGTGCCCAGCTAATTTATTGACTTTCTGGGACGTAAGATTTTGGTATAAAATCCGATCTCCCTCTTTTGCACTTACTGACATTGAACGGCAGTCGATATTGGCTCTCTCTCTCTCCTAGTGGCCCCTGTCCACATCTTTTTGTGTTCATAAATACCACGGCCTTCGTAGCTTGGAGAACACGTTTGGCATCGCTTACCCGGCAGCAGGTAGCTTATTAGAGTTATGTTTACCTGGCAACTGTATGCGTCCTCAAACAAGAAAGGGTTGTGTAAGCAGTGTTTGTACGCTTAGCTTAGGAAGGCTTTAATTATCTGTCTGCCCAGATATGTGCACTGTAGAGCGGTGTCATTTACCTGCCTGCCGAGTAAGTAGGAACACCATGAGGATTGCATAGTTGCCCTGTTGTATCATAAACGACCAATCCCTTCACCTGTGCTTTAATATTTGTTTTCAGAAATCTGAATGTAGGTGCCTCACCACTAAATGTGGTAGCCGAAATATACTGAAGAATGTTTAATTAGGTGTTTTAGGTGAAAACACTTTAAGGATAACACCTTTATTTCGCAACTTCATGGCGTTTACGTGTTTGGAAACTGTGCAATGGAAGTCTTCTTTTATGCTTCCATGCTCAGAAGAGGGACATTCACAAACAGTGTGAATTTTGTCCTGTCCGAATTAAATCAAACTGTATGCAGTACACGGTTATCAGTTGCAACCAGACTGGCTAGATGTGCAGTGAAGGTCATCGTGTTGTTTCATACTCCCTTTACGGCTTTATCATTCCTTTATGGTGTACTGCTGTAGGAAGATATCGTGGTCGTGTTACCGCTCCTGCATACAGCACAACACTAAATCAGCACATAACAAACACCATTCTGAACTAAGAACAGGCTTTCTTCTAAAAGGGCAAGGGCATTGAAGTTTTTCAGAGCTTGTTTTCTGAAGAGTACCCATTTTAATAACTAGATGGTTGTGGGCGAATTTTCATTAATGGTTTCCACTACCCATACCTTTTGAGTCTATTTTGGAACCCCTGGACCAGTGCTTAATTTGGTTGCAGGTGATGTGCACCGTTACTCCTTTTAGGAGTTTCAGGCTCCATTTTCATCAACAGACTTTGACCAAGAGCGAGAAAGGCAGACCTGTGAGTAGGAAGGAGGAGGAGAGATGAGAAAACTGTGGTGGCATAGGGAGAGAAAGCAGTGATAAACAATAATCTGCAAGAGTGAGTTAAAGAGAATGGTGGTAAAAAGAAAATGATCAAGACTAGGCTGCCTTTGTATTCACACATCATGGCATTTGGCAACATGGGTGACAGGTTTCGGGGGGAAAAGCGTGGTCTCCGCATTTATTTTTTTTAATATTTATTTTTAACAAATTAAGCATTGAGATGGTTAAGCGTAGATCATGCATGAAGCTTTTTTCTCATGCAAATATATTTTTGGCAGTTGCTTGAGCACCCTTTAATGTAGTTTAAGTCTGTTCATTGTAGTTTCTCACAGAGAGCTTAGAGCTCATAGTAAAATATTTTTGTATGTATGTGGTAATTGTGTGGCACAAACCTAGCCAAAGGCAGTGGGGTGCGGTACAAATACAAAGATGCAAGCAATCAGTAAATACAGTTGAAACTGGGTTCTGAGAGTGAAGCTGGACTGTTACTTTATTCAGATGCAATGTTGTTTAAGACTTGTGCCTTCTGTTCTTTCTTAACTCGTTGACCGCGGCTGGATTACCGCCGCGGTGCGGGTGATTTATGACTGGGCGTGGTCAGGACGGCCCCCGGCCGTCCTCCGCACACGCCCGGCCGTCCGACGCACGGAAAGGGTTAAATGTTAGCAAGGTTGTGGCAATCCTGATGGATACAGAGATATTGTTCCAGATCCTGGGTGCATTAATAGAGAATGCTGTTGACTTGTGTTATCTTTTTTTGCATTTCTTCATCCCCATTCTGACAGTGTCTGGGCTGCGGTGTGACAAGCACACGGGAAGTTGGGAGCTTGTAAGCCAGACGGACAAGGGTGCTGATCATGATGGCTTTGTAGATGATGCAGCTGATTTTACAGATGGTGCGGACTGCCAGTAGTAGCTAGTGAAGCTCCATCATATTGAGGGTGATGTCACTTTTTTTGTAACCGAATAGATTTTCTGCAATCCCTGCCTGTTTACTTTTTTACAGAGTTTTATTTAGCGCGAACTTAACCCGAAGGTATCGGGTATCAGGGCGCTTTTCACGAGCACCAGTTACGTTACATGAGGACACATTCATTTTTTTTGTTGGGCACGGGAGATTAAGTGATTTACCCAGAGTCACAGGATGTTCAGCGTTACTGCCGAGACTCGAACCCAGTTCCCCAGAATCCAGGTCGACAGCCCTAGCCGTTAGACCAACTCCTCTCCTCCTTACTTCACTAGAAATAGCCGTAGAAGGCCTTTTTCTTTTTCTTTTAAACGTATTCCTTCAGCATGGGTTGGTTCTTTGTCCAGATTGAATCAAAGTGATTTGGCATTGGGTGAAAGTTGGGATTCAAAACCATCCAAGTTCATACCGCTAAATCATGTTGTATCTGAATTTTGCTTGTTGCTCTTGGCCAATTGTAGGAATTCCTTCTCGGGTAGGATTGATCTTCCAGTAGGTGCTGCACATCCCAGGTGTGGATGAGGTTGAGGCAGTATTTGAGATATTGGATATCTGGAGCGAAGGAGACTCATGTAGAGTTGTGTGTCATCGGTGTATTGGTGAATTTTAATGCTGTTGTTTGGCGAGTAGCTTTCCAAGGAACTCCATATAGATGTTAAAGATGTCATACCAAATGACCAGATGGAAGCTTGGAGTCTCCAGGTGATGGTGATCTTCTGGGACCTGGAGTTGTCCTATTCAGCTGCTGTTATCCCTTGGTACGTACTACAATCACTGCAAAACTGATATAGACTGGCATGTGACTAAAACTGACTGTGTAACTAAATAAACATGAATAAGGATTGTTCTCTTGCTATACAGAGCCCACTCTTGAGCAGAAGAACCTATTTTACTGTACAGTAGATTTCAAATAGGCGAATACGCGGATGACTCTTGAGAATTAAATCTCAAGCGAAGATTATTTGGAGCTAAAAGCTTTTTACCGCATTGAATGTACTTTCGCGTACGTGTACATTTAAAACATTTTACTGATTTAAAATTGACATCCTCCATTTTGAAACGTATGTAAAAAAAAATGGCAGTTGCGCTATACTTTTTCATTTTTTGTTTTCAATGATACAACAGATCGGCAAGAAAGTTTATATTTTTTTTCTCTTTTTGCTGATACAGCACAACATTGGCAAAAATGATTAGCAAAAGCCACTGGGTCTCCTGTGCGCGAATTTGTTCTAAGTAGCAGTTTCAATAGAATGGGTCCCATCCTATCAAGAGATGAACAGCAATAAGGAGTGGAAGATGCTTTACCCTACAATCACTGTCCTATTTCTCATTCTAAATCTGTGAATGCAGTAGCAAACTTATCTTGTTCGGGAGAGCATGTTCATCTAACAGGCTCCCATGGAAACTCATTTGCTTAAACTCCAAGTTGCTGACCGTGGCATCAGCAGACCTGCCAACTTAAAAAAAAAAATTTAAAAAAAAGACACCCTGTGTGAGGTAGGGGTGGGGCAAAATGCCGAGTGCAGCCTGCCTTACTTCTTCTACCCGCCCCTAACCCCTCTGCTGGAATGAAAAAGAAAAGCCTGTTACTGATGTCCTGGATATATTTCAGACCCCATGTTAGACTTTGGCAATGCAGGGCCTCGAAATTCTAGCTGAAACCGAGTCTGTGTAGGGGTTTCCAGCTAATTTGTTTGTGCCACCATGTGATATTGGCTGTTGAATGGGAGTCTGCGTTAAGGTGGTCATATTGTCTGTCACACAGTGACACCATGCGAGTTGGCAGATCTGCTTTAGGGCTCTTAGCGAGTTTCTTGATTGTTTATGGGAGTTGGAAAATCCACTGTGTTACAGGAACAGTGGAACACTTAAAATGGTGTTTGTTCAGGTTTTACAAGCTTTGTAGTCTGTTTGCTTTCAGAAATCGGAGCATGTCGAAATGAATTAAAATACGCAGGCTCGTTACTTTCTGGTTTGCCGATTTACAACCAGTACATTGTGTCCAACTCAAGCGAATGTATCAATACACTAATTTGATGTTTTCACAATGAAAACAAGTTGTAAAGGCTGTGAATTGATAAAACAGTGTTGATTCATTAGTTCCTTCGTACGCATGTTGCAAACTGCCTTAGCGTTTGCTCCACCTTTGAAGATCTACTGTCCAAAATATGGCTTAATATGGCACTGCTACATGTATACATAGTAAAGTCCACAAAGCAAAGTGATTAAAAAAAATATTTGTTATGTTCTCTTTCTCGACTCACTAGGCAATTTGTTCTGAAAAAGGAATGTTTAATCCACGGACTTTTTTAATTGACTGTACAGAAAATGCTCTTTATTTCAGGATTGAACCTTCCCATACTGCTGTGGGAATACATGTCAGCATTGATGTATTTCAACAACTTAATGTGTGCAAGGTAATTTACCTCTTGCAGTCCAAGAAGTGCGACTTAGAGGTTAGCTGGTGGAAGTGATACATAGATCCGTTTGCTTTGGATTTTTTACATGTGTTTTAATCATTCTGAAATTATACTCAATCCTGCTTCTTTATTGTGGACAGGTCCTTTTTAAAATTATTTTTCACCATTTGTGAAGTGAGCTCAGAAACGTTTAAACTGTAATATTTTCAGTGGGTTACTTTAAACTGTTTACTTTGGGTCATATATTTAAGTCGTGTTTTCGTTTTGGTTATGTTGTTCTGTTGCACGGATTTTATACTAAGAATGTTTCCAAGTTCACATAGCCCTTAAGCCTGTCACAGCGGCTCTACCGACCATTGAGTGCTCTCTCCAGTATTATTGACCCTAGCTTAGACACAGACCAGTAACAAGCAAGTGGAATTTACTGGCCGATAGAGCCTACCTTGATGGGCTTAAAAGCCAGCATATTGGCTTGCTTATTTGGGCTGCAGGCCTTCAAGTGAGGCAGGGCCTGCCGGGGTCGTGGAGCCAGCAGTAATTAAAAAAAAAAAAAACGTTGAAACCGGTCTCTGTCGAGCTCAGCCCTCATATCTTTAACTTTACTGACAAAAATACTGATTGATTTTTCAACAATGACTGTAATTTCAACAATGACTGTAAAAACCCTTAAGGTATTCCATGTCAATGCTGCAGTCCTTATTTAAAGTTAACATTCTACATGATCTTGCATTCGTTAGCAGTATTTGTTTTTTCCAAGATGTTGTGTTTCTGTAGTTTCATTTTTTTTCTTCCACCACTTGACTTTTGTATAGTGCTTAATTTGAACGAGTCGGGGTGTTTACGACAAGGCACGATTGACAGCTCTGAAGTTGAGGCAGAAACAGTACCAGCTTTTCACAATGGTTTATAAGATGTGCAGCCCCCATGCTCATCCAGTCGCTGTCCTCTATGCAGAGCACACAGAACGATGGTCGCACATGTACCAGTTGTAATTGTGTTAAAGTGTGTGATATGCATATGGAGGTATTCAGAACGATGTAGGGGGAAATGTGCGTAAGCGGCTGTGAGAGTCTGGAGAAGAAACCGAGTGATGAGATGAACAGGAGTGGCTGAGACACTCCACAGGCCACTACCTCTCCCACAGACATTAGTAATGTTTAATTTAGCCTCATATTTTGAGAAATAGAAATATTTTCAATTTTAATCATTCACAACAAACTTGTTATTTATTAATCTAATACTTCTAAGAACCGTTGGCAAAGCCGATAGGTCTAGCTTCTTTCAGGCCTTTGTCCATTGTTGTGTGATATGTATTAATGCCATAATAGAAAACTCATGGAGAGGTCACAGACATTTTACGCTACGTGAAGCACAGGATTTTAGTTCACATGTTTTAAGCCACACCTGTATTTATATGGTCACTGCCTTTTGGAAAGGATTCCTAGTTAGACTGCTTTGTCCAAGCCCATTTTAGAGACAACACTGCCACACCACCGCCCACCCTCCCACACACACTGATCCCCTGGAACCATTTATTCCACTTAAATCATACAGGGTATGACGTCCTAACACGAATTAAACAAGCATTTACAATGCAACGTTTTCGCCTTTGCAAAAGTTAGAGCTATTGGCATTGTAAATGACAAACATTTTATTTATGTGTTGTTTTTGAAAACTGATAAATAAATGGCATTGTCATTTACAATGCCAATAAATATAGGCGCCTCTTAGTGGCTCGTACTTCCGAGGCACTAGTTTCGAGAGACCTGTAGTGTGCTTCGCTGTAAGGGTGTTGGGTAGTAAGGGTACAATTATGTAGTATGGATGATATGGAAAGTGTACCTATTGTGCGCGATGGCCAGAGTAGTGCTCTCGTCTGGTCTTGTATAACTGTATTTGAACGTGTTATGCTACACGGTGCTTAAGCTGTATGTAAAGTTGCAGATGTAGCTGCGTGAGAAGTAATTGCATTTATAGCGCTTACTACCCCAGACAAAGCGTTGTTGCGCTATACAGCAAGTAGCACACTACTCTGAGTAACTGGTTATTGTTACAGATGAGCAGGAGCTTTCTCTCCCATCGTTACGGGCGCATTGCTCTAGTTACGATTATAGCGCATTAGTGACAACTCTGGGTGCCGATGACTACCATCCTTGTAGTGTGATCAGTTTCTTGGGCGGGACGGAGTAAATACATTTGGGCTAATTGAGGCTCTTAGGTACTTACTGCAGCGTACGCACCTGCTTAAGAATTGCGTTTGTAGCCAGTCGGTGCAAGCAGGTGTTACACTATCTTCTTAAAACGCTGCATGTGGTTGGCAGGTAGGAATATAGTCACATGAGTAGTAGTTTCCTAGACCGTGCCTTCTAGATAGTCGCCAGCTTCCAGTCGGAATGGGAACACATGTGTGGCAAGTTTCTATAGTTAAAGGAAGGAATTGACTGCTGTGCGTTGAGGTGGGGGATATGGAAAACGTCCCAGGGTGCAAGAGTTTCGGAATCGAAAGTGTGCAGACTTCTCTTTCCTACAATGATGAGAGAGGATTGCTGATGCGATCGTGATCCAGCAGTTTATAGAGTCCCCGCTCGTGAGCGCAGAAGGACCGGGGACAATGCAAGTCAGAGGCAGTGGCCGCCAAAAGCGACGCAGCAGCTGGTTGTCAATTGAACTACAGGAGCAGTGCGCCCGGCCTGACTGCACAGCGCAGAATGGGGCCACGTCCCATGAAATAGACCCAGGTCAGACGGATCGAACCACCTGCCTGGCTTTACACTAACTAGCGTACACCGGGACTGGCTTCTTGGCTACACGCACCGGTTGTAATATATAAATACATACACACACACTCTAAGAGGCGGGGGGAATTGGACGTATTAATGAGAATGGCTGGCGCGGGAACAATGCTCAGTACCGAGATAACCCCGACCTTCCAGACAACCCTTCGATGGCACTGAGGGTGCCTTCTGCAGCACCTCGAAGTAGACTAAAGTGCGGCCGTAGGGCCTGGACACATCTCTTAATCAAGGAAGTACTGGCACTGACCTGCTGGGGCTGCTGCTGCCGGCTGCTCCTCTGAGGCTGCACCCTGGCCACGCGGTTATTCTGCAACACGCCCAGCACAACGTGTCCGCCGGCGGCGCCCAGAGTAGCCCCATTCTTGCCCGGCTGCACGTTCTCTTGATTCTCGTCTCGCATTTCCGAGGGCATTTGCGTGAACATGGTGCCGCAGGCGCAGTTCTTGGGCAGCGAATGCAGAGAGAATGGAGTTAAAGGGGCAAGAGGAAAGCAACAACATGCGGATCCCGCACACCGCGGGTCGTAGGAAAGGAAGCGTAGGTCCTGGAGGATCAGGTGCTGTGCATGGCAGTGCAGAGTAGCCACTCCCCGGAGCATCGCGAGCCTGGGATTGGGTACGGTGCAGGGCTCCCCTGCAGCCGGCTCGGTTATTTCGGCGCGCTGCTCTATGCCAATCACAGCGCGGCCCGGGACACACGGCATCAAGGGGCGGGACTTAAAAAAAGAGTCAGAAACGCCCACGATTCGCGTTCTGACCGGGAGAAAGTGATTGACACTGATGTCTTCCAATGGCTAGCCTCCATTTATGGAGCTTGCCAATGGAAGACAGAGGCGGGACTAAGCCCCATATTGTAGGATCATAAGATTTTGCCCTGGGCGGGGCACCTGCTTTGCAGGTGCTACGGCCAGGGCGAAACCTAAAAAGTAAATGGTTGACCTGGAGTGGTGGGTGGAGGTTGTGCTATCCTGTTGCTACTAAAAGCTTGGGCTGTACTGTTGATTCTCTGCGATCCCTAAGATAGTTTGTCTCTGGCATGATTGGGGGGAGGGGTATACACTCAGCAAGCATCTCCCATTTTAGAGAATAAGTATAGGTCTAAACACTAATTGAAATGGCTAAGTTAAGATGTGAGGAGATACAGTTACTGCCAGTAAACCTGCAGGTACCAGCTTCGAGGAAAAAAATCTACAATTCACTAAACTACGTCTGTACAAAGTTGTCGTAGTAAAGGAATTCCCTTTGAGGGCTGATTGGAGGTTATAATGTAGTACTTTAAACTGCAGATAGGGAAACAGTGATTCATTATCAGACTCCAAGAAAACTAAATTAGCACAGCATAATATAAATAAATGAAAAACAAATGCATTTGCGTTGGACATGCAGTCTAAAATATGTATATTGGCGGTTTCACTTTTGTAGCCTTTCTTTTAAAACTTCTCACTGATTTAGCAACTAAACCATCCACTGGATATTCAGTTGTAAGACTGCCACCCAGTTATTTTGTGAAAAAATCTTTTAAATAGTGACTGGTGAAACTCACTATCCAAAAAACACAAAATTTTAAAATACTAGTAAAAGTAACTCGTAATGTGAAGATGTTCATTCACTGTCAAATTCGTGTACATGATTGGCTTACTGATAAATTTAATGCAAGTGTGCTGTGAAAGATTCATTTCAATGACTTAATTTTTGTTGAAAAATTATTTCCAGTGCCACAACAGTAATTAGGATGGTTCTGCAGCTCAATTGTGTAGGGAACCCCCCACTTTAGCAGCTTGATGGCAGGTGCCACTGGGCCTTTTAAGCTGGTGAACTGGGTCCACATAAACATTAATTCGTTGTTTTTGAGTTTATGTCTACAGACAAAATGTTAAATAACACTGCTAGGAAATACCATGAGAGAGGTTTGTGAGCGTGCACCGGCATGCACAGGGACGAAAACACGCAAAGAGAAACATGAAAAACATTAAAAAGGGGAAAAGGCAGAGAGAAGAACATAGAAAAACAATATGCATGCGAGAGAAAGATATGAAAATAGCAAGGATGAGAAAAAAAGATGGGTAGATGGAGACCAAAAGAACCAGAGGTGAAAGGAGGGCGACAGTAAGGAAGGAAACATGCAAGTAGAGATGGTAGAATCGTGAAAGGAAGGATGAAGGAGTGAAAGAAGGACAGGATGCATGTGTGAAAGGATTGAAAGATGGAAGAGTGAAAGGATTGATTAGTGAAAGTGTGAATGGATGGAAGAATAAACATGGAGAAGAATGAATGCATGGTGGTTAAAGGATTGATGGATACATGAACATATTGATGAGTTGATAGGTGAAATGATGAATGGATGGCTGGATGGGATAATGGGTAGGAAGATGGAAAGCTAGGAATGGACAGATGGATGAGTCACTTGAAGGGCAAATGGATGGATAGATAGATGGAAGGAGGGTCGCATTTGCTCACTTTACACACTCGGTCTGGTTAGAGGTGTTTCTAGTGGGGGATATTTTAATTTTACTGGCAGATTCCTTGCTGTAACTCAGTAGGATTTGAGTAGAGCCATGCCTGTTTAGGTTTTGATCTACGTTGTTGATCATAACAAATCAGCAGTATGATATTTGGTTTAAAAGCTGTAGGGTAGGTATATTATGTATTTAGCCATACCTTTTTCTGGAGACGGTCTGTATGTACAGATGTATGCAACAATATTTAACATAGCATATGGCATGTTTAATTTTTTTCTGTTACTTGGTACTTTCTGCTGTTTAGATCTGACTTAAAGGCAGCTTCTTTGTTGAATAGTAGTAATTTTGCAGCATCGTTTTTCTTGAAATCAACGTTTACTTTCTTTAAAAACCCTCCCCTCTAATCTGCTTTTAGGTTGGACTCCTCCAGCTGTGAACCACCTGGGACAGATTATTGACCCTGGAAGAATTGTAAAATTGGAATAATGAGAGCATTGCTTGTATTTTTAGGTCTGGACATTGCCAAGCCAACCATTTACTTACAGTTTAAGTAAAGTGGGCTTTAGGTCTGCTCCTTTTAACCTCTGGCCTTAATCAGCTGGCCCCTTTCAGCCACTGGCTTGAGACGTTGTCACTTATATTTTGACACAATCCAGTAGAGTATTCATATCTCACCAAATGCTACTGGCTGTTTGGGTTATCCTTCCACCACTACTCAATTCCTGTTATTGAATTGCTGAGAGATTACTTTTCAACTTGGGAGTTTTCAATGCAGCCACCTTTCATTTCTTGTCTGCCTTTAATTTTAATGTGCTTTAATCACATGTGTTAATACGTTAAACCTAGACTTGGCTTTGCCAATGCAGGTAGTTAGGTACTGATTCTAGTGGCTAACAGGAGCACCTTGTTTGATGTGCTTCATGTCAGCCTCTACCAGACCGTAGTTGCTGACCTCCATCAGTCTCTTTTGAGTAATACAAACCAATGCTCTGTTATTTCAGATCAGCTTTATGTGGATGATTGATGGGGAAACCATTGATTTTGTTCTTAACTGTTTGCCTTCACGACCTGCAGTCCTGTTTGTTGAAGGGTATGTGACTAAGTGCTGTCAACCGAGAGAAAGGCCTCACAATAATAATGGCATCCATCAATAAGAAATCATCTTGCACTGAACCACCAAACCAGTTGCTGGAGAAATACAGCAATTTCCAAGAGGAGGCCTGCTTAAAAGAGACTGAAGCTTTCTCAGAAATGTTAGAACAGGAGACGGTAAAGTTGATGTACGCACCCACAAGAGCTTTTTTTTTATCCTACCTGGGAAAACATATACCACTTCTCCTTGTCCCCAGCACCTTCCTTTTGAAAGCATTCCGTCAGGTTAGGCACCACTGAATATGGGCTGGTCCTTTACCTTTAAGGGAGCTATAAGGATGCCTCTGTGCCTGAAACGTGATGATAGTGAAGACCTGAATTGTGAGAAAAGGAGCATTTGGGGATTTTTTTATTTTTCATGACGCACTTCTGTCCTGGGTGAAATCCTATAGACCACAGACATGGTAAATAAACTTTGTTCCCTATCTTGAAATCCATGCAATACGTACTTGTGGTGAAAACTGTTTGTATTGCGCCTATTGCCACATGAACTTGAATATTTATAGAAAAAATGACAATTGATGGGGATAGCATTGTGCCCAACAAAAAACACTTTGTAAACTAAAACCGCTCTGAAAAAAATAGCTCCAGAATACAGCACAGACCTTGCATTCAAAACTGCCCTGAAGCAACCATAAACTGTTCAACAACCATAGAAGCTAGATGTCCCTACAAAGCTTAGCTGTACTTTGCAATTCTTCACCTGTTGTCAGTAGCAAAGATGTATTGTAGCATGCCTTGATCCCCAGGTGTTACACACTCTCTCCTGTTACAGAGTACAGGAGAAATGGAGCGCCTCAGGGGCAGCTTAAGCCAAGGGGTGTCCCAAAAGGATGCTGTCTTGAGGTGGAGAAGGCTGAAATTTGTCTTTAGGAGGAGGCTTGCTTGGTTGTGACTCTAGAACGGGAGCAACTGCAAGAATGTAGAGTTGGGGCTGCTCGTACGTTGAACTGTAGCTGAGCAAGGTAATAATTGATAGGCTGCAGAACAAGATTTCCCATGCAAAGAACAAATTGAGTAAGGGAAGACTGGGACGGACACGGGGGGGGGACTAGAAAATGTTTTGCATGACTTCAAAAAACCACAGGTATCAAGCGAATGGAAAGACGTTCAACTCTCTTGTATGCAGGGATCCTTATCTAACACCTTCAGTAGTGTCCATCTGTTCGCATGCTTTCTGCGATCAGGTGTATGTTGTGACATCCAAGCATCCTGCACTGCCATTTTCAATGTGTTGGGCCACAGTGGAGATTGGGCTGCCCTCTCTGTTGTGCCGCGCTGAAGAAAGGACTTGGAGTCCTGTGCATCTTGCTTATCAAGGGTTCCTGCTAAACCGCGAGTGCTGCGGTAAGTTAGGCCCCAATGGTGAAACCACTACTACCGTTGTCTCTGGAGTATGCGTGACTCCCCTATTCTAAGCAGGTTTATTTCATAAGGGTGGCTGCTGGAGAGCCCGCAGTAAGTGTGCAAACACTCCTGGCCTACCGGCAAACAAAATATTGTGTAAATGATTAATCTTCAATGTCAAACAATTGCATTTTTTAGAGGTGAAATTATTCAAGGCAACAGTACAATGCATGAAAATAAATGAGAGAGAGACCGAGAGAGAGACCGAGAGAGAGACCGAGAGAGAGACCGAGAGAGAGACCGATCGAAACACCAAGAGACTGGTCGAGAGACCGAGACACCGGTCGAGAGACCACAAATTGTATACTGATTATATGCCTGCAGACCCGACCGTGGCTAGGTGGAGAGAATGCTATGGAATCGCAACTAGAAAGTACTCTGTGAAACCATGTTTGGCTGGAAGTGTTGACATGCTGCTTCATCTTTATGCTTATAGGATATGGTTCCCCTGTCCAGTCCCTGATGACTGGAAGACTGTATGGCTTTATACAAAGTTAATCTTTCAGGTCAGGGCCCATTTCCATAATTCTTTTCCAAACAAGTGCTCTCCGTTTGGGAAGTGCCCTGACAGTAGCCCAGCTACAGATTGTTTCAAGAGCCTCCAGCTGGTATCATTGAGTCCTTTACTCGTTAGGCTCAAATTACTCACTGGTAGTGTTCAACACACTGAAACCTATTTTGCCTTGCTTTTTAGGTCTCGGCTAGAAAAGCGAGAAGCGCGTTCTCGTCCGAGAACTGTAGCTGTCGGCTCAGCCGACAACGAGTGGAAAGTGGAGACGAGCTGGCCACGCGCAGCACTTTGCGATAGGATAATGTTGCGCGCGTGAACTTCTGCTGTTTTCAGCATGGCAGAAAGAAGCGGATCACGTCGCGCGCCTCGGTAAGAGTTCACGTGACTGACTTTGGAATGCAGGGGGAGTCTGCAGAGGGGCGGGCGGCGCTGATAAACAGGCAGGCTTTATTTCAGGAAGCAGCGGTATTTGACTTGTTTGAGGAAGCAGCGGTATTTGACTTGTTTCTTTTCTTTACTAACTCCTATCTAATTTCTTTCTCAAATAATAAGTTTCCATTAAGAAGCCATAAAAGCAGCATCCATATTAGTATCTACATTACTCCGCAATATTATTAAAACACCTTAAATATACAATTACCAGTTCATTTAAAATTAGCCATGCTATTTAATAAAATGCTACGCTAACATTGTTTTACAACATATTTGCCTGCTTGTATTCCTGAACTCAAAAACATCTATTCTACCTTCCTAGGACCGTTAATCAAACCAGACAATTCGCTTTTCCAGGCTCTGCAATTTACGATTTTCACAGGCTCTTTAATGACACATGTTCACGTGTTTTATTAGTCCTAAAAGATAAGATAGCTATCTTCTGTTCCTGCTCCTCTACTTAAACTCAGGACGAAAAGCATTTCCAAACTTCATTCCCATTCCAAACGGAACTGTTGCTATACATTGTAGGAGCCCGACGCATCGCTATCTACTGCGCTCCTCTGCTTAAACTCAGGAAGAAAATCATTTCCAAACTTCCTTCCCATTCCAAACGGAGCTGTTGCTATACATTGTAGGAGCCCGACGCATCGCTATCTACTGCGCCTTAGGAGTCTCAAGGCGAGAGCGGCATGTCCTGTGCCCTGCCCCAGCACAGTCTGTGTGATTGTGTGTATGTGATGTGAGAGTGTGTTTGTATGGGTGTGTGAATGGGTGTGTGAGAGCACGAGACAGTATGTGTCTGTGTGCATACCCAGAAGCGCACACTGCACCAGTGCACGCGCCTCTCCTTTTATTTAAAAGGATTCCCAGCTCGAGGCGCACAAACACACAAACGCACACACACACACACACACACACACGCACACAACCACACACACACAACTACACAACACCACACACACAACTACACAACACCACACACACAACTACACAACACCACACACACAACTGCACAACACCACACACACAACTGCACAACACCACACACACAACTGCACAACACCACACACACAGCCACACACACCACACACACAGCCACACACACACAACCACACACAGCCACAACCACACACAGCCACACACCCACACACAGCCACACCCACACACCCACACACCCACACAGCCACACCCACACAGCCACACCCACACAGCCACACCCACACAGCCACAACTACACACAACCACAACTACACACAGCCACAACTACACACAGCCACAACTACACACAGCCACAACTACACACAACCACAACTACACACAACCACAACTACACACAAAACCACACATACAACCACACACACAACCACACCGTCAGTGCACACTTTCACCAGGCACAGACACCATCAGTTGTCAGTGCATGCTTTTACCGAGCACAAACACCACTAGCTGTCAGTGCACGCTTTTACCAGGCCCAAACACCACCAGCCGTCAGTGCACGCTTCCACCAGGCACACACCACCAGACATCAGTGCATGCTGTCACCAGGCACACACACACACCACCAGATGTCAGTGCACACTTTCATCAGACACACACCAACAGCCGTCAGTGCACGCTTTCACCAGGCACACACACCACCAGCCGTCAGTGCACGCTTCCGCCAGGCACACACACACCACCAGCCAGCAGTGCACACTTCCACCAGGCACACACACCACCAGCCATCAGTGCAGAATTTCTACAGGCGCACACACTACCAGCGATCAGTGCACACATCAATTGTTAACGCATCCACAATTAACTATTGTAGAAATCGCAGTATGGCACACTTTACTTTTAACCATATTCATCTAAAGCGCAGCATGCCACCATTGCTACAAAAATAAATACTCATTTTTTTGGCCTACAATTTATAGACTTTTGTTGCAGTTGGTGTTGCAATATTTAGCAATGCCAATAGCTCAAACTTAATTAACCCGAGACCTATTGCATTGTAAATGCTTGTTTTTCTTAATTTGCTGAGCATGGTGGCCACACGTAAGGACGTGTGCCTTTAGTTCCCCCCCAACAAATACAAAAAACACTTCCAAGACTTCCCTGGGGTGTATAATGATGGATGGTTCCCAGTTGGCATATTGCAGGTTGAGATATTATTCGATTGCGACAGAGGTGTTTATCCCGAAGGGCCATCGATGACTTTCTTAAGACCGGGACAAAGAAGAGGATTAAAGTCGCAAAGCATTACTACAAGTGCAATTCATTTTGATTCCTGTAATATTTTGGACCTGGCTATTGTTGCCTAATGGTTTCAGTTGGTATTTTAAATCAATAGAATTTCATTTGTTTATTTGCTGCTGCACACTGCAGCGGGACAGATGTAATTTCCACTTGGGACTGGGGAGAATTGTTATGCTGTGGGCATCTGTACATCACACGTTTGGACATCGGCATGTCCTCAATTACAAATTAGACCACTGAGGAGTAAAACTTTGAGTGGATTGCTTCACAAGCAAGCCCAGGAAAGCTTGCAATAGAAGGTGAAGTGGTTCCATTGAAGGGCCAGAGGAAAGATAGTGGTTTGCAGGGCCTCACCAAGCGTAACTCACAAACCAGCTTCATTAGCATCAGGCAGCCACACCTTAGCCAAACCTTTAGTTTGTATTTCTTGAAGTTGATAACTTCATGGAAACTGATGTATTTTATTTAACATTTATTTAATATGTATTCACTACTACCTGACTTTGTGCTCTTGTTCATGATCAAATAGATGACTGCATTTCAAGGATCATTGCAGTTTTTCTGTAGCAATTTGTCAAGTGAGCACGTTAGCACGCACAGTCTGAGGAGAAGCTTATTGTCACCAAGGTTATCTGTAAAGTGCAGAGGTTGGTTTTAATCTATTCTGAATGGAACAGCAGACAAAGAGTAATTCTTTACATGTTTCAGTTGTACCCATGACAGACTCCGCTGCAGTGAAGGTGTTTAATCTGATAGTAGTCAACAGTGCATTTTGTATTTTTTAAATACATTGTACGTACGCCGTTTCATCGCCCTGCGCTGTTTGTCCCAGTTGACGGCATGACCCGGCGTATGTGCACCTAGACTGCCACAAGCCCAGGACAATGGCAGCTTAAGGATCATTCACTCCTGTGTCTCCCATCTTTGCTGTCCCGATTGCAAACGCTCTGGTTGTCTAGTTCAAACCACTTGTCCATGCGCCACACTCCGGTTGACGAGGTGAATACAAATATTTACCTACAAGTCACATTTCACATAAAAATAAATTAATAATTCAGTAAATATCTGCCAAAAATGTCTTCATGCATAGAGAGCAGAATCAGTGGTCTTTAGGACGATTGTGGGACTGCAATTTAAGGGGATTTGGACATTAACAGCAATGCAAAAGGGCGGTTCTCCTTCTTTGTTTGTAGTTGAAGAGATCTACTCAACTGTTTGGCAGTAGAAGGTAATGAGGCATGTTTTCCAAAGCACCTTTTCAAGAGACGTTTCTAAACTAGTTGTCTGAGTTTCAACTATATGGGATTTGACCCTCACCCTAATTTAGAAATTAATAGCAGAACCATTTGCTTGCCTTCTGCGGCACCATAAACTAATCTGCTGGGGTCTTTAATCTTTCAACACCAGTGAAATGGATGCCATTGATTGCGATAATCTTAATCGTGTCACTAGCATCAAGAGACAGTTCAGTTTGCAATCTGTTATGTTATATTATGTTATACCTTCTTGTATAGCGCTCGAATCACCGTGGGGCATCTCGGCGCTTACACCAGGAGAAAAGGTTAAGTTGCACATGTGGCTTCGTAGTCTTCCAAACCCCTGCTTTCATAACCCTCAGGGGACCACCATGTTTCTGCCATGTGTGATCCAACGTCTTGATCAGTGGATGTTTATTTCTATGTCTGCTGTTTCATTCACCGTAGTCAATGATAATCAATTAGCATTGTCTCAGACTTTGAGTAAGTGTACAGTTTCTGCCCGTTCGCAGGTTACCTTATCTGGAGATAGCACTTGCTTTTGGTCTCATGGAAAAAAAATACGACTATTCACTTAGGCATAGAAGTTTTAGCCTTGAATCTAAATATCCAAGGATACCTGTCTAGTCACAGACTTCTTAAAGGATGGTCCATTCAGGGTGGGAGTTGCTGCCCAACTGGATCCATTAGGTTGTGCTACTGTTTGCTCCGCATCTCTTTATATTGAAGTTACCTTGGGTATAGGACAAGATTCTTGCTGCCATGCCTCTGCATTGGGCTGCTCCATGATCAGCAATTTCTTTTTTCTGCAGAGGATTCCCATTAGCCTAGTTTTTTCGAGCACTCCTCGTCTCCTGACCTCCTGTATTCCCCCAGCGGAATGTGCTTGTGTGTGAATGAGACATGCCTAGCTGATTCCTTCACACTGACTGTAGATCCCCATTAGGAGTATTCGCAAACCATCACAGATCAACAAAGATGGTCAGTTTCATTTTTGTTGGTTGGTTAATAAAGAGCATTTTCCTATACACTTCAGATACAATTAATGTATCTGTAATATGTAAACCATAAAATTGCTAAAAATGAGACATTATCCAACAGCTGAAAACTTCTTGTACCTAATTTCCATAAATCTAACTGCATTGCATTGCCCCAATAACACAATTCAAACAAAATTCCGTTGCATCTTTCCCAAATACCATGCACTAATATTAAAGAACACTGCCAACATTTGTTTTCCACTACTAATCCAAGGGACATGCATAATACATGAATCAGTGTTTCATTTTTATAACTACGTAATTTCCACTAATCTACTTTATATGAGAATGTTTATACAAAGATCATTCTCTGGCATTGCTACAGACATATACTCTGCACCACACGTTTTGTTTTTCTGCATACCGTTTCATGTTCAAAATTTCTATTTTGTGTGGAGAAAACCCAGGGTCTTTGTCTTTGGCAAATATAACCAAAAAGCAATGCTGCTTCTTGAGGCTCTGCAGACTCTACTGATGCTCCTCAGAAAATTATATGCAAGTGAGAGGCAGATCAAACATTTTGCAGGGTATATATCTTTAAATCAGAGGCACAATCACCATTGCTGCTTACCTAATAAGAGGATTTAGAGTTGTCTACACTATTCAGTTATTATTAGTGTATGTTTCCGATTACAGTGTTCACCCCTTCCTGTTGATTGCCACATTATGTTTTGTGTTTAATAGGCTGTCCATTACAAGACACGTCTCTGTATCCCTTCAAAGCTGCTCCCTGAAGACTCCATCAAGGATCAAGTCTGTAATGCCAGTGCAACAACATATTGATTGTACAATGGACTTAATTTTGTTTAATGTGGTCTCGCTATATATATTGACGTTCCATCAGCAACTGCCAACCCGGAGACCATCCTTAATACCTTTTAAATAAAGTTGCTTGCTCCCTCTGCTTGTACATGCACAAATAGCGGAGCATGCATAAACCCTGAGCAGTTTCTCTGTGCGATATCAGTCTCAATCATGCTGTTCTTGAATCCTTGTACTTTAAAGCACACTTACTTCATGTCGGCCATTAATATACATGGTAATAGCAGTCATGGAACGTCACATGTATCTTTTTCGCAATGAAGCAGGGCCACTAAAACAGTAAGCTCGGCCTTCAATCTTTCAGCTAATTTCATATTCCTACCACAGCATGCCAAAAATGAGCCACTTCTTCCGTTTACTTATTAACTTATTTGTAAATCGCATGGGGGCTGATTTGCTAACCTCTAGGATGAGCTCCTAACCCTAGTGCTTCACATCTTTGCCTGAGACTTTATGGGTATTTTTCAAACGCTTCCTATAATTACATTTATTTGAATACTTGCGGTTACTGATACTCGAAAACTAACCAGATAGCAGGTTAGAGAACAAAGCATATGCGGATATCCACCAGGTTGTGATCAGAAGAAACCTGTACCATCTTGTGTAAGGATAGAGGCACGTAGATCATGAACCCTTAGCAGTGAATGACTTGTTGGAGCCAAACATTGTCTCCACTGATGATTAACGTCTGCATGTAGCAAAGTCCACCTTGTTTTCTTCAATTTTTGGACAGGATTTCAAAAGGTTCTACAAAAGGGTTACACAATATCTTGTTTGGTTGACATTAAAGCTACTTTGCAGGGCTGTGCTACGCTTCTAGAACTGATCAAATGTCTTCCCATTGTGCCAAGATGATATGGTCTGCCCTCAATTCCAGATACACTGATTTTTCAAGATGGTCACTTCTCTGTGTAAACGTCTGTCTTGTTTGCACCTTCTGATTGTTCAATTTGTATGAGTCTAAAGGCCTGTCCTGATGTGCCAGTTGAAAAATTACTGACATCTGATATTTTTAACTTTTTGGTTCAAAGATGGCTTTTCATTTCTAAAAGTCAAATCAAAACTTCATCGGTGCAAAACGTCTTTTTGTTTAGCCTTCTGTTAAGTTCAAAGTGTTTTCTGTGGCTAGGTAACGTGTAATACAATTTTAACCAATCAGTCTTGCTAGTAAGTCTAAATGATTCATTTATAAAAAGTGAAAAGGATAAAAAAAAATCTCGCATAGCTTTTTCATTGAATGATAATGGTTCGGGCAGTGTAAATAGACCGAACCCGTCCACACCCTGTAGTTTAGGGCAAGGAAAAAACAAACAGTTTGCAGAAAATGCAGATTCTCATAGTTGAATGGTGACAAAGTGGGATACATAGTCCAGAAATAAGCCACATTAAGAAAAAAACAACACTTCAGAGAATCCATGAGAACAGAAAGCTCCATTGAGCGACAAAGCAATATCAGTATGGGCCAATCCTCAGATTTAAAATCACTCAACGTCGTGAGTGCTTTGAATTATTTGATGTGAATAAAAGCAAAAAGAAACATCAACCGTAGACTCCACTAAGACTCCCACCCTTCCAAGTTTATATCCTCTATAATCATGGCTAGCTCCAAGTTGCTAGAAAATGTAGGAAAAAACAATATAAGGCTGCCACCTGTTCCAGTTAACTGGGAAAAAAGAGAGGGGGAATAAAACGTGCACCCTTGTGTTTTAATACCCTCTCTACTTTTTGTCTGTCGGAAAATCTGCATTTTTGGCCAAGGTCAAAGGCGTTTGCTGCAGGTATGAGGCTCCTATGAAAGATCTGGGATTTTCCTAGCTGATGCAAAATCTTTCTGGCTGATTCAAAATCCTCTAGGCCATCAGCTTGAGAGTCCCAGCTAGAAGTAGATTGTTGTTTTTGCCTTTCAGATTCAAAGCGATTTAGGAATGAAGGGGTGACAAATTGTTTTCTACTGATACCTCTAGAATGGTTGGAAACCATGCCTAAAGACTCATAAGAGGGGTTACTAACACTGTTGATGCCATCACCATGTGTATTTGACTTGACACCTGGAGACCATAATAAGATGTGCAAAAGCAAACTACAATACTCTAGAACCAGTCATGCAGAAATGCCTCCATGGCCAAGGCTCCCGGACCTGGTTTAAAAATTTATGATTTAAAGTATGAAGTAAGAACATCTTTAGCAGTGGCTCCTCAATAAATTGCCCAATTCCTGAAGAACCGTGCCACAAATGGACCTGATCCTTGAAATGTCTGGAGTGACAAACCACCACCACATTTTGCACCCTAAGATACATGCTGCTTATAGCAAAACCTTGGGTCCCTTCAAAATTCCTAAAATATTTTGGGATTATTCTGCAAGGTTTTTGAACGGAGTACAGACTAGATGGCTGATGTATTGAACTGAATTGCGATGGTCATTTCGTAACAGGCGCTAGCATTGGGCTTTTTGTGCTGTGTAACTGAACAATAAAGCGCAGCCTGCAATCAAATCTAAACATTTGATTCGCAGTGTGCGCTCTTCCTTAGTCTGCTAATCTCAAGCGGGCTACTTCAAGGGCTGAACTAAATCAGCTTACATCGGACTCCAAGACTAGGGGCGACATGTATCAACCTATTGTGCATTCTCAGTTGATGCGAATCGCTAAATTCGGCCGTTGGCAAATGCAAAATAGCCTTTCAAGTTGTATGAAAGGCTTTGGCAGTGCATTTTAGGTAATTGCCATTTTTGCGATTAACTGAAATTGCAACATTTATCGCAATTGGCGATTCTCTAAACACATGTACCAATCATTTTCTAAATGCTAAATTTGCATTTAGGAAATGCATCAACTCCAAGTCAATGGTAAACGTGCAGTTTTTGAAACTGCACTAAAATACATTTTTCAAAGTGCCTTGTCACGCACTCAGTGCATGTATGCACTTACATGTGCCCATTGTTTTTTGGGGTACTTTACGGGGACCTTAGGCCCCCCCTGGGCACCCTTGGTTTTGCATTTTCTAATTTCCGCAAATTAGCAAATTCAAAACCATTCACCCATATGGTCATTTAGGCCCATAGGAACGAATGAAGTAGTATCACCTAATAGCGATTACCTATTTACCGAATCACTATTTGGTGGTAATAAATTGCGAAATCTTTAGTAATTTCTTTCATGCATCGCGTTTTGCGATTACCAAATAACGATTCGGTCAAAATCGCTATTTGGTAATCACAAAATGCTTTTTTGATACACAGAGCCCTAGATCTTTAACTCCAAGTCACCCATGCAAGGTAAAAGTTGGCTCTTTAGAGATCTACTTTATCATCATTCTCATTGTGTAGGGGTGTAACAAAAATGCTGTGCTGTTAAGTGCATGGAGGCTTCCATCCATCAGATGGGATCTGCTTTAGCGAACAATAGATGTATAAGCAAGATTTCTTCGTAAATGGATAATTCTGAGTTTGTAAAATAACCTTGTATTACCCCTGTTCTATTGGGGGAGTGCTAATAAATCCACTATTCTTGCTTGATCCTTTTGCAATATGAGATAACGGAGGAATAGCCATTTTGAAATCCACCATGCAGGCTTCACAAGCTGTGCAATTGAAATATTTTGCACTCTCTATGGCCTCTCATTGATTATTTTTTTTTTGCGGTTGCAGGTTAGAGGGTGGGAGGCTTGTTTAGGTTTTAGTTGCAGTAGTCCATTGATGGTGTTACCTGGGAACTTGTGACTTCTACTCCGACTTCTTTTTAAGAAACGTTTTATATGTTGGTACATGAATAGTTGAGGATGAGTGTCCTAGACAACTGAGACCTACTAAAGGCAAATAAGTTCAGAATGACGCACATTTCAAGGCTAAGGCCTTTTGTAAGCCTTCCATGTGGGGTGCTACAGGGATCCACTCTTAGTCCCACCCTTTTTGGGTCTCGCTGGCAAAATGCATCCGCAAGGATGCATGTGTCCAGCTGGAGACGTATAGCGATCAGTCTGGGGGGAAGGAGGACAAGAGGGTGTACGAGCTTTTTCAGGCTGGATTCGTGTGCGCGAACGCGCACGTTCCGTCCTGCGCCGCGCCGTGCCGTGCACTTCCCTCCCATACTCCCAGCCTAACGCGCATGCATGCACACAGACACACACACACACACACACACACGCGCACACACGCACTTACACAGACACGCAGGCACCCAGACAGGCAACCCCCTCCCCCCCCGCAGTCACACACGCATACACACAGACTCCAAGACACATACACACACGCACGCTCACACACATACACAGCCCACATACAAAGACCCTCCCCCCGCCGCCATCGCACACACACACACACACTGCATACACACACACTCACACACAGGTGCCAAGCCCCACTTACCGCCTCAACCGCCTCTCCTTACTTCTGCTGCCATCCACTCTGTGGGCGCGGGACGACTGCCGTGAGCGTGCACATCCCAAGACCGGAAGTTCGGGAGAGTGCACGCTCACAGCTTGTTTTTCATCTTGTGAATATTATTTTTTCCCCTCCTCCTTTTCAGGACAGCTTTAATTTGACGCGGTGAGCTTTTGGTAACGAGGTAGGGAGGCCGGCCGGGCTGCCGCGGCCGGATTCATTAATCAATGAAAAGTCCATTAATTTACTGAATCCATCTCTGCTGCAAGTCCATTAATTTACGGAGTTGCCTTAGGATTGTGATAGACCTGTGACGAACGGCTTGCCTACAGAGCCTCGTAGCAGGTGCATTAGCCATATGAGCTGTCTTTGAGGCTCTTGTTTACTGCGCGCACCATAATAGACGCTTTACCAAACGGAAGAGGCAATTGATGTGACGTGTTGGGGCCGCTTGGCCGAGGACCTTTTGAGCACGGGGGACTGTGGAGCTGTGATCTTTAGCTCTGGAGAAACAATCCCTTTTCACTTTTCTTTAATGCATAAAAAAGCAGCGCTGCAGTCGATTCGCCTAAGATACATTGTCTGCTTCATGTTGCTGCCAGCCCACACAGGCAGCGCATCCTTCAGCTTCTCTGCGTTTCCACGGCCTTCTAGATTCAAAGGCGCCCACTCTTTATCGCTGCGAGATTTGTGAGATGCTGTGGTCCCGAGGAAAGGGGTTAAATCCGCCAAGCTTTTACTGGGAGCAAACTGCACGTGTCGCTGCTTTATTCCGACTGACGCCATGCCAGACTGACCTCCCCTCCCCTCTGACATTCCTTCGTCCTGTATTTCCCCTCTCCCCTTCCGCCTCCTTTCTGCCATCCTCTGGTGCTTGGAATGACCAGGCCAGTAAGATCGCTCAGTGGGTTCAGAACCTTTGTCTGACAGCTGTATGTATGCCTTTCAGAGGTCGATTATACAACTGCAATCTATAGTGCTACAAAGTGTCAAGCCCTGTGATAGTGCGCCATTTACAAGTACTGCCTCGTCATGACGTTATCTTAATGATATACTTGAATGCATTCAACCATTGACAGGCATTGACATGAACACCACACTATCACGCAAGGAAACACACTGGATCAAGAGATCCGTTGCGCTTCTGGGATGCCATCTAAGTCATGTAAATACAAAACATATTGCATTACAAATGCTATAGGTATCACATTTGCGAAAGTTATAACTATTGGCATTGTAAATGACAAAGCTATTAATTTAGCTATTTAAAAAAAAAAACATAAATAAAAACTTTGCCATTTGCAATACCAATAGGTCAAACTTTCCTAATGCGAGACCCATTGCATTGCAAATGCTTGTTAATCTTTGTGTCCTCTCTTGCGGGGTTGGTACGATCCTTCGGTTTCCAAGTTTCAGTTTATGCAGATGACACGCTAGTCATTGTCGCTATCTTTGATAACCTGCTTCTTGTTACTGGTCAGTTTAAATAATGCATGACCAGCATCAGTAGCTGGATGAAAGAGAACTTCCTAAAGTTAAATGCGGATAAAACTGAGGTACTTGTGTTTGGGGTCTATCACTCCACCTGGTCTTAACTTTGGTGGCTGGAGGCCTGTGACCCGCTACCGTCCCCTGTAGAGTCTGCAAATAATCTTGGGGTCCTCTTTGACAACTCTCTTAATTTTGATTCACAGGTTAGCAGGACTATTATCACTTGCTTTTATATCATCAAGGCTCTGAGAATAATCTATCCCTTTATTCCTTGTGAGCTGCTTAAATTAGTAGTAATTGCCGTGATTACATCTCGTTAAGACCACTGTAATGCACTTTATTTGAACATCAATAATTCTTCGCTGAATAAGCTTCAGGTGATTTAGAATGCAGATGCACGTCTGATTTTGAACATTTCGAAACATCACATGGTCAGGGAAGGTATTAATGCTCGCCCCTGCTTACCAGTTAGAAAGAGGATGATTTTCAAAGTACTTTGCATGGTCTTTCTGGTTTTACAGCATAAAGGACCAAGGCATATTAGTTCACGCTTTCAGTGGTATATGCCACATAGACTACTCAGAGCGGCATTCTGCAGGAAAGATGGAGAAGACGTTCCCCCTCGGTCATGGCAGCGAAACTTGGGAACACTGTGCCAGCTCATATCTCAGAAGTGGAATCTTTTTCTTTATGTCTGAAACATCTTAAAACCTTGCTCTTTTCTTTGAAAATTATTTTTTTGAGTCCCCCCCCTGTTCATTAGTGTAGTGCCTTGTTTTTGGCTCGGTGCATTTACACCTTCTGGTTTTAGTGCTTTTTATCAGTTGTTTTTCTTTCTTTCATTTATGTTTCGTATTTTTATCCGTCCAGAAGCTTTTCCAGTCTTGAAAGCTACTTGTATGATGTTGCTATGTCCATGCTGGCTTCTAGTAGCTGAACCTTAGGGTGGCACAACTGAAGCAGAACTATTTTTTCTGTCCATTCAGTAGTAGGTTAATGTAGTTGTTTGTTTGTATGTGGTATTTCTATAGCGCCAACCTAGCCAAAAGGTGACATAGTGCTGTACATGGTCAAAGAAAGGCATAAAGTCAAGGAGTGATCGGAGATTAAGCATGGTTGTGGACTTTAAATGCATTGTGATGTAGTGTTCTTTAAACAGGTGAGTCAGTTGTGCTGAGAACAACCAGAGATGGTGATTTTGTTTGCTAGATGAGAGGTAATGGCGGTGTTGATGGCTTGGTAAATGATATAGTTGGTTTTGAAGATGGTGCGAGCAGGCATGGGGAACCAATGGAATATCTTCAGGATGAGGGTGATATGATCTTGTTTATTCAGGCCATGGATGATATGTCCTGCAGTGTGTGAGATGCCCTTCAGAGGTGCCAGTCTGGGAGGCCCTGTAGCAGGGCATTACCACGGTCCAGATGTACCTGGTGTGCCTGCTAATTTGGGACTCAGAAGGTGTTGTTTTCCTCTAATTAGATGAGGAAGACTTCCTTCCACCCCTCTATTTTTTGTTATTTTGTTAAAGGCTTTCTTTCCATTACCTCTCTACCAGTTCTGTCTTGTATTCAAATCCTATATATTGAAATAGACACCATCCAAATATTTGGGTTAGGAGCATAATGGCTAATCTAGAGTTTCCTCCTTGTCATTCTTGAAAAAAGAAGCAATGTAGTGCAGGCAATTGAGGAAGATAAGCAGATTTTGGTAACACAACATTGTTTAGAAAAAAACGTGATACTTTAAAAATTGTGCACTCCAGATGTTTAGTGACTCTCGCCTCTGCCACCTTGAAACTATGGTAACCATACTTTGCCTTAATAATATAGGTTGGAAGTTGATAACTTATTTTATCAGACTGTTGTTGGTTGTAGTGTTTGTCAAACATGTCTGCATCGCTTCTCCTCATATTAACTTGTGAACTCTGTTTTTCTCATTTTTATTCTAAATGGATGCTACTCGGAGGCCTCCATACCAAGAAGATGTAGGAAAACAAATAATTTTAGTTCCTTGGTCCAGCCTTTTTTCTGTAAAACATGTCTAGAATGAGCTATGCTTGCCATGCCATCCTCATTTTTCATCTGCAGGAGAATGGTTGCATCTTGGTATACTCCTTGGAAGACTCCATTTGGAGGGTTTTCTTCTGCCAATATGGTTTTATTACCTCTGTTAAATCTTCACCTCCTTATGGAATTGAGATAACTGATAAAACTAAGGATAGCCACTCTGGCTGTATTCTTTATTCATGCAGTTTTGGCATCTAATTGTAAAATACTTGATTAAGTACAATTCTGCAATGTGTGTTTTCTCCTTTACTCCTCTTATGTTTGTGTCCATGATCTCTACTTTTGTTTTCTAGCCTAGTGCGTCGATTTCTACACTTAATATTTCTGAGATTTGAGATTCCAACGTACATGTAATGGCGATCTTTTTGGGTAAACTGTGTTGAAATGGTTTTTTAGTGATTATCTTTAGTTGAACATGACCACTAGTTGACCTCCTTCAAGTCAGTCAAATGCTTTGCATGATATGATTGACCGAAATACAGTCTTTGGGATGAGGAGGAGCGTAGTTCTTAAAAAAACATTTGTCGCATGACATTCAGACGTAAAATATGAGATAAGTACAAACTACTTGGAAACTTATACCCCAGAAGGTTTACAGCGCCATATAGCCATGCGGATATGCAAAATACAAATGTTCATTGCATGACAAAATGTTTATTTCTAAGTGAAATTTGTATTCCCTCCTTTATTCTGGGCTTTGTAAATAACCTGCTTGTTTGTTGTAATATGTAAACCTATGGAATGTGTTACAGGGTATCATCATCCTTTATTAATTTAAATATTGGTTGTTGATTATCACATTGTCATCTTACCAATGAAAGTTTCAACCCACACAGGAAGTCGTAAGAGCGAAAAAAAGCTTGACAGCAAGTATAAGCATCAAAAATGTTTAAAATAACTGGCGCAAATTTAGTTTGCCAGAATAAAGAGGACCTCCCTATACTCTTGTATGTAATAACTGTTGCACGGATAAAGAACATTAGCCAGAGTCTGTATTTTTTATTTTTAACTTGGCTACATTTCTGAGGGACAATCGCTTGCAGAACAAATGGGCTGCGTTTGTCCTAGCACAACTACTTTTGATTGCTGCTTTGTGAAGGCATGTGCTGTAATAAAGGGCCATTGTCCGGCATCAAGGATCTTTGTGACTTGAGCGGACTGCTCCAGTAAATCAGTGAAAGGCATGTCTGAAAATTGCTATAGTTATTACTGTTATGTGTAGTAGCCTTTACCTACAATGAGCAGATGGCACGTGTTCACAAAGACTCAGCTGGGCACAGAAAAGTGGACTTTGTAAAAGTTGTCCTCCAGTCTTTTGTAATTTGAAATAGTTTTACTGAGCAAAATGAAAGGACGAATAAGAAACATATTGCAAGTTTTGTTTCGATTTCATACAATGCAGTAGTGCTACTTTGGTCGTAATGAAAATGTTTCCTTTGAGGGTAAAATACGTCCGAGTAGAGTAGCAGAAGGTCAGTGAAGACGTATAGAAAAATGGAAAGGAGTTGAGAAGCAAAATGAGAAATGATGAGATAGAACATCTTTACCATCACGATTCCTGCAGGCTTACTGACCGTGTGATCTGACCAAGAAATTAACTCTGATCGATAGTAGCCAAAACGGTTAACGCAAATTACCGGACACAAGATTCTGAGTTTAATAAAAAAACTCTGAACAGAGCCCGTGGGTCAGGGGTCCGCTGTTGGCCTGCAAGGGTTGTCCCAGTGATCGAAGTTGGTACCCAAACACAGCATTCCACCATCACAAACTAGACTCCATACCACTGTAAAATTGAGAAGAGCAGAAGCAAGTCGTCAAAATATATATGTTGAACCCCAAAGAATGTTTCTGAACGTTGGCTTCCGAAATAACCCCCGAGCATGCTTGCAGTATAGTGCTTTCACATTGTTGTAGGCTTTCATTTGTAAATGTAGACTTATTCCTAATATCCTCTTGTCAACTTTTATTTTGCTTCAGATCTCTAAACAGTCGTAAGTCACGAAAATGTTTGATAACAAGCGACCAATATAGTCTTTATTCTTACTAGAGACATCCAGTGATTAATGTCACTTGAAGTCTCATAACCACACCATGCATTCACTGATAGAGAGACATTCTGGGATCCATATTATTCCGTGATAGATGGGGGAAGTAAATTTGGTTAAGTGGCCTACTTTATTTTCACTGGATGGCCTGAACGAAAAAAAATGCTAATATTTAAGTCTTAAACAGGTAAAGATTTGTCTTCTCTTTTAAGCTAAATCTAAAACCATCCATTTTTGTTATACGCTAGGAGTCCATTAAGGTTTGCAACTGGTTCAGCGAAGCCCGCCTTATTGTCTATGATGTGTATTCTGGTACAAATCGCATTGTTTTCAGAAATATTTGTAAGCTGTTTTTTGTGCTGTTTAATAACAAACAGCTGCAGGCTGCTTGTATTTGTGTTCTGTAAAGGAGCTTAGCCGGCCCGCATTGGGTACGAAAGCTGTAGGATTTCTAAATGTAAGAATTAGCATTTCTGATGTTGGTGTCCAGGTGGAGGAATTGTACCTTTGTTTCTAACATTTATTTGGAGGATGCAGGTTGACTATTTTGCTTCAGTACCAGTGAGGTTATTAATATTAAACTATACTACTACCTGCTCCTTTCTTCTTTTTCACCATTGCATGATGTCATTATGACCTCATGTCAGGGGGATAAGCCTCAACCTGAGAATCTCAAGCCCTGTAGATTTCTGCTTGAGCTTTGCATAGTGGGATTTTTTAGGCGACCCACCCTATCTCCCTATGTCCCCCACAAAGTAGGTAACATCTAATGCCTGACCTTGACATTTTAAGGCCCTTCCCCAAGAGAGAGCTTCCTTCCTTCACTGAACGAAGCTTCCCATTGCAGAGAATATTTAGATAGTGGAATAATGTGCTATCTATCTGCACTTGTTTAAATAGATCCCCCCCCCCATCACATCAGCTACTCTGATTCCTACCATATGTGCCTAACAGTGTGCACTGTCACACAGTAAGAATACCACATTTGAGTTTAATAACATGAAAGAAGCCAGGGCTCGTTGTTTGTGTCACAATTGTCAACTTCATTCATATATTATCATCACACGAGGTAAAATGTCCTGATATTTCACGGCAACAGTACAATAAATAGAGGCTTCTTGCCTTTTGTCCAAAGGGACATGCTTGATCATGCACTAAATAAAGGTTTGGACTAGGGAGGAGCCCTTTATGATGGAAGGAGTTGTACTTCGGTACTGCCTTGTCAGGCACAGGTTTGGAGACAGTGTGCCTTTGGAGGTATTCTGGGCAAAAATCAGTCACCCACTCACCCAAGTTAACTCTCTGTAAAATATTCACGATGGTTGCATCCAAACTTGGTTCACTATTAGAATAAAATCGCAGGAACACAAGTTTCCAGGCCATACACTGTCCCCCAGATTACTCCTAATGGCTTTTGTCCCAGAAAGCATCCCAGCCCACTGTACTAGCTAAGGACGCTTTGATGCAAATTTCAGTGTAACTAATGTGCAATGCAGTCACTCAGCTGAATTAGCATTAACAGATTTAGCAAAATGGTAACCTTAATAATATATGCTGTCCACCACTGCTGCACTTTAACTTCCTCGTTTTCCGAATCAAATTTCTTCTCATATGTTGGGAATTGGAGAACCAGGAAACTTGTTTCTCACCTGGTTGAGCGCAAAGAGCATTGCTCTGTTACCGTCATACATATTTAATGGGTGTGTATGTATTTCCTCTTAAACTTAAAACATTCAGAAACGTGCGAGTGTTTGCCGGTTGCAAGTCCTATAGAAATGTCCAGACTCGAGCTTTTGCTGCAGGAGCAGAGTTTTTGAAGGAGTGAGAGATTGCAATGCAAGTGAGGTGTGACGTGACGTATTGTACTACAGGGATTGTAGGGTTTAGACAGTGTGATATTAATTTCAAAGATGTGAAATTAATGGACCAGAATGACTGTCACTTTAATGACATTTCCACAGCTTTCAGCTTAACCCTTCCTACGTGCAAATAAATGCATAGTGGCTGTCAATAGTGAAGTACATTAGGAAGTCGGGGAGTGAAAATATCATGCAAAATACAAAGTTACTCGAGTTACTAAAGGGAAACTTGTAACGTGCATTATGCAGTGCCAGCATATATAATCTTAACAGTCGTCTATGGTGGGGCTGCTTCAAACTGTACCTATGAAGCACAACCACAGGTAACTCACCAGGAATACCTTCATTTGTGTTTGAAGAAGGTATAGCCCAGTAACTATCTTTATTCACAAACCAGGGTTAATTTCAGTGGATGTATCACCTTAGTATTGCCTGGTTACTTTTCATCCTTCTAGTACTGGTTGGCATGGATAATATATAGTAGGTGGCTAGTGCTCACCATACATTATTCCCTAAGGAGGTTATCAAGCAAGGGCAGAAAAGTATACACATGGACAACCTATTATCATACTAATGGATGAATTGTACACTTTGCATATGCACCGGCCTCTGGGGTGTAAAAAGAATGAGTGTTGCTGTTCAAGTCATAAGTTGTACCACAGCCTAGATTAATTAAAATTCAGCCAATAAAAGATATTTCCTATTAACATTCTCATCAGCACTTTAATATTATAGTTTCATATTTATTGCACTCTTAATTGCCAGCGTACAATTTGGAATGACTTAAATGTAAGTGTGATTTATTTCTGGGTTTTACCCTGACAATGAGTGAATTCTGCACAAATCCAATGACATAGCATTGGAACCTCCTTTTTAGGTCGAGCCTGCAAGATCATGCCCTAGCGCATGGGTAGTCGCCAGTATTTTACCAGGGGCCAAAAAGCTCATCTGTGGTGTGACAGAGGGCCGCATCAATGCCAACATAATGGCTGTCGTGGGAAAGCGACACATGTACCTTTAGTGTTTGTATTGCACCTGGGATCTTTCCCCAGCTTCCACATTTGACCAAACTATGTGATCCTGGGAAATTGCTTTATTTCAATTTGCCTATTGGCACTGTTGGTAGAGGGGAGGCCTGATTGTTTCTAAATTCATGTTTAAAACTGTCTCTTAAAAATAAATCGCATTGCACTTTTAATTCTGATGTACTAAGGTGAAACGCTCTGAAGGTTAATGAAATACTTTTTGAATTTCAAAAGGACTTTACCTTATTTTTATACGTTGGGTGCAAGATGTCTTCAGAAATTAAAATTTTAAGTGGTACAGGACAGCTTTTGTGCTTTTTTTCTTTTACTTCAGTATGACTGTTATAAATGCTTAACATTTATTTTATATCTTTATGAGTATTAGTGTTTTGTAAAATAAACAGCAGTCTAGTGCTGCTGTTTAATCAGGGGCTGCATGTTAAGGTCAGGAGGGCCATACTTTTAAGTACCACTGTGTTAGGGCATGCACTCTTGCTTGCAGGACTCTTAGAGTCAATAAGGGGCTTGAAACCCGCCCATAGCTTGACATTTGTTGGCATCATCGTTGCTCCTCTTCAGTGCTCTCTTGTTGGGCAGCGCTTGCCAAGTGTCACTTTCGTTGCGGGCCCTGGTGCACGGACCAAGTACATCTTAATTCCCTTTTTGATTGGTAACCATCCTCTGGACATCGGCTACTTGCGCTCGCGGAATTCATATACTATTTTTCGGAGCTATGATGTAGTGGGTGATGGCCGCGTCATAGATTTATTTTATTTTTTTATATATTTTTATGTATCTCTCAGCCAATCCTACGACGCTGCACTTAATTCCAAGGTATTCATTGGCTTTACAGTCCACACATTCCTATGCAGGACTTGCGTACGCTATTTTATCTGTCCTGCTTTAGTTGGTGCTAGCAACACAGGGCCCGATTCACAGAACTAACTTAAGACAAAATCCTAAACTTACTACCATTTTGGTATTCACAGAAGGCACTTACTCATTTTGGTATTCACAGAAAGCACTTGCTCATTTCGGTATTCACAGAAGTTAGGAGTCCTAACTTTAGAAGTCCTTAATGCCTTCTGTGAATACCGAAAGTCTTAAAGTTAGGATTTTTCTCAGTTTAGTAGTAGTAAAGATAGGACTCCTAACTTTCGGACTCCTAAATGCCTTCTGTGAATACCGAATGTCTTAAAATTAGGATTTTTCTCAACTTTACTACTAAACTGAGAAAAATCCTTATTTTAAGACTTTCGGTATTCACAGAAGGCATTTAGTAGTCCTAAAGTTAGGAGTCCTAACTTTACTACTACTAAACTTCTGTGAATACGAAAATGGTAATAAGTTTAGGATTTTGTCTTAAGTTAGTTATGTGAATCAGGCCCTATGTTTCTATGTACTTTTACTTTGCTGCTGGATACCTGAAATAGGTTGAGTCTCTTTTTTTATATTTATCTTATGCCCGTTCCCTCTCTCTCTGTTTCCTTTCATCCCGTCCTTTGTTCACCTCCCCCTCCCTCCCAGCCTGTCTCTTAAAAGTTTAACCTAAAAGCACTATGATGCTACCAGCGCTGGCCGCTTCATATCGCTTTTTAAATTGATGAAATGTATGCGCCCATCTGCCCCTGTTAACCACCCTCCACCCTATTGTCAAACCAAAAGCTCGCCCATAAACGCAACGTATTGGTTTTGTCAGTGCTTATTTCATGTAAAATTTGGTTTATTTGATTCAGGATGCTCTACAAACTAAAATGTGCCTTCCTCATAATCCCTCGAATTATGATTTGGTCTTGTTTTTTTCACGAATAGACAGTTTTTTTCTCCCTCTACCATCTTAAATAGCGCCATTCGGGACCAAACCTACGATATTAAGTGTGGTCTGATTATAGTGCACTCTGTACAAGACCTAGCATTGAATTTGTTGGATCATTCTTGAATGGCAGCTTCTACTGAGTGAATAATAGCCTTTGTCCAGTCTACATCACAGCATCCCACAATTCCACAGGAGTGTTTTAACAAACCTTTGATCTTCTGAAATTGTTCCTTGAGTACCCACAGTGTGTGTTTTGCAGAATGCACATGTACTTGGGTAGACAAATCATCTTAAACAATTAGACCCTCCTGTGCAGCTAAGTAGGTAACCACCTTCAGTGTTGTACACCCTCCCTAAATGTATTAATTAGTGTTTGTACATCACATTCAGTGGTCAGCATTGGGTTACTTGTAACCTCCACCCCCAAACTAGCCGGTCTTCACCTTAAAATGATATATCCTCATTGTTCCAATTATTCATTTTGAATAAAAAATGGATAACATTTGGCTAGCATTTAATAAAAAAGACCTAAAACATCACCTTCTCAATTTATACTGGGGTCCTTAATCTCCACTCAAACCAAACTTTCTTCTTCCCCCTGCTTCGGTTTTTGTCCGTTTCGTTTCTTACCCTCTCTTCACCCTTTGCTCATATTATTCCTCCCTTCCCAGACACTGACTTCTACCCCCCCCGTGTATATTATTTTTATGTTCATTTCCTGCAATACCCCCTGGATCTTCTAATCTCCCATTCCTTTACATTGATTAGTAACAGCACGTATTTTTACACTAATCCTCGCCAATCTTATTTTTATACTGTGAAGTATTCCCTTGCTTCATTGGTTATCCTGTACAACTATCTTCCCCGATTTATTCTGTTCATGTAAAGTGCTCGGATACCCCCTGGTCTACTCAGCGCTATATAAAACCTTTCAAATAAATAAAATGGCAGTATCAATGTTTCAAATATTTGTTAGTTGTCAAATTTTGAAATTAGATTTGTTTTCTGACATTGTACGTTTCATGTGTCATTGAACTTTGGAATTCCGACTATATGTAGCTAAGTCTTTTGGAGGATTTCAGATGCCCCCTATGAATATCTATCTGGCACTTTCTAATAGTGCCTCCTCCCATCACAAACTACATTTTAACTGGCATAATGCCTGTTTGTATTAATTCCGAAGAAACATTTGTTTTGTGTCATGTGATCCCACTCTCGGTTAGTTGGTCACTCCTCTGCAAATAGCATGTAAAAGGTGCACTCCATGCTGTAAACTATCCAGTTGTCATCTGGTTGTTTTGACAGTACTTTACTTTTGCTATACTCTGGTTATCAGTGGCATGTAGTCTGTGGTTTTATGGTCACTGTTTGACACTTTCTGATTTTTCATTAGCCAGATGTCTATTTTCTTACACGTCCTCTTTATGTAGAGGTAAGTTTTAAATTGAATGTGCATTTTTGTTTGTTATTATTTCGAAAAAATCTGTACGCTTCACATTTACACATCTTATCCAACTAACTACTTGGCTGAGAAATTGAAGCACTAGGGAGATGGGTCGGGGTGACATCAAACTCGGTGACACACTCCTACTAGAGGTCCCAGTCTTCAAAAAAAGATGGGCGTTGAACCAGTTTGTCCCTGGTGTGCTTCCATTAACCTATTTGGACTATTCCGTCCATCAATAAATCAATCAAGAGGTTAAACGACTTTCTTTCCGAACACTGCCTTTCCTACACTAAAACTTGACTGTCTGTACTAGTTGTACATTTTTGTATTTAACACCTATGTATTTACATCCTTCATCTTGACGTTGTGGGAATCCGCTATGTTCATGGAGCATGTTCGATTTTTGAAGCAGCCAGTGCAGCTTTTACTGTTTAGGCAGTGATTCGGCCTGCTTTTTCAAGGTGGATCTGTGAAGTTCATCGGACGCCTTCTCCCCTCTTTCAAGGGTCGACTTTGGCGGGTGAGTGGTACAGTGCATCCCCTGCTCTCCCCTTCCCCCTGCAGTTTCAGTGGGTGGTAGCAATGATGTTTCCTTATATCATGCACGAGTTTCCAGACGTTTTATCTTATGTACCCTTACTGTTAAACAAACTGATTTGTGAAATCTGCTGGTCTTTGTGAATTGCTTTGATGCTCTTGTCCCTGCTACACCATACAAAATTGCTAAACAAATCATTAAAATCCACGCCCCTCTGTACATCAATGAAGTATAGCTGTGTATGGCATTCCTTTCCTATATTTCTTGTTCTCACTATGTGTCCTGTTCTGCACACTTACATATGTGCTTTTCGTGTCCTTTAATACACAATTCAAGAACCCCATTTAAGAATTCTTCAATTGACCATTTGCAAGTCGAAATTGAACCCCTCGCTGTAGATTTACAAAGCAGGCACCGCGGGGCACTAATGAAGTGGCACTAATTGAGACTCATTTGTCCTGTGAAGGTGTCTAAATATATGCCCGCGCGGAGCAACCAGTCGCGCCTTTGTTGTCCTGTTTCGGCACTTCCCCGCCACCACTGCGAAGGAACAAGCCGCTCACCGGGGCGCAGTGGGCGTCTGTGGCCAGCTGCTTTCTGTTTTGTTGAAGCGACGCCAGTCCCTTGCCGTGGCTTTCAGAGAGGGGTGTGGATGATCAGCTAACTTGCTCAGTCATTATGGAAATAACTGCCGATGCCCGAGTTACGGAAATTGCACAAGTGGCCTCGAGGAACAGAGGGCGAAGCCGTCCGCCGAAGCCAAGCGTTGACTGGCAAGTGCTTTCAGCTCGATGTCTTTGTCAGTATTGCGTTGCCGCACTTGGTCTTTTCTTTATAGAGAATAATGACAGGAAATGGCTTGGCAGCTTCTCGCCCACTTGTTGTTGCTGCACATTGCAGGTCCGGTGCCGGCTCTTCCCATGTTTTATTTGGAAGAGTCTGTTCCTCTAGACTCCCATTGGCGTCTGTAAAATGGCACATTCATAATACCTCTCTGTAACGCCTTGACGTCAGAACGCACGCGAAGAGCCTGGAATCGAGGTCGCGTTGGGAGGAACCCATGCAAAATGCATGCGATCACTCAACGGAACCTCTGCTTGCAGCATATGAATTCAAGTTGCTAGTTTGCAATTCCAGTTGTGTATATTGTTAAGTCTCTGTTGGCTTCCCATTGAGGCCAGAGCTATTAACAAAACAGCTTGCATTACTCGTAACAAGGGCCTTCACACCTCCACTCCAAGATACCTGGATGTCAAGCTTAAGAATAGATGATCACGTGATGCTGAAGCACGAATCCTAGAACACCAGCCTTTGAAAAGGGATAATTTAATGCTCTGTCCTTTTCAGAAAGAACCGACACCCCTCTAGTTTACTGACAATCTTCAAATCCAAAACCTTTCTTTTGGAAAGACGTTTGAGTTATTTTCTCTTCTTCCTTTCTTCTAGCCCTTCACGAACTTGGACATTACACTAAGCATCGCATTGAGGCGAACCCTTCTACATTGACAGTATTTTAGGGGTTATTTAGGAATGTACCGGGCTACATCTTGTTGCCTAATATTTATGATTGATGTACTTTATGAACCTCATGTGATCAAGTTACGTTTTTGACAGTGGTGTGGCTCACTGGTTAGAGGCGGCAGACCCGGAAGCAGAAGTCTGCCCGGGACCAGGGTTCGATTCCCGACGCGGCAGGGTCGTGGACCAGGGTCAGCGGACTCGATAATTCTCGCCTCGGTGCCTACTCTAACCAGGGGTCCCACTCGGCAACTCTGGGCATTAGCTTGCCTAATCTCCACAACGGCCCCATCAACGCCGGGGATGCCTGGCTCCACCTTGGGGACTCCCAGCAGGGACCATCCCACAGGGAAAGCCAGGACTGGTTCCCCAGCGGTATACAGCGCCAGGATGCCGACTGGCAACAGTGCGCTTTACAAGTATACACATCACATTACACATTACATTACAAGTTATCCGTGTGCATTGAATTTAAACAGTTTGTATCAAAGTAGAGGTTAAATTTTGCTTCCGAGTGAAAGGATTTGACATGCACATGCACTACAGTGTTGTTTGTTGCACCAAGTGCTAAAACCTCGGAGTGGCAGCCAAGTGGATAATAAACATGCGGCTCCGCTGCATTGTTTGCTGAAGGCTGCCATGGGTTGAATTGTTTCAGAGTTTCTTGGCAGTCCTCTACAAATGACCAGAGTGAGGATCTGGAAGGCTCCATCTGCAGCCCCCTATCAAAAATAAAACAGTGGGTGCCCTGGATGGGACCGGGATGCCCAGAAAAAAAGGGAATAAATAATCTGTCATAGTGGCTCATTTATTATTCCCTTCTCCCTCAAGGATCTCCCCATGATGCTATGCTTGAGGGCTAGTTAGATATTTTTTGTTTTTGGTGATGTCCCTAGAAAGGGCAGAAGCACCGCCATTTTGTTTTTTTATGTTGTGG
The DNA here is from genome assembly GCF_964261635.1 of Lissotriton helveticus. Classification (NCBI taxonomy): domain Eukaryota; kingdom Metazoa; phylum Chordata; class Amphibia; order Caudata; family Salamandridae; genus Lissotriton; species Lissotriton helveticus. The sequence goes on along the minus strand of NC_136069.1, from coordinate 350,229,541 downwards.
GAGGCTGCAGGGAGTTCCACAGCTCCTCAGCAACATTAGGAAAAAAAACAGCTCCTGTGTCACTGAAACCATGACCCCAAGAGAACTTCACTTATTTGTTTTTAAAGCCCTTCCGAAGCTGGAGCTTTTGCTGTACTGCTGGGAGTGCAGCAGTGCCCTCAAGGACGGTGGTATGACGGAACAATGCAGGAAAATAGTCTGTTTGCCTTTGCCACACATTTTTTACCCCACATTTTTTGAGGACGCAAATGCTTTTACAACATATGCCTTTACCAGGCATTATATAATGTATCTTTAGGGGGAGACCGCTGAACTTCACTCAAATGCGTGGTAAAGGCATACGTTGTAAAAGCATACGAGTTCTAAAAACATGTGTGGTAAAAAATGCGTGGTAAAGGTACAACGTGGTAAAAACCTCATTGTAAAGGCTGTTTCCCCAAGATACTGGTACTATGGTTGCATTATATGTGGCCCGAAGATGAACAAAGACACCAAATCTTCTTATGTTTTTTTTAATTACATTAATTAATATCAGAGTACCAGTGAAGGACCGAGGAGTACAGGTGTAGTCTCCTGAAGCATTACTTTGAAGAAGATCTACTTTGTGTGTCTTGTGGTTTAACAACTGTGGAGGAATGCAAGGCAGGATGGATTCAAAAGGCCATCCTCCACAATAAGGCTGACAGTTTTTTGGCCTCAAATCTAAGTAGTTTTGGCTTCTACTTCTAGTTGAACACTTACTGGTCAACTTCCCAGCAAATAGAAAATCGAGCCATAGCTACCACCGCCCATCTTTCGATATATATATATTTTTTTTACAAGATCCCTGAATATATGTGAAGCACTTAGGAGTCTCAAAGGTGTGGCTGCTTATGCTCCCTACTGAGTAGGATGCTTGTGCCAGGTTGGGGGTGGAAAACCCGGCCTCCAGAGGTGATATCGACTCTCTGAGGTTGGTTGGTCACGCAGTCAAGGCCTAGCTCAGGGAAGGTGGAATGAATGTTGAGACTAGATACAGTATACTATAGTTATTGAAATAGCATTTCTGCCAGAGTTATTACTTTTAAAAAGCAGTATCACCTTCAAGTTACAAAATGGTAGAAAGTTGAATAAAATAACATGAAATAACAAAATCGAAATAAATCAAATCTGAATACATTACTTTATTCTTATGTATATTGTACCTGATCACTGTGCTGGTCAGTAACCACTGTTCTTAAAATAAAATGACCACAGTTGACCGTCATGGGAAGCAATGGCTAGTGTTCTACTACGAGGTGGCTGCTTGAAATTGAGGACTCTGTGTCATACACAAGCCTAAACTCCTACCAAGTGTAAAGTCATATACGATATAAGACTTAATAAAACCCTAATGAGCCACATATATCTTGGGTTCACATTGTTTCTACTATCGCATTTTGATCTGGGAGTGTTGATCATTTGGCCAACCTTTAACAGGGACAGATGCAGCCGTGGATTGCCTATGTTAGAGACTACTGATGTAACTAGAGTTGGCAGACACTCAAAGAATTGTCATTAGAGGAGGGTGTTCCGCGTTATAAGAGGTCACGAGTGATGTGTGAATTAACCCTGTATGGTCAAGAGAGAAATTGATTTTGTTCTGAATGGTCTTTTGGAGACTACGCCTTGGTTGGAATAGTAGTTTTCTATTCACCCTTGTCCTGAGGAGGCCAAGATTCCTGGAGGCCGAAACGCGTCCGCGTCGACATGCCATTCTCGACAAGAGGAGTCTGTTGATATTGTGTATCTGATTAAATTGTTTGGTTGTACACAATTTTGAATTTTGGTTCAGAATTTTGCAGAACCTATTGTGTCTGTACACAACATCCTCTTAGTGGACCCCCTGATTGAATAGGGGGGCACTTCCTTTGATTTAATAATACGTCTTTGGGTGAAAACTGAATTTCTTTTTTATTTATTTATTATTTTTGGTGACAGATTCCTTGCTGTACTTGAATTTAAATGTGTATATAGGTATTTTGTTGAAATAGAGATGTATGTACATATGTACATTTGATATGATAAAAAATATATTGTGTTTAAAAACAGTACTATCAATTGTGAAGTACAGATTACTATAAATAAAATTAGTAATCATGACGATGACCAGTCACGTGATCATTTTATAGTAGTGTGAAAATAACTTGTAGAATTGTTTTCTCTTTGTTTGGGAATTGATTAACCCTGACTTATATAGGATTTTGGTATTGATCCCTCCAGACCATTTTTTGCTCCTTTGGATCATTTGGCCTAGGGCTATGATCTCCCAGAAGTTTGAATTTCAGAAAGCATCCGAAAACCCAAATGACATAGTTTAGGCTTTTGACTAAATGGGACTGACGCAGGAAGCACAGCAACCTGCTCCGCCATCAAGCCCAGTAAATACTAGTCACAGCATTCAGCTTATCAACTTATCCCCAAGTACCTACACTTGCTGAACCATCCTCTGCTGATCTGCCCACATTCCCTCTCTAAAGTGAAATGCCAGATATTTAACCCACACCTAGAATTGCTATCTGAATGAATATTTTTGCCATGTTTTACTAGTAAAGGCGTTTATTAATCCTATTTTAATATGACACACTGACCCATAGAATAACAACAATGTACTCCAATGCTGTGTCAACAAGCTGACACTATACAAAACGCTGTAATAAATAAGTTTTAAGCTCCTGAAAGTCACTGAGTCATTGAGGCGTGGAGCAGTGACACTTACTGCCTCACTCTCAATAAAAGATTAACATCTGTGTTTTGCAAACTGACATCAGCATATATTGAATATTTAACAGAAATGCATCAAGACCTGTGTCAACTGCATAAATACAACTTTCCTTGTTTATGCCAAACATTTTGTACGGCTACACAGACAAAAAGGTGTGCACGAGTGATCATCTCCGGCACCATTTTTTAATACACGGAGCCTTTTCTACCTCTGATAACAATTCTGGGCACTCAGACATCATGCTCTGCCGCCCTACTCTAGCTTGAGAGCTCTAGGAAGATGCTATGAGTAAGCTAGGTACTGATAATGATAAGCAGAGGAGAGAGTGCTTCTCCGTGGAGGGCTTTGACGCAGCACAAGGATAAGCCGTCACCTACACAGGAAGTGGTTTTAAGAAAGTTGAGGAAGTAAGCAAGGTCTGCATGTGATAGTGTTTGAAAGAGGACTATTGTGTGATTCCGTGCGGAGGGGTAGATGACAGAAATTAAGTTTTAAAAATTATCTTACAGCGAATCCATTTGAAAAGATTTGTATGTATAAAGAAGAACAATATTTCTAAAAACAAAATACCCCAGCTTGGATACTTTGTTATGCGCTGTTTTGAGGCATGGACATTGCAAGCTGAGCTACATTTTCTCTGTAGGTGCTTGCGAATACTCGCTGTTGCGCACCAGCTTCACTGATATATTTCAAACGTGTTCCATTGAGAGGTGCAGAGTATTGGGATTGCAGCATTGTTTCCCATCTTAAACAGGAAGGTCTTCAGTTTTTTCCTAAGCTCTAAATTTTTTAACATAGATACCTTTCCAGTTAGGCAAAGTGTTACATACTGTGGCTACTTGGAAAGAGAAGGCCCGGCACTGTGACAGGATTTTCTAGCTGTGGGTACATTGAGGAAGCATACTATTGTTGGGATTAAGGTTATAGGCAGCGTGTACCAAGAGAACAGTTTTTGATTAAAAAAGGGCCTTTATTTTGCAGGTGTTTAGAACAGATGCACACGCTTTTAATAAAATACTTTTATGCATAGGGAGTTAGTGTTGGACCCATACCTGACCATTGACAGAAGCTTGATGAGTCAGTTTAAGAAGTAGTGTAGCAGCAGCATTCTGCACCAATTGCAGGCGGTAGATGGTACTTGTGGGTAAAGCCAGTAGGTGTCTCCTTTATAAATAGAGTACAGAGCTGCTGGCATTGCCAATGTTTGTCTGTAAACCATTGTTTGACCAATGTTAAAGGGAATTACACGTCTAAATACTGGAGAAAAGCAAACATTGCTTATGGTTGCTCAAAGCTCATTACACATTGAATTCAATGTTTTAATCTTTATAAATGGCATTGTTTATTTTTCAGATACTCTTCAATCAGGGCTTTCTGAACAAAATTTAAAAAGAATAAGGAATTGTCAGAATATAAAGGGAATTCTCGGCAACCCCATCCACAAGTTTAAACAATTTGGTTCTCTGAGTAGTCCAGGGAGTAAATGTATGTGCTCTGTAAGTAAATATTTTTCCTTGGATGGCAGCCGAGTGAGGCAGCAGATGGCCCTTACCCCAGCACCATAAAAGCCTTGTGTGCCAAAGCATGTGCTTTCATGTTTTATGTGAATTGTAGGAGAGAAAACCAAAAACAACCTGGAAAGTCTTCTCTTCTGGCATACCACAGCAAACATATCCATATTGCTCTGCTTCTAGAGAATATCTGGGAGGGGTGTGGAACAACACATCACGAGGGAACTATATTTGAGGGGGGAAGAAGCACACCAGGGTGGAGGGGTGTGGAGCAACACATCATGAGGGAATGGTATTTGAGGGGGGAAGTAGCACATGAGATACAATACCCATGCACACTCATGGAGCGCTGAATGTAAAAGAAAAAGTAGTTCTCTAAATGCGAGCATTGGCAATATATAAGTATGCCAATCAAAAGAATCATGAAAAGGATTTGCTGCAGGGGAGGGGCAAGCACAAGACGAGGAAGGAGGGAATCTAATAAAAAGCAAGCAAATGAGTGACAAGCCAAAAAATGATGAGCAATGGGCAGACTGTAAGCCCATTGTAAGTTGGCAATAGGTCTTTTACAACCAAGCAACTTGCGCTGGCTGGTAGGCGAGACCTAAATCATAACTCCATCAGCTCAGTTTTAAGTAAATGAGGATTATCCTTGCAATCAGGTCCATCTTTAGCTGCCTGTGTCATTTTGTTATTATGTGAGTGTCGCTAAGAGGTATTCTTAAACACAAAGGGAAGGATCTGCCTTAGTAGGGATGCACATTTTTTTTGCACATGGATCTAGTTGTGGCTCTGGGCAGGGGCTTGTTAGAACTGTGCACACTGTCTCTAACGCAGTGGATCTGTCACTTTAATTTGTTTCAACTTGACTTCTATAGAAGTGTTGGTCTTCCTTTAGTGCACTTTCTGTGGCTGCACACAATCCTTGTCTCATAGCCTGGGCACTGCACCTGCTTGAGTTGTTGAGAGCAGCAAGGTATTAGACATTTTTCTACGAGAAAAAGTGTTGGCAGAGCACAGGTAATTGGCCCGTCGAATAAAGAAATATCAACTGATCAAGAGGGGTGAATACCAGCATAAGCTATATTCTTAATTTTAAGTATGTATGCCCCCACACCCTGCTCTCACAATGTGATTTCTTTAAATCGCAACCCCCTTTCTTGGCCTTCCTTAATCTCTAGGCAACAGTATTCCAATTTTTCCCTTCATCCTTCCTGCATTCTTTTTGTTGTAACACAAAGGCATTGCGGCTGCTATTTAATGGCGTTAGGGTGGTTGGTCGCAGGAGGAGGGGAGGGAATGAAAAAGAAAACCTCAACATTTACTTACTTGTATGCCGCCGCCTCTCATTCCTCTTCGCCCGCTTCCAGGACTTCAGGAACAGGAAGCTTCCAGGCTCCCCTAATTCCAGGCTCCCCATAGCCAATCACAACACTGCAATGCAGCGTTCTGAGTGACATGTTTCAGCACTCCGACGGGGACAGGGTGTCTGGGAATGTAATGTATCTTGGTTGGAAAACATGCAAAGTGCGAGAGGGCCGGCCAAACCGTCATGCGCACTTAGAGAGTGCGAGCCATTACAACAGCTCTGTTCCTGCACGTGCTGCAGTTTAGTGTCTAACAAGAAGGAAACTGGTATGCATTCTGGTAGTTTAGCTCAGCACGTCACCTTTTCTAAATGTTTTCTTATAAAACCGATTCAAGGAATAACCTCGCCTGTTCACCTTGCCGAGAAAGCATTTGTTTTGTACTGAGCTCTTTCGCAACCTCCTGTATCACTATTATTACGCGGGCAGTATGACCGAAAGCTTGGGGAAGCTGTTGTAATCAAGTTAGGTTTGTTCGCAGCCTCCAGTTATTGCGACATCATGTGTTTTCAGCCTGGAATGTATTGCAGTTTAAGCCAGCTTTACTTGACCGAGTCCGGTTCCTATCAAGCAGAAGTAAAAAGATGAGCGACAAAACTGGTTCTGTGCACCAAGACTGGAAATAACTGGAGAGCACACTTTGGCCAAAGGCAGGAAAAACTGTGATTTCCAAACGACCTCTGCAAACCTAAGGGAGCAGACATTTTGATTTAAGCATTCACTGCTCATGATCAGATAATGATAATTTTATATTCTGATGCTTTTAAGAATGAGCTGACGATTATCATTACTACCAAAATAGCCAATGTAGGACCACTTTATTTAATGCTGTCTGAGGGCTCACACTTTCTCTTGAAGATGTGCCTTCACAGCTGTGCTTTCTCCGGTATTTTGGATCTATGGGAATTTGGGTTTGCATTTCTTTCATCAGCAGAGGTTTCATTTTTGTCCTTTTTGTGGTAGGGCTGTTTCCATTGATTGGCTAGTTGTACCTTTTAACGCTGGCGCAGGTGCTTGGTTCTTGCTAGAGCCATGCCCACCAAACACCGCCTCCCTCTGTGTATCTCCATTCAAACGCCGGTCTTTATTCTCTGTGAAGGATTCCAAATTACACATTGTGCACGGAGGTTCCAGGTTGCACAGCCATAGTTTCGAGAACCTGTGCTTTGCTGTATTCTTCAATCATTTAGTCTTCATTGCCGTTTCATCCCCCTAACACTTTGGCAGTCGTAAGAAGTAGACATTAAACAGTCCCCGAGTTGATTTGTTGGCACATCCAGTAGCACCCAATCACCTCCCCCCTCCATCAATCTCAGTCTGCCTCCCTGGATGTGTGGAGACTTTTATTATCTGTATGCAGCCGAGGCTAGGGCCCCATGCTGTCTTTGCTGCTTTTTCAAGATCGAAAGATCCTTCCGAAATGAGTGGCCTGTCACCTTGGACTTTGCTGCCCGCTGTAATAGAGTGCATTGAAAAACAGTCCACTCTCTGGCTTATGAGTTTGGTGGGCTTTTATTTCACAGTTTCATTTGCCATTTTCCACATATAAGTTTATTGCTTGGGCAGATGTCTAGACTGATTTACAAGCGCTACTGCTGATTGTAAAAAAAATTCTGAGGTAGACTTTTACTCTTAGCTACCTGACTCGGAAGCTGACAATCTCAGGTGGCTCAAGAGCCACTAGAAGCACAAAAAATCTTCTTCTGAAACCTTGAAGATTCCGGAAGGAAAAAACTTATAAACGCTCCTTTTCAGGAATGGCAGGATCTGGAATGCACTCCCTCCAGAAACCAGACTTATCTCCTCCACTGCATTTTTCAAGAAGGAAGTAAAAGCTATCCTGGCTAAATTCACCTGAACATATACTTTGGATTTATTTGAGACTCTGCACCTACTTGTACTATTTGTTTTGTCTGATCCACTATGCTCCTTGATGTACCTACCCTATTTTGCTACCCATTTATTACCTAGAGCTATTCTGTGCTCAAAAAGTCTGTTAAACACTCTTGTTTTTCTTACCCCTTGTTTATGTAAAGCCCTCTGATATCTGCAAAGATCTTGTTCGCGCTATATAAAACTTTCAAAATAAATAAATTAGTCATCTTGGCAGAATTGCTCGTCTCCCTGGTTAGTCTACTTTGACTTGAGTTTATAATTTTTTTAAAGTGCACAAATGCCCTAGGGTACCTTGGCGCAAACGTCTGCAGTTTACTTTGCTGAGGCAACAGAAGAGTGACTAAGAACTACAGAGGTAATGAAAACAAGAAGGATTTTAGATATTTCCTGAAACATATCCTGTTAAATTGACTTTTATGATGCCAAGGTAGTCGATTCCAAAGTTGGCAGGTGGAATGAACACAGCTCCTGCAACCCTGAGAAACTTTAATTATTTTTGGGACAATAACTGCTTTGGAAGCTGTGTAGCGCAGCGGTCTGTTTGTTGTGTATATCATTCAAATTTTTTTTCGGGGACTCTGGTCACTCGCTTTTCCACTGGAAGCCAGTGCAGCTCCAGTAATGTACCCGAGACTGATTTAATCTTCAGTAGTTTCTGAATGAGACAGGAAGCTGCATTCTGCAGAATCTGGAGGTTGTTTAGAGAGCGTTGATATATCCTCAAGTAAAAGGCATTACAACAATCCACCTCGATAACACCAACGCAATGGTGACTTTCTGTTAATCAAAGTTATCTACTTTAGATAACCGAGATCTCCATCTGCTAACGCTGATACACATAGTTTAGGCAAGATGTCACCTGAGGCTTGATCTGTTCTTTGGTATCTTCCATCGGAGCCTTGCTCTGTGCCCTTTCTCTGACTTTAAGACAGTGCTTTGTTCTTCTTTAGTCCTTCTTTGAGGTTTTGAAAGGCAGCAGTTCTTTATAAGTGGTAAGGTTGTTTTGTTTACCGTGTCATTATGTATATTTCACACATCCCCTTACATCTGGGGATAACTTCTTGTAATCCCCCTAGTAATATGCTCTGTGCTTTTTTTTCTTTCTCTACCCTCCCATTTCAATCCTCTGTTGCATTAGAGTTGTCTGATAAGTCCAGTACGTCGCCGTCCCCTAAAGTGCTTCTTCACATCAGATTTAAGATGTTAGAAAAACAAAAAGGAACTGAGATCAAGGGAAGACCATGTTTGAAAGAGAATGCTACAGTTTAAATCCATGATAGGCCTAGTAAAACAGAAAGAATGGTTAGCCAGGCCTATTTGCCTGTCATTGTAGCTCCTTCATCACTTCACCTGCTTCTGGTTCAGATATGATCCCTCTCATGCAATCACCATAGTACCAAATGCTATACCTAAAGAAAACCAGACTGCTTTAACCTATGCAAAATTATATATAACACTCCACCATCACACCTGTAACGGCTATTATAGAGAAGAATGCAATCATGAAATAATGCAGCAACAACGGTTTCCATTGCTCTTGAAGTCGCTAGCATTCCATTGTAGACTTTATTCCCTACAAAATCTAACCCAACTCCAAAGAATACACTAGACTCACCAACCAACACCCTCACACATCCATCACGGTACTGATCGCCACACATGGGCATAGACTTCAGTAAAGGAGAATGGAAAGTAATATTAAGCTATACCCCAAAGGTGACCCATAATATTCCTTTACATTATTGTAATGCAAAATTCTGCACATGCCCAAGAAGATAGGAAGAATTATATTGGTTAGTGTTGATATCAACTTCCCTATGTCGACGTTACAAGGCTGGCTTTTTGCATATAATGTGAAGCTGCTCACTCATAGTAAAATCAAGGAGAAAGTACTAGATGTCCTTGTGGAAGTGACAGGAAGAACCGGGCAAAGAAGCTGGAAACCTGTCCGTAGGAGTTAATGCCTAGGCCTAAGTGAAAAAAGTGGAGCACTCAGTTTGTGTATTGGGTACTGCTGATAGTTGAAAGAAGTATTGCTATGGCTGGAAGTCAATTAAGCCCGAGGACATTTCAAGATGAGTTAAAGAAGTAACGAAATAGCGAGAAAGTGATGTATTCCACATGGAAAGGACCAGAAGCATGAGAGGTCAGTGACTTTCCAGACATGGGACGAATTCCTACTTGAGTATGAAGGGAAATGATAGACCACATTGAGCTCCCTTTATAGAGACACTGAGCTTTAACTGAAAAGGCCAGCATATGGTTTCTTGCTAGCTGGATGCATAGTTGGGAGATTCTATACTGAGAACGAGGCGTACACGGATGGATGGGCTTCCATTCTAATCCTTCCATTGATAATACAGCAACTGCTTATGACCTAAAAACAAATGCTCAAGCATTTAAGAGTCCAGAGCAGATACTGTACCCGAGCGCTCAGAGTATTTGCATGCATTTTAGCATGGATGTCGTGTAGCAATATAGAATTTAGCATATAATGAAGTCTAACTGAAGTTAGGGATTCAAATTCAGATAGTTTCATGAACAAGCAGGCATTGCTACACCATGGGCCTCTCCATCAGGCACCCCAGAGTCCTACTCTCATCCAGACTCTGGTCCTTGAAAGTGCACAAAATCTTACAGAGGCTGACACCTCAAACCTCTTGGTTTCTAGTGCAGTGCTTTCAAAATGTACCAGATCTAGTCTACATTGGTCATTTTCATTGCATGCTGTTGCTTTTGCTCCCTTCACTCTTTAAACATCAGGCCATTTTCAACTTTGAGGATGAGGACCATATTTGCGGACTTTAAGTTTATCAAAGATAATGTGATTTGTAGTTTCCCTGCAGTGTTGCGTTTATCCCTGTTAGGATTTGAAAAGAGAAAGTTGTTGTAGCTCCCTTTCATTTTCTGATAGACTTCTACTTGTCTCTTCATGAACCATTTGCTTTTACTGGTGTTGTGGCTTGGCTTTCTGGCTGGCAAATTATTACATTTATGTCGACTGTGCTATTTATGGCCAGTTAGTGCCTCTTAACCCCTTCTGCGCTCATGACGAGCTGAGCTCGTCATGTAGCGCAGCTTTTTGAAAAAAAGCCGCGCAGCGCAAAAATAGCGGCCGCACGCATGCGGTTAAATACAAGCATCGACTAGGAGGGTAATATATAAAATTGCTTTGTGAATGGTCTTGAAAGAGAAATATACAAGAAATCGTGGTAGATTTTGACATGCTAATACAAGTTTTGCTGATTTAATTGGTAGGCGACTGGTGCTAGTAGATACTAAGTAAAGTCGGTACACAGGGCACTTAGAGGCAGGTATTTATTATAATTGTGTGATCCATATAGTATATTGCTGGTTTTTGGTAAAATGTAATTTCATTGTATTAAATTATTGATTTTAAGCAGTTGTCGGCTAGTAAAAGAAGCAACTGGCTGAACTTGCATAATTTGTCTGAAATTAGCTTACAGTGGGCACTATTTTTTGGACCTAGCTTTTGCTTAACATATCAATGCATTCTATGTGCTGTATTATTTACTTGCTTTAATTAGCCAATGCATTTGATCACACAATGTTCGGCGTCACTGGTGCTGTTTGGCAAACAAAGCATAATGTATTAGTAATACAATACACTGTGATATCTGTATGATATGTATGATGTGTGTGTGTACGTGTGTGTATATATGTATAAAAAATATCTTGGGCCAGGAATGGAGATCCTGGAAATTGCAGTTCTGCTTCCAAAAGGAAAAGAGCCCAACATCGACTTGCTGACAAGTAGACTTTATTCGTCATGAAATGCAGAGAGAAATGCACTCTTTAAATCCTAACGCGTTTCAACTTTCCAGCCTTGCTCACAGGTGAGTGCAATTGTTCTGGGTAGTCCAAGTGGTCATGTGGTTTGCTCCTCAATTCACAAACACCAGCATGCATCAGTACTTCAAATGTGCTGCAAGACATGGCACTTTGCGCAATTCTGCCTAAATAGCATTTCCACAGCCAATGTCCACATATTATCGAATGCTTGCTGGTAAAATATTCTGTAATGGCACAGTGCCGGTGCCTCTGCACCTCTTAAGATAATTACTTGCCAAGCGATGTTGCAGAAAACTGATAATAAATCACTCTCCTCTCCCTTTCTCAACATAAAGCAGCCAAATACCTCGGAAGTCCTTCATGCTGGCGCTTTTGTGAGCGCACCGAACAAAATCCACTTTGCTGGGGGCCCCCAATCCTGCAGGGCGGGCTCTTGGGCCAGGAATGGAGATCCTGGAAATTGCAGTTCTGCTAACAAAAGGAAAAAAGCCCAACATCGACTTGCTGACAAGTAGACTTTATTCGTCATGAAATGCATATATATATATATATATATCTATATTTAAACTTGTTTTTATTAAAACCATTTCCCCTGTATCAGGTAGAAAGGACATGCACATACAATTTTGGAATCTTATAAGCAATATACAGTCCCTGGTGTCCACATATCACATTCCGTTCAGACAGTCTCACCATCACCTGAACGTACTATTTGTCTATTATAACAGTGCAAATGCAGTTTATATTTTCATGTTCATAGAACCTATACGCTTTATAACAAATAAACAGCACTAATAATCATCCCAACTAGGGGAATAAATCCCCTCCCCAATCCACCCCTCCCCCTGACAGCGGCAGATGTGCATGCAAGTGTCATTGTGTGCTTGGATAGTTTGTGTATGCACTGCTCAAAAGTTCCATCTATTTCCTTTGTTAATATTTTTCCAAATCCCCAGGTCCGATGAAATGTTTTATGACTATATTACATCACGAGTGAGGTGTTCGTGTTTTTGTTTTTTTTTGGTTCCTTAACATACGAGTTATTGAGAAGTCCTTATGTTTGGACTGGGACAGAAAATAGGTCCAGGCACCGAAATAAAAGTGGGCCCCATTAGTGAATTAGAAAGACAAACGAGCATTTGCAATGCAATCGGTCTCGCCGTTGGGACTTTATAGGTATTTCGCTATGCAGCACCTAAGCCTGGGTCCTGAAACATCTACTTTTCTTTAACATGGATAGAAAGTGAGCACCAAACTGCGTGATACACCAGGTATGGGAACACATGGAGAGAAATATTGCCTTTCAGCTGCAAATGGTATAGTTCAAAGCTCTGTTTTTAATCTAAAATCAGGGCCTTCGGTGGTCATATCACTGAAAATACAAGATTTGAGAAAAGTATTATTGTCTACGGGTGCTTGTGGAAGACAATTTCTATGGTCTGGAATCTAGAGAATGCTAAAGTGATTCTGGTATTCTGCTAGTCGTTTCTATCAAGAAAGTTAAATAGAGGCAGTTGAACAAGCAGAAAGCAATTATGGTATTTTACTGACATCTACTGGTCGTTTTCTATCAAGACTGTTAAATAGAGGCAGTTGAAGAAAAAAAAAGAGTCTCCAAGCGGAAGCAGACCAGTCATAGGGCTGGTCTCCAAAGCCAAAAAAGTATATACAAGAGGTCTCGAATGCTCGACCTAAAAAGTAGCCCTAGATTGCAAATTGCAGAAGTTTGAACTTGTTAATACATGCGGTATAAGTGTTTTGCAGGGGGAGGAAGACTGCATGATTTGAGCTTTCTGCAGGCAATGTTTGTTGTAATATGAGGCTAATCAACAGTAAAAAGAAAAGAACGAGGCCCACAACCAGGCAAAAAACCGACCCACCCACTGACCTGACCAGCTTATCCAGCACTGCCTAATTGTCCTTATATTCCGACCCTAGGAGTCCTAATAGAAGCCCCTGGTTTTGATCTTTAATAAATGTTTTATTTCATTATTTGTGAGACAAAGTACATTGGCTTTCTGAACTGCCCAATAAAGCATCTTTTATTTTAGCTTTTTGGTAGAAATGCCTTGATTATCATAATCTAATTATGCAATGCAAATTCTTCATATCCAACAAACCATGCTGCGATTGCATATATTTGCAAGTGAAATGTGCGAAGATTAATTTGCACTGCCCAATTCTGATCGGACTGGTGTGCTGAAATACCTTTCGGTGGTGTAAAAGTAATTTAACAAACATATCCGTATTAGTCCTCAGTAAATGCTGTATGATTCTTGAACCTTTGCTAAATATGGTTTTACAAGGTTTATATTAGAAAGGGTGATATATCGTAATGGCTAAAGTTTTCTTTAACCCTCTAATATTTTTTGTATTTAATTATCTAACCTCAAATTGTAGGCCAAAGCTGCATTTTCTTTTCTGTTAAAGCCAGGAACACAAGACCCACACCAAAGTACACATGCACTACTGTAATTTGTAAGTCAAAATATAAAATAAGATTTAACTGAAAAGCAAAACATAGTGGATAGAAGTGCTAGAATTAACATTACACATTTGCCCAATGTTTACGTACAACCGTGCATAAAATCCTAGACACAAATAGATTATTCAAGGTAGCAGTTCTCAAATTATCTCTAGCAGGCCATCTTCACGCAGATGCACTTTTAGTTGCTGGCTCAGCCACAAGGATCACATAACCCCAGTGCTTAATGATCCTCTTTGGCTCTCTTGAAGCTAGATGCAAATTAAGGTTTGCATGCATGACTCACACAAGAGTCCACCTGAGCACACCCAGATACTTGGCACTGAAGTTCAAGATCCCTATCTAGAAGTGCCTGCTTGTGCAGAAGCACATTGCTTTATGCCTGGAGGTCACAAGAGCTATTGTAAACGCTGCCGTGCCAGCAAAATAATACATCTCTAAATACGTTCCCACCTGTTCTTTGAAGTCTAGCTCACAGCAACGGCTTAAGGTTTCTCAAGTGAAGAAACAGAAAAGGGGAGGCAAAGTATGTAGAGTTCAGGAAGCGCAAATCTGCAATAGCCTTCCACCTGAAATTAACGCTGAGCCCTTCTTATTGACATTTTGGAAAATGTTTGATTTTCAACCTTTAGTTTTTGTTATGCAATTGTAGCCCTCATACCGTAGGGGGGGGACTGTTAATTCGAAGATGCCAAAAGACTCCATTGTGTGTGAACGTGTGCCCTACAAATGCCTTATTAATAGCTGTAGCAATAACAATACCACCCCTGAAGCGGGAAACGGCCTCTACAACGAAGCCGTTTCCACGAAATCCTTAACCACGCATGCAGTACCACGCATGCAGTACCACGCATGCGTGGTTAACACGAAAGCCTTTACCACGCATACCTTTACTACGAGGTTTGTAGTAAAGGCATATGTGGTAAAGGTAAAAATTTAAAAAAGGGGGGCTTGGGGGGGGGTCTCCCCCCTCCCCCCCCCCAAAAAAAATCTCACCTGTAGTCACGTCGGGTTGTGTATTTAATCAGCGTCGTTTAAGAGAAATCGGAAAATAAACTTCCGCTTTCTCTTAACGACGTATGACGTCACCACGCAAGCATCCGAGGTAATGGTTATGCATGGAAAACGAATTCCGTTGTAACGCATGCGTGGTAAAGGCATGCCTTGCAACGGAATTCGTTGTAACGTCATACATTCCCCTGAAGCAGGGTTTCAATGGAGCTGTCCCTAATCTTTGGCCCTCCCTTTGGAGCGTTCTGCAAATCTCCCTCAGGAAGGCGTCTATTCCCAGCCTCTAGTAGTATGGGTTCAAGAACCTCCTAACCAAAGGAGGGACTCGAGTTTAAGGCAAACGTCCTTTCTAATTATAGTATGACATATTGGTACCGTTTAACTTTTGCTTTCACGTCCATGATGTTTAGATACATTTGTTGGGCACTTTTCCTCTTGCACTGCTCAGAAGCAAAACGATTTTTGTACACCGTTCCGCCACTTATTAAGCCTGTTTTGCACTATAGAAGATTGAGTAAATAAAAAAACATTTTGAAGAACTTGTTAGGTTGTGTAGTTTTAAGGGGCTGTACTTTTAATAAAAACATTTTAACTTTTCGGATCTCTGTTGCTTCTCAACACTGTCATGTAGTTTGTGGTTCAGCAGTGGTAAAGAACGTATTGGCACATTTTTTTGTGCCAGGTGCCTTGAATAGTGAAGGTCGGTGCCACTCAACTCTTAGGCAAAAAGCTTTAGCTCCACTTTTTTTCTGGATACCAATCCACATCTAGAATTTTCGATCTGCCAGGTCACTGTGGCAGCCCTCATCTTCATTCATGTTTGGTGGATGTAAATGTATTGAATAAGTCTCAAATTCACTATAATCTCACCCAAGTTCATTATTAGATTCCGAGAATGGACAACAGATTGGGTAGCTTATTCAGATGGAAGTCGATTGCGCAGCTTAGTCGATCACTGCAGTGCCCTGGGGTTTAAAAGTCAACTGGGAGTAAATAAAACAAGCATTAGCAAAGACAATGTCTTGCCTTTGGGTGCATTCATCTGTGATAACAAATATATGTGCATGTGTTCTGACGCATGCATGTGCCAGTAAAATGTCGTGAGTACCGTTTACTTTCATTTTTAGGTCTCGCAGAGGCGTGGGCGGAGCAGCGAAGCTGCTGCCACGCCCTGCAAGATATTGTAAGAAAGGGTACTGGAAGCCCCGCCCCTCCTTTTCATTGGGTAGCGTCAGCGTTTAGGGTAAACGCTGGCTTCCCAATTGAAAGGAGTGTATTTGGTTGCCATCCTGTCTGTTTTTGGACAGCCCCTCATGACAATGTGGCCTGCTTTACGACTGTGGTAAAGAACTTTTCTTATCTGCTTGTTTATTTCAACAAGCAGATAAGAACATTCTTCACCACAGCTGTGAAGCAGGCACGGGGAGCAGAGGCGCAGGGGGCACTGGGAGTGCTGCTCTGCCCAGGGCAGGGCTCTTCCTCCCAGCGTCTGCCGACAGACACTGTAGCAGGAAAAAGTATCTCCTCCGCCCTCCCACCTTCAGCCTCTTTTATTGACTGGTGCCCATCTCTGACGCTCTGCACTTCCCGCAGACAAGACATAAGAGCGCGAGGTTTCAAAAGCAGCGTTTGTGACTGACTGAGAATACATCCATTGGGTGTGTTATGATATCGGAGTCCAGTCCTACCGTTAAATATTTCTTGCAGGATGGTTACTTTGATCTATTTTTATTGGTCCACTTAAACTGCATCCTCTAATGTATTTATGTTTGTTCCCGCGCTCGTTCGATTAGGGAGCCGTTCTTCCGGTGATCGAACTCTCCTTGCTGGTTCAGTGTGTGGACAGCGCCTCTCCCCCTATAGCCTTTAAAGAGAGCACATGTGGTGCCCGTTAACGCGCGTGGCCGTCTGCTTGCCGCCGTTGATTGAATCCTCGGGCTGTCACAGTTGTGACCGTTGCCCTGTGTGGTCTCCGACTCGAGAGTTGCTTGTGGTGAATGAAGTATTCTGGGTTTATCAATTGCAGCCATAAAAGTTTCAAAAATGAAAAGTCGCAGGCAGCTAATAAACGCAGGCTGTCGCGTTTGGGACAGTTGTCACTTTGGGACAGTGTTTTCATCCATTGCTCTTTTGCGTTTGACTGTTCCACCTCAAGAATTTGCAATACCCAGAGCCTGCACGTATTGGGGAAACAATGCCATGCTTCGCATTGCTCGAACGGTGCCTATAGTGAGGCTAGGCAAGCTGAACTGTAAACACAGTTCCAAAGCGGTACATGTGCGATATTCACCTGCTGACCTTACATAAGGCGAGGCGGGCCAGACAGGCCAGACAATGCACAAAAGTAAATGTGTGAATGAATAGACACGTGAGGACAGCGTACAATGACTGGGGTGAGATGAGTGGTTCTGTAAAGCGGGTAGTGTATAAAGAGAGAGCGTTGAAAAAGCACTCCATCATAGACGGGTGAGGGCAGAGAAGGCGACATTTAGGGCACCATTTTAAAAAAGTTTTGGGAACTAGCGTAGTACCCAGTGTGTCGAAGCGCATGCAGGACAGGAGATATGCACGTGCACATCGCATGCTTTCAACCCCGCCCCCCTCCCCCCTCATACATTTTTTAAAATGTTTTCAAATTTTTAAAGCACCGACATCTTAACCAAAATGCATTCATATTTACAAGAAGACGATTAGACAGCTAAACGCATCACATTGGATTCTTTACTCCAGCTCTAAGGGACCTGCCAGTCTGCGCCCCAGAGAAAACCACACAGGTGTAACCCACCTGCATCCTTGAGGGGTGGTCCCCAGCCACCTGATCCTTGTCCGCAACCCTAAGGGGCGCACCCCTCCAACACCAGGACGTCTAAGGGGCTCATAGGGTGTAACCAGAGTCGGCAGCCCCATGCTCTAGATTATCTAACTGGTATAATAAAGAAGCTACCGACGCAAACACCCCCGCCGTTAGGTTGCTGTGAAAACCTTGTTTATCCCCTTGAGCCCGTTGACGCTACTTCGTGGACTGGCAGCACCCAGGGGACTGCCAATTACAGTGTCCCGATTAATGACAAACTTCTTGCCTATCTCTTGTGCTAAAATAAAGCCCTTGAAATCCCTTTAACACTGGAGTCAAAGTATCTCTGTGTGAGAATTTTGTTTGGATTAGGAGCAGGGTTCTTCTTGGCTCCGGGCTCCTCAAACAAAATTCTCACACAGAGATACTTTGAGATATATAGAGAGATATTTATACGGATTTAGTGAATTCTATTTTCACAGTTTAGCATCAATTTCTTATAAGTGTGTGATTGTTTTGCTCCATTTCTTTTTTGGGACGATCAGGCTTGTTTTGGAGCACCCAAAAAATTAGTGTTCATTTATGTTCTGCTTTGGCAAATTGAGATCGCATCATGCGGCCCGTGATCCCAGTCCATCCTCTTTTCTTTCTGTCTGTCTGTCTGAAGAGGGGCAGTTGCATTCCTCTTTCATGCTTGCCTGTTCTCCCCATGTATCTTGTCGCAGTGACTAGTTTACTGCTGGGGTTTGCCAGATGTTCTTTAGTTGCTTCAACAACTTCAGCAGCGGGCGAATACATGCTTGACGAATTCAAATTAAGAAATATTTCTGAGAATACTCTACTTGAATAGAACTTGCATGCTGGAAAGTATACCAAGGACGTCGAAGCGGCTAGTAAATAAAACACTTGTCATATTTGAAGGATTTGTAAAGCTACTTCATATTGTACAGCCCACGTCGGCAAAATAATTGCAGCAAATCAAACAAGAGAAGAGCCAGGTCAGCACCTTTTTTGCAAGATGATTTGACCATTGTGAAGTTAGTTCTGCTTTGCTATGCAACATTTACTTTCATGGCAGGCTAGGGAAATGTGGAGCAGCTGTGCTTGTGAGCATGTACTCTGCAAATCCGCTCAGAAATTTCAAATTAGATGAAAGGGTGCATTGCAGTGTAGTGAAACAGTTGAAAAGGAGAGCACACATCTGGACAGCCGAAGCATCATTAGAAAGGAAGTTGGTTTGCAAGAGGGATGTCGGGCATTTATCCAAAATGCAAATTGCCTGAATCTTTAGGTCATGCTTTGGCATAACAGCTTGCGTCAGTGCTGCTTCCCTGCAGGTTTATACAGTACCTAGGGGATAGTGGCTTTTGTCTGCACTGAACAGCATACATCATTAAGCTGTGCTTTAAGATTCGATTCGATCAAAGAGCCGGATGTGTCTGAGTCTATGGGGAAATACGTTGATATAGAAGCACCAGAATAAAACGGTGATGGGGTTTTATACCGACTGCTGCATGAATGCTGCCCCAACACAAGCACAAAGTAGTCGTGCGTTATGGCATTGGAGTGAAGGAATGTAGAAGGAAAGGGGAGCGTGGCACTGGTCTTGCAGAAAGGCAGACATGTAGAGTGGTTGGCCCACATAAACTTTCTTTGTCTCAGGTTTTGTTTTTCCTCGTGTGGGTAAAGTTTGAAAACATGTTGGCAGGGGTATTTATCAAGTTTGCCTCTGATGGCGACTGTGTGTAAGCCAGAGTGTGCTTTACAGCTTCTCCTGTGAAAGGTGTGTGTGTGCGTAGTCTTTCTAAATTCTAAATCCCGCCACCCTGCCCTGAAGGAGTTTTACTCAATTGCGACAAGTATCTGCAGTTAGTATCAGCCATTATTTCATAGTCTTTTATGCCAGGCTCCACCACATGCAATGATTTTGCTATATTTTGCCCCCATCTCATATCTACTTTGCTATATTTTGCCCCCATCTCATATCTACTTTGCCTGGTTTATCTAACCGCTTTTGTCATGTGGAAATGATTTTGTCCTGTAAGATTAGAGTATTGTGGCCTTTTGTTGACTAAAGTGGCAATATTTATTTGGCCCTGTAATGCAGTTTTAATTAATTGAATTAAAAAGTTGGGCACCAAGTAAAATTGATCTATATGGAACGGCATATGCCCTAAAGGGACGCCTCTGTCTTGAAAGGGGTAAGAAGTGGTAAAAGTAACACAACATTTCGCTACAAATTTAAGGGTCTGTTTTTTGCACTATGCACTGCCATGATATAAAAATGTCTTTTGGTACTGTTGTAGCGTTGATTGGGCCCATTTAATACATTTTTCTTACATATGTATATATTCTTAACGTCTCGCTACCTTATCCATACCGTTGGTCCTCTGATGGATCTTGTTCTGTGTTAAAAGGAGTTGGATATTCGGAGGATGGACTGTTACTCGATGAAGACCAGGAATTCGATAACTAACTTAAACTCAACATCATTATAGTTCACATAAACTTCTCCAATGACTAAAGACGACTCCAAAACTAAATTAATTTCCCACAAGGAACGATGAGACCGAATCAGATTTAAATTTAAAGTTTAGTATTTCATTTATAGATAAATAACATTTACATTCAAATAAGATAGCATACAGCCCTAATAATCAAGTAGTGAAGGATTTAATGAAAATATACCAAGCCTCTGGGATTCAAGGTGAATACAAAGGATAAACGGGGAAATCTTCCTAAGCTGAGGCAAATTTGGACATGTACAGTGTATGTCCGTAGTTTTAGGAAGACAGGTGAGCCTTGTAAAGACTCTCAGGAAAGTTCAGCAAAGTTCCAAGTAGCCAGTTCCAATTCGTCTAGACAGCAGTCTGTCTCAGTTATAGCTAGTGTCACAGCAACATAAGGTGAACTCTTCAGCCAGTCTCAGGACACCGGTCGGCAACATGTCACAGCGTCTCTTTGAAAAATGTTGCAAAGTCGCACAGCTCTCCTAAAGCTTTGGCCAGTTAAACTCAATAGGTTGTCTGGGTGACACCCCTAGGCATCACCAAATTTGTCAGACCACTCAGTTCCTTTGGTCAGTCCAAAGTGAGAGGAGGGTGATGTAGCAGGAAAGAAGATACAAATTTGGAAAATTAAGTAAATCGATTACGCAGCTTCCTTAGGCCATGTAATCATAGGACACATTGAACAATAGGACAAGTGGTGACATGAGGTTTGAAAAAGTTGTTCTCATACAGCTGTTCCAGAATGTAACCAAATTTGTTGCAACTACACTATTCAGTCTAGAGGAGGTAAAAGGAAACGGTTATCTTGCAATACAATTTTCTAGTTTACTGAATAGTCCCATATTTTTCGGGAATATTTATTCTATAACTTCATTGGACAGAGAAAGTAAAATGATGCCTACATGGACTATGGCAAATAAATTACAATAACCATGTTAAATTGTGAATCGCACATTAATAGGAAACTAGCATATTAATTTAAAAACGCATTAATAAACATTTCATTCTGATCATGTTAATACATGTAAGTATAGGGCACTCATAAAATGTTTGTGTCAACCTTGCACATATGAGAAAATGCATATTAGTGTTTGTCGTTGAGGTGTTATTCAACTAATACATATATAAAACATATGTTAAAGAAGTTCCACGAAGGCACCTTTAAGCATACTCATGTAGCATTTACTTTTTTTGTCATTTTCGTACACACGTTATGACATTAGATAGTAGTTTTGTACTTTCCTCATGAAAAATCAATCTACCTCATATTTATAATTTCTTTAGTCTTATTAATTTTACATTCATCACATAAAAATCAAATCCATTAGTACATCATTATTAATTACATCTGTTTAATTAAACACATATGTCTCAAACTGTCTTTTCATTTGCATGCTTTTACGGTGCAGTATCTGAATAGTTTGTGTATGACACATTCAATAAAATTAAACTTAACACACGTTTTGTCATCATATTCGTAATAGTTGTCATAATTATTTCTTTTGTCATAAAATCGTTTGATGTTATCTCTGCTCTATCAGTATCGTGGCTGAAGTGTGATTTTTTTTGGGTTTGTTTATATGCTCTGTGCGATACCGGAAGTAGTGCTCTGCTAAACACATGCCTAGTTTTGATAGAACCTGGCTGCTTTAGAATCAGGGGCTAAAATACAGATTCTCTTGACCGTTCTATACAACATACTTCGGCTGTAGCTTGTTAGTGTTTCTTGCATATGAAAGGCATTTTGGTGCTCACACCAAACTGCTCTGAAATTTCTATTATGCACTTGTTTTTAATGTACTAGGACACCTGACACCCGCAGCAGCTTCTGCAATCCGATTTCAAGTGACTGTCCCAGACATAGCAGAGAGCTTTGAAAGCTCTGGCAAGAATGAATGTCTACCACCTGATCCCGGAACTCACATTTCAGCTTTACTCCTGCGGCTGGAAATGTATCAGTGATATTCCTATTTGTAAGGACTGACTTGACTGCCGTCTAGTATGACTTTTAAAATTCCAGTCATTCATTCTTTTGTAGGTAGCGGAAGGCTGTGATGAAGACTATTTAGGTGACAGTCCAAGTGCTTGACGTGGGCCTCTAGTCGAATAGCCCAGTAGAGCCAAAGGACGTAACCACGAGAGTAAAATTCAAGCAACAATGCATATACTTGAAGAGCTAGATGTGCAGATTTTACTACCGGGGTAGCATGTTGAAATGATGGAGCCCACGTTGGCAGTTGCTCAAAGTTTGGGCATTTATAAAAATAGCCTCAAAAAGACCCTATTATCCTATTATCAGGAACAGAGCTTAACTCCTTCGTTACCCTCTTGGGCCCGAGTGAACGAGTAGTGTAATTTAGAGAATATTATGGACTGAAGAGATCAATGCGCACTTTGTTTGATCTTAAACGTTTTCATTTTAATATTCACCTTCACATAATCGGTACTATTGTGCCTGTCTGATCCACCCATTTTGTTTAACTTATTTTGCTACAACCTCCTCCAGGGAGTCCGTTACATACTTACAAAGGAAGCCAGACCTCTCTAGCGCCTTCCTAGACAGATATCTGACTCCAGATATTATTACAGCTTATGCTCACTGGAAGTGTTAGAGTTTCCCTTAAGGTTGAGGTCAATGCCTAGTGTTAACCTGTGGAGGTGGAGGTGAACAATTCCCGAGTTTTAGTTTACAATGAAGCTCGCTTTACTAGCATGGAATTACCCTAACAGATTGTTGACTATTTGCTACACTGGATACAGTTCACACTGCCTGCTCACCTGCATGGTCTCTAACATTAAAAGTGTAGTGCAGATTTTCGGGACCATATTTATAATTATTTCACGCAATACAGCACAGCAAGACATCTTGCAGCACTGTGCTTCCTGAAAGGGAGAGTGCAGGAATGCACCATATCTATCAAGATATGACTCATTCCTGCTCTCTGCCTGCGATGGCGCGCAAACTGCTGCCTAGCGCCAATGCTAGTAAGAGAAGGGGTGGGAGACCCAATAGACCCATGGAGGCTTGGGTACTTAGAGGTCGATTAGGATGTAGGGTGGATCGCCACCGCCCGCATGGCAGTGACGATCCACCCTACAACCTTCCTTGCCCTCCACCCATTTCCCCCGCCATATTAGTATGGGGGGGGGGGGGGGGGACTGAAAGACAGTCCGCCGTTCAGTCCGCTGGTTTTCCACCGGTTGACTGGGCAAAAAGGGTCTATCTATGGTGGCGGTGTCTACTAGACACCACCATCCATCTTAGCATGGGCAGCGGAGCATGGCTTTCCATTGCAGAGACACCTCCATGGAAAGCCATAAGGAGTCTTCTTTCGGGGGCTGTTGCGGGCCCCCAGGGTATTGGGGGGGGGGGCGGGGTGCACATGGGGGGGGGGGTACCTATGGTATCCCCCTGCATTATCATGGACCTGGTGGCAGGCACCTCGAGGTGCCTGTCACCTTGTGCATGACATTGCACACAGTGCATTGCCATCATTGTGGCGGGCGGTGCTGTGAGCCCCGCCTGCCACAATGCTGGGAATGGAGGATGCCACTGCCACAGTCGCATCCTAATTGCAGATGCGGGACCGCCGCACCACTGGCTTCCGGTCCCAGCACCGCTAGGTCATCCTAATCAGCCTTCAGTGTATCGACGGGTAAACGTGCCTACATGGGATTCTTTTCTCTACTTATTCTCGTGTTTTTAAGCAATCAGTGATAAGCTCTACACAGTAGCTTTCATCACGTTATTTCAAAAGCTAACATGAACAGATCTGCCAAAAAAATGTTCAAACAGGTGTATGCTTTTTGAAACACAAATTTATGTTGAAACAATATTAAAGGGTACAAAAATTGTTACATACATTAACACAGTGACTGAGATTCGGAAGTTTTGTCATCTCATTATCACTCATGTGGTCACCTATTCCAAACAATATGTACAGAAGGAAATTGTGACTGATTGTACATAAAACAAATCCTTAAGTGAAAAAATTCACAAAGAAAATGGGTGTAATTGTCGCCGTTTCGGTCTAGGTAGTGAAGGCATCTGTTAGACCATCTTCGGAATGGTAAATTCATATGTTGAATGACCTCTATACAAATGGAGTATTCCAAAAAGTGCATATCAGTGAAAGATAAATGAGAAAGATACACTTGTGAAAAAAGAGGTTGAAGGTAACTCCAGATTTAATAAAGATTGGACATAGAACCATCCAGCGATAGAGCTAGTAATTGTCTACAGAAAGGTGAAATATTAACCAGAATGAGTGAGGAAAATATCACCCAGAAATAGATTAAAAAGTAAGGTACTATAACTTATTAAAAAGACTACATTGGTGACTTAGAATGGTTGATGTAGTCTAGTCCATTAAAATCATTGTGTGTTTGAGGTTGAAATAACAGCTATTGAATAGCTGGCGATGATACAGAAAGGTATCTGTTGAGAAGAGATGTCAAAAATAGACTATTTAAAATAGTCAGCTGATGGTCTTAATTACAAAAAGCTATTGATGATTAAAATCTAAATCATCATGTGTTACTACTTGGCTAACTTAACCAGTATGGAGTCGTGAATTAATAATTAGCAAGAAAAGCAAATACGGGGATGTTAATTAATGCCTTTGGTGCGCTGCAGCATAGCGTGCTTGTAACCGCCTTGCAGGACTGCCATGTCGCTTACCAGGAATGTGAAGCTCACGTGGGCTTTCACTCCTCCAGCGGTCCAACAGGACAAACTGTTTCAAGTGTCGGCGTAGCCGATCACTTTGTTTCTATAGGGAAACAAAAAGGGGGTGATACATCTACCAATGGCAGTGGTATTTATATCACACAAGGGGCTTGTATAGCCTAAAGTTTACCCACAATTTCCAAAGACGTGCACTGTTCCGTATAGCAATCTGCTGTCTCCACAATCAGCATCAAGACCCGTGTCTGCGACCCTGTGTATATGAAGATAATTCAGGGGACATGTGTTCAATTCAACACAGAGGACTATATTGACACGAGCTACTGCATTGGCTCGAAAGTGATGGCCATATTGCAGAGGTGTACTCCATGTGCCTTCCAGGATGATGTTAAACACGAGTGCTATCTATATTTAGCCAAATTGTTAAAAAAAATCCTTATTAAGACAGAGGAACTAATCCAGTCCGACAAGGGGGAATAATCAGACATTGATGACATGTTTAAAAGCAATTTAAATATAACGTAGAATTTAGTTAACTTTTGGGTAATGTAGACTAACCGTGCAAAGGGTGCTGCAATAGATTGACTGTTACAGAAATGTGATACTGTCTGAGCTTACATAAGAGGCTAATCTTCAGGTAGATAATCAGGCTTAATATCAAAGAGAAGACAGGAAAGACTGTGGCTCATGCAACAAGAAGTGGAGAAATATCACATTCACAGAAGTTATTCACCCAATTACTTATTGGTGTAACAAGTATGACATACGTTAAGAGCATAGAGAACAACACTTCTAAGTAATTGTCCCAAAGGGATGGGGTTGTTACAATTTGGTTCTAAAACTAAGATTCTGATTAATATCTTGATCTACATAGTCAGTCAGATTCTTAATATCGTATGGATACTGTTAATATTTTAACACAATAAAACAGATTGTGTATTACATTGTTGCCATGCGATAACTTTAGACAGAGCAATAATTCATATACAGTGAGATTGTACAAACACACATTCTAGTGTAAATGGATTCTAAGCACTTCGTGTAACAAAGTTTATGATGGTACTGGTTCTACCATTGTTGTCATAAGGTGGATCTGGACAGACTGATCATTCATATACAATAGCAGATGATACAAACACATATACAGGTACAGATAGATATTCATCACTTTGTCTTACATATCTTCCGATGGTGCTAGTCACCGTAGCTGTCCTTATGTAGGAGGTTGAGTGAGGACACTACAACATACATTCCAGAGTGTGGCACTGCTGAATTTAGACCTTTAGCTATATTATCAGTGACGGATCCACTGATTCTCTTTAAGTGTCAGCACCTGATTGACATTTGATTGTCTTTTAGAAGGTTTAACCACTTCAATCACCCACCATGTCATTTGTCTTTCTGAGTGTTTGAGGTTAGTATAATGTTCGAAAGGGTGGTATTTTCCACCTTACAGCGGATTCGTGACTGATGTTGAAGAATCAGTTTCTTCACAATTTGAGTCGTTTTACCTATATAGTGTAAGCAACATGGGCACCTGATGCAACATACTACATTGCTGGTGTTTCAGTTAGAAAATGTTTGAGCAAAACCTGCTGTATGTTAATCTGAAAGTTTTAGTAGTCTGGGTAGTGCTGCATGCTGTGCACATGTTACACTTGTAGTGCCATACAACATGTGACAGTTGCACCATATTGTCCACTGTGTTGGTGTTAGATGTTTCATAGGTATGTACTAAATGGTCTTTAACCGCATGCGTGCGGTAGGATTTCCGCCCGTACGCTGGGTTTTAGGGATTCGCACTTTACATGACGAGCTGGGCTCGTCATGAGCGTGCGAGGAGGCTACCTCATGACGAGCCCAGCTCGTCATCAGCGTCGATGGGGTTAAGATTGGAACCTCTCCTAAAGTAGAACATGGGTTTCTCTTTGAGTTCTGGTAGACCTCTAAAAAGAGTCCAATGTTTTGTTTGTTTATTATTTTCTTGATTTTGTTAGAGTGATTCCCAAAAGTAGACTCTCCTACCAGTTGTGGTTGGTTTGACCGTTGCTTGGCCCCAAGGAGGGCCTCTTGATTGTTATACCAAGCCCGTTTTAAAGATCTTTTCAGTAATCTCGCAGGGTGAGTTTGTGCTTTAAATGTTTCTTTCAGCTTTATGGCTTCAAAGAAGTAATCTTCCTTCAGAGTACAATTTCTGCGTAAACACAGAAACTGTCTGAATGGTAACCCATCTTTGAGGGCCTGCGTATAGTGGCTGTTACACTGAAGTAGTGTGTTTCTAGCGGTAATGCTGGCACTTTGGCACCATGGTGCAAGAGTGTGTGCATTGCAGGCATACTTTTTTGTACATAAAGAAAGTCCTTCTGCATGAAAACAATCCTCTGAGGCTTTTTCCTATTTCTACATCTGCTGCATGGTACGTAGCATTCTGACTTATTCTCAGGTCTACTAGTATTGGTAAATCTGGGAACGCTTCAGAATCCATTGATGTATGTGTTGAAACACCCATGGAGTGTCTCCCTGGGGCAGAGTAACGCAGGGAAGCGACTTTCGCTGCCTTGAATTGCTCTAGATGGACCAAGCCACGTATGTTACACGCAAGGTGGCTTTACGTGGCTTGGTACATCTCACTATAGGTTTTGCATCTCCTTGCGCACCCTCCTTTGGCACAAGGACAACGTGAAACCCTTGATGAGTATGCCCCTCAGTCTCTAGCTGGATGCAGTTCGATGTGGTCATCTGTCAGTCACCAGTTAGGTTACTCCACTTCAGATGGAAATATACTCTGTGTACTTTACTGAGATTGGTGCTACTGTCTAAAGATGAATTGTTTTATGAGATTTAGATTCATTTCCTATAAAATGGCTTGAGCCCAAAGTGATGCTCATGAACCCTCTCAAACTGAACAGAAGAGCCAGCCCAAAGCCTGGTAAGCTAAGTGGTCACAAAGGAACTCATGAGGGCAACCTGGTACCTAGTATAGTTCTAATGGAGACCACTAGCCCTTGAAGTACGGTGACAGGTTATTGCTGGTTTCAGTGCTGGTACACCAGAAGCCCAGTCCTTGCATTCAATTACATCAACACATTAGTGGATGTGGCTTTTGGCCAGAGCTGCAGACTTTTGAAGGAATGCAGAATACCAACAGGAAGCTAGGACTCCCAGCTGAAAGTTTGGCTGTCAGCCATGGGGTGGTGGCTTTAGTCCGGACCTACTGATTGTATCACAACCCTCCAATATGTTGCTTTTTTAAATAATAGAACACAGCTCATTTTTACATACTCGCCATAGTATCGTACCATGAATTTGACTATTTTCCTATTAAAAGAAATAATAGCTGTATTAAATGCTTTCCAAAATCCTTTCAACACTGCAGCTCGTCTGGTTGACAATCTGCAGTCTGCTCCCTCACTTAGAACCCTTCACTGGCTCCCTTCAGGGAAAAAAAATTGTTCAAATTGCTTTGTCTGACCCATAAGTCCTTGGTTGGCAAAGGCCCAGTATACCTACATGAGAAACTCGCCTATTACTGTCCTGGCAGAAACCTAAGATCTAAAAACAAATCGATGCTATGTCCCAGCCGCATCTGTACACCAAGATAAAATGGCCGATCCTTCTCTTACTTTGCCCACTACTACTGGAATAGGCTCCCCTTATGCATTCGCTCATGCACTGACTACACAAGTGTTTATCGCTCTCCCTCTATCTATCGCGCTCCCTCCCTCTATCTATCGCCCTCCCTCTATCTATCGCCCTCCCTCTATCTATTTATCGCCCTCCCTCTATCTATTTATCGCCCTCCCTCTATCTATCTATCTATCGCCCTCCCTCTATCTATCTATCGCCCTCCCTCTATCTATCTATCGCCCTCCCTCTATCTATCGCTCTCCCTCCCTCTATCGCTCTCCCTCCCTCTATCTATCGCTCTCCCTCCCTCTATCTATCGCTCTCCCTCCCTCTATCGCTCTCCCTCCCTCTATCTATCTATCTATCTCCCTCCCTCTATCTATCGCCCTCCCTCTATCGCGCTCCCTCCCTCTATCTATCGCCCTCCCTCTATCTATCGCCCTCCCTCCCTGTATCTATCGCCCTCCCTCCCTCTATCTATCGCCCTCCCTCTATCTATTTATCGCCCTCCCTCTATCTATCTATCGCCCTCTCTCACTATCGCCCGCCCTCTCTCACTATCGCCCTCCCTCTCTCACTATCGCCCTCCCTCTCTCACTATCGCCCTCCCTCTCTCACTATCGCCCTCCCTCTCTCACTATCGCCCTCCCTCTCTCACTATCGCCCTCCCTCTCTCACTATCGCCCTCCCTCACTATCTATCGCCCTCCCTCACTATCTATCGCCCTCCCTCACTATCTATCGCCCTCCCTCACTATCTATCGCCCTCCCTCACTATCTATCGCCCTCCCTCACTATCTATCGCCCTCCCTCACTATCTATCGCCCTCCCTCACTATCTATCGCCCTCCCTCCCTCACTATCTATCGCCCTCCCTCCCTCACTATCTATCGCCCTCCCTCCCTCACTATCTATCGCCCTCCCTCACTATCTATCGCCCTCACTATCTATCGCCCTCCCTCCCTCACTATCTATCGCCCTCCCTCACTATCTATCGCCCTCCCTCACTATCGCCCTCCCTCACTATCTATCGCCCTCCCTCACTATCTATCGCCCTCCCTCACTATCTATCGCCCTCCCTCACTATCTATCGCTCTCCCTCACTATCTATCGCTCTCCCTCACTATCTATCCCTCTCCCTCACTATCTATCGCTCTCCCTCACTATCGCCCTCCCTCCCTCACTATCTATCGCCCTCCCTCCCTCACTATCTATCGCCCTCCCTCCCTCACTATCTATCGCCCTCCCTCACTATCTATCGCTCTCCCTCTCCCTCACTATCTATCGCTCTCCCTCTCCCTCACTATCTATCGCTCTCCCTCACTATCTATCGCTCTCCCTCAAGTGGGAGAGGTGTGGCGCCGCGGCCAGGGCGACTGACGCTGGAATCTGGGGACCACGGTTCGATCCCCGGCTCCGGCGGCAGATTAGCCCGGCACCATGTGACTCTGGGCAATAGCTCGCTTAATCTTCCCGACGGCCCCCCAGCGCCTAGAGACCCTTACGGGTGATTGTGCGCTTTACAAATGTGGACTTTACTTTACTTTACTATCTATCGCTCTCCCTCACTATCTATCGCTCTCCCTCACTATCTATCGCTCTCCCTCACTATCTATCGCTCTCCCTCACTATCTATCGCTCTCCCTCACTATCTATCGCTCTCCCTCACTATCTATCGCTCTCCCTCACTATCTATCGCTCTCCCTCACTATCTATCGCTCTCCCTCCCACTATCGATCGCTCTCCCTCCCTCTATCGATCGCTCTCCCTCCCTCTATCGATCGCTCTCCCTCCCTCTATCGATCGCTCTCCCTCCCTCTATCGATCGCTCTCCCTCCCTCTATCGATCGCTCTCCCTCCCTCCCTCTATCGATCGCTCTCCCTCCCTCCCTCTATCGATCGCTCTCCCTCCCTCCCTCTATCGATCGCTCTCCCTCCCTCCATCGATCGCTCTCCCTCCCTCTATCGATCGCTCTCCCTCCCTCTATCGATCGCTCTCCCTCCCTCTATCGATCGCTCTCCCTCCCTCTATCGATCGCTCTCCCTCCCTCTATCGATCGCTCTCCCTCCCTCTATCGATCGCTCTCCCTCCCTCTATCGATCGCTCTCCCTCCCTCTATCTATCGCGCTTTCTCCCTCTATCGCTCTCCCTCCCTCTATCTATCGCTCTCTCTCCCTCTATCTATCGCTCTCTCTCCCTCTATCTATCGCTCTCTCTCCCTCTATCTATCGCCCTCCCGCTATCGCCCTCCCTCTATCTATTGCCCTCCCTCTATCTATTGCCCTCCCTCCCTCTATCTATCGCTCTCCCTCCCTCTATCTATCGCTCTCCCTCCCTCTATCTATCGCTCTCTCTCCCTCTATCTATCGCTCTCTCTCCCTCTATCTATCGCTCTCTCTCCCTCTATCTATCGCTCTCTCTCCCTCTATCTATCGCTCTCTCTCCCTCTATCTATCGCCCTCCCGCTATCTATCGCCCTCCCGCTATCTATCGCCCTCCCGCTATCTATCGCCCTCCCGCTATCTATCGCCCTCCCGCTATCTATCGCCCTCCCGCTATCTATCGCCCTCCCGCTATCTATCGCCCTCCCGCTATCTATCGCCCTCCCGCTATCTATCGCCCTCCCGCTATCTATCGCCCTCCCGCTATCTATCGCCCTCCCGCTATCTATCGCCCTCCCGCTATCTATCGCCCTCCCGCTATCTATCGCCCTCCCGCTATCTATCGCCCTCCCGCTATCTATCGCCCTCCCGCTATCTATCGCCCTCCCGCTATCTATCGCCCTCCCTCTATCTATCGCCCTCCCTCTATCTATCGCCCTCCCTCTATCTATCGCCCTCCCTCTATCTATCGCCCTCCCTCTATCTATCGCCCTCCTGCTATCTAGTGCCCTCCCACTATCGCCCTCCCTCTATCTATCGCCCTCCCTCTATCTATCGCCCTCCCGCTATCGCCCTCCCTCTATCTATTGCCCTCCCTCTATCTATTGCCCTCCCTCCCTCTATCTATCGCTCTCCCTCCCTCTATCTATCGCTCTCCCTCCCTCTATTTATCACTCTCCCTCCCTCTATTTATCACTCTCCCTCTATTTATCACTCTCCCTCTATTTATCACTCTCCCTCTATTTATCACTCTCCCTCTATTTATCACTCTCCCTCTATTTATCACTCTCCCTCTATCGCGCTCCCTCCCTCTATCTATCGCACTCCCTCCCTCTATCTATCGCACTCCCTCCCTCTATCTATCGCCCTCCCTCCCTCTATCTATCGCTCTCCCTCTATCTATTGCTCTCCCTCTATCTATCTATCGCTCTCCCTCTATCTATCTATCGCTCTCCCTCTATCGCCCTCCCGCTATCTATCGCCCTCCCGCTATCTATCGCCCTCCCGCTATCTATCGCCCTCCCTCTATCGCGCTCCCTCCCTCTATCGCACTCCCTCCCTCTATCTATCGCCCTCCCTCCCTCTATCTATCGCCCTCCCTCCCTCTATCTATCGCTCTCCCTCCATCTATCTATCGCTCTCCCTCTATCTATCTATCGCTCTCCCTCTATCGCCCTCCCGCTATCTATCGCCCTCCCGCTATCTATCGCCCTCCCTCTATCTATCGCCCTCCCTCTATCTATCGCCCTCCCTCTCTCCCTCCCTCTATCTATCGCCCTCCCTCTCTCCCTCCCTCTATCTATCGCGCTCCCTCCCTCTATCTATCGCGCTCCCTCCCTCTATCTATCGCACTCCCTCCCTCTATCTATCGCCCTCCCTCCCTCTATCGCTCTCCCTCTATCTATCGCTCTCCCTCTATCTATCTATCGCTCTCCCTCTATCGCCCTCCCGCTATCTATCGCCCTCCCGCTATCTATCGCCCTCCCGCTATCTATCGCCCTCCCGCTATCTATCGCCCTCCCGCTATCTATCGCCCTCCCGCTATCTATCGCCCTCCCGCTATCTCTCGCCCTCCCGCTATCTCTCGCCCTCCCGCTATCTCTCGCCCTCCCGCTATCTCTCGCCCTCCCGCTATCTCTCGCCCTCCCTCTATCTCTCGCCCTCCCTCTATCTCTCGCCCTCCCTCTATCTCTCGCCCTCCCTCTATCTATCGCCCTCCCTCTATCTATCGCCCTCCCTATATCTATCGCCCTCCCTATATCGCCCTCCCTATATCTATCTATCTCACTCACTCTATCGCTTCACCACAGCATCACTGAGCACCACCACAGCATCACTCAGGGGCACAACATCACTATGCGCTACCACTGCATCACTGAACGCCACAGCATCACTTGTCACTACCACAACATCACTCAGCACCACCACAGCATCAATCTGTTCAACCATTTAACAACTGGTTCAAATATGTTCTCTCAATGTTTCAAGCTCTATTACAAATTTCACAAAAAGATGTTAATGTTTCACTTCTGTTCTTGGATTTTCGTCACAATAAAATACACTGAACATAATCTTCACAAAAGTTATTTACAAAAGTTTAAGCTATTGCCATTATAAATTACATAAACTTTTATTTAAGTATTAATTATTTAAAAAAATTAAAGGCCATTGTTATTTGTAATATCAATACATCCAAGTCACGTAAATACAACACATATTGCATTACAAATGCTATAGGTGTCGCAATTGCGAAAGTTAAAACTATTGGAATTGTAAATGACAAAGCTATTAATTTAGCTATTTTCAAAACCAACACATAAATACAAAATTTGTCATTTACAATACCAATAGCTCAAACTTTCCTAATGCGAGACCTATTGCATTTCAAATGCTTGTTTGACTTTCCACCCAACCAGTAGCTTGTGTATACTTTGGTGTCAGGGCTGGGTTAAGTTGAAGGCAAGAGGCGCCCTGCTCCAGAGGAGTGGGCTTTGTCCTCTTTTCTCATCAAATGATTTGACACCAGGCGATGGAAGTATGTGTAGACATTTGATCCATCAATTATGTGACTATTAGCCTGGATGTTAATTTATTATGTAGCCGGTATATTGCTTTTTTCCTGCAATTCCTTTCTACTTTAAGTAAATTTTTATTTAAATTGTAAATGCGGAAAGGTGATGTGAACCAAGGCCTGTGATTGTGCACCTAAAGTACCCTGACCGCGACCTTTGTGCCTCAGGTCTGGCCTTTCCAGGCTTAACTGGTTTGGTTAAGGAGGAGAATAGAAGAGCTTTTTATCTCAGATAGGTAGTCAGACAGGTTATGCCCTCTACAAAGCAGCGCGAT
Source organism: Lissotriton helveticus (assembly GCF_964261635.1). Classification (NCBI taxonomy): domain Eukaryota; kingdom Metazoa; phylum Chordata; class Amphibia; order Caudata; family Salamandridae; genus Lissotriton; species Lissotriton helveticus. Next base: position 350,195,870 of record NC_136069.1, on the reverse strand, counting down.
GAAATAAAAAAAAAAGAATGCTGCGCATAATGGAAGCAGGCCAGGTTTGGTTCACTGTGCAGTCAGTAACATATTAACATACATCTCACAGGTTGGGCATAATGGGTAGCTAGCCTAAATCCCCGCAGACACGAAGGCTGGCGCGTGTCCCTTTGTCTGCTGCTACTTCGGCATTTTGTCTCATGAAAATGTATCTGGAGAAGTCGACATATATATCGTTCTTGTTTTTCACCGCAATTTGAATGCACCGGTTCCCTGAAGGTTTGCAATGGAATTTCAGTGAAATACTACTGCAGCACTCTCCTGCCCCCTCCCCCCGCCCCTCAACTCCCAGGTTCTGCCCGTGTTTCATATGTACATAATACAAAATGGATATTTTAATTGTGCTGTTTTCCACAGAAACTAGGTTACGATATCTCCCATTTCTACCTGTGAATAATATACCTTAACAGCCGAATAATTTGAACTGCCCAGAAAGCGGTGTGCCTGTTTGAAGTCAAATTCAAATCAGACCTACAGATTATTTTTTATTTATTACATTAGTACCACTCGGCTCTACAGGAATACATAACCGGAACAATATTCAAATTCACTAAGAGTACAGTTGGATGCTAGAAGGGACCCAGTCCGTCTTTTTCTTTTAAGCTGCCCTGAGTTGGTCGTTAACCAAAACCATGTCTGACATCTGGTGCGGAAGTTCTTGTGTGGTGTGCATAGTATTTTAACTTAATCCTTGACTCCATCAGTTATCAATGGAAGACTATTAGACCTGGTTTGATGTGATTGATTCTGAAAGGTTCAAGCATATCCTGGTAGCTTGAATCACTGTAGCTGTTGAGTAAAAGATTTGCTAGTCCTCTCTTTGTTATGTCTCAGTAATCCAGACACGCCGTTGGGAACCTTCTTAGGTGTGCAATTTACAGTAATTAGGGGGAATCTCGAAAGCAGGTATATTTGCATGTTGTAGCAGGTATATTTGCATGTTGCCAGATATAGTGTTGATTTGCAGTATGGTGGAGAGGTCTTCATCAATTACAATAATTTTGTCTGTGTTTTGTTGAGGCGTATAGGCAGCAGAATGGGAGCATGGCTGGTTCTAACCTTCCAACCTGGGACTCCCCTGACCGTCGTATGATCTCACAGCCATGTAACAAATTCTATTCCCTGCAAGCTGCCCTTCTGCTCCATTTTTATTCCCAACTCCTCTTAAGTTATTTCTAGTGTTTGGGCTTTACACTGGAAACACCTCCTTCCCTGTAGCATACACCTAGGTCTTTGTTTTTATTAATGTTAGTTTTTCCGTTTCACGTCTGTGCAAATTAAAGTTGTCACTCCTACCCATCTCAATAGTAATTTTTTATGGACCCTTCAAAGTAATAGGACTTAGTTAGTCCCTGCGATAATTTGATTATATGACCCTTCAGGTTCCATCGGTGTTAGCAGTGAGTGCTTGATTATCACAACAGCAGTGTGTCATAAGTGCTTCTGGTTACTTAAGATTTTTCCCGACTCTAATTGAATGAGAGAGGGGAGTTAGAAGGATAGCACCATAGCAAAGAAAACCATATTCATGTAGTGTTGCATATCATCAGTTTGGTCCTATCTCAATCTGTGTAATTGGTTCTAGTTCGATGGTAATCTACAAACTCTGCTGCTGATTCTGGAATGGAACCTCTAGTAGAGAGCTGCTGGAAGGTTGTGTACATGGTGTGCAAAATTTTTCTTTTTACTGTGTATTGCAGAATTTTCTACTTCGAAGGATGCTTTCTGGGATCCGCCATAAAATAAATTCCTATATTTAAGATAATTGAACAAGATCAAAACGGAGCATGTTGGATTTGCACCTTTGTTTTACAGTTTACTTAATTGTAAGGAAGTTAGCCAACACATTTTCCTGAATTTTTTTAAATGCAAAGATGTGGTTATTTCTAAGACAGGCAGAATCTTTTGCTGTATTTCATTTTTTTTATTTTTTTATTTTTTTTTATTTTTAAAAAGACCTTTATTGTCCGACATACAGCGTACACAGCATCTTAGCTTACAACCCAGTCGGGCCAGCTGCAGTTAATGAAGTTTGTGGTATATAAAGTGAATGAACACAGCTTCAAGTCCGGCAACCCTGGGGTCCGGCAGCGTATATCAACATTTCACAGTACATCATGACGTGTACACCTTTAGTGTCTAGTAAGTGTGTGGTCTGTGGGTTTTTCAGTATGGATGCAGTGGTTCGAGGTGGCTGCGCTGAATCAACCCTCATCAGTTGCCGCGGTGATGGTCGTGTCCGTCACTGCCAATGCGTGTCATCTGCGAGTGCTTCTATGGGAGTCGGCACTCAGACAGGTTTAGCATTGTGTGAGGGAGCGTAGAGGGTGTTCAGCGACTGAGTGTATTTGGGGCGTGTAACCTCCATGTGCATCCGCGTCAGCGGAAAGAAATGTACTGCACCTCAGTGCCCATGCGGGGTGTCCAATCCTCAGCTGCCACGCCCGAGGGTGTCCTGTGATACGAAATGGTATAAAGCACGAAGTTGTATGCGTATGGACATGGTCTAACGGAGGATGAAACCAAATCGACAACTAACTATAAAACAGGGACATGGGTTTCACGGGAGGCGGGTTGGGGCAGGTATATGCAGAGTTCGCCATAGCGTCGAGTAGGTAGGAGTCTGTATCAGCATGTCAGTCGCGCCTCGCGGGGTAGGTAGGTGGGGGGGGCCGGGGCCCAGTTGCTGTATTTCATATTTAGGAGTGTAGCAAGGTGGTCATATTATGTGGTATGGCTGGGAGGCGTTACAATGTTGTATTAACTCGAACAATGTTGTATTAACTCGATACCCAAAAGTGGACCTCGGATTCACACCAGCAATCCTTCTCTCGGTCCTGGTAGAGTGGCAAATAGCATGTTCTTTGAGGAACATGTGTAAAGCGTTTTTCAAGTGCCAACAGTGCCAGTAATTATTTGAATATACTCGAAAGAAATCCATCACCAATTTATATAAATAGAACTTACTTTTAAATAGATTTAGACACCAAAATGAAGTCAATGTAAGATGGATAGCCAGAGTTATCAATTTTAAAGTGTTCAAGAAATCAATACTTTGCAGAGCTCTCAAAATTACCATTGCGGTCAATGGGGAAAATCTCCGGTGACACTCGGTCACTTGTGAGGTGAGTTCAATGGAACACACTTGAAGTTAAGGTCTTGCAGGCCACAGAACAAGCTGCAACAGTCAGAGTGCAGAGGTAACTTGGCTGTCCTTGGTGCTGAAAGGGAGCCACAGGAGTTGTCAAAAGCAACACTTGACAAAGCAAAGCTTGGAGTTTGAGGTCAGAGGAGCCCCTTGGAGGTGAAGCTTGAAGAGGCTCCTGGTCCAGGAATCACCAGGCAGAACATCTCTGCATTGCTCGGGTATCTCTGCTGCAAAGATGTACCTGGCGATTTATGGTACTGAACAGGACTGCGGGTGCTGACTTCACCAGGCTTACCAACAAAACCTTCTTGGGCATGCAAGAACTCGACAACAAAAGAAGTGGAGGGAGGCGATGCGGAAGGTTTCCTTTGTGTGGGACATCGAGTGAAGCAGTTGGTAGCCAGCTTGACCACCAACAAGCCTTGGCCCCGGGTGGGTCAGTCTTCTTCCTGAGATCCTGGGAATGCTGTAGAGGGATGAGACTCTGAGGTTCAAGGCTACATTTCCCAGCAGGCACCTGGCTAGTTTCTTTTGGACTGGCCCATGACGGAGCCCAGGGCTCGCTGCTTCTTCAGAACGTGGAAGTGCGGTTTGTGCCTGCCGACTGCCGGGGACCAATACCCCTAGCCCTAGAAAGTCCTGAGGAAGTCTTTGGCTTGCAGAGGAGTTGACCTTCCTATTGGAACCGGTCTCTGGTCTTAGCCAAGTCATAGTCTAACGGGTGCAGGATGCTGCCACAGGTGCAATTCTAAGCACCTCTTCTTAAGAGAGTACTGTCTTGCGCTGACACGGCCTCTCTTCTTCAGAGCAGATCTGGATTTCTGGTGTCACAGGTACCCCTAGATCCTGGATTTAGGGGGTGTTTGACGATGTGAAGGCTAGTAGCCAATAGGCTACTAGTCCTGCAGCTAATCTGCCTGTGAGGTGACTACGTCTAGGCGGTTTATCACACCAAACTACCCAAAACCCATTATTCTTTGGAGTTTTTAAAATGGCCCAGGACATCCTGGGCTGTACAGGCCCAGTAGCCCACTCTACAGTTGAGGCTAACCTTTTGGGGTTGTACGCTTCCTAAATACCTAATTTCCTGCATACTCGCAATCACGAGTGCCTGGAGGCAGGGGAGGCCTTTGTCTCCACTGGGAGGCAAGTCACTTACATATCAGGTTTGGTGATGCCTTTGAGTCTCACTGCCCAGATGGGCAATTCACTAGCCATCCTGAGAGGGCTGAGGTGTGACCTCCTTCCTGCCTAGTTCTTTTGTCTTGTGTCCTCTCGGAGTGATACACTCTCCAGCAGGTGGTCAGACTTCTGTTTTGGCGGCAAACAGCTCAGAAACACCGCCAAGGGACAAGGGACCTCTGTATCTTGGTGGGCAATCTCTAAGGATTCCACCGGAGTGCGTGCCAGCTCATCCTAGACATGAGAATCATGTCAGGGGTGAAAGAGCACAGTGTTTGATACCAAACACAACTATATCCAGTCGTACCATTGTGGAGCTGTCCTGTAGCCAGTCCATGTTAACCAATGGACCACCATCAACTTACAGTAACTTCAATGGCAAGGTTACTGTAGAAGTATGTATGTCTGTACATATATGCCTTCACCATTAAGATAATGCACCCTGCCTCCTGAGCTTTAGGAGGCCTAACGTAGAGGTGACTTGCATACCTTAAGCCAGAAGCTGCTTGTGTAGGCTGCGGTAGCAGTTTTGCAGACTTTACTTTTACTCTGGTCACTCAGGGTGGCACAAATAGTGCTACATCCCTGGATGGCACTTTGCCCTGGGCACCACTGGTACAATATACTAGGGGTTTACAGTAGTGGGAGTGTTAAAGCCTATTGCCAATTGGGTGTACCAATTCACATTACCTTATGAGAGAAAGAGCACTGGCACAGGGGCCTGGTTAGCAGGTCAGTCAGTCAATAATTGTAGAGCGCTCATTGTCACCCCTAGCGGTATCTGGGCACTGAGGTGCCGTGACTCAGTCAAAAAGCCAGGTTTTGAGCTTCTTTATGAACTCCGCCAGGGAGGGAGCTGTTCGGAGGTGGAGGGGTGGGACGTTCCAGGCCTTGGCGGCGATGTAGGAGAAGGAGCGGCCCGCTGCGCCAGATGCATGGGGTGTTTGTGAGGGCGAGTGAGGCGGAGTGCAGCTGTCTTGTGGGCAGGTGGAAGTTCAGTCAGTGGTTGATGTAGGATGGTCCTTGGTTGTGTAGCGCTCTGTAGGTGTTCGTGAGGATTTTGAACTGGCATCTCTTCTGGATGGAGAGCCAGTGGAGGTCTCTGAGGTGAGGGGTGATGTGGGTCCATTTCGGAGGTCAAGGATGAGCATGGCTGCGGTTGGTTCTGTATGGTCTGGAGTCTGTTGAGGAGTTGGATGGAGATTCTGGCATAGAAAGCATTGCCGTAGTCTTTGCGGCTTGTGACGATGGCCTGCGTGGCAGTCTTTCTGGTGTAGCTAGGGATACATCTGAAGATTCTGCGGAGCATGCGCAGAGTGTGAAAGCACAAGGAGGTGACTGCATTGACTTGTCATTTCATTGTCAGTTGGCTGTCAAAGGTGATGCTGAGGTTGCGTGCGTGGTCAGTTGGTGTCTTCCCAAAGATCAGTACTTCTGTTTTGTTGGAGTTGAGCTTAAGGCAGCGGTCTCTCAGCCATTTGCTTACATCTGTCATGGTGCTGCAGCAGTTGTTTTTGGCATTTGTGGGGTTTTCAGTGAGCGAGATATGTTAGGACATTATGTTGAGGTCATAGGATCTGACGCCATCTGCGAGGGAGGGTTATGTAAATGTTTCATAGAGTGGGGCTGAGGGATGATCTTTGGGGTATGCTGCAGGTTATGTCCTTAGGTGTAGAGTGTAGGGAGGCAGTTGAATGCTCTTTGTGCATCCTTAGAGGAAAGATGTGATCCATTTGAGGGTGTTTTTCTGTATGCTGGTGGTGTGTAGTCTGTCGATGAGGGTGTGGTGGGAGACTGAGTCAAACGCCGCGCAGAGCTAAAGGAGGATCATTGTCCTAGTTTTTCTGTGGTTGAGGAGAGATCTGATGTCTGTGACGGAGATCATCCGTGCATTCTCAGTACTGGGGTTGGCTCGAAACCAGATTGTGAGGCGTCAATTAGTTGGTTGAGTTCCAGGTATTTGGTGAGCTGATGGCTTTCTTGAGTACTTTGGCCAGGAAGGGGAGCAGGGAGATCTGTTGGTACTTTTTGAGGTTGCTGAGGTCAGCCGAGGGCTTTTTCCGGAGGGTTTTTACCTCTGCGTGTTGAGGGTGCTGGTGAGCTCCGTGCTGATTGGGTTGGCTCCGAGGTGGAAGATATGGTGGGGGCAGGGTTAAGTGGGCACCCGGAAGTGGATGGACGACATCATGGTAGAGCAGGTCTGCGCAGTGAGTGGAGACCAGGTGGTTAGAGTCGTCCGGTAATTGCTGGTGGCTTTGGTTATCGAGACTGGGGGTGGAGGCTTGGGGGTCGAAATTGTTGTAGATTGTGGCTGTCATGCTATGGAAGTAGTCCAAGAGTGAATCTCAGAGTCCTAGGGAGGGGTGGATGGGGTTCGCTGTAGCTGCAGCGTTGGCGTATTCCTTGGCCGTCTTGAATAGTTCCTTTGTGTGGTTTGCCGCAGTGTCAATGTGGTTGGTGATGGCTGCTGTCTTGGCTTCCTTGATGCGCCAGTGGTAGTCGCTAAGGGCTGCTTTGTGGTTGACTCTGTCGGATGGGTCCCTGGAAGCGCGCCATCTCTTCTCATGTCAGTAACAGTTGCGCTTGGTGGTTTTGATCTCTGGGGTGTACCAGCTGGCTTGTTTCGAGTCTTCGTTGGTTTTGACTGGTTTCAGCTGGGTGACTTTGTGGGCACATTTGGGGATCCAGATGGCGAAATTCTGGATGGCATGGTTAAGATCTTCTGAGGTTTCGGGTTGTGTGGTGCTGAAGGATTGGGTCCATTGAGTCTTGGTAACTTTCCCCCAACTGCGATGGAAGGCACTGTGGTGCTTGGTGATTGCATATTGAGCTCTGCCGGAGATGGTTAAGTGGACGATGGCGTAGTCGGTCCAGGCGAGCTCTGTGATGTGGGTGAATTTGAGTCTGTCGCTAGAGGTGAAAATGCCATTCAGTGTGTGTATGACTTTGTGCGTGGGTTCAGTGACTCGTTGGGTCAGGCTGATGTTGTTGATGTCGCTGTTGTCTAGGAGGGTGGTGGTGTCGTTGATGTAGAAATTTAGATCACCAAGCAGGACGTAGTGGTGGGAGTCGATGGCCAGGGGGGCGATGAGCTTGGAGACGGCGTCCCAAAAAGCTGGTTGGGGTCCCGATTGTCTGTAAGCGAGGGTGCCCCTTAACGTGGTCATGGCATCGATTTTTTTAGTCTGAAGTTGAGGTGTCCCATGAGGGGTGTGGGGTTGTCATTGGTGATGGTATCTTTGAAGATTATAGTATTGCCTCCACCATGTCTGTTTGAGCGGTCTCCGTGTATCACCTTGTAGCCAATGGGTGTGGCGGTGGCGACATCTGGGTTTGCTGTGGGGTTGAGCCACGGTTTTGTTATGAAGGCCAAATTAGGAGAGAGGGTGGTGATAATGTCCCAAATTTCTATGGCGTGTTTGCAGAGGGATCGGGCATTGAGCAGGATGCATTGGAGTGGTGCTGGCTTGTGCGTAGCCCAGTGCGTTGCGCGTGGGGTCCAGTACTTTCAGGTGGTCCTATGCGGCATGAGAACCAGCAGTGGTGGCAGATGAAGGGTCCTTTGGTTAATCATGGAGAGGCGGTGAAGCAGTTGTTGTTGTCCAGGGTCTAGGGCCAGGAGGTCTTTGGTGGTGTAGCGATGGATGTTGAGATGGGCAGGCGTCCTGGTGCTGGGTGCAGTCAGGTGCAGACGTGCTTCCATAAATGGTCCTAGGGGTAGGAGGGGTTGTGCAGGAGGCGGGGGTTGGGCCAAAACAGCAGGAGCGGTAGACAGCAGGAGAAAACAGCAGTGCAACTGGTCTGGACAAGCCGGTTCCAACTAGTACAACCATAGGTGCAGTCAAAACAGAATTTAAATTACATTGAGATGCCAAAATAAATAAAATGCCAAAATAAGTCAAATGCCATCAAGGTAGGAGAGACCGTTAATTACCACTACAATAAGTGGACCATGGGCGTACGGCAGGTTTGAACTGGGGTCTTGAGGACTAGAGCAGATGAGCCAGGCAGGGGGAACGGCGCACAGACCAGAGGACAATGAGCTACTCCCAGTGCACTTTCAGTTCTAAAACCACAGTATCCAGAGCAAAAATTGGGGTGGTGACCATCCAAAAGTCAACTTTCCTACAAGTAGTAAGCACAGCTAAAATGGTGTCCTCATTTTTTTGCTCCTAGAGTGCTTTAAATCCACTATGCTTATGAAACGAGGAGAGAAGTACATTTTGTAACATCCTTCTGCTTGCCTAGTTGTGTGTCCTCGTATTTTTGGCAAGTTTGGTATGTTTTTCTTGGAAATTGCCAACTTGGATAGTACGTTTTTTCTCTCTCAATTAGGAGGAGCTGTTGGTGTGTTTTGTGAGTAAAAGCAGGCATGCTGTCATGCTCAGACATAGTGCTGTACCTCTACAACAGTCTGAGTCTGTATGACAGCATGCCTATCCATCTCCTAAACAAACCCCACTTGTGCTAAGTACAAAGAAAAAGAGTTCTGTGACACAGCCACTCTTTAGGTTGTTCTAAGAGGGAAGTGAGGGCCAATATTGTAGGCAGTAATGCTGTTATTATCCCATCACTCTTCTTGAAGCCGGTTGTCTGGCACCTGTCCAGTTCTAGATGCCTTCTTGTTCGTCCTCTCCTCACGCTTTCCTTCCGTGACTTCATAACCTCTGCTTCCTCCCTCTTTGTCTGATCACAATCTTGCAGTTCTCTTTGACATTTCACTGGATCTTTCCAGTTGCATTACCTAGGTCTCTCAATCTTGCAGATGATGCCCTTTAATACGCTCCCTGTTGATTTTAGAGGCCACAAATACTTTAATTTTCACTCTAGTCTTTTCTGTTTCTAGTTACCTCCTTCACTTTTAGATATCCTCTGCCATTCTCCTCTTCGGTCGTTTTTCAGGACTGATGCAAGCCTTTTTAACCACCTTAGACTGCTCATATGATATTTATTTATTTATAAAGTTTTATATAGCGCGAACTTGATCCCGAGGGATATGAGAGCGCTTTACAATTCGAGGGAAAGGAAGGTAACTGTTCAGTACATAAGTCAAATGGGAACATAAAACAGACATTGAATCAAATAGGGCTCACATAAAAAGGCCAGTTACACATCCTGGGGGTCAGCAAAGAATGGGCTAGTAACTGATGGTGTATAGGTGCATCGGTAGGAAAAAATACAGCATGCACCAACATGATCTTTTTTTTTTTTGTGGTGACTACAGATACAATTAAGGAAATAGCCTACCTTGTAAATAATTGTTCTTCCTTCAGATATGTATAGTCTTCTTTCTCTGGAAATGTGACACTGTTTCTTATGATTTTTCTGCTGACGTCACAGCTTCAGTACCTCTTTTTGTGGATTATTATTTAGCTATGTTAATACTCTAGCAAATTCTTCATCTAAGAGACCAAAGTCATTAAGCAGCAAAACATGAGCAGAAAGGGTTAGATTTGTGCTGTGATAAAAAATCTCATTGGGCAGGCGTGCCTTGTTTTGTCCAGCATTCCATTGCTTGCTCGCTTCACTTTTCATATATCTGCTTGGATATGGCGCCTTTGTTCTCAAATCCGTTTGGTATCATCCCTCCCATCCACACGCGCAATCTTGTTTCTGTTCTTATTCTCTCCCTACCCCCTTTTATTGGAATGTCCTTACATATCTCTTTCGGTGCTTCCCCTTCTTTGAACTCCTTTCTTGTTTTGCTTTTTGTTGATTCTCGGTCCAGTGTGACATGATTTTTATTCTTCTGGATTTGAACGCTAAATTCACTACGGTTATTTATATGCAATCCTAAAATGTATTTTGAGTGATTTTTACACATGTGCAATACAATACAATTACATTCAAGAAAAACTGCTGTTTTTAATTATTTTTTTTAGATCAGGAAGAACCAGTGTACCCTTCTTTGATGACTCGCAAAGCAGCTTGTATATTTCCGCAGCGCCTGCTTTTTTTCATGAGAGAGAAAGAAAGGGAATGAGGTTGCATCCCAATATGTAACAAAGGTGGTCATTCCCAGTATTAAGTAGGTGTTGGGTGGCCCTCAAATTCATACTCTTTCTTTCTATGTAGATGGATGTCTCGTTCGTCTTTTAATTGATAAGCTTGGCATGATGGTAGCCAGTGTCCAGACTTCTGGGCGCTTCTCTTTGTTAGATAAAAAAAAAGCATTTGCAATGCAATAGGTCTCGCATTTATGAGAGTTTGAGCTATTGGCATTGTAAATTACAATGCCTTTTATTTGTGGTGTTTTTAAAACCGATAAATAAAATGCATTGTCATGTACAATGCCAATAGCTTAAACTCGTGCAAAAGTGAGACCAATTACATTGAAAATGCGTGCTATAAAATAAAAAGAATTGTTAGGGGAAAGCGTTTACAGGCAGGACAGAGCTATTTGAGAAAATATTGCTCGGAGGCTGTAATTAAAGCTTACTGAGCAACAATAACAACACATAACGGGGTTTTGCCATGGGAGGTTACAAAATGAGACCAGGAGTAACTAAGGAGGGACTACTATGCATTTTGACCAATGAACGGCCACAGTTTACAGTAGACAATGACACAAGTCAATGAAAAATGTGGGTGCAGCTTCAAGTCCCTACCTCAATATAGCATTCCTCACAGAACAATGCATGCGCTGCCCAGGCTCGACCTAAAAATCTAACTGTGCTACAGGTTAAGAAGATTCTCAAGAGAAAGTGGTACTGGAGAAAACTGTGGTTGCTGCTAGGCCTTGGATACCAGAGACCCACTTCCTTCTACTGTAGACCATATATCACACCTAACCTGTCCAGGCTTGCAGGTAGAGTTGTGTAGGTCCTGCTGTGAATGATTGGCTTTTACACAAGGTCAAGAGATGTTTGTTTCCGATTACTTAGAGCAAAGTGTTCAAGAGATGTTTGCGGTACCCGCCGGGCTGGTCTGACAAATCAGTGTATGGTCTGGTTTTAGTGTGTGTTTTTTAGCAGTTGTGGGCTGGTTTGATGGCCAGGTGGGCCGGTTTTTACTTTTGATTTAACGGATATTACTACTTTTTAACTGTCTGCTTCGCTAATGGGGGCCACTTTTATTTTGGTGCCTGGGCCTATTTTTTCCCCAGTTCGACCATGGATCTCTCCATTGTACTTGTGTGCTGTAGAGGTTCAAGGGGAGCCCAGCATTTCACTTTGGACTCAATGTAAGAGGTTGAATTGATTGGACATTGCAGGCTACATTATTACCAAATATCCATACTCCTACCTTTTCCATACGACGTGACCTAAAGGCTTAGCTATGTTTTTTTCTTATGTACGTCATTGAGGTAGCCCTTTATCAAAATATGGCATGAAGGGATGATGGAGTTTAATTAAAATGCCTTTTCGATGGCCCTGGTATGACCTTTTTGCAAAACTTCCTTAGGAAGCAGGTTAACTTTAAAGCTTCAGCAATTTGTAAAATATACCAGATTGCTGCTTTGATGGTATTTTTCTATATTCGCCTTCCTTTTTTGTTGCTCTGACAGATAAGCTATTAACACCTCTCCTTAGCTGCGAACAAGTGACTCTGGGATAAGTCTGAAATTCGTCTGTTCCTTGCACAATGTATTTAAAATCAAGGCCCAGGAGTTGTGAATCATTCCTCCCTAAAATTAGCACATTCTGTAGCAGGTGTGTGTTTGCATAGCATTTTCTGAGGCTGCATATTTAGGGCATACCACCTTTCAGTATGTCATATACATCCGTGTGATGGAGTGTTTCATCAGGAATATTGTAGAAACATAGTCTGACTCTAGTGTCCTTGAATATAAATGGAAGCATTGGTGAAACCAACTACTTATGAATTACTTCAGTAATTTGGAGTGACCCTGACTCTGGTGTATTTCTTAAGGTTCACTGTAATCTATAAGCACAGGAGCCTTTATTTCAAAGATTAATAACTACGTTTCATGAGAGCCTAAGTCGGGCATTTGTTAAGAAGATATTGTCGCAATTGTAATTTGTATAATATCTTGGTTCAATTAAAAAATGACTGAACCTACTTACTGTGCGTTATCTGCCAAAAACTACAAAACCGAAAAAAGGTCTTCAAAAACATTTGACTGACGCCTACAAAGTGTTCTCTAATAAAATGATAATTGGAAGCAAGCCTGTAATGTAGGTCACTTCGTCATCAGCCTCTCTCTACTCAGCTTTTGTGTCCTCAGTTTATCTACAATTGAAGAATGGCCAATTTCTCCAACTCCCCTATGTTCTGTCCAGGCCGCAGCGAAACCTTTGTGTTAGACCTAACGTTGTGGTCATTGTCGTCTTTGAAGCCCTAATTGTACAATGCAAGTACCAATCTTCATTAATCATATAATTTGTTTAAATACTGATCTACCTTCTGGTTCCACAGCAGCTGTCTATTGGACTTCATCTTTGTGCAGTCACCGAGCAGGACATATAAAATAACAGGAGCATTGATCAGAAATAAAGATTTGTAAAAAGGTATAATTTAGGTTAAATTGCTTAATCTAAGGATCCTTCTATAGTTTGTCATTTGAACGGTTGCCTTGCATTCACAATGAACCTCTGATTTTCGTGTCAGTTTTAAGAAGGGATCTCCTTGTACTCTATCCTATATTTAAGTCAAAGCCAAGCTCCATTGTTAGAGAGTAAGAATTAGGTCAACTGGTTTAACTGAATTCCGAACACAGAGATTGATGCAAACGGCAGATGAGGATGTTGGGAAATCTATTGATAAGAGTTTGTCTTTGCTTCCTGGTGCTTTCCACGTCCTAGAAGTAGTTGTGAGAAACGTTTTGATTACTCATGCTTGTTCAGGGAGTTTCATACGAAGCAGAAAAGTGGAAATTGTTCTGAATTTGCCTATGACTGGCATAGTGGAACTTTGGCAACCCTTGCAGCCGGGTATCTTGTACACAAAGATGGGGACATGAGACTTATGTTTCCCTGCTGTCACCTGTCTACAATTTGAGAAATGCAATGGCTGTTGTTTAGCTGCGTCACCTAAGACTTCAGAGAGTGGGAGGGGGAAGCTGGAGTATGGCAGTTCATACAAGAAAGGTAAAAGGCTGCTACTCTGTGCTCTTTATGTTAGTGGGCGAGTTTTGACAGATTTTTAGTCGAGCAGAGACCAGTGAATAGAATGTTACCCAGCTATAAAGAGAAGTAACTTGTGCCATAAATGCATCAATCTTATTGTTACTACTTTGTCATTTACCACAAGCCTCGCTCCTTGTGGGTGGAGATGAGCGCTGAAGGCGTACATCTCCAGCTACAACCACTCCGCAGAAATCAGGGCTTGTGTGGCAGCATCACTGTTAGCAAAGGCACCTGTACTTACCACCAGTTGGTGTTACTGTCATTGGCTTGCTTCTTATTTGATGGCTTTGCTTGTCCTAGTTTGTCTACCATGTCTCTGCCCCTCTGGAGCATATCCTCGTTACCATGTCTCTAATTGGTTGGCTTCCATCCTTCTACTGTCCACTTTTAAGAAACTTCGCTTATTTCTTTTTGGATAAGCACTCCTTGAGAGTTCACGTGTTTTCCAGCTCTCTCCTATCCCTCTTGTGGTTTCCCATAAATGCCCACCTTGCTCTCCGTGTTTCTCTGTTATGTATTTCTGGCCCTCATGCCCCTTGCGCTCCGTGTTCTGACTCTTGTGTGCTTCTCACTGCTACTTTGTTGCTGTCACTTTTCTTTGCTCCTCTTTCTCTCATAAGTCCCCAATCCCTCCACTGTCTTCTCCCTCCCCCATGCTCTGTCTTCTTCCTCCCCCCCATGCTGTCTTTCCCCCCCCCATGCTCTGTCTTCTTCCCCCCCCCATGCTCTGTCTTCTTCCTCCCCCATGCTCTGTCTTCTTCCTCCCCCATGCTCTGCCTTCTTCCTCCCCCATGCTCTGCCTTCTTCCTCCCCCATGCTCTGCCTTCTTCCTCCACCATGCTCTGCCTTCTTCCTCCACCATGCTCTGTCTTCTTCCTCCACCATGCTCTGCCTTATTCCTCCACCATGCTCTGTCTTCTCTCCATGTGTGCTTCTCCCCGGCCATCTATGTTGTTGTCTCCTTTTTGCAATGCTTTCCTACCTGCTACCTCCATACACTTCCCAGTTACCCTCAATACCTGCGGTCCTATTTTTATTTTATTTTTACTTTGCTCTTTTGTGCTCAAATCATTTTATTATTTACTGATCCAAGTGGCAATCCTCATCTTGGATTGGTAAATTAAAAAGTATAACAAACCACACGGGTGTCATTATACTGGCACTTGCATTCGTTCTAACATATGCACCAATGGACTGACTACACTGCCTATCGTAGTTTGTCAATGCGCATTTTTAATTTTTTGTTTTGTTGATGATGCACATTGTCAAAAAAATACAGAAGTTGTAAAGCATGGCCAAAACGTTTTGCAAAGCCAATAAGTCACATTGGCGAGACCTCTTGGCGTTGCCAGTGCTTGTTACTTTTGTTTTCCCTACCCTCACAAGAGACACGATCAAGAAAATGTAGAAATGCTCTTTTGGCTAAGGCCCCTGAGCTTGAAATAACCTGTACGAGTTTTTTAAGAAAAGTCACTTCTTCCCTCTAATCCTTTTATAATAAATGGCAGTTTAAGTTGATTTGTCTCTTTCATAAATGAATAAAGATGCGCCAGCCTTGTGATGTGACCAGCGTGCCGCGAGCCCGATTGTATCTGAACCAGTTTAGTCTGGCCCACTAATGCAATCATTGGATGGAATCTGATTATGGCGTTGATTTCCGGTAGCCGGCGTTTGGCGAAGGTCTTTGCAAAGCCCTTCCACTCTGTGAATGTTATCGTTCAATCGATCCCAGTCTGGGTAAGTGGCGACCTTTTCATAATGGGATCTTTATGAATGGGCTCTGTGTTTTCGCTGACCCGGTCGGTGCTGGTATAATGCGTGCGGGGTTGTAGTGAAATAAGTCTGATGAGAGAGTGGACGTGGCTTGTCATTGACAGCTTGCTACCTGCCTGGTAGTGGCTTTCAACAGGCTTAAACAGGTCTGAACAAGCATTGGCAAAGCCACTAGGTCTCGGCAGTGCCCAAGCTATTGGCTTTTTTAATGTGAATGTCTTTTAGCCATGTTGTCTAGAAGCACATGTTACTGAAAGTCCAGAATTACACAATGTTAAGCTGACGCCAAGTCTCTTCGCCCCCCCACCATGTTGAGTTTATTGTCCTGACCCACCGAGCACAAATAAGCGATATGACGTGACCTGCGCTGGCCGCATCATAGCGCTGTTTTCAGTTACTTTCAGCCTTGCTGAACAGCAGATGTGCTGCTACACAACATGGCTTAACCCCTTCGACGCTCATGACGAGCATGGCGTAGCCTCCTCGCACGCTCATGACGAGCCCAGCTCGTCACGTAAAGTGCGATTTTTAAAAACCCAGCGTACGGGCGGAATTCCGCCCGCACGCATGCGGTTAAAGACATTTATGTTGACAAGGCCAGTAGCTCGGACATAGCCGAGATCTATTGGCTTTGACAGAACTTGCTTCGGTGTTGACCAGGTCTTGCTGAACATATGTGGAAGTGTTAGTGAAAAACAGTTGAGGAGCTTTGAAGTGAAGCAAGGATGTGGTGTAACGGCCAGAGCTGCCGGCTGGGGAACCAGGTTAGGATCTCTTGGTCGGCTGAA
This sequence comes from Lissotriton helveticus, assembly GCF_964261635.1. NCBI lineage: Eukaryota > Metazoa > Chordata > Amphibia > Caudata > Salamandridae > Lissotriton > Lissotriton helveticus. The sequence continues at coordinate 350,179,848 of NC_136069.1, read as the reverse complement.
CAATTTGTGGTTCTGGGCAAATCACTTATGCTTCTCCTGACTATGACAGTGAATTTATCATCATGTAATGTAACTGGTGAGCACTGAAGGTGCTCCAATACCATGAGCTGGAGTTAGCACTATTGCAAGATGAGGGACAACAACAAAATAGAAGCGACAAGGGAGTTAGTGGGGGAACGAATCAAGCAGGGAAGCAGGAGGGGATGGGGAGATGGGACAGAAACGATGGGGAAAAGAAACGTATTTGAAGCACGATCAGCGACAAAAATGAATGTGTCATTGTGTAACGTAACTGGTGAGCACTTAAAGCGCTCCAATACCATTGGCTTGTTTGTGCTATGGCAAGACAGACAACAGAGCGAGCGCTCCAGTACCTTCAGATTCTGCCCAAAAAATTAAAAAGTTCTGTTCGTGTTTTAACAGTTTCGTAAAAATGCATTCGTTTATGCACACGTGCATGCATTTTACTGATCTGTTTTACAAGGGACACAGCCTCAAAACAAATGGTTCCTCCAATCCTGTTATGTCGCAGACGACATGGCATCATGTGGCAGTTACTGGAACTGTTCTAGAGCAACTAATAGCGAGGCCATGGATGCCAGGATGATGCTCCTGGGGGGCCTATTTTAACCCCTTTCTGCTGAGCGGTGGCTCGCTGCTTGTTTGGATTCAGAGTGCTAAGGCGTTGCTCTCATTTCCTGTCCATTCAGCAGCACTGTATGTCACATTGAAGTGCAGTGGCCAAACCTTAATACCTTACTTTCTGATGTTGCTTAGTGTGTTCTAATGGTGTTGGGTATTTCGACTGGAACGGTACAACTGTTCAGTGGGTTGTTTGTAGTTGAGTGTTATTCCATTGATATTTTATTTTGCTTTAATTTTATGACTAGCGCTTAAAATATAGTCATATGGTTATAGTCATAAGGTTTTCCGCTCTGCCTATATCGGGAGTAACAAATGTTCCCTGTGAGTGCCACCAAACAACAAAAGTGTGGCTAAGGAAGCTCTATGGAATCATTATTTGTTCAGTGGAACGTTTCAGGAATTGCAGAAAATATTCCCCCTCGTATCAAAATATGTGCAATGGTAATCTGATTCTTTGGATGGTAGTGATTTTGATTTTATTTATTTATTTGTGCTGAATTTCAGGAAACTTGACTTCCTTAGATCCTCCTTTTCTGCTACTATACTGTGAATCGTTTATTATAAGTGAAAGATGGTAAAGGTGCGCAAGTGCTGATGTGTCTCTTCAGGCATTTGTTGAGCGATTGCACCCCTGCTTGCATCATCTTGAATCTTTGCCCCCGTCACTCCGTGCAGGGCCTTGTGCCTTCTTCCTGCTCTCCAAATTGCGTAACATTCTTATCTTTTTCCGTTTAAGGACATCCCAGAGCGAGTCCTTTTTTTCGTTGAGCTTTTTGTATCGTTTTTGATATAAAGGAAATCACTCAAAGCATAGACCCAATAAGTGTCTATTATAGGGATACAACGATCTCACATTCAGAGTAATAAGTGATGTTTCAAAGTAACACATAATTTGTATCTTTTAGGAATTTTTTTCCATGTTCTTTTCCCGCTCGACTTTTTAAAAAAAAAAATTGATGTATTTCTTTTGGTAGGCCATGCTGTTGCAGATTTCTGGAATCGGACCCTGAGCCAACTGTGTGAAGTAGGCAAGACCAGGCAGGGCGGTAGAAGGCTCATTATTACCACCCTAAGTAAAGGGCAGTTTAGCCGCTTCTTTACCTGGCTATGAAGGTCTTAAGTTGCTGCTCCCACAGCCACCTGTCCCTCCTTTTCCCGCTGATACTAGGCCCCAGGCTGTCTCGACTGTGTACGCTTGCCAATTTCGCAAATGTAAAGGGGTCATTGTCCGCATATCCATGAGAAGGATGATTTGCGGCGTACTGTGGTAATATTGAAAACCTTTTAAGGTGAAAGCAGTAGGGAGCGTCCCCCCGCTATAGCCCTCGTGTCACAAGGCACAAACTACATTCACTTTATCTGGGTGCGCCGCCGCAGAGCAGCAGGCACCTGATCCTGCCTGCCCTAGGTCGCTGCCTGCTTTATTCATGACTCACAGGGCGCATCTGCTTTGTGCAATCCAATGGTTGTCTCCGACCCTGATAAACCTAGGTCGGTAATGGCGCACATTCTATGATAGTAATATTATTTCGAAATGTTTACACCTGGTAATATTGCCTGGACAAAGATTTCATCTCAGTACCGATCTCACAACCAAATACAGAAACTACCAACTGAAAGATGACCAGTTAACCTATGCGAAAGCCCTTTCACTGCCAGGGAACACGTCACCACATTTTTAGTAAATTTTCATAGTTTTCAGCTAGAAACAATTTTTTGGGTAAAATCTGCAGATTATGCCGCAAATGGTGGATTATGTCGCGAATACATCAATTCCATAAGTTTGCGAAAAAAAAGTTGCAGCTTCAGAATTGCAGAATTCCAATGGCCCTGGTAAGAATGGCTGCCTCCGGCAGGCTTCCATCCTTCCTTATGTGGTTGGTATAACTAGGCACAAATTCAAACCCGCCTCCCCAGTATGCAGGTACAGCCCCTTTCCTTGTGCCAGAATAGAACCTGCTACATCTAGCTTCCTCTTTCGGAGCCTACGCACAGCCTCTGATTGGTAACGCGGGCATTCGGGCAATGCCCGAGGGGCCGGTGTCCGAGTTTTTTGAGCAGTCTGGGGCCGATTTACACATACACCAGTACTCTTGAGTTAAAGGTGAGTTACTCCATCTGCTGTCCGGTGCTTTTGATCCTCTTAATCCACGCTGGCTGTTGTGTTTTTAACAAAAAGCAGACGGCAGCAGATTGCTGTGATGTTTACGTATCTCAAAGGGCCTCCTTACCCCAAGGTAATTAGTCTGACGCATTCAGGGAGGAGTGCGAATCCGAGCAGACAGTCCATTGTGTGCAGCGAGGCCTAATTAAAGTGCATTAAACACACTACAAGTCAGATCACAAGAGGATTCGGTAATATGGCGGTGCTGCCCTGGATTACAGTGTTACTGTACGATACCTGCTCATCCTAAAATAACAAGGCGCCTAGAACCCTGCAAGGCTTTAATGGGCTGGATACTGCTTATGCTGCACATCTCCTGAAAAATACATGACCATAGGAAAAGACTGAGCATCTCCAAGTGCTTAACTAGAATAAGCAAGCCCATGTCAGTACTTGTTATTGAGCAGGTGGCTTGCAAACAGAACAATAGCCTGATGCTGAGCACCCCTAAAGAGTTCACACTCCCACCTTCTCTATATGCTTCACAACCCTTCCATCCCATCCTTGATGCTGCGTCACCACCTTTGTTTCCTATTGTAAAACCTTTTCACAGCTTTGTGCAACATTGTAGGTGAGTTTGTGTGATGTAAGTCGCATACATGCACACAGCTTGCTATCCAAATCTCATTATTTTATTTATTGTTATTGTGTCATCAGTGGGGTAACACAAAATGTTGGGGCCCTCCTGCAGAATACGAGTGGCCCTTAAGACCCTCAGAGCTCGCATGTACTCATTGGTCATATTCTAAATGGGGTCCCCCTGAAAAGTTCTGGGGGCACTCAAGTGTTGGGGGGGGCCTCTGTGCCACAAGAGTTGCAGGGGCCTGCTTTACGCCCCTACGTGTCATGGCCACTTCATAGTCTTGAGCTGCTTTTAATAGTTCGGCTACTCAGTTTGGTGGCAATCAACAAGGGAAGCATTTTGTATTGTACTGTGGCAGTTGTGCAGAAACAATGATCCTGAGAAACCAACAAGTGGTGAAGCGCAATCAAAGAACATGGAGTGGCTAGGAGTTGCGCCTGCGCGACTGTGATTTGCCCACATTAAAAATGCTCTTGTTAACCTCCATGCAACTGTTTCATCGCAATTGGAAGAGAACTCTTCTACATGGCTTAGAAATGCAAACCTTTTGATGCCCTGCCTTGTAGATTTTTCTGGCATGCAGTATGTTTTTTGTTATGTAAACTCAGCAGTCTCTGGGTACACTGGAGGTCTTTCATGTTTGTATTAGTTGTTCCTAAGGGGCTACTATCCCCCTCATCCTGGACTATGAAGTGACCAGCTCTGGTAGCAGTATAAATGTAGTCCCTATGGGGAGACTGCCTCCTGACTCTCACTAGGAGAGTTTCATGAAGTACCCTCTCATGCTTGCTCTCATTTGTGGGACACATGCAGGATGTGCAATGCGTATTGTGCATTTTGTGCGCGAATATTTCCCAGTAACATGGACGAATGGTGAGTATCAGGTTAGTTGCCTGGCATCTGTGTGAATCAAGGACAGTTAGGCAATCCTTATGACCAGTATTTCTGCTTTCCTTAGAAGCACAGGAAACAGATGTTACTGTGAACTCAGTGAATTGTCAATTACTTCTTCTTTGCACTTTGACTTTCTGTAACTAGCAAAGTTGAACTGTCAAGGTTTAATTTTGGAGGGTGGTACAGCTCGCTTACCTATTTATTTATTATTTATTTAGCGATTTATAAAGCGCCTGGTGACCCGGAGGCATCCCCGCGCTAATGATACAAGTGGAGACCAGAGGAAGAAGGGGAGCTTATTTGGGGAAAAGCAGAGTTTTCAATTTTTTACGGAAGAGGAGGTGGCAGGGTTCCAGTCGCAGGCAGCGGGGGAGTGAGTTCCATCCTGCAGACGCTTTTACTGCGAACCGTCTACCGCCAGTGCGTGCCTTCCTGAATCTCGGGACGATGGCCAAGCATTCGTTATCGGAGCGTAGGAGTCTAGGGGCCTTGTAGGGGGTGACCATGTCTCTCAGGATAGAAGGGCCAAGACCATTGAGGAGTTTGTGGGCAGTGCACATCGCCTTGAATTCTACCCTCTGCCGCACTGGAAGCCAATGTAGGGCCTTCAGCGCTGGTCTGGCAGAGGTTCTGGAAGGGAGGCCCATAAGGAGCCGGGCTGCCGCGTTTTGAGTTCGCTGGAGTTTGGCCAGGGTAGATTCAGGGGCTCCCAGATAGACAACGTTGCTATAGTCTAGCCGGGCAAGGATCAAACCTTGAATCAAGAGTTTCCTAGATAAGGGCGGGAGTAGTGGGAGGATTTTACGGATGGAACGCATAAGTCCGAAGCAGGTGCCTGCTGTTTTGGCTGCCTGGGTCTTCATGGACAGCTCCGGTTCAAGCCAGACTCCCAAGGTCTTGATTTCTGGTTTCGGGGAGGGCACCTCACCGAAAGCGTCTGGCCAGACCGAAGGTGGGATGGTGGACCATTTCTTGCCCATGAGCATGACTTCGGTTTTCGATCCGTTGAGCTTCAATGATGACTCGCACATCCAGTGGTGGATTTCCTGGAGGCAGTTCAACAGATTATCAGGGTGATTGTCAAGATGAGAGAGTGAGACGACCAGTTGCGTGTCGTCCGCATAGCTCACTATCTTGATTCCGAAAGGGGAGACGACATCCTCAAGGGGGGCCATATAAGCATTGAACAAAGTAGGGCTTAATGACGACCCCTGGGGAACTCCACTAGTGAGGGGGAAAGGGGCTGAGCGGGAATTGCCATCCCATACCTGGAAAGAGCGGCCTGATAGGAGAGATTCTATCCACGCAAGCGCCGTGTCCGCGAGTCCCGCCACGGCCAGCTGGTGGAGTAGGACACGGTGATTCACCGTGTCAAAGGCTGCACTGAGGTCCAGGAGGATCACTGCCACTGACCCTCCTGAATCCAGAATGCACCTAGCCTCCTCGATGACAGCGAGGAGGGCGGTGTCTGTACCGTGGCCCGGGCGGAACCCAGTTTGGGATCGACGTAGAAGGTTGTTTGATTCAAGGAACTGGGACAGTTGGGCGTTTACCAGTTTCTCGGCTATTTTGCTGATACTGGGGAGGAGCGAGATTGGCCGATAGTTGGCCAAGTCGGAGGGGTCTAGTTGGGGCTTTTTGGAAGAGCCTTAACTACAGCGCTCTTCCAGCTCGGTGGAACAGAGCCCTGGGATAGCGAGCTGTTGATCAGTTCCGTGATGGTGGGGAGAATGGTGGGAACGACTGTTTTCAGGAATCTGATAGGTACGGGGTCAAGGGGGGAGCCGCTTTTCAGTTTGGCCAGGGCTGATCCTACTTCGTCCAATGATACTGCCCTAAAGGCAGTGAGTTGTGGGGGCAGTATATTTCCTGTCTGATTGGTGAGTGCGTCAAAGTCCATGTGATTAGGTAGACTAGGAGGCGGGAGGGAGACTAGGATACAGGTGATTTTCGAGTCGAAGTAGGTTGCCAGTTCATCGCTTCTGTCCGGCGAAGATGAGTTGTAAGAAGGGGGCGCCGGTATTTTCAGCAGTTCTTTGGCGATGAGGTAAGATTCTCTCGCTGAGTTGGTGGCATTACTTATTCTGGTGTCGTAATATGCGGCTTTGGTGAGCCTCAAGGCGGCTTTGTAAGATCTCACCGACCTACGGTAGGCGTCCTTGTTAGTATGGAGCCAGTCCCTTCTCCATAGTCGCTCCGTTTTTTTACACTCTGTGCGGAGAGTTCTTAGTTCCGGGCTGTACCATGGAGCTGACCCGGTTTTCCCGTTTTTATCCTCACGGGTTTTTATGGGGAGGATGGAGTCGAGGGAGGTGGAGATCCACTCCCTGAACTTTCTGTCCGCGGTGGCTGGGTCCTCCGATGGACTAGGGGTTGCCTGGTCCAGGGCTTTGGCCCAATCCTCAGCCGAGAGTCTGGACCATGCTCTATCCCTAGTATAGGTGGCGGGTTTATGGGGTTTCCTGAAATCCCCTGGTAAGCGGAAGGGGACCAAAAAATGGTCCGTCCACGGGAGGGGGAGGGACTCTTTGGTTTGTAAGGTGTGGAGATTAGTAAACACAGGGTCTAGTAGATGACCCTTAGTGTGTGTGGCTCCGGAGTTGGTAAGTATGAGGCCATAGGCCGCCAGGTCAGTGATCAAATCGGCTGCCCCAGTGTCAAGGGGGTCGTCGAAATGGATGTTTAGGTCTCCTAGCATAGTGAAATTGGAGGTGGAATGAGCCAAAGATGCTATTGATTCTAGGAGAGCGCTAGCAAACGGGCCGTAGTGGCCAGGGGGGCGATAAACTAGGAGGCCTGACAGCGTGCTAGTCGGTGCTAGCTGGATGGTGAAATGAAGGCTTTCAGAGTCCAAGATATGGGCATCGTAGGTTCTACAGGAAAAATGATTCCTGTAGAGGATGGCCAGTCCGCCTCCTCTGCCAGATGGACGTTGTTGGGACCGGATATTATAGTCCGGGGGAAGGGCTAAGACCACGTCCGAGTCCGAGTGGTCGGTGATCCACGTTTCCGTGAGGAATAGAATGTCTAGTTCGTGGTCTTCAATTAGGTGGTTAATGAGCAGGGCATGCATGGGGAGTGACCTGCAGTTCAATGAGGCAAGTTTAAGGTTCGGGTGAGGGACGCGTGGAATGGATAGTTGTAGCTGGGCTGGGCGGCAAATTGTGCAACTAGTGAATTGACCGTCTAGGTCATGAACATAGTTGCAGGTGCTGTTGTTGGTCGGTCTGAGACTGAGAAGGTCTCGGCGCGAGTATATTACCCTAGTGGGAGCTGGTTCCGGCAGGGATTCTAGCCCTGAGCCCGTTCGAGCGCGGACGGGCGCAGACGGGCTTGCCTTAAGCGCGCCTTCGGCGCGCAAACGGCGCTCCCGCTGCGCTCGTCCGTTGCGCTTGCGTGGCTGGCACATTTGAAGGGAGGGAAGAGGGCGTGGTCTCACGTGTGGGCGTGTCTCCGCCTTCGAGCCGCGATGGCGGTAGAGGGAAATCCCTGGTGCAGCGATAGGATCCGCTGTGTCAGGGGGTATGCGGGAGATTGCTCGGCGCGGTGGAGAGTGCTCGTGAGAATAAGTATTTTGTTTTTTTTAAAAAGACAGGAAATACAATTTTAAAAAGACAGGAAATACAATTTTAAAAAGGAACAAGTCCTCCGGCTTCCGCCTCAGAGGTCAACACACATTCAAATGGCGCGCTCGTAGTCAGCGCTTAAGAATGCCTGGGGGTGGGCGTGGTCTCACGTGTGGGCGTGTCTCCGCCTTCGAGCCGCGATGGCGGTAGAGGGAAATCCCTGGTGCAGCGATAGGATCCGCTGTGTCAGGGGGTATGCGGGAGATTGCTCGGCGCGGTGGAGAGTGCTCGTGAGAATAAGTATTTTGTTTTTTTTTAAAAGACAGGAAATACAATTTTAAAAAGACAGGAAATACGATTTTAAAAAGGAACAAGTCCTCCGGCTTCCGCCTCAGAGGTCAACACACATTCAGCACTAGGCTACCACATCTCGCTCAATAAATATATTGCCCAAGCAATGTTACTTTTTTAGAAAAAATTGAACTTTAAAAAAATGTATATTACGAAAACATCATTGGTAACTTACAGGTCTTATTTCATATTTGTTACTCTGGTACGTGTAGCAGTTATACTGTAGAGTAGCAAAGTCTGTGTTTCTCAGGTTTAGCTCTTGTTGGAAGAACGAAATTCAGCTACAAGAGATATTGTAAGCTGTGGCCAAATTGCAGTGTCTGGTTTGAGCAGTGAACGATTGCACAGCCAGATATTTTACTCAGGTCGTGTTAGGATGTTCTTAGCGTTTGATAGGTGCTGCGTTGGATGCCATTGAGGTCACTCTACCCACGCATCATCTCCTTCAGCTGCAGATGGGCCTTTCTTTTCCGAGATGGCTTACACAACTGCAGTCACAATCTGAAGAATACTTGCAAACCCCGTGAAAGAGGCACTCAGGCTTTTGAACCTGGAAAGAGCTGCTGCTGTGGTTTAGGCACATGTGCATCAAGTCATGCAACACTACTCAGACAAGACTCTAATGCCGATGATTTGGGGGCATAAGTAGGATGATTTGGGAGCAAAGGCAGTCATCTTATAGGCTTTTTGGTTGCATCCAGGCCTCACCATGGGGTGCCAACGAGTGTGATGAGGCACACTTGCCCTTCTTTAGAAGCTAGAGTCGTTTGCAGGGATTTCTCAGATACAGCGGCTGAAGCAGAGGTACACGGACCCTCATGGCAGATTCATGGTTACACCTAAAGAGTTAAGGGGCACGCAGGTGCAGTGATGTATGCGGTGTCACACTGGGCCACCTGCTAGGGTCACAATTGTTGCAAACTTATTCGGGGTAGGAACTGGTGCAGGTCTTAAGCCTTGGCAGACTCGCAGCTTGAGACGTCCTCCTCATAAGATGGTGGGTTGCTGAACTAGCCCTCCGTCTTTAATTGAGACAATGTCTACGTGAAAAGCAGTCTTCCTTTTCCCGAAATTGGGTTTCAGCAGCACATTCTTCTTCCTCAGTCTGGGAGTATGTTCCCCATGCCTCCAGCGAAGGCAGCCAAGGAGTATGCCTCTAGTCTCAGCCTTCTCTACACTGGCGTTCACAACTTCAAGTTGAAGGTGGACACTGGATAAGCCAAAGTGGTCAGTTTGAATCGGTTACGTGACAGTTGGATTCCAGCAGACAGACCAATTCAATTCAAAGTTGGCTTTCTACCTTTGGAGTGATCCGATCTAGCCAAATTCCATTTCTTTTAGGCACCCTCATCATCCTAGCACCCAGGAGACAAGGGAATTGTCTTTTTTGCTTAGATTGGCTAGAGATGGCCTGACCCCAATCAGGTGCTGCTGCTGGGATACTTATCTCTCCCGCAGAACGGAAGCAAGATTCAGTGTGGATGGACATGTAGCCCACCTCTTTCTGTAGGGTGTTCAGCTTTGGCAGTACCATCGAGCACATTCATTGTATGAATGTTGCTTCTTTTAGGCCACACGCAGACCTGCTAAATCTAGCTTGGTCCTGGGCCATTGAGCACAAATGATCCTTCCCGCTTCATTCAATAGAATTAATTTTTCTAGACAAATGCATGTTTCTTTATAGTAGTTGCAGTAGTGTTGGTGAAAGGGGGAGTGGATATCACTGGAAGAAAGGCTGGGAAGATGGGAGAGCAGCTCTTAAAGGCATATTGTGCTCCACACAAGTGGTGAATAACAATAACTACCAGTAAACACCATAGGGTATCCTAAAACTTTAGAGGCTACCGGTAAAGAGTGGAGCTCCAACCAGAGAAGAGGACCCGCAAAGCTAGGTAGGAGCCCGAGGACAAGATACCACTCAATAACAAACCCGATACCATGGCAGTTTGTTTTTTGAGAAAAAATTCTCAGTCCATATTTGTTCAGAGGGGCTGCCTCCCTCACCATTTTTAGAAAAAAGTTTAAAACATGTTTAAAACATGGCTATTCCAGAACTGATTTCCTGGTGGGGAATACTGCAGTCATAGCGCCAAGACACCTTCGGTATTCGCACGATCAACAAGTCTCATTAACATATTCACTCACCACATGATTGGATAAGTACAACTCGCACACTATGCCTAAACAATACTATATCTACATCCTCTTTAAGGGAATCGGAAAAGCTATACAGAGAAAGTCGCTGTCAAAACAAAATTGCACTCATGATTAACCACCATCCAGCGCCTCCTGATAAAGCCAACCACCTACACCGAGAGCAGGGAACTGTGACCGCTTAGACACTGACCCAAACCATGCCAGAGGCACCCCTTGGGGGGGACCCCCTCTTCCAAACACTCTTCGGGAGATGTGCCTGGTTTGCCAGGCCAGACTAGTACTCCAGCACCCACCCATTTGGTAGCAGAATCTAGTCGCAGGCACAATGCCAAAGGAGTTTTTCTTTGAGGTGGCCTACCAGGAGTCCAGCCTGCCAAACAGAATAAATAAAACAACACGGTAACCCTTTTACTAAACTATTAACAGAACATCTCACCCATTTCTTTAAGGGTTGTTTGAACTTTAAAAGTCCAAGGCAGCAGAGAATGGTGTGGCTAGAGGCAGCTGATGGACCAAATGGAAGCACAAGAACGCTTACCAATTATTCCAATTTCAATTTTAGGCCATAGCACAAGAAGAAAGGCAGAATACGCATGCTAGAGGGAAGGAACATTAATTGGAAAGGTTTGCGGCTGCAGGACCGGTCGGGCCTCAAAGTAGTGTGAGTATGCCCCTTTTGAGTGCCCTGTGTCATTTTACACCTCTTCTTCTGTGGCGGTGATCTTGGAGTTCAGACTTACCGTAAGAGGCGGGAAAGGTTTGCTATGTGCTTTTTCTGTTTAACCTTTCATCAGCGCTTCTTTATGCTGCTGGAAGGGTCTGTGCAAGAAGCCTCCCTCCAACTGGAAGAGGGTTGTAGGATCCTGCATGGACGCAAGAGCTGCCTCCAGCAGAAAGGACTGCGTTACTGGCAAGGAGAAATAACCTCATCAAACAATATATAGCCTACAGGTCCAGCTCATATCGGGGTGGTGTGTGAGTGTTTGTATGTGTGTGTGAGAAAACATGGTTCAGAGAGCGATATGATACGAGGATAAATGGCACTCTGGTGTGTTGCTAAAGTCGGCACACTGTTGTGTCAAAGTGAAGTGGTACGCAGTGCATGGTATTATTACTGTGGCATAATAGCTCAGTTATATTAACATGGGCAACCCACAAAGGGATAATGAGTGGTACACTTATGAATGACAACAACAACCAGTCCCAGAAAAAACAAGAATTATTAGCTTAGTCAAACAGTTTTATTTATGATTGATCCCTAGCACTTAAAGTCCCGTTTCCATTGGGAACTGATGAAGTGGGTGCCACAGTCCCTACACCAGAACAGGTCATTTTAAAGATGCAGGGTTCTAAAGTCAAGTTCCACCAGGGGGCTTTAGTGTGGATGCTGACGTTGTTATTTGTCTAGTGAATCCAGGGATTTTTGCTATTGTCGGTGACTGGAAGAAACAGCTGAAGTTTCAACCTCCTGAGTTGTGCATTCTTTTTGCTAAAGCTAATGCCACTGAAACAGTGGCCTAGATATATGTGCAAGGTTGCTCCTTAGTTGAATTTTTTCTGCTACCTCTACTCCATTTAAGAATGTTTTTGAACATCATAGTAAAAGACCTGACGAGTTACAAAGTTTTACCAGCTGCCTCATTGGATAATGTTCACTTTATGGCTAAAGTTCTAGAACACGTAGGGTGTGAGGCCTATAAAAACGAGAGACAATGTATCTGCCTTGAAGGTGCAAGCACTGTCTGTTGTATTTTTGTTATCATATTTTTGCCTTTTTTTAATGTAGCTGTTGGTCAAGCAGCACTGATTAGACATTGTGTCAATTTGGTATTATTTATTATACCTGAGTATTTAATCCCCAACATCGGCTACAGTAATCCTTGGATTCTAGACTTTGGCTTTCCCAAGGCAGTCAAGTACCCTAAGTGAGTAACTTCGTTATTGAAGTGCCACACATAATTGTTCATGCCCCAGCACTATCCTTTAATCACTGGAACCCAAAACCTTGTTATACTGACCCCCCAAAAACATGGCATTATAATGCTAACTTTAGGTTGAACCTATCAGACAACTCTCTGGATGTATAAGACAAATTGTGGGCTTACCAAGAACATAGAGAGGGTCGCAACCCACCGTTTGCTTTCCATTTGTTGGGTTTACTGTCACTCACATTTGCCTGCTTCTTATCCAATAGCTTGCCTTGACCATTTTGTGTATGTCCCTCCCTTCGAACATTGACAATTTGTGTCCTTCCACTGCTCACTTTTAGGAAACTACTTTTATCTTAAACACTCCACAGGAGTACGTGTTTTACAGTGGTTTCCCTTATGACTTGTGTATTCACAGTGCTTTCTGTCACACACTTGGACCTCTTAGCATTATAAAACTTGTCACTCTACCCCAAATGCACCCACAACGATTCAAATCAGTGACCATTTGGTGACAACCACAGACATCTGAAGTTAATCAGTCGAGCTTTTACAGAAAAATGCATTTCTCACAAGTAAATTTAAGTTGCATATATTTTCCAAATAAGGGTAGCGCATTATATTTCATCTGCAGGTATCTCTAGGTGAAAAGCCAACAAAATAGTTAAAGAATATTTTGTTATTTTTAGACATTTCTCTGACCCTGCACTCACACTTGCTGACCCCGCCCCCAATCTACTCAGAATCACGGTTTCCATATTTTTCTATGTGCACTTCGACTGCTGCCATGGAGTAGCTCCTCCGCATGAATGATATCACTGTTTGAAGGTTTGACTTTCCTGTATCATCCTATCTGAAAGTAATTGTTCGGTTTCTGATTCGGGTACAAATAAAAAGCATCTTTATTTTTTCTGCTTCCAAATGTAAGTGCTGAAGTGACTACTGATCTGTTTACATTCCATTTTTCTTACGTTGAATAAATTAAACACTGGTTTTACTCTCGCACTCTCAAATGGTTGAGTAGCATATTGAATATTTGGCTTCAGTTAATGTTCTTGATCCGAAAGTCTGAAAATATTCACAACAGCTGTTTCCAAGTGCACATTTTTTTATTAATTCAAGTATGAAGGAGCAATCGTTGCTAAAAAGAAAAAAGACGCAATGGAGCTGTATTAATGTTGGATAACCAGATGTATTGAAACCAGTGCTTTAAATGGAAATGTAAAAGTGCAGGTACTCACTATTTAGAGTACCTGTTTACTCCAGAGAAGTATCGGTACACTCTCATTAAATATATTGCAGGAGTGCTGAGAAGTCCAGGTACTCTCCGTTTCAAATGAAAGAAATCCAGGTACTCTCCGTTTCAAATGAATGAAGTGCAGGTACTCGGTGGCGGACTGTATGTGCCCATTTCATTAAGCACTGATTGAAATAAAAATAAAAACTTGAAGATTGTAAAAAAAAAAAAACGAAGTAATTTGATCTCTTGCATCGATCATTCATGTGTGCTGGGTTTGTAGGAGTCCTCACAACTACAGGCGTGCTTCTTGTGGACGTGCGTGGCGTGGGTGATGTCATGGCGCTGTCTGGCACCACCACTCGCCGCTCTCCCTGCGCACAGACTGATGCAGATAGCCTCCGTAGCTGAATGTAGCCAGCAAGTTCATGGTGTGGGTGGAGAGGCCTATTGTTTACTTGAGGTCGGCGTTATGTACAATATTTGAATACAGGCCCCTGCACACACTACAGTGCACAAAGAGTCTTCAGAAAAAGCATTCGAAAGAATGAGGGATTTATAATCGTGATTTCCAGCTCTTACACAGTAGCTATTATTTCTTTGCTTGGGGAGGTCTCCGCCGCTGTACAGATTTATATGGATTAACTGTGAAGCTTTGAATACATGAACATACGGATGAATAATATATGGCTGCGACGGAAGGGTGCTGAATTTTTAAGTGTAAACCATTTATTTTTGTGCAACAATGTTTTGTTTTTAAAGAAAAAAAATCTGAATTGCTGCGCCCTACCGGTTTGAGAAACCTTATCGCCCATGTTCTGTCGAGTGGCAAGAAGTGTACATTTTGAGTCATCATTTATAAAAGTGATTTCCATTTCGGCGGTGCATTTGGGAATGCTAAACCGTGGAGCTGCAAGAGACCATGGTATACTATCATTATTCATTTGTATTTATAGCCTGCTTTGCCTGTGAGATTGTGTACCCCATCGCATAAAGAATTGTTTGAAAAGAACACTTTTCAACAAGGAAGAAAAAAAATACTGGTATAGAATTGATTTGAAGTTGGCTATTGTAGTTTAAAACTGATTAGATTAATTAATTAGGTTAGACCGGCGCAGAAACTGGATAAATATACTTTGATATTTCACAAATTGGATGTGATGAGGTAGCATCAGAAGGGGGCGGGGTCATGAGGAGCAGATCGGATAGTCAAAGCATAAATTTATTATTTGTTTTTAAAAACCCTGCTACAGGTAAATTGACAAGGACAAATGTGAAAGTAAATGTTATGGTTTACTTAATTTTGATTATTATATATGAGGTTAAGGCACCTCCTGCAGAGATCTTTGTGTAACCTGAAATATCTGTGGCATAATAGCAGGGCGATGACTCCGGTCAGTGCTGTTGCTGGAGAGAGTTGTGTGGAATCAACTTACGACTTTGGCTCATCATACAGTAGCATAAAGTGTTAATGTGTCTGTCGCAAAGCACAACGTGTAAAAGGCAGATCCCATACTGTATATTCTATAGATAGCTCAGTGGGGTTTTGCTTCTGTCGCAAGAATCTAGGTGGGACATTTACGGCACAAGTTATTATTCTTGCAATATACCTTAGTGTGGTATGTGTCTTAGTGGGTTATGAACAGGCATCGAGGAGTTGCATTCAAATTACAATGCATACGTTTACAACCGTTTCTATCTCCAGCTTTTCATGTTTAGAGGATAATTTATTATCAGTGTAGTTACTCATATAGGCAATTCATCCATTATTCATACTGTGCATTCATATCTCAATAAACAAAGCTGAGAAAAATCACCAACATGCCCCTCCAAATCATAGTTTTTTATCTTGAGCACTTGTGCAGTAACAAACTGATAGTCTTTGTTTCCTGGTATCAGGCTCCATCTAGCTCACAGTCAAGAGGAAGCTTGTGCAAAAGGCATGCTGATGGTTCTTTAAGTGAGGCATTTGTGATAGGCCCATATTGAACTTAAATTAAGGGGAATCGTTCACCCCTTGCAGGTTTATGTTTTGAAATCAAGGTGCCAGCCGTGGTCAATGTGTCTCGATGTTGGCACCAGAACACGGTCAGCACACTTCACTGCAGCCAGGTGAGATCCGGCTCAATAATCGCAGCCTGATCCTGGCTCTGGATGACTTCCCTTCTTTTCCAGTACAGACAGATGTCATTTCAAATTGGGCCCATTATAATGGTATTGGTGGGGCAGAAAAGCCATTCTTTTTATGGCTGTGTGCTTTATTTAAAGCCCACACTTTACTTGCAACATGTAATTATACAGTTCAAGCAACCCTGCTCTACTTAGTAAAGCTGAGGCAGCTAACATAGATAATGCAAGTAGATAGCACTGGATGCTAGATTTGCCATGTTTGCTCGTTCCCCTTCAGGGCAGATATGTTTTTAGGGCTGGTGTTTGCCAAAAACATCTTGATATATCCGTTAACATACTTCCTGCTTTACATTATTAGGTAATCCCATCTTTATTTGTTCGGTTTAAAAAAATCATAACAAAATTTCCTTCTAATACTCATTTTAATATACACCATATGTAGTTACTTATTAAAACCCATTAAAACCTAGAATTCATTTGTAAAACATCACTATGCATTGCTGAGTATAATGTTCACATTGTGCCATGGTAACATGCCCCTAGACTGAGGTGACATAAAGTACCCTTTTAGTTAATGTATAGCAGAAGTTATTTCATTCCTTAAACTACGTCACACTATCACCTTTCTCATGAAAATCTTAAATCCATAGTGTCTTCATCTTTCATGTTCATGGTCGACTAGAGGAATAAAAGCAGAATCTGTACAGCAGAATTAGGTACGCCACAAGAAGCATTGGGCAATTTCTTCAAAAAGATATCCGAATCAGTTCAACGTAGATCATATTTAAAAAATGTTGTGGCTCAGTTTGCGTGGAAACCTGCAGAGAAGGAAAAGTCCGTTCCCATTTTCATTGTTTGAAATGCAGCTGCTTGACCTGCTTTTTACCCTGGCTGCTTGCAATGCCAACTCACATTGTGACATCAGAACTCAAATGTAATAACATATTTAGCCTCTTTGTTGGATTCATTGTCACCCTTATTTTCTGCCTCATAATTGGGCAACGCAGGCCAGCCTTACTACTTCTTCTTTCCACAGGAGCATGAACCAAGTACCGATAGATTGTCTTAGATTAGTGTCCTTCGGGTGCTGAATGCACTGGGATTGAGGTCCTTTTTAGGTCGAGCCTAGGCAGTGCGCATGTGCTGTCTGGAAGACCTTCTATAATCACTATACAGAGTGTAATCCTGCTTGGCATTGGTTCACTCCTGCGTCTGTCTCTCTTGTTGGCTGGCTCCTCATTAGTTGGTGCTCTTGATACATCACTTCTGTTTTTCGACCAGGAGCACCGCCCAACTGTTTTGTTACACTGTAAGTGTTTATATGTTCATTTGGGGACTACATGTTTATAATTGTTGCCGTGCGGCATTCCGAGATGTACCTTCAAGTATGGTGGCCGTGCCTTTCTTCTGTTCTGTGCAGCTCACCTACTTCCATGTTTGTAATCACTTTCAACATACTTAAACTCTCAGCTGAGCACCCAATTTTAGGTGTGCCACGCTTTATATTTTAATTGCAGCTTCAGATCTAAATCTTGCTTTGTCTTTTCATCACCAGTGGCACGTCACAGCAGTCTGCGAGCCCCTCGATCGCCATGTTGTTACTGCTTACATATCACATGCTTTACTTGGTCTTGCATTCAGTATCAGTGTTTCTTTTACAAGGATGTTGTTGACTTAAAACAATACTTAAACTCTCAGAACTTTGCCCGGTTTACAAGTGTTGCACTTTATATTTTACTTGCAGCTTCGGAGCGGCATCTTCCTGTGCCTTTCCATCGCCAGCGGCACATCACAGTAGTCTGTGAGCCCCGCGGTAACCATTGTATTGTATTGTAATTGCATTTGATTAGCGCTTACTACCCCTGACGAGGCGTCAAAGCACCTTTTTTCGGCGAGTAGCACACTACTCCCGGACCCATAGAGGATTAGTGTTGAATTAGTATAGTGAAGCATGCAAGTACATTTTAAGTGGTGGATAGGTTAGTCAGTTATTTGGATCCAGAAGGATAGAAGAGGAAAAAAAGTTTGTATTTATATAGCGCTTGTTACCCCTGATGGGGTGTTGAAGCATGCCACTCCGGAAACCCATAAAGGATTAGTGGTGAATTAGTGTGGTGAAATATGAAAGTAATTTGAGTGGTGGATATTAGTCAGTTATTTGGAGTGAGAAGGATAGCGGAGGGATAGAAGGGGAAGAATGGTTTGCATTCATATACCACCTGTTATCCCTGATGGGAGTTGAATCGCTTTTCTGGCGAGTAGCACGCTACTACGGAACCCATAAAGGATTAGTGTTGAAAATTAGTATAGTGAAATATGAAATAATTAGATTGGTGGATATGTTACTCGTTATTTGGATAGAGAAAGGTAGGTGGCGGGATAGAAGAGGGAAATAACTTTGTATTTATATAGCGCTTGCTACCCCTAATGGGGTTTTGAAGGTCTTTTTTGGTGAGTAGCACGCTACTCTGGAACCCTTAAGGATTAATGTTTGAATTAGTATGGTGAAACATGAAACTAATTTGAGTGGTGGATATGTTAGTCAGTTATTTGGATTGAGAAGGTTTCGGGAGGGGTAGAAAAGGGAACAAAAGGTTTGCATTTATATAGCGCTTGTAACCCATGTTGTTCCTGCTTATATTTGACATGCCTTACTTGATCTTGCATTCCCTCGAAGTGTTTGCCTTTTCCAGGATGCTGTTACTTTTTTTTCTTCAGGCAGCAAATTACTCTTATCTCCCCACCCACATAACCTATTTCCCATTAACTTTAACACATGAGAGACCAACTGCTAGTTTTTCTTATTCTCTCCTTGCGAAGCCAACAACATCCTAGACATCTCCCAATCTGGATTACACAGCAACCACAGCACCAAGACTGCTTTTCTCGTTGCCACCAACGACATCGGCGCACTCCTCGACCATGTCCAAACGGCAGCCCTCATCCTCCTGGACCTCTCGGCTGCCTTCGGCACCGTCTCCCACCGCATACTAGCCACCAGACTCCACGACGCTGGCATCCAAGGAAAAGGCCCTCAAATGGACACACTCATTTCTCACAAGCAGAATGCAGTGAGCCAGTTCCCACCCTATCTCTCAGAACTGACAGAGACCAGATTTGGAGTACCCCGTGGATCCTTTCTTAGCCCCACCCTCTTGAACATGGCCCCCCTTGCAACCATCGTCAGAAACCACGGGCTCAACATAGTCTCCTATGCCAATGACACCCAGCTCATTCTCTCCCTCGACAAGGAACCCAACATCTCCAGGTTCAACTTCCAAGTAGGCATGAAAGCTGGCGCAACCTGGATGAAGAGCTGCCTGAAACTCAACTCAGAGAAAACAGAAGTCCTCAATGCACGAAACCTCTGCATCATACTGGACTCATCGCTCGCTATGAACCGCCAGATCAATGCAGTATCCTCGGCCTGCTTCAACACCCTCTGCATACTCTGAAAAACGTTCAGATGGATCCCCTCCGAATCCAGAAAAACGGTCATGCATGCCCTCATCACTGGCAGACTAGACTACGGCAACGCCCTCTACGCCGGAATCAACAAAAAAACTTCTCAAACTCCAGACCGGCCAGAACACCCCAGTCAGACTTATCCTAGGCATTCCCTGTCACAACAACATCACCCAACACCTCTGCGATCCCCACTGGCTCTCCATCGAAAGAAGAATTAACCTTCATTCTCCTCGTGCACGCATACAAGGCCCTCCACAACATCAGATTAGCATATCTAAACAACCGCCTCATCTTCCAATAAAACCTCCGATCAGCCACCCTCTCCATGGTCACCATCCCACGCAACTACAAGACCAGAATAGGTGGAAAGTCCTCATCCTACCTCGCACCCAAGACCTGGAACGACCTCCGCCTCCACTTCTGGCAAAGCCGTAAACTGCTTCAGTTCAGGAAGGACCTCAAGACCTGGGTCTGCAGATGATCCCAGCACCCAAATGAGTAGCCCACCCAGCGGCTTGAAACACACAGCTGTGCTTTACAAACCCCTCATTGATTGATTGCTGCTTGCCCGTTGTTGAATGACCTGTTGTGTGTTGCTTTTCCCCTCTCACCCTCTGTTGTCTGTGTTGCTTTTACTCTCCCCCCCCTCCACCTCCCCCCCTAACCCCCCCCCCCCCCCCCCCCCCACATTGTCACTATTGCTTATCTCTCCCTGCACTGATGGAGCTAGCTGCTGATTTCAAAACCCTGAACGTGTGGCATATTTATGGCACCATAAACCCATCAACTTCTTATGTAAACAAGACTGAGCCACATGCGGAGAAGCTACCTCACTGTTTACACCCAGTACGCTGGCATCTTTTCTCGAGAGCTCCAGCACAGGAGCGTAATGGAGACCCCTGCAGTGCGGGGGGCCCCCTAGGGTTCATTGCTTTGGAGAGTGCCCCCTCAGCTCTTAAGCCTTGCCATTGCATGCTGGCATAACGTTGTTGTGCTCTACAGAACGTGTGCAATGGCATGGAATATGAAACAGTTAAGAGCTCAGAAAAGCCACTCTGCTTCCCTGACCAGAAACAAACAGAATTACAAATCTGATTAGTAAATATTGCTGGCAGACAGAGGCCTAGTGAAAGTTCATCGAAGGGGCGTAACGCAGGCCCCTGCAGCCCCTACAGGGCAGAGGGCCCTCCAACCCATTCGAGGGACCTCAACCCTACGGGAGGCTCCCATTAAGCCCAAGACAAATGAATCTCTGTCCGGTTTGGGAGACTCTGGGGCCCCACATCACATTCTGCATGGAGGGCTCGTCATTTTGCGTTACGCCATTGCTCCTGCAGCGAGAAGCAGAAGTAGCCCAGCAGAGTTTAAAGACGCTTCTGGCATGGAGCTTTCTCGTTTTTGGGTAAGAACCAACTGAGTATGCTAATGTTGTGGTTATCGACTTTTTCGGACACTAAAACACTTGAGTGTGGCCTGCGTCTATTACATTTTCGGATTTTCTTCAGCATTGTTTGCAGGTTTGGCCTGTCCTTGTCTTGTTACTTTGTGCGTTTAAACGTTTTACAAAGTGTTTCTGTGCCCGGAAGCACTTTTGTGCAAAAAAAGAATGGAAAGCAGGACGGCATCTTGGAAAGCGAAGCACAAGAATGAAGGTGCCTAAGGCTTAAAAAGCATGTTGGCATGACAAATATTCGTTTTCTTCAGCAGCAGTACGTACTGGTTTAGTGTTGGTACATAGTACTTTACAAACACCTACGAAAAGTCGACACTAGCAGTAGTTCTAAAGTTTCGCCATATCTTCAGTCCATTACTTTGACACAGGGCCATAGGCGCCAGAGGAAGACTGCCACTTTCTGTTTTGCCTTGGATGATATGGAAGTTGCTTGAAAGCTGCTTCAGTCTGTGGCATTTTGTAATCTCCTTTGTGCTGATGGACGAGTTATACAATTTTGTACTGTTCAGGGGGGAACTTTTACTTTTTACACACTGTCCTCATGGTTCACCTTTTCAACATCTTTCCAGTTTTTGTTTTGCGGGGCCACGAAATCTCACACTTTTTGCAGTGTTCGAGAATTGCAGTAGACTGGTGTATTTTCTTCAGGTATTCGATTTTTAATATTATTCCTTTCCACTAGTCCGCCAAAATCATCTGATGAACAAATGCCCCTTTTGCGTAGATTATAAGGAGGACTCCAGGTTTATGGTATTTATTTTCTTGACTTATTGGGCTGTATTAATCCCTATTTATTTTCTTGTACATTTGCTTGCTAAATTTTATTTCAGTTTGTGAAAAAAGCAGTTGCTAGCATATTCCCACATTCATTGCCACTGTAATTTCTCATGTGTAGTGGCACGTTGAGGCGAGAATGTGCAGTCGAGCAGTGTTAGTTGATACTTTGTGAGGTGGCGCTGGACAGAGCGAATCACATATCTACTGTGTCCACTCTTTTTTTACAACCTGCTGTATAGAGCGACCAGATTTTGAAAACTTAAAACCAGGGCAAAAGGCTAAAGCAGTCAGCTATAATGTTGTACCAAATCACTTAATTGACAGCGAGGCACAAGCTTGGTATTTTTGTGTTAATGACACATGCACATGAAAATCCAGCTTTGGTACAAGGGGTTACAAGCCAACAGACGTGATACAGGATGGAAGTTCATGAACATTTAACCCAAAATGGATTTATTTTATCCTTCTACCACCTAAAGTTGTCTTTGCTTCCATAGAGGTCAGTGGGTAAACATATTCCTCCTTCTTTTTTGAGGCAGGATAATGTCCCACTTTCTTGTTTTACAATGTTGACATGAAAGACTTGACTGCCTCTGTGCCTAGCCGTCAGTCGTTGAAGATAATAATGTGATATATTTACAGAAATGCTCCTGGAAGACGTTCTAAATCCGATAATGTCAGGGAAATCTGTGATGTCTAGTCACCCTAAGCCCTGGATGTGTTGTCGCACTAAGCCCTGATGCTGTTAGTTTCTGGTGGACTGATGTCTATAAAGGCCCCCCTGTTTTTGCCACATTGTCTCAATTGCATACCTCAAGCTCACCCAGTTTTGTCTTGGACCTTCCAGATGCAATAACCCTTGGGTTGTGCTCCCTAGTTTACATTCTTTCCCTTTCCATGGAACTTGCAGCTTGTTTTTTTCCCTATAATTTGGCTCAACCTATTGATTTATTGGTTTTAGCAGTTAGTCTAACAATAAAACCAATAGAGTAGATTCGACTGTTATGGAGTTCAGCTACCCTGTAATGCGCTTTGTGGGTTGATACTAGGCTCCACACTCTGGGGTTGAGCGAAGGTGGACACTGGGTCATGAGACTCCCTTTGGACAGTTGAAGGTGACATCATGGGATGCCTGTCTCACTGGAAAAGAGCTGCAAGTGTGGCCGTAGAGTTGCAA
Source organism: Lissotriton helveticus (assembly GCF_964261635.1). NCBI lineage: Eukaryota > Metazoa > Chordata > Amphibia > Caudata > Salamandridae > Lissotriton > Lissotriton helveticus. Next base: position 350,157,318 of record NC_136069.1, on the reverse strand, counting down.
TCGTGCCAGTGCTCGGGAATGTTTTTGTATGGTAACCCCAATCAAAGGTTAATCAGCTTCTTGGAGTCCATGCCCTCTATAATTAATTAATTTCTTTTGTGTCAGGCACTCCGTGAGAGTGTCTCTGTTTTTCGAGCTGTCTCCATTGTGTACTTCTCTCCCACTGACTCTGTTTACCAAATGCTTCTCCCAGCCCCTCCCTCTGGCACTCGCCCATGTGCTTCTTTCCATTGCCTTTCCCCAATGCAGCCCCTCTAGCCCTCCACCCCCTGCTGCTTTTGCGTCCTCTCCCGTGCTGCTGTTACCTCCCGTGTTGCTGTTATCCCACTACCCTCCCTCGTGTAGCTTCCACGTTCCGCACAGCCTTCTGCTTTTTTGTTTTTTTTTTCAGGAAAAAAATACTTTTACACATTTTATTTACTTTTTAGTTAACAATGCAACTTGGATCTGTAACTAAATAGAAAATAAATTACCTGTGTCATTTTGTAGACGCACGCATCCTTGGTGTGTGAGCCTACAAAATGACACCGCGCTAGCCTCAAAGATTTTTTAAAAACTTTGCCCCGCTGCACAGCTGTGCTTTGTCAATGCATGTTTCATTCATTGGGTTGTTAGTGTGTCACTCGCACGTTTGTCTCGTCCATCAAAGTTTAACCGTCGGTGCATGTTAACCCCTCAGATTATTGCATTTGTTTCTGGGTTCATAACAATCCGCAAATTTCCTCCCCATTCAAACTGCATACTTCTCACATAATTTGCATAACTCACTGATCTCTTATCAACATTAACGTTCCAACTCCTTTATCGTAAATAATGACTTAATTAACTTCTAATTTATCCTCCTAATTGCTAACCTAACAAATCCAAAATCAAATTTTTGTCAAAAAAATCATCTTCGATGTTCTGCATGAATGACATTGTTCATCTTGAGAGCACAAAACTAAAACCTATTAACTTAAACCACTGAAGGCATACATTTTTGCATAAAATGACTTATGTAAAGCGTAGAAAGGGAAAAAAAATTAAATAGTGGACTAAACACCAACCCTGAGCTCCTTTATTAAGTAGCATGCTAGTTACTGAAAAGCAAATTAACGCTGTGCCAGGTGAAATAAGCGCTGTATAAATGTAATTATAATGTAATGCAATTCAGTACAATTACTGAAATGTTTGTTTTTAATATTGGTTATCTGCAGTAAAATTAAAAGCGAGAACTCGTTAGCACCCAGGTAGATCTAGAGAAAGAATGATTGATCTACAAAAGGAACTTGTAGAGGAACATTAGAATACATGTGTTAATGTGCCAAGCAGCCAAACTGCAGAGAGGTGTCTTAATAAAATAGCGAGTTTGTAATCCTGCTGATTTGCACTTTATATTGAAAGAGAACCTTGTGGATTCGTATACCTTTGGACGCTTTAAATGAATCTTAACCAACCTTTGCAGAAAAATATTTATGCACCTAAGATTTCTGCTTTACATTTTTGTGTAGTTTGGTCAAAGGGGATGAATTTTACAGGATTGGTCCTAAAAGTCACATTTCCTGTTTAAAGTCCCACAGGAATTTGATATTTCTGTTCCTCAGAGTCTGCTGAACAGAATTACACTAAAGAGGCATGAAGTTAGAGCTGAATTCAGTTTACCCCGTTTGCTTGTTTGATGTAAAACTGTGCAGCAATTTCGTAGAAAATTTTAAAGAAAAAATGTATTGCCATGTCTGTTGGGGGAGTGATCTGATTGGCTGACTGAAATTTGAAGACAAACTCAGAATTTTGTCTAATATGGGACCTTATGGCATCCATTTTGTGGTTTTACGCCAGTTCTCTTGGTTCATGCAGCTCATTGTGAAATGTCTTTTTGCAGGTGGGATTATTTTAGTAAATGCCAGTCCTTTAGATTGTGGTTTTGGGAGGCTAGGGGTGTGTTTTTGAGGAGGTGATGGGAAGCTTCAGAACCCATAATTAGTGGGTCTGAAAATGCCTCTCTCAAAAAAAAGTTCACATTCAAGACAGTGTTTCTGAACTTGCAGGTCGAATTCAGGAACCATCTGTCAATAGTGACTGGTAAATCTTCTCAGTTCTAGAACTTTGATCTGAAAAGAAAATGTTGGAGCTTTGTGTGTTCAAAGTTAGTGCATCTCGGGTAGGGCATGTGAAAATGTCTTTTGCCCTTGAAAATGACATCACATTTAAGATGACGGTATTGTGAACTTCTTCCTGGTTCATACATTTGTATTCCTAGTTCATGAAGACCTATTTAGAATTTGAAAAATCCTTTTACGCTTAGAGCACAAAATAGGACTCTTATTTAATGTTTTGAGAATTGGAAAGAAACAATAACAATGTATATAGAGCACAGATGGACTGTGTGCAGGGCGTTGTTGCGGGGACTCCTGGTTCTAGTGGCGTGACACTCACTGCATGTTTAGTGTAGGCCACGCACAGAGCCTGTATAAAGAACTCAAATGTAAGGTTAAAGTACTGAAGACAACTCTGTCCCTTTTAAGTCACATTGTATCATTGTATTATGTTGACTCTCACAATGCCAGTGTTCCCCGCTGAAGCATTTGTCCTCAAAGAGTAAGTGATTGACTTCAAAAGATGGGAAATCCATGTCGTAGTAGTAGAACAATGTCGCAACTCTGCAGACCACTATAAAGAACACTTTACAAGTAAGATACCCTCCAGTCGCTTGATAATCTTTTATTTTCGCTGCCACAAATATGACACTGAAGGTTCTACAGGAGCTACTTCCTCTTCGTCATCTGGTGGCCTAATGTTCCAGTAAGCCTCTCCCTTTGCAAACCAATCAGTCTTCTCGTTCCCAAGAGTGAAAGAGTCTTCCAGACAGCACTTCCTTCTGTGATTTGAATTGTCATCGGAAAGGTTTCTTGAAAACGATATATAAAAAGGTGAAGTATTTAAGAAATTGTCAACAGTGAGACATCAGCTCATTTCCATACCCTTAACCAGTATCACAGTAACTTCTGTCTGAGGCAAAACGCTGATTGCCCATGAACCAGTGAAGCTGTGGATGCTACTTTTGCAGAATGCGAACTCACTGGACATTGACCTCCTTAGTTATCCCGTAATAACACACAACAAATAAATAGTCACTTTTAAGGCAATGTTTTTTCATGATCTTGTGCCTCATAGACAACTGCAAAGTCTCCTGAGAACCACTGTCAGCAGCTTTGTGAGTGGCAAGTGGCAATCTACAGGGTGATGTCCAGTTCTCCAAATAATTCAACATCCTGTTATTGATCAATCTGAAGGAAAGTCGTAGTACACTATCAAACCAAATCTGCATTTTCATGTCTATTTTGTGTACTTTTCCTCCGAATCTTCTCCAGAATCGGCATTTTTTTTACTATTCTAAAAAGCCTTTTAGGAAGGCATTTATTCATGGCGATGTGAGTGCTCGTGTAGCATGCTCAATACACATTGAGTTGCTTCGGCTTTTGCAATAACCCACATTAACATCTGAGCCCTATCTGTTATTGGTTTGCATTAGTTGGGAAGTTAATTTGGGGGCGGAGCTTGACCTTCATACAACGCAGCAAAACATAAAAATATTAATGTCATTGATATTTTGTGTCCCTTGTGAAAACAGATGCGATTGTGTGTGCAACAGCAGGCTGAGAGCCTGCGCTTGTTTTGAGCGAAGGGATAAAGCGATTAAAGCCTTCCAGAGCAGAGCCCAGCCTGTAGCTCGTCTGCGTGCAAGTCCTGAGAAATGTAATTTGTGCTGTCAACTATTGATTCCTGGTTACAGTGAGCTTACTGTGCACGCTGGCAGTCTGCCAACGCTTTGCCCATTTTGTTTTGCTGTCTAAGCCACAGAGGCACTATAATTAAAGAAAGAGGCTATGTGGTAGATCGTTTTGCGAGAGATGTAAAAGATGGTTTGGAAATTTAATTGAAGTGACTGTTTAAATGTACTTGCTGACATGTAGTTCTATGTAACTGTTGTTTATGGAGCAGTGTTAAGGAGGGACCTCCACTCTGCCCTTTTTTTCAAGGAAACTGTCTTTTCCCTCTCTGCTGTTAATTGCTTTGTTAGCAAGTTCTTCGCCGACATGTAAATTCATAATGGCCGACAAGTGCTTGGTGCAGTTCAGACCAGGTATACCAAAGCATTTGTCATAAGTCGGAGGTTAGACTGTCTAATTGGTTATTTGCTTTTTGAGATGGCCTTTTCCAGCAAAATACTATTGTCTCATTGATGAGTTGTGGATTTATTCACATTCCGGATCTTTTTAGAAAGATGAGAATCAAGTTTTCCAAGATAATGGGTTTATACTCAAGTCCTCATTTGTTGCCAGGGATTAAGAAATGTTTCACTTCATACGGTTTTGCTTGTCTTCGTTTCAATCGAAAATATTACAATTGCTGCAGTTTGCTGTGAAGATTATTTTCGATCAGTGAATGCCCGAAATCTTCTTTGGTGCTATTAATTAGATCAATAGGAAATTGTCAGACGGTTTGTTTATTTAGCCCCCCTAGTTTGGCTTTCGATTTCACAGGCAATGTGAGTAGATTTTAGTTGAGTGAACAGGCCACTATAGATTGTTAATTCTCCCTTGTTAGCAGATGCTAATCATTGAAGAGTCTGTGAATTAATGATTTGTTTTTTTGTATAATGCACAGCTTTTCAATTACTGTCCCGGTGCTAGGCAAAATGGATCGGTCCGGTAGCGGGGTTTATAACTTCAATGAGTAGTTTTTAAGAGAGTTTCAAAAATTCGCCTTATCTGTGAGGGATCTCAGATGAAGCATAAACGGATTCCAAATCTTCGCAGCAGGTACCACAAAGGAGACACCCTCTGCCGCTTTCTTCTGAAGCGAGGGACAGCAATCAGTCAAGCATTTCTCAAGGGTAATGCCCTTACTGAGCTGTATTCTAGAATCCTCTCACTAAGGTAACTGGGCCCTGTGTTATAGAAGGCTTGGTGAGCGATCTTTAAGGCCTTAAATATGATTCTCTTACGAGTTGGCAACCAATGCCGTTGCTCCTGCAAGTCAGGCACCGAAGAATATTTGGGTAACTTATACAAAAGGCTGATATCTGTGTTCTGCACCACCTGAAGATGTTGCAATAGATAATCCGGTATTCCTAGGTTCAGGACGCTGACGTAGTCCAGCCTGGAAAGAATCAATGCCCTCACCACTGTTACCCCGAGCATCACCTGGAAGGAAGTCCATGAATTTCGTGAACTTTCTTAAATCAAGTAACAGAATTTCACCACACCCGCTATCTGGGCTTCGTAGGAAAGCTGAGCATCAAACAGAACTCTCAGATTCAGCGCAACCTCTGTCATAGGGCGGTGTGGAGTACTGGTGCTGGGCCAGGTCCCTGTCCAACCCGGGAGGGAGTCGGGCCCAAACAGGGTCTCCGTCTTGTCCGGGTTGCTTTGTAAGTGACTCATTCTGAGCCAATCCGTCCCTACATCCACACGGAGAGTAAACCTTTGTTTCGCAGTGACTGAATCACCCTCATACGTAACCAGTAGCTGTGTGTCTTCTGCATACAATATGACCTAAAAGCTGAACAAGGAATGCCAGCAGGGCCATATAAATATTGAAGAGGGTGGGGCTCAGAGCAGAAACCCTGCGACACTCCACATTTTAATGGTTTCTGGTCAGAAGGGCTTCAGCCATATCACTTATTCTCTGTGCTCTAAAATAGAGCCCATCCAACTCCGTGCCGCTCCCCCCCACTCGTATTGTGTAAGAGTCACAAGGGTACGTCGGTGTAGAATCACATGGCAACGCCGGACGTGGCTTCCTACCTTGTGAGGGCAGTCTAAACCCAAGGAGACTGTAGACTGGGTGATGTTTCAGGGAACGGGGCTGCACTCTTGCTTACTGACAATTTCTATTGGATATGCAGTGTCATTGTTATGATGCAAGGTGTCAGTGTAATGATTTAGAGTGTTTGTGATGTAATGATGCACATACCGAAGTGCCCATGTATATTCATGTGTAAGTAGGGAGAAAAGGCACCCAGTCTTTATCAGTCAGCTTTCTTAGTGGCCTGACACAGTCACTCATATTTGAAGAGTTTCTATTTAGCGACAGTCTTGGTGTGGTGCAGCTTGGAATGAGTTAGTGCTTCTTAGGTGGTAACACTGATTCATTATATCAAAGACGGTAATGGAAAATGACCCTCATAAACTGAGAACCTTATCACGTTGGAAGGAGTAAAGACGAACAATGATAATAACAATACAGCTAGTAATGTAGGCATCTGCGGGTGGGGCTTATTAATAGGCAGAGCTCATCAAATAGGAATGCTTCAGCAAAAGCCATAATGACCTGGAACTATACGTGCCCTCATGGACACGTCTTGGGGCATATTGCTGTCCGAAAGGGGACCCTACTCCTCGCAGCCTCATGTAGTTGCTATAAATATGTACCATCACAATTTATTTCCAAATACGAGACTAAGAACATTGGTCTCCCCGGTCTATTCCTAGGTAGGAATAAAGAAAGTAGACTTAGGCCATTTTACACCCAGGGACTGTGAATTGTCATCAGTATGGGCAAGAAAAGAGTTTTCAACAGAACAACGTGGTGGGCAGTGTGAGTTACGGAGTATGTTGTGTGCCTAGATAACCATACATGGCAAATATCACTGGCCTTCTGCAATTGAGTCAGAACCATAACTCTATTTTAACTAGTGTTTTTTCATACATACTTGAAAGAAGCCAGTATGTAGTTATAATTAGGTCAGAGAGTTCATATTTGGGTAGGGCTGGACCTGACAAGTTACATGTAGATTTGTCGAGGTGGGGGAGGGGGGGGGGATGAAAATAAATGTGGAGTCAGAAAGGCAGTTTTTTCATTTTTACTTCCATAGCAATCTTTGCTCGCCACTACAGGAAAAAAAGATGAACAGAAATAGACTAAACATGGCTAGTGCCTTTGCTTAGTTTAATGTACATGCATTCAGTAGCTCTCAAGTAATTAGCACTACAACAATGTGGTTGGGTAGGGTTATACTTATTACATGGGAGTTTAAATAAATGTATGTCACCATTTTCCATGGATTGCTGTGCTGCCTCTCCATTTCTGCCGGAGACCGGGACTTTGATCTGTCTGTCTATCATTAATTTTTTTATATGTATTATTTTTTGGATGTTCTTGTTCTGGGTCTACAAACACTTAAGGGACCTGTGGACCCTTGTTGGCACACCTCCTCCCTGCACGGTTTACAATCCTGTACCTACAAATCACTGAGTGTAATTCAGAGGGTTGCAAACCCTGGCCATGGGTTCACACACTTGGCAGCACATTTTCCATGTGGTCTCTTTTGAGATCCTCCAGGTGGGCCAAAGGGTGAGGGAATGCTCTCCCTATCCCCCTTTGTCTCCTGTGATTCCAGATTTCCAAATGTTCAGTGTAAAACATGATTGTTTCTATTTTGACCTGGCCTGCTTTCTGGGGATTCTGACTTGAGTTCCAGGCTAAGAATTGTGTTATAAAATATGTAATTTTGTAATCCCTATAATTGGGTCTGTCACAATTTAAACCAAATTCCACATTGCAGTGCTAAGTACAATTTTGTGATAAGACTGCAATCATGTGTCACCATCTGCTTGTAGAAAGTGAAGGGGTCCTGTTCTTAGAGCTCTACCTTATTGCAACAGATGAAATAGTCTGTCTTTTGTGTCTGTCATATTTCCCCCATAGCTTTAAAATGGATGTAATTTAGAGAGAATGTAAATCACGAGTGACTTCAAAACAGTCCTATTTGTATTTTATTCGAACTGCAAAGGATATGCAATCATATCTTGGCTAATGAAACCGGTAGTGAAGCTCATGATTAATTGGATACTGGATTATTAGACTATTACATCTGTACAAGTTCTCATTGATAGAACTGTACCATTAATTTACATTTTAAAACCACTTGAATGAAAGAGAACAGTGTATATGGATTAATTTACTTCAGATGTAGAGCAGAACACATCATAATTACTGAATGGGGACATGAGTGAAAGAAAGGAATAAGCAATATCCATTCCCTCATACCACAGAAACCTACCTCCCCACCCGACTCCCAGACTTCAAGAGCACATCTTTGTTAGGTCTTGCCTACCAAAGAGCGAGAGATACCAGGAATGTTAAATAAAACTGTGCCCCGTGTGTGCGGGCAATTGACTATTTTGTGCATGAATTCGTGTGTAGAGATAGAAAGAGATGTAAGTTTCAGTGTGAATGTGCGCTCTAAGGGTGAGCTCCATGGGTGGAACGAAGAAGTGTGTGTGTCACCATGTTTTAGATTTTTACTCTGGCTTCTGCCCTGGCATTTCTGCAACTGTTGAAGTAAAGAAAATGTCCTGTGAACTGTCCCCATTAATCAACTTTTTAAAAACGCTAATCCTTAGGCTAATGAAGTCTATACAAAAAGCTGGTTTCAGTCATGTTTAACCCCTTCCACGCTGATGACGAGCTGGGCTCGTCATGAGGTAGCCTCCTGCTACGCTGATGACTAGCCCAGCTCATCACGTAATATGCGCTTTCGCAAAACTCCGCGTACGAGCGGAATTCCGCCCGCACGCATGCGGTTAAGCTGCCATCAAATACGCTTCAGTGCCCAAATTAGAGGCGGTAATAGCAGGTTGAAGGCATGTCCCTGTTTTTTGGCTACTGCAGCAACCATGTTTTTAATGCTATTCATACCAGAGTTCTGTTGGGAATCAAGAAACATGTTCGCCATTCAAATCAAGAGTCTATTCAGAGAGCATAATTGATAAGAGAAACTGCAATTTGGTAATAAGGGAAGTGGATGGAGCTTTGGTAAAGCCAATAGTCTCGCCTATGCGAGAGCTATTGGTTTTGTCAATGTCTTTTAGCCATTTTCGTGAGAAAGGTGTGGGGCAGTGGCCAGGTGGCTGACTCTGGTGCGCCGGGCTAAAAGTTCGATCCCCAGCACCGGAGGCAGATCAGATCAGCTCATCATGTGACTCTGGGAAATAGCAATGGAGGAGTACCCCCTAGGAAGCAAGGACAGAGAAAGGTCTCTGTTACTAGAGCTTAAAGCTCAGGTTAGCACATTGTGCCCCAACCCGTTACCAGACAGTTCTTGTCCTTATAGAAGACCCCTCACTCACCAACCTAGTTGGTGACATGCTTCATCATAGGGGTCCCACCCCATAGGCCGAGTGCCCACAGGGTGTGCTGCGACACCTGACTACAGTGGAGCTGGTTAATTTTTCTTTTATATGTGCGAAAAAAAATTACAGTGAGAGGTGTGTTAAAAGGGGCCAAAACTACTCACTTCAAGAGTTTATTCTTGAGTGTTTGAACCCCGGTACAAACAGTGTGGCACCCGTGCCTAATTAGGTAGGTTTTGGTGTCTCAAGAAGTGTAATGGGTTAAAAATAGCGAAGTGTGCTATGTGAGTATTTACCAAGAAAAATAATAGTAAGAGGTCTACATGTTTCAACCTTTGAAGTGATTCTTAGGTTTTCGTCAGGACCGTGGTGATTGAGCGGGGTGGTCCGCACACGCTAAGGTGCGCCCTGCCCTCGTTCAATTAAGAGACTGCAAATTGCGATCTCGTGTAAAAAGGTGTGTCTTTATCCCGTTACCCCGTTGAGTTGACTCAACGGGGCATCTCGAGCAGTAACCAAGTAGGTTTACCGCGAGGCGAACAGAAGTCGCAAGTGACGGATTCTTGCCGCCTTGGAAGTTCAGATGCCCATGAAGAGGTAGGTACCGCCTCAAGTGTTTTTCTCCTGAGTGAGGATAAAGACACACCTTTGCTGTCACTCGACCAGGACTGGCCTTGTTATACTGCTTTTTTCTTTCAACCGTGTACAGCATGTCTAAAAGAGAATGACAAAGCCAATAGCTCTCTCATAGACGAAACCTATTAGCTTTGCCAATGCTTGTTAGGTCTGGCTTGACAGCACAGCTGTCCACAGACATATTGTTAGCAGTTCCTTCAAATATATACATAATTGTGGGCTTTGTCTCCACCTCAAGGAAAATAACTCTCACCTCATGCTATTGGCTATTCAGTGCATCATTCCACCTTCCAGGCATTCCATTGAAATGCATGAAGGAATATTTTATATCTTAAAAGAACAGTAAATCATCACGCTGTTTGACGTTCATTTCTTCATCTTCTATGTGCATTCTGTACAGAAAGCAATCCTTTTTTGCTGCTTTTTCCCCAGTAAAACCAATACAACAGGCTTTATTGTGATGAACATCCTTTGTGCGCACGTAAACGACATTTGCGAAAGCACATTTACTTGCAATGGCACATTAAAGACAGGCCTGAAGGCCTGGTCAGTTCTTGTTGAACAAGGGGCTGGGAAGCACATCGATAAGCCACCAGAACCACAGTGAGAGGGGAAATGGTGGCAGGGGTGGGCAGCGTGGCTGTTCACTTAAATGGTAAATATCTCACCTTGAAACCTTATTTGTTATTTAAAAAAAGTCCCTTGAAGGTTGGTGGTGGTGGTGGGGGGAGGTATGGCCGGTGCATGGAAGCGTGGCCATGCATTAGAATGGTGGCTGAAGCACTTCCAAAAGCGTAAAAGACATTAAGCCTCTACGGATCCGTTCTTATTTGTAGAGTCAATAATCACAATAATTGATGATGAAAAGGTCTTGTTTAATCGTGGATAAGGAAGCACTCCCAGTAATACATCTGAAGGCTCCGGACAGTCAGCAGCAACTGCCCTTACAGTAACTGAACAGTGTGGAACGGCACGATAACATATCGTGCCGTGTAGCGAGACACATGCATTTAAAAGATAACAGTTGCACGAGGTACAATTAAAAGGAAATATAAGCGCGAGAGTAAACACGAGAAAGAGCGCATGCATACACAACACACCTTCCTCTCTTATAAAATGAAAACAAAAAGAAATAATACAAAAAAAAAAACTCTATTAAACTTAAAATTTCCCTATAACAAAAGCAACAAAGTCTGATAACCATCTTGGTTTTCTTGTAGTTCTTTTTTGCAAAGAAATATCATTACTGTAGTCGGATTGAATTTGAGTTTGAGGTTGAGATTGAACACTAACATCCTGATTGATATTACTATTGGAACAGCAGGGTGTTGTATCAATATCACAACAAACTATATCTCTACTCAAATCTTCATCCAGATATGAAAAATCAGAATTTTCCAAAGTAGGTCCTTTGCAGTAAACATCCTTATCAGCCTTGAGAATAGCAATCCTACTGAGATTCCAAACTTTATTGTCTGATAATCTCACTGAATTCTTTAAAATTTCAATAACTTTGAAAGGACCCATGAATAAACTCTCACCTTTCTTGACCCTCCAAGGTTTTTTGACTTTAACCATCATACCAATTTCTACTTTAGGATCTGTTTTTGAACCAAACTTCTCATCAAAGTACTTTTTATTGGTACTATGGGTACGACTAAGATTCTCCTTAACCTTTCCTAGATCTACATTTGAAGAAGTTGACTTAACTAACCATGATGGGTTCACTTTGGTTCTGGGAAGTCTCCCTCTCATAATTTCAAAAGGAGAATATCCAGTCATGGAATTCATAGTTGTTCTGTACATCCATACTTTTTTATAAATTTCCACTTCCCATTTTTGGTTCTCACTGCCCACAGACTGTATAGCACTCTTCAGAACTCTATTAAATCTCTCTATCACTCCATTCCCACTGGGATTATAGAGGGAAGTAGTGGAATGGATTATGCCAAGTCTCAAAGTAATTTTTTGCTTTGTTAGAGTTAAATTGAACTCCATTATCAGTTATAAGTCTAACTGGTAGGCCTTCTTCTATAAAAATGTTATCCAAAAAACACAAAACAGAGTCAGTATCTATTTTATGCACAATCTTGATAATGGGCCATTTAGAAAAAATGTCAATAGCTGCAATGATGTACTTAGAATCACAACCAATTGGGCCCATAATGTCCATAGCAATAGTTTCCCATGGATTGTCAGGAATGGTATGTGCACCCATATTGGGTTTAAGAGTAACCAATGATTTATCAGAGTTCGCGCAAGTAATGCAATTCCTAACTAACCGCTCAATAAACACATCCATGCCTGGCCACCAAAATAATTGTTTAACTTGTTGTTTAGTTCTGACCATGCCACTATGACCTTCATGACCCTGCAGAACTATGACTTTCCTCACACCTACCGGTGGTACGATACGTTCACCTCTTTTAATGATATCATCACAGTATGAGAGTTCCGATCTCACTTCCCAGAAACTCTTCAACTCTGAATTTATGCACTTCTTATCAGGCCAAACACCAGTGATGTAACTTGCCACATTCTTTAAAACTTCATCTTCTTCAAAAAAAAAATTCCATAAGGTCTGATCAATAGAAATGGGACCCTCATCATGAATCATAGCAATCTGAAAATCATCCCACTCATTAGGCAAATCTTCTTGAATGGGCAATGGCATCCTTGACAAAAAATCGGCAGAAACATTTTCCCTTCCAGGCACATATTGTATGTCATAAATAAAATCTTGTAACCGCATAGACATGCGTGCAATGCGGGCTGAGGCTCTCAACATCCCTTCAGTTGTGAGAAGGCGTACCAAGGGTTTATGATCACTCCTTAATGTACACTCTTTACCCCAAACAAATACTCTAAAATGTTCTAGAGCCCAAATGCACGCTAAAGTCTCCCTTTCTATTGTGGAATATTTGACTTCAGAAGGGGTAAGGGCTCTAGAGGCATGTGCAATAATGACTTCCTTCCCTTCTTTAGTCTTTTGAGTAAATACAGCCCCAAGTTCTTTAGAACTAGCATCAGTGGTGATAATGTTTTGTAAAGAAGGGTCATAACAAGAGAGTGCATTTGCAGAGCAAATAGCATTTTTTACATCACAAAATTCTTTTTCGCACTCATCTGTCCATTCAAAAACAACTCTATTCTTAATTAACTGTCTGATATTAAATGTTCTGCAAGAAAAATCAGGTACATATCTGGCATAAAATTCAACCAATCCTAAAAAGGATCTGACATCATCCTTAGACTGAGGATGAGGCGCAGACTCAATGGCTTCTAAAAGAGAAGATTTCGGTTTGATACCCTCTTCACACAATTCATGGCCTAAATAATTAACAGAATGAACACCAAATTTACACTTTTCATACTTAATAGTAAGACCATGTACATTCAGTGCATTTAAAACTTCTTCTAAAGTAGCAATGTGCTTATCTCTGTCATCATTAAAGACTAAAATGTCGTCCTGGAAACAGATGGCATTTTTGCAGTCCTTTAAAATGTCTTGCATTACCCTCTGAAAAATGGCTGCTGCGGACGCTAAACCAAAAGGCATCCTGTTAAATCTGAAGCATCCAAACGGAGTGATAAATGCAGTTAGGTCTCTGCTCTTCTCATTAAGTTCTATCTGGTGGTAAGCAGCCGATAAGTCAATGGTAGAGAAAAATTTTGAACCACCTATAACTGATAACATTTCTGAAATGCGGGGAAGAGGAAATTGATCTACAACAATGTTATTGTTAAGGTGGCGAAGGTCAATACAGAGTCTGACCTTGCCATTGGATCGTCTGGCAACCACTATGGGCGAAACCCATTCAGATGATTCAATTCTTTCTATTATGCCACTTTCCACTAAAGCATCTAACTCATTCTTCACTTCCTCTCTAACGGCAAAAGGAATATTACGAGTTTTGTGTATCTTAGGACAGGCATTTTTCTTTAAGCGAATTTCGTGTTTAAAATTGGTTAACCTCCCAATGCCCTTTGAAAAAACATTGGGAAACTTACTCAACATCAAAGTAGAAATTCCATTTTGTTCATCAATTAACATTACGGGATTAGGGCTATTGGGATTTAAAATAATGTCTAGTTTGCCCTGGTCGAACCAGCTAAGTACTGAAGGACCTTTTTTTGAGACATACAATTTTGCAATACATTTTCTGTTTTTGAATCTGAAGACTAATGTTCTGAACCCTAAAATGTCTATCCTTCCACCAGAGTACCCTTCAGGATTAATATCACTCTTCTCCAAATGGGTACCTAATCTATGCACAAATAATTTTTTCCAAACAGATTCACATACAATAGAATAAGGTGAACCTGAATCAGCATACATGTTGATTTTTACACCTCCGATAACCATATCACATAATGTTTTTTTTTTATCTCAGTATCATTTACATTTAAAATTATAGACTCTTTCACATTTAATACAAAAGAAGAGTTGTTAGAGTCATTTGTAAAAGATTCGTCATCACTGTTGTCACTTTGTTCGATACATTTCACTTTTTGGTTAATTTTATCTCTTCTGCAAGCAGAAGTGAAATGTCCCATTAAACCACAAATTGAACATTTCTGTTTTAAACCAGGACAGATTTTGTTATTTGCTAAATGTGATTTGCTGTTGCATCTAAAACACTTTAAGTCACTTTTGAACTCTTCAGAATTCCCTTTGGAGGAAAAGGTTTGTTTCTTTTTAGAAAAATCCTTATTTCTATTATTATTATATTTAGGATTTATCTTGGAAACAATATCTTTACTGATAGAAACTTCTTTACCTTTGACTTGTTGCGCACTCCTACAGGAAAGTTCAGCTTTTCTTACAATGGATACAACAAAATCTAAATTTTCATCACCATTGATCCATAATCTCTCCAGTATGGTATCATTACTTGAGTGCATAACTACTTGATCTCTTATAAGATCATCTTGTAAATTTCCAAATTTACAATCTAAAGCCAAGGTTTTTAGAGAAGGCACGAAATTGTCTATAGATTCTTCACTTAACTGTTTTCTCTGAAAAAATTTAAATCTGGAGATTCCTATGCATACCTTAGGGGAACAATACTTGTCAAAGTCATATATAGCTTTATCAAAAACATTCATATCACCGCCAGCTTGTGATATGGGCAATTGATTGAATGCTTTTAAACCTTCAGGTCCTAAGCAATGTAAGAAAATACCTTTCTTTTCTGGAGCTTTCATCTTTCCATTGGCATCTAAAGTTTCAATGTAATTTAAAAAATAAGCCTTCCATTCAATCCAAGGCATACAAGGAGAGCCACCTGCTGACCAATAACTTTGCGGTGGAGAAAGAGTGTAACCTTGCGCACTCATAATGAAGAAAATGTGTAATTAAAAACACACCTATGAATGGTTAATTAAACTAGTAAATAGTAAGTGACATTACTACATAACATTCAGGTAAATAATAAATCAAAATAATCAGTCACACGATCTTTGAAGGAATGAGTAATTCCCAGTCACTCGATCCCTACGATCTTTGAAGATGTGGATAATTCCCAGTCACTCGATCTCCGAATGTGTGGATAACTCTTTCCTTTTCACTCCGTGGTTTGTATTAAACGGGAAGAAAATGAAGTCACCTCTTCTCTTTCGTTAGAAATTATTGGAGAGTAGCGTCTCAAAGGAATCAACCAATCACTTCTGCCCAAAATTAACCATACGTCAGCACGGTAATCACATGTGGAAAGCGGAAACGATGTGAAGACGATGTTCGTGCACTCGGCGCAGAGCAGTTCGCGCACACAGCGCAGGGCAGGCAGTTGAAGAAAAGTGAGTAAATAAAATTCCAAACTTCACTTTCTGACCATAGAAATCTCCTCAGCGTCTGTTTTGTAGGTGAAGAAAAATCATCAACGTTAAGAGACGTGACTATAAATCCCGATGCTTATAAGAAAATGAGTTTTTTTTTTAAATTACGCCAGGAAATGCTTCCAAATGCTCTGTCCCTCGTCGCCAAATTGTAGAGTCAATAATCACAATCATTGATGATGAAAAGGTCTTGTTTAATCGTGGATAAGGAAGCACTCCCAGTAATACATCTGAAGGCTCCGGACAGTCCGCAGCAACTGCCCTTACAGTAACTGAACAGTGTGGAACGGCACGATAACATATCGTGCCGTGTAGCGAGACACATGTATTTAAAAGATAACAGTTGCACGAGGTACAATTAAAAGGAAATATAAGCGCGAGAGTAAACACGAGAAAGAGCGCATGCATACACAACATTATTGTCGTGTCAGTGAACAAGTTAAAGATCATTACAGTAGAAACTTGAATAAGTGTGTAAATTAAAAAGGCAGACCCTTCTGCTTGTGATCTCTCGCTGTCATACACTCCATACACTAGGCCTTCGCTGCAGCTAGTTGTGTAACTCGTTGGATTATTTGTTGAAGTTGTGTGCAGTCGCTATGAGATGTGTGGGCGAGAGGGTCTTGAAAAGTAAAAGGCATGCATAGAGACTGAAATAGTGGTTTTGGAACCATGTGATTTACAGAAAGGCCTAACTGCAATTGCTGTATCGTTGACTCTGCTATTCTCGTTCCTATTGCGGTTGCAGTGAGACTTAATCTGGTAAAGAGTTTCCTGTTTTTTAATGCAAGTGTGTGTGTAGTCTCCAAAAGGTGACCTCATCTGCGTTCATTGGGCTCTGTGTATTACCTACTATTCTTTGCTCCTTACATTTTGTCCCTAACCCCCCACCTCTCCTAAAAGTCACTTGTTTATTTCTATAATAAAGTTTAGATGATTGCCACTGTTCAGACTAACACCTACCTACACTCTGTAAGTACAGATACAGAGCTTGAAAAAAGTAGTTTCAGTATTGTACTGTACTTTAAATTCTGAAAGCACTACTGTGCTATGACTTCAACCTGATATTTGTTTCAAGCACCCAGGGTATGGTACAGCGTTTCCCCAAATAATAGAGGTGATGCCCTTACCTCGATGTGTACTTTTGCTTGTTTTAGATTCTTTTTTTTTTTTAGTGTGGTTTAGCCAGAAATACACTTAGTGGCAGAAAACGGAACCCAAAGCCCTCACTTTTTGACTCCCACTCTCTTCTCTTTTTTTATGGCCAATTTGGTAGTAGGGAGCTCTGTGAATTCTTTCTCTGCATTTCAGTGTAATAAGCTGTAGTAGTGGTTGAAAATCGTGTTACAGCAAAAAAATCTTACAATTCATAATTTTAAAACTTCGTGTGAAACTACAGCTGAGGTTACATTTAGATGTTTTGTAATGACCGAGGTGGATGGTTATACTCGTGGCATCGAAACAGGGGCTAGGATTCCGTTTAACCAGTCTAGTGCTCCAGGTTACATTTCCATGCAGGAAGTGTATAACTGGTTGTTAACAGAGCACACTTAGAGTTAATATTGTTAGGTCTGACGCTAGATTTACTTTCATCACTAACTTTATGTAAAAAAAAATACATATGTACACATAGAGGCTAGGTCAGCCATCTTCCTCCAGTGCTCTCTTAAGCTGTCTTTCACATTTTGCTTCTGCCCACTACAGCACATAGCATGGGGCAATGGGTCTGCTCACTTCAGCCGTTGACTCTCCAACACCGAGTGATTGCATTTTCCTTGATCACCCACCATACCCACCTAAAAAAGTACGCTACTGCTCGAATAGCCAGGTCTTAAGTTGTTTCCTGAAGGAGAGATGGACCTGGATCAGCCGTAGGTGGATGGGGAGGGAGTTCCCATGTAATAAAGTTGATTTTTAAAACATGACCAAGCTTAGTTTTGCGTCTGTATTTTTATATTGACTTGCCATTTTTTCTGTAGAGGTCTAAGTGATGGTCAGATTGGTGGCTTTTTGTTTTTTCTCCGAATTGTCTTAAATGGGAGAAACTTTCTTAAGGGAACCTTCTCACTCATCCAGCTTATCTTGTTTTTTGTTTGTATTTATTTTCTTTTATTAGCTTTGGCTTTCCAAACCAGTTTTTCTATTTTTCTGCCACAGTGATTCTGCAGCATAATAAAATTTGAACTAAAACATTTTGTTTGTTTAAAGGTACTTACTTTGATGTGCCACAATGAGAGAGTGGGCCGCCATGGTGAGGTTTTGACATGCAAGCCACATTTTAGCCCACTTACTCAATGTGTATTTTATGTGAGAGATGTTCTAGCAGCCACTCTTGGATTATAGATATCTTTTAAAATCCCATTCCCAGGTGTAAAACAAATGCTCACGGGGCTCTCACTATAAGTACTTTTCATATTACTCCAAGGTGCCAACCGAACCGGAGAAGAGTGCACATGCAAGCTGCTCGGCTCTCGCTAAATAACAGACGAACATACCCACCACTCAAATTAATTGCATATTTCACATACTAATTCCCACTAATCCCGTTTGGGTTCCGGAGTAGCATGCTGCTCACCGAACAGCGCTTCAAAACCTCATCCGGGGAAGCAAGCGCTATATAAATGAAAACCTTTTCCCTCTTTTATCCTTCCACTATTCTTCTCAATCCAAATAACAGACTAGCATATTCACCGCTCAAATTACTTTCATATTTCACTATACTAATTCACCACTAATTCTTTATGGGTTCCGAAGTAACATACTACTCGCCGAAAAAGCGCTTCAACGCCTCATCAGGGTAGAAAGCGCCATATAAATGCAATTACAATATGAAGTAGTTATTGACTCTGTGTTGACTGCTTATTATCCCAACCGCTAATTGGGCTTATCCTGTCACAATAGAAAATATTAAATAAATGGAAGATCGCTATGTTTAAATCATTTTAATCTCATCACTTGAAGTTTGTAAAATGCAAGCCTGTCTGGATTTGTGTAATAAAAATCAGGTTCATGTGAAACTCCAGGTTCCAGCATACATCATAAACATAATTAAGCTGTTGTTGTTCCGGCTTCAGTCAAAATGTTCTTCTATTGGAAATCATGTTGATCAGGTCTGATGACATTTAGAAGGAAAGTGTCCCCTTCTTGATTGGAATAGGTCCTGTAAATAAGCTTCAAATATTCTCAATCATTTAAAAATCTAGCATCTGTCTTTAAACATGTGTTGGCTATTAACTTGATTATTTTTCTTAATTGGATTGCATGTAAACAAGCATATGTAAACTCAATTGGTCCGGCGTGTTTTAGGTCCGACTTGATAGCACAGGTGTTTACAAAACCACTTATCAATGTTTAAAAATATGCATAGGAGGACTTTGCCTCTGCAGTATTACTTTCTCACCTCATGCTTTTGCTATTTGGGCTTTCATTCTACTATCCAGGAAGGGCTTCCATTGGAAAGCGAGTTTCTTATACTTGCAAAGTACACTCAATCATTATGCAAATTGTAATTTTTAATTCTTTATCGCCAATATACATTTTGTATTGAAATCTTTTTTTTAAATATTGTTTCCAAGCATCAGCAAAGTTATTAAGACAAGTTTTAATGTGATACACAGCATGTGTACCTGCAACACATGTAAATGGTTTATGAATAGATGTGTTTACTTCTGTGGTGTATCAAAGCCTGACCTATTGGCTTTACCAATGCACGTTTATTAATGATAGCAAACAGTGTCTCTCACACACATACCCACACCACTCTTTTCTTAAATACAACCTTTTTTTTTACAAATCTTTTATTAGCAATAAAAATACATATAAAATATAATTAAACTGTAACATACCTTAATCTCATTGTCATAGACAGTTCAGACCACCCCATTTCCCGCCAAATATAAGACACTTCCAAACATAGAGTGCTCAAGAATTTTTTGTGATAGTGCTGGTGATTGTTATTGGCATTAGCAGTGATGGTGGCAGTGGTGATGGTCATGAATAAGGTGATTTTTGTGATGGTAGTCTTTTTGGTTGTTATGGTAGTGGGAGGGATGGCAGCGGTGGTGGCAATGGAGGTGATAGTTGTGGAAATGGATCTAATGGTTGCAGTGAGTTTGATGTGAGCAAAATGTTTGAAAACGAGTGACAAACGAGAACGTATAGATGTCCAATATTATGTTATGTTCGACTGCCATAAATACAGTTGTTTGACAGCTTTTTACCTTGAGAAATCCAGCACTGTTAATGAGTGAAAGGTGTTGGCATGCTATTGTTGGTGTAAAAATGAAAGCCACCCAAGAGTTGAACTGATTGTTTAACAAGTCTCTTGCGACTATTGATGCAAAAACAGAAAGTGAATAAAGAACCCAATGGATTGTTCTACAAATGAATTATGTTAAACGTATTGTGGCAATTAATGACGAAACTAGAACTTGCTTCATTCAAATTAGGCGTTCTTTCTTATAAAGATAATGGAATTAATTAGTGTGGTGGTCTTTGTGCCTACTCTTTATGCTGAACTAAAGTGTGAATGAAACTTCAAAGGGCAATTGCTGAAGAAGGCGGATGTATTATTCATTGTGGAGGTTAAAATACGTTTGAGAAACGTAGCTCTCTATAGGCTAGCCATAAACAGAAGCACCGTACATTGAGGTTGGATGCCATGAAGATATAGATGATAATCTTGTAGCGTTGACGGACTGTATTGGATGGAGCCCTAGCTGATGGCTCAGTGCACTAATGCATCCACTCCAGAGATCTGTGTGTGACTTCATGGTTACACACTCAGAAACCAGCGCGTCCACTCAGCCTTTCATCCCTGAGGTCCACAAAATGAGTACAATTGAGTTGTGTAACCGCAAACATACGTTTTGTCAGTGGCAGCAAGAAACTCCTCTGGAGTGAACAAGGACTCTCCTAATAGACCTGGTATGTTTGTTATAAATGTCTTGTATTCGTTTTCTTTACCACTGCCTCTGAGAAATGGGATCTCTGTTGAGGTTTGTTGTTCTTGGCTGGTGTTAGTAGCTATGATTGTGGAAAGCAAATCCTTGTCTCCTGTCCCGATATAGAATTGAGGTGTTATTATGGAGATGAAACGCTGCTTTAAGACAAGTCTTTGCATCAGCTGGGCCTAAATAAATATATACGAAGCAAAAAGCTGCTACCAAACAAGAACTACATGCTAACATTTACGAATAAGGTGTTTAGTAGAATGACACAGCTGCAAATTCAGAATTATCATTGAGCTTTTTCGCAGAATTACATGAACCGCAATTTAGTGATCAGAATTCAGTGGTGAAGCTTTACTTTGTTTTATATCTGCCAACCATCTGAGCTGAGGTCAGTGTTTTGTGTAGTCTGTAAGGTGCAGAATTGAGACTGCTTTTGTAGAAGAACACAGTCGTTCGACTCTGCCCTGCAGCACGTTTAAATAAGGCATCGTCAGCCAAAAATAGATGCTGGCCCCAGAGCCTGTTAGTTTTTCTGCGTTTTCATCATGATTCCAGTTCGTGAACCTTGGCGTTTCCAACGCAATGTGCTCTGTAATTAAAATAGTGTCTTCGAGCTTCAAAAACGAAATTATTCTGTTTTCTCCCTATTCTCCTTGCTTCTAGACATTATCAAACGCATCCTTTAGCAGGCAAAGACTATTTTTACTGCTACCAGTTAGCTTGGCGTCATTTAATAGAATTTCATATATTTTAACACGTTTTGTTCACTTGGCTTATTCAGCTGTAACTGGGTCAGCTTCTCTGTGGTGTTAAAAGAAGCTCTCAGCCTAGATCATATGGCCATGCCGTCAAACAGCTCATCTCTTTAGAAACTGCAATTAGTGCAGATTAAAGTGGTAAAATCTCCAAAAGTGGCACGATGGAAGTTTCAGTGTGCTGTTCTTGAATGTGAACGAGAGAAAGCATGTAGTCGGAGATGCACAGTCATGGTTGTGCTTCAGACGTCTGGCTTTGCTATCATTTTACCAGTTTCAAATAATTGCTTAGTTGTCTTTGGAGTGGTGGCAGATCATTACCAGTTAGGCAACATTACACATTATCCGTCACATATCCTCCTCCAGCAGATGAGACAATCCACTATGCATCGCACACTACACAAACCACCACATGTTACCGGTTACCTGGTGCTCGGGCGAAGGGGAGGCCCTAGGGTGGAGCACACGATTGCGGAGCCTGGAGACAGTGCGGATAGCCCCTGAGTCGACTTGGGCGAGATCCGCTGTGACCAGCTGGCTGATACACTGGCGGCCAACACGCACAAGGCTGGGCCTGTCTTGGCGAGGTGAAGCTGAATGTTTTCCCTTAGGGACTTAACGACGACAGCCCACAGAGGTGAGGAGCTAGGCCCCTCCTCCCCCATCCACGAGACTTGAAGGCTCGAACTCTGCCAGTTGAAGACCTAAGGGGCACCTGACTGGGCCTGGACCTGCACGCCGAGGAGGGCATTTGTGCTGGGCTTCGAGCAGAGGCGCAGACCCCAGTACAGCAGCAGGTACCAGGTGCATTGGGGGGAGAGGGGGGGTCACTATGCCTTGCAGGGCCATTGGAGGGACCCTCTTGGTTGTCATTGGGGGTGGCGGGCGGATCACCTGAGCAAAATCAGGCACCGGATCTGCCAGGAGGCGGCTTGCGGAGGCAGCAGTGGAGACTGTGGTTCGGCGATTTGTCGGCCGTGGAGTACACATGGTTACCCCATGGGGGAGCGACCCTGGGACTCTTTCGCCCTCTCGAATGGAGCACAGGGGATCTTGCCGCGGGTGGCAGGGTGGCCCAGCCTGGTGGTCTGGAGAGCCCTTTTGTTGCCCGGATTGAGTGTCGGCCACCTGAAAGGGCACTTTAGGCATAGCATGTGTTGAGACTAGACAGACCAGCGACAGCACTAAACATGTACTACTTATCATCGAGAAGGCCTTGGGTGTCCCAGGCGAATACATGCTTTTAGAGATTGATGCAGAGAAGGCTTTCGACCAGGTTCATTGGCCTTATCTTGAGCAGGTCCTCACTCATTTTGGCTTAGGGGAGAAGCCCAAGACCCTAATTCTAAATTGCAACCACTTCCACAGCGATGGCCTGGATCAACGTCTACACCTCTACACCTACACCTTATCCTATCAGTAGAGGCACACTCTATGGATGCCCTTTGTCGCCCCTGCTATTTTCCCTCCCAATAGAGCCATTGGCCCACAGAACACCAGACATTCCGAAATTATGGGGTTTGGCATTTGGAGGCAGCCACCATACCATTAGCCCATACGCCGATGACGTGCTTGTGACTTTAGACAAACAGGCCACCGCCCGGCAGCCTTCCTGGGGGAACTTGAGACCTTCAGCAACGCTTTGGGTTTTCTGCTTAATGTCGGGATGTCACAGGCCCTCAGTCTTTCCCTCCCACCACTCTTGGTGGACTAACTGACGAAGCAATACCCCATTGAATAGCACCCAAGGCAATTCCATAACTGGGGATCAAATTGGCGCCTACCATGCAGGCCATAACCTCCAATAACTATCACTTACTTATTGCTCAGGCAAATCCGTAGTGACCTAGGGAAGTGGAAACGTCTGATATCTTGGCTAGGAAGGATAACAGTAACTAAGATGACAATTCTTCCAAAAATACTGTATCTCTTCCAGACTCTTCCCTTGTCGCCGCCCACAGGTGTGATCACCAAACTCCAAACAGATCTCTTACAATTTATCTGGCAGGGTTAAAACACCTCTCATGAAGAAAGCCCTTGGCTTCTCCCCCCCGGAGGTTGGAGGCCTGGGCATCCCACACCTTCAACTATATTATCAGTCGGTGCAGCTACGCTACCTGGCCGAGTGGAGTCGACTTGAGTCAGAGAAGCATGGTTGTTTTAGGACAAAGCGGTGGCCGGAACATCCTTATGGAAGGTACCTTTCCTGAAGAGCACACTAATTTATACTTGTCGCTAATCACGTGGGTAACTATAGCGGCTTGGGACCAGACTAGCATCAGGCACTGACTGGCCTCTTTCCTCTCTCAATACAGACTTTAACTCAGGGGTGGGTGGAGGGGTATGCAAGCTGTCAACAATCAGCCTGCTGTTCCATGGGCCATCTTTTTTACGTTGAGGTTGTGCTCTCCTTTCCCCAGGTACCCGAAGAGTATGGACTCCCGGAGACAGAACAACTCCACTATCTGCAACTACGACACTGGACAGTACACCCACACAATAAACCTAACGCACAGTGGCACCTAACTCGGTATGAGATATGTCTCCTCACTAAAACATCAGATATGGGTCTAATTTCCGAACTATATGCGCTCCTGAACCAATGTAATAGATACATGTACAACGCCGGCCAGGCCCAGTGGGTAAGGGACCTGGTGAGATGACTAGGAGCCAATGAATGGGAGGGGTTATACCCCAGAGCAAGACATACAGCCAGCAGTGTTGCTTTCACCGAATTGCTCACGAAAGTGGCAACGTACTGGTACTACACCCCAGCAAGACTCCATAGGGTCAACCCAACATAGAGCGCAGAGTGCTGGCGAGGCTGTGGGACACAGGGGACACTGGTGCACATCTTATGGGACTATCCGCAGCTTATCCAGTACTGGTCACAGGTACTTGATGGCATAGACACTCACCTTGACACCCAACTGCTGTGATTTCCTGCATATGTACTCCTGGGCCTGCCAAACCTGCTAACGTATCCCTTGAAGTCCAGACAAGGGCGGCAGATTGGTTTGGCGTTGGGAACAGCCATACAGAACATTCTCATACACTGGGGCACCCTCCAGACTCTCACCCATGCAGGCTGGCTCCACAGGTTATGGCATATACTGGGCATGGAAAAGATCACGCTAACACTTACCGGGCAGGGATCCTCATTCAGAGAATTATGGCGCCCTTATCTGTCCCTACTTTCACAAGACTATCGGGACTGACATGCCCTAGATTTCTCCATCTTCTGCGCTTGCCTGAGAGTGACCCGTAGACATAAACAGACGATTCTTAAGCAAATCCAATGCTGTAATGTTATATATATCTCACTGTGGAGGTTAGGGATGGGTGGATGGGAGGGAGGACAATTTGGGTTGGGGATTGTTTGCCGACTTTACATTAGCATTAACAAGTTTGTGTTGCTCAGTGGTCTTCGGATTCACTGGTGACCAGGAAAGCCGATGTCGACACTGTTTGTTTCTAAAAGCAAAAAAAAGTTTTTGTTCTCAAAATGCACACGTTGCCATAGTAGTCCCCGGCATTAAAGAGAGCAACTTTGTGTGTGAATGTGCTCTTTGTGAAAGAGTAGAATTCCATCACTCACAGTTCAATTAGCCTATGTCTGAAGGCTGACCCATTGCGTCATGTTGTATTCTGTAGTGAACAGAAGAAAAACTTTAATTACACAACAAAAACAGACCAATGGCTGAAGAGTGCCGCCTGAAAGACCCAATATGAAATAAATAACATATAAATTGAGTAAAATCAAAAGATCTTGGCTTACTCCAGACATTAAGTAAATAGGTCTCGCCTTTATAATGCCAGTGCCAAGCTATTGGCTTTACCAGGTTTTTTTTAGTAAAGACCAGTTTAAGAAAGTAAAAGAAAAAAAATCAAAATACTGGAGGAAAACTAAACACAATTCTTATGGTATTTCAAAACTATACATTAAACTCAATATTGCCAGTCTTTAAAAATGGCGTGCTTTGTGTTTTTAGATACTGTCCACTCAAATCTCCAAACAGTGCTTAAAAAGAAAAAAGTCTCAAAATGTAAAGGAAAATGCTTGCCATGGCCTAATTTACTTTCTACAGGACTCGGAATTGGAGCATTCTTCAGCCATTAGCTCCTCTGCAGCAGCCCATGGGACAGATTGTTGGCCTCAAAGAGAGGACACCATTCCTTTTCAGTCATGCTAAATGCACCTGCCTCAAACTCCAGTGAGTGCAACAGCAAGCCCCTCTCCCAGTGCATTAAATGCCTTTGTGTGCCAAAGCCTATGCATTGATGCACATGTGGAACGGAGATTATATAAACAACCCCTCAAATCTGCTCTTCTGTCATAGCCCAGCAAAAATATCCTGCCGCAGTACTGTTACAGAGAAGCTAGCAGGGGTGGGGAGCAACACAGAGCTGGAGGGAGGAAGGAGCATATGTGGGCTCGAGCCAAAAACACACGCACTCAGAAACAAGCATTTGCAATGCAATAGGTCTCGTTTTAACGCAAATTTAAGCTATAGGCCTTGTAAATGACAAAGCCTTTTATGTATGTTCCAAAAACCAGAACGCAAAAATAAAGGGCATTATCATTTACCATGCTAATAGTTCAGACTCGCGTAATTGCGAGACCTATTGCATTTCCAATGCTTGTTCTTTTGAGCTTCTTTATTCCTCTGATAAATAACAGTTCAAAGCATCCTATCTATATTCATCAGATATTTTTCAGGGTCCGTTTAGTGTTAAAAAATCAAAAAAAGACAACACGCAATGTTCAATAGTCGCTTTTTCAAGGCTTTATCATTTCTTAATAAACTTCTTCATGAAAAGTGTGCTAAGATTGATGCACACTCAGAGTAGGAATTGTTTGGCTGTTGTCAAACCTGCACTGGTAGTTAGATACCAAAATGTTGAATATTTATAGATGGGGAGGTATTTGCTTTAGTGGAGTGGCCATGTTGGGCTCAGATAATGAGTGTGTACGTGAGGCCGGCTCTGCTCGGCCTGTAGGCATCTGTAGCCCTGGCGGCGGGAGTGGGTGAGGTGAGTGGAGATGGCAGAGGGGTGTGTGGACTCTGTGGAGTGAGAACGAGGTGTACCTGGAGGGCAGGACGGAATTGGGAAGGAGAGGCTAAGTGCACAAGGGGTGGGGGGTGACGGGGGGGGGGGCAGAGATAGAGATGCAAAGGCAGGGAAGTGCGGAGTTCGGAGCGACACAGTGTGAGGCCAGATAAAGGGAGGAGCGTTGAAGGGCGGGAAGAGGTGAGGAGACAGATGCTGGAGTCCCGAAGAGGGAGACCCACCAACAGGGGCAAGTGTGGAGTTGTTATTCAGAGAGGGAGACAGAGACTTGGGATTTGGGAACGCTGAGATCCTGAAGATCCCGAACAGTAGACCACGGAAGAAAGAGTTCAAGCGAGAGGAGGAGGTTAAGAAAGATGCGACGGCGCTGGAGAAGCCAGAGTAGAGAGAGGGTGAACGGAGGAGACATGGACACGAAAGAGCAGTGACAGGAGGCTAGACGTTGACAGCTGTTGAAAGGGAGAATATATTTGATTAATTTTTTTATTTACTTTATGCGTTTTTATATAGCGCGGACTTTACCCGAAGGTGTCAAAGCGCTTCACAATGGGAACAGTAGCGTTACATGAGGAGAAAATTACAAGTGGACGTGTTACAAAAGCAAACGTTACATTGCATGAGGCAAAGATGACAATTGTGCATGTGCCAAAAGCAAACAAAATACAAGAGGTAGCAAGCGATACGTTACAAGAGGAAAAAGTGACATGTGTTCAATTACAAGTAGAGGTAAAAAAAAAAGGCAGATAACAAGACCAGGGAGACATGGACGAGAAGGAAGACACTGGAGAAGAGACGGAGCAAGAAAAGTCAAGGCAGGAGCTGTGCGAGGTTGTTCTAAAAACAAATCTTCTGGTCGTGACGTGCGATCATTGGAGGGGGTGCAAGGTCTGAGGGAACACGGCCTGGGGGAAGCTGGCTGGGGAGGGAGAGGAGAAATGCAAGGAAGTTAGGGGAGGAGAAGCCGAGAAGCCGCAGAGCGCACGCTGGGCGAAGCCCTTTGATGTGTTGTGCGGCAAATGGAGGGAGGCTGATGCGTGTTCATGTTTGAACACGTGGTTCACATGAACTGCATGAAAACGCTAGCAAAAAGCTGGTGGTTTCATGAGCATTTTGAGCACTTGAATTCTCGTTCCTCAATGCGCTTGCGCGCATTTAAGGTCACGAGACCTAAAAAGTAGTTCACTGAATGTAAGCAGTGGAAAGCTTCAAGTTATCCAAGCAAAAAGGATGGAAAGGAAGCAGTGCTTCATGGGAGGAACAACCAGAAGAAGAGGAAGGAAAACCATCAAATAATTTTAAATAAATGGGAGTGACAAGAAAGCCAAACAGAGCTAAGCAATGGATTGGCTCTCAACCCACTATACTTTTTTTAAATAGTCCTCCATAGGTCTTTTGACATATGCAAGACCTAAAAAGTGGGTCTATCGCCCCAGTCCACTGTCCAGGTCTATTTTTCATTTTCTTTGCATTTACGATATCTTATCGCTTTCAGGACATTTTCATGTCCGTCTAGGAAGAGGTCTGAGGAAAAATAAGGGAAGTGTCACAGGGCCCTTCACGTCTCCACATGAAAGCAGGGTGACAACTGCAACGTTCAGGCGTTGCTGGAAGGAAGAAGTTGCAGATCATCCTTATTACAATTTTACAAGAGGTGGTGGAACCTAGAAACCTCACTTGTGTATTTTCTTAGCTCAGCACAAAGCTTTGATGTGTGCTCAGACGGATTAATTTGATAAAATTGCTGTCACCTTTCAGATTGTATAATTGCCGGGTTTGGTATAGTGTGAACCATCGGTAAGTCAACCGAGCATAGAGCTTTATGATAAAGGTCAGCATTTGCATGATCACGGAAAGAACTCCTCCATGTACTGCTGTGAGCATTGCTTGACTTCTCCTTACCTTACAATATCTTAATTTAAGATTTCAAAAGAGCCTTCTGGGCTCCGGCTTCAAAGATTAATATTAGAGCTGAGGCTCTAAGAACACACCACATAGAAAAGATTATTACATCTGCACCTTTTAGACTACTTTTTTGTACTACTTTTATTCTGCTTACTATGTTTATTCTGCTTACCTTTCTCAAACAGTGCCTTTGACAAACAACTAGCGCAGTTCAGTGCTAGAGGACTGACAACATAGTAGAGGATACAGTGCTGATCAATGCCACGATGGGCTCCAAGACATCACTTTTTTCTGCTTGGATTTAACTAATGTGTTTTATTATGTTGGTAAGAAGAGGCATTTACCTGCGTACCTTTGTCTCAATTTTTTTGGGGGGGGGGGGGTGTGACTCATTACAGACTACTGTGCCTATATTTGTTTCCCTAAATGTGCTCATTAGAGTAAGCCTATCAGGAGGCAGCCGATTTAAATAAAAGGTGTGGTGAAAAACGCTGTGCGTCACACGGAACCAAGCCAATGATTAAGATATTTTTTCGAAACGCATCAGGCTGTATCCCGTGTCTGGCAGAGCCTGTGGGGGATTTGCTGCAGCCAGAATGCGTCTTCGCCAGTGAGCAACTTTGGCGCTTTTATTTATATATATATATATATATATATATATATATATATATATATATATATATATATATATATATATATATAGATATACAATAAGTACGTCTTTATTCAAAATATGGATTTTTAACCAGATTTGTCTAATTAATGACTCAGAAAGAGATGGTATACGTAGTATCAGAGGGAACACTGAGGGAATACTTAATACATGTGAAACAGAAATCATCCCACATGTACTTCCAACTCCTCATCTTTGTTTAACCCAAAAGGAAATGTTGTATATAGTTTATGACAAAAAACAACCTAGGCAACTATACTAAAACAATGTAATAGACATATGGACAAATGGCTACAAATTATTAAGAAAATATCTGTTTTATTATACGTTCCACAAGGACACAACATGTAACATGATTAAAAAGAAAACAATGAACATGTATAAAAATATTTATCACATAAAATCAATTAGAAAAATCATACATTCGTAACAATTATTGTAAACATATACTGAACAAATTAAGAGACTAAAAGTGGCAAGTTAGGGTCTCTACGCGCGTTTCGGCGAACCAGCGCCTTCTTCTGGAGAAGCCACACAAATTCTAAAAAGGAGATACATGTAAGAAAGTGCATTAATTGTACATCCTTAAAGATACAAAAAATCATATAACATCCTATATCTTAACATTGTAGCCAATTTGTCACATCATTAGTTCATGATTATCTACATATCCTTTTCTTTTCATTTCCTTGCACTTATCTAGAAAATCATTGTGAGAGTGAATAATTGGATAAGATATCATACTTCATGTGAGTCCATTGCTTAATTTTGACTCTTTTGAAGGAGCAGAGTAAATTACCAAAATTTGATATTATAATCGTGTAAAGGCTTCTTTGCAGAATGTCTTGTTTTGTTACTGAGGGACACATATTTTAATTATATGCATCTTTTCAAGCTTAATACTTCTAGATTTGGAGTAGGTATCGTATTGGTACCGGATACTCACAAGTAAAGTAGGACGTTTGTAAAACAACTCGTCAGACGTCTAATTGATGTCCAAATGGTAGGTTCAAGGTAAACAGAGTATTCTGAATTCTTAAAAAGAAAGAAGGAAACAGAAGGTTTCAGAAAAAATGGTAGTCCTCTTAATTAACCTATTCATTCTCAACCACCAAAAGTATATTGATGCCAGTGGGTAACTATTTTTGGATTACCTTATTTAATATATCTTGTCGTGGTATATCCCGCCAACCGGATGCACATCTTGGTCAATCTAATTCAGTTATGAATTTATCCGAATTCTGTTTATATAAAAATGAAGAAAGATATCATAGTCCTATTCGGGTATTTTATTTATTTCACTCGATTAATTACGTCATGTGCTCACTTTATTCTGTAAATATCTAGAAGGAGGCATTTTATCATCAGTTTAAGGTTTGTTTATCCAAATGTTTGGCTTGATTTGTTTATTACAGAAAAAAGAGGTTAGTTCCTATCTCCCCTTCTTTGCCTATTATTAAATTGCTATTCATTCTGGATAATACGCTTACCTCATATGTTTCATGAATCGTTGATATACGATAAATGATTTAAAAGATCTCCCTGCCTATTGGATATAATGGGAAAGATGAAACCATTGTGAAGATCATATATTAGGTTTAAATTCTCCAGTAATTTTCAAGTATTAAAGGAGATATAGTATCTTACCCGAAATGTTCGGCAGAGCTCTATGCAGAGGGGTTAAAAGGATCTCCCTGTCAGAAACAAGACGGTAGCTAGTATAAGTACATTCATTATGTTTAACACTTGAAATCTATTTAATATATCCAGGTGTTTTTTCCGTTTTTTCTATTTATTAGTGGAGGGCTTACCTTAGGATTTATTTCAGAGGATATCCCAGGGTATTGGTAAATTTGTTTAAAAGATCTCCCTGCCTATTCAGAAAAAACGGAGAAAATGAGAGGGGGTATAAACTTTGTCAGCATTCTCTTATCTTCAAAACTAAAGAAAACAGGGCCTCTTACCCGAGTAGTTCGGCAGAGCTCCTTGCATAGAGAATCTGTAACGGCCCAGTCTGTAAGAAATAAACATGACCCATGCACATGATTGCAGCGTACTGAGGGAATCAAGGGTCCTACTATGTAAACGCTAGCTTTTTCGTTTCTGCGCGAGCGGGTGCATTTCTCACCTGAATTTTGACAGCTGGCTTCTCAAAAATCCGGTGGCGGGAGGAAAAACGAAGGATGGCGGCCCGACGGCGATGTGTTCAGACGCGGGTTTCCTTGGTGAGACTGATTGGTTTCCGCTTTGCTTATAAAGCGGAAATTGATAGGCTGAAATCACTTTCACCCGTGAGAGTGAACTAAGTTCAGAGATGGAGGTAGGACTCTGTCTCTAATGGATATGGAAGACAGATTTTGTGCTAAAACATACGTGGGTTTTATGTTTTGCACAGAAAATGAAAGACACCCAAGGATTGTCCAAATGCTAAATTATCAGTTTGAGGTTTAATCGTTTCCGCTTATCTTATATAGCGGGATTCAGAGAGAAGAAATGTATTTTCTTTAACGGTGAGGCTGGTCTAAGTTCCGAAATAGAGGTAGGACTATCTGTCTTATAGATATAGAGGACAGATCTATTTATTATTAGTCTTCACCTAAGATGTATGCAAACCGCTAGAAAATATTATTTTCTATGAAAGAGAAACACCAGTGGTATTCCATTTGAATCAAAGTTTATATATTTGTGCAAGCCAATTAATTAAATAAAGCGAACAATTAACAAGGAGACCAGGAAGTGGGGTCTACTACTGGGTACTAGGGACTCATAAAGAGAGTCATATTTTCATTAATTATGGCCGGATTTCTGGTATATTAAGTCTACTACTAGGTGTTTGAGACATATAGAAAGAGTGATATTTTTATTAATTATTTGTATTGATTGAGATCAGATTTCTAATATACTGTGACGAGTCTGATAGGGATTATATGGCTGAGACAGTGATTTTATTCCAAGTGATCAGAGGCGGTGCTCCTGAAATGTTAAGTGCTCACAATTTGAACAACATTTGTTGTCAAATGATTGCATGTTCCCACGGGATTTCACTGTTCAGACCTTGACTGAAAGTATTAAAAACAAAAATCCAAAAGACTTCTCTTTTCTTGCGTATTGCTGTCCCTCCTTTAGACTCAGGGATATGGATTCTTTCTAAGATTCTCCATTTGAATTCGTCGGGGGTATGTCCTTTCTCTACGAAGTGCTTCACCATAGGGGATGCTAACTTCTTCGTCCTTATTGCTGAGCGATGTTCACTGAGACGCGTCTGGATCATGCGCGATGTTTCGCCCACGTACCCCAACAGGCAGGGGCATTGTAAAAAATAAATAACATTAGATGTTCGACAGTTCCACATTTCTTTTGCTGTTGTTTTATGACTATTGTGGGTGAATTCTTCAGTCAAGGTCTGAACAGTGAAATCCCGTGGGAACATGCAATATAATCCCTATCAGACTCGTCACAGTATATTAGAAATCTGATCTCAATCAATACAAATAATTAATAAAAATATCACTCTTTCTATATGTCTCAAACACCTAGTAGTAGACTTAATATACCAGAAATCCGGCCATAATTAATGAAAATATGACTCTCTTTATGAGTCCCTAGTACCCAGTAGTAGACCCCACTTCCTGGTCTCCTTGTTAATTGTTCGCTTTATTTAATTAATTGGCTTGCACAAATATATAAACTTTGATTCAAATGGAATACCACAGTATATTAGAAATCTGATCTTAATCAATACAAATAATTAATAAAAATATCACTCTCTCTATATGTCTCAAACACTTAGTAGTAGACTTAATATACCAGAAATCCGGCCATAATTAATGAAAATATGACTCTCTTTATGAGTCCCTAGTACCCAGTAGTAGACCCCACTTCCTGGTCTCCTTGTTAATTGTTCGCTTTATTTAATTAATTGGCTTGCACAAATATATAAACTTTGATTCAAATGGAATACCACTGGTGTTTCTCTTTCATAGAAAATAATATTTTCTAGCGGTTTGCATACATCTTAGGTGAAGACTAATAATAAATAGATCTGTCCTCTATATCTATAAGACAGATAGTCCTACCTCTATTTCGGAACTTAGACCAGCCTCACCGTTAAAGAAAATACATTTCTTCTCTCTGAATCCCGCTATATAAGATAAGCGGAAACGATTAAACCTCAAACTGATAATTTAGCATTTGGACAATCCTTGGGTGTCTTTTTCATTTTCTGTGCAAAACATAAAACCCACGTATGTTTTAGCACAAAATCTGTCTTCCATATCCATTAGAGACAGAGTCCTACCTCCATCTCTGAACTTAGTTCACTCTCACGGGTGAAAGTGATTTCAGCCTATCAATTTCCGCTTTATAAGCAAAGCGGAAACCAATCAGTCTCACCAAGGAAACCCGCGTCTGAACACATCGCCGTCGGGCCGCCATCCTTCGTTTTTCCTCCCGCCACCGGATTTTTGAGAAGCCAGCTGTCAAAATTCAGGTGAGAAATGCACCCGCTAGCGCAGAAACGAAAAAGCTAGCGTTTACATAGTAGGACCCTTGATTCCCTCAGTACGCTGCAATCATGTGCATGGGTCATGTTTATTTCTTACAGACTGGGCCGTTACAGATTCTCTATGCAAGGAGCTCTGCCGAACTACTCGGGTAAGAGGCCCTGTTTTCTTTAGTTTTGAAGATAAGAGAATGCTGACAAAGTTTATACCCCCTCTCATTTTCTCCGTTTTTTCTGAATAGGCAGGGAGATCTTTTAAACAAATTTACCAATACCCTGGGATATCCTCTGAAATAAATCCTAAGGTAAGCCCTCCACTAATAAATAGAAAAAACGGAAAAAACACCTGGATATATTAAATAGATTTCAAGTGTTAAACATAATGAATGTACTTATACTAGCTACCGTCTTGTTTCTGACAGGGAGATCCTTTTAACCCCTCTGCATAGAGCTCTGCCGAACATTTCGGGTAAGATACTATATCTCCTTTAATACTTGAAAATTACTGGAGAATTTAAACCTAATATATGATCTTCACAATGGTTTCATCTTTCCCATTATATCCAATAGGCAGGGAGATCTTTTAAATCATTTATCGTATATCAACGATTCATGAAACATATGAGGTAAGCGTATTATCCAGAATGAATAGCAATTTAATAATAGGCAAAGAAGGGGAGATAGGAACTAACCTCTTTTTTCTGTAATAAACAAATCAAGCCAAACATTTGGATAAACAAACCTTAAACTGATGATAAAATGCCTCCTTCTAGATATTTACAGAATAAAGTGAGCACATGACGTAATTAATCGAGTGAAATAAATAAAATACCCGAATAGGACTATGATATCTTTCTTCATTTTTATATAAACAGAATTCGGATAAATTCATAACTGAATTAGATTGACCAAGATGTACATCCGGTTGGCGGGATATACCACGACAAGATATATTAAATAAGGTAATCCAAAAATAGTTACCCACTGGCATCAATATACTTTTGGTGGTTGAGAATGAATAGGTTAATTAAGAGGACTACCATTTTTTCTGAAACCTTCTGTTTCCTTCTTTCTTTTTAAGAATTCAGAATACTCTGTTTACCTTGAACCTACCATTTGGACATCAATTAGACGTCTGACGAGTTGTTTTACAAACGTCCTACTTTACTTGTGAGTATCCGGTACCAATACGATACCTACTCCAAATCTAGAAGTATTAAGCTTGAAAAGATGCATATAATTAAAATATGTGTCCCTCAGTAACAAAACAAGACATTCTGCAAAGAAGCCTTTACACGATTATAATATCAAATTTTGGTAATTTACTCTGCTCCTTCAAAAGAGTCAAAATTAAGCAATGGACTCACATGAAGTATGATATCTTATCCAATTATTCACTCTCACAATGATTTTCTAGATAAGTGCAAGGAAATGAAAAGAAAAGGATATGTAGATAATCATGAACTAATGATGTGACAAATTGGCTACAATGTTAAGATATAGGATGTTATATGATTTTTTGTATCTTTAAGGATGTACAATTAATGCACTTTCTTACATGTATCTCCTTTTTAGAATTTGTGTGGCTTCTCCAGAAGAAGGCGCTGGTTCGCCGAAACGCGCGTAGAGACCCTAACTTGCCACTTTTAGTCTCTTAATTTGTTCAGTATATGTTTACAATAATTGTTACGAATGTATGATTTTTCTAATTGATTTTATGTGATAAATATTTTTATACATGTTCATTGTTTTCTTTTTAATCATGTTACATGTTGTGTCCTTGTGGAACGTATAATAAAACAGATATTTTCTTAATAATTTGTAGCCATTTGTCCATATGTCTATTACATTGTTTTAGTATAGTTGCCTAGGTTGTTTTTTGTCATAAACCTTTATTCCCTGGCCTTGGAACTATGGTATCCGTATCTTCAGGGGGTCCTTGTTAAATACACGCAATGTTGTATATAGTTCCAAGTTCTAATTGGACTCTAATTATCTCAATCGTTTTATCCTGTCCCCTCCTCGTATACTTTTGTCCACTCTATCAATTGCAAAAAAACCCAATTTTGAAACCTCTTTATCATGCATTTACGAGCAGTGTCTCGCCACCGGGTATGAAAAATTCAAATTACGTACTGCTCGTTGGTGTTCCAGGATGCGCTTACGTAAAGGAAAGATGGTGCTCCCCCTGTAAGTGAGAGTGCATGGACATCACAAAATTTGAATACAGAAATCGGATGCACAGGTTAGGCATGGCTTGAATTCCCTCTTATGTCCCCCAGACGTGCGGAACTCAGTGGTATTAGTGATATATTTACAGGCCTTACAATGGGCAAATCTGTCCAATCCATTGTGTCTCAGTAACCACCTTTTGGTATTACGGGACCCTGTGAGGTGACTGTGTGTGAGATAGTTTACCAGGGTCCTCCCACTGCTGTATGTCATAGAGGGTTGCATTGTTAATCCAGGACCTATTACCACATCTTTTTTCTGGATGTCCCAATGTTTGCACATCGAATCCCTGAGGCCTTATATGTTGTTATAAAACAAATGCATGAATCATTTTGAATTTTTGTTTTCATTTGGGTAGAGGAATTGAATCCTGGTCAGTGAAGTTGCTTTCTTTTCATCCCAAGACAGTACTTCGGGCTTATATCCCTGTCTTAGAACAGTGACTCAGCCAGTTCCATAATGTATGTTAGAAGTAGAATCACTCATTAGTAGTACTCCTAGTATACTAGTTTAACTTTTGTATTAACTTGGGATATATGTTTAACATTCATAAGCTCTTAGAAAATACTTACACTCACTGGATGATGTCATCAATGATGTCATTTGAGTTGTCATCAGTGATGTCACTGACCATGTGATGAGTGATGTAATATGTGAGGTCATAAGCAGTGCATTGTGTAGGTATGAGTTATAGTTAGCTCAGCTAACTATAATAGTTGAATTTCACTAGTTCTGTGCGAGTGAAATCTGAGCCTAACCAAAGCATCCCTGTAACTTTTGGTTTTTTCATTGAATTTCTACGTTTTTTTTCAATTCTATTTCCTAACTATAACGTCCCTGTAAAGTTTATTTTTTTCAGTGAATTTCTAAGGTTTTTAAAATGTATTTCCAAACTGTAACCTGTAAGTGTATGACTGGGTGTGTAAGTGGGTGTGTGAGTGTCTGAGTGGGTCTGTGTGTGCATGAGTGTCTATGTTGGTGTCTGAGAGGGTGCATGAGAGTCTGTTGGTTTGAGACTGCCTCCATAAGTGAGTAAGTCTGTGAGTGAGTGAATGATTGAGTTGATCTGTAAATGGGTGCGTGAGTCTTTAAGTGAGTCTGAGTGAGTACAGGAGTCTGAGCAGGTCTGTGAGTGAGTACATAAGCCTCTGAGTGGGTCTGTGAGTGAGTGCATTGAGTCTCTGAGTGGGTCTGGGAGTGAGTGCATGAGTCTCGGAGTGGGTCTGTGAGTCGCTAGGGGGTCCGTGAGTGGTTGTGAGAGTCTGAATGGGTGCGTGAGTGGGTTTGTGAGTGTCTAAGCGGGGTGTGTAAGTGGGTGCATAAGTGTCTCAGTGGGTCTTTGAGTGGTTGCATTAATCTGAGTGGGTCTGTAAGTGAGTGCATGAGTTTCTCAGTGGTCTGTGAGCGTATTAGGCTCTGAGTGGATGCGTATATGTCGAAGTGAGTCTGATTGGGTACATGAATGTCTGAGTGGGTCTGTGAATCGGTGTATGTGTCCAAGTGCTCAGTTTTACCCTCTTCTGTTTTGCCTGTTTTTCTACCCTCTGTTTCACCTTTTTTCCTCGCTTTTCTGCCCTCTGTTTTACCTTACTTGCTAATTTTTCTGCCCTCGGTTTGCACTTTTTTTGTTAATTTTTCAGCTGTCTGTTTTGCCTTTTCTGCTTGTTTTTCTGCCCTTTTTTTGTTATTTATTTTCTCTCTCAAGAATGGAGGAGGGGGCTGCTGTAATTTCAATCGGCGAGGGGGGCCTTGTGGCTCCTTTCCCGGGGGCTGATCCCATTCCCCAGGGCCATGTGTCTCTGGGTGCCCCAGTCCTAGCCAGGGCACCGAGGGTGCACGATGGTGACCGCGGGTGGAGCCTCGAGGCTACCATGGTCCCAGCTGGCTCAGCCTCTTGCGGGAGCCGGCATTGCTGCTCTACAGAGGGACCTGCTGGAAAGGCATCTCCTTCCATGCAGGGGCAATCTTTTCATCTCTTTCCTTGCAAGCATATTTGCGAGCAGGGAAAAAGATCAAACCTCCAGTTCCAGTGGGAGGGAAGACTTTGATAGCTCACTCCCACTTGAACCAGAGTGTTGGCTCTGACTTGGCGGGAACTGTCAAGGCTCCCGCCAAGTCAGAGCGAACAGCTGCGTCCCAGGGTGGGCACCCCAGGACATTGCAGGAGCCAACTGTGGCGGTCACCATGGCAATAAATGGATCTTGGAGTGGGGGTCATGCAGCCCCCTTCCTTTGTTATGCACGGACCGCCTCCGGTGGTGGTGGCCCTGCACTATGATTACATTAGCACCGGGGAGGTGGTGATTCCCAGGACACGGGGTGTCTGGCGGCCCCCTATATTATTTAATGTTATTTGCCCCAGAGAGGTAATGTTTACCAGGGCTTGTAACATCCAGGGGGGGGGGGGAGATTTACGTGTGGTCTCCCTCCATTATTTAAAATACAGCCCCAGGGAAGTGGTGGTTTCCGGGGCTCCTAGTGTCTCAGTCAGGGGGGCAAAGCACAGTTGTCAGTAAGGAGTTATAGTTAGGACCTAGTTTCCATAGGAAAAGCTTTTTTGACTTGCCTATATCTTTGGCGTTGTTTGACAAATCTTCACGAAATGTTTTCCCAAAAAGTGCCCTGGTGATTCTCTTTGCACATGGAAAGTTTCAGATGATCCGTCAAGTCTGGGCCAAGAAAAAAAAGGGGGGGGCTCAAATAATGTGTGTTTCCCATGGTAATTCCCATAGGACCTTTGGACAGGGCTGCAATTTGAACTGCTGAGCAGAATTGTACAAAATTTGGCAGAAAGGTAGAGATTGGTCCTGGGAAGTGCCTTTTTGTGTTTCGGTGTAAATCCTTTCAATATATATATAGACCGCCCTTCATCAGGAATAAAATCTCCAAATACATTCAGCAAAGGAACCTCCGCTCTATATTGCTTCACAATCTGATCATGTAAGAAAAAAACTATAGTTGACATCCTTCTCTGTTCAAGGATCCAAACTATGAAACTCTTTGCCCCCAAACATAAGATCCATGGTCTTCAGAAGACTACTGAATAGGTGGCCCTTCCACACATAACCACCATAATCAAACATGAATATACAGAATATCCCTCTGTATATAAGCATTTATTTGTACTATAGATGTGTACCTACATATGTGTATTGCTTTGCATAAACGTGTATAATAATTGTTTTTAAATATAAAGCTATTCGTTAGTTCTGCTTAACAGATGTACATATTAATTATGGTTATATTATTCAATATTTAACATGTATATAGGTGACTGCATAAATAAGTAAATTGTTTATCAAAACTATCTACAATTGATTCACCATTGAATTGCAACAAAAAAAATTAAAGTACAGCAACACCTGAAAGTTTGAGTTTATTAAATACAACTTAAATCTATGTATATTGCCTTCCTTATACATATATACCTTCCATATACTTATGTATCTTTATATTTGTTGCTTTGCCTCTAATTCAGCATCTCCAGTACACTATCCTATATCTCAACCTATCCATCTCTCAATATATCCTCTACCTCCACACTGACTCATCCCAAACCTTATTCTACGACTCGTTCCAATGCACTACCCTATTTCTCACCCTTTACCTCTTTCAATATATCCTCCACCTCCACTCTCTCACTCATCCCAAACCCCATTTACTACTATGATCCCCAAATAATCCTTCTAGACTCTTAACTCCTCTACCCCTCCTTGCTTCATCTCATTTCTCATTTACTATTCAGATCTCCCAAACAAACCTTCCGAAACCCTTCCCTCGGACTCTTCCCCCCTCCACCTCCCCTTTACTTATGCCAAACTTCCTCCTACTGCTACGTGCTCCCAAAAAAATGACTTTTAGAGCTTTCCCTCTTCTATCCCTCCACTATGCTTTTCAGTCCAAACAGACTAACATGTCCACTTCTCAAATTATTTTCATATATCACTGTACTAATTTACCACTCATTTTTGGGTTCCTGGGTAGCGTGCTACTCGCCGAAAAAGTGTTTGATGCCTCATCAGGGGTAGTAAGTGCAATTACAATTATTATAAGTACGCCGTGCCTGGGGGAGGGGGGCTGGGGTGCCAAGGGACCCCCTCCCCCAGCAGAATTAATACAATTTGAAAAGGCCTGCCCCAGCTCATGGGGTCCCCGGGGCTGAAATAGGCCTAGGAGGGTGGTCTCGCAGCCGTATGAAATAGGCCGGTGAGGGGGGCTGCGCAGCCCCCTTCCACCATTACAAAAAGGCTTTGCCCCGAGAATGGGGTCCTGGGGCCGAAATCAGCCAGGGAAATGGGGCCACATGGCCCCCCTACCCCAATAGAAGAAAATAATTTTTTCTTTTTAAAGGCCAGCCCGGGAAGTCGCCGCAGGCCCCGCACCCTTTCTTAACCACTCTGCAAAGGGGCCTCCTTGCCACATGTTGGGGTATGAAGTCCTCTTGGCTGGTAAGGGTCTTGGGTGGCCAACAACCCCTCCTGTTACCTCTAGTGAATACCACACAGCGTGTTTGCTGAAAGGTCAGAGGCCTCGTCCCCTTTCATCCCCATTCTGCAAATGCACCTCCGTGCACACTACTAGTTGAGGTATAACGTCCACTTAACTCCTGAGGGTCCTTGAGGGCCAACAACCACTCCTGTTACCTCCAATAAGTCCCACACAGTGGGATTGCTGAAAGATTATTGGAGGTCCTGCCCCCCCCTTTCTCCACCACTTTGCAAAACCGCCCCCTGTCCCACTACTGGTTGGGGATGCAGTCCCCTTGGATGCTGACGGTTCTTGGGGGCCAGGAACTCCTCCTGTTACCTCGGGCACGTCCCACACAGCGGGATTGCTGAGAGGTCAGATGCCACGCCCCCTTTCACCACCACTCTGCAAACGCACCTCCTGGCGCACTATTATTTAGGGGATAAAGTTCCCTTTGATGCGGAGGGTACTTAGGGGCCAAGAACCCCTCTTTTTACTCCAGTAAGTCCCACACAGCGGGATTGCTGTGAGGTTGCCGGAGGTCTCGCCCCCTTTCTCCACCACTCTGCAAACCCAACTACTAGTTTTAAAACCATAGAAATTCATTAAAAAAAACATAGGCTACAGGGACGTTATAGTTTGGAAATGGAATGTTTTTAAACTTGGAAATTCACTCAAAAAACTAAATGTTACAGTTGGTAAATCAAATTTAAAAACTAAGGTATTCGCTTAAAAAACAAAGGTTACAGGGACAGTATAGTTAGGAAATAGAATTTCAAAAACTTAGAAATTCACTTAATTAATACTAAGGTTACAGGGGCATTATAGTTAGGCTGAGATTTCACTTGTATAAAACCATAGAAATTCAGCAGTTATAGTTACCTGAGCTATTTAAAACTTACGCCCGCAATGCACTGCTTATGACCTCACATACTCCATCACTCATTACATAGTTACATCACTGATATCTCCAATGACATCACTGATGACATCATCCACAGAACCGCTCAAACACCCACTCACACCACCATACAACCTCTCGTACGCTTACTCACTCATACAGCCACTCACACAACCACCCACTCCCTCACCCATGCAGCTACTCATACTAGTCTCTCACCCATACATCCAAACACTCATCCATGCAGCTACTACACACCCACTTCTTCAACTATACAGCCTCTCCCACACCCCCATACCTCCTCTAAACACAGCCACTCACTCACCCATACAATCAATCACACACAACTGCTTACATACCCATTTACACATTCATACAAGTAATTACACATCCGCTCACTCACCCACACAGACACATGCTTTCCAATGCAACCTTTCACTTAACCAAGCTTCCACTCAGTCACTCACTCGCCCATACAGCACACTTATACACTCAGTCACTCGCATACCAACTCAAACACCCATCCAGCCACTGACACTCAGTCATTCACCAGTAGAGCCACTCACTCACCCACACAGCTCCTCACACACCAATATAGCCACTCCGACCCCCAAGTACACACGGATACACACAGCAACTCACATAGGTTAAAAGTAATATCACTCAGTAGTACACTTGGTATACTAATTAAACTTCTGTAGTAGTTTAGTATATATGTTTAACACTTATAAATTCTTAAAAAATACACATACTAGATGATATCAGTGATGTCATTGGAGATGTCCTCAGTGATGTCACTGGCCATGTCATGGTTGATGTAACATGTGAGGTCATAAGCAGTACATTGTGGGGCTTAAGTTATAGTTAGCTCAGGTAACTAGAACTGCTGAATATATCTAGATATAGATATAGATAGATAAATATATATATATATATATATATATATATATATATATATATATATATATATATATATATATATATATATATCTCTCCGCAGCTATTCTTCTCGGTTGAAAAGAATCGGGGAACACCGCAGGGCTTTACAGGATTTCTTTGGTATTGGCATGACGCGTTTTGGCGGTTGCCTCATCAGATGCCTCCGTTGTTGCAATCTCAAGGTCTTCTGTTTCTTTCTCTTTATATATTATGCCCCTCCTTCTAAAGTAGCGCGGGGCTCACCTGCACCACATCTCGTTTTAAGGATCACTCGGCCAGTTCATGTGTGCGTACTACAGATCCCATCATGCAGTTAGTGCTCCGCACGGACGAGTGCTCCCACACAGCCAAGTGTTTTCCTAACTCACAGTGAGTTCTATATATATATATATATATATATATATATATATATATATATATATATAATTTTTTTTTTTTTTTTTTTTGTAGCGGTGGCTGATCCAAAGCCCTTTCTGTACATTATTTCTTTATATTATGAGTTTATTTGAAAATTTGTTTCATACCAGCTCCTAGAGATATGTTTTTATGGTTGAAGTTTGACACTGAGCAGCATGTCTCCTGCAAACCTGAAACGAGGAGTGATAATTGCACTATCTTATTAAACTCGTACAGAGATTACATGGCCACACTGGCGGATTGATATCACATTAAATTATGTACATTTCCCCCTTATAAAGGCATGCCAAACGTGTATCTTTAGACTTAGTAGAGTAATCGCTGAATAGCACCTACAGCCGATAACACAATACTGTTCTTACCCTCCCTAGAGGACACTAGCTCCACTACACATGCATATTATGTGTATTGACTACAGACTATGCAGTTAACAGCAGGCAGAGGTCCATCAATTATCCTTTCAGGAACAAGATGGAGTGCTTTATCGGATCATGTCTACACGTGTCCAGGATTTATGCCACACAGGGAAGAAGGCACCTCCAAAGCAGTCTTGTAAGCTGCAGGTAAAACATGATCTTCAGTGTTTTAATGCTTTTAGGAAAGGAGGTCATTTTTATTGGTATATTGATTTTTCTTCTACTGTAAAGCTTTTCTGTCAGACTGAAGCTCTTGCTCGGTCATTACAACCTTGCATCATAGAAACAGGCACGTCCATGATTTTTAGAGCAATTAAGGAGGAGGAATTTTGATCAAGAAACATGGCAAGTACTTCACAATTGCTTAAATGTACGGGAAATGTAATTAACCCCTTTTAGAGGCTTGAATTAAAGTGCATTAAAAGCCTTTGGTGCGAAGGCTGTATTGTAGTACGGTAGATTTGTCTCCTTGGCTCCACGCTCTTCTTGTTGACGGACTTGGCAGGATGTGGCTTCCTTCACTGTGCAGGGAAGGAATTGAAACACCCCTGCACAGTGGAGAAGTCCTGTATTCAGTTGTCAATGTATGCCATTGGCTAACTACTTGAAAGCTTTCCCCTATCTCTCTTTTTGGCAAAAGGGGTCACTGTTGTTGGCCAAGCAAACTGGTTAAAGATTGGGGAAACATTTTGTGAATCATGTGACAAAAAGGGCACCCTCTAAAGATATTTTTAAGTGTATGATTATTATCTATAAATAAATCCAGAACCAGAAATAGGTGTTGTTTTTACTGTATTTGTCAAACGGCAATTACAGAAAACTGGGAATGTTACAAATAAAGCTGAAGATCTCCAGTAGACAAATATAACTTTGCTGTTTGCATCTAATATTCCTAATACTGTGCCCACAAAAAACAAAAATCCGAATCAATGTTGGCAAGATTGCCATGCATCCATAAGCTCTTTTTGAGCAACAAGAAAGTGTTGCCCTCTCCTTTTAGGTCTCGCTCAAAGACTGCTTTCAGCTGTCTGTTGTCGAAGACTTATTGTGGAACCAATACTTCGTAGGCTTTGGGTCAACCCATTCTTTACCATTTGTTGGTGTCTTGTCAACCTAATTTGCTTACTTCATATTCACTGCCTTTCCTTTCTCCTCTTCTTGATTTTGTAACTCCCCTGAGACACAGCTTATTTGCCATCCTCTTTCCCTTCTGTACTGCTTCCCCCATCCAGTCCTCCTGCCCCCTGGATTTTCTGTGCTTTCCTTATTCCCTTCCCCCGGTCCCCACCCGATAAGCTTCCCCAACCCTCCCTACACAGCTCCCTCAAGTTCCTCCTTTTTTAAAAGAGTTTGTTAATTTTTTATAATTTTTGGGATGTTCTTGCAACCCAATTTGCTGCAGGGCTGCTGCTTTCTAGAAGAAAAAAAGAATGCATTTTAGTGCACGTTCAAATTTTTTTTATTTTATTTACCGATCCAAAATGGGCATCCACCATCTTTCAATGGTATATTAAATTTAAAAAAAAAAAAGAATTGGCTACTGCTACATAAGGCATGCACGCGTAACTGTAATGACACTAGGACTGTTGTAGCATCCATGATATTTGAGCGTACATCTGTGATGACATATGCGCACTGCATTTTTTATTTTTGCCACTGCGGTTTAGTATGGTCCATGTAGCAATATCCATTTTTAAATCCGATAATGAACATCAATGGCAATAAGCTTTGCAAAAACGAGTAGGTCTGTATTGGCAAAAGAAAGGTAATACCTATTAGCTTTGCATTGCTTATCTGCTAAGAGGGATGATCAA
The DNA here is from genome assembly GCF_964261635.1 of Lissotriton helveticus. Taxonomy (NCBI): domain Eukaryota; kingdom Metazoa; phylum Chordata; class Amphibia; order Caudata; family Salamandridae; genus Lissotriton; species Lissotriton helveticus. The sequence continues at coordinate 350,112,683 of NC_136069.1, read as the reverse complement.
ATTTGGAGAGGCAGCAGAGACCTCAGCATTCCTCTGTGTTGTACCGTACTGGGAAATGAGTGTAGTAATAAATCTGCACGTTTTAAGATTCACAACACTTTTTTCCAGTCTAAACACTGAAGAGATTGGATAGTACAATAGAGAGAATTGAGATAGGAAGAATGTGTGCTACACATTTAGTAAGTGGTCACCGCCAAATGTTTCACGGTGCTCCTAAAGTGAAGATAAAATATGCATTCAGAAAGAGAAGATGACTGAAAGTGACATTCCACTTGCTTGTGACAGTTCTTGAAAGTCCACACCTTTTTTTTTAAATGAGTGCATTTGCCCACTTTTAACTCTATGCTCGGCCTGGCTACTGTGCTTAGACTGCATTCAAGAGATCCGTTGTGTGCTCTGTGTGCCAAGGAATGGTTTGATCAACCTAATTCCTGCTTTGTCAGTTGATCTGAGAGCAACAACTAATTTTCCGTAGGTCGCTTGCACATGTTTTGGGATCATTTACTGACCCCAGTCTGACCCGTGCAGGCAGACTAGACGCCAGTGCCTCTGCGGCACCTGCCCAAGCAGTTGTCATACCCGCAAACCTCCCTTAGACTCGTTACGCATAAATATAGCTTGCTCCTTACGTTTCAGTATGTCCAGAGGGTAGTGAAAGACAGTATCCTATCTTTGACTCGGTCCCATTTGCAGAGAGATTATATTACCTGGGAACACGTGTGGCACTGGTAACTTGGTAAAAAGTACAGTAGGATAGCGGAACTCTTTTTCAGGTTTTAGAACACATTGTTACAGTTCATTGCTGTGTTATAACCGGTTCAGCGCAACAACTACGTTGTAAAACAACAATGTTAAGTCCGTTTTTTGTACTGTACAAGTTTTTATGAATTCCTTTGACATGTTGGGGCTTTTCATAACACAAATCCAGTTTGTTAGCAGTGCTTGTGTGTTGCACAAAGTGATGTGAGTCAGCCTCTCCTTGGAATGAACACACTGACACAACATAGTTCAACCTGCTGCCAGACACACTCAGTTGCTCCTTCCCCCTCTATAAGTGAGCTGGGCAGCATTGAGCGGCCCAGCGGAGCCTCCAGTAGCGGGTCGGATACCATTCGTTTCCACGGGCAGCCCTGCGCACTGTGAACATGAGGTGTACAGAGGTGCCTGGGAGGGAAAAGCAGCGGCACAGGAGATGTCATACACAATACCATACCTACCCACTTGAAGACCAATCTCAGTGTGAGGAGCGAGCGGGGCCTTGCAGGTGCGGGCCCTCACGCCGAGAAGTACCTAGCTACGAGGCACTTTTGAACCCCAGCCCTCAAACCCCCTCCTCCCCAAAAAACAAATAGGGTGTTTTCACACCTCTTAATGGACGTCGGCAGTTTAAAGCCTCGGAAAACGTGCTGGAAGACCACTATGTACAAGGGGTTTCAGCTCGTTTTCCCTACCACTATGTGATTTCAGCTCCTCACCTGGTGACTGTGTGAAGTGGCACACGGTGGCACAGTGTGAGTTGACAGGTATGCAGTATTACTTTAGAAATATGACTTTCCCTTAAGAGATGTTAATGGGTGAAATGTGAACCCAATAGTGAAAGGGCCCTAACCAGCAGAGGCCAAACCCCAAAGCCATTAATAAAGCCAGCTGATCTGGCATTGCCTAGGGTGAGTAAATGGTCAATCAGCCCCTGCATACACCCTTTTATTGACACCGCAGGACTTCCTAATTGGTTCTGTAGGTAGGTTTCTGGGTACACCACTCCATAGTGCTTGGCTATTGGTGATACCTCTTCTTTGTAATGAAGAGCAGAATGACAATGCAACATTAGGGGCTCCCGGTTTTATGGTATTTGTTTTTTTACATTTTAGTCTGTATTTATCCTTTTTTTGTTGTTGCCATTTTAGCTGTATTTATCAATATTTGTTTTGTGTTTTGCATACTAATGAAGTTGTAAAATTGTATATTTCAATATTAATTTAACGGATAGATGCGTACCTACAATTTGATGTCTGTGGTGTTTTAGCTATTGAAGCCACCCAAATATTACATAACCGTACATCCACTGGCAAATATTAGCATTATACCACATATGTATGTTGACACACGCACTTATTTAACCACACCCATGCTGGTGACGGAACCACTCCGTCACCAGCCACTAGCGCGTTGTGCTGGTGACGGAGTGGTTCCGTCACGGCCCGGCAGCCGCACCTGTGCTGCAGTGATTTTGCGCCTGCGCAGCGCGTTCTATTGAGCGGGCGGGGCCGTGACGGAACCACTCCGTCACAAGCACAGCGCGCTCGTGACGGAGTGGTTCTGTCACGAGCATGGTGGCGCTGCGCGCCCCCCTTACCCCCCCCTCCCCCCAGCGCCACGGCGGAATTACCGCCGCGGCGAAGGGGTTAAAGATATTTCATCCTGTTTTTTAATTTCCCATAGTGTCTATCTGCTCAGCTGTTGGGCTATAATTCATGAAAGACAGCACAAAGAGTCAATTAAAAGAAGTGCAATTTTCGGTATTTATCCACTTTTAAAAATAAACGCAGACAGAATACGCATTGTTTTCGGTATTTAAAAACCTGTTAAAACGGAAAACAGGGAGCTTTGATTGAGAGATCCACCAAAGATTTCTTTAACTAGGGAGTGTGGGTTAGTGGGGGCAGGGACAAAGTAATTACCCCCAGGCAGCACACCAGAGTGAGTCAGGAAAAAACGAGATTCTCATTTATGTACCAACCGCCCACTTTTTCTGTCACACACACGTTGGTACATTAGACCTGCCAACTTGGAAATAAAATTCACTGTATGATAAGGGGACGTGACCTCGATGGGCTGGGCTTTATGCTTAGAGCTACCTTTGGGGCCAGTCCGCCCCAACGGACTTATTTTCCCCTCCAAATAAACAAAAACACAAAGGTTGGTGGGACTGCTGCTGGTGTCTTGGGGTGTTTTCACACATCTTAATTTACAAAGAGGAGCTGAAAATCCACACTTTTCAGTGGTTTCCAGCTCCTTGTGCCTTATGATATCAGCTCCGAAACAGTGTCATACAGTAGCACCATGTAAGTTGGCAGGGCTGGATATCGCACAGGCTCATATTAATGTTGTAACTCCATGCAAGAGATACAAGCGAACTCCTGCGTTGTCTGTCTCTCACTCTCTTTGCTTCTGTTCCATATAGTCTCTCTCTAACAGAACCCCCTCTGCTTGAGTGAAAACGTTTTATAGTGGCCGATAGGGTAGTCCTATTTTAAAAGTTGTGCCTTACAAAACGAGAACAATGATATTTGGGGTAACTTTCTGCCAAGTTATGTGTTGCTATTTTAAAGGAATATTTATAAAGTTCAAATATATGATGATTTGTATCAATGAAGTTTCTCTGTTTGTACATTTCTAATGCATCAATAATCTCACTGCGATGGCTGTTTTGATTAAGATATTTAAAAATAGTATTGTTTTTTAAAATATATTTTATATTGGCATTTGAAACAGGTAATAACATTTGTATACATTTCTCATTTAACATCTTATACGTAGTCTCATCCACATGACAGCATCCATGATAATATACATCCCACCACCCTCCCAGCCCCCCAACCCGATCTCTGTCTCAGTGAACCTATATCTCGCGCAGGTGACTCCAGACTACTTTATATCTGAGGAGTCCTCTGGCGACCACTTCCTCTGTCTGTGTGTCCCCTTCTGTGGAATTCAAGCAGTTTGTACCACCTGTCTGCCCAAGTTCCCCAGTGCGATGTACCCATGGGGTATGGTTCAGTTCTACACCTGTCCACAACAATCTACAGGGGCAAAAATAAAATTGTATTATTGTTGGTACAGTGCCTTAAACCACCGCAATGCCATATAGGTAGCATTGTGCAGTATGTAATATTATTATATATTAGCGTTTTGAAAGCTGGGGTGATCCAGCTAATTAAGGGCTCACTCTCACATTATGATAATGTTTCAAACACAACAGCTTGTGAGGAGTTCAACCCCAAAGTAAGAAAGAATAGGAGAGGAAAGGTGCTGGAGTGTGCATTTTCTCAGAAAAAAATCAATCTGCCATTTGAGGAAGATCTTACACTCTACGCTGTGGCTGTCATAAGAAAAATTTGGATTTGATATGTTTAAAGATTATTTTTGCTCACCCATGCCCCAACTGCATGTGTTCTGATTTGACTGGGTTCTGTTTTGAGTAATTCAGAAACAATAGGGTAGGAAGCAATTTCACCTATAAGGGCATGCATGCATAGGAAGTTAGTCAGATGGCTTGCCGCCTGGAAGCAAAGAATACAAGGAGTTTAGCGGAGGTGTGTGGCAGATGAACCAATTATGGCAACTATAAGGGTGTGGCCATCTGAATGACATGGGTAAATGAAAGATGAATGATTCGTGGCCACCATAGGTGGTAGTCCACCCCGTGCAGCCGAGTGACTGGTAGATGAAAAACAGCTACCTGGAGGTTTATATCCACCCTGAATGCCTTACTAACTAAGTAGTAATGAAGCTGGGGTTGTGTAGGATTGCGACTGATGGGGAACAGCCAATGTACCTGACTAAGTGGTGGATGAGGCCTGGCTGCCAGACGTGGACAGCCATCTGGCATGCTTGATTGATTTGAGGTGAATGAGCCATGTACTGTTATGATTATGAGCACACTGTATGCTTGGATTACTCTGGTTTGTGTCAAGACAGCTGCCTCAACTGGATGGCCACCTGGTATGTCTGACTGAATTCATTGATGGTCACCCAGTAAAAATCGAAGTGTCTGGAAATTAATGTTCATCAGGGAGGAAAGATATAAAGGTATCACTCTAAGTGTAGAGCACAGAGCGAACCCACGATTAATTACCTGTGAGTGAAAGCAGCCAACAAACTGTGGCCTTTGCTCTTACTAACATAAATGTGGCCACCATTATTGGAATTTGGATGACCTTTATATAGCCTGATGTAAAGGTGTCTGATCTGTTGATACCTCAGCTATCTATTCCTGGTCAAGGTGAATGCTGCTTGGGAGAGAGAGAGAGACATAGTAGAGGAGTCCGAGCGCAGAACTCTCACCGTTTTGTTCCAGGATTTTCAGGATAACTGAATAGAAGGCAGTTGTCAGGAGCAAGCTGCATATCTCGTGCGTTAACAAGACAAGGTTGCAAATACACTCAACTTACTTGGTATCAGGCCATCTTCGCAGTGGCAGGGTTCTCGTAGAGTGAAGTTGTTTTGCCCATGAGGCTCCTCCAAAGAATCAGCCCACATCCTACACAGAAGTAAAGTGACCAAGAAGCAGCCGCGGCTCGTGCAGGTAAGAGCGGTGAGGCGGGGGATTTCGACAGAAGACGAAGAAAAATTAATTATTTCATTTTCGCTCGTGGTCATCTGTTGAATCCACCCCAACCCGGCTCCACGACTCTTACCTGCACAGCTGCGACTGCCAAGAAGGGTTTACTCTGAGAGGTATAAAGGGGGAGCAGACACCAGAAGTGCTGACGCTGTTAAAAGGGATATAGAAACATGTACTGTCATGGGCTTTGATTTCCCTTTATAATAATTCTGAGTTTGAGTAATGAGCGCAAGAACCGAGTCTCTAGCTGGAAGGGAAATGCCACACTTGCTAGGTGAACAGCTTGAAACAAAATATGTGATGCCTACCAGCGCCGCCTATCCTGTTGAGCCCCTTAATTCGAAAGGGGGGAGTTGAAAACTAATTAAAGGGAAAGGTGAAATTGCATTTTTAATGGAAGCCCTGCCGGCCGCACTCAACTCTCCTCCGGTTTTAATTTAAAATATCCACATGGGCCAGGAAGAGTTGGCTTAAGGATTTTGTTTTACAACGTTATTCTAATTTGGAGAGTTGTCTTTCTGTTGAGAACCAAAGGCTTATGGGACACATTAACACATTGGATGTATTTATGGGCGATTTAAGGTTGGAATGAAAGGAGTGATCTTCGGGCCAAGATAATCAGAAAGGCACTTAAAATTGCCGATTTAAGCATTTAATACACACATCTGTCTATTTCCTTGTGCTACTGTGGTAAGTATAGCTTGACTCAGTGCAGTATCAAGTCAGCCTAAAAGCTTATTTATGTGGTTTTATGCTGTCCCACTCAAGATGGTTTTCAGTTTGATGACTCAAATCCACACTTAAAATTGTAATGCAAAAATAAAAATTGTTTGCACGATTAAGCCATGCTCAGTTTAGCAGACCCACTGCCCCAACTTTCTACTGTACACCCCATAGTGAAACTTCCACATGGGTTTCCCACTCCGGCCAACTCACGTGGTGCCAATGTATGCCACACAGTTTTTGCATCTATAGGACAGCCACCGTGTGAGGATATTTTCTTTTGTGAGGAAACAAAGGTAATCTCTTGTTCTGAGGCTCTTCACTGTTCTGATCCATTGTAGAAGTGATGCACAGTCCTTCTCTCTTTCACCTCTTTACAGAAGCTCATTAATCCCCCCTTTTTACCTGGTGAGTGGGTTAGCCCCGGCCCAGCTCAGATAGCAGTATCAGAGCTAGCCCCTAGATTTCACCCCTGCAACTTCCCCTCACCCTCTTCTATATGCCTCCTTGCCGTGGGTTGGTTGGATACAGTGGAATTGTTCCCTGTGTTGGTTGGTCTGGATTCTCATTGCTGCACGTTTGTACATCCAAAAGATCCGAATTTCCAAAATGGCCAGCAATGGAACTCAAGTTAGAGAATTCCCATTGGCATCATTTAAGGTGGAAAAATTACAGTTAAAAATCTTATTGTGCTGTTTCATCAGTCGATGCACTAATGTGTCTGAAGACAGCTGAATCCCAAATTGTTAGACACGTTATTTCTATCTTAGCTTAGCCTTGTTAACTCTTAATATGACTGATCAACAGGTAACTAATTTGCACGCTTTAAACGATTAAAACAAAGTATAGCCAATATTGTAAAAAAAAGTTTTCCTTTTGTTTTTTGCAGATTAATTTACGTCTTATCTTGGTAAGTGGGAAGACAAAAGAATTCCTGTTTTCGCCCAATGATTCAGCGGCAGATATTGCCAAGCATGTATATGACAACTGGCCAATGGGTGAGTATCTATTTTTGATGCGCTCTTACGTATTTCTTCTAGTAGCCTCAAACCTTTTGCGAAAGTTGTTTTTTATTTGTGTTTTGGATTTCCTTTTTGTTTGCTCTTGATTTCTTTTGTGATATGTTGTTTTCAGTAGTGGATGTGCAATGTCAAATTGTTTCATACGAAGGAACAGAAAATACTGACGTCCCTCTGCTGTAGGGTTGTTCAAAAGACTAATTTGTGTAGTAAATGTCTAATTATATTTCATTCAAGCATAAAAATGTATCTGGGACTTCCTGCCATTGCCACAGCCCACCTTGAAGTATCCCCGGTATGTTTAATTGAATTTGCAGTAGGATTTGCAGTATATTAAACATTGTTTATGACACAGCACTAGTTCTGGGCATTGACCGCTAATTTACACCCATTTCAGGTGTCTGCCATTAGCAACAATGGGCAGTCTTATCCCCTACGATATAGGCATTACAGTGTCGTTAACATGTTTCACAAAGGTGTCTGTCAATCGGTAATATCTACTTAGCTGTCAAAATGTGGTAAGTTAGTTTTTAGCCGATTTCATAAGAATGCCGACAACCACTTGTAGCAGGTGTTTAAAACCCACATAAGGGGCGTCTAAATTAAGAGGAACTCAAGTTACTAAGCCAGTTTACCTTCATGGTGTGGATATTCGGTGCAAGGGGAGCAGAAGAATAGAAAAATAAACCTCTAACTGAATGCAGCTTAACACATTATTCTGCCAGTTGGTCTCTCCCATCATCCTTATTAATAATAAATAATATATAACCTGAGTAATATGTCCTTTTCAGTGGTTTATGCTTTTTGCCTAATGTTTACATTCTTTTTCTTAGTTGTTGATTATCGTGACCTCTAGCAATACTGATCTTGAAATACCTGACGTCATGATACGTCTGCATTTACTCTCCAAGCATAAGCACTTCCTCATAGAGCTCATTAAAAAACACGTTGATAAGCCGAAGCTTAAAAAAAACAAAATTGTCGAACAGACCTCATAGGAACACGACCGTCTAAACTCACACTAGCCACAATGATCACAGTGCTTCTTTAAATGCTTTAGACTTTCCATGTTGTGATTTTATTTCGACTATTTTGAGTGTGTATTTTTATTCTTTAGGGGTTTGAGAATACAGGACCGCTCTCCTGCCTCTTAAACAAAAGGCATGGGTGAATACGTTTGAATGTGCCTCTCCCCTAAGAATTGAATGACGGCATGACTACTTCTGTCATGCTGTGCACAGGCGTGGTGGGCTTGGGTGTGGCTGATATGGGAAGTTCTAACAAGGGATGCGCTTGGGCCGAAATACCTCTGAGTCAAGAGTGCTTGATGTTAAGTAGATTATTTTATTTTATGACCATTTTGTGGGGACGGTTGACACCAGGGCATTATGAATGTTGTGCTTCCTTGGGAGGGCTATTGAGCCAAAAAGTTAACTTAGGCTTGATAATTTAGTATTTTGATTTTTTTTTAGTGGCTTTAAAGCTGCGGGTTGTCTGCATTATTCTCTTTTAGAAGCAAGAACACTTGCATGTTTAGTTTTGTGTGGGAGGGTCTGGTAACTTTCAAACGTTCTATTTAAAAAGGACGAGGGCAGGACCACCATTGTCCCCCAAGAAAGGAAATCGTCCTAATGCTCCTGCGACCCCACTTAATTTCCAGGGTGATGCTTGCAAGTTGATGTGGTTGTTGTTTTAGAGGAAGTTTGGAAGCCGGTTTGGACCAGATGGTAGGGCGTTAGTTCAGCAGTACCAGCCTCTGATTACACTACCCTCTCTCTACTATAGTGAAATCTAATTCAGCACAGCATCCCAGCAGATGGATACAGAACTGAGAGAAACCACCCCTAAAAGAAACGGCCTAGGATAGTGACCTAATTCTTTACCTGGGCAAACATATCCTTGGTGGAGCCACTTTGCAGGGGAAAGGGGCTTTCATACTCAGCCCTTACAGTCCCAGTTATCTCCGATTCTAGTGAAAAATCTCTTGGGAGGTAAAAACAGCCACACAGCTCCTTACTCCATGCTTGCGACCTCTCCGGGTGGTAGGCAGTAGTACAAATGGTGGGGGCAAATTAACTCCTTCATAATGCCCCCACCTTTTTCACCAGAATGTCATGGTACCACCGTAACCTTTTTTATTATCCCTGGTCCAGTCTCCTTCATTATTGGATTAGCTGGGACAGGTCAGTCTTTAACCCGAACATGTTGCACCTCCCAAAAACACAGCGTACTAATGTTGCTTTTAAGGTGCAACTCCAGGGCTTTAAGTGGGCCGGGTCTCACCGGTGCTGAGCTCCTGCAGTTTTTAAAGGGGGCCTTCGAAATGGGTCTCTATCGGGCTCTGTTTGTGCCCTGGCACAGGAGGTCCGTTTTTTCCGAACTGCCGTGACAGCAAGCACATCTATGTGCGCGTGCTCACACTGCTCACTAGTGGAGAAGTTACGGCATGACCTCATGCCAGGTGAGCGTTGTAGCGGAAGAGAAATCCTTTAAAGAGACTCATTTTCTCTCTGGATTTCCGTTCCCTTTTTGAAACTCCAGAGCAGCAACATTGTTGTAGTGTCACCAGGGCTTTAAGTGGAAGTTTTTTTCAATGTTATATACAAGTCATAGTTACTGCCTATTTATCTTATGCAACTAACAAACATTGGCAAAGCCAATAGTCCTTACTTGTTGTAGGTATGATGTTACTTGTTGTGTCATATATCTGGATGCAATGACAGAAACAGCAAAATACAAGTCGGGTGGCACACTATGCTAAGCACAGATTTTTAGCTTATGTGTTTTTAAGCCACACCCTTAGTTACATTGGCCATGCCCCTTTGAGAGCCCCCCCCCCCACCATTTTTCATCCCACTTAAAGCCCTGTGCAACTCTCTTATCACCAATTTCTCCATTGAAACCTATGACTTATTAGAACATTGGAATGTTGGTAGCTTCATTGAAAAGCTCGAGCCTTTAATGCTGGAGAGGGCCTTAAATAGCCAGTATAGCCCGCTCCGGCAGGCTATAAGGCTATATTAACTGACCTAACTGTGGTTGCATGATTTTTATGTCTCGCCTCCCAGACTTTACAAGCGGTCTAGCTGAGAAAGACCGTTTGTGGGTTTCACAAAAACAGTGGGCTTACAGTCTTCCCCTTTGGTTACTTTTGATCCACTTTTTGTCACTTGTTTCCTTACTTATTTGATAGCTTTCCTTCCTCTACTAGGGGATTTCCATCCCCTACTAATGTGTATCCATCCCTGGAGAATAACCTCTTCTGATGGAGACTTCTAGCCACAGATACCTCACCTTTTGAATATTCCATATGTATCTGACTTGATCCGGAAACCTCTGTGCACCGGTATGTGGCGCCATGTGACTATGCACTGACTTCATTCCAATCCAGAAATCATGTGTGTAGCCTACATAGGCACCTCTCCCACGCAATGGCGTCCATTCCTTTCTTTCTGCACCACAAGCCCCGGAGCACTCTCATCTCTCAGAGACACTTACCTCAATATTTTCCAAATTGTTTACAGTGTGCAAGGGATGTCACTCCTTTAAGCCATGTATGGACTGTCGTAAGCAAATGTCTGTGACGGATCTCTATCAGGTGTGCCTGTGATGTCTGGGAACGAGTCACAACTCCACAGCCTGCAGTGGCTGCGTGTCAATGACCCCAAAGCCAATCCACGACCACAAGGAAAACTTTACATTGTCAAGCATAAGAATAAATAAAAAGAATAATGAGATGATTATATGTGTTTCTGTTGTATTCTGATGTTAATCTAAATGAATATAAACAATGTTTTAAGGAAAGAATTTATAGGCTATGAGGGAAATATTTAATATTGTCAAGCATAAGAAGGCTCCTCCTCAAGACTGATCTAAGTCGTAGTTCAAAGCCAAGGTGCAGTCCCGGTCCTGTTCCCTTTCCAGGAGTTACTGAGTAGGCTCCAGAGACTGTCTTTGTTGCTGTCCAAATCGTCGGTTAGGTCCAAAAAAGAACACAAGAAATCAAAGCTGGACTCTGCCGCCTCTCACATTCGCTTCAGATGGGGTGGGGGTTGCGCCATGGCTCTAAATCTCGCTCCTAGGGTCGCACAACTTCAAAGCCAATCCTGCAACTGTATCCGTCAGAACCCGAATTTCCGGGTCCATCTGCCACTCGACAACAGATCGAAAAGTTCAGCGCAGCCGTGCTTCAGCTCTTCAAACCCTTGGCAACTCCCTTTGGCACGCATACGGGCCCCAAGGATTCAAGAGGCCTTTCATCTGGTAAACTGCCAACAGGTTTGCCCTTCACTTCAATTAGACCCTCTGATTCTATCACAATGCCTCTGCCTCTGATACTGACCCCACCTAAGGCGACACGGTCGACACCAGACTTCAATGCCCTTTCCATGTCCATCGACTTCAGATGAAGAAATACCCATAGCACTGTCTGACTCCAACTCAGCACTGACCCTATATCGACCAAAGCCACGCCTGACTACTATTGATGCCACTCCATCCACTTGATCTGCCTCCTCCACAAGGGAAACACACCCAACACTCGCTTCTTGATATGGACAATGATTATGACGTGGGTGATCAATTTACGCAGCCATATCAAGACAACAGTTGGTATGATGACATGCTGGAGGCTAGTGGTCTTGATACCTCTCATAAAACGGGCCTTCTCTCACCCCCTAGACCAGCCACAAAGGATTTTGCTTTTTACACCATGGTAATGTGTAGGGCAGGTCAAGTCCTTAGCCTCCAGCCCCCCAGTTTGGAACTCAAGGCTATGTTGACAGAAGTTCTGCAGCCCGGTCAGACATCTTCTGAGCCCTTTTTACCATTTAATGAGGCAGTGTGGCATACCTTATTGGGAGCTTTGGTCGAACCTTACTCTGACTCTCCGGACAGACAAATTGCGAAATGCCATCACCCTGCCCTGGGTGACCCTACATTTCTCTCTCAGCACACTTTCCCTGAAAGTTTAGTGGTGCAAGCATCCACAAGCATGTTGGACCCCAACAACTTCCCTACTTCTCCCCCAATAGGGAGTTTAAAAGGGTAAAAACATTTGGGAATCAAGTTTTTTTTTCAAGCAGTCTACCTCTTTGATCAGTAAATGCCAGCTGCCTCCCGGGACGATATTCCCATGCCCTGTGGGACTCAGTGGTTGAAGTCCCTGAAAATCTCTGACCGGTCCTTGCTCCATCTATCCAAAATGGTTGTGATGCGGTCAAGTTTACAATTCGTTGTGGCTTGGACACCACCAAGTGCATTGGGCGAGATATTGGCACCGTTGTTACCATTCATCACCATGATTGGCTGTGATCAACTCGTTTCTCATGCTATGTCCAGTTCTCCCTTACAGACATGTCCTTCGGTGCGACTCAGCTATTTGGGGACAAGGCTGTTTATGATTTATGAGATTGAAAGAAAGCAGCACTACTGCTTGCTCTCTAAGTTTTTTCTACCCCATCTCTCCAATCTAACCAGCCTTTCTACTCATTTCGCCGGTTTGGTCAAGCTGTCCTGTACTGCCAGTCTGTCCAGCCTCACCAAGGAACGCAGTAGCTTCATGATCGAGGTTATGATGCTCTCGGGCCAAGGTCAAGGGGCTGCCCAGTTCACTACCCTCCTCCCCAGCTAACCCCTTTAAGCCTCCCTTAGTGGAGGACAGCTACCCTTTTGGGAATCCACCAGTTCCTAACCGTTTGACAACCTATAATGTCAGACAGGCGGGTCCTGCAGATCGTTCGCAAGTGGTATGCCTTACCCTTCCTCTCTTCTCCATGGTACCTTCCACTATCCCCCCAGCGACTGATTGAGGACCAGCTCTCCATTTTGTGTCAGGGAGCGCAAGCCGTTTTGTCTAAAGGGGCTATTGAGAGGGTGCGAGTGGTCAAAGTAAGACATGGTATCATTCCCGCTACTTTCTGGTGCCCTCGAAGGACGGAGGCCTTCATCCTATTTAGGCTTGCGCCCTCAATGCCTTCAAATGGAAGGAGAAATTAAAAAAGTTCTTTCTGTCTCGGGTTTCGTCAGCCCTCGATTCTAGATACTGGATGGTGGTGATGGACCTGCAGGATGCCTATTTCCATATATACTTCCTGCCGGCCCTGAGGTGCTACCTGCGGTTCGTGGTGCGACAAGAGCATTTTCAATTCCCTTTGGTCCCCTTTGGTCAGACCTTTGCCCCTTGGGTGTTCACGAAAGTGATAGCAGTGGTGGCAGATGTCTTGACTCTTTTTCACGAGATAGCAGACGCCAGACTACGCTGCTCCGGTTTACCGCTCGGTTCTTAAAACAGACAACCGGTAGTTACATCTTCCCTAATCGGATGTGACAATTACGGATTTTAACATTATTAACTAATCAGCGCTACACCGAGAGCATAGCAGTGCCAAGCATCTTCTCCAGCAATTGCCAACAGCACTTGAGCTACGGCCCAGCTATTTTTATAATGCGGAGTACTTAAAGAAAATTAGTTGTATCTACCTTGACGGATTATATGAGAAATCGTTTGTCAATTTGTGCTCTTCCGGCTCATTACGTGGCTTATAATACAGTTTTTGAAGACGCTCTTTTGCTTATCTGATCCATCACTGACGTCACGTCCTATTATAAGGAGTTTAATATTATGGACCAGTCGCATTTCAGTAACAAGATGGTAGTGTCCTGAGGAAGACACTTTGAACGTGTCGAAACGCGTTGACAGGAACCATCTCTTCATTATATTATTTAAATAATATTTATTTGTCAATTTAATCACTGAAAGTAATCCTTTTACTGTTTTTTAATCAATATATCATTGATTCATCTTGTGATATTTTTATACAATTTATTAAATTGAATTTTCTGTGCTAATTTAGTGTGCTATTTTTATTTTTTCATTTTATTCATCACGTTTTTGTTACCTGAACTATGCCAGTATTTATATGTTGCCTGGGTGTTTTACTTTTCACAAAATAGGCAGATGTCAGGGGTGCCAGTCTTTCTATATCTCAATGCCTCGCTGTTAAAGGGGAGTTCGCCCCAGGCAGTCGTCAACCACCTCCAGACTATGGAGAACCTCCTGTCATATTATGGTCTCACTATTGATGTGCCGAAGTCACACTTGGCTCCTCAGGTGCTCCTCTTCATCTGAGCCATTCTTGATACAGTTCGGTTTCATGCTTTTCCCCGGAGGTGAACGTTCAGGACATTAAGGCTATGATCCCAATCTTTCAGTCTCTTTCCTGGATTTCAGTGAGGTGAACTCTGAGGCTGCTGGGAATGATGGCATCCTGCTGGTCGAGCACGCCAGGTGGCATATGCGGGCCCCGCAGTGGGATTTGAAGTCTCAGTGGGCCCAACAGCAAAGACACCTTTCCAACCACATCCAGATTGTGGACAAGACTGCAAAAGATCTGCAGTGGTGGTTGTTGGACTGTGATTGTATCAACGGCAGACCCCTGTCCCTTCCCCACTGAGCACTGGTGGTGGTGACCGTGTGCCACTTCAAGTTGGGGTAGCCACCCAAAAGAAGTGGAGATCAGAGGTATCTGGTCTTCAGTGGAGTCCCAGCTCAACATCAGCCTTCTGGATCTGAGAGCAATCTGCCTGGCTTTGAAAGCCTTCCTTCCATCAAACAAAGGGAGACTGGTACAGGTGCTTACGGACAACACCATCACCATGCAGTACTGCAACAAACAGGGTGTGGTGTAGTCACGGACCTTGTGACAAGAGGCTCTGTGCCTCTGGAAATGGCTGAACCACTAAGGGATCTTCCTGGTGGCTCTTTGAATGCCAGGGTGGACAAACTCTGAGATTGCCGTGGCTGAAGGTCTCTTCTGCTTGTGGGGAGAACCTTGCCTCAGTCGCTTCGCTACCACTGAGAAGTGCAATGTCAGCAATTCTGCTCTTTAGGGGGGGAGAGGGGGGGGAGGGGGAGGGGGGAGGGAGGGGGCGTGCCGACTAGAAATAGAATTTACTGAAGAGCCAGGTCTTCAGGGCCTTCCGGAAAAGGAGAAAGGAGGATTGAGCCTTAAGCTTCACTGGAAGGGAGTTCCAAATCCTTGGAACGAGGGAGGAAAAGGCCCTCCCGCCCCACCTTGCTTTAGCACTTCTGGGAACGGCAAGGAGATTTTTATTTGCTGAGCGCAGGGTCCTGCCGGGGATATGACGGGACACAAGAGAACTAATATCCTCTGCCCCAAGTCCATGCAGGGCACGGTGAGTAAGGCACAAGGCCTTACTCAATCCTTGCTTGCATGGAGAGCCAGTGCAAATTTTTCCTGATGGAGGAGCCTGATGAACGCCTCGGAGCATCAACAACGAACCTTGCGGCCGCTTTTTGTATAATCTGGAGGCGCTGGAGAAGTTGCTTATTAATTCCTAGATAGACTACATTACAATAATCTAGTCTTGAGGTTATGATGGCCACCGTTACCTGTTTACGGGCTTCGATCGACAGATAGTGAGCGATTTTCCTTAGGATTCGCAGAACCCCACAGCAGGTAGAGGCAGTCCTGCTGACCTGTTTATCAAAGGAAAGCGAGGAGTCAAAGATTACACCCAGATTCCGGGCAGACTGAGAGGGCGTGGGGCAGGCACCTAGAGCAGAAGGCCACCAGTCAATAGACCAGGTCTCCTGCTTGCCTCCGAAAATGAGCACCTCTGTTTTCTCCCCGTTTAACTTAAGGTAATTTCTCACCATCCAATTCGCTACTGCTTCCATACAGGCTCTAAAATTAAGGCCAGCAATGTCAGTGGTTTGCGAAATAGAGACCATGATCTGGGTGTCGTCAGCGTAAGATACGACTTCCAGACCAAAGGATCTGACCAGCCTGGCCAGTGGTGTTACATAAATATTAAAGAGCGTGGGGCTCAGGGACGAGCCCTGAGGGACCCCACACTGCACAGGCTTGATGGGGGAAAGATAGTTGCCCAGCTTGACCCTCTGGTCACGTTGAGCCAGAAAAGATGTTAAAAGGCTAAGCGCGGGCCCCTCCACTCCTATCTCCCCAAGACACATGACCAAGATGGAAGGGGATAGGGTGTCAAAGGCGGCTGTAAGGTCGAGCAGGACCAGCAGAGTAGTCTGGCCACTTTCGACCTTTGCACGTATGTTGTTAGTGACAACTGTGAGGGCGGACTCAGTGCTGTGTGCCTTCGGAAAACCGTGTTGGGATGGGTCAAGAAGGCTGGCATGTTCTAAGAAAGCGCTCAGATGGGTGTTTAAGTGGGCTTCTAACATTTGTGCTGGAGCAGGGAGCAAGGAAATAGGGTGAAAATTCTTGAGGGTCCCTGGGTCTAGCGTGGGTTCTTAAGAAGGGGTTTGACAATGGCTAATTTCCATAGCTCCGGGTAGACACCCTCGTGGATTGCCTGATTGATGTTTTCCAGAAAGGGAGGGAGTAGAACGTCTCTGCACTCTTTAAAACTTTTATGAGGGCAGGGGTCAAGAGGCGATCCCGACTTAAGGGCATCCAGGTGCAATTTAAGTTGTTCTAAGGTTAACAAGGGAAAGTTGGTTAAGTAGCAACGCTGAGGTCTAACCGAAATCATATCTACAGAGGGTGCCACCATGTCGGAGGGGGGCCCTAGATCATGGTTGAGGGCTTCTAGACCTGAATGAATATCTATAATTTTCACATGGAAAAAGGTGGAGATTTGGTCACAGAGATCCTGTGAGGCAACAATGGGGTCGGGAGATTGAAGGGCACACAGGGAATCCACGATTTTGAATAGTTCCCGAGGGTAACTAAGTGAGATGGTGATTTTGGCAAAGTGGGATTTCTTTGCCGCCAACACCGCGGTTTTATACTCCTTGAGAAGTCTTTTGTGATTATCTTTTTCAAGGGGATTATACAAAAAACCAAAGCACACAGCAGCAGACCAAGGTTTAGCACATCAACTTCTTCTGTTTCCAAATTTCTAATGGTGCAACCACTCTCACCATCCGCCGCCAAGGATGTCCGTCAGAAATAGTTGTACAAGAGAATTGAGAGGTGCACTCGTGAAGTCAATAATACAAAGAGTTCATAGATTTTGTCAGTCTTCTGTTCTTTCTTTAATGGGTTCTTTATTTTCTCTTTTTAAAATACACAGGCACAGCCAACGCGTTTCATTCCCTTTAGTGCCTTGGGATTTTCGTCAGGGCTGCAAAAGATTTTGACATGCATAAGCATTTTTCGCCTTGTCTTTAAATGGTCATGACAATAAAGTACATAACATACAAAATTAAATTAAAATTGACTAGAGGATACACCAATAGACAAGATCATACTAAAAATTCAAACCATATGGCATGTTTGTCAATTTCAGAAAAGCAATGTATGGGTGAGGGTGTACTTGCTTTTTAAATTGACAAACATGCCATATGGCTTGAATTTTTAGTATGATCTTGTCTATTGGTGTATCCTCTCGTCAATTTTTATTTAATTTTGTATGTTATGTACTTTATTGTCATGACCATTTAAACATAAGGCGAAAAATGCTTATGCATGTCAAAATCTTTTGCAGCCCTGACGAAATTCCCAAGGCACTAAAGGGAATGAAACGCGTTGGCTGTGCCTGTGTATTTTAAAAAGAGAAAATAAAGAACCCATTAAAGAAAGAACAGAAGACTGACAAAATCTATGAACTCTTTGTATTATTGTCTTCACGAGTGCACCTCTCAATTCTCTTGTAAAACTATCTTTTTCAAGGGGGTCAAGGTGGAGCCTCCAATGCCTCTCCTGCTTCCTACAGCCCTGACTGAGTAATCTAAGGGTGTCTGAATTACAGGGTGCTGTGGGGCGTTTCCTTGCGGAACAATGCTGCTTAAGCGGGGCCAGAGTATCGACGGCCTTGGAGATGGCATTGTGAAGGTCCAGAGCCGCCGTGTCGGTGCCTTTAGGTGAAGAGGTCTTGGAGCAGGGCAATAGTGGGGCTAGAGTTTCATTATTTATCCCCCGAAGGTTTCTCTTTAATTCCCATCTGCTCTGATCTCCCAGCGCAGTGGTGGAATGAGGGATAAGAAAATCAAAAGGGACGGCCATGTGGTCTGACCAGGACAGAGTGAGGGGGATCCCTATCCTTAATCTGTGGTCAGAGTGCTAAGCTTTAATACAGATCGTACCAAACACCGAGTGGACAATCAGCTCTTTATGGCATTTGCTGGAGTGATGAAAAGGCAAGGCGGTGCAGAAGAGAACCACCTCCCACTGGATCTTGTTCTTCAATAAGACCTGCTTACGTGCTTAAAAGCAACCGCTGGAAGGACTGTGTACTTGTTGTACCTGGGCCAAAGCTGCTACCACTGCGTTAGTGTGCAGAGTCATTGTCCTAGGAATTTGTCAGGTGGCTACGTGGGTGTCCCTCCTTATGTTCACAAATCACTATTGTCTATATGATCAGGTCCTCCTAGAAGGGTATTGGCCCTCTCAGTTCTACTGGACTTTTGTTTTGAGTCCATTCACAGCCCTCCTCCACTTGGGTACTGCTTTGATATCTATTCAAAAGGTGAATAATCTGCGGCTAGAAGTCTCTAGCAGAACTAGTTACATACCTTCTGTAGCACTCTTTCTGGTAGAGACTCTTATCAAGCCTTAAATTCCTCTCTGACCCTCCCATTCTCTCCGTTCTGGGATTGGACTATATCCCATAATAAGATCCCAAGTCAAGGAATCTGTTCACTGGTCACACCAATTTGCTTTTGGCACCCTGAACCTGTGGGTGCAGTTAGTCTTGAAAGCAACTGATGTTAGCGCACCGGATTGGAGCCTATATATGCTCCCCAATTCATTTGGCAGTGGAACGTGTCAGTGCGGAGGTGCATTCTGCCCTCTACCAGGGTGCAGACATACTACTGAAATGTCCAGTCTTGACATCTGGGGAATATTCAAAAGATGAGGAATCTACTAGCAAAAGTGTTACTGAAAGTAAGTAACTTGTTCGTTAACAGCCTTTTGATTGGCTGACTCGTATCCTTCTACTACTCACTTTTAGGTAAGTATTTTTTTATTTTTAGTTAAGTATTCCACGAGAGTGCATGCACTTTTTGCTCTCTCCTTTGTGTGTTTCTCCCTATCCAAATACCTGCCTTAGTGTTTCTTTGTCTCTCAAGTGTTGCTCGCTACTCTTGCTGTGCTTCTTCCTCACCAAACTCTCCTACCCACGAGCTGCATGTTACTCTGTGTGCTTTTCGCTGCACCCCTGTGTTACGCTCTCCCTGTTGTGCTCTTTTTTAGTATAGAGTATTCCCCTACCCACTCTCAATTGTTTTCTCCTCTCACCAACTCTTCCCCCGCCCCTGCGTCTCCCCCTTGCAATCTTTTTTTTTTTTTACATTTTATTATGTAAGACGCAGACTCAACAGCAAATTGGTGCCAGACCCTCAGTGTTACAAAAAAGCACTTTCACAGTACTCCAAACGGTTTTGTTTTCTATTTACAGATCTATCTTGGTTCAGTAAATACAAAAAATTACACCCACTTTGGCAAAGCAAAAATGCTAATTGCCTTTATTGTACAACATCACCAAAAAAGCATTGGCAAAACCAGTTGGTCCCAAAGGCAAAACCTATTGGCTTTGCCAATTCTTATTTAATTTAGGCTTTAGAGAAGGGGTTCAAATTCCTGCTTATAATGTAAAAGGGGGTGTGGTGCCCAAGAACCAACTTTCAGCTTTGAATAACTGTTATTTCTGAGAATATTTAAAATAACTGTTATTTCTTAATTGTGGGAAAGACCATAAACAATACTAAATTAAATTAATTTTAGAACAAAACAAAATTCATTAAGTTAGCACCTATGCACGAGTACATAATTAAGTGTTTATAATTTTACACAATTCTTAACAGTCAAAAAGCAACCTAAAGAAATAGTAACAACAACATTTTCCACAGTTAATAGCAATTTTAAAGCATCACATCTCATATGCGCTTTAAAGAGAAGAAAAACTGGGCATTCAAATTTTACCTTTTTGGTGACAAAACAAATGCTACACATCAAAATGAATGTTCAGTCTACATGGTATTTATCATTATCCACCTTCCATGCACCATTAGCCCGATCATCTTCCATCCTGATTAACCTCAACCAGGACCTTAGACATTTTAGTGCACCATTTCGTATTTTAGGATTACCATGGCCTTTCCGCTCCCAAATAAAAACAAGCAAAACCAAAGGGGATGATGGACGGAGTGTTGAACATTGCAAGCACCCACCCCCAGCCAACTGATCTGGGTTTCAATTCATCATCATTCTTTAGCTCATTCCGCCACCCCAGTTCAGACATGGCCACATGCAAATCAGTCTGACCCTGTGCCTCATGGGAACAGTCCAGCCGGAACTGCCAAGCCATGTCTTCCCTGGACCGGAAACAAGCATCCTGGGACCGGTTTCTGTCTAATCCGCTGTCATCAGCCAGGCTAGCTTGAATCCAGTGGCAAAGTGAGCAAGGGACACATGTCTGGGCTTACCCTGCCAACTTAGGGTGAACAAAGCAAAACCAAAGGGGATGATAGATGGAGTGTTGAACATTGCAAGCACTCACCCCCAGTCAACTGATCTGGGTTTAATCCATTCTCATTCTTTAGCTCACTCCGCCACCCCAGTTCAGACATGGCCATATGCGAATCAGTCTGACCCTGTGCCTCATGTGAACAGTCCAGCCTGACCTGCCAAACCATGTCTTCTGGCTAATCAGCCGTCATCAGCCAGGCTAGCTTGAATCCTTGAATCCAGTGGCAAAGTGAGCAAGGGACCCACGTCTGGGCATACCCTGCGAACTTAGGGCGAACAAAGCAAAACCAAAGGGGATGATGGATGGGCTAGTTTAAGCTATTTGCATCATAAATGACAATGCCCTTTATTTATGTTTTAAAAACAAAAACAAAAAAAAGGTATTGTTATTTGCAATGTCAATAGCTCAAACTCGTGTAAATGCGAGACCTATTGCATTGCAAATTCTTGTTATTAATTGTTTTCATTGAATGTGTCTTGCACATGCTTGAAAGAAATCGTACCCTATACATCATCTTGAACCTGTGATTTTTGCCAATGCTTATTCATATTGCATTAAAATTAGCATATCCCTGTATACCATATGTTGCTATGCATAGGTTAACAAACATATACATTGCAATTGCATCGCACGATCCTGTATGTATGGAATAAATTGCACATGTGTATGTAGGGATTCGAAGTACCCTTCTGAGAGTGCAGGGGCCGTATGAATGAATATGCAGACTTGCATAATACACTCCAGTTGTGTGCATGTGTAAATGCACTATGTGGATAGTACACCTCGAACATGTGAATGCACTGGTATTACCCAACAGTGTACATACATGTATAAATGCACACCTGGGTGTATGTATGCATGAATAAAGCAATGCGCAAACTGAAATAACACTCCTGAGTGAGAATATGAAAGCACACATAAGAATTACACACCCAAGTGTGTATGTATGTTGGTACTAAAACACAGTATTATTAGTACACATACTAGAAACACACCTTTCCGGGCGAGCTTGAATGCTGTGTTAAGACGCTCACCGGAAACGGAATGATTCTGGCTGCCTCAGCGCTGCACTCCCTTTCACAGGAAACTTCATTAGTGTTCCCATTCATCGCAGTCCTCGCGCAGAAGTTTGTGTGTTTTTCTTCTTTTTTTGTTTTATCCTCTGGTTCCTCGGTGCTGGTCGCTGTCTCTGCACAATGCACCTCTTGGCCACCTGTTTTATGTTAGCCGCAGACTTTTACACATTCCAGCTTCGGCTGCTGGCGGTCGGTGGCCTATGGGAGCCAAACCCACCCCTGCCCCGTCCTTATTTAGTGCCAGGCACTGCACGCCCGTACCCTCGCCTCCAGCTCCATGCAGAGACCCGCTGCCTCAAGTACACATGCAGGTACTTGCACTTTACGCACAGCTCCCCCTTTAGAGATCGTGTTATACTCCCACAGTTTAACGTTTTTCATGTTTTTACGTCTTCCTCTTTGTAAGGGGGCATAAACATGCCCACCCCCAAGCCATTTTTTGTTGCCTTTGTTTTGCCCCTTGTGATTACATCCGTTTTATAGCGCACACGGAATCGCATTTAGGCGCGTTGGACAAGCTTTTTTTTATCACCCATCTCTGATTGGACCCTTCCCAAATCCCACGGTAAGGGAATGACTATCTGCCACTTGCAGGTGATCGGAAATACAGACCTTCACCAGAGGTTGCACTTTTAAATTTATTTTCGATGCCCTTTCAGGAAATCAGACTTCAGTCGATGTACCCAGCTGATAAACCGTTTTCCTTTCTTGTTGAGAGACTTGCACAGGAGAGGGTTTGTTTCTAGGGTCCGTTTAGAGCCCCATAACAGCGTTGAAATAAAGCTCCCCGGGTTCTGTGTGTGTGGTAACCTTTCTGGGTCCCTTGTGCCCACGTGCAGGCCTCTTTACAACCCAGTCCTCAGAAAAGCTAGACGCGACGGGGTGACTGTGTGAAGAAAAGTACGTCATCAAAAGAGAACTATGTCACAGTTTAGAATCTCATTTCACTGCCTGTCAGGGTTGCGCGTTCGTATCCATTACATGAGGCACAAGAACATGACTTAAATTAAAAACACGAGAGCATGCGAATATTGCCCATGAGCATTTACGGGGGGATTTAATGAACGCTGAGGGTGTCCATCAAAAAACAGAATAGCCTAATTGCACAAACCTTTGTAGATATCACGTGTCTACTAAAAGTCGGTGCCATACTTTAAAATGACATTGTTTTCATTTGAACTATTTTCCAGGAAAAGCCACCTTTTTTGTTCTGATTTTGGCAAACACATTTGTTCTTCGTGGTACAACAAATTAAACATTCTTATAACACGCGTCTCTGAGGGCTGCAAGCAAGATTTATGACGCAGGGGCCGGCTGGAGCTGTAAATAAGGAGAAAAGGCACAACTCGGCTGCTCTAAGCCACTTCCTACTTCAGGGGAGCTTTTAAAAACAAGCGCTCACCATCCTCGATCTCCTGTCTTTATGAGGCCATGTGTTTAAACACATGGCCCCATAAATTTAAGAAAGTGCTTCACGACAGCCCGTGAAGCAGGCGACCCAGTCCGGATCACAGGCCAAAGGGCGGCAACCAAAAACCCTCATTTCCAATGGCAGGCCACTGTTTAGCATAAACGGTGACGCCGGCCAATGGAAATGAGGGGCGGGGCTTCAAGCCCTCTACTGAAACTCCTCATAAGCAATAAATCTTGCTGCGCATGTGCGCAGCCATGCTAGGCGAGACCCAACAAGCATAAAGCCAGTGCTTAATTTGTAAAATATTAAGGGCCAGTGCTCTGACCAGGAGGCCACTGCAGCTTACACCACCCATCGCCCCTATCACCGCTGCCAAAACAACTACTAACCATCTCTTTTGCATGTAAATGCGACAGTTCAGATTATTCCAGGTTCCCAAAGCTAAAGGCATGGCTGGGGAAGCAGGAATTAGTATTTTTTTATGTCTATTGTTTTCCTAAACAACTGTTATACTGCTCATCTCTAAATTACATGAGCAGCGCCACCTTGTGGCAGACTGCCCTAAGTGTGGTGTTGACAATTAGGTGCCGGTGCTCAGCACCGGAAAGCTCCGGCTCAAATTAAGCACTGCATAAAGGCAATCTATCGTTAAAAGGGACCATCAGAGGTCCTCGCACTGTATATGGTCCCACCAACATATTCTTGAAGAATTGACAGTCTTGGTATTGTTTAATGTAGTCACATATTTCAAAAGCTCAGCTTAGACTCCTACTTCAAAACTGAAAAACTTTATCTGGGACTTCAGTGCTTGAATGGTTGACATTTTATTTCTAAGTTATTAAAAGGGGGAAGCCTAAACGCCCTACATTTTCACTCCCATGTATACCGAGCAGGACTACTTTTCCCATATATATTCGAACAAAGAATACATTTGACAAAATCTAAATCAGCCTATTGAAAATTGGCATGGATACAAGCCTTCAGTCGACCACATATGCTCCGAATGGGATCCAAGAAAGTGTCTGCCAAAAGAGAATCTCCAAATATTTATAAGCACCAACAACTGTCCCAGTTCGAATTGATATTGTACCTGCAAATTCCTCCTCTCTCCAGTCAGGAAAGTTTGAATAGCTCTCCTGTGCTAGTAGATGGGACAATGGATACAGCTGAGCTCTGGCATTTGCACAGATCTGCCAAGGAGCTGTACATGGTGCCACTCTGGTACTGTAACTTGTTCCTTTTTTTCTGCACCATTCTCAGCTTAGGAGTGGCGCTCTCCAATAAAATTTTGCTCACAAAATCGAATTTACAGTGCCTTTAGGATTAAATGTCACCCTTGAAAAGGTCAGGATGTCACAGATGTCATTGCAGTTTCTCTGAGAGGACCTTTTCGGATCCTCATCAGTACTGTCTTTGCAGTATGGATCCTGTGCACACCTCCAATTCTGCTTATGGTCATGGCATCATACATTCAATGGATATCAAATACCCAGGAGGGGATGTCTTCTACATTTCAAATCCATAGCAAGCAAGAGGGGCGTTGCCACTTAAAATCCGTTCTCAAGACCGGTACAGAGAGAAGGCTTCATCCCCTGCGAGATTTTTGCATCATGTTTAAAAAGTACTGAAATGAGGATTCTTATTCCTCTTAATGTCACTCCCTGGGTAGGTTGTCTAGTAGCAGGACTATACCCCAAACTCAGTGTAGTCTTCTGATCCATTTCCTGTTCTGGCGGACATGAGCCCAGTGCCCAGCACCGTTACAGTTCTTTTACTGTTCTGTGCCCGGTGCTGCCCGACCCACTCTAGGCTTTTTAGTTTTCTTAAGTTGACCCTGCTAAGTGGCAGCCTTATTCAGGCCTTGATGGCTATCTTTATGCGGGGAAACCAGAGAGTCGCGTAGGTAGATTGACCTTGAGACTCGGCGAAACTAGTATGTTTCTTCACTGAGCAAGCCTTCCCTCTGCCCCCACGAAGCCTTAGAGGCCCGCAATAGGAGTCTTGCTTTTTCCTCGCCTATTTTAGGTTTGAGTTAATGCCTACTGCCGATTTTTGCAATTAGGCTACAGGAATCTAGGACTGGATGCACGTTAGTGTGTGTAGACCACCCATTTTCCTTTTTCTGGTCCTGATGAAAACCTGGGATTTACCGTTTACAGGTTGAAACATGTAGACCATTCACATAGATACTCACGGTCATTATCACCCATCAGTATCTTC
Organism: Lissotriton helveticus; assembly: GCF_964261635.1. Classification (NCBI taxonomy): domain Eukaryota; kingdom Metazoa; phylum Chordata; class Amphibia; order Caudata; family Salamandridae; genus Lissotriton; species Lissotriton helveticus. Next base: position 350,087,411 of record NC_136069.1, on the reverse strand, counting down.
TCACTGCTTTTAATATTGTCCAGTAGCCTTTGAATAAAGTTTTTTTCAAAAAAGTCATACCAGGACAATTTTTAACAACACTTTTTGCACTATTCACTAAAAAAAACAGCTCCACTGTAGTTCAGGTGTCGCAGCACACCCTGATGGCACTCGGCCGTCAGGGTGGAACCCTGATAATGAAGCATGTCACCAACCAGGTTGGTGAGTGAGGGGTTTTTAATAAAAGGATAATATTCCTTTTTTCATTGACATCCCATTCAGAACCTTTTTTAAGGTCCTTGTGGTGATACTCCTCTTTTGTTATTTCTATATTTAAGTCCAGGGGACTGAGAGTACTTTCCATTCACACATGTGAAAAAATCCCTCACTCTCTTCTTTTTGTTTATATATATGTTTTGACCTCCTCTGGCTTCATTTAGTGCGCCTACGTACACCAAGGAGCATGAGGGATCTTCAGCTGTTTCTCCTCTGGAGCCTCTACCCAGACGACAGTCAACCCTTTCATACTCCTGATGCCTTTTCAGCCTTGGAAGTCACTCTTTTGCCAACAAACACTTTGTTGGTAGTTGTGGCATTGGCACCAGTACCAACATAATCCACTGTACCAGTTCCAGATCCACTTTCAGAGTTACCTAAGGCCAGGATGGTTTTGGCCAAGGAGAAAAGTACAAAATGTCCCGCATAGAGTGCTCTGTTGACTTTGCACTTGCCGCAAATAAGGGCTTTCATGTTGAGAAGCATAGTAATGAGGTGGGCACCCTTCTCTCTTATTTCGAATCTGATGAAGGCCCTTATTTGCTTTTCCAAACTTCCAGTGCAAAAATACTTCTACTGAGGTTGACATGAATTGTCCCTCAGTCATCCTTTCGGAAGACGTTCGTGCTTTCAGGGCAGTCCTGTGCAAGGCTGCCGAAGTCCTAGAATTACCTTTTCCCATTATAGAGGTATAATTAAATTAATTGACCGAATTTCCCCACCCCAGCTTCTCAACATCTGAACCCTTATTGCCTTTTAATGAGACCACCTGGACCCTAATACATCATTTTGGGCTAAGTTGTGCTTCACTTTGGCTTTTCACTGCCAGGCTGCTCGTTGTCATCACCTGCTCCAGACGACCCTCACTTTCTTAGCCCTCTTGCTTTTAAATTTATACAAATTATTTGTCCTACTCTTCATCTCATAGTCACAATAGATCCAGACTTAGGAAAATAAATTGTTCCCATCATGAAGTCTTGCGAATTGCTCTTGCCACACCACAGTTGCAAGTTCCATGCACTTTGGGAAAAGGTGCAGATGGTAGTTCCATTTCTACCCAAACATGTGAGAGGCCACTTTGCTGATGTGGTTTGGGATGGATTTGGGGCCTCCAAACAAATTCTTAGATCTGGTCTTGACACACAAGATTGGTTGGCCCGGTCTATGGGTTCCTCTGCGTATATTCGTAGCCACTGTTGGATGCTTTGTGCTGGCTGCTCTACTGTCATCTAGGCAAACTTGATGGATATGCCCTTGCAGGGCTCCACCTCTTCGGCAAAAAGGTTTACTTAGTCTTAGATGGAATTTAATATAAGTGGTCCATAGCCCGATCTTGGGGCTTGGGTTCTCAGGATTGACTTTCCGATCAACAGTACAGGATATAATATTCAAAGGCAGTATGAGAATACAGCTCTACAAATGACACCAGCCTTGCAACCTGGCTGAAAGCAGTCTGTGCTGTCCTGTCCAGTGGTGTAACATAGGCCCCCGCAGCCCCTGTGGTGGGGGGCCCGAGCTGTATGGGGCCCCCTCAGCACAGCACCCTGTCAAGAGCTCCTGATTGATTCTGGAGGGTGGGGCCCTTCAAGTTTTGTTACACCACTCGTCCTGTCGCTATGGTAGAGCATGGTGTTTTAAAGGGTTACCAAGAGCAACAGCCGCAGTATTCTTCCTCCTCTTGGCCGTCCCTGCTATGCTCGTTAAATGCATCATCCAAGGAGCCCGTGTCTTCTGTGGGAAGGAGGTCCCTTTCGTGCATGATGTGCTGAAATTCCATCATTACGGACTGCTGAGGACTTTAAAGTGCATAGGCAGATTTGCCTTAATTTTTCAGAAGTCCATACGCTTAACTACATTTCTTCTCTAACTATCTCTTGACCCTGCTGTATCTTTCATCAGGATGCTTGGAACAATAACATGAATTCCAAGAGTTTGACAGTTCACACTTCATAGGATGGTCTTCATGTAGCTCTTCATGATGCTGTCCTGGCACAGATGTTGGTTGCCGTAGGTTCTGGTAGTTGTATAGTTAGTCCCTACACACTCCTTTCAACTTTGTCTCTCTTATTTTTTTTTGGTCCGCTTGTTTTGGACCATTTGACCTGATCCATGTTAGATCTCAACCATTGTGTCTGGCCTTCACTTCTTATGTTATTTGCTTAACTAACCAATCTTTACTATCCTTCCTCCAGCCATGTGCTAAGTTTCCTGAGTGGCATCTGCCTTTCACTGCAATGGCGGAGGAGCATCGCCCCACTGCTTCTGAGCAGTGTAAAGTAATGGAAATATTGAATGATAAAAACCTTTAGTTCTACCAAGACACTCAAAACCAGTCACAATGCTGCATTGCATCGTTATGATTGGTCAGGGGTGCCCGGGTGCTTACCAATCACAACACTGCATTGCAGCATCGATTGATCAGGGGAGCCTGGCTGTTCTTCCTGTCCTATGAGGAGAGCAAGAAGCAGAGATGCGGGACCCCACGGCAAGGTAAGTTCATCATTCCTCCTCTCCCCCCATTGCGCAAGCCTGCGCCTGCCACACCACCTGCGAGTCATGCCGGCCGCCACTGAGAACGATGGCTCTGAATCACAGGCTATAATGCTATTAGAACATTCTACTCATTCTGTTTTTCTAAAATAAGCGGGGGCAAACAAAAAAGCAAGTATTAAAATGTTAGTCAAAAGTCTAAACCGGCCATTGTTAGCCCTGTGCCATTTTATTGCAACCTTAGAGGCGTGTCTTTAAACCATATAGTAAACTGCTCGCTTTCTAGTAGCGGTTGTCATGGGAACGATATGAGTCGTATTGTTCCTCACTGCTATCTGTTCTACTTATAAAAATCACTATTTGTCCCCTCACTAAATATTGGTGACCAAAACAATGCATCTGACATTTCGGCAAAGAGTGATACTGCTGATAAATGCATACAACCATCTGCTACTGTACATCCTGATAAAATATTATTATAAAAGCTTATTTAGTTTTATGCACCAGTGAGAATTATGTCAGTTCTGGCAGGATGGAGCACCAGCAGTCCACAGTTCCACTGTCCGGGTAGTCACCTCTGCAGCCTGGATGGCTCTATCCAAGGAACTACCTCTTGCAGCGATAGCTGCATTATTTCTTATGCCAGTTACATATTTCTCTCTGAAAACTATCCTGTCTTTCACAGAAAGCAGCACCAAACACTTCAGCAGATGCAGCCTCACCCGCCAGGACGCAACACATACTTACAGTGATTACAGGACGCAACACATACTTACTATGATTCTATTGCAGAATACCAATCTAAATCTGTACAGCCATCATGGTGGTAAAATATTCCATAAGTGTTCTTTTTCCCCCAGGCCATATTCACATTTTGCAGCAAGTCATCTTTAAATAAATCACTACGAAACCCCAATCTTGCTACTTTGCGAGAGAGATGCAGCTTAATGTAAGTTCAAGCTGCAAGCCAAACCATTATCTTATTGACTAATTGTAGGTTATCCACCCAATGGCACAACTCCTATGTTGTTATTGATAAATGCATCCTGTAATGAATAAAAAAGCCTGCCACTTTGGAGAACGATGTCAGTCTTTGGAGAGAGGAGTGCCTCCGTGCAGGAAATATAAATAGCCAGTCTTTGGTATAAGGCTTCCATGGTCTATGAGTAAGAAACTTGTGTGGGAGCACACTGCTTCACCTCCCAGCAGAGTCGCCCCTGGGCATCATGGTAGATGCAGTTCAGATCGACAAGCGAGTACACTTGGAAAGTCTTGAGTGTTTCACCAGGTTGGTGCAGATTAGTGCTGGCCATCTCTGGACACGTGTTTCTGAATTATTATCCGTCATCAGCAGAGATTAGGCAAAAAATGTTAGGGTTGCTGAGCAGGCTGCCGTATTCTTGTAACGCAGTATCTCTCCAGGCGCGCAGGTTCCTCTCCACGAGCTAGTAAGCTCAAAGCGGCTCGAGGGAGCCTTTAAGTGGTCTATGAGTATCTTGTTTACAGAGTTAGGAAGGTCTGCCAAGGAAGACAATAGCCTCATCTGAAGAGAAAAGATGACGAGTTAGTGGGGAAAATATGATGAACAATTGTGGAGAGATTTGTTTTTTTGTAAGCAAAAAAAAAACACTGCAGAAAAGAGTACATAGGCACTGAAAAGTAAGAAGGTTGCACAGCGGGATAGGATAACCACGCAATGGAGAGTAGCATGATAACAATTTGAAGAGTATGATGTTCAGTTTCTAGTGAGTAAGTGGATCTGTCACTCAAGAGCTGGCTTACCATGATAGAAGAAAGTGTTTTGTGTGAAGGTATTGGAAAGTAGGACAATATGGCAGGGCTAACTAGATGGTCTATCCCTGGAGAACAGTACGGCCAGTCATTGAGAAATACTGTGATCAAACAATGTTAAAAGAGAGGCGCCCTGACTGCATTGGGTGAAGAGCACAAATTAGAGAATGTGGCACCTGGTTTTCTAATGCACCTGTGGTTGGAGATGAGGACTTTGATTGTAGAACTGGCCCTAGGGCCAGGACCAAAGGAGTTAGGAAGAAAGGCAAGAAGAAGAATCTTGAGGAGGAAGAAGTCCATAAAGGAGCAGTGTGAGAGACCGCTTATAGAGCAGTTTAGTTGAAATAAAAAATGTAGGCTTAGAAAGGGTATCTCTGGCATGTTAGAGATACTACTATAGGCAATTGTATGTGACTTTACTTAAGGTTGGCACACCCTGAACCGTAGGCAAAGACACACAAATGTACTGGAGCTGACAACTGGTGCAGCACACCCAGGTTCTAGGATGCTGGAATGTTCATAGTGTGCCAAGAATAGGAGTGGCAGGCAAATGTAGGTTAAATTACAGCCAAGTTAAGAAGAGCTTCGGACAAAGGCCTTGTATGGTATGCGGTTGATAAGTGATGGCCATTATGTGTTGATCGCTGTTGGGTTTATGTTTCCAAAGTACATAAAATATGTGCTGTGTACTGAGCAGCAGAGCCACTGAAGGTTTATAGTATTTTAAAAATTAATCAGCCTTGTAGCCAGCTCAAGGAATATTTTGTACCGGGGCTCTGCAGTTTAAATAAATCAGCCATGGGATGAGCAGTTGGTTTTCAGTGCCTTGCTCCAGACTAGTTAAGAAGGAAAGGGAGTACATTACTTGCTTATTTGTGGCACAGGGACCACATATCTGCCCAAACTCTGAAGCATCATATTATTTGGTTTAGTACTGATGATTCAGTTTATGGCGGTCTCCCAAATACACTAAGATGGGTATGCTTCACCCTGCACAAGGGGCAGAATTCACATCTTTTTTTAGATAGGGCCTGTCATCTCCTCAGTAGGGTAAGCAAAGGCAGGCAGTCAATGGACTTCCTTTTGTTTTGAATATTATGTTCTCTGACAAAATACACTCATAATTTTGCAATGGCAATTTCATATTAGGCTTGCATGTTAGTATGGTATTCCAAATAGACAATCCAGCTCTATGAGACAATTTCATCTAATGGGAGTTGGCACTTGGCAGCCTAACATTTTCATGCATTTTGTTTGACATTCTTTGTGTACTGCACACTTAGGGACTACGAATCCCGAGCTTAGTAGTTTTGAATGTCCCAGCCAGCAGCGGGTGGAAATGCATGTTCTTTAGCAATGTCTAAGAGAACTGTTTCTCTGTGGTTTAACCATGAGCCTTGTCCTGAAAATGTTACTTTTTGGTCCCAGGTAATACTTAGTATGGTTTAGGGGTGGAGGCATCTCCGATTAGAGAATATTCATGATTGTCAAGTGGTTTAATTTTCTGTGTGTAAAAAGGGGTGCTTTTTGTTGGGGCAAGGGGAACAATCTTATGAGGTGACTCTATCGTCAGCAATTATTTGATTGCCTGTTGAGCTTTGCTTCCTTGTATAGGATGTAATAATAGATGCTAGGATTCTGTTTTTTTTCAAAGGGGGGGGGGGGGTTGGGGTTTGTATAAAAAAAAATATATATGGCCTTGTTTGCATTCTTACCTTTGTTTAGAGTAATTGTGGCAGGGTCTCTGAAATGCACTCCTTTCATGCAATAGACTCCTAAGCCAATGTAATCACTATTTGTATCGTGCACCAAAAAAGTCCATGTTTCCCCTGAAGGTTTGACACACTCATAAATATAATCCTATTTCATTACTATTTCCTGTAATATTTTGCCTGTTTGTTTGTCTTTTATATTTGCATGGTTTTCAGAATTACTCTTTTTCATTGTCAATCTTCATATTTGTTTTCCTAATCCATCACAAGATAAGATTAAAGTTTTTTTTTTTTATGAGACCATACAACTCAGGAGCGGCTGATCTATATATACTGTTATATATATATTTTTTTTTTAAACAGGCCTTTAAATTGGTTAGCCCAAAGCCTCTAAATGTATCTTGAGGTTTTTTTTCATCGTATCTTTCGTATTTATTAAGAGCAGTTGCTTTGAAGGAAATGTTTGTACTTTATGTTTGAGGGGTACCTTCTGGTTGGTACTATCCGGGTAACTCAGATTTTTGGTGGGGTATCTATTGAAAACGACAAAAATGTGTAGATCTAGGGGTGTATCAGTTCGATAGTATGAAACCTAGTCACACCAGGATCGGATTATTTAGTTCAAGTTTTTCATTTACCACCAGATGGCACATTCTTCTCCAAGCCCACCATAACAAGCAGGCATTGATTAGCATTCTTTGCTATCTTTCTAGCAAATTTTGACACAAATCATATCGGGGAACATTTTGTCACACTCCAACTCTCTCCTTAAGTAAGCTCCTTATATGTTGATTTCTTGGGCTTCAAATACTTAAAGTTTGTCATTGCCATTAGTATTAAGGATGCCTTATTGATAATAGCTCTCTGTTGCATTCTAGACAAAAGTGCAATGTTGGCCAAGTGAGATACTGGTTATCCTCCTTGAAAATGTGGTATCGGTCTTTCATTGTCATATGGAAAATGATACCCTCATAATTTCGAAGGAAAGATTTTTCAGTATGCAGCAGGATCCAAGGTTCAGACTTCTGATAGCTGCTTTTGTCTCTGGTTTAAGATGATGAACATTGTTTTCACTCCACCAATAATATCCCCCCATTTTTTTCAGAATCCTACAAGAGCCAAATTTTCATTCCACTGTTCTCTGTCAAATAGAAATATATATTCTTTTCAGTCTTCTTTCTGAAGCTCCGTTCCCACGGAAACCACACCATAGAACATTTTCTTATGCTGACATTCTTTAAAAAAAAAAAAATCAATATTTTGTCTCCTCATTGAAAGAGCTTTTACTCTTCAGTGTGCTGCCTCTTCTCGGAGCACTCTGTGTACATCAGCTTTTCTTGTAATCTCCCACTCTAACAAGCTTTATCGCTTTCTTAGCTAACATAACTTTAATTTATCTTAAAGTAATATTGGTGTTCCTTTTGTTACTGTATGTTGGTTGGCCCTTCAAACAAATGTATGACATAAACCTTGCTCTGTCCATTTTCGATTATTAATACTGACATTATATGTGTCTCAACATGAGAATTTTATTCAGTCGAAATTCACCGTAAAAGCACCCAATAAATAGATGTTTTTATTCAAGTTATGCTTGCCTCTTACATGAGCTTTACATTCAGTACAGTTAACCGGTTCTGCGCTGATGACGAGCATCAGTTGCGCCGCTCGCACGCTGATGACGAGCTGAGCTCGTCATGTAACGCGGCTTTTTTTAAAAAGCCGCGCAGCGTGAAAAAAGCCGCCGCACGCATGCGGTTAAGAATTAAAGATCTGAACGAAGGTGTTTCTTCTGTTTTGTACCAAAATAGCTTCATGTAATTCTTAAAGCGGGTTGGTCTGTGGTGACAGTTTCTAGAAATTTGTGCAAATCGTTTTATGTTAAGTCTATTTTTATATAGTGTTTAAATTAGGCATTTATTATGTTCCTAAGCATTCATTATTTTGTCTGAAGTTATCTCATTATGATGCATTTTTTTGATTAATAAAAAAAGCAGTGTGCTTGTTCCACCGTTGAAAAAGTAAACTCTGGTTGAAATTTTTCCTGTGTATTTGCAAGCGTCGCATGTGTTCATAGGCATAATTTTCACGAGCTTGATGGCTTTAATAGACACTTCTATCATTTTCAATTTAGATAAGGTGCTGGTTTTCAGTTGTCTTGTGCGATGCACGATTATTATTCCTGACTAGAAGTTGCTTACCATTTTATTAGATCAGTGCATCATTGTTTGTATTTTATGAAATATAACTTTTGTTTACCAGGTTGCACTTTATCGTTTTGTTTTCCAAGCATGTAGGATGTGCTGCATTATATTAGAACAATTTTGCTAAGACTTTGCAGTTGTTCTATCAAAGACAGAAGTAATGTGTTGGAACATGGAGGAGTGGGGAGGCAGAGTGTGCACAGAGATGAAAAATCTAGGGATAGTTATAGTTGAAAAAATTGATGAGATTCCTATACGAAATATGAAGAGGGTGGCGAAGGAGGTTGACAGGTTATTAGCTAGGTGGAAGAACTTACCCTTGACTATCTATGGGAGGATTAACTTAGTAAAAATATCCATTCTTCCAGAGCTAACATACCTCTTCAATTGCATTCCTCTCTACTTCCCCAAGGATGAAATCAACAAAATACAGGGGAAAATATCTAGCGTTATCTTGCCATCGTGTGGGGTACAGCTCTCCTGAAAAAATTAAAGATGAAGTCTCAAGAAGGGGGGTGGTGTGGTAAATAAATAAATAATACCCTATTTTTGACTAGACTTATAGCATAACAGATAGCTCAATAAATAAGAGTCAAGATTCGAGGTAGTAGGAGTTTCTGCAGGTTTATTACAGCATAAGGACAGGATCAGGACAACCTGCATAGGAACAGAATGACAGGGCCCAGCAGGACAACTGGGGCCCAACAGGGGAAAAGAGGCCCAGCAGCTGCTGGGGCTAGGTCTGGGATGAGCGCGCTAACATTCAATAACAAAACACAGGCATATATACATAGCGCGAACACATAGCATTACATTGCAGTAGGCGTAGCAGTGGGTGGAGCAGAAAGCGTGACGCGTAGCAGTCGCGAAAGATAACAGTAAAAAGAGGTGTAACTGGGAGTATACATAGACATGTGATGCAAACGTAACAGAATATGTCATGAATGGGCGGAAACATAGGAGGGGCTACCTAAGGAGCCGGGACCTCTGACCTGATGGTGCGCGAAAACTGGCAATGACGTGTTACTAGGAGAAGCTGGGGGCTACGAACTCTGTGCTAGGAGCAGAGACTAAAGTCTGGAGGGTCGGAGCGACATGTACCTAAACCCTATCTGGTATCTAATGTTTAGGGAACATGTTGATATAAACTAGAAGTCATGAGGGGAAAAGCTAACTTGACTCTAAGACTGGACCATGCATTATTCTACATGAAGTGCGTGATGAAGAATACTAAATGACCATTAAATACAGTATTTCTCTAACGTGGAGACGAGAAGGCTAGACAATGACGGAAACTATTGATGCAGTTCAGTAGCTTAGGAATGCAGAGGAGGAGGACTGAACTGATAGCTGGAACTATAACATACTTTTGGCAGACTCAGAGGCAGAGCCAAGCTGCACCGGGTACTGCGAGGCAGGAAGTAAGTGAAGGGTCGAGGATACAGGTGGGGGCTGTATCGCTCCTCAGCGAGGCTTTCAGGAGACAGGAGCTGAATCTGTGGTCCGGGCCCTTTTGAGGCCTGGAAACGGGGACTTTATAATGGAATAACGTGCACACTGGGAAACGTGGCAACATTACTTTACATAGGCCTGATATTCGTAGTATTCACGAGGACTGGAAAATAGCATACTAGAGGTGGACACAACTGGAATTGCGTCATTAATCGGACATGGGGAATAACATATGCATATTGGTCATGCACACATAACATATGATGGATGAGGCGTAGGGACACAGAACATGGCAAAATTTACTTTTCCACATTCCCTCCTTGTCACTACGTTTCCATCAGGAAACATCAATTTTCATGATACCATCTATCATTTCATACAGTACCATTTGCTCGTCTCGAATTGTCTGGGAACGGGATTTAGAACGGGGCTTGGGACTAGGAATACAAGAGGTAGCACACATGCTGCAAATCGCAGGGCCACATTGTATACAGAGGCAGCAGCTGAATATAATCGCTACTGCAATACCTAGAAAGGACAGGACTTTCCATCCCCATGCGGAAATTATATTCCAGAACCAACCGGACCATGTCCAGGTGCCTGGATCTTGATGTAACAGATGGGCAATTTTATGGAGTCTGGTTATAGCTGAATAAACAGACGGCGCGTTATTTGGAATGAAAATGCAACAACTAGATCCGATGACTCTACAGGCCCCACCCCTATCGGCCAGTATGACGTCAAGGACGAGACGATTCTGTAAAACGACAAATCTCATAGCAGATTGTTCTTCGGTTAGGTTACCTAGAGCAGAGGCAGTCTCATTAACTACAGCTTCAAGGGTTCTTGTTAACCTACGGATCAGTTTACTATTCTGGACAGGTCCTACAAAGAAGAAGAAACCTTTATTGAAATCTGTATACTGTTCTAGAGTAGTTTCAGTATAATCGACAATTGGGGACTCCCTTCTATGTCTAATGTGTACTAGATGTGTGTTTCTGTGATAATCAGATGGGGCTAGAAAAACAGGTGGCAGTAGGAAAGCAATGTAACAGGTTCCCTCCCAATCGAGGGGCAGACGGACATATGCAGTTTGACCACAAATAAAATAAGAATGACGTGAAGCTTTGAAAATAGATTTCCCACTGTCACTATACTTGATAATAGTAGTACATTCACTATGACCTATATGTACAGAACCATAACTACGGACACATAATTCGCCTTTGACTGGTAGTACTGAAATAGCAGGTAAGTTTGGAGTAGTGTCAGACTGAACATTCAGGACCATGAAATTCGACGAATAATTACCTAAATTATAAACTTCATTTTCTAGATCTAAACCTGTTCTGTGGGGAAGACCTTGCTTGTCTGGAAAACATGTACTGTTAAGAAAAGACATATCTGTTGAGGATGACGTTAACGTGGACCATGCTCCACACGAACCATTGTGTGAGAATGGATAAGGAAACAGTGGCAGAACTCCCTTCGGTGTCTGGAAAGGGGGGAGTCGACCACACACCCAACAATTAGTGGCATTGCTGGTCTGGTGTGAATAATGTAACATACGGATGAATGTGTTGTTGCGCATAGCAAGGCGGTAAGAATATTCGTGAGGAGGCAGATCACTAAACGTGTGCTCTACTGTAGCATTAGCAGACATATTTACATGAGGAACTGGAAAACACAGGAAAAGTGCGTAGCTGGTGCAAGAAATCATTATGCTGATAAATAATACGAAACTCAGAAAAACGATACATTGAAGTGAACTTCGACTGACTCTCTCACTATGGGGGTCTATTTTATACATGTCAGAAACAGTCTAACCGTTTCACCTAGGGGAGGACTTATACAATCAAACTGACTGACTTATTTTACTAGACCTTAATTTGAGCTTATACTCCTGTTGCGGAGTTTTCTCTAACAAGGGAGGGGTTGTAATAATGTCTTGTGCGGGACAGTCCTTTAAAACAATGTTCTGGCAATCTTTCGAATCCTGGAAATCCTTGGAAATGTTCTTGGAGACTGATTTCAATCCATTGAAAAGTTTTACATGAGAAAGGTGGACCCACCCCTTCCTGCCTTCCAACTTGACGGCAGTACGGGTGGTCAAGAGGACCTGACGTGGCTCCTTCCAACGTGGTTCCAGCGGACTTGATCTGTCAAAATTTCGGACCATTACAAGGGAGCCTGGAACGATCTCGTGCGGTGCCACCTCGGTATTGTCTGGAAATGCGGCGGCAACCTGTGAACGACATGAGTTGAGGGCAGACATCAAGGAAGCTAGGTAATCTGTCAGCATATTACATGAAACATCGGTAATACTTCGGGGTCTAGGAGTACCCCACATGTTAGGGGGGCGGCCGAATACGACCTCATACGGGGACAGACCTGATCTGGAATGTGCGACCATGCGCATATAAAACAAAGCGACTGGCAGAGCTATTAACCAGTCTACACCTTTGTCCTTACAGACTTTTGCAATACGGATTTTCAGAGTCTGATTATGTCTCTCTACGAGACCGGCTGCTTCAGGATGGCGTACACAATGAAACTTCCACTGGTACCCTAACAAAAGGGAAACGTGTTTCATGAGTTCGGATGAGAATGGCTGACCGTTATCAGAATATACGACTCTAGGGAGTCCGTATCTAGGGAAGAATTCACGAACCAACTGCTTGGCAGTGGTCGCGGCTGTGTAATCTGGGACTGGATATGCTTCTGTCCACCTGGACAAAGCGCATACAACTACAAGGACATACTTGAAACCTCGACATCGCTCCATCTGAATATAATCCATCTGGAGGACCTCAAAAGGGTGGTCAGGGGGCTGGAAACCACCTTGTTCCACCGGGACACTTTTACCTGGGTTAAACTGACAACATATCATACAGGTGCGGACTTTCTGCTTGGCTGCAGCTCGTAAATGCTTATTGAACCAAATGTTCTGGATACTGTCTAACATAGCTTTTTCTCCTAAATGTGCTGGACTATGTGCGGTATTGATAATGACTTGAACCATAGAGTCGGGGAGAAACCATGTGGCTCTACCCTTCGTTAACCATCCTTGATCTGTCTGGACCCCTCCTTGTTCAGACCACTTCTTGATTTCATCGGGAGTAGCATGTAACTGTATATCTATGACATCCTGTGTAGGGTCCTTAACTGTCATGCATAGAATCGGATCTGAAGTATGTGTCATGTTAACTGGAATGTCTGGAGTCTGTGCTGTAAGCTTGGCTGTGCGGTCTGCTAGATCATTACCTTGGGAAATAATGTCGGTGACTTTCGTATGTGCTTTGCACTTCATGATAGCAATAGATGTCGGTAAATGTATGGCATCTAACAGGGCTTGAATAAGGAGACCATGCTGAATCTTGGTTCCATGAGAAGTCATGAAACCTCTCTCCTGCCAGAGCACTCCGAAGTCGTGTACAACTCCGAATGCGTAACGTGAATCTGTGTAAACATTAACCTTCAGGTTCTTGGCATGTATACAGGCTTGTGTCAGAGCGACTAGCTCTGCTGCTTGAGCGGACAGGGTGTCAATACGGTGTGTTTCAATAACTTCAGTGTCAGTAGTCACTGCATACGCGGCTACTAGTTCTCCTGTACCAGTTCTCATACATGAACCATCCACATAAAGTGTCAGGTCAGGATCCGATAACGGAATATCTGTCAGGTCTTGTCTTGGCTTAGTCGTAATGTTAACTACTTCCACACAATCATGTGGGTCAGAATTTGAATTAACTGATGGTAACAGTGTAGCAGGATTCAGAACGTTGCAGCGTCTAATGTCTATGTGTGGCTGGAACAGTGTTAATTCATAACCCGTTAAACGTGCAATTGTCAAGTGCTGAGTTTGTGTTCGGTTTAAAAGAACTTCTACGGAATGTGGAACTTGTACTGTCAGAGAATGTCCTAAAACTATGGAATCACTTTGTCTGATAGCTAGTGCTGTGGCTGCAACTGACTTGAGGCACGCAGGCAACGCCTGGGCGACTGGATCTAATGTGCTCGAAAAATAAGCACAGGGCTTGTATTGTCCTGCTTGATCTTGTGTGAGAACAGATAATGCTGTACCTTCGCGTTCAGTAACAAAAAGCGTAAAAGGCTTACTGTAGTTCGGTGTAGCTAGAACTGGAGCTTGACATAGGGCTTTCTTTAACTCGTTGAAACTAAGTGTATGTTCAGATGTCCAATGGAGGACAGTCGATACGGCTGCCTCCTGTGTCGTTAACTGTATCAGTGGCTTGGCTAGAAATGCATACTGGGGAATCCATTGTCTACAATAAGAAGTAAGGCCGATAAAGGCACGTACCTCCTTCTGGGTTCTGGGCTGGGGAAGACTCGCTATTAACTGGATACGGTCTGGTGTCAACTGCCTACCCCTCTTGGACAGCAAGTGTCCTAAGTATACCACTTGCTGGACACAGAATTGAAGCTTCGAAGGTGACACCTTGTGCCCCATCTCGGCAAGGTAATACAAAACTGTAAGTGACGCTCGTTCGCAAGCACATTCAGAACGGGCTGTGATCAGTAGATCATCGACATACTGGAGCAGGGCAGTGTCAGTTGGCATGTGAATGTTGTCTAGTTGTCTCTTAAGTGCTTGACTATAAATACTAGGACTTTCTGTGAAACCTTGAGGAGCGCGTGTAAACATATAGCTCCTTCCATTTAAACAAAATCCGAAAAGAAACTGGCTGTCTGGATGAATTGGAACACTAAAAAATGCATTCTTAAGGTCTATGACAGTGAAAAACATGGCTTCGGAATCAATGGCTGTTAACAGGGAAGAAATATCTGGGACAACTGGGTACTGAGGAATAATACATTTATTAAGCTCTCGTAAATCAATCACTAATCGATATACTGGGGGTGCATTTGGATCAGTACGTTTCATGACTGGAATGATCGGAGAATTACATACATTGGAGTCAGTTTCTACAACTACTCCTTGAGCCATGAGCTCGTCAATAATTTTGGATAAGGCTGCTACAGCCTCAGGTGGCAATCTGTACTGCCTGATTCGTGGTAACACTACACCTGGCTTGAGAGTCACACGATGGGGTGTGATTTGCATGTAACCTACATCAGTTGGACCTTGCGCCCATAAGTGCTGCGGAACATTAGACAATCTTGAATCAAAATCTCGTAGTACATAGTGACCCTTAAAGTCACGTAGGAACAGACGTATTCCCTCTGGGGAACAGCAAATAACTGCACCTAATTCTTTCAGTGTCTTAATGCCTAACAGATTTTCTGGACATGACTTAGTAAGTAACAGATCAGTAGTACGGGACAATGGACCTACTTCTAGAGTGACTGGCTTAGATATCTCATTAACTATTGGTTTTCCTGAAAATCCAAGGGAAACATTTCTTGAGCCTGAGAGCGGAGCCCCTGGAACTTCGGCATGACTAATTGTGGTCCTACTTGCCCCTGTATCGATCAAGAACTTTCTGTCTTTCCCTAATACTTGACTGTGAACATAAGGACCTTCTTGATCTACAGGTATCTCGATGAGAGGCAAGCCTACCTCCCTCTCTAGGCTGTTTCATGAATATGACTGATACTCTGGATACTCAGACTGTGCATACTGGTACATCTGTGATGTAACGTGCTGTGTTGCAGCTATAGGCTGCGGTGCGGAAACTGTCTGTTGTGCATTCTGTGACTGAGGAATCTGTGAAACTTGTTCTTGTCTAGGCGGGCGTGGTCTTTCTTTAGTCTTACCAGTAGCTATGTTGTGTTTCAGAACTGCACACTCGTTTATAAAATGACCTGGCTGTTTACAATAATTGCAGTTCCCTTTAACGGGAGCTGCAGGATGACTGGCTTGATTCGGACCCCTCTTCTGACTGTCTTGAGGAACAGATTGTGCAACTAGCACTTTCATTTTCGTGTCTTTCATACGTTTTCTCTCGTGTTCTTGCTCTTCTCTGATTCTATTCTGGTGATACTGGAGCATCTGGAGCATCTGGGACGGGGTATTCGCTTGCCAGGTGCTTTCGACTTTCAAAACTCGATTTTTAATTTGCGGACTTGAATTCTCGACTAATTTGGTGACGAAAAGATGAGGGTATGACTCACTACTTGTCTTGAGACCACTATTAATACTAAAACATTTTTCAAACCTAGAATAAAAATCACTAATATCTTCATCTTGTTTCTGTTTACAGGCTGAGATTGCATCCCAGTCTTCTTTCCTAGTTGTTAATAATCTGGGTAAAACTTGAATCAATAATTCTGGTAATTCCTTACATTTATCTCCAAGACCGGTACCTGGTACTCGTGCCTTGTCTTCAGCGTCTAGAGCTGCCCAATCGATCTTTTTCTCTCCCACCTCCCATTCTTTTTCCTTTAACTTTTCATACACCCCTGCGGGTAACAGGACCTTTAACATTTTAATGATGTCTGGGTAAGTGTATTCTCCCATACGGAGCATGTCTTTTAATTCTCTATGGAACCCTGCTGGATCTTTGTCATGACAGGGAATTAATTTCTTCATTTCAAGAAGTTCCATCTTTGATATTGGAGTGTATACAAACACTCGTTGCATTACGCCACCCGCCCCTTGGACTGGGTGGACTTCTCGTAACGGATTCTGTCTGTCTATGTAGAATGATTTACTTTCTGGGGGTGAGACATGAACAAAATGCGGGTTCAGAAACGTTCTATATTTGTGGCGCTGTTCTAGAATGACACTAATTAAATCGGTACCTAGACCTCTCCATCTATACTGGAGTAACTCGTTCAGGATATCATGTAACAGACCTGGATCAGAGTGTTGACCCTCATACAGAGTAATGAGGTACTGGATCATATACATACCCACCAGTCGTTGCTCGGCTGGGGGCAGTTTCAGAAACATTTGTGCCACTATTTCGTCTGGAAAAGTGGTAGAATCAGTAATCCATCGGACTGCTGATCGGGCCAGTTCTTGTTCATGCATGGTACTTAATTCACTGTAACCGACTCGTGATTTCAGAATGTGATCGGTAGCTTGAAATACTTGTTCTAGAGAACCTTGTTCTGGTGCTAGATGAAAAATAGACTTGGGTTCTAGACGTAAATGGCGATCTGGAAATCTGGATTTTCCTACATACGCTATTCTGGCGGGATTCTCGTACTCTTCCTCTTCAGGATCAGAGATACTTTCTTTCTCGCTTACTTGTGCTGCTTTACGCTGGTCGTGTAACCTTATTATTTCTTTACGAATTTTCTTGTACATACTCTCCATGGCACTGACGGTCTTGTGCTTACCCTCGGCTATATTATCACTCCACCTTGTCAGGATTCTCATTTCGGCGGGATCTTTAGACGGGTAATCTTGTTCTCTTATTAGACAATTGATCAGGAACTTTAATATCATAAGCTGAATCTCGGCTTTCCTTTGAGACATAATCTCGCCAATACTTTCTGGATCATCCCCTGTACGGATGAAACGATATATTCTGTCTAGATCTTCTTTCATATTCGGTAAGGTGACTAGATACTCGGTCACTCTCCTTACACGTAAGGAATATAAAACCATAGTATATTCGCCTGGAACTGGATCATAAACACATTCGTTAAGGGCTTGCCTGATTTCTGTAACAGACTTATTACTTTTAGGAGTACGCTGCGATGCTTGAGCATGTAATTCGAGTGCTGATAAACGTTTGTGTGGCGGCGGGGTTTGAGGAGTAGCTCCTCCTGCGGCTCCTAGACTGGAGTCGTCTACTGAGGCTCTACGTCCTGGCAGAGTGGGAAATGGAACTGTAGGCTGGACCGGGGGTACCGTAACAGGTACTCCGGTGTCTGGAGGAGCGGGAAGTGCCTGATTTACAGGGACTGGCGGAGCGCGAACATGATTTGTATATTCGGGGACTGTGTCGTCCAGATAGGACGAAATAAAAATATCAGCTGCGGTCGGTTTGTGACGTAGCTTGGTCGGAATTAATGGTGGCGGGAAATTACTAGATGCCTCTGGGGTCGCTTTTGGCAAGCCTTCGGCAAGGAGAGGATACATACCCTTAATAAGGGCATGCCTCTGTCTGTCTGACTGTTCGGCTTTGACTTGTTCACCTATCTCGATTAATTCTCTTTCTTGGGCTCGTTCTTGAGATTCTCTACTTAACTCTGACTTTCTGACTTCCTTTTCCGTTCTTCTATGAGCTTCCTTACGCCATAACTCGATGGCATCTTTCTGTGACTGTCTGGCTTTCTTTTTCCATAATGCTTCTTCTACTCGCATGATACATTCGGCATCCCATGTACCCGATACGGGCCATCTATACTTTTCTTCTAACTGTTTGGTATACCCTACCCATAAATCTAGATATAATATGGCGCTTATGCCATGTTTCTGATACATAAAGTGACCTGGACTGTCCCTAGGCGGGACAGGAACTGCTTCCTCTAATAAACCTTTTCTAGTTTTTAACTGACGTAACTTGGAAAATATAGGCATGACTGAACTGTAATCTGGACAAAATACAATACACAATAAAAACACGAAATCACATCGCACTCATACCACAACAGTAAATTACATGAAGAACATTATAAATAACAGTTCGAACAGAATATTACCTGGAATACTGAGAACAGAAATAGAACAGATTTTCTTGAGAACGGAACAGACTAGAGTTACTGGATGCACTGCTGTAACAGTACGGAACATACCGGTCCCATAAAGGGACACATCAAGACCCGTATCCACCTAGGTGAACACTTCGTTTGTGAGTCTGGGCACCACCAACCCACGGACCAGGAGTCAATTTAGATTGGTCCTGTCTAGATACTACCCCAGCAATGGTACTCACCGGGCAGCACGGAACGGAAGGCCTCGGACGGGACTGGACTGCTACGGCGACGGACGACGGACTTCAGTTACGGGTGGGCCTCCGGATACCTCGGACCTTGGACTCTCGGCTTGGGCTCTGGTCGGGACTCGCCGCGTTCCTCCACCGTCTCGTTTGGATGCTGGACCGCCTCCTCCGTCTCCTCCGTGGGCCTGAGGGATACTTGGAGCAGAAATATCTGCTAGTGCACGGTATGGTTCCGTCACGACTGCAGAGGGTCAGGGGGTCGGCGTGGCTTCACCGACGCGTGGGGAAAGGGCAAGTCCCTATTCGGGCGCCATTATGTGGTAAATAAATAAATAATACCCTATTTTTGACTAGACTTATAGCATAACAGATAGCTCAATAAATAAGAGTCAAGATTCGAGGTAGTAGGAGTTTCTGCAGGTTTATTACAGCATAAGGACAGGATCAGGACAACCTGCATAGGAACAGAATGACAGGGCCCAGCAGGACAACTGGGGCCCAACAGGGGAAAAGAGGCCCAGCAGCTGCTGGGGCTAGGTCTGGGATGAGCGCGCTAACATTCAATAACAAAACACAGGCATATATACATAGCGCGAACACATAGCATTACATTGCAGTAGGCGTAGCAGTGGGTGGAGCAGAAAGCGTGACGCGTAGCAGTCGCGAAAGATAACAGTAAAAAGAGGTGTAACTGGGAGTATACATAGACATGTGATGCAAACGTAACAGAATATGTCATGAATGGGCGGAAACATAGGAGGGGCTACCTAAGGAGCCGGGACCTCTGACCTGATGGTGCGCGAAAACTGGCAATGACGTGTTACTAGGAGAAGCTGGGGGCTACGAACTCTGTGCTAGGAGCAGAGACTAAAGTCTGGAGGGTCGGAGCGACATGTACCTAAACCCTATCTGGTATCTAATGTTTAGGGAACATGTTGATATAAACTAGAAGTCATGAGGGGAAAAGCTAACTTGACTCTAAGACTGGACCATGCATTATTCTACATGAAGTGCGTGATGAAGAATACTAAATGACCATTAAATACAGTATTTCTCTAACGTGGAGACGAGAAGGCTAGACAATGACGGAAACTATTGATGCAGTTCAGTAGCTTAGGAATGCAGAGGAGGAGGACTGAACTGATAGCTGGAACTATAACATACTTTTGGCAGACTCAGAGGCAGAGCCAAGCTGCACCGGGTACTGCGAGGCAGGAAGTAAGTGAAGGGTCGAGGATACAGGTGGGGGCTGTATCGCTCCTCAGCGAGGCTTTCAGGAGACAGGAGCTGAATCTGTGGTCCGGGCCCTTTTGAGGCCTGGAAACGGGGACTTTATAATGGAATAACGTGCACACTGGGAAACGTGGCAACATTACTTTACATAGGCCTGATATTCGTAGTATTCACGAGGACTGGAAAATAGCATACTAGAGGTGGACACAACTGGAATTGCGTCATTAATCGGACATGGGGAATAACATATGCATATTGGTCATGCACACATAACATATGATGGATGAGGCGTAGGGACACAGAACATGGCAAAATTTACTTTTCCACAGTGGGGTCAGCTTTGCCAGACCTTAGGCTCTATTGCATGGCTTTTCAAATTAAAATTCTCTGCATGCTTTTCAGGGGAGACCATTTGTTCCACCTGGGGTTTAATATTGGGGGTAATGAATAACGAGTGTGGTCTAGCAGCCTTCCTATATAAATTCGGAGCCCAAAATTTTTTTGAAAAGTCAGGTTAATGGTTTTAAAATATGCATTGAGTCTCTGGTTTGCTGTAAGGAGGTTACTAAACATTGGCTTCTTCTCCGCATTTGCTCCAATTTGGGTAACCCCAGGGACGCCGGAATGCCTGAAAGATGCTCTAAGTTTGCCCTTAAAGCAGGCTGGGATATGTAAGTGGGGAGATTTGATATCAACAGGAGGTGTGATACCCTGGGAGGTATTGAGTGCCAAGACGGGCAACATACTTTCTAGGTTTAAATATCTGCAGCTTCCTTCTTGGTTCTCAACTGCCTCACGGGAAGTAGGGGGCCATGGGAGTTTCAGGCTTCATTTGGCAAAGTGGTATGGACAATTCCTGGAGGCGAGGAAGAGAAATTGAAGGCTCCTTATGAGATCTGGGCGGACACACTCAGGAAGGAAATTTACAATCTCTTTGGACAGATTCATTGAAATTATTATATGCTGTAGTAACATCTGCTAACTTTAAACATCACCATTTTTTTGTCATCAATGGGCTGTATTGGACCCCTCAAAGATTGGCTAGGTTTGTGTCACAGCCAGCCCCCAGATGTAAAAGATGTAACCTTTTATGTGCTAACGATGTCCATGTTTTCTTTACATGCCCAGTGATAAAAGAATTCTAGAAGACTGTGGAAGCTATTATGAGAGACATTTTAGAAGAACATGTAGTCCTGACGGAAGCCCTGGTGCTTTTGAGGGTAAATAGTGTTATGCAGCACTTCTTAAACACTGGCTAGATCCCGCTCCTCCACAACCCACGGGGTGCTTAAGTGTAGTCAACTTAACATGCAATATGGCAGTACATCAAATGCAATTCACATCGGTCAGGAGAAATGTTTTTTTTTTCTTTCTTAAGTTGGAATGGTCAGGCTTCAGGATAATTCCCATGGCGCTGGAAACATCGATATATTGTTCAATGATTACACCAGGTCATGGACCCCTCACTTCCCATGTGATAAGCCAGGGAGGTTCAGGGTGCGAAACTGCAATGGACCACAAGACTGACCAAGGGTGTTTAAAAAGGCCCAAAGTGCAGTCGCCATGGTGATATGAGGACACATTTTAAAAAATAACTGCTGTTTTTAACCAATCAAGGATACAGTACATGTTGCAGCGGATACAACTTTGGTGTCATTAAAAGGATTTGTTACCACCCAGGTGTTTTCCCCCACATCTGACATTGTTTGATCTTGAGCAACTGTTCTGTAACTTTTTTTTATCCGATAGTTATTTCTCTTCCTCAGGAAGATCAGCTCCTTTTAGGTTGAAACTCGCCAATTCTGTTTCAGTGGTGTATAGAATTGGTTAACTAGAAAGAAAACATGTTATCCAGTGAGTTAAGCTAGATATTTTTGTATGCTTATTTTCGAGGCATGTGGGCTGCTGAATTCATATTGTAGCATAGATCGCCGCCTAGTGTTGGGTCCGTATGTTTGCACCTTGTTGTCTTGGAAGAGTCTTCGAAGTATCACGAGATAGGTGACTCCTCCCCTGGACTACAGTGCGCATGGGCATCTTCTCCATCTTCAGATTGTTTTTTTCCGCCATTGGGTTCGACTGCTCAAACTTCGGGACCAAAGTTTTCCAACTTTCTAAGGCCAAAACCTTCTACATTCGACAGTATTGTTTCCGCTCGGTATCCTTCGACTCGACAACACTTCCACTTTTATCCGGTCGTCGACGTGGGCTGTTTGGCCTTTTCGACGCCACGTGGGCCTCCTGCTAATGGAAAGGACCCCGTTTAAAAAATGCCCAGAGTGTGGATCCAAATTTCCACACAGCGACAAGCATAGAGTATGCAACAGGTGCCTATCTCCAGAGCACAACGAAGAACACTGTACAGCTTGTGCTCTGTTCCGGTCAAAGAAAACTATCCGGAACCGAAGAGCTGCTCGACAAGAGATGCAGCGGCAGGCACCAGAACCGGAAAACATTTTCGACGACGAACATGAACTCCCAGAGGCACAGGGCTCCGAAGATCTGGAAATAGTCACCGTAGAGGACCAATCGGACTCAGATGACCAGATCACACCAGGGCAAACAGTGAGTACCAAACCCCTATCCCGCCTCCACCTCCACACAAGGCTCCGGTCAAAGCATCGCCTAAAAGCCTTAGCCGCGACCGAAACACTGCTTCAGAAGCCCCGCCCTCCGGCTCGGCTCCGAAGACCACACCCAAGCCTTCCGGTACCCCGGGAACAAGCAAAACCGTTCCCAAAGTGGCCAAGGACACTCAACTCCAAAAAGTCGTCGACCATAAAAACGCCCATCGACACCAAGAAGGTCGTCGATCCGAACAAGGCCGTCGACCCTAAAACGGTCGCAGATCCGAAAAAGACAGTTGATCCCCAGAAGATCGTCGATCCGGAAAATGGCGTCCACCCCGAGAATGTCGTCGATCCGAAGACTGCCGTCGAGCCGAAGAAGGTCGTCGAGCCAAAAAAGGCCGCAGAGCCAAAGAAGGCTGCCCATCATACAAAAGACATCCAGCCTAAAGAGACACTCGACCCGAAAGCAAAGAATAAAAACAAGCAGGCGACCGATCCAAAATCTTCGGCGCCGAAGCCACGGACAGTAGAGGAAGAGCTTTTCCATCCAGATCCAGTGTACCCAGAACAACAAAGACTGTATATAGACCCTGATACAGGACATATAACAGTCTACAATAAAAACAAAAGAAGACTGGCTACTGAAGCCCCTTCTCCTGTTCCTCCTAAGAAAAAGGACTTTGGCACATCCCCTTCAAGACCTTTTACACCTCCTCCTTTCACTCCTAACATGCCTTATGTTCCATATTCTCCTCCACCTGTAGATTATGATGAGGAAGAAGACATGGGTGTAGATCCTCAGGATGATTTTATAGAACCTGACGATCAAGGAAACCCGGATGACACATGGAGTGACCATAATGATCTTGATGACACAGATTATACACAACCCATACCCACACCCGATCCCTCTCCATACCCCACAAAGCCATCTCCTACTGACCACACTGTTGCTTTTAACCAACTAGTGGACAGAGCAGCTCAGTATCATGGCGTACACATGCACACTGACCCTATAGAGAAGGACTTTCAATTTAACACCTTCCCACATCGGAGAAGAGTGTACGGGTATTACCTATGCTAAAAGGAGTACTAAAGCACGCATCAGACATCTTTAAAGACCCACCCAGAGCGCGTGTCCTCAATCCAAGAATTGAGAAAAAAATATAAACCTCCCCTACAGACCCCGCTTATATCAGATCTCAGCTACCACTAGACTACCTAGTTGTATCTAATGCTAGGAAGAGAGCTAATTCACAAACAGGTGATGCCCCCCTCCTGACAAGGAGTCAAAGATTTTAGAAGCATCAGGGAAAAGAGTGGCCTCTCAGGCAGCAAACACCTGGAGGATTGCCAATACCCAAGCTCTCATAGCACGCTATGACAGAGCACACTATGACCATCTGGAGGGACTGTTACAACACCTACCAGAACCCTATAAAGCAAAAGCAAACAACCTAATACAGGAAGGGGAATTCACTACTAACGCATCCATAAAATGCGCCCTGGATGTAGCTGATACAGCCGCTAGGTCTGTCAACACTAGTGTATTGCTACGCCGGCATGCCTGGCTCCGCATTTCCGGATTTAAAAATGAGGTGCAATCTACCATACTCAATCAACCTATTAATCAGGATTTCTTATTTGGACCTGCGGTTGATACCATCTTAGAAAAGATGAAAAAAGATACTGACACCGCTAAGTCCATGGGTGCACAATTTCAACAATCTAGAAGCTCTTTTCGTCGCTCCTCCTTTCGAGGCTCAGGCAGAGGCAACACATCCCAAACTTCTTCATCATTCAAGAGCACTACACAAGGCACCTTTAATAGAGGCTCCAATAGAGGAGGTTATAGAGGGAACAATAACAAAGGCAGAGGACGTGGTAATAATAACACCCGAGCCTCCACCGCCACCAAACAGTGACTTTTTCACACTCCCTCCAGACCACTTAACATCAGTCGGAGGCAGAATAACACAATTCCTACCAGTTTGGAAAGCTATCACTACAGATAGGTGGGTGAGACAAATTATCCAGTATGGTTACTGCCTGGAACTCACTTCTACTCCACCCAACATACCACCCAAACACTGTCCAATGTCCAAAGAACACATCACGCTGTTACAACAGGAGGTGCTATCTATGCTAGAAAAGGGTGCCATAGAGCCAGTCCTATTACATCATCAAGGGAGAGGGGTATACTCCCTATACTTCCTCATTCCCAAGAAATATAGCTCACTCAGACCAATATTATACCTCAGACCTTTGAACCAATACATACTCTCAGATCATTTCCATATGATCACTCTACAACAGGTACTCCCACTACTCCAGCAAGGCGACTTCCTTGCCACATTAGACCTCAAGGATGCATACTTTCACAAACCCATACATCCAGCTCACAGGAAATACCTCAGGTTCACAATAGAGGGTCAGCACTATCAATTCAAAGTTCTCCCCTTCGCGGTAACTACAGCACCAAGGGTTTTTACAAAATGCCTAGCAGTAGTAGCAGCACACCTCAGAAGGCAACACATCCATGTGTTCCCCTACCTCGACGATTGGCTCATAAAAGCCAACTCATACGCACAGTGTGCCAGCTACACCTCACATTCAATCCAGCTACTGCATAGTCTAGGATTTTCAATAAATTACCCAAAATCTCATCTACAACCCTCTCACCTACAGCAATATCTGGGAGCAGCAAAAGACACCTCCGTAGCAAAAGCATATCCAACTCCAACAAGGATAGCCAACATACAATCTCTCATTCAAACATTTCAGCCACAACACTCCCTACCAGCTCGAGTGTTCATGCAGCTTATAGGCATGATGGCCTCCTGCATATTCTGCTTCAGATGCGCCCCTTACAGGAATGCGTAGCACGCAAGTGGAACCAACCTCAAGGACAACTAAAAGACCTAGTGTTGGTAGACAGTCGCACTTACCGCTCTCTGCAGTGATGGAACCCACAAAACCTTTCCAAGGGGCGACTGTTCCAAGAGCCGGTTCCACAGGTAGTACTAACAGCGGACGCATCACTGACAGGTTGGGGAGCCCATCCCCTTCAATATACAGTCCAAAGTCTCTGGACAGCCAAACAAAAGACACTACATATAAACCACTTAGAATTCCTAGCAGTATTCCTAGCAATGAGAGCCTTTCAGAAATACTTACGCAACAAGGCTGTGTTAATCCGGACGGACATGACAGCCATGTACTACATCCAGAAACAGGGAGGGACACACTCTCTACAACTGTTTCACCTAGCACAGAGCATATGGAAGTGGGCAATTCCACAAAACATTTATCTCCTGGCAGAACACCTCCCAGGGATATACAACCAGATAGCAGACCTACTAAGCAGACACAGTCAGCAAGTAAACAAATGGGAGATTCATCCTCAAGTTCTCTAACCATTCTTCCAAAAGTGGGGACATCAAGACCTAGATCTGTTTGCCACAAACGAAAACTCAAAATGCCCGTCCTTCACCGCCAGGTTCCCACACCCGTTGTCACAAGGCAATGCGATATGGATGAAATGGTCAGGCAGATTTGCGTACGCTTTTCCACCAACCCCAATGATTACATTAGTGGCACGCAAACTAAGGCAACAGTCACTCACAATGATCCTGGTTGCTCCCATATGGACAAGACAGCCATGGTACACAACGCTCCTAGAACTCTAAGTGGTGCCTCACCAAAGACTGTGCCTCTCGCCACAACTGCTAACACAGAACCATGGAGAAATCAGGCACCCAGATCCCAATCAAATGAACCTAGCAATCTTGCTCCTGGGGTCTTAAAGTTCGGATATCTTAACTTGCCTCCAGACTGTATGAACATTATCAAGGAAGCAAGTCGTCCCACTACCAGAGCAGGCTACGCAGCTAAATGGAAAAGATTTGTTATTTATTGTAATAATAACTAAATCTATCCATTGGATGCCTCCATCCAACATTTAATATGTTACTTGCTACATCTTCAAAGATGTAATCTAGCATACTTATCCATAAGGCTACACCTTGCTGCGATAGCAGCATATCATCAAAACAGACAACCTGTGCCCCTATTCAGAATCCCACCTATCAAAGCTTTTATGGAGGGACTTAAAAGAATTATCCCTCCAAAGCATCCACCTTCTCCAGGCTGGAACTTGAACATAGTACTTACCAGACTCATGGGACCCCCCTTCGAACTACTTAATTCATGTGAACTACAATTCTTAACATGGAGGGTGGCATTTTTAATTGCTATTACCTCCCTCAAGCGAGTAAGTGAGCTACAGGCACTAACCATTCAGGAACCTTTCATGCAAATACACCTCAATAAAGTAGTGCTTCGTACAAACCATAAATTTATGCCAAAAGTTACATCCACTTTCCACATCAATCAGTCCATAGAATTGCCAGTTTTCTTTCAAAACCTGCAATCCGTGGCTGAAAGAGCTCTTCACACACTAGACGTTAAAAGAGCTCTGTTATAGAACGTTGACAGAACAAAATCATTCAGAAAGACAAAGCAACTATTTGTCGCTTTTTCACCACAACATAACGGTAAACCCATTTCCAAAGCAGGAATAGCCAGGTGGATAGTTAAATGCATTCAAATATGCTATCAAAAGGCAATGTGCACTTTAACAGTTCCCCCAAAAGCACACTCAACGCGTAAAATGGGGGCATCCATGGCTTTCCTAGGAAATATTCCCTTAGAAGACATATGTAGGGCAGCTACATGGTCTACAATACACACTTTCACCAAACACTACTGCGTTGACGTGCAAGCTAAGCAACAAGCTGCTGTGGACCAGGTTGTCCTTAAATCTCTTTTTCAAACCACTGCAGCTGATACCACCGCTAGAGGAGAAACTGCTATACAGTCTATGCTACAATATAAATTCAGCAGCCCACATGCCTCGAACTGCAAATGCTACTTACCAGTATGCATCTGTTCTTGGCATGTAGGGCTGCTGACATTCATATACCCACCCTCCTCCCCGGTGCCTGTCACAGCTGCATAGTTATCTTCCTTACATACATTTACATGGTCATCTCTTACTTTCCTATACTCCATCTTTGCCACAATGTCGAAAAACAATCTGAAGATGGAAAAGATGCCCATGCGCACTGTAGTCCAGGGGAGGAGTCACCTATCTTGTGATACTTAGAAGACTCTTCCAAGACAACAAGGTGCAAACATCCGGACCCAACACTAGGCGGCGATCCATGCTACAATATGAATGTCAGCAGCCCTACATGCCAAGAACAGATGCATACTGGTAAGTAGCATTTGCCTTTCAGCTCTATCCTTCAGCAGATGTATTAGTTTTTATTTCTTTTTTATGATTTCTTTTCAACAGAAATAAAAAAAATAAAGTGAACCTTAAAGTACAAACGTATGCCTAGTAAGATGAGCAGACTAAACTTACTACAGAAAAGAACAATGGCAGATGTCTGAAAAGGAAAAGGGTGTTTTCTAGCACAAAGCAAAAGAGTTGTAGTTTTGGTTATGACTTTATATAACTGAATACAAGTTAAAATAGTTATAAACCACCCTGCATAAAACAAATATACAAAATGCATTTTATGCATTACTGAAACAATCACGTGTAACAAATGTACAAGATGCGATCTGAAATCATAAAAATTAAGCTTAAAAATCTTATTTTTTAAATGAGTTTGAAAGTACAATTTATACATGTAATGGAGAGAGGAAAAACAACATAACATCTCAGTCGACCATACTAGTTTTCAGATTTTCCAGTGTTCACCCGGTTGCGGACTATGCCATCAAATTATTTATATATATCTCATGCAGGTGTGATTAAGGATGTTATCAGTGCAGTGTACTGAAAATTATGATGTACTACCAAAATGAATTAGTAATATCCCATGGGCACTCTTCTGGTTCCTATAAAGGACTCCTCCTGCCTTTGATCTTTGTTCAGTTATGTTTATTTGCATGTAGCATTTATAGATAATTTTCTTGACTTTTGGATGCTTTTTTCAGAAATTTACGTCATTTCTTATGCATTACAATCATTTTCAAAAGAGATCAGGTTGCTCCTATGCATTTCGGGCAATCTGCCCTTGGTCTGGGAGCATATCTATAACATGGAAAAACATAGCACAAATTTTAGCACTAGTACTGTTAATCCTGATAACATGTAAATCAACAACATTGCCACCCCTAACGAGTGATAAGTGTTTGCATGCAAGTGTCAATAGGCATTAGTGACCCGTGATGTGTTTAGTTAAAGTGTGCTTGAGTAAAAGAGCGAGTCGAGATACTCACGCCGAGCGCGTTACTAAAATTCCTGTCGGAGTCTGAAAAATCAAAAGGATAATGCGTGAAACGTCAACTGTGTAACCTATTCGGTTTGAGCCAAACGGTGATGATGGTATAACTCAGAAAACGTACTTATAAAGTCAGAATGACGGCGTCTTCCACGCTGTTGCGATGCCAGCAACGACCGGTTTATCCGTGTTGATATAGGACTTGGATTCATACTGGATGTAGGACGTCACGTGACACGGCGTTCCGCAATCATGCGGATAGAAGAAAGACTCAAGCGAGAAAACGGACGAGTTTGAGAGTGCTCGGACTGACCGGTTCATATCCA
Organism: Lissotriton helveticus; assembly: GCF_964261635.1. Classification (NCBI taxonomy): domain Eukaryota; kingdom Metazoa; phylum Chordata; class Amphibia; order Caudata; family Salamandridae; genus Lissotriton; species Lissotriton helveticus. The sequence continues at coordinate 350,058,266 of NC_136069.1, read as the reverse complement.
AATGATTGTATGGACATGGAAATAATAATAAAACTACGTGTGTATGAGGCTAGAGGGGTGGGCATAAGAATAAACAAGAAAAGCTTAAAAAACGGGGGTTTGCTTATTTTTGCAGTGTGAGCTCGAACCCGTGCGGAGAATGGTGATGTGAAAAGTGTTAAATGGTATCATCAGTATGAACGTGGATGAGATGGTCTATATTGAGGTAATGAGTGTGATGTTGACCTCCTACCCACTGCACCGTTATCACAGAACATGTAGCCACACTGGCTTTCGATAATTCAATTACAGGTAGCATGCCAGTTCTATTCGGTCATTCAACCCATGCAGTTTGCATGAGTTTAATTTAAAGATCCAAAAATGTTCACGATGTAGTAGATGCTTGTTATAATCTCTGCCTTCCATTTTTTCCACGACTTCAAGAACCATGAACTTCAATTGGGAAATGTTGTGATGTTCTTCCATGAAGTGCGATGCTACGGTGGATTTTACATTACAAGTCCTAATATTTGACTTGTGTTCGTTGATGGGCACTTTTATTTTGCATTCAGATTTTTCCCACGTATACTTTCCCACATGGACACTTTAATAAATATGACATTAGATGTGTCACAGGTAGCTGATACCGACAATTTGATGTTGTGGCCCTTCATTGGATGGGCTATGGTGTTTCCTTTCATAATATTATTGCAATTATTGCATGGTCTGGTTCCTTTTGTCTGGATGGTCTGAATTCTGTCAGTTTTAAGGATTTCTCCTAAATTTTTTCCTCTTGTGTAGGCAAACACCGGTAAGTCGGTGAATAATGCATTAAAATCCGGTTCTAAGCGTAATAATGACCAATGTTTAGTTATGAGCCTTTTGTAGTTACCACTCTGGTTGGAAAACTTTGCAATAATTGCAATAATATTATAAAAGGAAACACCATAGCCCATCCAATGAAGGGCCACAACATCAAATTGTCGGTATCAGCTACCTGTGACACATCTAATGTCATATATTTATTAAAGTGTCCATGTGGGAAAGTATACGTGTGAAAAACTGAACGCAAAATAAAAGTGCGCATCAACGAACACAAGTCAAATATTAGGACTTGTGATGTAAAATCCACCGTAGCATCGCACTTCATGAAGATCACAACATTTCCCTATTGAAGTTCATGGTCCTTGAAGTCGAGGAAAAAATGGAAGGCAGAGATAACAAGCATCTACTACATCGTGAACATTTTTGGGTCTTTAAATTAAACTCATGCAAACCGCATGGGTTGAATGATTGAATAGAACTGGCATGCTACCTGTAATTTAATTATGGGCAGCCAGTGTGGCTACATGTTCTGTGATAACGGTGCAGTGGGTAGGAGGTCAACATCACACTCATTATCTCAATATAGACCATCTCATCCACCTTTATACTGACGATACCAATTAACACTTTTCACACCACCATTCTCCGTACGGGTTCGAGCTCACACTGCAATAATAGGCATACGCCCGTTTTTTAAGATTTTCTTGTTTATTCTTATGCCCACCCCTCTAGCCTCATACACACATATTTTTATTATTATTTCCATGTCCATACAATCATTTGGATATGAACCGGTCGGTCCGAGCACTCTCAAACTCGTCTGTTTTCTCGCGATTGCGGTACGCCGTGTCACGTGACGTCCTACATCCAATACGAATAAAAGCCCTATATCAACACGGATAAGCCGGTCGTAGCCGGCATCGCAACAACGTGGAAGACGCAGTCATTTCGACTTTCTAAGTAAGTTTTCTGAGTTATACTATCATCACCGTTTGGCTCAAACTGAATAGGTTACACAGCTGACGTTTCACACATTATCCTTTTGATTTTTTAAACTCCAACAGGAATTTTAGTAACGCGCTCGGCGTGAGTATCTCGACTCGCTCTTTTACTCAAGCACACGTTAACTAAACACATCACAGCTCACCAATGCCTATTGACACTTGCATGCAAACACTTATCACTCGTTAGGGGAGGCAATGTTGTTGATTTGCAGGTTATCAGGATTAACAGTACTAGTGCTAAGATTTGTGCTGTTTTCCATGTTATAGATATGCTCCCAGACGAAGGGCAGATTGCCCGAAATGCATAGGAGCAACCTGAGCTCTTTTGAAAATGATTGTAATGCATAAGAAATTACGTAAATTTCTGAAAAAAGCATCCAAAAGTCAAGAAAATTATCTATAAATGCTACATGCAAATAAACATAACTGAACAAAGAACAAAGGCTGGAGGAGTCCTTTATAGGAACCAGAAGAGTGCCCAATGGGATATTACTGATTCATTTTGGTAGTACATCATAATTTTCAGTAAATTGAACGCCCCCAGGACGGAGGGCGCGACCATCGGAGCATCTAACCCATTCTATAAACTGTTTCCAACCCATTAATTGGATTAAATATAGGAGGCAGTGTGCCATTATTCTTCAGTAATCAGTGCAGTGTAGTCATTGAACATGTCATAAGTGATGTCAAATGTGACGATACAAGCAGTGCATGGCGAGGGCACGAGTTATAGTTACTTTAGGGCAGGACTTTACTCTTTCTTCTAGTGTTTACTTTTGGCATGATTGGAATAACGAGCTGTATTTGCACATCTCTCTCCTTATTGTGAAGAATGTCATGATCAGCCATGTTTCACCCAACCTCCAGAATGTTACGTGATACTCATTTGCATAGGTGATGCTGTGCGTTGTTTTACAAAATTCGGAAGCTACAAAGGAACACATGATTATATCCGATTTGGTTTTAAACGAGGCACGATCGTGTAAATCAGGTATTGTTCAATGTCAGACTTCGTGATTTTAGTTCACCTGTGCAGCAGTAGGTTAGAAACGTGTAGTTGCTGCTCTGTTTATTTATATGTAGGCTATAAATGTTTCAATTCGTAAGTAAATGGCTCAGCAGCTTTAGGCTGGGGGTGTGGGCCAATCTCTGTCGTCATTCTCCATTTTATGTACTTATTGTTTGCAACGGATCATATTTTTTTCTTTTTTTAACATCACATGCATCACATTTAGGCAGCGGCATTTTAAGTCAAAACTACTTTTAACGTCTATTGCACACGTTTGCAAAACTGTAAAATAATTGGCTTGCCAAGGGTAGACATAATGGCATTACCAATGCTTGTTGCGTATGCTGTGGTTGACAAGTTAACTTTGCTGCTATCCACAAGTACAGACAGTGTTCCTAATGTAGTCATTATTCAATACCTGAGGTATTTACAGCTCTAGTGATGAGTGTCAAATAAAAGGCTTTTCTGATTGCTTTCAAATAAAAGATGCATGACATTGGGCCCAGTCTTGCTTGGGGTTTAGGTGAATCTAAAAGATTCCTTTTACACTGAACTGCAGAAAGAATGTATGGTAAAGGATACACAGGGTGAGTAAGGACCTGAATCTATTATTTGCTTATGGCGTTGCAGGGATTTCCAAAATCAGGGCAGTTTCCCAGGGACTGTGACAGCAATATCCTCATTAACATGTTCCGAAGTGCTTATGGCTGGAGTGGAGGGAAGAATAGGAGCTGCTTTAAGATTACTAAAAACCACATCCTCCAGCCCGATCAAGTCAAGCCAACCAGGTCTTCCTTCTGGTTTTTTCTAAATTATTCGAACCCTTGCAGCTGGGACTGCAGAGCGGTTGCTTTAAATTTGTTCCCGCTCATTTAGTAATCAAAATGTCCCAGCAGTCCCTGCTGATACTTCACTTCCTGCCATCACCGTGCTGGACACAGCCTCCCTGTTTTAAGCTTCAGTCGAACAAAAAAACAGGATTCTTTTTCCAGGAGGCCACCGAGATCTCATGCAGCGCATGTACCGTCTCACCACCAACACTGACGTAGTGTAAATCTCATGAAGCTTCCTAAGGGTCATGGGTAAGCCAGTGTGCTAGCTTTGGTCCCTATGTGAAACAAAACAGAGCAGGGAGATGATGGGCTAGAGTTCCCATTTAAGTTGCATGTTGCCAAATAAAAGTTTTGTGCAACATGTATTTGGAACAGTGGCGGCTGGCATAGCTCGCGGGTGGCATAGCGGTTGTAGGGGAGAGGTGGTTGTGTCCAATGTAAAAAAAATAATAAACACTTATCTTGCCACTGGGTCCCGCGTCTCTGCTCCTGCTCTCCTCATCTTGACTCGAGGAACTGGAAGCACAGCCAGGCTCCCCTGACCAATCAAAACGTTGCAATGCAGCATTGTGATTGGTCTGAGTGCCCTGGTTCGAAGCTCAGCCAGGGGGTGGGGGGCCTGGGCATGTTCTCCAGGCAGGCTGTAATACAGCCCTTGTGGAGAACAGGGAAAGTGTGCATGACTGTTTTGGGCGGCCCCAGAGGGCCGGCCAAACAGGAATGGGCAAACCACTCCTCCCCTGCCCAGCCCAAAGAGCAGAGCAACCCAGCCCGCCCACAAAGCAGCACAGAAATATAAAATGATAACTCAGAGTGATCATTTTATGTTTCCTTTACCTTGCACTGCTTAACCCCTTCCATGCTCATGACGAGCTCAGCTCGTCATGAGGTATACCTCTAGGGTGCTCATGACAGCAATGGGAATCAATAAGGTTCAGCACAGGGGAAAAATCTGGGAGGCACCCAAGGTGTTAAAACAAGCATTGAAAATGCAATAGGTCTCGCAATAGAAGAGTTTTACATTTTTCGTTTTGCAAATGGATGAGTGGCGTTGCGTGGATGAGTGGCGTTGCGTGGATGAGTGGCGTTGCGTGGATGAGTGGCGTTGCGTGGATGAGTGGCGTTGCGTGGATGAGTGGCGTTGCGTGTGTGAGTGGCGTTGCGTGGATGAGTGGCGTTGCGTGGATGAGTGGCGTTGCGTGTGTGAGTGGCGTTGCGTGGGTGAGTAGCGTTGCGTGGGTGAGTGGCGTTGCGTGGTTGAGTGGCGTTGGTTTTGAAAATAGCAAAATTAATAGCTTTGTCAGTTACAATGTCAATAGTTTTAACTTTCGCAAATGTGACACCTATATCATTTGTAATGCAATGTGTGTTGTATTTACGTGACTTAGATGTATTGATATTACAAATAACAATGGCTTTTAATTTTGTAAATAATAAATACTGAAATAAAATGTATTGTAATTTATAATGGCAATAGCTTAAACGTTTGTAAATAACTTTTGTGAAGATTATGTTCAGTGTATTTTATTGTGACAAATTCAAGAACATTGCATTTGCACCTACACACACACACACACACACACACACACACATATAGATGTGGTGGTGGTGGATCTAGGGGATATTGTGGTGGTGGTGATGGTGGATGTGGTGGTGATGGTGGTGGATGTGGGGGTGGATGTGGTGGTGGTGGTGGTGGATGTGGTGGTGGTGGTGGATGTGGTGAAAGTGGTGGTGGATGTGGTGGTGGAAGTGATGGTGGGTGTGGTGGATGTGGTGGTGGATGCGGTGGTGGATGTGGGGGTGGTGGTGGATGTGGTGGTGGTGGATGCGGTGGTGGTGGTGGATGTGGTGGTGGGGGTGGATGTGGTGGTGGTGGATGCGGTGGTGGTGGTGCATGCGGTGGTGGTGGTGGATGTGTTGGATGTGGTGGTGGATGTGGTGGTGGTGGATGTGGTGGTGGTGGATGTGGGTGTGGTGGATGTGGTGGTGGATGCGGTGGTGGTGCCTTTTTTTTTTTAATGTGCTAAAGTAAGTTATTAATGCAATTTCGGATTAGGGGGGCATGACGACAGTGCATCTTTGCTTTGCACTTGGACATGCTGCAAAACATACTGTGTTGTATTCTTCTGTGAAATCCCCATGACATTTGGCAGTTAAAAGAATGTATTAAAAGAAATGTTCATCTAAATAAGATAATTAGTGTGCACGACATAATTCTGTAGAACTACAGATTCAGTTTAGGTATGCAGCCCTGCGTTACAAAATCATTTAGAACTGAAATGCAAGAAAGTTGCAGTTTGGCTTTGAAACGGATCAGAGAGGTGTCTGCGTGATAAATGAATGATGCATAGGAATGGACAGAATGGAAATGTGTTTCGAAGGACGTGCTCGGGGTGTGCATACTGGAAGCAGGGCGATGGATTCGAGGCTATGAGCGAGGGTGATGCCGAGCTCACCTCAAGGAGAGGGGGAGGGGCCAGGGCAGAAAGTAGGGAGGGGAGGTGTAAGTCGGCAAAGTCACACGGATCGAACAAACGATGAGTAAGGGAAGAATTGTTAAATAGGTTTAAAATGGAACAGGAAAAAAGAAACAAACTAGGGAAGGAAAGAAACGGAATCTGAAAGGAAAGAGAAAAAGAATAAAGGAAAGAGCAGAGGGAAAATACAAGACGGAGGGAAGGCAGAGAAGGGGAGGGAGGAGGAGAAATGCGACACGGCGGGCAGGGGAGGGGGCGGAGCGGGGAGAGCGGCCTTTGAAGTGCACTTTACACGGCCGGCCGGCAGTGAAACTGAAAGCACGGCCGGCCGGCCGTGAAAGCCTTTGATGACGCAGCAGGGGGAACAGACGGCGAGAGGGTGTGAAAGCAGCAGGGGCAGGCAGGCGGCTGGGGGCATGTGCACGCGCTTTTAAGCGCATGCGCATTTAGCTTAAAAGTCACGGGCACTGCAAGGAATCGCCACGATTCCTTGCAAGTTAGGTAAAGAGTGGTTAAGCCCCCATAGTCTCGCAAGCTCGATGCGCATGCGCATCGACAGGCGAGACCTAAACAGTGGGCCGATGCTCCTCCGCCATAGCGAAGGAGCCCGCCACTGATTTGGAAGTTGGTTTACAGAACAGCAAAGGCATTTTGAGCTCTTAAGTCACAGTTGGACTGTTCTTTAAAACATGATTGTAAATAAACCGTATTAAATGTTAACCTCTCTACTCCTGAAAGACCCTTTCTCTGGGACCATGTGGTATTGCAGCGCTGACCCCACAAGGAGCATAACACCCAATGATGAAGCAGGATACCTTTGCATGTGTGAGAGGGCATCCCTTCCTAATAAGGAAGCTTCCCCCCGCCCCAGTATCAAGTTGTAATTTCCTTCCTGTATTTTGTTACTTCTTTAGGGACAGCTACTCTCTTATGTGCTACATGCTTGTTCTTGGAAGCAAGGGTACATGACCTCTTTCGGCTCCCCGTCCCCCTCTTTAGTGGTTTGTGTCAGGAAACAATACCAGGGTTAGGGAATAAGTTTACCAACCGTTTTATGAGCATTTAATTGGTTGTTCCATAATACATTGAGCAAAAGGCAGAGGTAAAACTGAAATAGACTTTGAAAACAGCATCTAGGCTAAATATATCCACAAAAGAGCAAGACTAGCACAATAACTGTGTGACCCTGTAGCTTTAAACTCTCAACGTGCTTTTTCATAGTGTTGTAGTTATTTAATTGTCCTCACATATGGCATTTCCCTCTAGAGTAATGTATGTGGGAGCTGCTGGATTGTCTCACTCCTTGTGGACTTTGCATCAGGCAATGCAAATATCCTTTAGATTGGCACATTGACCTGTAGTGCAGCAGTTGAGAGAAGCTTCACCTAAGATGTCTACTCTACAGTGGCGTGCTTTTCTTTGAAGTCTGAAGACTCTGCTTTTGTCTACAAGTGCGTAAAATCATGACAAAATAATGTGTAATCAAGCAAAATGCGAATCTGTCATTTTGTGTTATACTTTTGTGCAAAAAGCATCCCGTGTCACCGCGAACAAAAGCCGCTCAATTTCTGCTGTTCCTGTGCTTTCACAGCACATAACTACAAGAAGTGAGGTAATTTCGTGATTTCAGGACTTTTATGTAATGAGCTTAAAGCGAAATTCCTAAAAGTATGCGAATTCCGCCAGCATAATTTAAATGTGTCTCAGGTCTACTTCTGACCTACGGTAGGGCAGGTCAAAAAACGACGATTTTCCATGAAGCTCTAAGAGAGCCACCCCCAAGTTTTCGGTCATCTTAACAGGACTATTTAGTATTTCTATGAAAACCTTCCAGTCGTCTTAGATCTTATTCTCAGCAGTGATCATCTTTATAAGGCATTTTGAAGAAACTAATAGTGTATGCCCGTAGCATCTCTAGGTGCCAATTAGGGATTCACATTTGCCTGTGTGTGAATGAGGCATGAAAGAGGGGTGGAAACTCCTAGGATGAAAGGGCCCTTGCTGCTCTGGCCAGTCTCCCTACCCCGGTCTATAAGTAAACTTTTGGGGGGTAACTGGAAGGAGGGGGGTCTTCTAACTACTGCTGAACTGTTCGGACACACTCGGGTTCCCCACTCTAGATTAACTCAAAGGGAAGAGATGAAGTATGAAAAGTAGGTTAGCGAGGGCTCCGTTTATGTGAATTGTGGCTTTTGACTAGTCATTTCTCTCACATGCTGTAAGAACAAACTTTAAGGCACCGTGTTGATGGATGTGCCTTCCTTACCTTGTTCGATTTGTGTTTTTCACCCTTGACATCAACATCTTCAAGACCACTGGAGGTATTCCACGTCTTGTATTGAATTCTTGTTAGAGCATTAGCTTATTATGTATTGAGGGTACCCCGAAAGTCTAGAGATGCTACTGTTCCCTCACTAGATTATACAAAGACTTGTGTCTTTGTTTGAAGATACTAGTCTTCAAGCTACAACCCTGGAGAAAAGTTAGATCACGATTCTCAGTGAAATCTGTTTATTTCCACCCAGCTGCGGTCCTTAGATGCATATGTGTAAGAGAACGATTGAGTATGCATGTCTGTGGATGCAGACTGCCTTGTATGCTTTTATGCTGTACAAAGCTCTGCTGTGGGGGCCAAGCTGCGTAAAATTGTAAACGTATCTACATTGTTTTCAAGGTCTAATTATGGTTGTATATGCAATACAATGGACATTGTGATGATCTGGTGCTTTGCTAGTCAGTGTCTGGGCAGTGTTGCATTCTGCTGCTGTGATGGTCTCTGCGTGGTGCTGTACTCTTCTACCATGCGAGTCATTGGGCATTGCTGCATTCTACTGTGGTTCTAGGCTATGCTGTGTTGGGATTTGCGATGATGGTGTGCTCTGATGCCTTGCTTATCTTTGGGGCAGTGCTGCATTCTACTGCCATGTTCGTTGCTGGTGAGTGATGCATTCTGCCGCTTACCTAGTCTTTTGAGGCCAGGAATTATGATCATATCACATTCTAGTGGTTTTTCATCTACCTTGGCTGCCAGTGCCAGCTGCTCTCAATTTCAAAGCACCTGCTTCACCCACACAGATATGCATCATTCTACACCTTTGAGGTTTACTTAAAGAGCCAGGGAGACTGATGGAGCACAGGATCTTTTTGCCCCGGGCTTTCTCCATTCTGAAACCTGTAAACCCTCTCGTGCCTTTTCTGGTGTGTAGTGTCTGAAATACTCTGCCAGTTTGACTTTTTCAGGTATTTCTGTCTCGTTTAAAATAGGATTGCAATTTCTTTCAATGATATGTTGAGTTTACATTTTTATTCTGCTGTATATAATGTTTATTGTTTGTGCTTTGTTTTTAGAAATGTTACACACATCTGCATGACAGCTGGTGTTGTGTTTGAGATGTAGGCAGACAGACCCTACTTAGCTGTGTATCATAGGTTCGTCTTAACTCCTTCCATGCTCATAACGGAGCCGCTCCGTCATGAGCCTCGGTTGAGATGTGCTCATGACGGAGCGGTTCCGTCATGGCCCGCTCGGCGCGCCTGCGCGGCGCGAATTCCGCGCCTGCGCTGGACGTTTCATTGAGCGGGCGGGGCCATGACGGAACCGCTCCGTCATGAGCACAGCGCAACCGCGGCTCGAGACGGAGCGGCTCCGTCACGAGCATGCGAGCGCCGCTCGCCCCCCCTTCTCCCCCCCTGCGCTGCGGCGGAATTGCCGCCGCAGCGAAGGAGTTAATAACAGAGCAGTGATGTTTTTCTTGTGTTTCCAGTCACTTGTTTTCTAGTAAAAGCTCTGGCGTCAACCATGACCTTTTGATTTTACTGGAATTATATATAGAATTTACTTACTTAGAGGGGCTTTCACCAGCCCTCTTCATCCATTGTTATTGTGTCATTCACATTTTTCGTCTGCGTGCTAAATCCTACAGAATGGGGCAGTGGGCTAACCCATCTCAGCCATTGGCCTAACTTCAATGTGACTGATGGCATTCTGCTCTTTCACAAAGAGCGCATCCACACAAAGTAGTTACCTGAAGTACCAAGGACTACAACAGCAAAATGTGAGCTCAAAACAAATATTTTTGCTCTTAGTTATTGTGTTTTTTACATTGGCAAGGGCCTGTCAGTGCCTTGGTAATTAAGTCCCATAAAAACCATAACGAAATAAGCATGGGCAATGCCAAAAGGCTCACAATGAATACCAGATCTATTGTCTTTGTCAATCCTTGTTTAAAAATTGCAGCTTTCCTTCCCATGCCTCGGCGATATTGTGTTTGATGCCCTCTGTGTTCCCTGGTCCAATGCGTAATTATTATTACCCAGCAATACAAGAATGACAGGATTGACTTAAACTTAAGTGGATACTCCGTAGTCTCCGATCCATGCTTACCCCTAGAGTTCTGATTATCGCCTTAAGTTTCCAACTTTACCAATGTAAATACTGATACGTACAGATTGAAGCTGTCCTTCCGGAACTGTCACAGACACCAAGCCTCGCAATTCCATGGGATCAGTTGATATGTTGATACCAAGTCACAAATTAAGCTTAATGGTGTTTATAGACTTATCTTGTGGTTTACCAGCACATCTGGATGAATGTGGTACGCCAATCCACTCGACAGTCCTAAGCACCGCTGTGAGGTTTTCTTAACTACCAGACAGTCATAGCAGGTTCTAGGATGGGCTTATAAGTTCAGACTCTCCATGGGACACACTGTCATTGGTCATTCTCTACCAATCTGAGCAAATATAAAATAGCAGAGGAAGCCAAAAAATGGTAGGGTACATATAAGGCACCATTTATCCCTTACAAAGTGTGTGTAGTTAAACTGATGCACTTGTGAAGCATTCCCAATTCTATAACCGTTGTGTGTGCTTCGTTTAGGAAGGAGTGTGTAAAGAAACACCATCATCCCAAATTAAAATTATTGAATAACCGGAAAGTGCATTTTAGCAGTTGATATGGTACCAACACATTATATACTCACTGTATACAGCAGTTATATTCTAAATATATGTTACGCTATTTATATAAATATTTCGGGAACAAAGTAATGTTGTACTTTACTTAGTATGGTGTGACCCCCAAATGCACATAAGGAATCTAGATATCTTATTAGGCAACAGCCATGTACTTATAAGGCACACAGAACATAGAGTTGCTCGCCTAATTTAGTAGACGCTCCAGTTGCAACTGGTTAGCTATGACGCCAGAGTATTCAGTCACATGGTCAGACAGTTACTCAAATGAACATTTGCCAGAGGTCACAGGTCTCAATTTACACACCCCAGGCAGTAACTTTCAAGAACTATTCAAGTGCTGCCAACAAACAAGACATTGGTAAATGGACAGAGATGGGTTACCCTTCAATATTTTATTTTATTTATTTTATAACACTTGTAAGGCGCACAGCTACCCACAAAGGGTTTCCCGGCGCCGGATCAGCAAAACACAACACACATCTGGATAGAGAATACTAAATGCACTTATTTGTCGAACAGCCAGGTTTTTACACTTTTTCTGAAATTCATATAGCTTTCCTCCTTGCGTATATGAATGGGTAATGTGTTCCACAAGGTTGGGCCCAAATAGGAAAAAGATCTCCCGCCTATTCTAGCCCGTTTGAACCTCGGTACCGCAAAGTTCGCAGCATTGCATGAACGAAGACTGCGATTTGGGAGGTAGGGTTTAGCAAGGTCTTGAAGGTATTTGGGGGCAGTGCCAGCTTTGATTTTAAATAGGTAGGTCAGGGTTTTGAAACGAATCCGGTTTTCAACCCTGAGCCAATGGAGGTCCCTAAGATGTTTGGTGATCCTAGCGGATCTAGGGATTCTGCAAAGCAGTCTGGCAGCAGCGTTTTGCACCAGTTGCAGACGTCTTATTACTGCTTTGTTTGAGCCCAGGTACAAGATGTTACCGTAATCAAGCCGAGATGTCACTAAGGCATTGACCACGGTCTTCTGGGTAGTAGGTGGTAGCATCCAGACAATTTTGCGAAGCCATTTAAGAATGGTAAAACAAATGCCTGCCACTTTATTGGCTTGCTGAGTCATAGATAGATTGTCATCTATGATGACCCCAAGGTTTCTAACCTGAGAGGCTGGGGGTGGAAGATTACCTAATGACGATGGCCAATGGGGATCACTCCAGAGATCTTTACTATTGCCTAAGAGGAGGACCTCTGTTTTCTCCCCATTTAATTTAAGTTGATTAGCTGACATCCAACTAAATATTTCCTGCAGGCCTATTTTTAATGCAGATGGAGCAGACGAGTCAGATTTGGAAAGTGAAAACAGAATTTGAGAATCATCTGCATAAGTCATTAAAATAAGACCAAAATTTTCTGCAACATTGGCCAATGGTCGTAGGTGCAAATTAAAAAACAAAGGGCTCAGGATCGATCCCTGTGGCACACCATGAGGAGAGTGGAATACCTCAGAGCATGCCTCCGAAGAGGAGATCTGAAAGGTGCGGAGGGATAAGTATGAACTAATCCACTCTAGTGCTTTGCCTTCGACACCATTCTCCCCCAGCCTGTCAAGCAGTATGGAGTGAGAAATGGTGTCGAAGGCTGCACTTAGATCCAACAGGACCAATGCTACCGTTTGGCCATCATCCATGAGCTCCCTGATCTTTTCTGTGACCCCAAGCAGGGCCGTCTCGGTGGAATAACCATCCCTAAATCCAGATTGGGACGAATGAAGAAGCTCATTATTTTCCACATAAGTTGAAAGTGCCTTATGGATGTGCCTCTCTAAAATTTTTGAAAAGGCAGGCAGTAATGATATTGGACGATAATTGGCCAATATCATAGGGTCTGCAGCCGGCTTTTTAAGTAGAGGACTGACCATAGCATGTTTCCATAGAGCAGGAACTGTGGCCTGCTCAATGGAGGCGTTCAGTATCTCAGCTATGGAAATCATGGCAGAGTCCTCTAGTTTACTCATGATACTGATAGGAATAGGGTCACGTGGGGAACCTGATTTGATCGATTTTAATAATTCCTTCAGTGTATCCAGATTAATGGGAGGCCATGCTTCAAGATGACAATTTCCTCTGGGGCCTTGGGAGGTGTTATGTTGTTTGTGTATGATCGTGCTGTCCCTTTTGATATTAGAGACAATGTTGTCAATCTTATCGGTGAAAAAAGAAGCCAAGTCCTGGCACTGCTGGGTATTAAGAGGGGTAGGCTCCGCTCTAGCATTCTCACCAGCCAACTCTTTTACAGTATTGAAGAGAGTCTGGGATTTGTTTACTCCGCCCTCTGCTAAGGTGAACCGAAGGTGTACCACCTAGGGTGCGCTTAACATGCTAACATGCAGTTTGGAGGTCACAAGTTGGGGGGCCCCTCACATTGAGTGAAAAAAATGAAAAAAGCAGGAATTTCTAAGTTAAATGAAACACTGAGTTATAGGGCACCGTTGATAGTTATGGTTTTTGGAGTCCAAGTACACGCCCATCTATCTAATACATTTTCTTCTCAATAACCAGCATTTTTATTGTTCTGCAACTCTTCTAGAATAACACCTGATTACGTTTTTTCCCCATATTTTTCAGACTGGGAAGAGGAGCAAGTCAGCAGTCCAAACATTCTACGGCTTATATATCAGGGACGGTTTCTACATGGCAACGTAACATTAGGAGGTAAGGAAATCACATGCTCAGAATTGGGGTATTATTCATCTGCAGTTAAGAATCTATGAAAGAGATGTATGTTTTTATACGTGTATTTTTAGCTTGCTGAAGGTTTCTTTTTTTACGGTTGATTGGCATACTAACCTTTTCTGGAAACAGGGTTTATTCAGTCTTTTGAGGACTGTTTCACAATAAATGGCCTGCTAAAAAATATTCAGAAATCTACTTCGAAAGGTTCCTTTCTATGTTTTGAGGCGATTGCTGTAGGTTGAGGGGTGGATAAACTTCTGTAGGCGTACTCTTACTGGACAGCATTTAATCATGCACAGTGGCAGCCTGTGACCCTCAACATTGGAGGGGCGTAGACTCCGTCGAGAGCTTCGTGACAGGCACTGCAATAAATCACACGGCTTTAGGCTCAATGCAAAACCCCTCAAACATGACCTGTTAACAGATTTTTGTTTGTGCCGGAGCTCTGGAGTTAAAGCTGAAGGCAATGCCAGTTTCTCATAGTGCCTCTCAGTGGGCCAAAAAGGAAACCATAAAATAATATGAATTTTAAAAAAGTACTTTTTTTTTTTTATGTGGTTGATTTTTTTTTAAGTTTTATAAAGCCCAAACAAATACCCTAATGCGCCTTGGCACTAAGTAACAAGTTAACAGAAAGACTACATGTATTTTTAAATAAAAAGCCAGGTTTTTATAGACTTGCAAAAGCTCAGACACAAGGAAGCCGATTTTTATGTCTAAGGGAAGCAAGTTCCAGTTAAGAGCTGTGCAAACCATAGAACTCCTTCCTCCCCAAGAGGAAAGTTTGTCTGATTGCACCACCACATTTTTAGCTGTACTGAAATGAAGAGTCCTTTCAGGGACCAACCTTCTAAGTGTTTCTCTTTGAAAAACTGGATCTTATCCCTGAAGTGCTTTGTAGGTGATACAGAGAACCTTGAATATTATCTTCGTGTGAATAGGGAGCCTATCTAGATCGACCAAGCCTTGGTAGGCAGAATGGAATTTCTGGATTTTCATTAACATCTTGACTGCTGAGCTTTGAAGAATCTGAAGTTTTTTCAGGGGAGCTTTAGAGTACATTTACATTTAGTCCATTGCAATAGTCCATCCTGGACATTACAAGGGCCAAAACACTTGTTTTCAACAAATTATGAGGAAGAAACTGAGCTATTTTCCAAATCATCCGGAGCAAGAAGAAGGAAGTATAAATTACCTTATTTATATGATGCTTATAAGTTAGCTTATCGTCGATCAGAATTCCCAGATTATTCACATTTTTTACTGGCACTGGAAGTAAACCTAATTTGTCTCGCCACCATAAGGGGTTCCAGCAGAAAGTGTTGTTTCCAAGTAGAATAACCTCTGTTTTTGAGGAATTCAGCTTGAGATAATTATCGTCCATCCACAAGCCAACCTCCCTCATACAGTTACAGAACATCTCCTTCGGATCTGACCACCACAATTTGGGTGTCATCAGCGCATGATACTAGCGACAACCCAAAGGATATTACGAGAGCCACTAGCGGTGTTACATAAATGTTGAAGAGGGTTGGACTTACCAATAGCTCTGGGGAGCCCCACACAGTAAAGAAAAATATTTAGAGGTATATTCCCCCAGGGACACCATTTCGACTCTCTTAGTCAGAAAGGATCTGGATAAGGCTAAAGCCACACCATAAATATCCAAGCCTTTCAGCCGGTCAATCAGAAGATCATAGTTGACCGTGTCAAAATCTGCAGTTAAGTCGAGTAAGATAAGGTCAGCATTGCCCCCATTGTCAACTATGGCCATGATCGTCTCTGGCCACAGTAAGGGCCGATTCAGTAGAGTGCCCTTTGCAGAACCCACATTGGGAGTCATCCAGCAGAGATGATAGATGGGAATTTCATTTTTTTCTTAATCAGCTTAGCGGGAAGTTGTATTTTTTAAGCAACAGAAGAATTGATGCTGATTTCCAAACTTTCGAAAAAACGCCAGTCCTGAACACAGCATTGAAAATAGACATACGTTGAGAGGCCGCCAAGTCAGAAGTAAATTGCAAAAATTTGGGAGGGCACGTATAAATAGGGGAGCCTGAACTGGTGGTAATAACAAGCTGTATAACTTGATTCTCTGAGAGAGAATTAAACTCCGAGAGAAAAGCCTTATTATTGTCCCTAAGGAGAGCAAAAGTCCTAACACAAGGCATGAATGTATTAGTAGAAAATGTATTTAAAATAGTCTCTACTCTGTTAAGAAAAAACATGGAATTACCGAAATCCTGATTATGACCTTCCATGATCTTAACAGCAGGAGAGGAGAGTTTTGTGACGGCTTAAAAGGAGCTTTTGTGGTACAGCTAGTTGCTTCCATAGAACTAATGTAATATTCAGATGTTTCCATGAGAATTAGTTTTTTGTATTCTGCCAGAAAAGTTTTATATTTTTCTTTTTCAGAATTATAGTAATTTTTCCTCTAAGCATGCTCTTGTTTGCTGCAATCTTTATTGGCTACCAGAATCTTTTCTCCAAACCAAACCAAAAGGTTTGCTTCTTCTTGATATTTTCTGTTTGACAAGAGCCAGCTTGTCTGCAGCTGCAGTCAGTCTATTTAAATAACATGTTATCGACCTCATCCATCTCGATCGGCTGGGAGTTGACCAAAACCGAATTGAGTTCCTGCACATTTAACTGGTGCCAAGCCCGGCAAGAGGCTGGTATCCCTGAGACCTTCTCAGGGGCAGCTCGGTTTCCCAGCTAACCACACTATGATCTAACCATATTACTGGAAGTATTGCTGGATTAGAAATGGATATTCAGTTGAAAAAAATACCATCTAGGTAATGTCCTGCATGATGGATTGGCTACACCACATGTTGTTCTAAACCAAATCCAGACATTATATCAAGAAGTGTATCTGTGCCTGGGTCATTGCGATTCTCTAAGTGAACGTTGAAATCGCCCAACAGTGTAAAATCTGAAGTAATGAGGGAACATTCCAGAGGAAGGCCAATAGCATCAAGAATATGGGCTCTTGAACCTGGTGGTCTGTACAGCAGGAGTCCATTGAGCGACTGAGTTTTAGTAAGCTCAAAATTGGAGTGGATGTAAACACAGCAGAAAAGGCGTCACGATAAATAACTCCCAGCCCCCCTCCTTTTTTTATCCTCTCTGTCCTGCCTATGATAGTGTAACCAGGTGAGACTACTGCAATAATCTCCGGACCCGAAGCCAGGTCCGCCCAGGTTCCTGTCACAAAGATAATATCTAACTGATGTGTTTAAATTAACTCCGCAACTTCCAGAGGATGTTTGACTATAGACCCAGCATTTATCAAAGCTCATTTGATCTTAGGACCAGTATTGAGGAGAGAGTCCGTTAGACCTTGTCCAAAAAAAACAGAAGTCTACAAAACCCCTTGAGAATCTACATGAATACATTTGATCTTACAAACACAACAAGTATCGCCTAAGACATCAGAAACAGCAGGGCAAGATTTGGGGCAATTGGGATTCTTATCTAGCGGATTTAGCGCCAGCAGAGCCTCCCTCGAATAAATTGTCTGCTCCCGGTCCTCGATGATCAACCGACCAGGGGCGGACCCTGGGCCCGGTCCAGGCACAGGACCAGTAGCACCGGCACAGTCTATGCCTTCTTAAAGGGGCGTGCCAGGGGTGTGTCTAAAACCCAGCGCTACCACAGCGCTCACCGCAAAACAGTTGAGAGTAATTGAAAA
Source organism: Lissotriton helveticus (assembly GCF_964261635.1). Lineage (NCBI taxonomy): Eukaryota > Metazoa > Chordata > Amphibia > Caudata > Salamandridae > Lissotriton > Lissotriton helveticus. The sequence continues at coordinate 350,040,779 of NC_136069.1, read as the reverse complement.
ACAAGTACAGCAACCCCCTACACAGGAAGTAGGCTCCCTGCACCCATGCAGTAGTGGTAACATAAAGCTATGGCCAATAAAATCTAGAGAAATCAAACACATAAAAATATATAAAACGGGCTAGCCTACTTTTACGATGGCATCAGAAGAAACTGGAGCCAGGCACCCTCACAAAGCTCGCTTCAGCGCATACAAGGAAATAAATAATGAATAGTGTGGTTTTCCACTGACCTTTCATGCTCGTTACAGTATGAGAGCGGCGTCAGATAGGTTGGAGCGGGCTGCCTTGATGCTCCATCAAGGCACTGGGGACCTGTCCCTGCTCTGCACCCAGCTGTCTAAGACAGTTGGGTGGAGAGGTTTAAAATGCACATCTGGCTGGCTATCGCAACACAGCGGAAAAAGTGACATGCACAGTTTAAACTGGGGCGGCTAGCAAGACTGCTCCCTGCCACCACTCAGCAGCTGTGGCCCCACCCAGGGCTGCCACTCGGCTCGACTGAATTGAAAAATAAAGTGGTAATGAGATCTCTACATTACCGTTTTAGTTCATGCTTGTTACACTGTGAATGGGGGCTGACACTCCTCTGCTTTTTAGGTCTCGTGACCTACAATGCGCGCAAGCGCATTGAGGGATCGAGAATTCAAGTGCTCGATCGTCTAGTGAAACCACTGCGGTTTCTTCACAGTGCATGTGAGGTCACGTGGCCACAAAAGTGGGTCACGTGACGACACAAGCACGCGCATCTCCCTAATCCGCCTGCCTCCCCTCGCATTCACGCCTCAGGCTCTCCCACCCCCATCCGGCTTCCCTCCGCGCACATAAAACATCTCGCGCGATGGCTGTAAAATGCTGGTCAGCATTACTACAGAGCTGCGGTCACAGGGCATTGTGCGCCTTGTTTCAAATTAGGATCTGTCAGACTTGTGTAAACTGAGGCAACGAGGTTCATCTGCACAGTGTCCTGGCAGACAGGGAGAACTCTGGAGGGCCAGTCCTCTCGGCGCGTGCAAGGTAAGAAGAGCTCCTTCACGGATTCACAACACTCGTGTCACCTTAGGCCACGTTGCTGAATTGGGGAAGGGTTTGCACGGAGTCTTTCCTGGGCTGGCGAGACACTTGTTTCCTGCTTGTAGCATTGCGTCTGTCTTTCATTTATACTTTTAAACGCTGGGCTTCCTTTCCTAACGCGCTCTTTTCACAGTTTTCACACCCACTCAAACGCGCTGTTGTTTCTACGGCGCATTTGTTTTACTTAAGTTGCTACAGGCCGGGGCACTCGATAAACGTGGAATGAAGTCCCAAAGTTACGTAACTAGATCAACAAAGGCAATGCTTGTTTTCTACGGAAGATGACTGCGTCTTTTTCCATTTACTTGCACTCTTTTTCATTTCGATTGGCACATAATGTGAAGGTGAGCCACAAAAACATCCCCTTTTAGGTACATTTGCATGCCTTTGTGAATCAGAACCAAAGCTTCCAACTCCCTATTAGTGAAAGTGCAAAGAAGGCAGAGTCCTTTCTATTTGTACTAACTGAATATGAACATTCCCTGACTGTTATTCCAATTTTAGATGTTTTGGAGCCAACTCACAAAGACTTATATAAGTTTATGTAAAAGAGCACTACAGAAATACTACTGTACAAACTCCAACATGTATGCTAATCAGTGGGTCCCCCTACGCTGCTGCACGATATCCCAGTGTAACCACAGATTTGAATCTGAGCATGGCGAACCCACATTTCATCCTGCTAAGACTTATCTTGTCATGTTTCTCCTGTGAACCCCTCAGTTCTGCTGTCCTTATAATATCACTAAGCGCCGACAAACGTCCTTTGTGCGTCTTGTGCTATTCAGTTTGTGGTGTGATCTGTGTAGATGGAAAGCACAATATAAACTCAAAACCAGTAACTATGGAATATTGTTATGTATTGTTTACATGTAGTTGCCATGACTGTTTGGTTGGTGTAATCTAAACGTTTCATAACGGAGTTTGTAGTTCATCATTTCCTATATACTGCATGCCCTAACATTATGCTATCAATAAAAGTTTAGTGGCGCCAGACATCGCTTTTTTGGTATTTTTTTTCCACTTGCTATATTAGGAATAACTTGCCATATGAGTTTGTGAGAGTGAAATTATACAACAAACTACTTTTTCCGAACTTCACGTTTAAGTTTGAGACTAAATTAGCCTTGTTTTCTTTCAATTTCAAACACATTTCCTTATTGTTTGTAAAATTTCGCAAAGTAAAAGCCCTCACATTTTCCTAGCACTCTTTAGTAGGAATCGTTCAACATAACAGCAAATTCCGAATCTGAAGATGAATGGGGCAATGGCAGACACTAAAGGCTAACAGGGTCATGCCATTCCATATCATGCCATACCATAAATATAGATGTAAACATCACAGCATACTGTGACCAACATAGGTTTTAGACTGAACAGCACCTTGTACCAGAACATATAGTTTAGAAGTTGTAATTTATTACGTCAGAACAGATAGTTTAGTAGGCTTAGCGTAGTGCAAAATAATATACAGTTTTAGAACTTGCAATTTTGCAATCGAACATAGAGGTTTAGACAGATCGTCATAGTGTATAAGAACATTCACACGTAGAAGGTGTGGCGCTGAGTACTAAAACATAAGACAACTAAAAGGAAACAAAGGTTGTTTGCTGGTGACGACCACCAGGGATTAGGAGGCAAAGCATAGTTACAAAACCTGAAGGTGTAGCACAGACAACATAAGACATAGGTTTACACTATTAATGTTTCCGTACTGTAAAAGATTGTATGTTTTTAAAAGGGACGCATATATTAATATGTAGTCAATAAACAATCCTTACACAATAGTGGACCCTACACTTAATTATCGCTGCAAGGAATATCGGCATCTGACTGTGATACCGCCTCTCCACAGTAAAAGAACATATCTGTAGGCAACAGGCGCAGTGTAGTGACCTGTGCTGCTACCTTTTAGTTGTGCCTTAATTGACATTATTTTGCCAAAGCCAATACGATCCTACTGCACTGCTCTTGCATTATCCCAACAGTTTAACCCTTCCGGACAAGATGGATGCCTGCCTATTTGAAGCAGTGCGTGTAACCCAAGGAGTGACATACCATGCATCAGTTCCTTCTAAAGAACAAGAGAAAAAACACAAATACTACATACACAGAAACTACTTAAAAGTCTTTGCTGATGATGCTAAAAAGCATAGCTGACATACTCCTTTATACCACCAGACTTTCCCCTTTGGAAGACATCTCTGTGCTCACCTTTTCCTTATCAAAAAATATCCTCGGTGGACATATGCTAACACTGGCCTTGTTGGATTGAGACTGACCTTTCACTCTATCATCTGTCTCACAGCGCATAGCCAATAGGTCTCGCATTTGGGACCTTATAAGTTTAGCCATGCATTTTTTACATTGCAAATAACAAATGCCTTTTATTTTTATTTTCGTTTCTAAAACATAAATAAAAGGTATTGTCATTTACAATGCCAATAGCTTAAACTCGCTTTAATGCGAGACCTATTGCATTGCAAATGCTTGTTGCTGAGGTGTTCATTTTACTAGTTACCCGAAACAAACTGTTTGAATTAAGGGGAGTATGCCAAGTTACTGAAGGAAGGGACTGCCCGAACGAGTTTCCTATATTTTTGCATTATATAATTTGGGCAAATGTTTTTTCCTCAACTTTTTCAATAAGACCAAAATTCTGGTGCACGTAGTCTGCATGCGTGAGCACAAGCTACGGAGGAGATTGAAGGCAGACTGATAAACGGAAAGATCAGCAGAGTACTGCATGCACTTACTAGTGCCTACTGTCAAGACATGCAGTAAATTCAGTCAGAATGTACGTAGTTTTTAGGTCTCGCCTGGCGTACTGCGCACATGCGCAGTCGAGCTCACGAGATTTTATGTTTTTAGGAGTACTTCACTAGCGAGGGTTAAGCCCCGCCCCTCTTCTCCATTGGCTGGCCTCCTAAACGGTGGCCAGCCATTGGAGAAGAGGTCCTAGTGACGTTCTCCTTTCTCGCTTAGCCCTGTCCTTTTCAGACTGGGTTCCTTGCCTTACGTTTGTGGTAAAAGGTTTCTGATCTTCTTTATGGGTCCAGATGGCCCCATAAAGATAAGGAACGATTTACCCCAGCAGGAAGTCGGGGCACCCAGTCTGAAAGGGACGGGGCTTTGAAGAATAATTTATTTTATTTCCTGCGCGTCTTCCCCATCTGCCCCATCCTTGGACGGTCATTGGTCTGTTCCCCCATCTGTCCCGAGGCCTGGCTGAATGGAGGCGCAGCTGGAGAGTAGGCTCCTCGTTTGAGCTGCTGCCGGCAAACACGGGACTGAGCCTCCTCCAGAGGCTGAGCCTGGACTCACTGTGACCCGAGGGACGCTGGTCTTGGACGCTGGCTGCCACGGCGTGCCGTCGATGTACTAGAACAGAAGAGGTACTGACCCCGTGCCTGTAGTTCACTGCTGCCTCATCGGAGTCCCCGCCCGGAGCCTCCTAACGGACCCGGAGCGTAGGGCTAGAGTCCTCCCCTCAACAGATGCTGCCATTCTTCTTTGTTCTAAGTTTAAAACTAGGAATAGTTTCGGCACACGAGTCAGGTGTAAATAGCACTGCAGCTTTCATCCCGTACAAGGGCCAACAATCCTGTTACTCTGGCAACCGTGAGCAGCTGCGAAGTTACTTCCTCCGTGGAAGCTCTGCCAGGGCTCGCGTGCTTTCTCTACTGCTCTGCACGGGGCGGCCATGTACGATCCAGACTGAAGAGAAGGCTGCGACGCAGGAGGGCTCGTGAGGGCGAGCACAGTGGATGGCCGTTGCCACGGAGTGCCAGAGCTGCGCCTCCGGTCGCCACGAGAAGAACCTGGGTTTGCTCACTACCAAGTTAGTCACCCTGTTGCAGGAAGCTAAGGACGGCGTGCTGGATCTTAAAGTGGTCAGGGCGACAATCGTATTCACTGGAGATGCGTCCTGCATGTGCAGGGGTCTAAGAGCGCTGCATTCCCCATTCGTATGTGTTTGGTGGTGGGTTGCAGACTTAAAGAGCCAAACTTGTTTTCTACTTGTGGCAAAGTTAGGAGAGAGTAGCAGAGAATGAGACACCTGGAAATTGAGGGTCCTCGTCTCGAGTCTGATTGAACATGTCGGTCTTTCGTTGATCTGAACCTTTGCTCTCTTTGCGAGGTGCCCTTACTTCTCAAGTAGGGGGAATGTTTTTAGGTCTCACGTTTGCGAGAGATTAAGCTATTGGCATTGTAAATGACAATGTCATTTATTTATCTGTTTTCAGAACCAACACATAAATAAAAATGTTGTCATTTACAATGCCAATAGCTCCAACTGTTGCAAAGGTGAGACCGTTGCATTGTAAATGCTTGTTGTTTGTGAAATGGAGCCGTTTGCAATGAAGCTGAACTTGTGTGAATGGTTACTGCTGGAGAAAGCTGCGGTAACGTTTGGACCCATTCTATCCCATTTGGCAATGGAAGCTCCCATTTTAGCATTCACACGCATAGGAAAGGAATGTGAGGGGTGCCTTACTCAGTGTTTTCACCTACGTCAGCATCAAACAGAAGAGTCCACCAATAGAAGTAGACGAGTTAGCCTGGCTCGAGCCTGGGTCTAGCCAAATGCCTGGCTCTGACTCAGCCCTCAAACAAGTGAAACTAGTGGTTAACTAGAAATATAGTCTGGCCAAGCTTGACAGGCACTGTCCCTTTTCCTGCCTTATGCAGTTTTTAAAAGACAAAAGCTGTTAGCCACTTTTCACCTTCAACTTATACATTGAATAAACTTCAACTTATACTTTAAATAAACGTCACTCAATTCAGTAAAAATATATTGCATTGAAACACAAAAGTTTAGGCTGCATTTTTTTAATTTGAAAGTTCCAATTTTTGCGTGACATTTGTTGAGTGATTTACATGCCAAATGTTTACTTCGTTTTTTTGATCCTAGAGTTTTCCCTGCCTCAAGCCCACAAGCAGAACAGACCCCAGCTGACAAAGCACCGGCCTGTTTATTGAAGTGGAAAGAACTGAATAGAGCGGCCGATGATAACCTCTTCTACCACCGCTTTTCCAAATGTTGCTGAGAGGAAAACTGCGGCGAAACAAGCCAGGGTTGCTTCAAAACCACCACACTGCACCTACCAATAAATATTTTTTATATGTACTTACCCCAGGCTTTGTTCTCCTCTGCTGTGTGTTTCTTCAGGAATGCAGTTAGGAGCTGGAGTCCTCCTTGAGCCTCAGCCAATACCCTTCTGTGAATCCGAACGCTTCTGTCATGTTGCTTATAATCTTAGCAGCATCAGAGCAGCTCCAGGATAGGTTGGAATGGGCTGCTTTGATGCTCCATCAGGCACTGGGAACCTGTGCCGGCTCTCTACCCAGCTGTCTAATACAGCCGGGTGGAGAGGTTTGAAATGCGCATGTCAGGCTGGCCGTTCCAAGACAGCCGGCCAGAGTGACATGCACAGTTTAAACTGGAGCAGCTAGCAACACTGCTCTCTGCTGCTAGTCTGCAGCTATGGCCCCGCCCAGCGCTACCACGCTGCTCGACTGAAACGAAAAGTAAAATGGTAATGAAATCTCTTTATCGACATTTAATTTTTCATGCTTGTTGCACTGTGAATGGAGGGGGGCGCGACGCTCCTTTGCCTTAAGGGAGGAACCACTGGTGCTCATGGATGCTTTTCAATAATGTAAGCAGAAATGTTCTTTATCACATTTAACCTTATCTCTTTAATTTTTTCCACTGAGGAATCACTTCACATCACTCCCATGTCATTTTGGAAGGTTATCTCCCATTTCCACTCTGGAAACAGTTACACCAGTCTTTTTACAAATGTCATACCAAGAAGGAAACCAAGAAGGCAAATGGTCTTCGACACGTGCATAGACATGAACTGTACTAATAAGCCTGTATCCAATACAGCTAGTACAGGTTCTAAAAGACTTTCTCTTTGCACTGGGACTTGTCGGATGTTATGCATCCTTCATTGCTGTCTTCGGTTTAGGGCTTCGTACACCGAAATCAATGTTTGTGCCGATTTTGGCTCCCAAAACCTTATTTGCAATGCAATACACATCTCCTATAGAAATATTTGCGTTGCCTAATAACTGAAATATCGAGAAAGTACCTGCCTCCTGATGAATGAGAGTTGTATGCTTATGGTTACGGTTACTAGAGGGTGTTAGTAATTGTGCATAGATTTGTGACTTCTAGAACCTATAACTTTCCGTGCACATTTTGAACCCTGCTCTGCTAAGCCCTTGCTAAATGAATGCAAACTAGACTTTGCAGTGGCATATCATTTTTTTGTGCCAAACTCATTCAAACAAATGCAGTAGCCAAAATTAACCTTGCTATAAAAGGTCATTGTATCCTACCCATTACAGTTTCATTTTATGTCTGATGAGCCAGTTCATAAATTTGGTAAACTAGTGCAGAACTTCTCACACGGCTTACCTCTTATTATTAAGCTTCTATCATAAATATTTACTTAAAAGCCTATGTTATTTATGCATTTATTTTTCCATGGGCCACAAAGCTTGGTCTGTTATATGACCCAGAGCCACATCGATGCCAGCCAGCATGGTGGCAATCCATGGTGGCCGGGGAGGGGGGTGCACTTTTGGTGCAAGATGGCTTTGAAAGTAAAGGTGTTCCTAAAGATAAGTGGTGCAGGACAACCTAGTCACTTCCTTTCTTTAACTCCAATTAACCTTTAAATAAAGGCTTGCCTGTATGTGGAACATCTGTTTAATGTTGGTGCTGAATCGAGTGATCAGCAGCTCAGTGCTTCTGTTGATCAGGGGCTGCATGTAAAGGTCAGGAGGGCCACATGTGGCCCCCGGACCGCAGCTTGAGTATTACTGATTTAGATTGTTCTCTTTTCACAATTTAAATGTTGATTGGTTGGTTGGATGCTTTCGTAGTCTTAGAAATCAGTGAAAAGAGCCTTTTCTTCTTTGTCTTTTCTCATCTCGTATGCTGCTATAAAATGTGCATCCACTCTGTTAGGTACAATGGCACATCCTGGAAGAAACTTTTGATAACAAATATTTTTTTCAGACCAACCGCATTTACTGCCAAGCTCCTGAGTAAATTAAGTTCTTTATCTCTGGTGATTCAGCTTTCTCCATCTCATCTCAAATTCATGGCTTGTTTGATTCTAACCACCCTCCGTTTCTAGCGCACAAATTATCTAATGGTTGTTAACTGCACCTCCCGCAGTCTTCCACCCTTTACCTTTCCCCAGTCCACCTGTTACAGACTCTGGAAAAATTCCCTGCTATGACACATTGGATTCATCCAGCCTGCAGCTTCACTAAATGCCTGTATGCTGAGAAGGAAGAACCTCTACTGGATTGGGGAAAGACCATACCGCATCACTGGAGGTGTTTTTTTACCGGGGGAGATTTGGAGATTCAGAGACGGACTTCAGAACCCAGCAGCCACTTGCCTATATCACCTGAGGCGCATTAGCCCTTCCCGCCAGCTGCTACTTAACGCCTCGCGGCACCCGCTACGCGGAACGCGGGTGGGCGTGCGCCGGGCGAAGCCCAGGCCAAGGGCGGGCCCGTTTGAGTCCGTTCGAGATCGGAGGATCTCTGACCGAACCAGTATCATAAGATCAGTGTGTAATCAGTAGATAGGTATATTGGTGTTATTTACCTTCACTTGGCGTTCCGACTCTTGGATCAGTTGCTGTGTTCCAACATATTGATGGCCACCAAAGGAGGAAAAGGGATGAGCTCTGTTACGGGTGGGTCAGTGGTGAGGACACTGGACCAGTTCCTAATTAGTGCAACATCGGTACTAGCCCACGAAATAGCTCTGACTGAACGGCGTTTATCGCTGGACCCCATTTTATCAAAACGTTCATCTTTGGGCGGGCTAATGCATGCAAGGTCACCCGAGCAACCCACAGACTCAGCCACTAGCTCTATCGCCGTGCAGGAGGCAGTCATGAGTCTTTGCAGGCCTCAGAGAGTCCAGCTAACACAGTTTCTGTCCTGAACCCCGCATTTAACATCTTGCCTGCTGTCCTGTCTTCCAAATAGTTTGTTTGTAGCACACCCCCTCGTCTTCTAACGAGGTCCGCTCACAGCTCCTCATTGCAAGCCACGGCTCGGTTGCCGGATTCTGCAATAAAGAGAAAGCGGGGCGAGGGCCCGCAGAGGCATAAAAACGCCAAAATGCATACATCCATTAGGACTGGTGAGATGGAATCCGCAGAAATGCCACCTATATTGGAGACTCGGCTGGTGGATGTCCATTTACCTATAACTGGAGAGGATTACTGGGTGAAAATGGGAGCCCTACTCGCCACATCCCTGCTACCACTTCTTGAGAGACTCTCTTCAATAGAGGAAAAACGTTTGCGTCTTGAATCATGTCCTGTACCCAACCATGCTAACAACAACTCGCCACGGGGTTTCACACTGTGTCACCTGTAGTAACATCAAATATAATGTGTAACCCCCCGCTCGTACTAATCCTCCCATTCCATTGCCCTCTAATACAATACTAGCCCCTTCGAGCAGGCACACTGATGTTGGTACCACAGGGAACCTTGTTAATGTAATGCATGGTGGGGGAGTACCTATTGTGAACACGAATCTAGTGATTCCTTCTCAGGGGGGTGGTTCAGAACCTGATTTGCTGAGAAAAGATAAACCTTATGAATCTCGCAGGCGCTCTCCTAGTCGTGGCATAATGAACTCTAGGTTGCCATGTGTTGACTTACCACCTGAATCTATCCCGTATGTTGTTGTATTGGCGGGTGTCCCTGGGTTGGAACAAGGCAAAGAGGAGTCGTATTCTGTCTTAAAAAATAAGTGTACCCATTGGTTAAATAATAACAGACCACTTCCACCGCAGGTACATGGTGAAATTGTATATGCCCGTAGAGTAAGCTGGGTGGGTCAAAAAAAGAAGTAGATCGAGGGTGATTGCATTTTGATTAACTTTCGAGACAGGCGGGTTGTTGACAACATATGCGATTGGTATCAGACACGGGTGGCCACTGGGATCCAGTCTTTCTCTTTAACTCATGTTTACCCTTCTTATTTCCCCTACCTTCCTTTAGAGAGTTAGGGGTATTCGATGGGACGGTAGGGAATTAAGAGCACAGGCTGGAAGTGCTAACAGAAGTCGCAACTATGATACTTTCCTACCACCAGTTCTCCCTCTAAGTAATAGATTCAGCATCCTGGATCAGGTAGATTGACTGACATTCAGTACCCAATTCTTTAATCCCAAGGGCCAACACTCACGTACACTGCGATTTGGTGAGGGAATTGTGACCCATGATCAGACATTGATTTTGAATAGGGAATTAACGAGAGAAGGAATTGTTAGGGGAACCATTGATGACAATGAGGAGGTTATAGATAATAGTCTGCCTAGTAAGGTGGGGAGTTTGCCCAATTTAATCGAGCGGGGAGAGCATACTCCTATACTTGAGGCCTCAGAAGCTGAATTACCTCAAGGACTAGTGGCTTTTGACTACCCTCCGTCGACAATCAACGATTTGGTACAAGTAGAGAATGATATAGGGACAGTTGCTAGCCACTCTGAGGCCACTGTTAAAACTACCGGTGGCCCTGAGGGGGAGATCTTGTTTGTGGCCCAAAGGATAGGGGTTCCTACTAAGGGTTCGCAGAGTACCACGGCAGTTTTATCATCAGGAATAAGGATGCTGGCCTGGAACATAGCTGGGTTAAATGCGAAAATGTACCACCCGGACTGGGTCGAATTCATAGATACCCATGAGATCTTACTCCAGGAGACCTGGGCCTTGAAATCTCTGCATAGAGTTGGGTATGCCACTTGGGTATGCCACCTATTGTAAAGCAGCTGTTCAGGGACCATGGGGCAGACCATCGGGGGTTGGGTATCTGGGTCGGTACACATCTTGGTTGTTCAGTGAAGCCGATAGCCACCCAATCCTCCGATATTTTATGTATCATTCTCACCCTTAAAAACTTCCCTGAGGTGGCCATTATTAATGTTTACTCTCGCCCTGTTAGATATGGGCTGACTTCGCAGATGTTAGATTGTTTGTCCACTTTTCTTTCGTCGCTGCCTAAGCAAGTTTTTCCGATCATTGGTGGGGATTTCAACTGCCTCTTTGAACCCCTAAATGGTTTACCCCACCCTATAACTAAGGATGAGGATTCAACGTGGGGGAATCCCAATGTGTAACCATTACCCGGTGAGGGGTTGGACCCCTTTAAGCCTGCAGCTGACCTCACTTACTCTCCGTTATTTACTGAGGGCATGTAATGGTCGACTGCTAGCGGATAACCCAGGGAATTACACGTTTGAAAGAAATGGCCAGACCTCCGCAATCGATTATATTTTGGTGAAGGTGGATATCTGGCGTAGGATTGTGAATTTCCAGGTACAGTCCCGCACTGAAAGCGATCATAATCCGCTGGTTGTCACCCTGGATTAGTGCCAACCGGTAGCAGGAGCGGTTGAGACTTTGCTGCCCCCTTCGAATCTAATTGCAATTGACGGAGACAGAAGAATCCGCTAGGGAACATTTTCACAATCACCTGAGGCAAGGTCTTACCTGTATAAATCCATCATACCTTTTTTGGTAAGGGCAAGTTCAATTACAGATAATTACGGTGTCACCGATTCTATAGAAGAGCTGGGGGATAACCACTTGGCTATGGTTGGAAACCTGGCAGAGCTTTTTTTTATAGCACCTCAATCCACAAAAGAAAGGAGCAAGGAGGCATTAACCCCTGATACAATAGGGCATGTAGAGAAGTAAAGAATGCCCTATTGTCTAAACTTTGAGAGGGCGACATTGTACAGATTAGGGGGGCAAGGGCATCTTTTAAGAAAATTATTTTAGATGCGAAATCTGAATGGGAAATTGATAGATGGCAGGCCTTCAAGAAAGCCCTAGATGATAGAGATCCAAGAGGGTTTTGGAATCTGGTGAAGACAGGAAAACCCTAGGGCAAGAATGCAATTGAGCCTAACCTTGGGGAGGAATATTGGCGATATCGATTTCCCTGATTTTAAATGCTATTAATTGATGCTTACTTTTAACTTTGTTTTTTTGTTTATTTATATTTTTTAATGGATTATGCCATATGCTGACAATTTCTAATATGGCCCTAAAAACTGTTATTAATTGTCACACTTGCCCATGCCTAAAGTACTCTACGGGTTAAAAACATGAGGGGGCAAGACCCTCTCTTTATTGCCACCTTCTTGTTACCCGGGGTGTATATATAATTAGTTTTACTATCTGCTCCTTTTTTAATTTACTTCATTTTTTATATGTTGTCTCAAGATGTTGTATTTACAATGCTGTATTATTGTGCTTTTATGGCAGCAATTGCAGAAATAAAGCCTCTTTGAATGAATGAAAGACAATGTGCATGCTTTTCACCAAATCTTCCTTGGTTCGTTCTAGAGTACATCTCCTCTTCAACATATGATCCATGTAACTATTCTTTGGTGCTGAACAATCTGGGAATAATGTTACTTCATCCATGCTCTCAACACAGCCATCCTTAGCTGAATTTGGCACAAAACAGTAACGCCTTGCTGTTCAGAGAATTTAGCAGCCTAGCTGAATTTGCTCCGTTGCCCTTACTTTCAGTAAATAGTAACTTAATAACTTAAAATCGGACCCACTCCATCTCACATGGGGAAATAACATAAAGAATCCTGTGATGGATGATGTGTGCTGTTCTTCGTGTTTTTAACTTGTGCTATCACTGCTTCAGAACTAAATTACTGATGCTGTATAGTTTACTGTATTGTAGCAGTTGGTATTTAATTTCCATCTGCAGTCAGCTAATTGTATTCAGAATATTGAAAAGCAGGAACAAAGTTTATGATGCGGTCTCCGGATGTCCATTGAAGTAACCGCCTTGCAGTATGCACGTTAATGCACATATCAGATGGGCCACTGTGTTGTAAAAGTAGCCGGAAGCCATGTTATAGGGATCTTACAAGTTACGGTAGAGCTCTAGACACTTGGCCACTGCACAGCCACTTGACTGCCATCATGCCTCATCATCGCTCCTAAAATGTATGCTAACAACCTGCTGTGTGTCTCTGTGTGTGTGTGTGTGTCTGTCAGTGTGTCAAGGAATGCCAGGCTCGAGGAGTTGGTTTCACCGAAGTTAATTTATGTAAAAAAGCGTGAACTGCCAGAAAGTTAAACATGCTCTCGGCATTGGGGTGGGTGGGAGCGGCTTCCTAAAAAAGTGACCTTGGGTAATGTAACTGGTGCTCGCGTAAAGCGCTTTAATACCTTGGTGTACAGTCTGCGCTCTATAAAAATTGCAAAAAAATTAAAATTAAAGCGGCCGGTCATGCTGCCATGGCATCTGCGCACAAACAACACTATGTTACGGGATGACACCGAGCACGGGACAGAGCGTTTAGAGTCCCACACAGTGCAAGCACATGGCTCATCTGGATGTTCGAATTAAGTGGTATTCTCTCAAAGTGATGATCTATGCACGGCATTGAACAACCACTCCTAAGATCCCGCGGGCTGTCAGGGGCTGTGCCGATGCACTGCAGCAGGCAAGAAGAGTCACTTAACCAACAGACAAAACACCTCTCTTTGGCATGTCTGGACTGGCGTGCCTCGCTCACTTTCATGCGATCAGCACCCTGGTGCATTAAAGGCTCAAACACGTAAATAAAGGGGCATGTTTGTTTTCATGTACAGTATTTAAATGACTTGGGCACAGGGTCCACACGTTTGCTTAAGGGATGTTTACGCCACCGTTTTAAGTAGGCACACAGATTTCCCGTTTCCTTTCGTGTTTCCTTTAAAAATAATTCCTTTATATTTCTGCTAAGTTGGATTGATTTGTAGTTCTCTTGTACGTATGGATACATTAACCCGCCCTTGCCTACTTTGGGGACAAAGTTATGTCTGTCCTGATTCGCGGTCGCGTACAAAGGTTTCGCTTATAAACCGAGGCAGATATTTGTATTAAGTATGTGTGCGTATCCCAATGTAAAACAATAAAATAGAAACCCTTATCTGGGACTCCTCAATTGCATGTCTTCTTTTTTCCTGATTGAACAGTGGGCATTTCCGGGTTCATGGTCATCTCGGCGAAATTAAGACATTAGCAGCAACTCCAGCCGCATTTCCTGCTTTTATTTCAAAGTTGTGAGCTGCTGTGAGATCTTAGGTGAGGTTGCGAGATAATTATATATATAAACGTAATAAATTACCACTAAAATTGAAATGTTTCCTGGGAAGCAGCCGGACGGGGAGGTGCTGCTGGCCGATGAGGGAGCATTTGGCAGGCGGAATGCGTGCAGGAGAGCAGGCTTGCCGGAAGTGCCCCACCCGAAGGAAGAGTGCGCGCGTCAGTGGCTGGCACAGAAGATTAGGCCACTCCACCCTGCTTGAGAGATCCCAGTGCAGTCGGAGCAAACGAGCCTGTAGGAGAGCAGCAGGAGCGGCAGCAACATGGAAGTGGCAACAACAGAGCGAGGACCGCAGCGTGGGGTGCACTGCTGAGGCCTGTCTGAACACTAGGGGAGCCCAGGAGGTTTTAAATGTAAAGTTCGAATGCGCACAAGGGGGGCCGGGCGTGTAATGTCTGCAGCCGAGAGGAGCCCAAGCTTAATGTGCACTGAACAACCCAAAAAAAAAGCTCTCTGCATTGCGTGGCGGGGGAGCGGCTTAGACACTTTAGTGAGGCAGCGCTACTCAGCAAAACAAGCTCTGGCATTCTGCGGAGGGGGGCTGGGGAGCGGCTTCCTTTGAAGTCTGATGCCGAGGCTCGGACAAATGGTGTGGGATGTGGCTGGCGATGTGCACGCGCCTGCCTCACATGAACTGTACCCGATCCGCAGTTTTGGGTAGACTTTTGAAAGCCTTACTGTATATCTCGACAATGATATAAGCAATGCTGTTGTCGAGACCTAAAAAACAACAGTGAACATTGGTGCTTGTGTTTTCCAGTCACCAGCAGACATCGTATTGAGGTCAAGCCTTTCCGACAGCTCAAGTTGTCTGGTTGCAAAAGACCAGTTGTGGCCTTACCAAGAACTTACAGTGGCTTACAGCCCACCTATTGCTTACCATTGGTTGGCTTTGTTGTCACTCATTTCCGGTGCTGCTGATTCAGTGACTTTCCTTGTCCACCTTGTTTTTTCCTCTCGTGTAACATAGTCTCTTTACCGGTCTCCTTCCACTGCTAATTTTTAAGGATAACTTCTGTTTTACCAGAGTTTAGCGTCAGTCAATTGTTGTTCATCCAATTGCTGACAGATTGCATGCAGTCTGGTTCCTGTGTTGGTATCTTTGATGGATAGAGACATGAAAATGTACTTGTCAGCATATGATGTTAGTGAGAAACCAAAGACCAGCATTGCCAGTAAAGTTACATAAACATTAAATAGTGAGGGGCTTAAAGAAGACCCCTGAGGAACCCCACAAGCAAGGTGTGGAGACAAAGTCTTTTAAAGCCACTGTTTGCTCTCCCCCGTGAGGAAGGACCTCCAAAGTGTCAAGGTGACCCCCTTTGTACGAATGTCATGAAGACGATCGATCAGCCATGATCGAAGTGTCGCGCGCCACCGACAGATAGAGCAAAACAAGGACTGCACTTCCTCTCTGATCAAGAGCAGCTCTTATCTCCTCTGTTGCATTAATCATGGCCGTCTCAGTGCTGTGGCCGCTTCTGAAACAAAACTGTTTGATCCAGAAGATAATTCTTCTGAATGAACTCCACCAGCTCAAGATTCATTATTTTTTCCACTTTCTTAGCTGGAACCAGCAAGCACGAGATTGAAGATCGGGGAGGAGTGGGGATTCAAGCAGCAGATTGCTACTGGCCCCCTATGACAGCACATTTGCATACTTACAATTATTTTTTTTATTGGCCAGTCTAAGTGGTGCTCACCATGTTAAATTAATCCATAAACCATGTTAAATAAGTCCATAAAGAAAATAGTTCCAGTGTCATTAGGTAGATATGTGCATGTGTGATGAGCATGAACGCTCATACAGAATGATGCAGCCACTAACTGTGGTTGCGCCATCACATCTTTATTTTATGTTTTTGCTTTTTACTGATGCTTTCAGCATTGCCAAAAAGCATTGACAAAGAAAATAGGTCCAAAAAGCGAGACCTGTTGGCTTTGCCAGTGTTTTGTTTAAGTGTTTTAAAACAGGTTTGTAATACAAGTTTTATTTTGCCTATAACAATGTGTTTTCAAAGGGAACTCCGTGTATTACAACGCATCTTCTAGACGTCTTCCAATACCCTGTAATACAGATCTTATCAATTGCAGTACCCGTTGTGAGATCAGGTTGCTGTAAGCACTAGATTATGTATAAACTATGAAGTTATAATTAGGTTGCGCTTTACCTGTACAAATCAGGGCTTCATCCATGATAAATCTCGTCAAAGCTTTCCAGAAAACAAGCTATTTGTGCTCCCAGGTTTGGCCTCGGAAAGCTTTGTACTCATTGGTCAAGGTGGGTTAGGAAAGAAAAGAAATGCATAGAGCCTCAAAATAATGCATATCCCATTCAGATGTGCACAGTGCTCTTTTCTCTCCGCTTCAACAAAAACTGTTGGATGGATTTACACAAAACCTGGTACAAAAGGCTCAAGAAGGTAGCTATTGGTTCCGGTCCTTTGATTGTTTTGTTGTAAAGCTGTGCAGTGTTCATAAAGCAATAGAAATATAAGTGTATAGTTGTCCTGGCAGTTGTCTTGGAGAACTGATTTGCTAACCAGAATGTTAATCTCTGCTTGGAATCAAATTGGCTGTGTAGAACAGATAATTTTATCTTTCCACTTCCACAGTTCCTGAAGCAGGTATTGTTTCATGAACCATTTTGTGGGAAAATATCCCATTGCTATTGTGTGCTTGGGACGTAAACACCACACCTGAACATGGGGTTGGGTGGGAGGAACAATATACCACACCCCAGAGGGGTGTTGCTTGCACCCTAGCTTGCAGTTCAATCATGCCATTAAGGATTGCTTTATTATTTGTATTTGTTGTACTGATTTAGTGTTATAATGTTTGTTTAAGCTAAACGTAGCTGGGTTGAGCCAATACTGAGACAAGGGCAGCTTTGGGGTTGTGCAGCCCCCTCGGTTTATGATTAGTCAGACAACCCGTCCCACAAATGTACAGGTTCATGGGACAAAAAGCAAATATCTTATTACTCACATTGCGTCAGGAGGGTATTGTCATTGTTCGTGTGGGTTTGTGCATTACCCATGGCTCAGCTGTTAAATCGTTATACTTTGAATTTCGCATAATCATTTCCCATGCAGTATTTGTGTGGACCCTAGTGTCACCCTTCCCCTAACATGACTTGCATTCTCAGTCTTTGCACTTATCCAAGGGCTAGGTCCCGGAAGAGAAGCCCAATTGGCTGTTTCAATAGGCAACTGGTGGCCTAACGGGAAGGGGCAGAAATTAATCTCTATAGCTTTGTATCTAACCATCATAAGTCCTTGATTGAGGATTGGTCCATTGGGTATTGGATAGGTTTCTCACCCTATCCAGAATGCAGAGTTGGGGGGAGGGAGAGCATATTAGAAGGGGGCATGTGTTGGCAAAGGGAAGTGAGTGTTTAGCATTTTTATGTAAGTTCTACTTGCTGATGTGTGCCTATAATTATTTTTTTCAGGATTGGTTTTGTTTGCATTTGGTGTGCTTATTGTAGTTTTTTGGATGAGAGGAATTGAACTGATGTTTTGTGGATTTTATCCGAATAAGCAAATCAGAAGTGTGCAAAATATCCCTTAATGTATGAAGCTATGGATCCTATGAACTGAGCATTCCGCAAATTTGACATTCTTTGTTCTTATAAAATGCATCACATGGCTGTAAGGCCCTTATTAAAACACCTGCTATACAAATATATATCCAGTCTGTCATCATGGGTTTGGAGTTTTGCATATTGGGGCACCACAGACTGATAAAGTGTGCTAAAATCTACGCATTGACGTAAGCTAGTTGTGAAAAAACATGGTATTATGTAATAAGTGTTGATGTTTTTAACTATTTCCTTTTTTTTCGTCTTTAGCAATTGATGTTCAGTATTAGACCTGAGCGTAACAGTATATCAGGATATCAGTTAATCTACATTGTAATTAAACAAAACAAAAACTTTGTGCTTCTTTTTAGAACTCCATTTCACGAGGAGGTGATTAAAAGTATAGTATCATGTAGATTACGTGTTGAACTACGAGACAATATGTTTAACCACTGTCCTTGTTTGTTTTCAAAACAGCACTAAAGCTGCCGCTGGGAAAAACCACAGTGATGCACTTGGTGGCGAGAGAGACTTTGCCAGAACCGAACTCTCAAGGTACGTTAAAGATGCCCTTACTCATAAGCACATCTGCTTGCCGCGCTGAATGTGAATCCACCCTCTGAAAAGTGGTAAAAACTTTCAAAGTGTGGAATGTCCCGTTCACTAATTAAAGGATGGCAAAGTTGTAGTTCTTGGGAAACCCATAACGGAGTCTTAAATCCGTAGTATAGCTAAGTGATTTAAGTGTCCTCGCGTTAGAGATGTGTGCAGCCTACAGACACAGAATTCAGTCACAGTGGGATCGCATGCTAGGGCCACTTCGTTGCATAGCTTCTGTTTTGTTGGCCAGAGCTGTGGCGTTTAGCCTTTCTTTTCCCATTATATTTTGGAAGTAGGGTCCCCCCTATTGCAGCAGGAAAATGAGTGTTCCTCAGAACTTTGCTGCAGGATTAGATAGAAGAATCTCCCTGGCTTTGGCCACTTTGGAGTTTGAAATTTGGAGGTCAAGTTTTCGCATTCATCAGTTTCAAATGGAAATGTCATCAGATTTGGCTCTTACGTGCTTCATCTTGCTCTGTCCTTTAAGGTGAACACAGTCATACCTCCGAAAAATCTTGGGAACTTATTTTCAAATTTAAAGTGCATTTGTAAGCATCTGACTGTGTCATGTTCATTTTTGTTCTTCCTTCCAGGCATCCACAGGCCTCATACAATTTGTACAGCATTGTCTCAGTTCTTCATTGAGTCAAATAATTAATAATCAGAAAGTATTTATTTAGATTTTGTGCCTTGACTCGGAACGTACCACTTGGAATTGAGGGATTTTTGTCTGATCGGTTTCTCTTCTTTTTTCACCTTTTCTTTATGAATGTATAGCCTTTATATAGCTCAGACTACATTAATTGCTTTTGGGTCTGTAGTACCAAGGCTGCTGCATTTATGAAAAATATTATATCACTTCAAAAGGAGAACATTTTACCCTTAGGCAGGAGAGTTTTCACCACACGCTATGAGTCACTGAATGTGGATGGCTAGCAAAAATGAATCTCTCAATGCCACCTATTTTGACCTGTGCTAAAAAAATAGCACCAGAAGTCCTGGCTGATTTCAAAATTAGTATCAGAGAGGTGTATCGAAGAAAAGCATCCATCAATATAATCTCTTCTGCAGGTAGCATGATCTCTAGGTCTATCCGAGACCATGTCTCTGTTTCAGCCGCCTCTCCTGTCCCTTGCCATTAGGAGACTGTGGAGTCTGAGCATGCTGCCTCCAGAAACTCTGTTAATAAGCATCTTAATTTACAAATGAATTATTTACCCATTCACTAACCAAACCCTAGGTACCTTCAGAACTCTCACAGAAAGAAAGTTCTGAAGAACAATAGGATTCTTCCCTTTTATCTACTTTGCAATACAACATTTTAAGACATATTGTAGGGTAGGTGTAATCTGTTAGCACAGGTAATGCCTCCTGGAACACAGCGATCCTCAAGTCTTCCAGCAATGATCCGTCTGTCATATGAACAAGAATTTCAAAATGCGAATGAAAATAAAGAAATCTGGCTTGAACCCTTTTGGTGCAGCCACACACTACTGTGCCACACACTGACAAGAAAAGCACTTCACAGTCCACATCTTCTTGTACAGCATTCCACATTTGATCTGATTGTTTCAAGCTAACTTTGTAAATCAATACAATTTCCTCTTCTTAATAAAAGAATTATCACATGACAGAATAGTAAGGGAGAAACAAAACGTTAGTCAACATGATTTTCGAACCAGGCATGTCGCATTTATGGTAGTCTGTCTAGCGGGTGCTGCACATCATTGGTGCTACACATCATTGTAACGAGAATTTTGCCTCATTTACCTTACACTCATCTCCCACATACTCTACTCTGCTGAACGTCTAACCATCCTAGAACATCCACACTACTCCTTACCCCTTGATCTTACCCCAAAAATACAACACACATTTTATCACAGCTGCACTACTCAGTTACCCACCTCCTTCATTTGCTGAGTCTTGTCACAGCCACATTTGTAATATACATGCTCTTTTCCCTCTGGTTCGGGAACATTCAAACACTTTTATACTGTCCATGAACTATATCTAGCCTGCCTAACTAATGGCATGTTAACTGTGTGCCTGTCCCCTTTCTTTGAGAGAAACACGTTGTGGCACACCTGCAGTACTGCATGGTGTAGACCTACATGTTCACTCCAATTCTTTCAGAGCATCATGATACCAGGCAACTATATGCGTCACCCTCTCATTAATGACATTTCCCTCCGACCTTCCTTTACATTGCCAGCAAAACACATAGAGATGGATCTGTGACATTGCGCAGCATGTTTTATACTCTCATGCGATGTTTTGTAGTGCACTCGTTCACTAAACTCTGTTAACCACCGCAAGATGAGAGCAATCCTTCATCATGTTATTCAACCTATAATCCAAGAACTTTTTTTGGCGTTGGTTCAGTGCGTTGTGCTTATATTCTACCACCATCAGTACTTAATTTGAACCAGTGATTTCTGGTTCTGGGCACAGGCACTTAATTGTCATCACCAGCACTTATGACAGTCGACCACATGGTGGCGCAGCTCATCTAATTTAGAGATTAGAACAACAGCTGTTGTTCATGAATACAATCTACATTAAAAATGACTAATACCTGTCTTCCCGGCCATTCCTTTAGCTTTGGGACTTTGAATAATCCGAACTGTCACACCTGCAGGGGGGGGATGGTTAGTAGTTATTTGGTACCGTCATTGGCAGCGATGATAGCGGCAATAGGTTGTGCAAGCTGCAGTGGCCTCCTGTTTAGGGCCCTGACACTTATTTTTTAAAGATTAGGCACTGTTCACCACTTCCCCTCTGGAATCCTCTTATTTCTTCTGACATAAACTGGACCTTGTTGTTCATGATAAATGAGCTTCTAACTGGTGTTAGCGTACTTCCCAGCCTGGGTTATTCCCACCCCTCCCCCACCCCACACACAAAGGGTACTTTTCACACCTGAGCCGTGAAGGGATTCACACAGCCTGTGAGATTCTCCTCCAGGAGTGAGTTGAGTGCTATATCAAGAAACAGACACATGAACCAAAGTATAAACTCTGAGCAGTCCTCCACGAGGAAGAGTTATTTGAACTGCTCTCTTCACTCTTGTTCGGCCTTCTTCACTGCATTCGCCAAATTGATTTTAAGATTTGCACCTTTCCTTGAAATGTTGTGGCCTAAAAAAGGCACTGCTGAAAACCTAATTTGAGATTTTCTTTCCTCACAAATCACACCACTGTCTTTCAACCTCTTTGTCGCATCTTTCAGCCCCGTTCAAGTATTTTTTACATGTCTGGCACATATCAAGATATGTGGAAAGAATAATTTCTTTCCCAACTAATACCGCTAAAAACGGTGCCCAAAGAGGCCAACCTAAATGGCATGTGAATAAGTTTAATATAAGAAGAATATTGTTTCAGTATAGATGTTAATTGATGTTGAGGGTGGCTCTACCATATGAAACACCTTGGCATCGGCTAAGATGCTCAACCTGTCCACAGTGCCTAATAGAAGAATGCCCATCCTCCGAAATGTTCTGATTTAAATCCTGATGAGTCGATATATATGGGCAGGCAAACCCTAGCCATGGTGCCAGAACCACAGGAGCCAAATACATTGTAACTTCGGATGCCTTAAATGGCGTTTTCATCCAGGAATCACTCCTGTTCTTGATTGGTTACCTTATCAGATGGGGAACTGGCTGCACCTTGTGTGTCATTAGACCCTCACCCTCTGTAAGTTGCTTTAGGAGACCGCTTGAGCTTCCAAAATTTCACGTTAAAAACCTGGTGGATTTGGGCATATCCCATTTCAAAGTAGGTTCTTCTAAAACAAACATCTTTATGCCTACTTTTTTCTGAGCACTTATCCTTATAAACGAGACTGTATCGTAACACTGTGAGCTTTCCCTGAGATACTCGGATCTTTATATTAGGAAAAGTCCTCCAGAAGCCGTTCACACTATCTAGTTTAGTGTAAAACGTATTTATGTCCTGAGGTGACATCCAGCTCCTCCACCACTACTGGTAAGTTTAAACATTCAGGCTGCAGCATCAGATTGTGAATATTTTCTCCACAGTCTGAACACATTCTGCCCTTTGCAAACTGTGGAGAAATGGTTTCTTCTGACTCATTTGCTGAACGAAACATAATGTACAGTACAGCTGGAGCTGCTGGAAATATTTCCATGTGTACCACACTTGAAATATTTGGTATATTTCCCTTCAAACGCTCATAGACGTTTCATCCGGAGACTGTCACCTTTGTTGCTCATTTCAGAACAGAATTCACCAGATACGGCTCAGTGCTTCTCCTTCATTTAATGTGAGTGACACAGCACGCAGTGTCCTTGACTCCCTCTTAAGTGCTTCACTTTCTTGATATCCGGGTTTAGGATGTTCTTAGGAAAGCCATTATCGTACTGGATTAAAAACATCTGAGTGCCTTAGAAACAACGTGAACCAAATCAGAACACCACAATAACAAACTAAACTAGAGACCCAGACGAAGTAGCCAAAGAAAACATTACCTGTCCCAACCAAGATGTCCTTGGATGACCGCAGGGAAAAAAGCACCTTGAGTCTACCTTTCCAAGTCCAGCAAGCACAATTATTCTAGATGTCCACTGCACTGCTAGCACACTTTTTGGGCCTGCTCGCCAACAGGCAAACATGATCCATTAAAAACGTTTCTTGGGTTTAACTAATGTTATTGGAAACCACAAGAGACGGGGTTATGCCCAGGTCATCACGTATAACAACATATAGCGTATACCGCAACTTGACTCTTTACTCAGCAGGCTATAGTATGGTACCTCAATTTAGCTAAAAGAAGGGGGACCATCCTTCTTCTCGCCACCCTAAGTAATGTATGTAGTCAGACCAAAGTAGTCATAACACAATAAAATAATCTTTCACCATAATCAAGTCCTAGCCTCTGCTGAGGGCTTTTGTAATTTTAACAGCTTGCAGATCAAAATTTCCGCAGAGTATTTTGAGCTGAGTAAAGAATCTTCTAGCCTTCAGGGAAAGATGCTGATAGCCAGAAAGCTATAACCATGCTTCTTCTTCCATGGATGGAAAAGTTATGTTTATGACCTACAGGTGTTGTGGCCTGCGCTGTGTGATAAGGCACACATCAGGAAAATTGAACACTTCTAAAAGTCCCAAAAATTACATCACTCTTCAGGCCCGATTCCATAAATACTGATTACCTTTTCATTGAGTTTCCAAACTGTATGAAAGCAGTTTTGCAGCGGGAATTTTTCTGGATTCACTATGCTGTGCATTATTCCGCTGTCTAGTGGTTGGGTCCGGAATCGTAGGTTTTTTTTTTCTTGTTTTTTTTTCGTAGCCCTGGTGGACGTCGACGTCCCACCTTTTGGTGTCCTTCCTGTGACGTCGGCACACTTCCTGCGGAAGCTCCCACCTTTGGGTGCCATCTTCAGATTCTTTTTCCCGCCGTTGGGTCTGGATCGTCACCAAGAGGTTCCAGAGTTTTTGGAGAAAAGAAGAAGGAAAAGACTGAAATCAACCGAAAAAGTTTGGAGAATACATCCAGAAACAACACCACTGAGCCGGGACGACGAAGAAGGAGGAGAACACCGAAGACTTCGACGTCCAAAAGAGAATGCGCACACAGTGGGCCCCCTGAGCGCAGGAATGGACAAGACCACGTTCAAATTCTGCCGCGATTGCCACCACAAATACGCACAGAAGGACCAGCACCCAGTTTGCAACCTCTGCCTGCCGGTCGACCATGAGAGCAAGGATTGCAACGCCTGCTCCTTCTTCACCCCGAAGACCCTCGGGGTGAGAGAGAGGCAGAGGAGAGCCACCTACAGCATGCTAGGCCAAGGTCAACCTCCGTCGCTTCGAGACTTGGGCCTCTGCAGTGGGGAAGAGGACAACATCGCCGAAGAAGCAGATAACTTCACGGTCGTAGAGATCGATAAGAAAACATCAAAAGAGGTAGGAGAGACGTCGACCCCTAAAGCCCAGACAAACTCTCGTAGGCCTGAGTCAGACTCTCGAAAAACAGAGTCCTAAGTCCACGAAAGGAGCACTGGACCGAAAAAGGACAAATAGCCCAGCGGATCCTTCGAAAAGGCCTCCCAGACGGCGAAAACACAAGAAAAACCTAGGTCGTCGAAGCACGTCCCGGAAAAGACACGCTCGACGCCGAGAGAAAAGGACCCGAAGGCGACTTCGACGTCTACTTCGAAGATATCGTCCGAAACACTCAACGCCGAACAGGCCGCCGAGATGGAAAGGAAAAAGAGAAGGCTGAAGGCCGAAATGGATAACATCCTGCAAATGATAAAAGAATTCGATGAGCGGATGAAGAGGTTCACCATCCCGTCGAAGGCGACGACGATCGTCGAGGACGAAGAGGAGTTTGATGCCAAAGAGCCGCCGAAAACTCCAGAGCCCCAAGAACACCAAGAGGAAGAGGGCCTATACTATGACGAGGAAGGCGAGGAAGACCAGCACACAAGTTTGGGCTCGGCATCCTTGCTGGCGCCAGACCTGGATTGGCAGGACCTCGACGCCGAAAGCCCGGAAAAGGCCATAGAGACGTATCCTTCGAGGCCTTCGCCACCAGATGACATTGGTATCTACAACATGGTCATCAGGAACGCGGCAACAGCTTTTGGAGTGAAACTGGAGGAAGAAAAACCAAATGCCTGCTTCCTCTTAGAGACCCTGCTCCCCACTCAAACCAGGAGTCAATTCCTCCCCATGCTACCTGGACCAAGCGAGGGAGGCATTCAAAGAACCAGCAAGCTGCAGGTCTGTCACACCTAGGACAGAGAAGAAATACAAACACTTCTCTAAGGATCCTCCCTACATCCAGGGATCCGTCACAGCTGACTCCATCATTGCAGCAACAGCCAGGAAAAGGGCCAACGTTCCCACAAACTCAGGCCCACCAGCAGACAGAGAGTAAGAGCATAGACCTCACTGAAAGGAAAATAGTGAGGAATAAAGCAGTACACTGGCGCATTGCCAACTCTAATGCCCTACTCAACAGACATACGTACCAGCATTGGGACATGGTCGGACAACTGCTCAAACACCTCCCTGAGCAATACCAACAGAGGGCAACACACCTGGTGGAGGAAGACAAGAATATAGCAAACTCATGCCTGAAATCAGCCCTGGATGCGGCAGACAGGTCCAGCAGGCTCATGATGATCAGGGTCACAGAGAGAAGGCATGCCTGGCTGAGGATCTCAGGCTTCAAGCCGGAAGTACAGAATAACATTCTGAACACCCCCTTCAATGGAGAAACCCTTTTCGGAGCACAAGTGGATAAGAAACTCACCCAACTCAAAAAGGAAAATGAAACTGCAAGGTCCATGGGGTCCTTGCAATTCAGAGGAATGAGAAGAGGCACACTGACATGGAGGCCAAACGGAAGAGGGAGAAACCAGCCGGGAAAGTCACATCAGACATTCCAGCAGGGCTACCAGGGTGACAATCATGCACAGCAGGGCTAGCAAAAACAAACCTGGTAATACCAGCCTCGGGGCCAGTCCTTTCGCGGGAGGGCGAATGGACGAGGGCAAACAAGAAGAGGGTGCCAGCAACCCACCTCAAAGTGACTCTGCACCACCAAGCATGCCCACCCACACGACAGCTCTATGGGAGGGGCACAACAAAGTCAACAAAAAAGGGTTACACAGACTAAAAATCAACAAACATGTAACACCAGTAGGAGGCAGACTAAAACACTTCTTCCAGGAATGGAAGAAAATAAGAACAGACAAATGGATAATGAATATCATACAGTTCGGATACTGCATAGAACTGGAAAAGAAACCGCCAAACAGGAAACCAAAAAGAAAAGCACGCTCAACAAAAGAACTAGCGCTACTCATAGAGGAAGCACAAGAACAACTCCGCAAAGAAGCCATAGAAACAGTACCATTCAAAGAAAGAAACAAAGGAGTGTACTCAAACCACTTCCTCGTACCAAAGGTGGACGAAACGTTAAGACCCATCCTGGACCTACAGTTCCTAAAACAATACATAAGAACACAAAAATTCAAGATGACATCTCTACAAGAAGTCATTCCTCAGATAAGGGACGCAGACTTTATGTCCACCATAGACCTAAAAGACGCCTACCTACACATTCCCATGAACAGGCAGCACAAACATCTACTGAGATTTGCCATCAACAAAGCACACTACCAGTTCACTGCCCTGGCCTTCGGACTAAAATTCGCACCAAGGGTCTTCACCGAGTGCCTGGCAGCGGTGGCAGCGCACCTAAGGAGGGAAGGGATCCATGTATACCCCTACCTCGACAACTGGCTAATAAAAGCAAGTTCCTACAAACAACGCAAAGAACATGCACAGCAGGTCACAAAAACGCTAACAGAACTGGGATTCTCAATACACTGGGGGAAATCCACAATGGAACCAGAACAAGTGAAGATCTTCTTAGACGCACAGATCAACACCATACTGAGCTCCCCAGCTTCAGCAGGGCAAGTGTTCCCCAGCGACAACACTTGCCCTGCTGAAAGAGACACGTCAGTACCAGAAGGGGCGAGCTCTGACAGTGAGGACAGCGATCAAGATCATGGGGCTGATGGCGTCCTGCATATACCTGGTTCCCAATATATGGCTACACATGAGACCATTCCAGGAATGGCTGCAACAACAATGGTCACAAGCTACAGGGAGTTGGGAAGATCTAGTGGTCGTAATGCACGCAGTGCAAGAGGAGATAGCGTGGTGGAACAAGGAGAACATAACAAAGGGGAAGCCTTTAACACCACGAAACCCAACTGTGACCATCACCACAGACTCATCCCAGAAGGGATGGGGAGCACACATGAATCAACTCCAGGTGCGGGCCTGTGGACTCCAACAGATGTGATCAAGCACATCAACTACCTGGAACTAAAGACCATGTTCCTCGCCCTAAAAGCTTTCCAGAAACAACTGTACGGGCAAAGAGTGTTGATACAAACCTACAACACCACACGATGTTCTACATCAACAAACAGAGAGGAACACAATCTATCCCACTATCCAACCTAGCCCAGTTCATATGGAGATGGGCCATCCCACTCAAAATAGACTTCCTAGCTATACACCTACCAGGGAAGGACAACGTGGAGGCAGACTAGCTCTGCAGACAGATATAGGCATCCCACAAGTGGGAGCTCAATGCACTAGAAACACAAAGGCTATTCAAGAAGTGGGGGACTCCAACAATAGACCTATTTGCAACAAACCAGAATGCAAATTGCCGATACTTCGCATCGAGGCAACCAGGGGAACAATCCCAGGGGAATGCCCTATGGATAAGCTGGTCTAAAACATTTGCCTACGCTTTTCCCCCGATAACACTGATTCACAGGGTACTCGGCAAATGCAGAACCAGCAACATGATGCTGATTCTGGTGGCACCACAGTGGGCCAGGCAGTCATGGTTCTCACAAATAGTGGAGATGGCGCAGGGGCCACCTCACAAATTCGGGAAAAGAAAGGACTTACTCGTCATGCAAAACGGAGAGGTACTCCAACCAGAGAGCCTCTGTCTAGCGGCATGGCTCCTGAAGACATAGAGTTTGCACACCTGAAACTGCCGGAGAGCAGACTGGGGGTGCTACGAGAGGCAAGGAGACCTACCAAATGGAGGTGCTAGGTGGTAAAATGGAAAAGATTCACACAATGGTGTATAAACAAAAAACTGCACAAGAAGATGACAAAGGAATCAACGGTGCTAAAATATTTAACACCTCTGCTAAAATCAAACCTAAGTTCCACCTCGCTGAGAGTACACCTAGCAGCGATAGTAGCCTACACAAGAGGAGAGACAGGAAAGAGCTTCTTTACATCACAAGTAGTAAAAAGATTCCTGGAAGGGGCTAAAAGGTTAGCACCACCCAAAAGGATGCCACCACCGGCATGGAACCTTAATTTAGTCCTAACAGAGCTTATGAAGGCTCCTTTCGAACCCATCCATAAGGCCTCACTACAAATGCTCACAATGAAGACAGCCTTTCTAGTGACAATCACCTTGCTACGCAGGGTAAGCGAACTGCAAGCACTAACGCTACAAGCACCTTACATCCAAATACACAATGACGGGGTGGTGTTGAGAACGGGCCCACACTTTATGCCAAAGATGGTGTCAAGGTTTCACATGAACCAGACAATACAAATACCAAGCTTCTTTCAGAAACCATCCACAAGCGCAGAGAGGGCACGGCACATTCTGGACGCTAGAAGGGCAGTATTGCATTACATGGAAAGAACTAAAGAGCACAGGAAAACAAAGCAGTTCTTTATGTCCTTCGCAAGCAGTTTCCTGGGTAGACCAGTAACAAAGGGCACCATCGCACGATGGATCGCACAAACAATACAATTCTGCCATAAGCAGGCAGGTCAAGAACTATCAGAGGGGGCACAAGCCCACTCTACCATGAAAAAGGGAGCAACTATAGCCTTTCTGGCAAACACACCCATTCAAGACATATGCCTGGCGGCAACATGGGCTTCAGTGCACAAGTTCACTAAGCACTACTGCGTGGATATACAAATGAACAAGGAAGCACAAGTAGGACAGAAAGTGCTTTTTACATATATTCAACAACCACCGCTCATCTTCCACCCAGATGCCACAAACATAACAAACCACTACAAAGTCTATGCACAGCATAGTGAATCCAGAAAGATTCACGCTGCAAAACGAACAGTTTCTTACCTGTCGGTGTAGTTTTGCAGCTTGAAGATCTTTCTGGATTCACTAGCGAACCCACCCACCTCCGCGAGAAGAATGATGCAGGAGAAGAAAGTGGAAATACAAGGATAATATACAAACAGACACCTGAAAAGACAAAGTGGAAATTAATTTACTTTCAATGAAGAACTTAAAAACATTGCAAAAGGATTCACGAACACAACACAAAAACAAGAAAAAAAGAATCCGAAGATGGCGTCCAAAGGTGGGAGCTCCCGCAGGAAGCTTGCCCACGTCGCAGGAAGGACACCAAAAGGTGGGACGTCGACGCCCACCTCGGCTACGAAAAAAAAGAGAAATGACTACGATTCCGGACCCAACCACTAGACCGTGGAATAATGCACAGCATAGTGAATCCAGAAAGATCTTCAAGCTGCAAAACTACACCGACCGGTAAGAAACTATTCGTTCCTCCCCATCACTTCCCCGAAGCCCTCTCGTGGATATTCAGGAGGCTCATCCAATTAAAATAACACCTCATGCAGGAAACCTGCATAACAACCTTCATCTGTTCATCCTACTTTAGTACCAGGACCACCCAGGAGGTGGAAGTTAGATGCCCTCACAGCATTCTCCAAATACTTAAACTTGGAATTGAAGAACGTAAGAACTGGCACGAGTCTTGAATGCCTGCCAACAATTTGCCTTGGGTTCTGTTCCTTGCAGTACAGTTTTGATGGTGGTCAGTGTCTTCCTAGACCCTCTGCTCCAGGTTCACTACTAGATATGGAACACTTAGAATCTTCAAGAACTCTTCAGTAGAAATCACTCTGGTCTCTCTACCATACCATTAATATCCCTGGTCCCCTCAGCATATCCATGTTCATTCATCCCCCTCATGAATGCTCACTACCAATATTCATGTGGTTGTCACTGATTAAACCAGTGCAGAATTTGAGCCGGTGGTTGCAGGTAGGGCCCAACCGCTCTTATTTTTGCTGGATAAGGAAATTATATTTTGGTGCATCAAAATTCACTTTTGAATAAAGCGCCGGAGACTCCCGACACATTTTGTTTTTACACAGTGGTCTTTGCATACTGTAAAAAAACTAGTATTTCTGGTTTGCCACGGTGGCCATACAAACATGCAAGATTTGCACCGCCATACTTCTTCAGTGTGATCTGACCACATGCCTATGATAGATACCGGATTAGGTCATTTTATTATTTGTACAATAGTGAAGATGTGTCTTTGTAAATGGAAATGCATAAGGGTTTAATTAACTATCCCACTTCTTTTAAATCATCCCTGCACAATAGCCACACGCTTTGGCCCACACACCCCCACTGCATCATACTGCAAGGAACAAAAGATCTCCGGTAAAGAGCCCCTTTATGGATGCCCGTTGGGTATTGCAGCGCCGACCCAACGAGGAGCAGGTCCATATGATGAAGCATGACACCTTGGTTGCTGGGTGTGTGAGGACCCTAGTTCCGAAAGAAGGAATTTCCCACTCTTTTCCGCACCGCACACCACCAAGTTTGTAATTTACAAACAAGGGAAGCCTGGCTTACTTTTTCTCCCAGGCACCACTATGAGAGGAACTACATACCTTTAGATAGCATTATCTGACTGGGCATTTATGTTGGACCGCTATAAAAAGCCCCATAGTCCCCCATTTTGTTCCGGATTAAGTCATTTTATTATTTGTACAATAGTGAAGATGTGCCTTTGTAAATGGAAATGCGTAAGGGTTTAATTAAATGTACAGGCTTAAATTATTAGCTAAGGTCTTAACAGGTGAAACAGTTGGGGGATCAAAACTGTACCACACAATTTAGACAACCCATAATTTAGCTCATTCAGTTCTCCCATGGGATACTGGATTGGAGAGATTGATAAACCTCATTTTCATGAGGCACTGTGTCCCTGCGTTAAGGTACCTCCCCAATCAAATTAGCAGAGTAAACCATTTTTAAAAGTAGTAGACCCTACTGAATATCCAGATCAATAAAAAGTTAAAGGTCTGATTTCAAAATTCAGAATAGCTGATTCAGAATATATGCCATGAAGGCTTTCAGAAGCAGAGTTATACAGAGTATGTGAAAACAGAAATAAGTCTTAAGTCCCAAATGAGCAGCAAAATCAGTAAATAAACTGGTAGCCTTTCCAACCTAGTAAAGACAAGGAAAAGCTCAAAAATCTCTAGCTCATACCCCAAATCAACGTTTTTTATACACACTTTGTGTATAGAATGACAATGTTTTGCAGTTTCTTTAAAGTGTGAGCAAAAGTATAATTTCAGTAGCAAATCTGAACACAAGAAAATTTAACTAATTACCTTAACAAACAACAATTACGGTAGACTTATTTTCCCTTAAAATTCTTTATCGACAATTTAGGTGCCAGCCTTCAATTGTCTAAAGTATTTCAACTGAAACCTATTGTAAAATGGTGATCAAATGTTTGCTGAAGCTTTTGTGATCACTTCATGGAGGTTACGTCCTTTTTGAGCTACTCATTTAACTATCATGAATACCACAACTTTAAAGAACTTAAAAAATATATATTTTACATTTCTCTGACTAAATATTTAATGTGTTTGACAAATGTATTATAATCCGAGAGTTTCGAAACCTTACTACTGCCCCCTGGTCTATCCGAAGCTACATTTGGCATGTAAAGTGTATAAGATGGTATTTGTTTTGAAAGAATAAAATATCCAGGAATGGTGAATTACAATTCCGCCGCTAGCCAAGGTTGGCACAGTTGTGAGTGTTTCTGAGGTTGCTTATTTCTGGATTGAAGATGTAACGCTCTGAATGTGCAATGGCACTAAAGGGTAATTGAAGGTTGTTTTCAGGAACTGTTCCACGATTGAATGTCAAGAGCTGACCAACAAAAAGTGTGGCTTTGGCACAGAGATTCCGGGGAACTTTCTTTGCAGTGCAGGAATTCCTCCTGGAAATGGGGGTGGTAAATGCAGATAATGTTCAAGGAGCAAGAGAAGCGAGTGACCGCAAAGGATGGAGTGGTCCGTTTCTGGTGGGAAAAAGTTGAGAATATAAAAAGGTCAAAAGTCTTTGTGAGGGAGTGGGAGTCTCCGAAAGGAGGGGAGTGGGGTGCAATATATATAGTTATAATGCTGTGCGTTTTGAAATGTGAACTGTTAAAAACTTTGAATTGTGTGTTTAAGAGTGCACTACTGCTATTTTTCCATTCCTCTTTAATAAACCGCCTTTGTCTTTTGCTGCCTGCAGGTCAGAGGAACCGTGAAAAGACAGGCGAGAGCAACTGCTGCGTGATCCTGTAAGCACTGTGCAGCGTGCCTGCTAAGTGTGGTGTAATATAGTCTTGTCTTTCATGCTGCTGGATTAGAAGAGCCCCTGCATTGCTTCAGAGACGCACCGGACGACGGACGGCCTGTCTGTGACGCCATGGACCTGGGATATCACACGTCATTCTCTTTCCTAGACCCAGGGCGAGAGGGGAGGAGCCCTCTCGCCCTGCCTTGCTTCCCGTTTGTTTTGCTTGTGGTGAATAATCGCGTAGTGCACCAGTTATTGATCGGCTGCAATCAGTGTCTCCGGGGAACAAGGAAATCTCTTCCACAGCAGAAGCCGTGGGCGGCACCAGGCATCTCCAGTAACCAGAATTAACCAGTCCCGGCTTTCTAGATTCAGTTTGCACTAAACTAATTGGTTAACACCGCCTTTCTCATCACCAGAAGTCTGTACAAGCCGGCCATGAATTATATATGATGTGTTATTCTACACTGGAGCGCAGAACTATTCCGTAATTAAAAGGAGCTCATTAGCAGCCACCCGAAAGAGAAACTATAAAGCAAAGTGAATCTTGTACTACTTCAGCCGGGCTGGCCGTCCCTGCATAGAATGCTAAGTAAACACGAGAATGACACTGCGGTATCTAATCCCTTGGATGAACAGAAAACGAAATGTGCCTGTCGTTTAAAAGCACTCTGCAGAGGGGGGCTGTCGAATCTGAATTTCTTCTATCCCGTGATTTGGGGCACTCCTCATTCCGCCATCAGTCGGGGTGCATGTTCATAGCACAAACCTGCGGAGAGTGCTTTTTCCAAGCCTTAATATGGGAGGGGTCATTTCCTGTAGCTCTCGGGCTTTTATTATTGTGCTTATATATTAGAAGACCTCCTTTACTTATCAAGGTTCTGTATTTGAACTTAATATCAAGAATTGGTGTTTTTCTGTACTTCCTCCTGTCATCTGTACCCTCGTATCCCATGTCATGCTTCTTTCAACGGACTTCTGTGGTTCTACTTCGGTTTCTTTATGTAACCTGCATTTGTATTAGTGCTTGCAACTGCATTAAAACCGGAAGCTGATTTTTTTAAAATGGCGGGCATACTCCAACAACCACCCCATCCTTGATTTCTTACACGTAATTTGAGAAATATGCTCAAGAAATTTGCACAGCACTAAAGCATGACATAGTTTCATCTAAACCTGTAAAAATATTAAATTTTTATATTATTTTCACCGGGGAAGCACCCTTCCTGGTTGAAATTACAGATGTGTAGAATATATTTAATAAAATCCTATGAAATGCATAACTATAGTTCTTAAAATAGATTGGCCTATGGCATAATAGAATTATCTTCCATATTAAAAGCTGTAACCTTTTAGATAAACTCAAAGTCCTAAGCTGACATTGTGTTCTGTAAACTTAATAAAAGCGTCCACAACCCTGACAAATGTGTTACGTGTAATGGTTTCCCAAATGGTCAGCAGCATATAATTGTAATTCGGTTATTTTATTCACTGATATTGCTTTGACAGGATGCTTTATATGCAGGACGTCTTACATAAATGCTGTTCATTCTTGTTGGGATTAAATTTGTATAGAACAGAGTTTTCAAACCAATTGTAAATAGCACTAAACATTTTCTTTCTGCACCTGTACTGATTCTTCTGTAAACTAAATAAAAGAATATTGGTAGTGCACTTTGTCAGCCATGTGATGCTTGTAACTGGGGTAGTATTGACAAGTCCATTGAAGTATAAAATTAAATTTCTTGAAGTTTTCTCTCTGGAAGCTAAAAGACAGCTCATAGATAGATGTTGAGGGATAAAATATATATTTTTTTCAATTTCTTTAGATTGCTCTAGGCCACCAACATTTAATATTTGATTGAACGTCAGAAGTTGCTGTGTCTAAAAAAAGAAACCTTCCATTGAAAGACATGGTATTGCATTAGTTGTGGCTGAAGTTAACATTACCAGATGATACAAGATCGCAATCAAACAACAATTTGTTAAGACACAGCTGTTGCATCTCTGTAAAGTTATGGTCTATAAGTAACAATCCAATAAGGGCAACTCGGACTTTTCTCCTTATCGGCATTTCAAGTCACCTTCTGCTCGTTCTACTTCTGGTATAACGTCTGTAATATTATACTAAAATGGCACATCCAGCATGAATTACAAGATGTGTTCTGGCCTCTCGGCCCTACAGACAGAAGGAAGAGTTCTCCCAATATAGTTTTAGGTCCAGAGGAGGGAGAGAAGATATCCAGACTAAGGGGGATACCTCTGAATAGACCTATATTACTTTTTCATAGAAATGTATCACAAATACTTTGGCCCTACCAGATGAGCAGATTCCAACTAAAGCTAGTCAGGCACACTGTTGTTACTCACATCCTTTGTCCAGCGAGCTTTGGCGCCCTCTCAAACTACTACCCAAAGTACTTTGATACACTGTTTATTTGCCAGCTGTTGCTCCAGATCACCAGATGACAGCCCCCTTTTCAGTCACGATGTGGAATTAAAATTAAGATGAAGATCGTGCTTACCAGATCGATTCCCTAACTGTGGAAGTCTATGGTCATGTTCTTTCAGCATTTTTTTTTGTCCAAAATCTAAAAAGTATATTTTGCCTTAAGTTAAACTTTGTACTTCCCTCACTGAGTCAGGAGCATGTGAGCTTTTATCTCATCCTTGCTTCTTTATGGGTACAGTTTCTACAAAATGTATGCCTAGCTAAAAAGAAAAAAAACTAGTATTGGCAAAGCCAGTAGGTCTAGCCTATGCAAGGCCTATTGGCTTTACCAATATGTTTACCCATGTTGTACACCAGCTTGGGTGCTGTTCATCATGGCTAAAAGTTAGTGGGGTAAAGGAGAGTGATGTAGAGTGTTGTAAAGTGGAGCAGAGTTGAGTGTTATGGAGTGGTGTAGAATAGAGTTGAGTGGCATGTTGTGGAGTGTCTAGAAGTGGCATGGAGGGAGTAGAGTTTTGGAGTGTGGGAGTGCGTAGACTGGAGTAGAGTGTGAGGAGGAATAGAGTGGAGTGGCATTGAGTGTCATGGAGTGGTGTAGAACAAAATGGAGTGGCATAGAGGGTTTTGCGTAGAGTGGAGCAGATTGTCACAGAGTGGAGTAGTGTAGGTGAGTGGGATGGCACAGAGTAGTGTGTTGTAGAGTCATGGCGTAGAGTGAAGGGGCATAGTGTCAGAGTGGAGTATTGTGTCAGAATAGAGTGGAATAAAGTAGCATGGAGTGGCATAGAGGGCGCTAACGCATGATAGAGGGGAGTAGTGTAGAGTGAAGTAGAGTTTAATGGAGTAGAGTATCATAGAGTGGAGTAGAGTGTCAGAGCGAAATGACGTCAAGTACAGTGGTGCAGAGTAGACTGGCGTTGAGTGCATTGTTTTTGGGTAAAGTGGTGTAGAGTGCATTGACATAGAGTGCAGTGCATAGATTAGAGTGGTGCAAATTAGATTACAGTGGCATAGAGTAGATTGTTTTAGAGTAGAGTGAAGTGGCATAGAGAGGTGTAGGGTAGAGTGCAGAAGTGTAGAGTGAAGTGGTGTGGAGTGCAGTAGTTAAGAATAGATTAGAGTGGCATGGAGTAATACAGAGTGTAGTGGTGTAGAGTGCAGTAGAGGTGCGTGGTGCAGAGCAGAGTGCAGTGGCATAGAGTGCATTGGCGTATAGTAGAGTAGAATAGAGTTGCGCTGAGTGCAGTCGTGCAAAGTAGAGTGGCATTGAGTTCCATCGCGAAGAGTGCAGTCTTGCAGAGTAGAGTGAAGTGGCACATAGTTAAGTGGTGCAGAGAACAGTGGCATAGAGTACAGCGATGCAGAGTAAAATAGAGTGCAGTGACTTGGAGCGCAATGGTGTAGAGTGGTGTAGCATGCAGTGACGTTGAGTTTTGTATAGTGGCATACAGTGTAGTAGTGCAGACTAGTTGACGTAGAGTGCATAAAGTGGTGTTGAGTGCATTGGAGTAGATTGCAGTGGTTTAGAGTAGAATGGTGTAGTGCAAAGTGGCTTCGAGAAAAGGGGTAAAGTGGTGCAGTGTAGAATGCAGTAGAGTGGAGTGACAGAGTGCAGAGATGTAGAGTAGATTGTTTCAGAGTAAAATGAAGTGCAGGGTAGAGTGCATTGGCATAGAGTAGTGATGTAGATCGCAGTGGCGTAGAGGGGCGGCAGGTGGAATAAAGTGCAGTGGCATAGAGTAGATTGAGTAGAGTGAATTGTCATAGGATGGAGTGATGCAGGGTAGAATGCAGTGGCATAGAGCGCAGTGTTGCAGAGTAGAGAGGTGTGGAGTAGAGTGCAGTAATGCAGACAAGAGTGGCACAAAGTGCAGTGTTGCAGAGTGGAGTGACATAGAGTTGTAGTGGTGTAGGGTAGAGTGCAGTAGCAAAGAGCAGAGTGGCATAGTAATCAGTGTTGCAGAGTAGACTGCCGTAGATTGCAGTGGTTTATGGTAGAGTGCATTGATGTGGAGTAGTGTAGAGAGCAGTGGTGCAGAGTAGAATAGAGTGCCGTGACATATAGAGTTGCAGAGTGGTGTATAGTTGCGTAGAGTGCATTGGTTTTCAGTAAAGTGTGTAGAGTGCAGTGATGGAGAGTAGAGTTTAGTAGTGGAGAGGCATTGGTGGAGCAGAGTGCAGTGGCATAGAGTAGATTGTTTCAGAGTAGTGTGAAGTGGTGTAAAGTACAGTGGTGTAGAGTGGATTGGCATTGATTGCAATGGTTTAGAGTGCTGTGTATTGGGGTAGAGTGCAGTGACATAGAGAGCAGTGTTGCAGAGTAGAGTGGCGCAGAATGGAGTAGTGTAGAGTGGAGTGGCGAGGTGTACAGTAGGGTAGAGTGCATAGAGTAGATTAGTGTAGAGTGGAGGAGCATAGAGTGAAGTGGTGTGGTGTGCAGAGTAGAGTGCAGTGTGGAGTGGTGCATAGTATAGTGCAGTGGTGTGGAGTGATGCAGAGTAGAGTGGAATAGGGTAAACTGAAGTATCCATTATGTGGCAATGTACTGCCATTACAGACAACACATCTTCAATTGAAATGACCATCACATTTCCACAGACATACAATTTTACTGATAAAAGTATACAGCGCACAATGTGTGGAAATAACACCTAGTGTATTGATTTGTTTTGATCGTATTTAAATATTTGTTTTCACCACACTTCAGAATTACCAAAAATGTTCTTTATTTGTGCTTTTCGAATTCTGAAATATTCAGAAATATCTGCACAGTTAATTTACAGGCATTTGAATTTTGTTGTGTGGTAGAAAAACTAAATTAACATTGTACAGCCTTCCTCAACCACACCTTCAGTAGCCAGCATGATTGTCGCATAAACCCTCTCACTTTGAAGTCGGAGAAGAAAAAGTAAACCCCAAGGTCCCTGGAAGACCGAGCCTGACATTTTACCTCTGTCCTAGAATGCACAGCTATTGTGACAAGATAAGAACAAGATTTAAAGGTCTATTTACAGAAGTCCTGTACTGGTGGAAGAATACGGTAAATAGCATGTGGGCAAAGGAAGGGACAAACTGAAGCTGGACAGCCTAAAACAAATAGAGCCATCAAATAGAAAGCAAGCAATTGTGAGTTACAAGCCACAAAGCCAATGGTGAGCAATGGGCAGAATGCATTCCCATGGAAGCTTTCTGAATGTCTCCAAGATGTTGTTAGCAAAACCAGACCGCTTTGCTGTCTGGTAGGCTTCTACGTAAAAAATATTATAACCCATGCATTGAGTTTTGATAGCAGGATTAGACACGTGTCTTGTGCAGGCTTTTCAGTGCACTGTCTCACTATTACTAATCGACTGATATTTAAATGTTGTTACCTTGTAAATAAGACATTCTTTGGCATTGGTCATTCCTTGCTTCCCAAGAGAGAAACACATGTGTTCAACTCGGTTACCTTTTCATATGTGCTTACACCAATATCTCAATGTTTTTTTGCCTCAAGAAAATACCTTGGAAGCTGGTCCTTTCAATTCTGAGTCTTGTAGCTCTGAAATGCACTCAGTCCTATCTGAAAAGCATCTAGCCATCTTCGATTTGAGAAAGCCATAAAGACTGCCCTTGTAATTGAATTTGTGAGGAACTAATTTCGGAGGTTCAAAGATT
This sequence comes from Lissotriton helveticus, assembly GCF_964261635.1. NCBI lineage: Eukaryota > Metazoa > Chordata > Amphibia > Caudata > Salamandridae > Lissotriton > Lissotriton helveticus. Next base: position 350,002,258 of record NC_136069.1, on the reverse strand, counting down.
TTCTCATAGGCCCAACTCCAACTTGCTGAAAATCATGGTTGCCTGGACATGATTTCACATCATGCTTATTTTTGCCATCTCCCTACATTTTCTGTCTTTTTATCTCACTCTTGCAGGTTCTTTTCAGTCCTGTATCCCCCTTTATCATTGTTTCCTATCTTTCTCTTCCCTCTCCCTTTTTCTGCCTGTCTCTTTTTCTGTGGGTCAAAGTCTGATGATGGAAAAATAAGCCTTGGTCCCCCAATATGAGTGCTGGGGCCCACACTCTGCTAACACTAGGATAAATTAAGCACTGCCTTTTCACCAATAGACCACATGTCTGTGGAATCTGTCTATGACACACTAATTTGTGCAGCATCTAGATGTTCTATCAAGGGGGAAAGAGTCATTTGCAAGTACATATAATACTGATTATAGGAAGATCACTGTTCTCCCCATTCCAATTTATGCACATCAGTAGGTTAGTACTGAGATAGGATAAATGCATGATCGTGTTCAGTTTCCGTGAAAAGATTTAATGTGTTTCTCAAATGTAATCTTTAGCACAAATGTATTCGATATAACACACTAATAGTACTGCATACAATGAACTAAAATAAGCAATTAACTTGGATAAACAATATATACGTTCTTGCCAATAATACTAACATAATTTTCCTAGACAGTTTTAAGTGGCTAACTTCTGTTTACATCCTCGTGCAGTGTTTTGATTCTGTGGTGCTAAAAGTCTGTTTACCGTCAGTTCTTTATGAAACACAACAAATCCACCACCTGCCCTTTTAATACAGAGTTCTATAAAGTGCTTCTGACCTTTGGTGTAGAATTGTGGAGTCGACACAAATGTCCAAAGGCCCACTATTACCTAAACCCTTGAAGGGTACGCCTTCAAGAAATGCCCATGTATGCTGAGGTGCTGGTCTGAGCTTTTGCATTGCCAGAGTGCTCATGATGACAGCAGTCCACATTAGGATATTCCCCACTGGAACTATGTGGAGGACCCCATGCCAGAGCAGATGTTCACAATTACTAGCTAAACAAAAAGTTGAAAATGTTGAGCCAGAAGTGGCACTGGCTTAGTGGGTGTAGTGCGCAGGACCACTGGTTCCGTAATCCCTCCCAAAAAGTTTTTTTGTTTTTTTTACTGTGATAGGAATGTCTCTCCTTGCTAAGTACAGCAAGAGACCAGGGGTTATTTAGAATTTGATGTTCCGGATACTTAGTCACAAACTTGGTGGATATCTTGTCTGCCATATTAAGTGTCATAGGCTGTAATGCATTTGAAATATGGTGAATGTTTATATCTGACAACTTTATGACATAACATCCCATTGGTCAAACTCCATATAAGACCCTAAGCCTTTTCTCAGTTCTAGGTGCACGGAAGGTGGTAATGCATATTCCTGTGGAAAAACACATTTTGATGTGTGACACTTTTCTGGATTCACTTGCTGGGCATTGTACCGCCATCTAGTGGTTGGGTACCGGAATAGTTCTCTTTCGTACTTCTCTTTCTTAGGTTTCGCCTGCACAGCGCTTGTGCTGTGCTTGAGAAATCTATTGTTTTTATTTATAAACTTAAAAGGGACTTGCATCCCGCCTCCTCTATTTCCTGGCTTCTCATTGGTTCCTGTGCCTGCCACTTACCTTTCCTCCATTTCTATTGGCTGAAGCATATTTTCATGCATTTACCAATGTTTGTCCCTCGCCTGCTTCTTTTATCAGTTTCCCGCCCCCAAAATACTGTTAATATCCGCTTTGGTGGAACTGTACTTCCATAAAGTTTTGTCTTTTACACAGCATATTTATGGAACAATTTATCACCGAAGAGATAAAGTAATTTGCATAGAATCACAGGATGCTATGCTGCGCTGCCGAGACTCGAACAGGGACCCACAGCTCTCGAGTCAGCAGCTCTGGTCGCTGACCCACTCCCTCTCCACTCCCGTGTTATCTGTGAGGGAGCTCTTTCCTTCTCCTAGATGAAGATTGATGAAAACATCTTTATTAAATTACATAAATGAAACCGACACATTACCAATGCTTGTTTTTTTTGTTGTGGGCCTTGTTGGTGACCATTTGGTGGTATGTCGGCCCCCTTGTGACAATAGACGTGCTCCACAGAAGTCTCTGTGTGTGGTCTTTCTTTTCAGATTTTTTTTTCTGATATTAGGTTTGGAAACAGAAGCTGAAGCTGCAGGAATGTCGAGAAAAAGTATAAAGAAAATAAGCATGGAGGACAAAGGATAAACCAGAACATCACGGAAAAAAGAAAATGTGCCAGGTGTGTGATCGACTGTGCTGGCAGGGGATGGTATCGCGAGAAACCGAGAACACCCCCTTTAATTTCTGTCCCAAATGGCGTCACAAATTTGCACAAGAAAACACATAATCTGCAACCTCTGCTTGCTGAAGGATTTCATCACCAAAGGCTATGATGCATGCACAGTTTCAGTCAGACATTTGGAATCCGAGAAAAACAGGGGTGGGCACTTTAATCAACATTGCAGTCCGTGAGAAATAACTGCTTTCCCTGAGGGACCTAGGTTTGTCAAACAACGTTAATGAGACTTTTGAGGACACACAATTGGCACAAAGAAAGGGTCTGACATCAAGGGAATGTTGCAGGACCAGAAAAAGAACATACGCCGAAGAAGCCATTGCAGGGAGACCAGTAATGGTGTGTTCAGGTAATACCACAAATACATAGTGACATGAGCCAAAGCATTCAGACTCAACTACCCAAAACACACCTAACACTCAAGTGAAAGGAAGTAAGGACGTCCCTTGGTTGCATCTTCAACGCCGAGATCGATTGAGACCAAGAGAGGGGGAAAGATTGCAAAGAGAACATACAGCTTCAGAAGAAAAAAGCAGTGTCCGTCTTCAACACTAAATAAAGAGCGCTCAAAATGCAAGAAAGAAGAGGTGCCTCGAAGCTGAGATCTCTGCAATCCTCCGGAAAACGGAATTAGATGAATCACTAAAATAATTTTGAATTTCTTCGAAACCACTTGGTGGGGGGGTGAGTTAACCACACGATGAGGAGGAGCAGGTTGTACTTGAACTACCGACCACACCTGAACCATATGAAGAGGAGCAAAAAGTATTCTTCGAGGAGGATGAGATGTATGAACAGAGGCGGTTTCAAGATCTCAAAAGCACCAGGGGAGAATTGCAAGATGCCTACACCAATTCTCCGGACAGTGGTCACCAATTGCTACTCTTCAAGGCCATCACCCAAAATGACTTTGCAATGTCAACTACAGTGATAAAAAAGCTGTTGACAAATATGAGGTGCAGTTAGGCAAACAATAATCACAAGCTTGTTTTTGACTGGAAATTCTATTGCCATTTCAAAGGAAGAGCCAGTAACTCCCTATTCCACCAAGCATTCTTGATTAAGGAAGGTAGGTGTTCAAAGAACCAGCACATGCAAACCTGTTACTCCAAGGGTGGATAAGAAATAGCCCTCCTGTAAGGGTCCTTTGTACATTAATGGAAACAAAGTGGTGGATCAATAATTGTGGTCACTAGTAGAAAGAAAGCCAGTGTCTCAACATCTACGGGCCCTCCACCTGAAAAGGAAAGTAAAAGGAGATGGTTAGGCAGAAGGTTGAGAGAGCAGCTGCCACTCAATGGAGGACTGCAAACTCAAACACACTCCTTAACCACTAGGCCATCAGCAGCTAATGAAGCACCACTCCAAACAATATCATATAGAGGGTAAACTCTGTAATAGAGGAGTGCTAGGTTATATCTAACATGTTCCTCAAATCTGCCTTTGACGTCACATATATGGCAAACATACAGCTGTGCATAAGTACTGCCCTCAGGAGACACTGAATCTTAGGCTTCAAGCACACAGTGCAGGCAAATATAATCCACACTTACTTCACAGATGAACACATGTTTGGAATGGCGGTTATGTTATGTTATAACGGGTCTTTTATAGCGCACAGCTACTCCTAGGAGTGTCCCGGCGCTTTGACAAAAACCCAGAGAAAGAGAGGGACCGGGGCAGATGCAGGGCAAATCAGAGAAATCAGTGGGTAAAAAGCCAAGTCTTCAGCGGTCGATGAGATACTCCGATAAATCAAGAAGTATAATGAGACTGCAAAGTCTACTAGGGCCTTGCAATTCCTTGGGCATGCAAGAAGTGTTGCTACTCTAATAGGAATGCTGGTGCGAAGAGGTTTTCAAACCTACCCGGTAAGCAAATAGGTGCACAGCTGTCAACACTACCACAGTGGCAACTCGCCCTAACGCCTTGGCAGCCAATTAGCGGCAGAACCAGGGGAAGAGCCAGCCCTCAAGAGGGGTTGGCTATTCTAGCAAATGCCTCCTCAGGAAAAAAAAAACACCTGAATAGGAGGCAGAATAGGAGTTTTCCTGCATGAATGGATTCCCATCACCTCCAACAAATGGATGCCAAATATAATCAAGCACAGTCACTATATCAAGCTACTAAAATCCCTCCAAAAAGGAGATGAAAAAAAAGAACACATGCGGAGGAAGAGATAAATGTTTACAACAGGAGGTAGAGGAACTCCTGCAAAAACAAGAAGTAAAAAAAAATACTGAAGGAAGAGAACAAACAATACTCTATATATGGGACCTGTTTCTGGCTCCCTTATTCTTAAACAATTTCATAAAAACACAAAAATTGAAGATGGCACTCCAGAGGTCAACCCGCAGTGGCAGGAAATAGTCTATTTGGCGATGGATCACCTGTCTACATGCCTATGCTGAAAAAGATTCCTTTGGTTTGTTGTAAACCAGGTACATTATCAATTTAAAGTATTTCATTTTGGTATAATCACAATGCCAAAGGAGCATAAAGACAGTCTGGCACTGTAAGACATTGGATTAGTATTTGCGGTTGGTGACTACCCACCTCAAGGAATACTCACAACGCTTATCAGGGTGAACCCTCAAACTCACTAAATGAACCTGAGCTCAACCCCCTGGTAGCTATGACCCAGACCAGACAGACTTAAATTAGGACAATGTCAAAAGCATTTATGCACTAATGAAACAGTAATAAAGTTGAAATGCAAAACAATAAAACTCGCAAACCAAATTCAAAAGTGTAAAATGTATTAAACAAAATGAAAAAAATCCCTTAAACTCCCCATGCCTAACAAAAAAAAAAGATTGTGTCCGTCTAAAATGCAACTTGTGCTCTGTAAAATGTTCAGATACCTTCTGGTCTAGTTCGCGCTATATAAAAACTCCCTAAGAAATTATCATGGTAGGCCAGGATCAAGGCACAATTTGACACTGGCCGCGATGAAACGCAGGTCGGCTACACCAACCAGGCTCGTCCTGGTCAAAGATTTTACCTTCTGACTGTGTCCTTCAATCCACCCAGGAGCCCCCTAGGACCTCAGGGGATGTACTTAGAGACTTACTTGTCAGGCAGAGGCCGACAGCATGGTCCAGTCCATCTCTAGTTGCCACTGTTCCGCTGGGCAGTTGCAGTAAAGACCTCCCTGGATCTTGAACAGGTGGTCAGCCTTGTGACCCTTGGAGTCCACTTCTTTGCCCTGGGTACAAGAGGGAGCAGGTCCAGTCCTCCGGGGCTCCTCTTATGTCAGACTGCAGGTCAAAACATTTTTACAAACAGAGACTTCATACATAAACTTGATTGTGGAACAACACAGTGAAGCACAATGCAACAACACATTTGACATGCAAAATAAACAGTGTAAACTGAACGACCAGTCCTGGCTTAAAGTACCACTAGGCGGACACTTAATTGTTCATGAACAAAGGCTTCAGCCTACGGTCCTGCCTGTGTGAAAGGCTAAGGGTGTACAAATAAGACTTTGGAGGGGCGTTGTCTTAACAGGGAAACAGAAGAGATGCAAACAATTTCCTTGTGGCACACCCTGAGTTTCTGACTAGGTTTTGGGAACTGTGAAAAACATAGTAATAAACATGTATTATGATGATGAAGCCCTGTCTACAACTGCCTGTCAAAAATTAGATATAAAGGATTTGGTGCCAAAGTGACAGATAATTTATGGGATCTGTTCAGGGACGCATGTTTCTCTTGAGTAGTGGTACTAGAAGTGTAAATAGAAAGTATTTCAGAGTAATTACTTGAAAATGAGTGTAAAAGGGAAGAATTCATAAACTGAAAAGGTCACCGTACCTCGGATTCTGAGTCCGTAATCCTGTTTACAGAAGCTCCATGCTTCGTTTTTCAAGCCCTTGTTTTGGATTCCGTATTCCCTATGCGGCTGACAGCACCTCTCCAACACTCCGCCAGCACCAGATTCAACATCACTGGCACTACTTGATGATCCCATTGTGCTCGACACGGTGCCTCAGCACAAATAAAGAAGAAAGGCCCGAAGACTGTTGGAGAAGGAGGCATACCGACATCAGATGGCCAAACAATCCATGAGCTCCTCTGCTGATTCAAACGACCTCAATTTATATTAGATGGGGAAGGGCGACATCAAATAGCTGAATTTGCAGGCATCACCTTAGTCAGTGGACTGCACACCTTACATGAGCAGAAGATGGTGAAACCCCCCCCCCCCACGCTAAAGTAATGTCCTTCACCAAGAGGGGGGAGGAAGGCTGTAGAAGTATAGAAATGAACATTCCCCTCCATTGACTTCAACACTAATGTCCTCACGGAAGTCCTCCTATCTTCAACCCCAAGCTTGGAACACTTGCTCCACTTCAGTGATGCCTTATTGGAGCCAGCACTGGCAGCATGGGGGAAACCTGTGTCAATGGCAGCAGTAAACATATTGGTTGAGAGGCACTATTGTACTGCCCCTGTAGACCTCCCTTTCTATCCACAACCCAACTTTGGAGAACCTGGTCATATAGGCTTCTTGTTCCTGAGGACAGGTGTTTAGGACTTTTCCAACAACATCGTACAGGGAATCTAAATGACTGGAGGCTTGAGAAAGTTTTCTCTGCCTGAAGTATGTAGCTAAAATCTGTGAATGCCACTTGCCTCCTGGCAAGGTATGCATATGGGTCAACTGGTCACCCCTCATGTCCCTGACAACCTCAGGGCACATTGCTCTGAGGTCATTGAGGAAAACCAGGAGGCCTCATGTCGCATCATTAAGTCAGTACTCAACACTGCTGTGTCTGTAGCCCACGCTACGGGGTCCACAGTGGCAGTCTGCCGTCATGCCTGGCTTTGCACGTTCTGATTTTCTACGGTGTGCCAGCAACTCCATTGGACCTCCACTTTGATGGTGTCCACCTATTCGGAGCTAAAGCTGCCTCAACCTTAGAACAATTTAAAGCTAGTAAAGCTACAGCCAGATCTTTAAGTCTCAACCATCCTCAACTTCAGTGGGAGTACAGGTAATTTCACTGCTTTTGAGGCTTCTCAAGAGGGTTCAGCTTTATGCAGCAGCAGACCAACCAGGCAGAGGCACAACAACCCTGTCTAACCTTTTGCTATATAATGAAGGGGTAGAAATAGAGCTAAGGGCAGAGAGTCTAAGCACCCAGCCTCTGCCACCCACATTACAAGGAAAACCAGCCTAGTTTGCTCTTGCCAGTACATCAGGGGCCAGTGTGAGACCAGGTGTCCTCCTTTATACCAACCTGGAAGACAATTACTTTAGAGTGGTGAGTTCTACAGATAATAGGATGAGGTATATCCTACACTTTCCAAAGACACATCTCTCGCTCCCCCGTCCTTCTCCCTAGTCCTTAGACCATCATTTCCATCTTGCAGCAAGTGGTAGCAGTGCTGTTTCTGAAAAGTGTGATGGAATAAGCTTGCTATCCACGATACTTTATTGTTCCCAAGGACGACCGGTCTGCATCCAATCCTAAACCTCAGGATCCTGAAAGAAGGATGTTTGAGATGCTGACCCAAGCTGAGTTCCTGCTGGCATTTGAAGCAGGGAACTGGTTGGTGTCATTTGACTTTCAGAATGCGGACTTGCACACCCCTATCCTGTGGCACATCAGAACTAGATGTGTTTTGCAGTGAGTTTTACCCATTACAATACACCGCACTTCTGTTTGGCTTGACATCAAAACCTTAGGTCTTCACCAAGTTGATGGTGGATGCGGCACATGTTCAATTTGTCCATACCTTGACGACTGGCTGATCAAGGTCGAGTAGCCAGAGGTAAGGATGAGTCATCTACAATCAACATGAACTCTTGTTGTTTGAATAGAGTTTTTCAATCAACAGGCCCAAATCTGCAAATTCATCATTGACATTGCCTGTTCCTCACAGGCACAGTAAAGGGAGGTGGCATGGCTAGCACCTTGCAAGGGCTTTATTCATGACCTCTGAGAGCACTAGTGCGACACCGATATCACCAACAAATGAGCCCTCGCCACAGTCTGAAATACTGCAGGCTATAAAAGATTAGAAGGAGTCACTGGAGGCCAGGATAGAGGTGGTTGGCTCTGAAATCACTCTCCTACAACAAGACCTCTGCAATATGGTAGATCGTATTCGGAGATGGATACACTGGTCTACTCAATAGAGGACAACTTTGTGCCCTCAAGACAGATTTTACTAAACTCCGCAAGGTGGTGTTGCAACTGAAACAGTGTGCTGAGGACACAGATGGTTGATCCCACCGCAAAAACTTGCATTTAGTGGGAGTGCTGGAGAGAGCAGAGGGAACCTACCCAGAAACCACCTTCTTCGACTGGTTCAGAACATGGGTCGCCACACAAGATCTGTCAACATGCGTCGTAGTCAAGAGGGCACACAGAGCAGTCCTCCAGAAGCCCCTCCCTGGAGCCGCACCTCATTCTGTGATACTCTTGCTACTCAACTACATCTACAGGGATGCCGTCCTGTGGGCTGCCTGCCCCAAACAATAGGTCACCCCGCATGGAGGTTGGCACAGGATGACCACTGAATATTACTCGCGGACTACAGAACAGCTGCAAACAACATTTGTCTGGCACTGCACAGCCACCTGGACTGGCCGGGATGGTGACTTCCCACAAGCTGGTGGGCTACGTGGGGCTCACTCTGGAAGAGGCCTCAGAGTGGCCTGCATCCAAGTTAAGCCCGCCACAAGGGATATCTTTGTGTTTCTTGTTTTTCTTTACAGTATGTTTAGTATGTTATGGGAGGTTGGGGGTAACCTATTTTAAGTACCAATCAGGCCTCAGCTTCAGTTCCTAGGACTCCCGTATCTATTTTCTCTGACTCCATACCAGACTCACAATCCCTAGACACCTTTCCCCCTGTTACACTTCAAGAAGTATCGAGTCTTATAAAACAGATTAAAAGTGGCAGTCCAGAGGATATTATCCCTGCCAGACTAATACCCACTCTGGATGAACAACTTAGTCCACTGATCACAGAATTAGTGAATCTCTCACTCATTTCAGGCACTGTCCCCAAGGAATGGAAGCGAGCTCTTGTCAGACCTCTGAGGAAAAACACCGCCCTACCATGGGCAGACCTGACAAACTTAAGACCCATCTCTCTGCTACCTTTCTTGGGGAAAATCACAGAAAAATATGTCAATCGACATCTATCCAGACATATCGAACAAGTACAGGCCTTGGATGAGTCTCAATCAGGATTCCGCCCCAAATACAGTACCGAATCTACTTTGCTGTCGGTTACTGATGATCTCCATGCTTACCAGGACAAGGGCTTATCAGTCATCTTGGTTCTATTAGATCTATCGGCAGCGTTCGACACCGTATCTCATTCCATCTTAATTCAACGGTTGTCGAGCGCTGGCCTTAAGAACAAAGCCCTTGAATGGCTAAAGAGTTTCCTAGCTGACCGTACCCAGAGAGTCACCTTGGGTACATACCGCTCGGTGGAAATTGAGATTTCTAAGGGGGTGCCACAGGGCTCATGTTTGAGCCCTACGCTCTTTAATATCTATGTGGCACCCCTGGCAGGAGTGCTGCGTAGATACGGCTTTGTTCCCGTATCTTACGCAGACGACACGCAACTCCTGTTTCCCTTCAAATCTCTTTCCGCCGAGGTTAGGAACTCTTTCTCAGCTGGCATGAAAGAAGTGGCACATTGGATGTCTTCCAACTATCTCCAATGCAATGTCAGCAAAACGGAGATCATGCTGTTTGGGGAAGCTAGGATACTCTGGACTCCGGATTGGTGGCCTGCAGAGTTGGGGGCTGTTCCCGAACCCAAGCAGATCGTGAAGAACTTGGGTATTCGGCTTGATCATGATCTATCACTTAAACAGCATACCAGCTACATATCAGGGATATGCTTTTACACTATTGGCCTACTTCGTAAAGTCTTCCCCCTTCTACCCAACTCGGTGAGGAAAATCCTCGTTCAAGCACTCATCCTGAGCAGGATAGATTACTGCAACGGTTTGCTACTATCCGTCAACGAAGGAGTGCTAGATAAACTGCAGGTTATTCAGAACACGGCAGCCCGCCTTGTTCTGAATGCCCCTCCGAGAACTCCCTCTAAACCCCTCCTGGAGCAATTACACTGGCTCCCAGTTAGACAAAGGGCCAAATTCAAAATTTGTTGTCTGATCCACAAGTGTCTGAACGGACAGGGACCTACTTATCTTGAACGGAAATTTATTCCTTATGTCCCAGCACGGTCCCTCAGATCAAGTACCAATCTTCTACTTGTGGTCCCCCAAGTCAAAAAAGCTAGGCATGGAGGTAGAGCTCTTTCCACTATGGGCCCAAAGCTGTGGAATAAACTACCACTGACCTTAAGACAATGCAAAGAACATCTAGCTTTCCGCAAGCAATTAAAAACTATCCTATTCAAAAATGAAATCTAAACTCTTCCTCAGTATGTTCACAGATTTACCGGTCAAAAGCGCAGAGATACTCCAGCTGGAGTGATTCTAGCGCTATACAAAACCATAAATAAATAAATAACCTAAAGGGGTCCCCTAAAGGGCACTAATCACCCTAGTTTAGGAGCAGTGCACATGCCCTGGTTATGTGTGACAGATACTTTACTGTTGAAAGTATGGGATGGGGATGGAAGGAGGAACAGTTCTTTAGTTTATAGTTTCACAGATATCATGTGCCACATAGATGTTGGCACCAACATTCCACCTCACCTGAAACTATGACTCACTTTTGACAACTACCCGCCTTAGGGAGGAAACACCACAAAGTTGCTTGACTCGGAATGTGAACGTCCTCCTCAATAGAATAAATTGTGGGGCTATCCACAGATGGGCCAAACAACTGGGGACAGAAATCTTCATTTTATAGGACACACACTTAGAGGAGGAACTACTGCAGAGGCCTTCTGTGCTACGTATCTAGGGTGGCACACCATTTGGGCTTCCACCGTGGTTCACGAGGCGTAGCCATACTTATCCACTCCCAACTCTATGCCATACTGGATCCACATTGATGACCTAGGCTGGTTCCTCAGGGTGGCGGCCTCCCTGTTGTAATCACTTATTGTCCTGTGCTCTGTCTAGGCCCGAACTCTCCTCACACAACCATTTCTTACGCTTCTCAATGAGGCACTCCTTTCTGCCCCCCTCGGGTCTTACAATTATTGGGAATTATTTTAACGGAATGATGTACCCAGCCCTCGACTGTCGTGGCTCACATATGGGTTCCATACCCTCCTCACACCCTTTGCCCTCATTCAAAGCTACACTAGATCTCCGTGACAAGTGGAGATGATATTACTGAGAGGCGGGTGACTACACATTCTTATCCGGAATACACCGTACACTTTCATGCCTGGATTACTTACTGGTAACCACGGCACATATGCCTCAATCTCGGATGTATGGATCCATGCACATGGCCTCTCTGATCATACCCACCTGGAACTTGAGGTATGGTGCGACCAATCGTGTATGGCATCTTTGCGTCTGATGGCTGACTCAACATCTGTTCAGAAAGACCATTATAGAGTGTTTAACCAGCTTCTTCAACTTGGGATAGATGGACTCAAGGGTGACGCTGTGGGGGGCCTTCTTGGTGGTAACACAGTGGGCTTGAACAAGTGGCACAATTGGAGGAATGCGTTCGTGGAGTTGGCCACATCTGAGGTGCTCCACCGGCTTCAGAGAGCCCTCCTGGCACCCAAGCAGAAGAAGCTCGGAGGCTGTGGCAGGCTTCTAAGAGCAGCCTCTTTGAGCATGGTAATAAAACCAGCAAGCTCCTGCACTAGCTGAGCCAAGCAACGTCATAAGACACTCATTGAAAACTACCCACACAGCTTCGAAAGAGATTGTGAAGACTTTTACGAAGTACTATACCTTACTTTATACACAAACCCCAGTTGTCCCTACACAGGAGGTCAATGCATATTTCACTGATAGCGGCATATATCAGCAACGCATGCATAAGCAATGCATGCAGACTGAGAATGATTTGCATATGGCTAGGGCCAAACTGGAATGGTGTGGCAAGCAATAAAACAATGTGTTTAACCCAGATCTGTGATTTGTTCAGCAATCTGTTCATCTGTTCTTTTTTGTATTTGTCACCCTAAGTGAGGAGGGTATACCCAGACATGGGTCTTGTGCTCGTTATGCCACTGGATTCGAGCTACCCTAGCTGATGAGGGGTGATGCCCCAAAACTGGTCCCAGGATGCTTGATTCCAGTCCATTGAGGACCCATCCTAGCAGTTGGAGGTGGACTGTTCCCATGGGGAGTAGGGTCAAGACTGATTAGCATTTGGCTCGGTCCAGACTTCCCTCTGCTCAACCTGCACCAGGCTCCCAGTAGGTAGCTGCCTAGCTGCACCCCCTTCCACCCCTGGTAACCTGGTCCAGCTGCACCCACCTGTGCAGTTTGGACTCTTCCCTTTCTCCCTGTATGTCCTGCATGTTGAAGCCCCCCTGACCAGTCCCCTGTCCTGCATCTCTGTAGGTACCTCGTATCTGCTATCCCCAGTCTGATGCTTCCCCACGCCTCTCCTCCTGTGGTGCTCCCTGTCGTGCCTTGTGTCTTCCCCAGCTAAGACCACCACCCCTCCCTCCCAGCGACCCAACCCACCTTACAGCATGAAGACCACAGTGCACCCACACAGCAGACTGGCACACAAGGCACGTGCGCGCAAGCGGACCGTGCTCTGTGCCATGATTCCAACCACCGTGGAAGGCCTTCGCTTCACTTCGGGCAAACTTTGAGCCCTGGACCCCAGACACCAGAGCAACAGGCCTCTTCTCCTGCCAAAACTGCCACTTTATCTGCATCACAAAGGAAGCAACTGGTGCCATGTCCACCAGCCACACCAAGTCACTCACACCCAGCAGATTGGCTGGCGCCAACACCTATGAAGAGATCAACTGCCTGCTGATCAACGCACGCTCACTTGGAAAACATGCCACGGAAATCTGGGACACCATCACCACCCACGCCCCAGATGCCATCTTCATCACAGAGACCTGACCGAACCCCACACCAGCACCCGACATTGCCACAGCCACGCCAACCAGATACAAGATCACACCAAGATCACACCAATATAAACGGCTGCAGCATAGCCATAATCTACAAGGAGACCCTCAAATATCCAATCACCAAAGGCGACACCAACCCCTTCAAGGAGTACCTCATCTTCCAACTCCAAACGAAAAGCAAAACCACAATCCGAAGCACCCTCGCCTTCAGACCTAAACGGACTCTCACTTTTGCAACACCATTCCCAACTTCATCGCTCCTATCACCATTGATTCGAATCTGTACATCTTCCTAGAAGACCTAAACTTTCACCTTGAGCACACCGACGACACCAACATGGCTGACCTCTTAGAAAGTATGGTCAACCTCTGACTCAAGCATATGGTCGACACCCACCCACATCACAAGGCCCATGCTCAATCCCATCTTCACAGCTAAAAACAGTGTAAAATACACCCGCACTAAAGATCTCATGTGGACTAACCACCACGGGGTCCACTTTGTCATCTCGGAACCCCTCAACTCCTCCAACTCCATGGCTCAACTGATTCAAGGTAGCAGAACAACGCTGGTTAATGCCCTCAACTCCCACCTACCCACCACCATGAGGACACAGAACAAGCAGTGGATAACTTCACAAACTCGATCACGGTAACCGCTGACGAAGTCGCCCGAGGAAACCTACCAACCCAAGAAACGAACACAACACCCCTACTGGTTCATGGAAGAACTAAAAACCCAGAAACACAACTGCAGACAGACTTAATGGATGGTGCCAGTAAAACCCCCTATGACTGAATACACTTCAAAGCTGCCTTCAACTGCTGCAACCGCCTGCTGAAAAACACCAAGAAGACCGCCCTAATCACCCGCATCAATGATAGCTACAAAAACTCCAAGGAACTCTTCAGCATAGTCAAGGAATTCACAACCCCTTCAGCAACAGAAAACAACATCATACCCTCTGAAGATCTATGTGACACCCTGGTGGACTTTTTCCACAACAAAGTTAACATCATTTAACAATACTTTGCACCCCAACCTCCTGCCGCATACAGCATCAACTTCCTCATGCTGACTGATGCCCACCCAAGCCAGCTCACCTTGTGGAACCCTTCACCGAGAAGGAAACGGCAACCATCATGAGATCCAGCCACTTCAGAGCCCCTGCAGACCCCTGACCCCACCATGCTTTCAACCTCAGCAATCAACTCATCAGCAAAGAACTCACCCACTCCTCGATCGCCACAGCCCACTTCCCCCAGAACTGGAAACAAGCTGACGTGAAGCCTTTGTCGAAGAAGCCATCTGCAGTCCCTGGAAAACTGAAGAGCTAACGTACCATCTCTCTGCTCCCCTTCCCACCCAAGGTCATCGAGAAGGCAACCAATATCCAGCTCACCAGACATCTGGAAACCCACGACCTCCTGGACCCCTCCCAATCCGGCTTCAGAGCAAACCACAGCACAGAGACAACACTATTTGCAACCACAGATGCCAACGACCAACAACTCATCCTTTCTGTGACTAACAATCCAAGAACCATCAAAGACAAGTTCCAAAGATGCATGAAAGATGTTGCCGACTGGATGAACAACAACTGTCTCACACTCAACACTGACAAGACAGAAGTACTCACCTTCAGGAAAGGCAAGGACACACACTGGAACAACAAATAGTAGCCCCCCGAGCAGGGTGCAACCCTGATACTGTAGGAAAAGGGGTCAGGCAGATCAGGTCGATTACCCCCTTTCAAGGTTTGCCCGGCGTTAGCCGCCTCTCACCCAACTCACGGTTACCAAATAAAGAGGCAGGCGCTGGAGACAGAAGGCAGGAAACAGGAGTTTATTTCCGACGGAGCAGAACACATCAGATCGGACAACGAGGTATCGTTTCGAGGTGCTCTAACCACATCTCTGAAGCCTGGCCTCTTATACACAGGTTTATGGCTTTATTACATTTATGACATCCGTGGTATTGCTTTAAAGTTCAAAAGGCATCTTTGGAATCCCCGGTTCAGGCCCGTTCTCACACATATCTCCAGTAGAGGTCCCCACCCGAATCTCAGCATGATGGCTATCGCGCAGCTGGACATGCCGCTGGGAACAGGAATGTGGGCGATCGGTCGGATCTAGGGGTGTGAAGGCATTGATTAATCGCTGCTCCTTTGATGTGGGGCGAGGTCCTACTGTAGGGGGCAATAAACTGCATCTGTTGAGCTATGTGATGGCCTGGGGTCAGGCCGGACAATCGGGCAGGGAGGAAGAGGTTATCAAAAGGGCCTGTTCTATGAATGAGATGAAAGAGTGAGGGGGGTTCAGCACGGGATGTGGCTCGGAGACAGGGTCGCGCTGGAGGTGCGTTTATGACCCAAGCAGGAGAGACCGGGGTTGTCGGGGATGCTTGCGAGGCCGGGGAGTGAGGGGGAGAGAGAGACGCTGGCTATCGGGAGTGGGCAGAGAGACCATGGCAATCAAAATGGTTGCTGCTTACGCGCACGTATGGATCTGAAAAGGACAAGATGGCGCCGATAATGTTTACGCCACAATCCAGATTTTAACAGTCCTCCCTTTTCAACATATCTAGCCAGCTTGTCAATTTATGTCTATCCACATTATTTTACGTATTTCGATATCATACAAAGCTTTCATACGTTCAGCTTCGAAATTCGGAGTCTTAGCGCACATGCAGTTAGTAATGAGTGAACACAAAGGTGGCAAGCATTGAATACCTAGGCAACACCCACACAGTACCACAACCGGTATCAATATAAATGTAAACAACCTCCATCCCCAGTCCTTCAAAGTACCCCAAAACCAGCTCCCAAGCGACCATCCTTCTTGCTCCTGGTGAACCTCTGAGGAAAGTCTGTGGAGGTGCTCGATTGCTTTGTAGACTGAGGGCGAGTTATCTGGCACGTAGGTGCAACAGCTGGATCCGATGATGCGGCATGCTCCTCCACGGTCAGCTAGAACCACATCTAGAACAAGGCGGTTCTGAAGAGCCACCAGGCGGACTGCCTGAAGCTCGGCCGTATTGTTAGTGAGGATGCCAGCCGTGATGTTCATGGTCGTTTCTACTGCCTGGGTCAGGTGTCGGATGGCGCGGCTGTTTGCCATTGGGCCCCACAGAGGAACAAGTCCCTTCACTGCATCCAGGAACTGTGCTCCGGTGGAGTCGGCTTGTTCCATGTCTCTTGCGCGCTTCTGCCGGTGATGGTTTGCTGGGGCCACGTACGTTGGAGGGAGAATGAAGGCGATGTAGCAAGTACCCCCCCAACCTTTTGGAAGCCAAGTGTAAGCTTTGGTGCCACAAACAAAGTACATATTCGGAGAAGCAACAAAGGAGGGGGGATCAATTGAGTCCAATGTTCTGGTGATGTGGCAGGAACTGTGACCCACCAGCTGTGTTCCCAGGCCTTCGAGGCACACGAGGCCCGTGACATTGATAACAGACAGAGCCACAGTGGCAGCAGTTCGTTTCCGTAGGTAGGAGAAGGTGGGTCTGGCTGGATTATGGAACACCTGCATTTCAACTCGTTCCTTGGCAGGGATGTCCATACGGAAGGAGGAACCAGAGGTCAAAGGACAAAAGGGAGCAGATGTCCTCCCGGTTTTGTTCAGCCAGAACCCATGGTAGAAGTGTGACACTGTTTGACCAGAAGTGGCGTTGTCCTTGTAGCTCTCTTGCAAGAGGATCAACCAGGCAAGGCAGGAGCCATGAACTGAGAAAGGAGAAGGGATGAAAGGGATGGAGTGTCCGGTGGCATGCGGGAGCAACCCGCAGATCCAGCAGTTTGTGGCGTTGGCGGCAAGGTTGTGTTGGTGCAACAGTTGCACGAAGGAATTGTTCCAGAACTCCTTACGCCTTTCTCAGAGCTGAGGCGAAAGGGAGATCAGGTGATGCTCTTTCATAGTGGTTGGCTGTGCAGTGGTCAGCAATATTTGATGAGCGGGTGCGCTCTCTTCCACGATCCAGGAGGAGGCAAAAGAGGAGGACAATGAAAAGGGCAATTGTCTTTGATTTGTGCATACTGTCAGTCTTTGGGTTCCTGTAGTGGGTATTTCCGGTTGCTTCCATCATCTTTTCATCTGGCGCTTCCATCATCTTCGAGGTGCTCGGTAGTGGGCAGAACCGTAGACTTCGTTTAGCTTCTCTCCGGGTAACCCTTGGTTGTGTTTAGGCTACCGTTCTGAGATTCAACTTAGTCCGTGGTCTACTTAGCCGAAGCTCCCTCCTTTCGACGCAGGAAATACCCTTCCCTGGATGGCACAGTGGGATCAGAGAATTTTGCAAGTTCGAGTGCCTCGGTATCAGGATAACAGTTCAGTGATGGCCGGTCTTTGTTCAGGAGCTCTTCTTGGGTGCTGACGTTTTCTGTCGTGGCCAGGGTCGAGGAGACCTTCTTACAGTGGTGTGCATGCAGCCAGTGCCGTTTCCCCTCCACTCGAAGAGCCGTCCGGGTGGTGATCAGTACTTGCCAGGGGCCCGTCCACCGGGGTTCCAGACTCTTTGCCCGTTGGAAATTTCGGATCTGCACATAATCCCCCGGTTGGATATCGTGACCCGGACTCCTGGAAGCATCGGGGATGGCCTGCTGCACCTGCTGATGAATGACAGACAATGTTTTAGTCAATTTGCACAAGTAATCAGACAGTAGGACATCCGGGACGTCGTGAATGGAGGTCGGTTTAGGGGCAGTCCAGAGGTTCATCGGTCGCCCAAATACAACCTCGTAGGGGGTCAAATGGTGCTTAGTGGGAGTGGAGCGCATCGATAGCAATGCCAGTGGGAGGGCATCTGGCCATTTAAGTCCTGTGGTGGCCACTATCTTCGACAGTTTTAGTTTCAGTGTGGCGTTGTGTCGCTCAACTAAGCCAGCAGATTGGGGGTGAAAGACTGCATGAAACCTCTGTTTTACACCCAACCCTTTCAAGATTAGTTGGATAACTTCAGCTATGAAGTGGGGGCCGTTGTCGCTCCATAGAATTCGACAAAGACCGTAGCGAGGGAAAAACTCTTTCAGTAGTACCTTGGCAGTGGTCATGGCAGTGTTATCACGGGTTGGATAGGCTTCTATCCATTTGCTGAAGGCACACACAATGACTAATACATACTTCAGGCTTTGGCATCTTTCTAGTTGGATGTAGTCCATCTGGAGGACCTCAAAAGGATGGTCGGGGACCCCAAACCCTCCCCGGGGTACCACAGTTCCTTTCCCAGGGTTGTGTTGCAGGCAGATAAGGCATTGCTGGACCAGGCGTCTGGCTGAGTCGGGGATTTTGTCGTTGTGCCAGACCTTGGAGATGAGTTCGATCATGGGGGCAGATCCTATGTGTGCAGGGGAGTGAGCCATAGTCAGTATGGGGATCAGGTACGAGTTGGGTAGCAACCATTTGTTAGTGTCCTTTGTCCGCCAGCAGCCTTCATAGTCTTTCAATCCCACCCGTGCCCATTCAGTCAATTCGTGTGGTGAGCTGGCCATCTAGATGTCCCTAATAGTCTCCCTAGCGTCCGTCCATTTTTCAGCTTGTGACCTAGTCACGTACATGTGAGTCGTCGTCCTATTTTCGGCTGTGGTTCGAGCAGTGATGTCGGCCAGTGCGTTTCCCTGTCCGACTAAGTCTGTCACCTTCCTGTGTGCCTGGCACTTGATTACGGCTAATCGTTTGGGGAGGAGAACTGCTTCAATCAGGGCGGAGACTAGATCTCCGTGGAGGATGGGCGTGCCGTGGGACGTCAGGAATCCCCTTTCTCTCCACAAGAGTCCAAAATGGTGAACCACTCCGAAGGCGTACTGGCTGTCCGTGTAAATGTTTGCCGTGGTCCCTGTCGTTATAATACATGCTCGTGTGAGGGCAATCAGTTCTGCCGCCTGTGCGGATCGTTGTGTGATGCGGGCTGTCTCAATTACTGTTCGGGCTGTCGTTACTGCATAGGCAGCTGAGGTGGTGCCGTCGGAGAGTTTGATGCAAGAGCCGTCTACTCATAGCTCTCCGTCAGGGTCTGTGAAGGCGGTGTCTCGGAGGTCAACTCTACTCCTAGTCTGTTCGTCTGTGAGGGTCACACAGTCATGTATAGGGGGGACATTTGGGTCGTTTTCGGGCAGAGGCAACAAGGTGGCTGGGTTCAGTGTGGTGCATCTTTTCAGCGTGATGTGGGGTGCAAGCAGAGTCAGTTCGTATCCAGTCAGTCGTGCGCTAGTCAGGTGTTGCGTCTTAGTCTGGTTTAGGAGGGTGTCAACAGCATGGGGCACTAATACCGTGAGGGAATTCGATAGTACGATCCCCTCACTTTGTCGGATAGAGACAGCAGCGGCAGCTACGGCTCGAAGGCAGGCAGGCAAGGCTCTCGCTACGGGGTCAAGGGTGGCAGAGAAATAGGCACATGGTCGTTCCTTGGGGCCAATAGTTTGAGTCAGGACAGACAAAGCGCACCCCTCCCTTTCGTGAGTGTAGAGAGAGAAGGGCTTGGTGTAATCGGGGGTTCCTAGGACTGGTGCAGAACAAAGGGCGTCTCGAAGTTCTTTGAAGGAAGATTGGCATTCGGGGGTCCAAGGGAGTGGGAAGGGGACATCTTTGGCTAGTAGGGAAAGTAGTGGCTTTACAATGAGACTGAAATTTGGCAACCACTGCCGGCAGAAGGAGGTGAGGCCTACCAGGGAGCGGACTTGTTTCTGGGTCTTTGGGACAGGGGTTTCTAGAATGGCCTGAATTCGATCGGGTGTAAGCTTTCTCCCGTCTTTGGACAAGAGGTGGCCTAGGTAGGTGACCTGGGGTTGGCAGAATTGCAACTTTCTCTTGGAGACCTTGTGGCCATTTTCCGCAAGGAAGTGCAAGAGTTGGATGGTGGCTGTGACTGCAAGTGGAGTGGTGTCGGCCGCCAAAAGGATGTCATCGACGTACTGTATCAACACCACTCCCTCCGGTAGCTGAACGGCGTCCAGCTGTCTCTTGAGGGCCTGGCTATAGATGCTGGGACTTTCTGTGTAACCTTGGGGAGCTCTACAAAATCTATATGAGCGGGATTTTAACGTGAAGCCGAAAAGGTAGCGGCTGTCTGGGTGGATGGGGAGGGAGAAGAAAGCGTTCTTGAGGTCTATTACAGTGAAGGTGGTGGCTGTGGAAGGAATCAGGGTCAGAATGGTGGCGATATCTGAAACTACGGGGTACTGAGGTACAACTACCTTGTTGACCTCTCGAAGGTCGATGATGAAGCGGTACGCTTTCTCATCTCCCTCGCCCTGCTTCTTCACAATGGGTAGGATAGGGCTGTTGCAAATATTGCTGACTACTTCCTCTACCACTCCTGCCTCTACCAGGGACTGGATTATCATTACCAATGCCTTCTCACCTTCGGGCGATATCCGATACTGTGGGAGTTTTGGGAGTATCGCATCTTGGCGAACAGTTATGTGCACGGGGTCGATCATCATTCGTCCTACGTCAGCGAAGGTTTTAGCCCACAGATACAGAGGTAGAGAGTCAAGTAAGGATGCGTCAGCGTCAGAGATGGAGAACATGTGTCGTGCGGGATGAGGTCTGAGCAAAGTCGGGTTATCATACAGAATGACTCGAACTCCGTCCTGTGAACACCTGATAGTAGCTCGGAAATGCTTCAGTAAGTCAAGTCCCATAATGGCATCGGGGGTGTTGGAGGAAAGCAGAAACGTCGTGTCAGTGGGGTTACTGTCCAAGGCGAAGGAAACTGGTGCGGATAAGGGGTTAGTGGAGGGCGTTCCATCAAAGCCTATTGATGTTATGTGTGAGCTAGACAAGGGTGCCCTTGGAATCAGTCGTTTAGATAACGCACTACGTGTCGCGCCAGTGTCTACCAGAAATGGAGACTTCGTACCTAGGACCTTAGCGGTGACATAAGGACCTTGCTGGTCAACATAGAGCTCGACTGGATCCCTCCCTTGCCCTAGGCAGTCCTATGCAAAGTCGCGGGCATCGTCACAGTCAGTCTTCTGGCATTGGTTCTGTCGGGGGTGGTCAAAAGTGTTCGGTCTGCCTGATCTGTCATTGCTGGCGTCGTTTGCGTGCCCTCGTCCCTGTCCTCTATTTTTTCGGCCCACCCGCTACGTCTTTTGCGTCCCTATTTTTGTACATTTCTAGCAGGATCGGGCACTGGGACTTCCAATGCCCATATCCTTTGCAAAACGCACACTGGTTCTCATCGAGGTCTGTTCGTGGAGCGCCGGGTGCGGGTGTGCGGTCTCTTGGGGGTGGATTTCTAGGAGCATTTGACTGGTAGTTTCCTCTATACTGTTCCCTTCCTGTCGTCACTCCTTGCAATTGAGCAATCATCACTCGTTCTTTCAAGTCCTTTTTCTTTTTCTCAGTCGCCCTATCGTTCTCGTTCTTTTGCCGTTCGTAGTATTGAGCCATCTGAAGGATAGCCGCGGGTTTGGAGGCAGCCCAACTACTTTCACTAGTCTGCAGTTTTTGCGAGACTTCTGGTGTCAGGCCTTTTACAAAGTTCTGGACGAACAAGTGATGTCCGGTCGCAGAGGTCATGTCCTGGCCACTGTAATCGGAGAACACCGTTTCGAACCGGGAGAAATATTCTGAGGCGTCTTCCTGTGGTTTCTGGCAGCAAGCCGTTACTATCGACCAGTCCACCTTCTTTTCTGGTACT
The DNA here is from genome assembly GCF_964261635.1 of Lissotriton helveticus. Taxonomy (NCBI): domain Eukaryota; kingdom Metazoa; phylum Chordata; class Amphibia; order Caudata; family Salamandridae; genus Lissotriton; species Lissotriton helveticus. Next base: position 349,980,257 of record NC_136069.1, on the reverse strand, counting down.
ATGGTTTTCAGTTTTAGTACTATTTTGTCTGGCAGGTCTAGAATCGATTTCAAGGGTTTCTGTCCGGGCTCTCGCTGTTTGTCTATGCCATCGAGTTGTGACCAGGTATGTCCGAACAGCTCAAGGTGGTCGACTTTCCGGATTTGCTTCCACACATCAGCTGGCAGACATAGCCCGAAAAACAAGTCTATGTCCGCTAGGGTCATAATCGTCGAACCCAAGGCGGTACCTAATTCTGTGTAGAAGGCAGTGGGGTTCTTTCGTAGATCGGGCAAGGACTTTCGGAAAGTCAGGATGTCTTGCCGATCCCAGGGTTGGTAGACCCAGTTGTACACTACCCTCCCTCTCGCATCTTGGTGGTTAATATCGTCGTGTGTTCCCTGTCCTCGTGAGGGAACCCAATAAGGTTCCGCTTCTCTTATTGGCATCATGGTGTCAGTTCTCTCGGTCTGAGGTTCAGTCGCTACAGGGGTCGTGGTGTCGGCTTCTAATCTTTGTTCAGTGAGGTGGCGGAAGACTTCAAGCGTGCGCGAGAAGAGGTCCATCACATCACCCTCGCCCTGCTCTCCAATGTCGACTTTTCTATACAGAGTCGTTAGGCTTTCAGGACCTTTGTTACGATACCGGTCTTCATAGGCGTTAAGGGTGTGATAACCACAAACGACACTTTGTTGCACGTTTTTGTTATCAGCATATGTATTGCATATATCTGTCACGTAATCTTCGTTTTCTTTCCGCTCTACTAGCGTCTTTACGATCTTATCAATCCCTGCTCGTTCATTCTTACTCAATCGATTGAGCCTAGCAGAGTCTTTCTTCTCAGTTTCGGGCTCATCTAATGTTGCTGCTTGCGCTGCGCTGAGTACAAGGGGCTCGGCCGGCGCGGAGGCCGTGAGGACCGAGGCTCTGGCACTGCTCTCATCTGTGCTAGGGGTTGCGTGCTTTGCACTAGAGGTTGGGAAGGGGTGTATGGAGGGGGCATGTAGATGATCGGGGGACCTAGCAGTAGATCATCGTTCGCTCGCTGCTTCGAAGGTAGCTCAGGGTAAAGCGTAGAGGGTGTTCTAACGGGACATTGGCTCGATGTCTCGGATTCTTGCTTCAGTCTAGCTCCCTCTCTTTCCTTTATCTCTTCTTTCAACTTGCTCGTGGCTAAATGAGCTGCTTTTCGCAATTCTTTCTCTAGTCTGACTTCGTTTCTTTTCTTTCGTTGTTCCGTCTCCTTGCGCCACATGCCGAAACTATCAAGCATAGTGGGCGTTGTTTTATTGTTACAAAGGGCTGTTTCAGCACGCTTATTTTTGCGTCATCGAAGGATCCTATCAGTGGCCACTGACTTTCCTGATCCTTTTTAGTATATTTATGCCATAACTTACGATAAGCTACGGCGACTAGTCCATACTTTAAAAACATATCCTTATTAGGGGTGCCCTCCAGAGGAGCCGGATGATCCACCTCTAATAAGCGGTCCGGGCTGAACCAACTACTGAACAATGGGGAGAAGATAGGCATGACGGGTTACAATGGGGACAAAAGTCTGCACTACCTATCCTTCACTACTTTGCGAAGACTAGACAGAAGATTTCTATTCTACAGTATTCGCAAATAGGGAATACCCAAAGAGAGAACCAATTCCAAACAGTCAATGTTTGGACAAACAATCAATCAATCAAATGAGGAATCAAATAGGCGCGACGGGTTACAACGGGGGCAAAAGCCAGCGCTACCTACCCTTTCACTGCTTACAAAGACTAGACAGAATATCTCTATTCCACGTTATTTGTAAGCAGAGAATACCTCCAAAGAACCAATATCGAACAATTAATGTCCGTTCAATCAAACAATCAGTGGCGAGAAAGAAATAGGCACGACGGGTTACAACGGAGGCAAAGGCCTGCGTTACCTATTCTTCACTATCTGCAAAGGAGGACAGAATACTTTTATCCTTCCCCGTTTGTAGACAGAGAATTCTCGAGAAAACAATCCTCGAACAAGCAATGTTCGGGCAAACAATCAATCAGTGGGGGAGAAAGATAGGCACGACGGATTACAACGGGGGCAAAGGCCTGTGTTACCTACCCTTCACTACCTGCAAAGGAAGAGAGAATACTTTCTATTCCTCTCCGTTTGCAGACAGAGAATCTCCAAGAGAACCAACAATTCGGAGAGTAATACTAGTATTTTCCAATCAATCAATCAAATATTTCACAGTTTTTCGTGTTACACGACCTTACCCGGACCGCATGGACAGTTTCCTGTCTTCCGATTCCAGCGCCCGATCGTCCTCTATCTCCTGTCGTGGCACTCCTGATGGTTCCCAGTCAGGACCGTAGATCACTCGAGAGAGGTCTGCTCGGAACCAGTGAAGTTCGGATAATCGGCTGCCAGACGAGGGTCTATCGGGCAGGTGCACTTCCCGATCGTTGCAGTCGTTCACTCCGTCGTCAGGACCTCTCCCACTGGATCCACGTGTCGCTGATGGGCCCCACGTTGGGCGCCAATTGTAGGAAAAGGGGTCAGGCAGATCAGGTCGATTACCCCCTTTCAAGGTTTGCCCGGCGTTAGCCGCCTCTCACCCAACTCACGGTTACCAAATAAAGAGGCAGGCGCTGGAGACAGAAGGCAGGAAACAGGAGTTTATTTCCGACGGAGCAGAACACATCAGATCGGACAACGAGGTATCGTTTCGAGGTGCTCTAACCGCATCTCTGAAGCCTGGCCTCTTATACACAGGTTTATGGCTTTATTACATTTATGACATCCGTGGTATTGCTTTAAAGTTCAAAAGGCATCTTTGGAATCCCCGGTTCAGGCCCGTTCTCACACATATCAACAGTAGAGATCCCCACCCGAATCTCAGCATGATGGCTATCGCGCAGCTGGACATTCCGCTGGGAACAGGAATGTGGGCGATCGGTCGGATCTAGGGGTGTGAAGGCATTGATTAATCCCCGCTCCTTTGATGTGGGGCGAGGTCCTACTGTAGGGGGCAATAAACTGCATCTGTTGAGCTATGTGATGGCCTGGGGTCAGGCCGGACAATCGGGCAGGGAGGAAGAGGCTATCAAAAGGGCCTGTTCTATGAATGAGATGAAAGAGTGAGGGGGGTTCAGCACGGGATGTGGCTCGGAGACAGGGTCGCGCTGGAGGTGCGTTTATGACCCAAGCAGGAGAGACCGGGGGTTGTCGGGGAAGCTTGCGAGGCCGGGGAGTGAGGGGGAGAGAGAGACGCTGGCTATCGGGAGTGGGCAGAGAGGCCATGGCAACCAAATGGTTGCTGCTTACGCGCACGTATGGATCTGAAAAGGACAAGAGGGCGCCGATAATGTTTACGCCACAATCCAGATTTTAACAGTACCAACCGGACACATCATGGCATCATCCTTGACGGCCAGCTATCCATGAACAAGCATGTCAGCTCCATCTCCACCGCCTGCTTCCTCATGCTTTGCATGCTCAGGAAGATTTTCAGATGACTCCTCACCAACACTAGGTGAACTTTCACGCCGGCTCTCGTCACCAGCAGAGTCGACTCCGACAACTCCCTCTTCATAGGAATACCAGCCCAACTCATGAAGAAGCTCCAGACAATCCAGAACACTTTGACCAGGATCATCCTCAACCACCCCAGATGGACGCACATACACCTCAACTCAGGAAACTACACTAGCTACCTGTCATGAAGAGATGCCAATGCAAGCTACTCACCCATGCACATAGGGCATTACAAAATGAAGGACCTGCGTACTGCAACCAATCGTGACCTCTCACCAGCCCACCAGTGGCGTGGTGAGCAAAACAACAATGGAGTTAACCCAGATCTGTGACTGGGGGGGTTGAATGTTTGATTTGTTCATCATCTGTTCTTTTTGCATTTGTCACCCTGAGTGGGTAGGGTATGCCCGGACGTGGGTCCCATGCTCGCTGCGCAACCGTATTCAAGCTAGCGTGGCAGATCTGGGTTAATACTCCAAAACCGGTCCCAGGATGTTTTTTTCTGTTCCATTGAGGACCTGGACTGTGCCCATGGGGAGCAGGATCGGGACTGATTTGCATATGGCTAGGTCCAAAGTAGAATGGCGTGGCAAGTGAAAAGACAATGGATATAACCCAGATCTGTAACTGAGGTGAATGTTTGATTTGTCCATCATCTGTTCTTTTTGGGGTTTGCAGGCAGCAGATATTGGGTTATGCTAACATTTAGAAACCTTTCCCTGATTTTGTGACAAGACCCCCAGAACCTATGCCCTGGTCCACAGAAACAGTACCAGCCTTAGTGCCTTTAAAAAATAATTGTAATTTGCCCCTGCTCTAGGATTACCTCACTACACTAAGCCTTCAACATTATATTGCAATGACAGTGAGGATTTTGTTGTCACAGTATTGGTCCATAAGTCTGCTGATAAAATGGTATCAATGGCTTATTGTTCTTCTGTTGTTGATACTCTGTTGATTGATTGATGTGGCAGCCACTCACCGTTCGGCAGTGTCTGAAAACATTTGTCTTGAATTGCCCCTCACTGTTGCTGTACCTCTTGCTGGGGTTACTCTGTTGTTAACCATGAAGGGTCAACATCTTTCAATGTCTATTAATAAAATAGTGTTACTTTCGGCATCTCTTGTTTAAAGTCCTGTGCAGAACCGAGCTTCATTATTTCCACTTTCCAGAATGGGAAACTGCATGATTGTATTCTTGCCACTGTCCACCTCAACACATCTATCACCCATTGACCTTACAGACAGACCCCCATCTAACTGAACTTGAAAATGATGTTGGTGGTTCTTGGCTCAGAAACGATAAAGGCATGTTGGTTGATAGATATGCTGTTTGCACCTTGCCCAAAATTGTTGCAAATTGATGCCCACTACTGCTTTATTTTGCCCAAGCAGCCAGAATAATACATCTCACACTTTCTTGTAACTTAGCTGTTTAGAAAACTGCAACTATATTTACAGATTCGATGTCGACATTTGGGGTTAAATATGATTTTGGGGTCCTCTGGATCCAGCGAGGGTTCCTCCTGTTTGAAGGAACCTAAACAAAATAATCGATCTTGAGTCAAGGGGATAATTGATGCCCTTAAACTGCCTCTTAAACTAGCTATGTGCCAGTGCAGACACTATTACTGAGGCCTAAATAGTTGTGCCATTCTTTATTCCCAGGTTCATAATGCTGCTCAATATCAAAAGTGGCAAAGTACCTCAGTTTGTCATATCTGTGGTTAAGGAGCTATTCAAAGCTTTAAGGGGTCCAACATATCCATTGTGCATATTACTCTTAATCCTCAAAGAAAGTTGAAAAGGTTCAATGGGACTTTGAAAAAAAAATCTAAAATATATGAAGAAACAGGGCTCAAATGGCCAAAGCCCTATACTTGGTGCAAATGTCAGTCCAGTCCCGCCCAACCCACCACTTGCCAAAAGACTACATTGAGCCAACATGAGTTTATCACAGTCTGGCCTATGGTTGGTTCATGCACCCCGCCGGCATCTTTAGTGTTACCTGATTTGCACTTGATTGATGAAGTGTCTTTAGAACATTTAAAGCAAAATACATTTGCTATTTCAGGAGCTTTCATTCTCGAGTTCAAGCTACACTGCTCACCAGCCAGACCCATATCTGCCACTATCTTCAACCAGTACCTGGGTACAGATCAAGATTCACCAGTAATAATCTTTGCACCAACCCCTGTGGTGAGATCCTTTCCAAATCTTGTGATCTTTACCATCGTAAAGTGCTGAGTACAGTGTTTCATTTGTAAAAGAAGAAGTGCTGGAGCCCAACCTTTTGCTCAGAAGTCTGCGGGTGCTGCTGAATGTTGTTTTTGCTGAATACCAAGACAGTCTGGTCTTGAATCCACCTTGGGTCACTTTCATACAGCAACATACTCTCCCGCTTCTTTACGTCACTCCTGCAAGCTCTTTTTCATTTCTGTTTCATCCCTTTACACTGTTTTCTCTTCTCTTACTTCCTCCTCTTTTTCTCCACTGGCCTTTCTCTCTCTTGTTCCGAGACAAAGTCTGATAATCAGAAATATGTGCTAGTCTCCAAACCGAGTCCCGGTAGGCCACATCTGTAACTACTGAGTCAAATTAGGAACAGGATTCTGTGTTCTGCCTGCACACAGAACCCTGCTAGCAGACTACAGAACCAAGAGAAAGCAGACCCAGTCCTCAAACTCCTTGTGTTCCTGTGGGTGCACTGCAAGGATATAGCCCCTTCTCCTGCCCACGGCTATGGCTGCAACCCGGGTTGTGGGAAGCCTTCCAGGTCGCTGTTTCTGCTAGTGGGTCTGTTGATCCATGTTCACTGCACGCTTCTTTGTTTCAATGTGTGGCTGCTCCACGAGGGGGCAAGTGATAGGATGGAAGAAATCAGCTGCCAATTGCCTATTTCGGAAACTAGCAAATCTACAAAACAATACCTTTCTTCAAGTCCTGGGCCAGCGCAAGCAGGACCTAAACCTCTCTTCATGCCTCTGGGCATCCATGTGGCACACTGACTACAATGGGGGCATTACTATGAATCTGATTCCCTTTGAATGGGAGGTAAAGTGCATCAAATGCATTACCGTTCATGGACCTACCTTTGTCCAGGCAACAACTGTTGCCCCCTGCCTCAATCGCCAATGGACTGGTGTATGATGTGGGAAATGGTAGTATCTTCATGGAGTACAGTGATTACAAAATTACTACAACAAAGGGAACTGTTTGTATTATTTTTCCGTTCTTTATCCAAGTTGAGGTCCTGAGAATGACCTTTCCATGTTCCAGTCGGTAGCTCAGCAAACTGTTATTTTACACAACAGAATGTGCTGGATATTGTTTTGCATTAACCCAATAGGGCAACCCAATTCTCCCCAAGGATCTAGTTAAGACAAGTATCTCATACAAAATATCCCTTGAGGAATTATTTACATACAGATTATTTCCACACTTTATCATGGTTACATATGTGATCCGGGTGATTACTCACACTATTGATAATTACAGTCACAGATGTATTCCAAAATTCAAATATTTTTACTTCATTTATGTTCAATCCATAAAATATATATTATACACATCATTCAAATAATCCACATTATATATACAGACAGTGTATACATATAATTAATAACACTGGCACTACCAAAACATTCCTTCAATTCTCTAGACTTTGTTTTGGCCACCAGGAATGTAATTTAAGCTACAATTGGAAGGTGTGGTGTACTAAAAGTCATAGTGATAATTATTTTTGTTCTTTTGTTGATTTACATGCGAGTCTAAGTCTTTATCGCCTCCACCTCAAACCTAAGAGGAGGCAAAGGTACTATCCCCCTGACAATCTATGATAATTATGGCCTCCCAAATTTTGATATTGTAAGGTTACAACTGCGGAGGCCAGGTTGGTTTTTAAGGCCCCTCACAGATCACACACCTTACCTCTTCTGAGACTGCTCCACTGGTTACTAGTAAAGCAGCGCATCCACTTTAACATTTGCTGCATCGTTTTTAAGACTTTGCATGGGTTGGCCATAGATTTCTTGACCAGTTGATTGATGGGATATGTTCTGAAGAGCGAACTCCACTCTTCTAAGGCTAATCTCTTGGTGGTGCTGAGAGTCTGCAAATCAAGAGTTGAAGGTCGCAGGTTCTCGGTGTTAGATCCAACCCGCTGCACATTCGATCCTTTCCCTTCCCAAATTAAAAATCTTCAGGACTGCTTTAAAAACCTGGCTCTTTACTCTTTAACACAGCACTCGAGTTGCACCCCTAAGGTTACTCTCACGCTCTTGTGTGTTCATCTCTCTCAAGGTTAGCGCCATAATACCCTCAGGTGAACAAATGATTTATAAATATCAGATGAATAATGATTATGATATTGATAAAAACGTTTTATGATGGAATATTAGGAAGTATTGTAGATGGAGCTGGGGAAGAAGTTTTACATTTGATGACTACAGAGCTGTCCTAGTTTAGCAATAAGTAACGCAAGAGGGGAGAATTGTAAAAGAATGTAAACACGTTTGCACGTTCAGCAAAACTGTAACGTGCCCCTGTCATGTTTTCTTGCTCATACTAACTTGCCATCTCCCATTGGGCCCATTTACAGGCCTCAGGCGGGTTGCATCCTGGCATTCAAGATGCAAAAGAACTGCTTACATCATTGTTACTTGTACAGGTCATTTACTAAATCTGATAAGACCTCCTACTCTCCTTTTTTTTTTTATTGGATTTTATTTGGCAGTGGAAAGTTGCAAAATACAGATACAGAAAGTAATTCATATTAAAACCATAAAGAGACAAAAGTAAATGCATCATCATTTTCACATGAATAATACATATTTGATTTCAAGTACAAAAAAAAATAGCATTATTCTGGAAAAGAAGGTAAAAACATAATAAATCAATTAGATCCAATTGCTAATAGGGCCCATAATTTTTGACCAAACAGACTCTTACGCCGGCCTTTGAGTATATATACCGCATTTTCCAATTGATATACACTTAACAGCTTGGATTGCCAATGATAGAAAACCGGAGGTTGTACATCCAGCCAGCGTGAAGTAATACAGTATCTATACACAGACATAGCTAAAAATAAAAAGCCTTCTTCTTCAATTGTTCTGATACCAACTTGTTCTGCCTGAATTCCCAGTATCACTAATTCTGGTGACAATACTAATGTTGATTCTAGAATGCTATCTAAAAACCCTTTTACATTTCGTATAAATTGGTTCAATTTTGGGCATTGAACAAACATATGGATTGAATTAGCAGCAACATATCCACAGCGACTACATTTTGTACCCCCTTTAGCTTTCCATAGCGCCAATTTCGATGGTGTATAATATAAGTCGAAAACAGCCATAAAATGTTGGCTTTTAAAAGAACCATTGAATAGCACCAGATTGGCCATTTCTAAAGATCTAGAAATGTCAACCTCCGCTATTCCAAAGTTCCTCTGCCATTTATCAACAAATAGCTCAAGATCATCTTTTAGTCTATTCAACATCAATTGGTATATTGTGCCAATTCTATTTTTCCTAATACAGCTTTCGAATATGTCCATTTTATTCATAGAACTGTTATTAAAGAGATTTTTAGACACTATAAAGCTATGAATTTGGAGATATTGAAAAAAGTCGCTTCTTGTTAGGCTATATTTATCCTGCAAGAACGAGTAAGGTACCATTTGCCCATTCTGAAATAAATCCCCAAAAGAGCTGATCTTTAGATTATTCCACCTCTGCATAAAAGAATCACCGAACATTTTGGTGAGCGATGAGTTTTTCAAAAATGGTGTGTAATAATTCAGCTTCGGATTAACACAAAACTTTTTACTAAATTGTTTCCAGATTTGCCAGGCTGAAATCAAAACTTTAAATTTGGTTTTCTTATAATAACTTGGTTCTAACAATCTCAGAAAGCACTGTCGAACCTCTATTCCTAGCAACATTTCATAAATGGAGGGAGCCATTGCTTCCTCCAAATAAATATCTGGAAAAATTAGAATACCCATTGTCTTTAAAAAGATCGCCCAATAGTATAGTCGAAAGTTTGGAACCCCCAGTCCTCCTCTTAGTTTGGGCATAGTACACCATTTCAAAGATCTTCTTACTCTTCGGTATCCCCATATAAACCTTGAGATGGATCTCTCCAGTTTATTGAAAAAGGCAAAGGAAAACAAAAGTGGGATAGTGCGGAACAGATACAAAAATTTTGGAAATATAACCATTTTTACTGCATTAGTGCGACCATATAATGACAAATGTAAATTGTTCAGCCTCTCAAGCGTCCTATTAACAGAAAATAGTAAAGTATCTGTATTCAGGCCAACAATATCTTCAATTTTTGCAGAAATTGTCACTCCAAGATAAGACGCTGTAGATGCGAATATTAAATTTTATGGTCTGCCTTCAAGTGAGTGTAAAAGCTGGGTCTTTGTAATATTTAATTTGTATCCGGAGAATTCCCCATAATCTTGGGCATGTTCTATAATTTTAGGTAAAGCAGTTGCTACATCTGTCGTGACAATTGCCACATCGTCGGCGTATGCAAAGACTTTACGGGCTACATGATGTAGAATAACCGGGGTAATCCTAGGTTCATTTATTAGCCTATTTAAATATGGCTCTAGATAAAGCGCGAATAGCAGGGGGGGAGCAGGGACACCCCTGCCTTGTCCCCCTTGTGATCGGGAAAGGATCTGATGTACCAGTGGCTACACGTATAACAGCTTTTGGGTTATTATATAACGCTTGAACTGCACAAATATATTCCTTAGGAAACCCTTTCCAAACCAATACGGACCACAGAAATCCCCAGTCGACCCTGTCAAAAGCTTTTTCAGCATCTAAAAGTACAACGCCGACTGGGGATCCCGAGGCCTGTGCCCAATCTAACAGAGTAATAATGTGTCTGACGTGATCAATAGTGTCCCGTTTTTTTTAGAAACCATGCTTGGATCTTAGATACTATCTTTGGCATTATATCAACTAATCTGTTTGCTAAAATTTTTGAGAAGATTTTGCTGTCTGATGTGATCAAAGAAATCGGCCTATAAGATCCCATTTCCTTGCTATCCTTTCCTTTTTTCTTAAAGATCACTATAGTGGCCAAAGACCAGGAAGTAGGGGGATGCCCTAAAAAAGCTTGCTGAAAAATCTCAAGTAATTGAGGTTTAAGCATATTTCGGAAGGTCCGATAAAACTCTAGGGGAATCAAATCTGGTCCCATTGCTTTTCCTGGTGCTAAACCCAGAATAGCCGCTTCAATTTCTTCCCAAGAAATAGGAGCACTTAGACATTATGTCTAAGTCAGCAATAGAAAGATTATCAATGCTCCTTAAATACTCAAATGGAGCCCTATCTTGAGTGTCCTCCTCCTTATTATATAATAGTTTGTAGAAGTCGCTAAACGCAGCCAGTATCCCAATTTGTGTTTCTTGGGTTACACCAGCTAAATCAATAATTTTTGTTACATCATTCGAAACTGCTTTTTGTCTCAACCGTTGAGCTAGAATTTTACCTGTCTGATCATTAAATTCATAGCATTCTGCTTTATGTTGTTTGAACTTAATAGCGACCTGGTCAGCTAAATACATATATAGAGCGGCTCGTTCAATAGTTAAGAGGCGTTGAGGTTCCTCAACTCCAAACCCCCTATTAATAGAGATAGCTAATTTAAGTTCTGCCGACCTAACCAGATCAGAGTTGTTTTTAAATTCCTCTTGAGTTTTTTTGCAATAAAAATTAGAAAAGTTAGTAGTTTCCCCTCTAACGACTCATTTAAATGTATCCCAGACAATCTGAGTTGAGGCCATCCCACTATTGCATATAAAAAAGTCTTGAATAGTTTTGGCCATATGTAGCAGATATTGATAATTTAGAAGTAAATTCCTTTGGAACGACCATTGGCGATTAGAATTACAACCCTGGGAAGATAAGGATAATTCTAACATGAGTGGATTGTGATCAGAAAGTGATTGAGGCATAATGCCAATATTAGCCTTGTCCCCAAAAAAAGAAGATATAAAAAAAAATCTAAACGGACACATTTTTGATGTGGTGGTGATAAAAAAGTATATCCAGGGTCCGTAGGGAAGAAATTATTCCATACATCAAATAGCCCATTTCCTACCACTAAGGCTCTTAGAGCTCTGTATGTCCTAATTTTTCGGCCAGCATACCTCCCCTGGGCACGGATATTCCAATCAGACTCCATATTAATATTCAGGTCACCACAAAGAATTATCGGTTGACTCTATGTAGCAAGTTCTAAGTTAATAGTATCAAATACCTCATTGTCATCCAAATTGGGACCATATAAACAACACATCGTAAATTTATTACCTTCTGCAATCATTTCAACCAGACCCCATCTTCCCCATTTATCGGCTAATGTTCTAATAAATTTCCCAAACCCTTTTCTCATAAAGATCGCAACCCCTCTTTTTTACCAGTCTGCTTAGAACAAACTAACAGGTCGAGACCCAGACTATTCAGTAAGCTTCTTTTGTCCCAAGAAATATGCGTCTCCTGTAGACAAAGAATATCAATCCGTGATAGCCGAATTAATTCAGACAGGATCCCTAACTTTTTAGGATCATTAAGTCCGTTTATATTTAACGTACAGATTTTAATCTTTTTATCCATTATAAAACCAAAGTATTATCATACGTGACATTAATAGCCTTCTTTGAATAAAGTTTGGAACCATTATATTAACTTTTGTCACTTTTTTGACAACTTCCACTGCCTTACACCCCTGCCACCCCCGTGCCTTCCACACCCCCCATCCCTCCCCAACCCCCCACCCCCCTCCCCAACACATGAGGCTCAGGAACTAACAGTTCCTGTTTAGGTATGGATACTGTACCCCCCCCACCCACAGGTGCCCCAGGAAGAAAGGAAAGAACAAAGAAAAGAAAAACGACAGAAGAGGACCATACTCTTCTGCAATCAGATAGCAGCATAATGAATACATTATAAATCATGTATCATAAGACAACATAGCGCTAATTAACTCATAGTACTTGCACAATTGAATCAAAGCAGGAATAGGACTGAGTTATAATAGCTAAACTTCAAATTAAACATTTTTTCATTAATTAATCCAGTCCTTACTTTTTTTTTTTTTTTTGAGAGGATCCTCAAAGGGAATCTAGATACTCCTATTCTAGATTTCAGAATAAAAAAATGTAGTCTGTCCTTTGTTTATTATTTTTAGTTTAGCTGGGTTCTGAAAAAACACAGTGGCACCCTTCTTTTGAAAATCGGGTATTAATTGCCTTAAGTGCCAGCGCTGGGAAACAGTGGCCTGGCAAAAATTAGGTTGCACGAAAAAAGTGCAGTTCTTAGCCTCTGCTTTTTTATCAGGACGGGCTAGACTATAGATCACTTCCCTGGCGAGAAAATTATTGAAGCTGACCAATATAGCCCTGGGATATTCTTCCTCACCCTGCCTGGGTTTCCTAACATTAAACGGAAATCTATGTGCTCTTTGCACTTCTTTTGACCAATCCCAGACAGTAAGATCAGGAAATGCATCAGTCAGTAGTTCAATAATAAATCTTTTTGGATCCATCCCTTCTTTTTTCTCTGGAATACCAAGAAAACGCAAATTGTTCCCACGTGCCTGATTTTCCAGCCCAGACAGTTTGTATGAAATATCCTCCTTATACGCTTTGACACTGTCTAATTCGTGCTTTTGTGCCAAGGTCTCATCCTCAAGTGCCGAAATTCTTGCCTCGGCCTCTGTTACTCTGCTGGCCGTTTCAGTACAAAGTTTGACGGCTCGGTGTACAGCGTTTTTGACTTTAGAGCAGGTTGCCTGTGTACGTTGATTCTCTAGTTTGCTCTCTGCGCGATGACTCATCATGGTTTGATAAATAGTGGTTACAGTTATTTCATCGGTATTCATGGGAGTTGTCTCCTTTACAAGATCTTCAACGATATTTAATCCTACTTGATCCGTTGGCTTTAAAAATACAGGAGTAGTTGCATCTGATCCTTGGAGTGTTTCGGGGCAATCCTCACTGACCCTGCAAATCGCACGTTGTGACCCCCGTTTTTTTCGTCCTTTGACAGTAGAGGTATTTGAAAGTGACGATACTCCTTTAGGCCATGACCCTTCAGATTCAATTTCAGGAGAGCTGCTTTCATCGATATACTCCGCCCAGTCTTTACTGCAGTCCACAGTCTCGTCTGATGAACGGTCAGACAAAGAATAGAAGTTCTCTATTGCCTCCAGTAATACGGAATCCTCTGATATCGTTGGTACAAACATTGCTTCAGCCCGGTCATGCATTTTAATGTTCTCCAGCAGCACACCAGCACTAGAGCCCAACATTACACTACACTGTTCAGTAGGGACTACATCCCCCAGAATGCAGCTGTCTCCTGTTGTCAAGACCGTTATTTCTGACTGCATTAGCCCACCGTCAGTAGCATCACTGTTTAAGTTTTGTACAGGCTCGTCTGAAATCTCACCCGTTCCAGTTACTTTATCAGAGTCATGCAGCGCGCTAACCTTACGATTTCTAGCATTCTGTTTCTCGAACAGCGCCGGTACAGTTAGAGCCCTTAATTTCGCTGAATCAGATACGTCAGTATCAACTCTGGAGCTTACCGGCATTTCTCTACCGCTTGTCAGCGCCGTATCTGTGGAATCTCCCGGAGCTCCTGCAGCGGCTTTTGAAGTAGTACTCCTAGTCAAAGTTTTAACCGGCTCTCTGGGCTCCTTAGGTGGCATTTTCATTTTACGGGTCCCTCCACGTCCACGGACCATGTAACTTCGTAGACCGGGTATCAGCACCGGGAAACGCCACACCGGGGCACAGCGCCGAGAGAGAAACAGTCCAATCAGCATCCACAAGCCGCGGGCTGCAGAGAGCAGCACGTAATCACCAGCTGAGTCAAATGAGGCAGTAAATCACTCGAGGTCAGTTACTCGGCATTACTTGTTATTTTCTTGCAGCAAACGCTCGTAAAACTCGTAAAACAAGCCGAAATCAAAGCCAAGTATAAAGTTGTAAATATTCCTTCGCAGAACAATGATGAGCTAACTGATTGCAGAATGTTCTTCCTCCCCGGGAGCCTGGAGTAAGGAGCGAGCTGCTCACACAGCCCACGCCACGGCAGCCATCTTGCCTCTGAGGTGCTGTGTCCTGGTACTCTCCTGCTTGTTCTCTTGGTGGGAACTCCTTCATGTGATTGACACTAAAGCTGTGTGCGGTGGGGTATGTACTGGGGCTCTGCTTTGTATGGCTGGACCTTGCTCCAGTCCTTATGTAGAAGCAATCCCATAGTCCAGATCTCTGCGATTCACTGGGTTTATTGCATGAACTATTTTTAGTGGGAGATTTGGTTTTGTATGGAAAAAATAAGAATATGTCTCTTTACCACGCAGTCTTTCTCTCCGCAGGGAATCACAACCCGGTCGTTACCACAACCGCATTGTGATTCCGCATACCATTACTCCGCAAGTCGGAACAACGACTATTGGAGGAGGGGCGCTGGATGTTGGAATAGTATTACTATTCCAACTCCAGTCAGTGCGTACACCAGGGAAGGTGTTGGACTTTAAATCCAACACCTTTCCCCCCGCCCCTGTCCGCAAGTCGTTGTTCTGACTTGCAGAGTAATGGTATGCGGAATCACAACGCGGTCGTGGTAACCACCGCGTTGTGATTCCATGCGGGGAGATAGTTTCGGGGTAAACATTGTTTACCGATTCGGGAACATGTTCCTTTTTTGACAAAACATTTAATATTTAACCCTAGTTGAGAATAACACCCCGTTGGTATTGAGTTCGGCAACACTGGACAGCACAGGCCTCACACACAATGTGCTGTAGGTGAGCGGACCACCTCTTAAGCGACTATTTTAGTGGTCTTGTACATGAAGGTCGTAAATCTCATTCTTCCTATCTAACTTTATTTTCATAGCTCGCTTTTTTCTCTGAAAACCCTCACGGTTGGAAGCTACATTTAATTATCACGTATTCAGTACTCTACCCCTTGCCATGATCCTAGCGGAAGTCTCCTAATACTTTAACACAATTGGCTGTCTGCTACTCTAAGACATCTGCTCACAAAGGCGCCCTCAGATGGTTTGCTTCTGGGCCATCTGGTTTTCCGTTGCTGGAAGCCGAGTCCTGCTGAGCAGGTTTCGGCCCCTATGGCTCTGTTCTTGAATGACACGTTTCGGCCCCTATGTCTCTTAAATGACACGTTTCCCTCTCCTGGGCAGCTACTAAAAATTGCAGATGCAATTATGTTTATTTTAGTTGCATGGGGTTAATGGAAATCATTGGTGCTCGGTAGAGAAAACCGAACACTAAAATATGACAAAGTATAACGTTATTTTGAAACTTAAAAAATATATGAATCCACTTTTAATGGAGCTCTCCACATTTGTTTGCATTGACCTTCAGTGACTAACAAAGCATTTTGAAATTATCCTTAGAAATTCTTACAGCCTTATTATGAGTTGCCTCTTATTTACCAAGATTACCTTCACCTGGCAAAGACAGATACTGGCACTTGTGGTGTTTAGAGTGTGCAGTATTACTGTTTCATTTCGAGTTCCCCCATCTCACAATTAGGATAAAGTGGCAATTCTTCATGTTTGCCCCCATTCAGACAGGGCGACATTTGTTCAGTGTAAAACAGTATTATCACCATTTTCCTCAGTCTTTTTGCCACCGTCCCTACTCCTTGAGAAAGAGTCCATAACCTAAAACAGAGAAACCTTTTTAGGTTGAAGCCTCCAGAAAGCACAGCTGAATGTTTGTAAAAAGACTTCTTGTAGGCATTCTGAAAGCTTTCCTGAGAATGCATTCTGCCCCTTGTTTACCATTGGCTTTGTGGTTTGTAACTCACATTTTCTGGCTTTCTATTTTCTGGCTTTATTTGTGTTTGGCTGTCTAGTATGTCTTCATCCCTCCCTTAGAGCACAGCTTGTTCACTGTCATCACTCTTTGTATTCTTACACAAGTCTTCGCTTTCTGTAAACAGACCTTTACATTTCGTACTTATCCTGTCACATTTCCTTTGCATTCAAAGGCATAGATCAAATGTCAGGCTCTGTGGAGGGAGCCTGGTGTTTACTTTTCTTTCTCTGACTTCAAAGTGAGAGGATTTATGTGCCAATCTTGCCGGGTACTGGGAAAGAAAACGTTTTTGAATGTCCAGAAATGAACTGTGCAAATATTTCGGAGTATGTCAGTTATGAAAGCACAAATGAAGCACATTATTTTGTCATTTGGAAGGGTGGTGGAAACGAAAATGTTATTCGATCAAAACAAATCAGTAAACTAAGTGATGCAATTACCACACATTATCGTTTGTGCGCTGTAAAAGTTTATTACCAGTAAAACAGTATGTACAAATGTAATGGTCATTTCAATTGAAAATGTGTTGTCTGTAATGGCAGTGTGTTCTGTGGTAAATAAATATTACCCTGGCAGAATTTCTAGGCATTAACAAAGTATCATGCATCAAATGAGAGACAGGATCCGTGGTGTCCAAGTTAAAATGGGCTTTATTCCAATAACTCGAGTCAAAGGGAGAATCAGTTCCATCACCACAGAGGCTCAGGAAGGGTCATCTAACAATTATTTTCTGAACATGGGTTATATACATTTTATCTTGTACATAGGACATAGGAAGGAACGCTCGAGGCAGAGCAGAGAGAACATGAGATAAGAACATGTGGATGTACACTTTGATGAGTCATAGGTAGGTGATAGGTAGGTGTCATAGGTGGGTGGGTACTTAGAGGAGGAGTTTGGATAGCTAGCTGGAACTATGCCCTAATTGTGCAACTTTGAGCATGACGTGCAATTGACGTGTAACTGGGAGGAAGCTGACTTTCAACCTAGTAGAGAGATCTCTTGTGTCAAGGCGACCAGCACATCTAGTACAACTGATATCTAGAGTCAGGGGATGTATTATCTGATTATTCGTTCATTGCATGAGCTTTCTATGGATGCAAGCACTGTAATCCACTTAAACAGAGACAGAATGGCTGGGCCCTATCTATGCAGATGGGTTCTGTGTACCTTCTTCACCAGACTGTAATGTGATTCTGTAAAGCAACAGATAACTGTTATTCATAATACTGTCTTGGCAGGCCTCTTGCTGGGCTTCTTGCGGCTTTCAGTGTGTCAGGAGTCATGAAATGCAAATACATGGGCCTTATGCTACCTTAACGTTTGGGAGACTTTGATGACTGGCATTTCTAATGCAGGACATGAACGCAGAGGCCTAGTGATTCAGGCCACTACAAGGAAATATGCATGGATGACATGCACACACATGTAACATAGGGTATACGTAGGGGGCATCTTGGTCAGGCAAAATTTCATTTTCACATACTTCACATTACGCAACTCCATTCTACACCACTCCACTCTCCTCTATGCCCCTTCATTCTACTCTACTCTATGACACACCACTCAACACCTCTCTATCCCACTTCACTATAGGCCAATCTGCTCCATTCCACAACACTCCACCAAACTCTATGCCCCTTTACTCCACTCTACGACACTCCATGCCACTTTCCTCCACTTTATGACACTTTACTCAACTCTACGCCACTTTACTTTACACCACTCTACGACACTCTACTCCACAATGCGCCACTCCACTCTATGCCACTTAATTCTAAGCCACTATACTTCACTCTCTGCCACTCTACGACTCTACTCCACGACTCCACTCTACAACACTTTATTCCACCCTATGCCCCTCCACTTTACACCAAAACACTCCAGTGCATGATCCTCATTGCCACTCTACTTTTCTTCACTCTGTTCTTCTCCACTCCACGCCACTCTACACCATTAGTTTACTATACTCTACTCTTCACCACTCCACGATACTCCACTTTATGACACTCTCGTCTATGCCACTTACCTTTAGCCATGCTGAACAGCAGCCACACTGGTGTACAACATGGCTACAACACATTGGCAAAGCCAATCGCTCTTGCATAGTCGAGCCCTATTGACTTTGACAGTGCTGGTTTCATTAAGGCAAACCATTGTGGCCCATGAGTTCTTTTTTATATTTGTAGTCTGAACCCTTCAATGACAGGCCCATTGCACTGTATTATAACAACAATGACACTTTTCTGACATAGCCAATCAATCTTTCAGCGCCCAGTAAGAAGGTGGAAGAGGCAGTAAATGTCACTTTCATAGGTACAGTGATGCAGCAGTAGACTCTAAGGCTGATTCAGCTAGCAAGACAAAACTGAACCAACGAAAAGCCAGATGGTGGTAGCAGACAGTTATGGTGAAGGAGTGGAGAATTGAGGCGAACAGAGCGGAAAGTAATAGGGGATGGAAACCAGAGCTAAAAGGCAAACAGTGGAGGAGAGAAGCAGAGGGGAATGCCGAAGGAGAGGAGGATGGAGCATAGAGCAGAAAGCAACAAGTAGAAGACCCACAAGTGCATTCTATAGCCTAAGAGCCATCTCCCATCTGATGAAGGTGCTCAGTCACCGACTGCTACTTTGCTTGTATGTTGGAAAAACTAATCCCCCAACCACGACTTCCCTAACAACGAGGTCGTAAACCACGACCCAGTCTAAACCACGATTTGTTTTCCTACGCATTCCTTTACCACGAATTTTCTTTGTAAAGGAATGCGTGTTAAAAAAATATGCTTTCCAACTAGTACACCGACCGGGATACTGCCTGTATAGTATAAAACGTATGCCTTATTAAATGCCGAGGCCGGAAGCTCCTTGAAGCAACTAAATTCTATATTGAGTGTACACAAAAAAAAAATCTACATTATCATAATTCCTTTATTTGAAACAGGACTACAACTTATATTTATGCAGCACGGGCTGCGTACCATATTTTTCAAAGACACACCGCACACAGATATGCTCGCATTTCTTTTTGCCATGAGTGGTCCACATCCCCTTTATTAATGCCTTTCAGCCAAGCCCAGATTCCAGGCTAGTATTGCATAGTCATCAAGCCATCAAACATCATATGACATAACTATATGTTCTCAAGGGCGATATTACTTGCTGCCTCACCACAAGTTACAAAACTATGGTACCGCCAGGCCGGCACAAACAAGCACTAAGATTTTTTACATAGAGGTTAACGTTTCTCTCAGTGACTCCTCGTTGTCCAGACATATTATTTCCCTTGCAAATACTGAATGCCTCGCAATGTTTCTGTCCATCTTCAACAGTTTTGACCGCGCAGGGCCATCTAGTGGTCATTTTTTTCAATGTATCTTGATGACAGAAGCCAGAAGCGTCTAAGTAAGCTTCGTTGTTAACTAAAGTCGTGGTTTAGGCAAGTCGTTGTTAAGATTTTTCATTGTTCGACTTCTTGGTTCATGTAAGTCGTAATTTAAACTTCGTTGTTAAGGATGTTTCCCATCTGTAGCACAAAGACTCAACCCGATGCCCAAGTGAAATATAGGAGGACACACCAAAGACAACAAGGAGGAAGGGTAGTGGAATAAACCACAGTTCCTCTCTAGTGTACACTGCATGACTTAATGGGTTACCTCATTTATATATATCGGTTCCACTGGTTGTTCTCTGGGAGCTGGGTTGTCCATTCTGGAATTGGAATTGCCTTTGACTTTGATACCAGACTTTCTTTGAATGTGAGGGGTGAAGATGCCATCATCTCCATCTTATCTCAACACCTGCTGGAAGTCTTGTGTGTTTAAAATATTGTTGGACCACATTACTCTTCCTTTCTTACCTCATAGGTGGATATACGGAGAGATAACCTTTGGTTAATGTGCCCAGTAAAACTCAAGAGTTACCCATAAATGTGTCCTGCTCTTCTTACGCTGTCACACATTCATTCTCTCTACTATATATGTTTTTCTTTTGGCTTTATTCCCTTAGCCATGAGTTCTAGTGTGGACCCTCCTTCAAAATGGCTAGGTAGTCATCCAGGACACCAAGTAGGGCGCCAAATTGAAGGGGAAATAAATAATTTCACAAAAAAAAACAAGGGTGCCAAATTGAAGGGGAAAAAAATAATTTCACAACAAAAACAAGGGCGCCAATTGGCCTACCTAGTGATACAGTTACTGACAGAAAGTCCATGGTTGCCTCATTATAAACTCCCTTTCAGTTTCACCCTCCTCCTGGTATTTTCCATTACCATCTGGAGGTGAACGTCTTGCATGCTAGTAAATAAATGGTATGCTTTTCTTTTGTATTGATGTGCCTATTGTTTTCTTTGTTGTAATCGCCTTGCTTTAGCAGATGGACATTGGTAAGACGCAGCCCCCCACATCAAGCCACAATACTGTCCTCTCTCTAGTACAGAAATATTAGCACACTGAATACCTTCTTGCTGTCAGATACTGAATCCATTGTTTGCAAAATGGAGTGCGTCCATGAGAGCAACAGCCCAAAGGAAACGATTGTGCAGACATCGAGCGACATCATGGAGAAGCGTGGCTCAGTGGTTAGAGGCGGCAGACCCGGATGCTGAGATCGGCCGTGGACCAGGGTTCGATTCCCCGCCTCGGCGGGTCTCCGGCTCAAAAATTCCACGGACTCGACAATTCTCGCTCCGGTGCCTACTCGACTCACGGGGTCACACTCTGCGACTCTGGGCAATAGCTTGCTTAATCTCCACTACGGCCCCTCGTGGCGGGATGCCTGGCTTTCACCATGTGGATACCCTGCCGGGGTATCTCACAGGGGAATACCAGGACGGGTTCCCTAAGCAAGCGCCTTGATACCTTCGGGTGATACGTGCGCTATATAAGTCGCTATATAAGTCGCAATACATTTGATCTTGGGTATATGTATTACTGAATTGTTACTCTGCTGGTTAGGTTTCATGTCAAGTGGGACGATTAAGGTAAAAACAAAAAAAACCTTCAATATATTCCGGTCGTGAAATCTTGCAGATGGATTGACAATATTGTTGTTGCGGACTGAGCGTTAAGAATTAGCTCTAAGAATTTTGAGTGCCACGAATTGTGTACTACGGTTGCACATTAAATTGTGAGACAATGTAATTAAAAATATTTATAAACTAATAAATACAATTTTTTTGTTTTTGTGCATGAAGTAAAGAAGTGCTATAAAATGTCTTGTTTAAATATGTAAATATGAAACGCAGCTACATTAAATATAATTTATCATCCATTCATTCATTTATTACTTTATTTCGGCCACCTGGGCCATAAAAGTACAAACAAAACAAATAATAATCACTTGTAGTTAAAAACAGAGGATACTGACAAGGATCTTCATGTACAATAATCATCCTGCAAGTGAAAGGAACAGAGCGCACAGTACTTGAGTACAGCAGGGATGTGAGATACATACTATAACATATGCCTATTTAAAAAAAAAAAAGAACCAATTCAAAAAATACATCCTAAAAATAGAAAGCTCTAAAATGTATATAAAAATAAAACTGTGGGACGGCGATGCAAGGCGCGAGGCATGGGTACAAGCTTATTCGCCCTACGCGAGTTATTACAATTCTTCAACCCTGTGAAATCTACTTTAAGTGGGCCCGGCGAGTGTGCCACATACAGTTTAAAAAATGTGATACAGCAAAGACAATTGGTGGGTGAGTGTCATACTTTAAAACTCTGTGCAGCGCACGAAACCTAAATTCTTGCATAGTTGGATTAAACAACACTTGTGCGACAGCCGATAGGCAGGGCAGAGGAGCAGGACATGTAGTTCAGACTCCTTGTATTTACATGCAGGACATTCACTCGTTTGGTCTCTCACCCATTTGCTAGTGTGTGCTGCTAGTGGAAGGGTCCCCAGTCTCAACTGCACATACGATTTCCTAGCCAATGGGGGTTGAACAAAATCTAAAAAGATTTCCCTGCTGTATACATCTTTTACTAATAGAAATTTTGAAGTTAAACGTCCATGTGAGGCACTGTCTCGGATGAACGTTAGCTTGGCTGTTCTATAGGAATGAACTAGATACAAACTAGAGAGCTTGGCACACGGTGTCTCGAGCATTTTCCAGAGGTCCGGCTTGCCCAACTCAAAGGCGAGATCCCTTATGTGACACAGCCATGGAATTTTCTTTGTGGTACAAATGGATAGGAGCTCGATTAACTCTGCCCTATAGACGGACAGCTCTGGGGTCAACCACATCCTCCACCAAAAAGTTAAAGGTCTCAGGGCAATTTCTTCATCAAGGGGCCTCATTCCCTGGTCCATGCGAAGGGGGGGTAAGTGGGGTGCTGCGGGGTAAGCCTAAGAGCTGACGCATGAAGTTATTCTCCACCTTTATCAGATTGCTGGTGGAGCAATGCCCCCACAACTCCATCCCGTAAAGCGTGGCACCCCTCGCTTGGGCTTTGTAAATTTCCACCACAGGGGCGGTTGGTTTAAAAACTGAGGTTCTGTACAATTTCATTATACCGCCTACTGTCTGTGTTAACCAGAGCCTTGATTTGTCCAACTGTGGACCCCATTCGAAATTCTCTGCCAGGGTAACTCCCAAGTAATCAAATATCTTGACTCTTTCCAAGGGAATGCCGTGTAAAGAAGGGTTTGGATGGGTCGTGTGAGAAGGGTTGAAAACCATGTATTTCATTTTTGCTAGATTGATCTCCAGCCCTCGTAGCTTGCAAAAGTTTTAGAAACCATCTAAAATGTGCTGGTTGCCCATAGGCGATTTTGAAAGTAGCAGGGTATCGTCTGCAAACATCAGCGCAGGGACCTTCCTAGAAGCTAACTTGGGAGCATCAATGTCCTCAATTGTTTTAAGATGGTCAATAAGACCGTTGATAAAAAGGCAAAATAAAGTGGAGGCTAAAACACATCCCTGCCGTACCCCCTTTTGGACAGGAAAACGGGAAGTAAGTTCCCCATGTTTTCCACAACGTACTTGTGCGAAATTGTCCAGGTGTAGCCTCTCATTGACGTTTAGAAGGTATGGAGGGATCCCAAGGTCACTCAGCACCTTCCAAAGTTTTTCTCTGGGTAAGAGGTCGAAGGCCGACTTCAGATCAACAAATATTAAATAGAGGCTGCCACCCTCTATAGTCACCGTTTTCCAGTAAAGTAGTTGTAGTCTAAATATCTGGTCAACGGTTGACATATTTGATCTGAAGCCGGCCTGGTAAGGACTTAATATTTGCTCTTCTTCCAGCCAGCCTTGAAGGCGGTCCAGAAGCACCCGGCCAAAGAGTTTTTGGGAAATATCAATTAAACTGATCTGCCTATAATTAGAGGGTGTGAGGGGACAACCTATTTTGAATATGGGAACAATCTCAGCCCCATGCCAAGCATCGGGGGGGGGATTCAAAACCTTCAGTACCGCATTAAATAAGGCACACAGGTATGGAACCCGTATTGTGGGTTCTTCACGGAAAAGATCCCCCGGAGGTTTATCTAAACCTGAGGCATTGTTACGGTGGAGCTTATTGATATCGTTGCTCACTTCAATACTGGTCATCTTTGTTTTCCCCTCCAATTGGAACTCTGGTACCATGCTGATGCTGGCTGTATTAGCAGGACCATCGTCCCGGAGGGAGTACAGTGACCCAAAATGGGTCTCCCAGGCTTTGGGGGCTATATTAGGCTCGACTGCCGGTCTCCCTTCCCTGTCACTCGTGCTCACTAGTGCCCAAAAGGTTTTCAGATCTTTGTTATTCAGGGCACTCCTAAGCATTTCCCACCTCTCTTGTTCCCAGTTCAATTTCCCCTGCTGAGTGGACCGTTTGTATCTAAACTTGGCAAGTTTAATTTGCGGCCTGTCATTGGCCTTGACAGTGTCCAGAAGATCCCGCTTGGCCTTACGACTCTTGTCGTTGAACCAGGGGCATGTATTGTGGCTGTTTTCTCTAGCACGGACCACTGGAAAGAAAACATCCACCAATTTCAAGGAGAGCTCTGTGTGTATTTTCCCTACCTTGTCTAGATCCGTGGTGGGCCCCTCCACCTGAGCTGCCTCCCACATTTTAGTAATGGATGGCATTGCTAGCTGATAGACTTTAGCCAGCTTCGCAGGACGCTGTTGAATGTGGCCCCAACTAACATTTCTTCTGTTGTTTTGTTGCTACTAATGCGCTATGCCGATTGGGGAGTACAGGGGAGGATTTGGAAATGCCAAGGTCCCATTGTTTAAGGGTCAAGATCTGGGCATTATGGTCGCTATCCTATTTTTGTTTAATGTAAAAATCAAAAACTTTTTCCCAGAGTCTTGTTTCCACCAGAATGTAGTTGATAAGGGAAGCTTGGCCTACTCTGTTCAATGTGGTCTGCCCTGGCTGGTCGGATTTGGTCCAACCATTGCATGCCCTTAACGAAAAAGTTAGAGGGAGTGAGTTTAACTGCTTAGCCAGTGGGGACCATACTTTAATGGGAGTAGTGAGGAGGTTAGGAATAGACCAATAAAGATCTTCTTCCGTTGGGGCAAAATGTGCTGGATTGGTGAGGAGTTCAAAGTGGCACTTAAAATCACCCCCTACAATCAGCCGTATCCCTGGATCCAAGGTGGGAATAAAATGTCCCAGATGGGCAATGGTGGCAGATTCTTGGCTATTGTTGACAGGGCGAGAATACACGTTTATTAGGGCGATTTTCGTCTTTGTTGGGAAGGAGAGCTTCACGCACTGGATGTCGTTTGTAGGTGTTATGGTCTGCTCCGCTCTACAGCCAAGGTGGGTACCTACCCAGATGGATAGGCCACCAGAGGATCTCTCCCTCCCCCCCTATGGTAGCTGGGATGTTATAAGAGGTAAAACCCACCCATTGAAGATCTTCCCTCGCCCAGGTCTCTTGAAAGATACAAATGTCGTTTGTCGACAAAATCACCCCATTCTGTGCAGGGCAGTTTGTTTTTAAGACCTGCCACATTCCATTAGAGTATCCTTCACCCGTTGGCGTGCCCGCTTGCCCCTCTCGAGACCCCTAGGGCCTTGTGTTAAAGAGTCGCCAGGGTCAACCACACAACACTCATCTGGTTCCCTCCTCGCTATACTTTCTCTGCTTATATCTCCCAAAGTGGCATGAAATTGGACATCAAGTATCCCACATGGTTTTATTCTACCTTCTTTCTGGATAGTCAAGTGGCAGTTAGTGGAGATTTTAAATAAGTTGGTCACAATGTAAGGGTTTTTTAAATGTATAACTACACACTCACCCATGTCGCTTTTATTCTGAATTCCCACCTACCTTACTCTATGAACCTTTATGATCTTTCCTGCGCTGGCGTAATCAAAGTGTTTGTATTCTCAGCTCAAGGTGAGTTTCCTTGGTGTTGGGTTCAATGGGCGGGACGCCTGTCAGAATGGCTACATACGCAGCGCAAGCAGGAAGGAGGTTTATATCTAGGAGGTTTGGGCTAGGGCGAACCTAACTGCCCTCGCTCAGTCCTTGTGCTGGTTGTCTGCTCTCTATTCTATTAGTGGCTAGGGCTTGGGGCTAGATGCATCTCGGTTTCTTGGTCGTGGTGACCTGTTAACTCTATTTTCGGAGCCGATGCTCCTATCTCTCTGACACCTGGGAGCACTTTGGCTCCCTGTCTCCTGACTGGTCATGGGGACCTGTGTGCTTTCCCCTCCAACCCCAACGGGAGTGTTAAACTCTTACTCTCGACCTGGCAACATGCATATGTCCCTCTTGTGGGATTGCAGATGGGGTGGGTTAGTTGATCTAGCCTCCCCTGACGCCAATAGTTCCTCCAAATTGTCTAGGCGACTAGGTAGGGGTGCCAGTTCTTCTTTAATGATAGCCCTCAGGTTATTCTGAAGATCTACCATTAAGTTCAGTGCCCACAGCGGGTATGTCTTGTCTGTGCTAGCTGGTGTCAGCCTGCCCGCCCTAAGTTCTCGCTCTTCCTCCCCCTCTGTGCTAACAATGGTACCCTCACAATGTTTCTTTTTTTTAGGTCCAGCCTCAGATGTTAGTTTGCGTTTTCCGTTCTTGGGGATGCTCTAAATGTTTCTACTCTTGCAGAGCGCTTTTTTGAGGGGTACTGCCTCAGAAGGTGGGGGAGAGTGAACGTCTACCTGTGTTTGGGGTGAGTTTGGCTGTGTGATCGGATTAAGTGGGGGAATAAACAAAGCGGGGTGAGTGATAGCTGCTTTCTTTTAGCTCAATCTTGGATTCCACCCCCATTATTGCCCTCTGTAACATTTTGTCTATTGATGTTGGGGAGAGTGAGGGAGTGCTTGCCCTTTTGGCTCGAGCTGGACCTGCCCTCCTCCCCATTTTGTTGCCTAATGGCAGTTTGGTTCCCTATCTCACTCCACTCTAAATTGCAGCGTCACTTGTCTGTCGCCTAGCACCTGTAGACCTCTAGTAACTGGGACCGAAATCTAGAATTATGAGCTAGGACAAGGTACCAGCCGTCTCGTAAAGACCCCCACTGTAGCACAACCAGCCCGTTTAGCGAGTGGTAAGAGAGTCACTACGGTCTGCGAATCCTCAAATCACGGGCGTGGGCTGTCTGTGGCGGTGGTGTCCCAGGAGAGTGAGCTAGAAGCTGTGGTGGCGGGGGCAGATAAACTGATGCAAGTCTTACCAGCTGGTGCTTCTGGAATATCGGTCAGAACAACCAAAGGGGGTGACCCTGCCCTGCCTCTTCCTGGCGATGACGGGCCCGCCCTTGGCCCGCGTACAGCCCGCGCTGCGGGGTGCGAGCAACGTTTAAAGGCTTCAGGCCGCGCCTCCGTCGCAGGTGGTGGTGATGATGTCCCCGCGCTGCGCTCTGGGACTGGGAGTCCCACCAGCGTGTGGATTAGCCTCGTGGTTGGTGGAGGAGCCTGCGTGCGCACCCCAGGTACTGCGGGTGTCAGGAGGAGCACAGGAGCACCCACAGCCCCCTCAGATTGTTTGCAGCTTACCTACAGCATTTAAAGCATCCCATTCCTCCATTCCTGCACTCAGGCAAATAATTTAATCCCAAATAGAACATTTTGAGTCTCCCAGCACCACTTGCTCTGAGACCCCTATGGCCATATTTATGGCCAAGTCATGTAGCGCAGCAAGTCACCTTGCTGCGCTTTGTGACTGGGAAAGGGCAGGAATGGGCCGTATTCAAGGCAATACAACACATTCCTGCCTTTTCCCCTGCACTGTCGCCCTTTTGGCTGCATGGTGCAAGGGTGCCTGCATTGTATGGAGGATTGGTTTTGTGCAGGAAGGGGCACCTTCCTGCTCAAAAACAATTCCATTAAACTTGTTCCTCTTTCTGTGTATGCTGCAGCATACATAGAAAGAGGAAAAAGCAAGGAGAAATCAACATATTTCTCCTTGTTACGCCTCACCCGGGGAGGTGTATGTTTTTGGTGCATTCCCAGGTTCACCACTTCCTGTAAATCTGTGAATGTGTCAAAATCCATGGATTTTGCATGGGTACATCCATGCAGTACCCATGGAAATGCCTCCCTGTCGCAGCATAATGTAATGCAGGCTCCCAGATGCCAATCACAGTGCATCTCTCATGAGAATACAATTCCCAGCATGAGAGATTCATTGGGATTGGTCTGAGTGCCTAGTTCAAATAGTGCCTGGGAGCCTGTGGCTTTTATCCACCTGGCTGTGCAACACAGCCGGGTGGAGAAATGCTAAGTGCACATGACGGTTTGGCAGTAGTAAGACGCTGGCCAAATATCATGCGCACTTCAGAGTGCTCACAACTACTCCTTCACGATGGCCCTTCCTGGACCCACTCTTTAACTCGGCAACCCAGCAGAGAGAATGGCGAAAAAGGTGATTATTTTATTATCATTATATTTTTCAATGCTGCCTCTGCTGGGCAGCAGCAGTGGGGCAATGCTCCTCTGCCATAGGGGAGGAGCTTCCACTGCTCCTGTTTCTCACAGTGGTATAACACTTTCAAATAGCCAGCGTCTGAAATAAATATGATTTTTATTAGCACTAAGAAAATGTACTGCTACATTTGAATTGTAGTAAACTGAAGACATAGTTTAAATACATGAATGGATGAAAACCAAACGGGATGAAAAAAAAGCATTTGCCAAGTAAAGTGTTGCTCTAACAGTGTTGGCACTAAAGTCCACTTGTTATTAGGTAATGTACGAGCAGCCTAAAGGCTGTCACTTACACTGCCAGATAACCAGTGGCTGGAGTGGGCTGACTCCTTTCCCCATGCTATAAGCTGTGGCTTACGAAAGCAAAACGTGAATGAGGGTGGAACAGAGTAATGGATTACCACGGTTGACCCTAAGCCCTCTATGTACCTATAATATATGTTCGAGGCATATGAGCTTCAGAATTCATACTTTTGCATAGATAGCCATCTGGTGTTGGGCTCGGATGGTTGCGGTTTGTTGTTGTCTTGGAAGAAGTCTTTGTGGTCACGAGATAGGTGACTCCTCCCTTGGACGATAGTGCGCATGGGCATCGACTCCATCCATAGATTGTTTTTATCACCATCGGGTTCGGATGTAACTTCGGCGTTTCAGTTCAGTACCGTGTTTCCTAACCTTTTCCAACACGTAAAACATCACTAATCGACAGTATTGTTTTGTTCGCGTGCTTTGACGTGCTGACTCAAGAATCCTCGGTTCCGATCGTCGACGCGGGTCGCTGGGCCTATCAACGCCATTCAAACCTACGGCTAATGGAAAGGACTCCATGTAAAAAATGCCCCCAGTGTGGAGCTAAATTTCCTTATAGCGACCATTACAAGTTCTGCAACCTTTGTCTCTCGCCAGAACACGAGAAAAAAGATTGCCAGGCCTGCGCATCCTTTTGATCCAAGAAAACTATCCGTGATCGCTGGGCTCGATGACACGTCATGGCGCAACTATCTGCACTGGTGCCAGAAGATATCTTCGATGAAGGCCCGACGTCCCAGAGGCAGAGGAATCAGAGGAGCTCGACATTGTATCTGAAGCTGATGACGACGACTCCGATGACCATATCACTCCAGGTCAACTAGTACAACTGCCCTTGACCCTACCCCAACCGAAAAAAGAAGGCTCCGGTCAAAACTTCGCCCGAAGGCCTCAGTCGAGACCGAAAGAACACTTCAGAAGCTCCTCCTCCAGGCCCGGCTCAGAAGATGAAGGAAAAGCCTTCCGACGGCTTGGGACCGAGCAAGCCACATATTGGTGCCCATCAAAACACTGTCAGTACCGAAATCGGGAAAACATCCTACTCCCATACCCCAAAAAAGGCCTCGGCATCGGGCTCTTCTGCACCAATAGACCACAAGGCCTTGGATCTGATCAAACCCCAAAAACCTTCAGATCTGAAAAAGATTACTGGCTCAACGTCAAAGCCGAAGGAGCAAAAAAACCCTTCTAAGGCTCTAGACCACAAGTCAAAACCGCGTTCAGAACCGAAAAAATCAGCACCGAAAGGAGACACCAACCTGGAAGAACTTTTTCAACCAGATCCTATTGATCCCAAACAAAAGACATTGCGTGTGGACCCTGAAACAGGCCATATTGTCAGTCTCCCCACAAACAAGAGGAATATCGACACCTCACACTCTCCTGAGATGCATGTAAAAAAAGAGACTTTGCAACTTCACCCTTACAACCCTCTTCTCCTGTTCTTCCTTCTAAAACTTTATCTCCTGAAAATCCTCCAATACACTTTCCTAGACTCTCTCCACACTCACCACCAACACAGGATGATGATGAGTACCTAGGGCATGAGGGTGGACAAATTGACCCTTCAGATGACCCTGATGATGACACTATTATAACACACAACACATGGGCAAAGTACAATGACCCTGCAGATCCTCCAGACCTTCCTGATCCAGAGGCATACCCAACCAGGCCATCTCCCCTATATTACAACATTTTCTTTAGTCAGCTCATTGATAGGGCTGCCCAATATCATGGCGTGCAAATGCATTCCCACAGAGGAAGACTTCTTCATAGACACATTTGCACAGTCACAAAAGGACAGTATAAACGTTACCCATGCTAAAAGGTGTCATCAAACATGCTCCAGACATCTTCAAAGACCCATTCAGAACCAGGATTCTCAATCCTCAGATTGATAAAAAATATAAACTCGCCCCTTAGATTCCCTGGTAGTGACCAATCTAGGAAGCGTGCCAACTCACAGACCTCCGGTGATGCTCCGCCTCCAGACAAAGAGTCAAAATTGCCAGACGCTTCAGGCAAACTAGTTGCTTCCCAAGCAGCTAATCACTGGAGGATAGCTAATGCAAAAGCATTACTTGCCAGATACGATAGGGCTCCTACGACGAGCTTGAGGGCCTAATGCAGCATTTGCCTGACCAATAGAAGGCCAAAGCCAATGATTTGATTTAGGAGGGCAAATTAATAACAAACACATCCAATAACGGTGCCCTCAATGCAGCAGACACTGCATCTAGATCAATCAACACTAGTGTGTTATTGCGAAGGCATGCATGGTTACGCATTTCTGGGTTCAAACAAGAAGTGGAGACTACTATTCTCAATCAGCCGTTCAATCAGGAACAACTTTTGGCCTAGCTGTAGACACATTAGAGAAAATGAAAAAGACACTGAGACTGCAAAATCTATGGGAGCATTACAGTCTCAAGCTACACGAGGCTCTTTTCGTCACTCCTTTTATAGGGGTGCTTCCAAAAACATCAATACAGATACTGCTTCCTCCTCCTACAAAAGTCCCACACAAACATCCCCCAACAAGGGATATTTCAGAGGTGGGTACAGGGGAAATAACAACAAAGGGAGAGGCCGAGGTAACAATACTCGCACCTCCCCCACTAACAAACAGTGACTTTCCTCCACTACCTCAAGACTGTTCCACTCCGGTCGGAGGGAGGCTCTCACAGTTCCTACCTGTCTGGAATTCCATCACTATAGACAAGTGGGTAAGACAAATTATCCAGTATGGTTACTGCCTGGAACTTACTGCAACTCCCCTCAACATACTGCCCAAACAATGTCCCCTGTCCACAGGACTTCTAACGCTCCTCAAACAGGAAGTTCTCTCACTGCTTCAAAAGCATGCAATAAAACCAGTTCCCCTAGAGCATCAAGGGACAGGAGTTTACTCCCTATATTTTCTAATCCCCAAAAAGGACGGTACTCTCAGACCAATGCTGGACCTCAGACCTCTCAATTTCTACATAGTTAGATCACTTTCACATGATCACTCTTCAACAAGTCCTTCCACTGCTTCAACAAGGTGACTTCCGTGCAACATTAGATCTCAAGGACACCTACTTTCATATTCCCATACACCCTGCTCACAGGAAATATCTAAGATTCACAGTGGACGTCCAACACTATCAGTTCAAGGTTCTCCCATTTGGGGTAGCCACAGCACCCAGGGTCTTCACAAAGTGTCTCGCGGTAGTAGCTGCACACTTGCGAAGACAGCAGATCCATGTATTTCCATGCCTGGATGACAGGCTGATAAAAGCAAGTCACACAGTCAGTGTGTTCATCACACTCACCAAACAATTCTACTGCTACACCACTTAGGGTTCACAATCAACCACGCCAAGTCACATCTACAGCCGTCCTACCTACATCAGTATCTACCGGCCACAATAGACACTTCCAAAGCTCTAGCATACCCCAATCCAGCCAGGATAGTGAGTATGCAAACCCTCATCCCAAAATTTCAACCACAACACTCCCTTCCAGCTCGAGTGTTTATGCAACTCATAGGAATGATGGCCTCTTGCATTTTTATAGTACCTCAAGCAAGACTTCAGATGCGCCTCTTACAAGAATGCTTAGCACGTCATTGGAATCAGGCTCAAGGTCAACTTACAGATCTGGTGTTGGTGGACAGCCACACACATCGCTCTCTGCAGTGGTGGAACACACAAGACAATTCCAGAGGCAGGCCGTTCCTAGACCCAATTCCACAGATAGTGCTAAAAGCGGACACATCACTCACCGGCTGGGGAGCCCATCTCCTAAACCACACAATGCAGGGCAAGTAGACCAACCAACAAAAACTGCTCCACATTTCATTTCACATCAATCATCTAGAATTACTAGCAATATTTCTAGCGTTAAAGTTGTTCCAAGCACACCTTCTCAACAAGACTGTCCTGGTCCGCACAGACAATATGACAGCAATGTATTACCTACAAAAACAAGGAGGAACACACTCTTGGCAGCTGTCTCAGCTAGCAGAGAGCGTATGGAGATGGATCATTCCACAAACTATACATCTTCTGGCAGAACATCTTCCAGGAGTGCACAATCAGATTGCGGATCTGCTAAGTCGTCAGATCTGTGACTGGGGGTGACTGTTTGGCCATTGAGCAACATTCCGTCCATCCTCTTGTGTGTTTTGCTGTTCACCCTATGTGGGAAGGGTATGCCCAGATGTGGGTCCCTTGCTCACTAAGCCACTGGAGTCAAGCTATCCTGGCTGAAGACGGCTGATAGCCAGAAACCGGTCCTAGGATGCTTGATTCCAGTCCAGGAAAGACATGGCTTGGCAGTTCGGGCTGGACTGTTCCCATGAGGCACAGGGTCAAGACTGATTTGCATATGGCCATGTCTGAACTGGGGTGGCTTGGTGAGCAAAATAACAATGGATTAAACCCAGATCTGTGACTGCGGGTGAATGTTTTTTCATTGAGCAACATTCCGTCCATCATCTTGTGTGTTTTGCTGGTCAAGCTATGTGGGAAGGGTATGCCCAGACGTGGGTCCCTTGCTCACTAAGCCACTGGAGTCAAGCTACCCTGGCTGAAGACGGCTGATAGCCAGAAAACGGTCCTAGGATGCTTGATTCCGTTCCAGGAAAGACATGACTTGGCAGTTCGGGCTGGACTGTTCCCACGAGGCACAGGGTCAAGACTGATTTGCATATGGCCATGTCTGAACTGGGGTGGCTTGGTGAGCAAAATAACGATGGATTGAACCCAGATCTGTGACTGGGGTGAATGTTTTGCCATTAAGCAACATTCCGTCCATCTTGTGTGTTTTGCTAAGTCGTCAGACACAGCAGATCCACGAATGGAACTTCATCCTCAAGTTCTTCAACCATCTTTCCACATTTGGGGCCACCCAGACATAGATCTGTTCACCACACACGCAAACGAAAAATGCCCAACCTTCGCTGCCAAGTTTCCACACACCGTTGTCCAAGGGCAATGCGATATGGATGAACTGGTCAGGCAGATTTGCGTACGCCTTTCCGCCACTCCCACTAATTCCGCTAGTAGTACGCAAGCTCAGGTAACAGGCTCTCAAGATGATCCTAGTTGCTCCAACATGGGCAAGGCAACCATGGTTCACAACACTTCTCGACTCTCAGTAGTTCCATATCAAAAATTACATCTCTCCCCAAACTGCTAATGCTGAACCATGGAGAGATAAGGCACCCAGATACCCAGCACAACTGAATCTAGCAAACTAGTTGCTGAAGTCCTAGAGTTTGGTTACCTTAACATCCCACCAGACTGTATGAACATTATCAAAGAAGCCAGACGCCCTACTACCAGAGCATGCTATGCAGCCAAATGGAAACGATTCGTCATTTACTAGAATCACAAAAAGATTGACCCGCTTGATGCTTCAATTTAGAACATCAGTTGCTATTTATTGCATCTACAAAGATGTCATCTAGCATACTAATCCATACGATTACATCTGGCTGCCCTTGCCGCCTACCTGCAAAATAGACAACATTTGTCATTGTTTAGAGTACCTGCTATTAAAGCTTTTATGGAAGGCCTTAAAAGGATGATTCCTCCCACACTGCCTCCCTCTCCGGTGTGGAATCTAAACATTGTACTTACTAGGCTCATGGGTCCTCCATTTGAACCTTTACACAAATGCGAACTGCAGTTCCTTACATGGAAAGTAGCTTTCCTTTTAGCAATCACCTCTCTCAGGAGAGTAAGTGAGATCCAGGCTTTAACCATACAAGAACAATTCTTACAAATACATCGTAATAAAGTGGTTCTTAGAACCAATCCAAAATTCCTTCCAAAATTAATCTCTCCTTTTTTATCTTAATCACTCGGTAGAGTTACCAGTGTTTTTTCCAAAACCCAGATTCCGTAGCAGAGAAAACTCTTCACACACTAGACCTCAAAAGAGCTATACTTTATTA
The DNA here is from genome assembly GCF_964261635.1 of Lissotriton helveticus. NCBI lineage: Eukaryota > Metazoa > Chordata > Amphibia > Caudata > Salamandridae > Lissotriton > Lissotriton helveticus. The sequence continues at coordinate 349,945,740 of NC_136069.1, read as the reverse complement.
CATTGACAGGACTAAACCTTTTAGAAAGACAAACCAACTGTTTGTAGCCTTCTCTCCACCCCATAAAGGAAACCCCATCTCTAAAGTTGATATTGCCAGGAGGATAGTCAAATGCATTCAAATATGCTACCAGTAGGCAAAACGCACATTAACAATTCCCCCTAGAACACACTCAACACGCAAACTAGGGGCATCCATTGCATTCTTAGTGAACATTCCCCTAGAAGACATTTGTAAGGCAGCCACATGGTCTACTACACGCACCTTCACCAAAAACTATTGTGTAGATGTGCAAGCAAAGCAAAAGGCTGCTGTAGGCCAAGCTGTTCTTAAGACACTTTTCCAAACCACTGCAACAGATACAGATGACCACCGCTAAGGGAGACGCTGCTGTACAGTCTATGCAAAAGTATGAATTCTGCAGCTCATATGCCTCGAACGGAAAATGCTACTTACCAGTATGCATCTGTTCTTGGCATGTAGAGCTGCAGAATATCATACGCCCACCCGCCTCCCCAGTATCTGTATCTGTTCCAGTGTTATCTTACTTAGATACACTCACATGGACATCTTTTCTGTTTCTACCAAACTCCATCATTTCCCATCATGGCGAAAAACAATCTCAGGATGGAGTCAATGCCCATGCACACTATCGTCCAAGGGAGGAGTCACCTATCTCGTGACTACAAAGACTTCTTCCAAGACAACAACAAACTGCAATCATCCGAGCCCAACACCAAATGGCGATCTATGCAAAAGTATGATATGCTGCACCTCTACATGCCAAGAACAGATGCAGACTGGTAAGTAGCATGTTCCTTATATTATTTACTTATTTCTTTTTAGGTCTCCGACTGCGCACATGCGCAGTCTCGCTGGTGAGATCTTATGTTTAGAGGGTAGATTTCACTAGCGAGGTTAAGCCCCGCCCCTCTTTTCCATTGGTGGCGTCACCGTTAATGCTAAACGGTGGCCAGTCATTGGAAAAGAGGTCCCAGTGACGTACTTCTTTCTCTTTAAGCCCCGTCCTTTTCAGACTGGCTTACTTGACTTACTACTGTGGTAAAAGGTTTCTTATCTTCTTTATGAGTCCAAACAGATGGCCCCATAAAGAAGATAAGGAAACTTTTACCACAGCAGTAAGCTCTGAAAGAGAAAAGGCTGTCGCTTGCCGCCATTTTAAAGCAACTGTGGGTCACAGCTCCTAACTTTCCGACTAGAAGCTGGGATCATTACTTATTTAGTTGTCATGTATTCAACCGAAACTCTTCAGTTATTGACCGCGCGTTATTCAAGAAAAAAATGGTTTTGAATCTTTTGCTGCGAGCGGTCCTTTTGGTGTGCATAATTCAGCCCTAAAATGGCCACCTTTCCTATTACGTGCTTTTCCGCCGGGCGGGCATTCTAATTTGCATCGCTTCACCATTACCCAGCCCTCATACTTATGTGCATTTGTAGACGATAGACTATACACTTGTTTTGAGAAGGTCATCTTAATATAAAAAAAAAAAAAAGTTTGTGAAACCTTTACCGCTAAAAAAGGCTAACCTGTCCGTATAAAACCTAGTTGTTACATTGGGAAAAAAGCATAATAAAATGTATGAGGAAATGTTTTTCTGAGCCAAGCAATATTTTTCCAATGAATACAATATGTAGAATATTTATTTACAGTCGCATAAATGAACGTATGGTAATAAGAAAGCTTGCTTTCCATATATCGATATTTTTTCCATGTTCATGAAAGAATACTCCCCTTCTCGCAAGAAGTTGTCTCTGACGACACCCACTGCAGCCCAACACACCGGTTCTTTCCAATGGTGCAGAATGTTTACTGCCATCAAAGTACTCCAGACCACGCTGAGGTCCTATATTTCAACAGGTAGGGGAATTTCCCATCATAATTTCCCATTATTGATCAGCCCCATTTCTTTCCTTAGCAATTACAGCTGGGTTAGGAGCGGGGCACAGAAACAGCTCTCTCGTGGCGGTCAGTCAGCCGCCATCTTGAACAGACCTGTAACGTAGGTAAGGTGGTGTACGTTGCTGAGGGTTGTTGACCGACAAACGGGGCTGACAAACACAGTACGAGGTTGCTTGGAGAGTTGAACACTCGTTGCTGACATCGGATGTCATGGGCAGACCATCCTTCTGAGGTCGATCAGTTATCTTTAAATTGAGTAACAGTAATGCAGATTATTTACAGCTCTTAGAAGTGACAAGAGCGCTGTTATTAAGTTTTTTGCTGTTAGTAGCGCTCTCTGTTACAGGCAGGAACCCTCCCAGTAACCACGGCCCCTCCAGGTGGAACGGATGTGCATTCAGTGGCTGGACTCTGGTTGGGGTACTCACAGCTGTGTGCAAAGGACAGGACGAGGGAACTGGACTGTGGGTTGCCCTCTCCAGGGTGATGTATGTCTTTGCCGGGCCTAGTATTAATTAAACAACCCCAGAGCTAGGGGCGAAGCTTTTCATGTGGCTTCACATATTGATGGACGAAGGGGTCAAAACAGAGAGAACGATGATCTACACATGATCACAGGATCCTGGTAGGGATTTTGGTACACGTGTGACTAGAGAGTGTGCCGCCTGTTTATACTGGTGACACTTGGGCAACTCTGCCACAATTTCTTCTCATGGATTTTAACACAAGGATCTCTAACACGTCCAAGATACACTTTCTTGCTGTTACTACCGTTACAAGCATACACAATTTTCGTATTGTTATGTGTATATTTACACATGCCTACTTCCTATATATATCTCAGAGTATACAAGTGGCTATAGAGAGGCCAAAATGGAAAAGCCCTTAGCCACACAGTCCTTTACATAAAACAAACTAACAAATCATTCTGACAATTCCCAACACGTTTTTTGGCATAAACGTACTGACCCCCCTGCCACTTCCGAAATGCAAGTATTCCCTGTACAGCTATAGCCCTTTTAAGTGTGATAAACGATTTCACTTTGCCATGCCCATTACAAAAGAACACAGGGCACAAAAACTATAAATTGCCACCATCGGTCCGAGAAAGTTTAAGAGAAACTTTAAAGAATGGTTAAGGATTTACTAAATTATTGGCTATAAAAAACAACAAAACAACATGCCCCTTAAACCACTGGATTACCCAAAAATTTCACCATACGTCATCATAGTTAATGCCATGCCCGTGCCATGGCCGCCTGTTCCTCCACCTTTTCCCACCTACATCCATCCACCCGCCCATCATTCATCCACCCCCTCTATTCATCTCACTCTCTACTACTCTCTAGTACTCTCTACTCACTCTCTACTACTCAATACTACTCACTCTCTAATCACTCTCTACTAATCACTCTCTACTACTCACACTGACAAAACAGCGTGACCTTACTCAAACCCTTTACTCTTCGCCTAAAGGCACTAGTGAAAAAACATTCAAAATGCAATAGGTCTCATCTTTATTACACTTAAAGCAATTCTGTTTGTAATCAGGTGGCTTTTTAGCTTTACTTTTATTAGTGTTTGTAAAACTTTCATGTACATAACATGCATATATATGCATATATATATATATATATATATATATATATATATATATATATATATATATATATACATATGCATATGTATGTGTAGAAATATTACCTACTGGCGGTTACCAGTAGGTATATATAGTTAGGACCTAGTTTCCATAGGAAATCCGCAACATTCTATTGGGAATAACTTTGGCGCCGGTTGATGAATCTTTGTGAATTTCTCAAAGAAGATGGCCCACTCCACTCCCCTCCTTCCCTGAAAGTTTTGGGGGGATTCGTGAATTGGGGGCTGAGAAAAAAGGGGTGTCCCAAATCGTGTTTTCCCCATGCAATTTTCCATAGGAGGATTAGACACGGCTACATCCCGAACGGCTGAACGGAATTACAAGAAATTTGGCAAAATGGTGGAGTCTGATTCGCAGATCGCCCTTTTGTTTAAATGGTGTAAATCCCTCCAGTAGTTCCTGAGAAAATCAAAAGAGAAAAAATATATATATTTATAAGCGCGCACCTTGCGCGCACCTTCCCGTGCAGAGCTGCATGCTGATTGGCTGCCACTGTCTGTCAACACTCCAAAACAGAAATTGATGGTAGCCATCTTGTGCCTCGGTAGACTGAGGCACAAGAAAGCAGAAAAACAAACATGTAGAACTCAAAAAGGGGGCAGGGTAGAAGCACCCTGACCACCTAGGCCTGCTCAGGGGGTCCCACAGGGACCCCCAAGGCAAAAAAAAAGACTTATTTTTTCACGCACCCCGCGATTTCCCCCCCAAATTTTTTTTGGGGGGGGGGGCCTTGGGGGTCCTTGTGCGACCCCCTGAGCAGGCCTAGGGGGTCAGGGTGCTTCTACCCTGCCCCCTTTTTGAGTTCTAAAACTTTCCGAGCAGGAGCTGCATGCTCAATGGCTTTCAACACTTCAAATCAGGAAGTGTTGGCAGCCATCTTGTGCTCGGTAGACCGAGGCACAAGAAAGCAGAAAAATAAACGTGTAGAACACAAAATGGGGGCAGGGTAGAAACACCCTGACCCCCTAGGCCTGCCAACATTTTTTTTTAACCCGTTTCTTTTTTCAAATTACCCCCCCGGGGGGACAAAATCGCGTGGCATAGTGATAAAGAAGTGTGGGGGGCTCCAATCCCCCCTACACTGCCCCGGGGACCGCCGTCCCCCGGGGAAAAGCAACGCAGCCCCTTGGCGCATAATGGAGGCTCATGGTGGGCTAGTTGGCCTCCAGGGACCCCCAGTATGCAAGGGAACTTAATCCCCCAATTTAGAACTCTCTACAGGGCGCGTTTGCACTGTTTAAGTTGGGGAATTAATTCCTGTTCAATCCAGAGGTCCCCTAGAGGGAACTAGTCCAACAGGTATCTCCAGTAAGCGCCATGGAGCTGCGCTGCAGAGTGTTGTTACAAGGGGGCGTGCCCTCTGAACACCTGCCTGCAAAAATGTAGTAAATCAGTATAAAAAAAATAATCATTTAAAAAACCTTCGAAATTCAATGAAAAAACCATAGGTTTCAGGCCTAATATAGTTAGGAATTAGCATTTAAAAAACCATTGAAATTCACTGAAAAACCATGGATTTCAGGCCTTATATAGTTAGGAATTAGCATTTAAAAAACCTTTGAAATTCACTGAAAAAACCATAGGTTTCAGGCCTTATATAGTTAGGAATTAGCATTTAAAAAACCTTGTAAATTCACTGAAAAAACCATAGGTTTCAGGCCTTATGTAGTTAGGAATTGGCATTTAAAAAACCTTTGAAATTCTCTGAAAAAAACATAGGTTTCAGGCCTTATATAGTTAGGAATTAGCATTTAAAAAACCTTTGAAATTCCCTCAAAAAACTAGGTTTTAGGGGTGTTATAGTTAGCTGGACATTTCACTCATACAAAACCATTGAAATTGCTCCTATATAGTTAGTTGTACTAACTATATTTTGCGCACCCGCAATCAACTGATGATGATGTCACATATTACATCATTCATGACATGGTCAGTGACGTCACTGATGACATCTCAAATGACATCACTGATGACATCATCCACGTGACAATCACATACACCTTTTCATATTTGAATCCGTTGACACAGCAATACAAGTATCTAAAACCCACTCGGAGATTCCTAGATGTATACACACATCTAATCACTTACCTGTAGATTCACTCATACATGCTGTCAATGAACAATAGAACACTATCAAAAATACTTATACACCTATATCGACATTACACACCAGCACACAACCTATTCACATATGAAGTTATCCTACTCACTTATGCGAACAATGGATCATACTTACATACTTACTTAGCTACACACTTATACAAACACCACTTTATCTATTCATTTAGATAGTTAGTCATACTTAGTGTATTATAAAATCATTATTACAAGTATAGAGTTATCCATATAGTCACTCACACAATCATTGAGTCTTATGTATACATATTTATATACAACAACTGACACATACACTGCCTTTTATTTTTCTAGTTTGTTGGATATGTACCATTGAGAAATATATTTGCTCATCAGCACACCCATAAAGATATTCACTCACCCAAACAACTGTTAGAACATGTAGTTTTAACTTCATATATCTACTGAATCAACTATTCACACATCTTTGGGCAGTCACACACCCCCCACCGAACCACACACACATTCACTCTCCCATGCAAATACTCAGTTAACTAATCAATAACTAATATAGACTTTCACATAGCTAGTAACCAACTGGAGAACCAGTTTACACAACAACTGACAAAGTGATACAGATATTCACACAGTTTAGTCACTATCCACTATATATAGCGAGACACTATAAATTGTTAAAGTAAACAGTCAATTACACTGCTACTAAATCCTCCATCCAAATATTTATTTTTATATATCCACTCATTCTCCAATGCAAATTGCTCTATGTATATAATGCATATTTAAATAACGAAGCAAACCACATTCACTGGATGATGTCATCAGTGATGTCATCAGTGATGTCATTTGAGATGTCATCAGTGATGTCACTGACCATGTCATGAATGATGTAATATGTGACATCATCATCAGTCGATTGCGGGTGCGCGAAATATAGTTAGTACAACTAACTATATAGGAGCAATTTCAATGGTTTTGTATGAGTGAAATGTCCAGCTAACTATAACACCCCTACAACTTATAGTTTTTTGAGTGAATTTCAAAGTTTTTTTAAATGCTAATTCCTAACTATATAAGGCCTGAAACCTATGGTTTTTTAAGTGAATTTCAAAGGTTTTTTAAAAGCTAATTCCTAACTATATAAAGCCTGAAACCTATGTTTTTTTCACTGAATTTGTATATATATACACACACATACATATATAAACAGATATAAACATATATAAACCTCTGCATATCTATATAAATACCAATATTAATGCATGCATACATATGCATGGTATGTACATAAATGTTTAAAAAACACTAATAAAAGCAAAGCTAAAAGCAACCTAATTACAAACAGAATTGCTTAAGCTTAACTAAAGCCGAGACTGTTACATTGCAAATGCTTGTTTGCTTACCTGAAGCTGGTTGTCTCTAAACTAGACATAAAAACAGAAATTACCCAAAAGCACATTTACCAGGCCAACCTAACCAGAAGCAAACAATAAAAAAGTAATTTAACATGGGAAAGAAAACACTTGTGTAAAGTAAACCTTTCATTCAGAATAAATAAAAATACAAAACAAACAATGTTATGTTATGTTAAAGTTTGTCTTAATATAGCGCTCAGCTACTCCAAAGGAGTGTCCCGGCGCTTTATCAGATTGGGAACAGATGCTTAGGCACGGTCAGACCAGGCCGAGAACTATTGTACAAAGAGCCATGTAGAGCACATATGATAACAAGTACATGAAAAAACAAGTAGAGGTTGGATGGCTGGTCTGGTAACACCAAGGCAGACATCAGGGGGCTGATACGATTTACTATTATCCTAGCCAGGAATTTTGCGTCCACATTAATGAGGGAGAGCGGCCTGTAGGAGTCGCTTCGGTCCGCTTGTTTTCCTGGCTTCTGGAGGAAGATGATCAGTGCTTCGCGCATTGTCTGGGGAAGGGATACCCTCTCTCTGGCTACGTCATAAACCTGTCGGAGAATGGGGATTAGGGAGGGTTTTGTAGAATTAGGCTGGGAGCCCATCAGGGCCAAGGGATCTACCCGACTGCAGTTGCATTATTGCAGCCTGAATTTCATCATCCTCAAAGTCTGCCAGGAGAAACTCGCGTTGGGAGTCACCTAGCTAGCCTATCACTGTGTTTTCAAAGAAGGCTGTGAAATCTGTCGTCTGTATTCTGTGGGATTTGTATAATGTTTTGTAAAAGTTACGAAAGATGGCCATGATGACTGGAGTACTTCTGTGTACCTGCCCCTCCTCATCTAATATTTCGAGTATAGTGTTCGAGAACCTAGGAGGCCGGGTTAATGCCACCAGGACTTCCCCGATCAGACCCCTCTCCAAACTGTCGGGCCCGGAAGTATTTCCTCCTGAACTTGCATTCTCTTTAAGCGGTGTCTTGGTATTCAGACACCTTGTCCCTCACCTGGGACTGCAAATCCTGGGATGGTCTTTGTTGCATTTGGATGTTAAGGTGGTTGAGATCTTTTTCTAGTCGATCCAGAGTGGTTCGTATATCTTTTAAAATCCCACCCCCTTGGCCAATACATCTGCCTCGAATGGTGACTTTAAAGGCCTCCCATACCATAGCGTAGCTTGATACTGACTGTAAATTTCAGGGAAAAAAGTCCTCTATTTCAGTTTCCAGGTCTGCTTTAAAGACTGGATCGAGAAGCGCAAGGGCAGTTAGATGCCAAGACCTATACGGGGGTTCTATGCAAGGGGGGGGCAAGAGTCATTGAAACGGGTGAGTGGTCCAAGTAGCTGCGTGGCAGTTGCATAGCACGTGTGAGCCATCCGTCTATGCGGGACCATGAGGAGTGTACTGCGGAGAAGCAAGTTCCTTCCCTGTCTCTGGGGTGGAGATAGTACCAAGCATCAATCAGATCGTTATCTATGGTAAGGCTCTAAAGGCAGCGCTGGGTATTAGAGTAATGATGTGGCTAAGGGTGCAACATGTCCATAACCGGGTTCAGAGTGACATTAAAGTCCACCCCCCCAAGACCGTATGATCTGAACCAATGGCTAGTATTTTCCCCCATAGGATGTGGAAGAAATCAGGGTTTTCTACTTTGGGGCCGTAGCAACTGACAAAGTTGATGGAATGAGACTCCAGACGTTCCCACATAATGCAATAGTGCCCCGATGGGTCCGTGTTTGAACTTATGGCGGTGTATGGGATAGTGTGCTTGATCAGTATTGTGGTGCCACGGGCATATGTGGAAAACGAGGAGAAACTACGATGTGCCGTCCAGCGGGCTGCAAAAGTGGGCGATGAGTCAGGGCCTAGATGTGTTTCTTGCAGCATGGAGCAATGTACACTGTGCCTGGCTAAGTATGCTAAAATATGTCTGCCCTTGCGTGCGTTCCCTAGGCCACGTACATTCCATGTCAGATAGTTGTAGCTAGGGGGACTAGGCTGGGTCATCCCGAGTGTAGACGTTATTCTGGGCTTTGGGTGGTGTAGGCGTGTCTCACAGGTAGCTTGTATATCAGTGATTTGTCTGTATTTATTGTGGCATGTGGCAGTTGGTGAAATCCCCTGCTCCCTACCTCCCACATCAGCAGCCCAATCCTGCTGTGCTTTGTAACCCTCCCTCCCCTCCCTATATACCCCAACGCAGAATTCCCAACAGGGGAATGAGTACAAATATCTGTAACGTCAGAGAACCACACCATATAGGGAATACCTATTGGGTATTGGCTAGAGGGCAACACAGGGCCTCCTCGATGGTACGAGGGTGCTCAGGAGCAAATATGGTAGCTCAAATGTCATCATGATGTAGCGTATTGGCACAGGAACTTCTCCGCACAAGCCATGTCCAAAACGGGGGAAGCATGCTTCACCACTTAGGTTGGGTCGGTGTGAGAAAGACCATCTCTGCCTGTGTCAACCTCCCAGGAACATATTAGGTCTGTTACCAAGTGTTCTGAGTCCTCCGTCATTCGACATCTGATAGGTCCGTAGTGGAGGTCCGCGGAGCGGCAGGTGACGATTGGCCAGGGAGTCTCTTGGGCAGGGATTTCAAAAAGTCATTAACAAGTTGAGGCTGGTTAAAAAATGCTGTTTGTCTTTATATGTGATTCTCAAACGTGTTAGAAACAGCATGGCATACGTGATGTTGGCCTGCTGGAGTTTTCTCATGACGGGCAGAAACTTTTTCCGGGCCTCCTGGACGGCCATGGTGAAGTCCGGGTAAATAGAGATTGATGTGCCTTCAAAGGATAGTGGCTGCTTCTCTCTTGCCAGTCATAGAGCAGTGTCGCTGTCACTGTAGTTTAAAAGCCTCGTGATTATCGGCGGCGGAGGGGCACCTGGGGGAGGACGAGTGGCCAGCGAACGGTGCGCTCTGTCTACCACCAGTAGCGTGGAGAAGGCCTCTCTACCAAACAGCGTAGTGAGGAGGTGCTCAACGTATTCCTCCATTTTCCCAGTGTTGGTGGATTCAGCCACACCAAGAATTCGAAGATTGTTTCTGAGCAATCTTGATTCTAGGTCGTCATCCTTGGCGGCGATGGCTTTAAGGATCTTCTCCATATTTAGCAGTTTCTCAGTCCTGGCGGATGAGGTATCTTCTAGATCCGAGATACATTGTTCAGTGTCTTTAATCCGCTCTTCATGTTTGTCGAGCTTGTGTTTAAGGTAATCGAGGCGGGTGCACATGGAGTCCATCTTGGTCTCACTTTTGTATCGCTTTGTTCGCCCTAAGTGTGGCAGGGTATACTCAGACGTAAGTCCCTTGTTCACTTGGCCACTGGATTCAAGATAGCCTGGCTGATGAGGGGATGCTTGTTTCCGGTCCAGGGAAGACATGGCTTGGCAGTTCGGGCTGGACTGTTCCCGTAAGGCACAGGGTCAGACTGATTTGCATATAGCCATGTCTGAACTGGGGTGGCTGAGTGAACTAAAGAATGGTGATGGATTAAACCCAGATCAGTTGACTGGGGGTGAGTGTTTGATTTGTTCAAACGCTCCGTCCATCATCCCCTTTTGTATCGCTTTGTTCGCCCTAAGTGTGGCAGGGTATACTCAGACGTGAGTCCCTTGTTCACTTGGCCACTGGATTCAAGATAGCCTGGCTGATGAGGATTATGAATCCGAAACCGGTCCCAGGATGCTTTTTTCCGGTCCAGGGAAGACATGGCTTGGCAGTTCGGGCTGGACTGTTCCCATAAGGCACAGGGTCAGACTGATTTGCATATAGCCATGTCTGAACTGGGGTGGCTGAGTGAACTAAAGAATGGTGATGGATTAAACCCAGATCAGTTGACTGGGGGTGAGTGTTTGATTTGTTCAAACGCTCCGTCCATCATCCCCTTTTGTATCACTTGAAGTGAGGCTGGACTTCATTGTGAGGAGAAGAACCTTCAGTGGATGTGGGTGCTCCCGCGGTGGGGGCATCGGTCGTGTCATCATCCGCTTCTTGCTGCGTTCTGGCTGATTTGTGGGCATCAAATATAAGTTTTGTTTGTTTGACATCCGTCCTCCCCATGGGGTATGCCATTTGGTGTGGCGGTGCTGGAGGATAGGAGCTGGGTGTGGACGGGCAAGAGTACATATCCAACACTGTTAATTGGTGGCAAGGAGGCCGGCAGTGCCGCTGTTGGGTTACTGTGGGTGAGGCCGGTAGGTGGTAATTAAGCATCTGCTCCGCCAAGGAGCAATAGCCGCAAGTTCAGGAGCCCCAGTCAGCATGGCTCTAATCCAGTCTATGCAGGCACTTTGCGGCACAATTATGGAAATGAAGAGAGTAGTGTGGGTGGTTAAAGCTGTAATGTTTGTGTACTTGGCTTGTGTGCATTTACTTTGGGCTCTGAAGGTAGCACAGTGGCAATGCCGCGGGTGGCTCCCACCGCGGGAGAGACAAAACAGCTGGCGGTGACGGCTAATCAAGCCCTCAAAGTGATCAGGTGTTTCTCAGGCAGCCTTCTGCATGTCAAGAAGCAAGATACTGCCTTTTCCGATGAGGTGTGTGCCGTCGGTTGAATGGTCCCAGATGGAAGCTTACAGTGTCCAGGATATGGCTCCCTGCGGGGAGCGTTGGCCGCAGTTATGGCCTCCCAATTGGAGAGTGGTCTGGTCTGCAGGGCTGCGCCACCCCTGTAATGGCGCCCCCGTCAGCAGGAGCAGTGGCGAGAGCCGAGGCAGTTGGGGGTGTGCTGGGCCGGAGTTATGCACCCCAGAGCCCGTCCAGGCAGGAGACAGGAGCGAGGATGGGAAGTTCTTGTGCCCCAGGGGAAGGCTCTCCCCTCCAATCTACAGGGCCGCCCCGGGTCGCATGAGGCCTCGGGCGAGGCGCCAGTTTACAGCCGGCATTGTGCAGGGCAGCTCAGCTTGGTCTGGGAGGCAGGGAGAGGTAAAGGGGAAGTCAGAGTGTCCCTCGCCCAGGGAGCGGTTCCACGCCCTGGGCGGTCTCCACTCACTGGGACAGCAGTGTCGTCAGCACTCCAGGTAGGATGGCTCCCTCAGGGCTCGGCTGCGTCTGCAGCACCGGAGGGCAGGCTACTGGGTGTCCAAACCCATTGGTCGCATCCAGCAGGTTGGGCTCAGCGGTGCCGATCACTGGGTTCCCAGGGATGGCCAGAGTGCTCTGGGACCTTTGTTAAGATGTGTTCTCAGTTGCAGTCGGACCACGCCACCTGTAATCCAGAGATGGAAACGCTGGGGCGACAGCACCAGCTATCAGGCAGTGGCAGCTGCCATCTTGGGGTCTCGATAGCGTTGATTCCAAAAGTTTATATCTCGGCCACCTGGCCGGTTGAAATGCAGTTATTCGTTGTAAGATGTGGAGGAGGTGTTCCGGCCCCTTTGCAGCTGTTCTTTAATGGTGCAACTTTGGCATTTGAGAAGGACAATGTTGTTTCTAGGCTCCGAGCTGCAAGGTCCTCACGTAAGTGTGGCCATCTTGCTTGCACACCCTCCATAATTTGGTGTTGTTACATGGCAACAGTACCACAAGCTTTAGGAAATAAACAACACATTTAGTGCAAAATCATCCCTGGTGTTCTCATATTTAGGACAATGTAAGTTAATCACCAGGAGTATGGAAACACTTTCATCCGAACAGTATTTAAAGCAGTTATCCCACAGAACCTCCAGTTTAGAAGAATGAAGGACATATGCTTGAAGCTCTTGAGTTTTCAGTTTTTCAACTATTGCTTGAACTCCCAGCGTTTCATAGAAGTCTATAGGAGACATCTGGAAATATAGAAAATCTTTATTGATTTACGACTTGTATTGTTTTTCTCTGAATTGACTCTCAAATTCTGAAGTCCATAAAATTGATCAGGATGGTATGAGGCCGGTAGCCAAGTTTAGGTTTTGAACTGGCACCCAACGTGCTTTAGAAATAGTTGCGTTTTCAGAACCCTTGGATGGACGATGTTCTTTAATAAGTTTGGTAGTGAACTCAAGAAGATTAGATCCTTCATCATTGGTCTCCGGAACTCCAACTACACAAAGATTGGACATAATGTAATTGGATTTCAGAATCTTCTATTTTTTTTTTTTTTTACGTCAACATCTTCAGAATTGTGAGTGTTCTCTTATTCAGTTATAGCTTGTGAAACCTCAATTTCTGAGTCTGCTTTCGAACGCTTCTGTGTATGTAGAACAAATTTCCACTTGAGCATTCATTTTATCTTTTTAGGTCTCAGCCTGCGATGGCTGCGCAGACATGCGTAGTCTCGCTGGCGAGAATTAATGAGATAGAGAGAACATCACTAGTGAGGTTAAGCCCCGCCCCTCTACTCCATTGGATGGCCTCCTAGACGGTGGCCAGCCATTGGAGAAGAGGTCCTAGTGACGTTCTTCTTTCACTTTAAACCCCATCCTTTTCAGATTGGGTTCCTTGACTTACTGCTGAAGTAAAAGGTTTCTTATCTTCTTTATGGGAACCTTTTACCCCAGCAGGAAGTCGGGGCACCCAGTCTGAAAAGGACGGAGCTTAGAGACAAAAGGCTGTGCATTTTTGGTGGATGGGATGAAGCCAGCCATGGAAACTGCAGCCGAGGAGTCACTGAACAGGGCCAGGAGAAAAAAGGTATCCAACATATTGTAGCTGTTAGCAACCGTTGTTTGCGCCGTGCATGGCTGCCTCGTGCAGCTTTCCAATACTTTAAGCACAGATAAACAAATGGGTTAAAAAAACAGATAAGGATGTGAGCACATTTAACATTGGATGACTGACTATAGAGACCCGACTAGGGGATTCTTTTACTTAACTGTGAATGTGTGAAGATCGCACGAGTCTAGAATGATCACAGAAGCTCTGCATGCGTTTGTGGTTTTATTGTCTCGACCCCTTGGTGGGCAGATTTTTGCTCGCTCGCATTAGCGTACGATGAAAATGACAGGTTGGAGGGTTTCAGTTATGCTTGTCTCGATTGATTGATTGCTCGACAGTTTCTCACAGGGGTGATTTCAGCTCTGGTGGGATTGCCAGGTTTGGGGTATGTTCGCAGGAAGGCACCCGTCAACCGCGCAGGTGGCACCGTCTGTCCGAAGAGAACATTAAGCCTCTTTAAACAAACATATTGAACCTGTTCACGGTGGCCCTATAGCAGCATGCGTGACAGCCCGAAGCCTCGGAGGAAATATTGCATCTTTCCTGCGAAGCCCTGGCGCTGGGCAGCGACTGCATCTTAACCTGAAGACTGCCCGCAGATGGCGGTGATTATCTTTCTGCAACCACCACATTCACCACCACATCCACCACCACATCCACCACATCCACCACCACCACATCCACCACATCCACCACCACATCCACCACCACATCCACCACCACTACATCTACCACCACTACATCTACCACCACATCCACCACATCCATCACCACCACATCTACCACCACCACATCCACCACATCCACCACAACCACCACAATCACCACCACATCCACCATCACCACCACATCCATCGCCACATCCACCACATCCACCACCACCCCATCCACCACCACATCCACCACCACATCTACCACTTCAACCACCACATCCACCACCACCACATCCACATCTATCACCACCACATCCACCACCACATCCACATCTACCACCACCAAATCCACCACCACATCCACCACCACCACATCCACCACCACATCCACCACCACCACATCCACCATCACCACATCCACCACACCCACCACCACCACATCCACCACCACCTCATCCACCACATCCACCACCACCACATCTGCCACCACATCCACCACCACCATATCCACCACATCCACCACCACCACATCCACCACATTCACCACAAGCACCACATCCACCACATCCACCACCACCACATCCACCACCACCACATCCACCACATCCACCACCACATCCACCACCACATCCACCACCACTACATCTACCACCGCATCCACCACATCCACCACCACATCCACCACCACCACCACCACATCCACCACCACTACATCTACCACCACATCCACCACCACCACATCTACCACCACCACATCCACCACAACCACCACATCCACCACAACCACCACAATCACCACCACATCCACCATCACCACCACATCCATCGCCACATCCACCACATCCACCACCACCCCATCCACCACCACATCCACCACCACATCTACCACTTCAACCACCACATCCACCACCACCACATCCACATCTACCACCACCACATCCACCACCACATCCACCACCACCACATCCACCACCACATCCACCACCACATCCACCATCACCACATCCACCACACCCACCACCACCACATCCACCACCACCTCATCCACCACATCCACCACCACCACATCTGCCACCACATCCACCACCACCATATCCACCACATCCACCACCACCACATCCACCACATTCACCACAAGCACCACATCCACCACCACCACCACATCCACCACTACTACATCTACCACCACATCCACCACATCCACCACATCCACAATAACCACCACATCCACCACAACCACCACAATCACCACCACATCCACCATCACCACCACATCCATCGCCACATCCACCACATCCACCACCACCCCATCCACCACCACATCCACCACCACCACCACATCCACCACCACATCCACCACCACTACATCTACCACCACATCCACCACATCCACCACCACCACATCTACCACCACCACATCCACCACAACCACCACATCCACCACAACCACCATAATCACCACCACATCCACCATCACCACCACATCCATCGCCACATCCACCACATCCACCACCACCCCATCCACCACCACATCCACCACCACATCTACCACTTCAACCACCACATCCACCACCACCACACCCACATCTACCACCACCACATCCACCACCACATCCACATCTACCACCACCACATCCACCACCACATCCACCACCACCACATCCACATCCACATCCACCACCACCACATCCACCATCACCACATCCACCACACCCACCACACCCACCACCACCACATCCACCACCACCTCATCCACCACATCCACCGCATCCACCACTTCCACCGCCACATCCACCTCCACCACATCTACCACCACCACATCCACCACCACATCCACCACCACATCCAGCACCACCACATCCACCACCACCACATCCACCACCACATCCACCACATCCACCACCACATCCACCACCACCACATCCACCACCACCACATCCACCACCACTTCCACCACACCCACCACCACATCCACCACCACCACCACCACCACATCCACCACATCCACCACCACCACATCCACCACCACCACATCCACCGCAGCATCCACATCCACCACCACATCCACCACCTTATCCACCACATGCACCACCACATCCACCACCACATCCACCACCACCACATCCACCATCACCACCACATCCACCATCACCACCACATCCACCACCACCACAACCACTTCCACCACCACATCCACCACCACATTCACCACCACATCCACCACCACATTCACCACCACATCCACCACCACATTCACCACCACCACATCTGCCACCACATCCACCACCACCATATCCACCACATCCACCACCACCACATCCACCACATTCATCACATCCACCACATCCATCACCACCACAACCACCACCATCATATCCACCACCACCACATCCACCACCACCACATCCACCACCACCACATCCACCACCACTGCCACATCCACCACCTTCACATCCACCACCACCACATCCACCACCACCACATCCACATCCATCACCACCACATCCACCACCACATCCACATCTACCACCACCACATCCACCACCACATCCACCACCACCACATCCACCACCACCACATCCACCATCACCACATCCACCACACCCACCACCACCACCACATCCACCACCACATCCACCACCACATCCACCACCACCACATCCACCATCACCACATCCACCACACCCACCACCACCACATCCACCACCACCTCATCCACCACATCCACCACCACCACATCTGCCACCACATCCACCACCACCATATCCACCACATCCACCACCACCACATCCACCACATTCACCACAAGCACCACATCCACCACCACCACATCCACCACCACTACATCTACCACCACATCCACCACATCCACCACCACCACATCCACAATAACCACCACATCCACCACAACCACCACAATCACCACCACATCCACCATCACCACCACATCCATCGCCACATCCACCACATCCACCACCACCCCATCCACCACCACATCCACCACCACCACCACATCCACCACATCCACCACCACATCCACCACCACCACCACCACATCCACCACCACTACATCTACCACCACATCCACCACATCCACCACCACCACATCTACCACCACCACATCCACCACAACCACCACATCCACCACAACCACCACAATCACCACCACATCCACCATCACCACCACATCCATCGCCACATCCACCACATCCACCACCACCCCATCCACCACCACATCTACCACTTCAACCACCACATCCACCACCACCACACCCACATCTACCACCACCACATCCACCACCACATCCACATCTACCACCACCACATCCACCACCACATCCACCACCACCACATCCACCACCACATCCACCACCACATCCACCATCACCACATCCACCACACCCACCACCACCACATCCACCACCACCTCATCCACCACATCCACCGCATCCACCACTTCCACCGCCACATCCACCTCCACCACATCTACCACCACCACATCCACCACCACATCCACCACCACATCCAGCACCACCACATCCACCACCACCACATCCACCACCACATCCACCACATCCACCACCACATCCACCACCACCACATCCACCACCACCACATCCACCACCACTTCCACCACATCCACCACCACCACATCCACCACATCCACCACCACCACATCCACCACATCCACCACATCCACCACCACCACATCCACCACAGCATCCACATCCACCACCACATCCACCACCACATCCACCACATCCACCACATCCACCACCACATCCACCACCACATCCACCACCACATCCACCACCACCACATCCACCACCACCACCACATCCACCACCACCACCACATCCACCATCACCACCACATCCACAATCACCACCACATCCACCACCACCACAACCACTTCCACCACCACATCCACCACCACATTCATCACCACATCCACCACCACATTCACCACCACATCCACCACCACATCCACCACCACCACATCTGCCACCACATCCACCACCACCATATCCACCACATCCACCACCACCACATCCACCACATTCATCACATCCATCACCACCACATCCACCACCATCATATCCACCACCACCACATCCACCACCACCACATCCACCACCACCACATCCACCACCACTGCCACATCCACCACCTCCACATCCACCACCACCACATCCACCACCACCACATCCACCACCACATCCAAATCCACCACCACATCCACCACCACATCCACCACCACCACCACATCCACCACCACCACCACATCCACCTCCACATCCACCACCACCACATCCACCAGATCCACCACCACCACATCCACCAGATCTATGTGTGTGTGGCTCTATGTGCGTGTATGTGTGGGTGCAAATGCAATAGGTCTCACATTTGCGAAAGATTAAGCTATTGGCATTGTAAATGACAATGCCATTTATTTCTCTGTTTTCAAAACCAACACATAAATAAAAAATGTGTCATTTACAATGCCAATAGCTCTAACTTTTGCAAAGGCCGGACCGTTGCATTGTAAATATTGCATCTTTCCTGCGAAGCCCTGGCGCTGGGCAGCGACTGCATCTTAATCTGAAGACTGCCAGCAGATGGCGGTGATTATCTTTCTGCAACCACCACATTCACCACCACATCCACCACCACCACCACATCCACCACCACATCCACCACCACATCCACCACATCCACCACCACCACATCCACCACATCCACCACCACATCCACCACCACCACATCCACCACCACTACATCTACCACCACATCCACCACCACCACATCTACCACCACCACATCCACCACAACCACCACATCCACCACAACCACCACAATCACCACCACATCCATCGCCACATCCACCATATCCACCACCACCCCATCCACCACCACATCCACCACCACATCCACCACTTCAACCACCACATCCACCACCACCACATCCACATCTACCACCACCACATCCACCACCACATCCACATCTACCACCACCACATCCACCACCACATCCACCACCACCACATCCACCACCACCACATCCACCATCACCACATCCACCAAACCCACCACCACCACATCCACCACCACCTCATCCACCACATCCACCGCATCCACCACTTCCACCGCCACATCCACCTCCACCACATCTACCACCACCACACCCACCACCACCACATCCACCACCACATCCACCACCACATCCACCACATCCACCACCACATCCACCACATCCACCACCACCACCACCACCACCACCACATCCACCACCACTTCCACCACATCCACCACCACCACATCCACCACAGCATCCACATCCACCACCACATCCACCACCACTTCCACCACATCCACCACCACCACATCCACCACATCCACCACCACCACATCCACCACAGCATCCACATCCACCACATCCACCACCACATCCACCACATCCACCACCACATCCACCACCACCACATCCACCATCACCACCACATCCACCATCACCACCACATCCACCACCACATCCACCACCACCACAACCACTTCCACCACCACATCCACCACCACATCCACCACCACATTCACCACCACATCCACCACCACATTCACCACCACACCCACCACAACATCCACCACCACCACATCTGCCACCACATCCACCACCACCATATCCACCACATCCACCACATCCACCACCACCACATCCACCACATTCACCACATCCACCACATCCACCACCACCACATCCACCACCATCATATCCACCACCACCACATCCACCACCACCACATCCACCACCACTGCCACATCCACCACCACTGCCACATCCACCACCTCCACATCCACCACCTCCACATCCACCACCACCACATCCACCACCACATCCAAATCCACCACCACATCCACCACCACCACATCCACCACCACCACATCCACCACCACCACATCCACCACCACATCCACCACCACCACCACATCCACCACCACCACCACATCCACCTCCACATCCACCACCACCACATCCACCAGATCCACCACCACCACATCTACCAGATCTATGTGTGTGTGGCTCTATGTGCGTGTATGTGTGGGTGCAAATGCAATAGGTCTCGCATTTGCGAAAGATTAAGCTATTGGCATTGTAAATGACAATGCCATTTATTTCTCTGTTTTCAAAACCAACACATAAATAAAAAATGTGTCATTTACAATGCCAATAGCTCTAACTTTTGCAAAGGCTGGACCGTTGCATTGTAAATGCTTGTTTTTCTCAGCATGATGTTAATGAAGCTTTTTGCGTAGCCCTACTCTCTTTAAATGTTTGAAGGATTTGATGAAGTGAATCCCTTATCTCATTATCAGATCTCCCCAATGGCAGTGGCAATATATTTCTTTCTTGCTCAAGTTGAGTGTTAGTTAAATTGGTCATGTGTTTCTCTTCCTCTTCAGTGAATGGATCAATGGTCACTCTTTGTACCTTCAATAATTAGTCTTAATCAGAGCTGGAGTTGTGCAATCTTTGTTGATCTCTGCTTTTTTAAATATAGGGTTAGGGTCGATATCCTGTTGTAACTAGTCAGTATTCTTGCTTGACTTAAGATTTCAAGTGACATGGGCTTCATTTTGTCATTTCCCTTTTTGTTTGCACCAGAAAACTACGGTATATGAATGAATAAATGAATGGCCTATTTTCTAAAGCCCGAACAACTGCTTCATAGGACGTCCAGGCACTAGCCAAATAACACGGTTACTGTCCTATGCACAGTAAAGTTTACAATGTGATATTGCTGCTAGCAAGGATAACAATCTTCCACCCCTCTTTTGCAATTTAAAAGTTGGACTTTTACTCGGTGCTATGGGAATGGTCGCTGGACCAGTGAGCGCCAAACACTTTCTATGTTTATGTATTCTTGTATGTGCTGAATTGATTGAAAAGCTGGGCCTGCGACTAATTGTGGATGTAATTGTCACAGTGGGGTGTGTATTCGGGAATTCCGACGTGGCTTGATCGTTTTCAAAAATCAATAAAATGTGTTTATCAAAAAAAGTTGGAATTTTAAATAGGAAGTGTTTACTAGGCCTGAAAAGTGTACTTGGAAAGTAGGGATAGAACGTATCACAAAGGCATTTTCAACCAATGCATTAGTATGTCCTATGAGCCAACACTAGCAATTTTAAGTGGATGTGTTTAAAGAATGGCAACCAGTGCAACTGTCTGAGGTGGGAAGTCTGAGAACCATTGAGCCACTGTATATTTTATTACCTGCAGTCCGTTCAGTATGTAACCATGAGCACTTAGGGATGAAAGCTAAGTTCATCATTTAATATAAATCCAAGACTTTTGACTGTAGATGTTGGGGTTTTCACATCCTCTGGCCGCCCGTAGTCACTGATGGAGATACTGGAAAGATGTTTTCTTGTAGCAGAAAGATCTCCCTCTTGTCTCAGTTGCATTTAAGCAAGCTATTGTGCATCCACTCAGTGACCTTGGTTAAATACATTTTAAAAGAGGTTACAGGAGTATGAGTAGCATGGTCCATTGAGAAGATCAGCTGTGAATCATCAGCATATGGCATTACCTTAACTCGAAATGATTCAACAAATGTCACTAAACGGGACATGTACACATTGGATTCATGAGCAGGCTCAACGACGACCACTGGGAATGCCGTATATAAGGCTTTTGTTTTATAATGAAAAGTTATCCAGATTGACTGCTTGATGTATGTGCGGGAAGAAGGACTGAAGCTATCCAAGTGCCAGGCTGCAAATGTTGGAGAAGTAATGGATGTGAAAAGGGTGCAAAGGCCAACGACAAATCTAGAATAAATAGGGTGGCTTTCTCACACTTATCTAAGGCAATTTTGATAGGGTCATAGGCGATTCTGTACTATGATGTGGTCTGAAGCCAGATTGTGATGAATAAAGGTGATCTGCCTTTTCCAAATAGTTTGAGATTTGGCTTTTAGACAATTTTGATATGAGCAAAGAAAAGTCAGTGCTTTGTTTTCAACTGCTGTGTAGGCCCCAAAATATGCAAGGCATGTTGTAGAAGGCCAACTTTCCCCTAGTAGCACCTCCTCTTGCCACCACTAAGCATCTGACTTTGTGCCCCACTTACTAAAGCCACTTCTCCCCTTGTGTCTCCCTGGCAGACACCAGGTTGGAGCAGTAATACAGAAGTAAAAGGCAGGACCTTTGACCTCCTGGTCTTGAACCCAGCTCTCCGCCCATGCAGCTCCGCTGACTGAGCCTCCCTGCTGCTGGGCCTCCACCTCTGTGCCTGTCAGAGGTAGGTTCAAGTCTTTACTGAGGGTATTGTATCCCTGTGATACTGGCCGTATTCCTTGTTTTTCTGGCTTATTTTCCTTATTGCCTTATTTCCTTATTGCCTTACTGCCTGATTTCTTTTCTTCTTGCCCTATTCCAGCCTACCTTTTTTCACCCCGTGCCCGGTTCCCACCCATTCTTTGCTGCTGCTGCCCCCGCAACCCCTCCGCCCACCAGCTTCCCGCTCCCGCCATCCAGCTGGTCCTCCCTCCCCCTATTTAATGGCAGTCGCTGCACGGACATGCCGCTGGCATGCCAAAGGCAAGCCCGTCTGCGCCCATCCGCGACCATGACCGGCGCCAGAAACCCTGGCTCTATGACTGGACACCACTATGACACAGCTGCCCTGCCCGCACTCAACCCAGGGAGGAACAACAACTGCCAGTGGTCTGCTCCGGCACTGCCGCCAGACCTTCACCTCCGACCATGCCCCTGCGGACATCGCCTCCACGGCGAGCCCAACACCTCCAGAGCCCTAAACTGCATCATCCTCAATGTGCACTCCCTTCACAGACACACCATAGAGATCTGGGACCTCCTCAACACCCTCTCAGCAGACGTCACCTTCTTTACAGAAACCTGGACCAACGACACCTCCTCCACCTGACGAATACAAGATCCAGAGGAAGGACCGCCCCAACCGCCCAGGAGAAGGACTCGCCATCGCACACAAGAGCTCCCTTCAACTCTTCACCTCCACCATGAACGACTCCTTCACCACCACCGAACACCTTCACTTCCAGGTCCCGACCAGCCCTAGAACCACACTTCGCTGCACCCTCGCCCACAAACCCCTGGACACCACTCCTCGTTCATCACTACCATCGGCGACCTCATCGCGCCCCACGCCATCGCCTCTATGGACTACATACTCGTCGGAGACCTGAACTTCCACCTCAACAACCCATGCGACCCCAACTCCATCACTCTCCTGGACAACCTCACCAACATCGGACTGAAACAGCTCATCACCATACCTACCCACAAGGCAGACCACACCCTCAACCACATCTTTGCAGGAGGCAACAACATCCATTTCAGCCACACCACGCAACCCCCATGGACAGACCACCACTGCGTACACTTCCACGTTGACAAACCTACACCACCCAAACCTGCACCACGCCCTCCATGAAGGAACTGGAGCAAAGTAACAGAGGAGCAGCTCAACTCCACCCTCTCACACAACTCCCTCACCACCTCGACCAACGCCAACCTCACAGCCAAAGATCTCCACAGATGGATCTCCAACTGCACAGACAAACTCACACCCCTACGTTACCCCGACAGACAGCGGCCCAGGAAGGCCACCAGGTTCACCGCCAAACTCCAAGAATCCAGACGCACCTGCAGGCATCTTGAGAAGACCTGAAGGAACAACAAGACGACAGAGGACCTCACCACCTACAAGAACGCCATGACAGAATACCACCAACGCATCAGATCCTCCAAAACAAGATCCTCGACAACTCCAGCAACTCCAAAGAACTTTTTTAATTCATCCAGGAATTCACCAAGCCCGCCAGCGAAACCAAGGACATCACCCCTTCCCAGGACCTCTGCAATAAGCACGGATCCTACTTCAAATGGAAAGTCAAGAGCCTCTACCACAACTCCAACAACCAGACACCTGACTCCGAAACCACCTCCCTCTCCAGCAACGCCAGCCAACCCACCATCTCCTCCTGGACCCCAGTTACGACCAAAGACACCACCTCGACCATGAAAGGCATTCACTCAGGGGCCCACACAGACACCTGCCCCCGCACATCTTCCACAGAGCCGCCATTGCTCCAGAACTACGATGCACCATCAACGCCACTTCAAGACCGTCATCTTTCCAGACGACTGGAAATGCACAGAAGTCAGACCCCTGCTGAAGAAGCCCTCAGCAGATCCCAAGGACCTCAAGGACTACCCTCCCATCTCCCTCCTCCCCTTCGCGGCCAAAGTCACAGAGAAGACCGTCCATGCACAAGTAACAAATTTCATCAAAAAAACTCCATCCTCGACCCTTCCCAATCTGGAGTCTGCAGCAACCACAGCACCAAGACCACCCTACTCGCCACCACAGATCACATCCGCACCCTCCTCGACCAAGGACACACCGCGGCCCTGATCCTACTTGACCTCTCTGCAGCATTCGATACTGTCTCCCACGGCACACTCACCGCCAGACTCCATGACGCCGGCATACAAGGACCTGCCCTCGACTGGCTCCACTCATTCCTCACCGGCAGAACCCAAAGAATCAGACTACCACCCTTCCTCTCCAAAACCACAGAAATAAACTGTGGAGTACCCCAAGGATCATCGCTCAGCCCCACACTCTTCAACATCTACATGGCCCCCCTCGCCGCCATCGTCAGACATCACAGACTCAGCAAAGTATCCTACGCCAACAACACCCAGCTCATCCTCTCCCTCACCAAGAACCCCATCACCACCGGACTCAACTTCCAGGAAGGAATTAAAGACGGATGAGCAGCAGCTGCCTTAAGCTCAACTCTGAGAAGACAGAGGTCCTCATCGTCGGACCCTTCCCCTCTGCATGGGACAACACCTGGTGGCCCTCCGCCCTCGGCAACCCTTCCACCCCACAAACCACACCCGGAACCTCAGCATCATACTCAACTCCTCCCTTTCCATGACCCAACAGATTAACAATGTCGCCTCCAGCAGCTTCAACACCCTCTACATCCTCCAAAAGACCGTCAAATGGATCCTCCCGAATCAAGAAAGGCAGTCACCCACGCACTTATAACCAGCAGACTGGACTACGGAAAAGCCCTCTATGCCGGGATCAACAAATCCCTGCATTGCAAGCTCCAGACCA
The DNA here is from genome assembly GCF_964261635.1 of Lissotriton helveticus. Taxonomy (NCBI): domain Eukaryota; kingdom Metazoa; phylum Chordata; class Amphibia; order Caudata; family Salamandridae; genus Lissotriton; species Lissotriton helveticus. The sequence goes on along the minus strand of NC_136069.1, from coordinate 349,920,169 downwards.
TACAGAACACCACAGCCAGACTCGCCCTTGGCACCCCTTGACACAAACACATCACCCAACACCTGCGGAACCTCCACTGGCTCCCCGTTTAGAAGAGAGCTACCTTCAAGATACTCACCCACCCCAACAAATGCTTCCACAACACTGGACCCCAATACCTCTCCTTCCACCTACCCAAGAGAAACCTTCAATCCATCGACCTCGCGAAACCCCGTGCATCTACAGAGACAGAACAGGTGAAAGAGCCTTCTCGTACATCGCAGCCAAGACCTAGAACGAGCTCCCAATCGATATCAGACACGCCCCCTCACTGAATATCTTCAGGAAGACACTCAAGACCTGGTTCTTCGACTGAACAGAGTTGCACCCCCCAGGCACCTTCAGACCCTCACGCTTGAATAGCGCGCTTACAATTCCCCTGATTGCTTGATTGATTGAAACAAGTCTCTACAGTCTGCTGGAAAATCTAAGCTATCAGGGAGGTACCCAAATACTGAATTGTTTTTTTCACAAATGTAGTTATACTGTAGCTGTAGGACTTCTTGCTCGAGTGACCAGTAGCACCTTTGTACAATGTAGCCAGATATATTGATAACAGTATCATTTACTCCTTGGGTAGTTATTCACAAAGGTAGCAAGCAGTGCCATTTATCTTATTAAGTATAAGCAGAAGCTTGCTTCAGTCTTAAGTAAATCCATTAAATTAAATCAGGAGATGTGAGAAAACATCACAAACCTTAGCAGCGACATAGGGTGGATCCACCTCAGAGAACTGATAGTGACACAGCGACCCGGCTCTGGAACCGCCAGCATTTTACCAATGGCGGATGGAGGTCAGTGAAGGCACCTGGCATCCCAGGAGTTTGGTGCCTCCACAATGCCACTCAGTGACATGGCAGCTCAACACTTACCAATCATCATGACCACAGTGCTTCAATACACCCAATGAGAGATGTAAAGGCGTCTCAGAGACTGTAGTAAAACCTACTTATGGAAAGATGCAACACTAGAAAGGCTGCAAGGCTGGATGTGTGTGTACTTGCATGCCCCCATCTGTGGAAGCGAGACACTTATCCTAAGTGTTTGAAAAGATAAAGGACAGGGAAGATGCCATAGACTCTACTAATAATATGAGATCTGCGGAAGTGAGAGGCGTAACCTAAGTATTTGCAAAGATAAAGGACAGAAGATGCCTTAGAACCCTCATAGCTCATGCTATGAGAAGATAAAGAAAAGAGTGGCAATGATTAATAACAGTGAGATGTCAGTTTTGAAATGAACCTCAATCTGATGACAAAAAATGTAAGTAACATTGTTAGATTTGGGGGTCTACAGTTGGCACAGGTAGGTACTTGTGACATATAGGGACCCTTGCCTCTAGTCAAGGTAGAGGGGATACTCTCCTAAAATAACCCCTGCTCACCCCCTTGGTAGCTTGGCACGTGCAGACAGGCTTATCTCAGAAGCAGTGTGTAAAGCATTTGTGACCACATACAGTAACCCAGTGACAACACTACAAATGGACACCACACAAGGTTTATATAAAAAATAAGTACTCTTTATATAGACCTAACACAAGACCATTAAACAACAGAAATCCACAATACTATACTTAAAACTGGTAGTTTTAGCTTAGTTCTGTTCTTTAAGATGCGACACTGTGAGTCAATGTACCTTACGATGTGTTGCGCTTCCACAACAAGTAATGTTGCAGCGATGGAAATGCGGCAAAGTTCCGGTGAAAAGAAATAAACACGGGAAGATCTTCCAGATGCGGCATGCTTCTCCAATGATTCGAGAAGTCTCGACTCGATGCGTCAACTGCAGCGGCGACACCCTTGTTCAGCGATGCGACGGCAACAGCTTCAGCTGCAACACTCTTCTCCGACGTTTGCGAGAAGCTTCCGCACGATGCGACAACTACAGCGCCGACACCCTTGTTCAGAAATGCGACGGCAGCAAATCCAATGGCGGCGCGCTTCTCCGGGGATGCGAGGCACTTTCCTCGATGCGGTGCAATGTGACAGCGGCAACACCCTTGTTCAGAAATACGATGGCAGCAGCAGTGATGGCGACACGCTTCCTCTTTGTTGCGAGACGCTTCTCTCGATGCGGTGCAATACGACAGCTCCAGCGGCGATACCCTTGTTTAGAGATGCGACGGCAGCAGCAGCGACGGCGACACTCTTCTTCCTCGTTGAGTCGCGCTTCCAGCTCCTTGCGACACGCAGTCCATCAGAGGGCCAAAAACAGCAGCAGGCACTTCCAAAGAACTCTGGGGAGCTGGGGGGTGAAGTCTGTTGTCCCTGAGACTTCAGTAGGAGGCAAGCTCTTTTCAAAGCTCTTAGAGATCCTTCACAAGTTGAAAGTAAAGCACAAAAAGTTCTTTCTCCTTTCTTTGGACGTCAGGCAACCACTGTAGGCCAATCCCCAAAGCAGCACTTCAGCTTAGGGATAGTCTCTCCTCAGTTTCTTCAGGTTCCTCTCCTTAGCACAGGTTTCTTCTTGTAGTCCAAAAGTGATCGAATTTCTTGGGATCAGGGTCCTAATATTTATACCCCAAAATCTTTTGTCCTCTGAGGGTAGAGGGGCCTTTGTCTAGTCCAATCCAGTTCTGGAGCACTCTGTTTACACGACTCCTTCTTTCCTTTCACAGTGCAGGGCAGAAACATCAGACGCCCCACAGGAGGTGGAGCCAGCATTGTGGACCAAAAGCACAGCCCTGGAGCACTCTATTGACATGATTCCTTCTCTCCTTTCACAGTGCAGGGCAGAGACATCAGACGCACCACAGGGGGTGGAGCCAGCACTGTGGGGGGGCAGGCACAGTCCTATTCAGGTCCCAGGTGCAACTCCTCCCTCCAATCTAGATGCAGATCTCTCTATTCATCACTGGGCGGACTCACCCTGTCTCCTGGAATCCCCCAGCCCTGTCACTCAATCTCCATACAAGGAATACACAACCTAGCAGAGGCAGATTTGGATAGTTAGTCAAGAAAATACCTACTTTCTAAAATTGGTATTTTCAAACATAGAATGTTAAAACCAACTTCACTAAAATATGTATTTTATCATTCTGAGTTTAGGCATACTAAACTCAAATTTTTACCATATTCCCTGAGTCAGTTAGGATTATAAAATGTAATAATCTAACTGCCCATTCTGGCCTATGAAGAACAGGTAGCCTTTCAATAGTGAAAAACGAAAATGGCTGTAATTCACTATTAGGACATGCCACACACACCAGGGCATGTCCTACCTTATACTTACAATGCACCCTGCCCTTAGGCCTACCATAGGGGTGTCTGATATGACGAAAAGGGAAGGTTTAAGGACTGGCAAGTGGGTGTGCTTGCCCAGTCAGCATGACTGTACCAGACTCCACACAGGCTCTGCAATGGCAGACCTGAGACACACCTTTACAGGCTGCAAGCCTACTAGCAGCATTTGGTTTACAAGCCCTAGGCACACTCAGTGCACTGTACTAGGGTCTGACAAGTAAACCAAATCAGCCAATCATGGAGTCACTAATCCGTACATCAATTTACAATATGGAGAGCATATGCACTTTAGCACTGATCAGCAGTGGTAAAGTGCCCAGAGTCATAAAACCAACAAAAAACAGGTCAAACAAAATACAGGAGGAAGGCAAAAAGTTCAGGGATGACCCAGCAAAAAGGGCCAAGTCCAACATACATCAATTCTGACACCTTACTCCATGCCAACCCCTCAGCAGCAGCCTTAATCGTTCATTACATTGGAATCTTCATTACACCATTATTTTGGAACAAGGTAAGGAGCAGCATGTGGGGAGAACAAGGAATGAAGCATAACAATGACAAGTAGGGGCAGAAGCACAAAACTGGAACAACATACTACATAAACAAATATCACACAATACGCCAATTGGCTACTATCATTGTGATAGAACTGCATACAGGACAGTGTAGTTGCAGTGATGCCAGATCCTTTTAACTTCCGGATCAGGATAGTATGCCCAAAGCTGTCACAAGCTGATGATAAATCAAATAAGCTAAAACCTGCAACACCTCCAGAATCTGTTTGCCACCTCAGGGTGTCAAGAACCAAGACTAGGACCTACTAGCTAGAATGATTATGACAGAATGCTATTTTATAGCAATCCAAGCAATCTTGTGCTTCATTGAAATCTTTAAGGTAGCTGCCAGATTACTTCTCTGGAACAGAGACCAGTCGTGTTTTTGATGGTTGCTTGCACCAGGGGCAGTATGGCTGATTCACAGATGTAAATACAGTCTAAGCTACTTACTTGTGAAGTTAACGCATGCATTTACAAGAGGGTATTCCACCTTATTCCAGAATATAGCGCTACCAGAATACTGTGAATAAAATATCAGGAACCAAAATATTATGAAGGTAAGTTATATAGGTAAGTCTAGGTTTACTTTACTCAGCTCCATATATATGTACCTTAAGATATATTTCCAGGTACTATGTCTATGTGGAGTAGAATAATAAATCCATACCTATCTATCGCCACTTAACTTTCTAGATATTTTAGTCGTTGATATTTTGGCAAAGATATTTTAGAAGCACAGTGTTTCTGTTGTAGCTATTGTGACATACAACCAACAAGACTAGTTTATGAAACAGAAAGTACCTGGCTTATATATTTAACCGCTTTTTTTATTTTATGCGGCAATCGAAACAATGACCGAAAGGATCATATGTTCAATGTCAACCATTCACATTTTTTTGAAAACATATAAAGAATACATTTTCACTTTTTATCTGAGAATCAATACTTCTTGCATTCACCAAAAACAATTTTTGTAAAACATACATAAATGAGGCATGTGTCATTAATTATACAGTGGAAGAAATGATAATGATACAAAAACAACAATGACATGCAGAATTAATTCTATTAATTCTGAAGGAATACACCAGGCAATAATTTCAGAAACACAAGAACTCCATTCGCCTAACATTAGGTGATTGTCACTGAGTTACTTAAAGCTACATGGGCTATTCTGTTTAACCCCTAACGGGTGCGTGAATCATTATACACCCTAATTTTGGAGCATAGAGTTAATTACACGCCCTATGTAGCAAATATATTGGAAAGGCCGACTTGTTTCTAATCCCTGCAGTTTCTTGCGGGATTATCATCAGGGCACTGGGACACGGTGTAACCTGAAGTTCATGAGATCGCCTCACATTGGTGAATATGGGGGGTCCCTCTTCCAAGTAGGATCTAAAAATGTGTGATTGATGGTTTGGAGGTCGCCTGGGGCTCACTTTCACTTCTATAGCCAGCGTGGCTTTTAGCTGCTTCATTCACTTATATTTCAATTCGTGTGCGAAGGCACGCAGATTCAAGTGCTCGATTTATGCGTTCATCTTGAATTTTGTTCGTTCATACGGTATCGGTTTTCATAAGCAATCCATCATCACTGCATACAATCAACAAGAGCACAGAAGTGGCATATTCGAAACATTCCCTCTATGTTTCTTTGTAGAAGCACCTGAACTGTGATGGTGGGCCTGAAAGTCCAATTGAGAGTACTTACTAGGTCCTCAACTAGAGACACAGACAACCCATATCCTGCTGTGATGTCAGTGCCTCTCCACATGCACTAATGGACTGCCTTTGGAGGGGGCGTTAAGGTATCCCACTCACTTGGGCATGCAGTGGACAACTGTACCCACCTGCAGAGGGAGGTCCCTGGAACCATATGTGCCCCTCACAAAGGACTCCTCATAGGGAAACACTAAATTTCTGCTACCTTCAGGGTGGCCCCTAATAAGCACATCTTTTGCTCAACCACCTTCAGCTGATCTCTCTAGATTAGCCACCTTCACCCATTGCTTCATTGACATGCCTCTCACATTTGGCCAAGCCCAGAGGTGGAGGTGCAGTTTAAAATTGTTGTGACTGCCTAAAAAGGATTCTGTGTCTGTAACTTAGAGTTTACACTCAACAATACATTAAGAGGGGGGAGGAGCCAAGCTGGCGACCGAGATGGCTGCTTAGACGCTCGGCTCCGTGAGCCTTCTCACCCCGCGCATACATCCTGGCAAATATCCTGAGTCGCAACGACATATTTAAGTAGACGAAGGATACCTTTCACTTACCGTATGCTTCTGAGGCTTCTACGTGCGGCAAACCCGTGGAAATGTCCCCAACTGTTTTGCGGCCTTCACGGAGCTGGGACCGGGGTGTCGAGTGAGGCGAGCGGCAGGCCGCGACTGTGACAACAGCGGCCACTGCTGGAGGTGGGAGTCGGCAGGAGGGCTCCGATGGGCCGCTGGCGACAGTGCTGACCCAATGCGTCAAGCGGAGTACCTTGTGAGGTGTGCGGTAAAGCAGGGTCGAGCGGAGAGCACGATATTTGGCCCCCTTTCCACTATTGTGTCCGGGCATGATTATTGACCTTTCCCGGTCTTGACGGGCGGCTCACGGGGAGCGGCGGAGATTTTGTTTAGCCCTTCGGTGGCCCTCCGCTGGGACGCCTACCCTGACCTTTGGGGTCCCCGTGGTGAATCCTGTTGCGCCCCGGTGTGGGGCCGGCCCCGAGGTGAGATGGAGATGGGCGAGGCCGGATCGGCCAGGATGGCGGATGGCACCCTCTTGCACAGACCACATCCTGACAGAGAAACCGCTGTGAGAGAGAGTCCTGAGGTCTGGCGGCACGAAATGATGCCCACGTCCAGAGATATATTGGCGGCGCTAACAACCCTGCACATGACCCTTCTCCGGGATGCCCGAGATCTGGGAAAAGGGATGGCCACCATTGTTGTACCGCCGTTCCACACGGCTATAGTTCGATGTCAAGGAAGCGCCGATGTGCCCGCCTCTGTGTCAGTGATGGGTTTTCCAGCTACACCTCAGTTCGTGGAGACGCCGGAATGTCCGGTTCATGAGATCGCTTTGGACAGATCTGTTGTACATACGGGTGCCTCGTCGGGGCCCTTATCTGCTCGGCGGCTGGGTAAACAAAGTCGTTCTGTGGTTTGGGCTGCCCCGGCGGCGTTTCAGCGCTTGTTGGATGGTGTGGTTCGCCTTCCCTGGCTGGCGAGACTGTGTTCGAACTGGAAGGTGTCTTCGGGATTGCTGCAGACACAGTTGGATTTTCGCTATTCATGTTCGACTGGGTTTTGGGGGCTGAGGTCCCATGGAGTAATAACACTGCTCGGTCCGCCAGGACTTCTTGGACCCTCCACGCTGCTCTGTGTGTCCATTGATAAGTGGATGTATGTTGGTACTACTGTTAGAAAAGGCCAGGGGTGAAACCGTTTAGGACATGATGGAACTTATTGTTGGCTGCCGGTGATTTGGGGGACACTCAGCGGGAATGTTATTGATTGTGCTATCGGTGTTTATTGTTTTCCATGGCTATCCTGATCTTGCTTTTAGAATGTTTACTGTGCACGGTGGTGGTGGGGGGGGGGGGGCGGGTGGCCAGATCGATGGCCCTTCCCCGCATTTCTCTTCTTTTTTTCCTCTTTTTCTTTTTCTTCTCTTCTTCTATATTTCGGGTCTCTATTTAGGGCGACAGGCATGCTGCTGGGGGGGGGGGATAGGCCGTGGCCTTCTGCAGGGATGGGGGGTAGGGGGACGGGTTTTGTTAATTTGTCCTTTCTTTGTTTCTATGGCCCTTTGTCTGTCTTTCCTTTTGGTGTCGCCGTTTTTCATGTTTCCTACAGTATGTTTCGTTTTGAGGGGTGGGGCGCAACCTTATTGCGTAACGTGTTTGTTATTTACATTTATCCTGACTTGTTTGCCCTACCCCCACTACTTCACACGTATTTGCACTATTTGCGGATTTCCTGCTTTATGCTAGCTACTGTAGGACCTTGTATGATCGTGTGACACTGATTCTGCTTTTTTCTATATATTGTAAAATGAACCTTCTCGAATCCTGACTTTTGTATTGTACGCTGAATTCAAGTTATATCCTGGACTATTGTTAGGCCCTGATTTTCGAGTTGCTGTGCTCTCCTATACTGCTTCGCTGTACTTACAACTTGACTAGCGGTCGGCCGGGGTGGTTGTAGGCCCATAAGTGTATTTCCTTGCGGTGACAAATAAAGGTTCTTAAAAAAAAACCAATACATTAAGATGCATTTTCAGTTACAGGTCATGCTTATTGACTTGTCAATGTTTGTTTCCCTGTGTATATTTGTAATAAATGTATCATTAGTTGAGAGCATGAGAACCCACTTCCAATAATAATCACAATCCTTGTCAGTGTGGACCACAAAAGTCATTAAAATAATCTGTTCTTAACCGTCTGGTCGCTTGGAACAAAAGTAGTCAGACTTATCTTAGAGGAAATTTGTAAAGTATTTATGCAGCAGCCAAATAATAATAAAGTGAAAACACAAGAAACCCAAACCAATGTAGAAAAATAGAGACGATTTTATTAAATAAAATGACACCAAATGTCAAAAATCCAATAAATAGAACTGGAGTTATGAATTTTTTAAGTTTGAAGTGATAATAGTGACAAAAAACACAAAGCACCAATCGTGACTATCTATTTGTGCTGGACTTGATCAAAGTGAAAAGGTCAGGCCGATGGTGATGGAGCAGGGGTCAGCTACAGGGACCAGGTTAGTACCATTGGAAAGTTTACCTTCTGACTTAGTCCAGTTTGCACACGAGACGCACTCGTCGACAAGGTTGTCAGTGGTCATGCTGGAAGCTGGATTCTGAAAGAGGTTGTTGGTTCTTTTCAGCACAGAGAGCCCAGCACCCCTGATTTTTCACCTGGAATCCAGTTTGTGAGGTTGCAGGGTTGGAGGAGTACACTCTCAACCCTTTTGAGGGTTAGGGCTCACTCCAGCAGACGCCAGTAGCAGGAATAAGGTGGGTCCAGTTGGTACTGGTCAGCTGGGCAGTTACATAGAAGGCCTCTGGAAGCTAGTTGCAAAACTGTAGCTCATACAGGATATCAGCCAACTGACCCTTGGAGTCACTTCTGGGGTCCTGCATTAAAGGCCCACAGGTCCATTCTTCCTTTAGCCTTCAGTCAGCAAGGCAGTTCTTCTTCTGAGTGTCCACAGGTCCAGGAGTATTCTGAGCAGTGGGTCTGAGGATGCCACGTTTAAACCCAGTGCCAACCGGTTTTTTGGAGAATACTCCCTTTTGTCTAACCCTACATGGTGTTGGTCTGTTCTCCCCTTTTCCCTGGGTTTGGTTCCAGCCTGTCTAGAGAAACAAAGGGCAGGCGGTTCCAGGTGTAAGTACATTTGTCAGGGACAGGGCAGGCATCTTCAGAAGTAGGGAACGGGCTGGGTACATGCCTCCAGCTACCCTTTGAAGCTCAGCAGGGCTGAGTACAACTCCCCAGGCTATCCTGCTCAGCAGAGGAACACCCTTCACCACAGCCCAGGCCCATTTGTCTCCTGTCTGGAAGAAATACACATCACACCACGGGAGAGCCATTTACAGTCACATGGCCTAAACACTGGCAGAAAGGCACATTTAATTTAGGCAAAAAATGGCAACATTGTAAAAAAAAGAGGAAAGCTAGGGCATGTGCCCTAGACACAAGGTGCACTACTGTTGTGCACTGGAAGAGTGTCTACAAATGTATATGCTTATAGTAAACTGGTTTAAACAATGTGCATACAAAACTCAGAACAAAAAACAACATTTCAATATGCGGAAGTCCATCAGTAAATCATCCCTGAAACGCTGAGTTTGACTCCTTCGTATATTATTGTAAAAACGCAGGTGCTTCATAGGAAAACCATTCTAAATGAATTTAGACGACAATCATGCAGTTCCTGCGTAGATAACACAAGTCCCAATGCATTTCGGGCATAAACAAAAGCCCTTCTTCACGGTAATCTACAAACAAATAAATAATGATGACAATAAGAATGCTTCATGTTCAGCTAATCAAAACATTAGATACTAAATAACAGCCATTACATCCTCTGAGGGGGATGTAAGAATTCAGAATTCATGAATATCTTTCAGCAAAAAACAAGGAAGACAGCTCTGCTTAGAAAAGTTCAAAGAAAGCATAAAAAAGATAAGAAAAGTATAGGATGAAGAACCAAAACGATACCCTCACCCAACGTGCTCCTCATCAAAAAGTGGAGTCTATGAAAACGATGCCTCCGTGCATGGTGTGTAATGAGAACTGTCAATATCCCCAAGCTAAAATGTAATTCACAGTGAAATCCCATAAGTGAGTAAGCGGCACACTCATGCCTAAGATTAATCAAATACCTCCAGACTACGTGATCCAGAGGGCAGTCACTGGCTGAGAAATTGCTGTGTGTGTTAAAATGTCTATAACCAAAATAAAAAAAAAAGTTACACAACGTGGATACTACAACAAGCGCTTATGACAGAATAGTAAACTTACCAAGCCTACACTTCAAGCTCAAAGAAGGAACACGGTCAGCCTCATACAGCTCCCGTTTAGATAACTAATATTCCAAACAAGTACTGCAAGGTGGAAACCTTCCCGACATCACGGGAATGACTTGAACTGTAAAGCAAAATGACACATGGACTCACGAACATGTTACCACTTGAAACATAGTTGCTTGATATAACGATTTAAGGAAAGCGTCAACTCCACTTACCGAACCTCCGCTGCAAAAGCTAAGCGCGACCGCAGTAAGCCTTGTGTGGCACCCACTGAGGAAAATGGTGTTCAAGTGCGTGAAAGCCTCTCCATCTTTCCCCGGTGTGAGAAAAGCAGTGAATCTAGCAGCGCGTAGTGAAACAGGTGTGCTTTAGTAAATGTACTGCCCACAGCTGAGACGAGGGGAGGGGACACAACTCCTCTGAATCCAGAAAAGTAGACAGGGGACTCAAGAGGAAAAGGAAAAGGCCAGTAAAGGCAACTGAACATGTCTGCCAAAGTGCAAGAATCCATTACAATTACACCTGACATAATGCACGAAAGTATGTGATTCAATCTGTATATCTCTAGTTAGCAATTGGACAGGAGACATATCATTAATAAAAAAGTTAAATGTACGAAAACAACGAAGTGCGCTAAGTCGAAATATGGTGTTAAACAATTGAAGTACCAGCTTGAGAAATTTGAGAAATTTGTTACAATCTACTAGCATGCTATACACAATTGTGCAGATCAAGCTATCGTCGTGCTTCCACATCCTGCGAATGCTACGCAAGATCTTCCGATGGATCCCCACCGAGACCAGGAAGACGGTCACCCAGGCCCTCGTCACCAGCCGTCTGGACTACGGCAACTCCCTCTACGCCGGAACCACCGCCAAACTCCAGAAGAGACTCCAGCGGATCCAGAACACCTCAGCACGACTCATCCTGGACATCCCCCGCCGAAGCCACATCTCCGGACACCTGAGAGACCTGCACTGGCTCCCGGTCAACAAGAGAATCACCTTCCGGCTCCTCACCCACGCACACAAAGCCCTACACAACCAAGGACCAGGATACCTCAACAGCCGCCTCAACTTCTACGCTCCCACGCGCCAGCTTCGATCGACCAGCCACGCCCTCGCCGCCGTCCCCCGCATCCGAAGAGCCACCACAGGAGGAAGGTCCTTCTCCTACCTGGCCGCCAAGACTTGGAACTCCCTTCCGACCCACCTCCGCCTGACCCAGGACCACCTCGCCTTCAGGAAGCAGCTCAAGACCTGGCTATTCGAGCAGTAGCGGACCCCCCCACCCCAGCGCCTTGAGACCCTCCGGGTGAGTAGTACCCTATACAAATGTTCTGATTGATTGATTGATTGAAGCTATGCATCGCTTCTGGGCAACTTAATGAAAAACATGTCAAGCATGAATTGTATGGAGTATATAAAAATTAACATACAGAGTAGAAATTACACATTGACCAGTTGATACATATAGATGAGCAGATAACTATAAAAATACTTAAGTGCAAAATATAGTAAGGCGAACTAACACTAAGGGCCATATGTAGATAATCTACATTTACCGATTCTAAAATACCGAATTTTACCGATTCGGTATTTTAGAATCGGAAAATGCTATGTAGGAAAAAAATCAGTAAATTGTACCGAATCAGTAAGATTCGGTATTTAAGAATCGGTATTTACCGATTCGGTAACTCCCATTCATTCCTATGGGCCTGGAGGGTCATAGGAATGAATGGGAAGCCATTCACTATTACCGATTCGAAACTTTTTCACAACTTAAAAAAATATATATTGTGGGTAGCCACAGTATCCAGTAGGCCCAGGGTTAGTTATGCGTGTATGATACAACTGTTTCTGTGAGTTTTGCTGAACTTAAATATCATTTACGGCATGGATTGTATGGAATTGAATAGCTCACTGTTATGTGGGAAGTTTTTTTAAATCTTAGGGTGCGTGTTAAAGCCACACTCGTCAGTAGGCCCAGCGGTAGTCAGTGGTGCATGGACCAAGTCTTTCTGTGGTGTCTCTTGAATTTAAACATCATTTAGGGGATGGATGGCATTGGATTGAGGTGATTTTTATGTGTATTTCGATTTTTTGGGTGTTGTTGGGGCTTGGTCCAGGGCCTGGCCTTGTGGGTGGGAACCATTTTGAGGCCTGGTCCAGGGCCTGGCCATGTGGGTGGGGGTCTAGGGGCCATTTTGAAGCCAGGCAGTGTGCTTTGTGCCATAGGCCTGCACCCAGTCTGCCTTGCTTTCATCCCTTATGCCCAGGGGTAGTCAGTGGTGCATGGACCAAGTCTTTCTGTGGGGTCTCTTGAATGTAAACATCATTAAGGCATGGATGGCATTGGATTGAGGTGATTTTTGTGTGTATTTCGATTTTGTGGGTGTTGGGGCCTGGTCCAGGGCCTGGCCATGTGGGTGGGGGCCATTTTGAGTCCTGGTCCAGGGCCTGGCCATGTAGGTGGGGGACTAGGGGCCATTTTGAAGCCAGGCAGTGTGCTTTGTGCCATAGGCCTGCACCCAGTCTGCCTTGCATTCATCCATTATGCCCAGAGGTAGTCAGTGGTGCTTGGACCAAGTCTTTCTGTGGGGTCTCTTGAATGTAAACATCATTTAGGGCATGGATGGCATTGGATTGAGGTGATTTTTGTGTGTATTTCGATTTTTGGGGTGTTGGGGCCTGGTCCAGGGCCAGGCCATGTGGGTGGGGACCATTTTGAGACCTGGTCCAGGGCCTGGCCATGTGGGTGTGGGTCTAGGGGCCATTTTGAAGCCAGGCAGTGTGCTTTGTGCCATAGGCCTGCACCCAGTCTTCCTTGCGTTCATCCATTATACCCAGGGGTAGTCAGTGGTGCATGGACCAAGTCTTTCTGTGGGGTCTCTTGAATTTAAAGATCATTTAGGGCATGGATGGCATTGGATTGAGGTGATTTTTGAGTGTATTTCGATTTTTTTGGTGTTGGGGCCTGGCCATGTGGGTGGGGGCCATTTTGAGTCCTGGTCCAGGGCCTGGCCATGTAGGTGGGGGACTAGGGGCCATTTTGAAGCCAGGCAGTGTGCTTTGTGCCATAGGCCTGCACCCAGTCTGCCTTGCATTCATCCATTATGCCCAGAGGTAGTCAGTGGTGCATGGACCAAGTCTTTCTGTGGGGTCTCTTGAATGTAAACATCATTTAGGGCATGGATGGCATTGGATTGAGGTGATTTTTGTGTGTATTTCGATTTTTTGGGTGTTGGGGCCTGGTCCAGGGCCAGGCCATGTGGGGGGGGGGCATTTTGAGACCTGGTCCAGGGCCTGGCCATGTGGGTGTGGGTCTAGGGGCCATTTTGAAGCCAGGCAGTGTGCTTTGTGCCATAGGCCTGCACCCAGTCTTCCTTGCGTTCATCCATTATACCCAGGGGTAGTCAGTGGTGCATGGACCAAGTCTTTCTGTGGGGTCTCTTGAATGTAAAGATCATTTAGGGCATGGATGGCATTGGATTGAGGTGATTTTTGAGTGTATTTCGATTTTGTTGGTGTTGGGGCCTGGTCCAGGGCCTGGCCATGTGGGTGGGGGCCATTTTGAGTCCTGGTCCCGGGCCTGGCCATGTAGGTGGGGGTCTAGGGGCCATTTTGAAGCCAGGCAGTGTGCTTTGTGCCATAGGCCTGCACCCAGTCTGCCTTGCATTCATCCATTATGCCCAGAGGTAGTCAGTGGTGCATGGACCAAGTCTTTCTGTGGGGTCTCTTGAATTTAAACATCATTTAGGGCATGGATGGCATTGGATTGAGGTGATTTTTGTGTGTATTTCGATTTTTTGGGTGTTGTTGGGGCCTGGTCCAGGGCCTGGCCATGTGGGTGGGGGCCATTTTGAGGCCTGGTCCAGGGCCTGGTCATGTGGATGGGGGTCTAGGGGCCATTTTGAAGCCAGGCAGTGTGCTTTGTGTCATATGCCTGCACCCGGTCTGCCTTGCTTTCATCCATTATGCCCAGGGGTAGTCAGTGGTGCATGGACCAAGTCTTTCTGTGGGGTCTCTTCAATTTAAACATCATTTAGGGCATGGATGGCATTGGATTGAGGTGATTTTTGTGTGTATTTCGATTTTTGGGATATTGTTGGGGCTTGGTCCAGGGCCTGGCCATGTGGGTGGGGGCCATTTTGAGGACTGGTCCAGGGCCTGGCCATGTGGGTAGGGGTCTAAGGGCCATTTTGAAGCCAGGCATTGTGCTTTGTGCCATAGGCCTGTACCCAGTCTGCCTTGCTTTCATCCGTTATGCCCAGGGGTAGTCAGTGGTGCATGGACCAAGTCTTTCTGTGGGTTCTCTTGAATTTAAACATCATTTAGGGCATGGATGGCATTGGATTGAGGTGATTTTTGTGTGTATTTCGATATTGTGGGTGTTGTTGGGGCCTGGTCCAGGGCTTGGCAAAGTGGCCATGTGGGTGGGAGGGGCATATTGAGGCCAGGCAGTTTTTGCCATAGGCCAGCAAGCTTGAATAAGCACTGCAGTGGTAGCACCCACATCCTCTACCCCAGCAACATCTAGGAGGCACAGTAAGAGTCTGGTAGAGACACCAATGCGAAAAAGTACATCAATGAGCCTAACTGGGTTGAAGAAGTCTGGATCATAATCACATATGAAAACGGTCCAGACCACCATTAAAAGCATGTTTTGGTCGGAGGCGCCATTGGAACGCAACCACCCAACGGCACGTCTGTATAATGCAATGCTAGCTAAAATGTTAGCGCTGGACCTTCTCCCTTTTTCTTTCGTGGAAGGGGTGGGTTTTCTAGAATTTGTGGCAACAGTCTGCCCTAAATGGAAGGTTCCTAGGCGGTCCTATTTTGCCAGAGTTGCGGTTCCAGCACTACATCAAGATGTGCTGGACGTTATTGGGGCAGCTTTGCAGAAGAGTGCTGTTCACACTATCCACCTGACAACAGACATGTGGACCAGTTGCCAAGCCATTGATTACATGTGCATCACTGCACACTGGGTCTCTTTTGTGGGGGTTAGAGAGCAGATAGCTGCAGGTGTTGACAGTGTCACACTTTTTCAAGCTACTCGGAAACATGCAACAGTAGCCATGTTTGCCATGGAGAAATCTCTTCCTGCAGCTAAGATTTTGGAGGAGTTTAACAGTAAGGTCTTTGAATGGCTGCAGCCAAGAAGGCGCATGATTGGTTATGTTTCCACGGATAATGGCAGTAATATAGTTAAGGCCATGGCTGATGGTGGCTATTTCAGAGTGCCTTGTTTGGTGCATAGCATTAACATTATTGTTCAAGATTTCTTGAAAAAGAAAACACAGTCAGCAAGTTACTGACCACCTGCCGAAGAATCTGCACACATTTCAGCCATTCTTTTAAGGCCCGGTAGCAGCTGAGGGTCATTCAACGTGACCGTAGAGTGCCAGTCAGAGGATTCATCCAGGAGGTGCCAACACGTTGGAACTCAACCTTCTACATGCTTGAGCGTCTGTTTGAGCAGTACTTGGTAATCAATGAGTATGTCTTTCACACACGGGGTGCTTCTATGAAAGACATGAGGCTAGAGGTGGAGGAATGGGACCTAGTTAAAAGCCTGACAGACATGCTTCGTCCTTTTGAGGTCTTCACGCATGAAGTCAGCAAGGAGGACTGTACTTTGGGCAAAGCTATCCCATTGTTGCGCATGCTAGAGCACCAACTGAAGGCGGTGTCTTCAACGTTCCGAGTTGATGCTGAAAAACAAGACGCATATCAGTTGGCGGAGAGCTTCTTAAGCCGCCTAGTTGACAATGCAAGGCTTAAAGCAATACATTCAGAACAACATTCCATTTGTGCCACTATTCTGGATCCACGGTACAAAAAGGCACTGGCCAGCAATACATTCATTCCTTTTTCTGAAGCAGATGTTTCCAAGTGCAAACATTGGCTAGCTCTGTCAGCCACTCGGTTTGAAAAAGAGTGGCAGGAAATTGAAGGAACCACCACAAGTACTACTGAAGTAGCAGGCCATCCGGTGTCAAGGTCTACTTCTGTGGCCGAAGGCAGTCACTTTCCCTCAGAGCCGTTACCGACACCGGCAACCGTATCATCACCTGCACCAGGCCCAGCCATAATATTGTCGGAAGCGGATTGGATAACTCATCAAGGGTTTGCTCATTCCAGTGTTGATGCAAAGGCAACAGATGGTACGCAAAGTGGAGCACCGCTGGAGGACCTTGAGTGGATGGTGCAGGCCTATCTGGATGACCCAACAGAGGTCTTCTTTGATCAGAACCCATTGGTGTATTGGTATGGGAATAGGCCTTAATGGCTACTGATCACCAAGCTGGCTATAAATTATTTGGCATGCCTACTCGCAAGCGTGTCTTCTGAACGTGTTTTCAGTGCTGCTTTTGCCATTGTAACTTCAAAAAGGACCCGCCTCTTGCCCAAAAATGTGGAGAGGTTAACAATGATCATGATGAATCAGCACTTCATACCACCAGATTACAAAATACGTGAATCCACGCAGGAAAAAGAGGACACCCACTTAGGTGACGGAAGTTCTTCTCTGTTAGCTGACCTACTCCCGGTTCAATTCACAGAGTTTGAGGACGAGCTTTACTTCCCTGACATCTAGGCTTGAAATACTTACTTTTTTTCCCCCATCCTTATTCACCTTTATTTCTGTGTGTCTTTTAGCACAACAAAACTTTAATCACAACAAATCTATCAGCAGCACTGTCTTCGTCTTATTTCCATATTGAAGGTGACACTGTCTGCATTCCTGAAGTTCACAAGTTCACAACTCAGTCATGCTCCTCTATCCTCCTCCTCCAGACTCTCCCTATCCATTTCCCTCAAGGCAAATGGCCGGATTATGCAGAATCAAGAAACTGTCGCTTCGTAGACGAGTCCCCTCAAAAGAAGTGGGACTGGAATGACTGACTATGCTGACTGTTACTTCTGAAATTGACACGAGAGGCTGCCCTGTGGCCCTTCACTTAAGAATAAGATGCTGACAAAAAGTGAAACAGGTAATGAATGATGAGATGGCATGCAGTGGACAACACTGGCTGTCTGGCTCTGATGAAAGCAATTGCTGTTTGTTTGTTGTGCATGAAATGAATCCTATGTGTTCTGTTATTATTTAATCTTTTACACACTAAATGTAACTCAAGTCTACTCTGTTTACCTTCTCCAATACAAATTGTACTTCTACTGCAGGGGCCACTACGTTGCATTTTTTTATGTGAAAAATGTCCTTGGACTCACTGTGTGTAGACTGCATGAACAACATTGAGTTTGCCAACATCATGATGATGATGAGTCATGATGACCAAAGTTACATAATATCTTCACAGTCACTCACTGGGATGGATGGATCATCATCGTCGATTTACGGAAGAACTATGACCATTTCGTGAGTGGCAAACAGGTAAACAGGTCAACAACAACCACAGCAGAACTACATGTCTGTCTACTCGTGGTATGGAGTGGTCGAGCCAGTTTAGTGTTATGCCAGAGTCCCGACAGCGATTCATGTAAAATTGCGGCTATGTGGCTTGCTGTATAAAACTTGTTCTGCTTTGTCTGTCTGTGTCAAAGAGGTATGCTACATGGAGGTTGGTTCACTCAGTGGTGCCTTCCTTGACCGTCTGCATGGCCCTGGCCTGCTGTGTGCTAATTATTATCCTGGAAACAGAGACTCAGAGTAGGCACTTTAGAAATGATGCATGTATGTAATACTGTTGCCTCTCAAAGTGAAAGTGTTATTTTTGCACTACACACTGTACCTTATATTTTTCCACCGGGGTGTTTTAATATCCCTTTCTGTTTTTCCATCGACAATTACAGGCCGGCACTTACCCTGTGCGATGGGAAAAACATTAACTCAGGCTTACCATAGCAATCTGCAATTCCGCATCAGCCAGGCAGGCAGTGGACACTAGTGAGGTCACCAAGATTGATCGACGGAGCGCCCGATGGAATGGAGGAGTACCGCAAATAAGAGGAATGGCTGGATGCATGCAACTTCCCAATTTGACTAGGACAACTGCAACATACAGTTACAGTATCCACTTCACTTGTCCTTATCTTTTAAATAATGTTATTGTTGTATACTTCTATGAGTGCGACTCTATGCGTTTGCTCTCTACTTCAAATTCACCCCTACAGCTATTTGGTAAGTTTCTTTGCTATTTTTAAAACTAATGTAATGTTATGTTGTACTACTAAGTGTTTATTCTCTCTGAGGGCAGATAGGCAAGTGAAATTACGTAATTACTGCAGCCCTGTACTGTCTAATTATTTAGTACTAGTTAGTAAGTTGTAGTAAGTACTACTTTTCAGTAACCTAACCATCCATTTAGCAAACAACTTCATGCATGCACTTCCTTTATGTCCCTTAAATGATTTATGGATATCTTCGTATCCAAAGATTTGTTTTTCTTCATTTGTTGTTTGTCCATGCTGGGGTTTTTTTCTCTCTCCAATACACTTTCCCAAAAAACCCCATTCCCATCCATTTTTCAAACCCTAACCCTCTTTCCCCGTGCTGTGTTTTTTTCATTGAGGTGTGACTAAATGACACCAATAATTCCACAGGCTTGCTGGGGAGTAAAAGGTCAAAAGCAACAGAAAATCAATTTCAAGGCAGGTCAAGGAATCCAAGGATATATTCTTATTCTGCTTGACACACACCCATGAGTATTTGCAAATCAATTCAGAATTTCATGTCCGCCATCAAGTGAATTCATCATCAACAACATCCTCCTACACGTGACTAAAGCTTAAGCTGCTGCGTACTTCAGTACTAGTTCTTGTAGTAGCCATAATCCACGCAACTAGTCGTTAACTGTTTTGATTTAATACTTTAGCATTGCTTAGGCTAAAATTTATGGCACTGTTCTTGTGTACTGTACTATCGTACTGTTCTAATGCTCCTCTTAGGCCACTCAATGTCTAATTTCCTTTTTTTTTCATATGCTGCTACTGTCAGTGTGTACCACTACTACTACCACCACCACAACCATGCCATTTCATCCGTCCAGGATTCCATAGCCAACCTTAATCGCCATTTGCCATGCAGCCAGCCCTGTGCCTAGCCCGATTCTCAAACACGAATCACAGGTAAGATAAACATTTTGGGGGAGGAAGAATAATGGAGTAGGAGGAGAGGAAAGACTGACGGTAGTACTAGTAAAGTAGTAGGACAATTGAATTCACTAACTCTGTCAGTGGCACTTTTGTACAAATTTGGGCGATTACTTAGACAATTTGAATCAACCAGCCAGTTAAGTTTTAGGAAAACAAACATACAGTTAACCCCCCTGCCTCCCCCACAAAACAGTAAAAACGCGTATGCTATGTTAAGTGGAAAATAAATAATTATTTCGACCCTAACAAAAATAAACTATCCCACAAGACCCGACCCACCCCCCTCCCTAACCCCAACCAATGTCCATGAAATAAATGTCCCCAAAAGTTAAAAAAACCCAACGCCCAATTCCCACCCCCCCAAAAGTCTTTAAAAAAGGGCAAGGGACGGTCTCCACTTTGGCGGGCGGTGTCCTATGGCCAGGTGGTCCCGCAGCTCTCTCAGGAGGGCCTTGAGCAGGACTTTCTGCCTCTCCACCTCCTGCTCAAGGTAGGCCACTCGGAGGGTTAGGCGGTGCACACGCGCCTTGCTGGTACTGTGGGGGGCAGCTGTTGGTTGAGCTGCTCGGCGGCGGCGGGTGGCTGCCGGACCACGGCGCCATACCACTGGAGGATTGCACTGGCTGTATTACCCAGGGGCAGTGGAGGAGGATGCAGCTGTTGTTATTGACTCTGACTACTCCTCCTCCTCCTGAGCCACCAGCCACCGATATTCAGCAACAATTGCCTCCAGCGTCCGGCGCCTGGCCCTGATATCCAACTCCTTCCTTGATGGTTTAGAAGGAGTATCTATATGAAGAAAGAAAAAAATACTGCAACCCATACTCTTTGAGAATAACACAAAATAATTCAACAGAAAGTTGTGTCACAGTAGCACTAGAAACTTGCAAGGACAGTACATAACATTTATGGCATGTATCTATCTAACCTCCCACTTCGTCGGCCTCTGCTCTAACATTAGTGGGAGTTTCAGGAATTCTACTAGCACTATAGACTCACTACTTTAGACTCAGACAGTACACCAGTCTTCTTCTTCTCTCTTGTTTAGCGAAATTAGTACGTAAACTTGTGGAAGTCGGCATAATGCCAGCGCAGTCAGCTTGCACCCAAGAAAAACAGACGCAAGCCATGATTACGCAGACTCGCGTTACTGTTACCAGTACATGCAGGTGGGGAAGCTCTTACTTTTTTATTACGGGTGGCACTGGCCATACTCTGTTACAACAAGGGCTACTGCTCAATTAATTTAACTGTCACCCTGCCCCTGACTACTACAAAAGGAAAATGAAGAAGATAATATGATCATCGATCCCTTCACATGATATTTGCTTATATAAGGGATGACTTTAGGTGCTTTGTTTTTATTGATTGAGTGAACACCAATAGGCCACACATGAATGACAGAGTTGGAAAAAAATTATTAACATAGGTCGTGAGTGGTCTCCATAATCGCCAGAGGAAGGCACTTGTGACTTAACTTGATAATGTGAAATATACAATAGATACACAATATATGCTGTGCTTGCAAACTACTGTTAGTCAAGGGAGTATTCAGAAAAATTACAACTTCTACTTACCTCGGCTTTGCTACTCTGGCACGGACGTGCGGTGTTACATGCTCTTCAAACTAACACTCTTCATCCAGTGACCGTCTACTCTGTCTACTCTACCTACACCTATGCTATCTATGAGGAAGATACCATCCATGTAATTTAATCAAAAGGAGACTAGCTCATATTTATTTTAGATTTACACAAAAACAAGAAAAGACTCTAGTATGTTTCGTCATAGAGTGGGAACACCTGGTGAGTGTGTTCATAAAGCCCTCACCCACCAACCTAGTTGGTGGCATGCTTCATCATCGGGCCCACCCAGTAGCACCTAGCGTGCCCCGGGTGTGCTTCAACGCCTGATTACAGCGGAGCTGGTATTTTGCTGAGTGTGCAGTGAAGATAGTTAAGAAAGTGATGTTAAAACGGCTTGGCGGGGGTCCCAGTACCCGAGGGTAGGATTAGACTTTAATACCTGGGCCTCCGTCAGCGGTTAAAAAATAAGGCTGGAGGATGTAAGAGGCGAGTTACGACCTCTCACATCCAATGGGTCAACATGTTTCAGCCAGTGCCTTATGTCTATGCTGGCTTTCTTCAGGACCTAAATAAAGGGGGGTGAGTGTGAGTAAGCTAATGGGAGTGTGGTATAGACTATGTGTCTACACGCCCTAAAGTGTATCTATGTGTGAGAGGGGGATTCCCTTCTCAAGACCACGCTAGTTTTTGCTCAGTCTGACCTCAAGGTTGGGAGGTGGCAAGGGCTTGACCAGCTTTTCTGGGTAGAGCCTGCTCTGGACCTGTAGTGCCTCCTTCGCATACCGGTATGAAGAAAGCCAGCATAGACATAAGGCACTGGCTGAAACATGTTGACCCATTGGATGTGAGAGGTCGTAACTCGCCTCTTACATCCTCCAGCCTTATTTTTTAACCGCTGACGGAGGCCCAGGTAAAGTCTAATTCTACCCTCGGGTACTGGGACCCCCGCCAAGCCGTTTTAACATCACTTTCTTAACTATCTTCACTGCACACTCAGCAAAATACCAGCTCCGCTGTAATCAGGCGTTGAAGCACACCCGGGGCACGCTAGGTGCTACTGGGTGGGCCCGATGATGAAGCATGCCACCAACTAGATTGGTGGGTGAGGGCTTTATGAACACACTCACCAGGTGTTCCCACTCTATGGCGAAACATACTAGAGTCTTTTCTTGTTTTTGTGTAAATCTAAAATAAATATGAGCTAGTCTCCTTTTGATTAAATTACATATTACCCCGGGGATAAGGACTAGCTTTCTGGTCCTCTCTCTCTCTCTTGATTTCGCATCCGAAGATACCATCCAGGCATCCATCCATTCAAAGTAAATGTCAATCATTCTTCTTAATGTCTCAACTGGACAAACCTTACTTTTTCTCACCAACAAACACCCTTTTTATTTTATTTTGAAAACCACCCATGCATCCGTGCTTGACTTTGACCCAAAGGATATATTGCGCACACGTACAGTTTCTGTTTCACCCACCCAGGCAGTCCTCTTTTCTTTCTCCTTTCACCCATCCTTGCTTCAACCGGCCTTGCATCAGATTCCTACCAGCCACCTCTGCCTGCATTAAAAAACATGTATCATTCTTTGCCAGTCATTAATTTAACTTGCTCGTCCTTCCTCCTTCCTTACACCCTTCTTTCCCTTTTCGTTCATCTCATCCATCAAGTTCATCTCTGATCTGACTTGGCTTCTCGATAAAACGTTCACAGCTGAGTTGAAGTCAAATTTAGAGGAGGCCATTGGTTACTCGTCAACTCCCGCCGCTATGCTATTGCTAATGCGAAGTCAAGGGTGATTGTCTTCTACCTGGTTGTCAAAAACGTAGTTCTAAATTTGTAAGTCTTCTCAACAGTAAAGTGTACTTGTACTGTACAACATACACCCCTGCAGCGGGCCTACTTTGCAATCTCAATAAGTAAGGAATATAATAGCTTACCACTGCCCGCCAGTACCGAGGCATCCCCCACAGCAGTTACTGCGGCCACTGGTGGCACCGCATCCGCCCCTAGAGTGACCACCTCCGCGCTGGCCCCGGCACTGGTGTTTGTCTGTGCCGATGGTGTTCCGCCTAGAAAAAACATTTCATATTTTTAGATGCCATATACACCACTCCCTATTTTGTCTAGGAATGAAAAAAAATTTTTACTACATAAAGAAATTTAATTATTTGTGACTCTCTAGTCTAAACTAAAAATTCCCCTTTCGAAAGGGGAGGGTGTTTTTATTTATGCTTAGCCATAACATGCTACACTTTTTGGCACAACTGATGAATGCTTGCTTTTTAACGCGCACCTTTTTTCTCATAACAAACAGAATATTCCCTTTTACGAATAAGAGCAATATGTTACTCATCATCATCACCATCAGTACTTTAAGTTCCAACCAGGTGAGGGGTCTCCCACAATTAATGTGTAAATAAGCCACTGTTCAGTTTTCTTGAGTTCACCGTTTCTCTTCTATGACGTTGATTTTAATAAATGTTTTTATATAATGCACAATTGAAAATTAATATACAGAGTACACACAGAGCTAGTTGTTTTACTTTTAATAAAGCTTTAAAACTTACTTAGACTCTGTGGTTTTTGGTCATGAGTGAGTGAGCGAAAGGGTTTGCAATTTGCAAGCATGATCCCGTGACTCTGAGAGGTCGGGACTCTGACTCCGTAGTTTTATGTTCTGGGTTGTATAATCATTGGGGATCATCGCTGCATTCGGGAGCTAAATAATGACTCTGACACACTAGCTAGTCAGTAAGGAGATTGGGGGTTCAACTTCTGTTATGACTGAGGTATGTGGAAAGTCTAACTGCGCCTATTATCACCAATGCTCCATTTCTTGTCTATAGTTCTGTATGTGCAGAATAGTCCCTGCAACAGTAGTAGTATGTCCTCCTATCCAATCAAAAAGGAAACTAGTATCTTATTCTTGATGGCTATTGACATTTTATTGTTGGGAATTGTCAAAGTATAAACTTTAAGAAGACTTCAATAGATATTATGGTCAACCCAGAGGACTGCACTCAGTGCCTAGAGCTATTGCTGAATAGGAGTTTTGTTTAACATCTTTTGTCAACTGTGCAAGCTTAGCTAGCTACACAGACAGACTAATAATAATAAATAGTAGTAGCACAGAGAGGCATAGTAGAGGCAGGATAAGAATTTAGAAACAGTCTACAAGAAGATCAAAGACGATTTAGGAAAAAATAGAATTATGATGAACGTTTGGAATAAATAGGTGCTGTAAAAGTTAGGGAAGGATAATTATTAATATTAACAGGATAACTTACTGGGGCCAGCAGAAGAGCTCTCGGTGAACCGATCCTGGCCTTCCTGCTCCACCGGCGCCGCCACCTCTGTCCTCTTGCCCCTGGGAGGTGATGATGTACATGAAAGAAAGACACAAACATGGATGATTGTTGTCAACAAATGCAAACATTTCAAAAAAACAATAGCAAATTATTTCGGGTAAATAAACAACAATTGCACTAAATTTATTGACCTATCTGATGTGGTCTACTAGGATATTAGTATTACTGGATTCACGGACCGTCTACTTGTAAAGTTATGTAACTCACTAAACCAACTACAAAAAGGTTCTACTAGGACTGGCAGCACTCAGCAGCACGCGAAGTGACAGACACAGTCCGTCATGTTTGCAGACCACTAAAACATTTCCTACTAAATAACAAGTCATAATATACTCAACCTATCAATCCACCACCACAATCTCTTCTTAGTGGCAGGAGTAGAAAGGAAGGACTGGGCTTGAGTCTCTAGTCTCTAGCATTACGCAGTTCTGTAAAGTACACTCATACATAATCACTCAGGCCAAATGAGCACAAAATTTAAAACAAGTAAGCATAGTAGCACCGCCACTAGGCAGGCGAGCACCTGCAATCACAGAAGCTTTCGAAACATAATTTACCTGCAATGTATTCGGCAGCATTCTTGCTCTTCGGAAAAAACATTTGCAATATAACACAGCGCAGAAGAAAATAAAGTAGTTATTAAATAGCTACTAGTACTCACCAAGCCCAGGGATCTCGACGCCAAGCAGGTCGAGCAGGTCTTGTTCCCGGTCCAGTATGTCGGACCACCGGTGCGTCACCTGATGTAGGTGCGCCGGACCCCTGAATCTCGATACATGGCCTGGCGCACCTTACCCCATAGATGGCGAACGCTCCCGGAGGCCGTACCCGGTACCGGGTCTGCCGCGATGGTCTTGGGGAGGTGGCGCTGCACAAAGAAGGCAAGTGCGGCCACCTCCACCGCGCTGAAGATCTCCCTGGGACTTACAGACGCCCCCCTTAAACGCCCGCAAGGGAGCCTGCTGCGGGGTGCGGGACTCTTACCCTTGAACTTGCCGGCTCCCTTTGCCATAGTCCTGGATTAAAGAAAAGAATAGGGAAAAATAAATAAAAGAAAAGAGAGAGTTAAAAAAAAGTAGTTATTAAAGTAACGAAAAGTAGAAAAAAAACACAAAATATAGATGTACAAAAATAGAGAGATAGATAATGAGTAAAAAAGATTTTTAAAAAGTTCAAACAAACAAAGGATTAAAGAGATTGAAGCTGGATAGAAAAGGCATACCCAGAACCATAGCAATGAATGAAAAACAAGATGGCTGCGCCCATTGCAACCGCGTGGGTAAGTTTGCGCGATATTTTCCTCGCGAGCACGCAAAAACAGACATGAACACGCAACTGCGACCAGGAACAGGAAATGCGCAACGCGAGCATGCAACTAGCGACCAGAAACGGAAATACGCAACGCGAACAGTGAAAAACAAGATGGCCGTGCCCATATATGACCGCATGGGTAACTTCGCGGGAGCTGCAGTGAAAAAAATCCGCACTCTCACGAAAGTTTGCGTATTTTGTGAACCGCGAGTACGCTTTTGCGTGAATCCACGTACCGTGAATTCTAAAAATTTGCCCATACTTAGTAAATACTGAATCGATTAGAGGGGGCACATATTCAAGGGTGGCAAGGTGTCACATTGACACCCTGTTGCACCCCTGAATCGTGCCTGTGTGCACATGTGGCACACATAAATGCCCTAAGGGCATGTATGTGTGCCACATGGCACTGTTACAAAAGCACAAAATTGCTTTTGTACAGGTTTTTCTCTATTTACCACCAACTTGTAGTTGGTGGTAAATAGCGAATCCTTAAAGCACATAAGCACTCTTAAATGTGCTTCCTACCAGGCGCGGTGCGTCCATTGTGCAGCTTCCTCGGCGTTTCTGAACCTATGTAAACTGAATCAATTTACTTAAGTTCAAAGACGCCAAGGGAGAACGGACAATCAAGTCAGTCAGCATGACGTCGGACCGCCCACCCCCTTCAGAGTCTGAAGGGGGTAGGCAGTCTGGTGTCATGTTGACTGACATGCATTGTCAGACATGGGGCAGCAGCACAACACAAGTGCGCATGAGAGGAGACGGAGGATGAATTTTTTGCCTGTGCCCACTCATGCGCACTTGTGTTTTCACTTGTTTGCGCATGCCCATTAGGAGCCCCTCGGTCTCCTAATGGGCAGGCGGCGGGCGAGGAGTAACCGTGCCCTAAGCCACTCTTGTCGCTGCAGCAGCGCCAGGATTGGCTTAGAGGTTGCCACTCCAGTGCTGCTGTTCCTGTTTGAAGAGGCGCCAATGCGGACCAGAAGCAGAAGCAGTCAGGTAAGTTTTCTAAATGTTATCCTCCCTTGCCCCCCCACCGCGACCCCCTTCCCGTGACCCCCCCACCCGCCGCAAGTACTGCGATGAAAACATAAAAACTAGATTAGCTGCATCCAAAAATGAAACTGTGCAGTTGACATTAGTAGAGGCCTGCATTCGGATAATCCACACATTCAAACCCTTACTTTGTACAAACTAGAGCATGTTACATGTGCCAAGGATAGTGACACACATAACATCAATCAAATATAAATAAAAAGCGTACACACACGACATCGTGTCCCCCAAAGGGGAGGAATCACGCCAGATGTCGAACTCGATCAAAGACATCTTCGGCATTATAACAATGGAAAAGCTGGAATGCAGAATCCTATTTTTGAGTGGATCGTCCGGGATTTGAACCTGTGATCATGAGGTCGTACCCGGCCCGTACAGTGGAAGCATTAGTCTGCTTAGTGCTAAAGGATTTGCTTGTAATAGTAGCAGGCATTGACAGCACCACACAGGCCCATGAAGCGTGCCACACGGCACAGAGTGGCACGCGTCATGGACCGTGTGGTGCTGTCAATGCCTGCTACTATCACCAGTGCTTATTTATTTATCGACTTCAGGAGGATGAAAAGCCGAAGTGGCCCCTGCAGAAATCAGACCTGCAGACGGCAGGAGGATAGAAAAGAGTAAAGGGAAACAGGAAGTTAGATTTTTGATGCCCCCATGGCGCGTCCAGTTGCCAGAGAGACCCCCCGTGGCCTGCAGTATTATAACCGCATCCCACTGATGGCGCTGCCTGTGTTCCCACAACTCGTAGTGTAGTTACGCAGTGCCTGCACAGTGACGGAGACGTGGCTCTAAAGATCAGCGCTTTCTCATTTCTTGCATAATCTTTATTGACCCCCTCCTCATAACAATAGTGCATTTTGACATAGCACTTGCTGCTACCAAGTGCTTTCACTACCACTGCACTGACCCCAACCCAGGGCCGCTCGCTTTATTGCCCACCAAAGGCTGCCTCGCAGGCTCTGAAGCCTTTCTAACCAGAAAAGTGTTCGAAAAAACATTAACACATTGGAAGGCCTGTTATAGGCTCTGCATTCAAATGATTTACTCAACTTTAGTTTACTACAAACACAGCGTGGAAAGGAACATAATCTGCCCATCATACGTAAGCACTAAATGTGGCTCGTGCGTCTATTTGTGTTTTTTACTTCTGGTGCATCTGGCATTCTCACTCGACTCTCTGAATATCCTCAAAGCTACTTTGAAAGCAATGTACATGCTCTCGTTCATTGTGTCTGGTGGAAGAACACCTGCAATCGGCAGAAGATAACCGTATTACAAAGTACTTTAGTGGAGCAGATAAACCAGAGTGAATCTAGTTGCCTCATTTGGGATGCGTCTATCAAAGGAAATTGTGTAACTACTATTTGGCCAAAAGTAGTTTTCCTCCAGAGGAAAACATAGGGCAAGTTGATTTCACATTAAGCAATTTAAAAGAAATTATGGATCCTGATTTTCAAACGTGAAAAGACAGCGCGGAGTTCAAGGCAAAATCAGTTTGCTGCACTTTATCGCACATTATTGGCAGACAGAGCAAAATCAATTAGCCCTATTGGTGTTCCATTGACTGAGATGTAGTGACAAAAATCTGAATTACAACTAGGCCCAGGTGAAATCTATTTCATGCCGGTGTAATTAGTCTAATTGTGGGGAGTTAGATGTTACCTTCTTAGCTGAAATTCCACCGTGAAGCACCATTGCGTATTTACGCTGCCATTCACGGCAAATTATAGTGACAGAGCACGAGGGCGATGCAATCAACCAGAATGTGAGCAGCCGTGTTTTTTGATGCAATTGTGTATTGTCCGATTTGTTTTGCACAAAAAGTATACTTTCGTCAAATTGATGTGAGGACGCACTTCCCCCCAAAATACAAAACTAAATAATAGATTTGTATTTTGTGTAATTATGTGTAATTTTCCCCCATTTCATGCAATTATGCTAAAGCAACGTGAAAGAAAGCTTGAATCAGCAGCTACCTATGTTATCTGACATCTCTTTATTAATGTTATAACGGCACTTTCACAATTGCTTTATTAACCTTCCTGCTTTCTCAAATTTGCTTGAAAATGCACCATTCGTCCACTCTTTTTTCAAAATTTTCTCGGGAGGAGAACCCCTCTTAGGTTGTTTGGTCTCGCTCGCTCGCTGCGGTGCAGTATGACAATCATTTTACGCCCCACCACTTTCAAATGTCACCAGCCGCCCCTGCTTCCTACATACCGTTTACCGATTTAGTAAATACTGAATCGGTAAATAATGATTCGGTATATACAGAATCGGTAAATAATGATTCTGTATTTACCGAATCATCACTTACATCTGAAATGGCTCAATACCGGTCGGTAAGCCTCAAATTTACCGAATTTCAGGTTTACCGACCGGTAATCAGCCACCTACATCGGGCCCTAAGTGAGAAAAACAAAATACAGACAAACAAAAATCTCATCTAGATGACTTGTAATAACCACAGTTCAACACTATCATAGCGTGAACCACAATGAATATATAGAATATATGGTTGCTCACACATGAAGCACCCCATTAGCACATAACACCAAAGAACCCAGTGCTTTATTGTATGACTCTTGATCATAAAAAAACATAGTACTCATATTCCAATGCAATGTAAAAAGAAAGAGATCTGATGTGTAGGAAATACAGTACCCTAAAAACCTGGCATGGAGCATGTAACAGAAGAGTAATAAAGCAAAAGCAACTAGATCATAAATATAATATAAAATACAGAATCGTGATCACCATGCCAAATGATTATACAGGAACTCAGTGTGTGAATAGTTAAAAATGAGTGATCAACCAACCTAAAGGGTAGTAAATAAATTTGAGCTGAGAATCTGAAAGATATAAGAGATACCTCTTCTTTACAAGAAGCAAGAATGTTCAAGCTTGTCATTAAGACCCTTAGGCATGAGAGTATCCAAAATGTGAATCCAGTAACTCTCATGTTGAGTCAGGAATTTAGACATGTCCCTGCCAGCTTGAATCTTAACTACTTCTAGAATGGTAAACCTAAGTTGAGCAATAGTGTGATGGTGATCATTTCAGTGACATGCGAGCCGTGAACTGATAGTTCTGGTCCTGATCAAACTCTTATGCTCAGTTATGCGTGTGCGTAAAGACCTCTCCATTTTGCCCACATAGTATAGTCCACAAGGGCATCTGATCGCGTAGATGAAATTTTGTACATTGAAATCCGCCGTGAAATCTAGATTGATATTTTTCCCTGACCATGGATGGGAGATGCTGGGACCAGTCAACACATTATTGCAGTGGGAACAATTAAAACATTTCCATATCCCTTTATGTTCCACTTCCGTGTCTGTGTTAGGTTTCGAAAGAATCTCTCAGAGATTACGTTATCGTAGCAAGCACCTATGTTTCAAGTGGTAACATGTTTGTGAGTCCATGTGTGATTTTGCTTTACTGTTCGAGTCATTCCCGTGATGTTGGGGAGGTTTCCACCTTGCAGTACTTGTTTGGAATATTAATGATCTGAGCGGGAGACGTATGGGCCTGACCGTGTTCCTTCTTTGAGCTTGCAGTGTCGGCTTGGTAAGTTTACTATTCTGTCACAAGCACTTGTAGTATCCACGGGGACACGTTTGTGTAACTTTGGTTTTATTTTGGTTATAGACATTTTTTACACACACAGCAATTTCTCAGCAAGTGACTGGCCCTCGGATTGTGTTGTCTGGAGGCATTTGATTAATCTTAGGCATGAGTGTGCCGCTTACTCACTTATGGGATTTCACTGTGGTTTACATTTTAGCCTTGGGATATTGCCACTTCTCATTACGCACCATGCACGGAGGCATCATTTTCACAGACTTTTTGATGAGGAGCACCTTGGGTGAGAGTATCGTTTGGGTCTTTCATCCTATACTTTTCTTATCTTTTTTATGCTTTCTTTAAACTTTTCTAAGCAGAGCTGTCTTCCTTGTTTTTTGCTGAAAGATATTCATACATTTTGAATTCTTATGTCCCCTTCAGAGGATGTAACGGCTGTGATTTGGTATCTAATGTTTTGATTAGCTGAACATGAAGCATTCTTATTGTCATCATTATTTATTTGTTCGTAGATTACCCTGAAGAAGGGCTTTTGTTTATGCCCGAAATGCATTAGGACTTGCATTATCTACTCGGTACTGCATGATTGTCTTCTAAATTCATGTGGAATGGTTTTCCTATGAAGCACCTGCCTTTGTACAATAAAATACAAAGGAGTCAAACTCAGCGTTTCAGGGATGATTTACCGATGGACTTCCGTATGTTGAAATGTTTTTGGTCTGAGTTTTGTACGCACATTGTTTAAACCAGCTTACTATTAGCATATCAATTGGTAGACACTCTTCAAGTGCACAACAGTAGTGCACTTTGTGTCTATGGCACAGGCATTAGTTTTCCTCTTCTTTTCAAATAGGGTGGTTGGGCGGCGCCTCCTCATAGGGTGCACACGTTTAGAAAATAATTTGTTTCTACTGTACACATTGTATTATTCTTTTGTTAAACTGAGAGCAACACAGCTGTCTTTTTGCTCTTCAACATTGTAAAAGAGGCATTTTCAGAATAGTGATTTAAATTCTAACATTACCATGAAAGAGGGTTTTTAATTACAATTCAACTGAGCTGAATAATTATTTCTCTGTCTACTCCAAGCTGAAGCTATTCCCTATTAAGTGTAATAAGGTAACCCAATGTCCTAGCCTTGCCAAAGTGAGAATCAGCTTTGCTTTTTTTCTGTGTCAGGATATGTAAAACTTAATTACACATGCCCTACTTTTTAAATACCATGCACCCTGTCCTTTGAGTTTTTAGGGCCTAACTTAGCGGTGACTATTAGGGGGGAGTATTTGATGTTAGAACGCAAGCCATTACATCGCATGCCATTGCAACGCCAGCCTTTACCCCGACTTTCTGTCGGGGGAGCGCTGAAAGTTGTAATAGATTCATTTTCTATTCCAACTCCAATGTGTGCAACAGTAGGGAAGGTTTTGGAGTTAAATTCTACACCTTCTACCCACTGCTGCACACCTTTTTCATTGCAACGGCATGCGATGTAATGGCATGTGTTGTAACAGTTGCACAGTAAAGGCTGTTTCCCATTAGGGGTGAGTACTAAAAAAGGGAGTTTAGGCTTGGCAAAAGGTTTATTTTACTAGGCCGAAATGTCAGTTTTAAAACATACCTACAGGCTGCTGGAGTTTCAGGCCTGAGATGTGTTTTACAGTGCTACTTTAACCGCATGCGTGCGGGCGGAATTCCGCCCGTACGCTGGGATTTGCGGTATCGCATGTTACATGACGAGCTGGGCTCGTCATCAGCGTAGCAGGAGGCTACCTCATGACGAGCCCAGCTCGTCATGAGCGTCGAAGGGGTTAATGGTTGGCACAATGAGTGCTGTAGCCCACTTGCAGCATTTAATTTACAGGCCCCGGGTACCTGTAGTACCATTGACTAGCAAATTATAAGTAAACTGAATGCACCATTCAGGTGTATTCTAATTTTACCATGTTTGGAAGGAAAAGCACAATCACTTAACCACTGGCAGAAAGCCGCAAAAGCCAACAAAAACGGTTCCAGCAAAGGGAGGTAAAAATCAGGAGCGACCCTGCAGACAGGACCAGGTCCAAAAGTCTTTCTTTTTAAAATAAAATGCCACAAATTACCATACAAATTTACGCAAAGCTTGGGTATGAGAAGTGTACTTACACCACGTTTCTTTCAGAAGTAGCACACTAGAACCAGTGGCTCATTTTGTAATAGTACATGTACCTGCCTCACCGTAAACAAATCAGATCACTGTGTACATGCACTATTTTAATAATCTTCACAGTTACCTCTTTCCAGTAATTGTGATGCCACTAGTATGAGAGTAATCTGATAGCAATTCCCAGGTCTCTCAGGATCAAGAGAGTGCTTTCTCATTAGCTGTGTTACTGTAGCTGGTTTAATCACCACCATTTCCCCACTTCTAAGAACAACCATGTTGCCACCACTTAACTCTAAATATATGAAAATGGATACTCTAATGTACTAGCATATTTTTCCTTGGCAGCAATTTCCATCTGCATTAGTAAACGTTAGCACACTCTTAATCTATGATTTAGGATGTTCATTTGTTTTCCGCAGATTGAATTTAAGCGCGCTGTAGGCAGGGGCAGCTGGTAATTCCAGCGTGTGGGGGTGGGCGGGCGCAAGACATATGCACACTCATTCACACCAATGTATTCACAAACACACACACAAAACATTAAAAAAATAAACACTTACCGGGCCAAAGCAATGATCTTGGATGGCGGGAGGGAAGCCTCAATAGTTCCTGAGGATTGGGACTGCTGCCTCATTTCATTGGCTGACCTTTAGCCAGTGAGAGGAGGGGGCAGTCCCTTACTTGTCAAAGAATGTGATGGGGTCAGTGAGATTGCTGACGCCTCCCCATTCTGTGACGAGTTTCAGACACATGGCCATGGGCACATCACGGCTTAAAACTGAAACACCCAGGTCCAAGACTATCAGTGACGAGGGGGAGGACCACCAACCTCCTTGCCATTGTGAGGAGATCACAGCCACAGAGCTGTGACATCTTCATCCCAGCAAAGTTCAGAACAGGCAGCCAGGAGCCCATGCATTTAGATCAAGTACAGCGTCTAACTGCCTGACCAGAACATGAAGAGTGCCTCTCAGGGTGACCTTTACTTTGCCTGACAGACACTCCTCACGTTTGGAAAAAGGTGTGGAGGGGGTGGCACATCTGCTCTAAAGGGCAGGCAGTCGCTGACTTTGTCTATTTTGAACAAATAAATTAACTTGTTCCCCTACTTAATTCACATGCATTTTTTTTTTCATGTGTTCATTTATTCATTTATATATTGTGCGCTACCCCTGGGCTCTTTACTTGAATTAAAGAGAGATGTTTCGAACACATTTATGCGCCTTGTACCGTAAGACAATTAACACAACACAGAAGCAGTAAACTACAGTCCACAGGCTATTTTGGAGTCGGGGCAGGTGGATGGTGAGAGGGGCGCAGTGGAAGTCCTTGAACATCTCAGGTGTTGACACAGATGCAAGCTCTCTCAGTTGATATTGTTTGGAGGAAATGTTGATATTTAAGGTGGACGGAGAGGATCAGCACTTTTAGTTGTTAAG
Source organism: Lissotriton helveticus (assembly GCF_964261635.1). Lineage (NCBI taxonomy): Eukaryota > Metazoa > Chordata > Amphibia > Caudata > Salamandridae > Lissotriton > Lissotriton helveticus. Next base: position 349,886,174 of record NC_136069.1, on the reverse strand, counting down.
CGGACTGTGGCTGAAGCCATGACAGGGAAGAACGATTTAGGCAGCAGATTTGGCTAAATTATGGGGCACAAAAAGGCAAATTATGTGACCTAATGCAGCACATTTTTTGATAGTATTACTTCATCATTTATACACATGCCAGCACTGTCTCGACAAAGGGTTGGCCTCATTAATACCAGTTAACACCCAAGTAAAGCAAAAAACCTCTGAAAGGTGACCAGTCAACCTCCATGAAGGTCCTCCGCTACATGGCAACACATTTTGCCATGTTTTTAGTAACTGTTAAGCCATTTGTAAAAAAAAAATTACAATAAAATCTGAAAATTTTGCAGCAGAGGATGGTTTGTGTTAAATCTGGAAAATCAATAGTTTTGGAAAAATTTGCGAAGTTGCAGAATCACACAATTCTAGTGGCCCAGCTCATGGCCAATCGCTAGTCCTTAAAATGATTTCATCAAGTCAGAATATAGGATAATCAAATTTCCATGATTTTAAAGATTGAGGACCGGAACTTATCAGTAGTGCACCATGACTTTACATAGCTCAGTACCGGCTGAACATTATATAGCTCAGTAATGGCTGATAGTCAAAAGTATGAGTATTTGAATGAGCACTTATCTGCAGCCCCATTGTTCAATTTCACGAACTGTCCAACAGTGATAACTAGATATGCCATTAACATAATGCAAAAGTTGTTCAAAGATGCCTACATTTTCACTTTGGTCGGTGGCCTAACTAAAGTGCTGCAGTCGACGGGGCACTATATGGAATGTTGACCCCACCAACACCAGAGGAACTGCTGTTGCCAACGTTACACCTGAAGAAACATTATGTACATATGTAAGAAGTTCTTATCTGTTTTGTCATCATCACCTGATCGATCTCCCAACTCTTCAATACAGCTGTACACAACATCAGAGAAAAAGTTCCAGAGTTGTCTTTTCAGTGTTTGTCGTCTTTGGTTCCATAGCAATACACAAGTGTGCAGACGTGCACCAGGTGAGAGTGCTTTCTTCCGCCAACCGCTGTCCTGTTCTCGACAAGGGCAGGTAATGATTGACGAGTTACTCATTCACGACATCCACCACCAAGGTTGTTCTATATTTAAAATCAGAACTGACCAGAAAGTCTAGTTGTACAACAAGTCGGAAAGAGTTGCGGTTTAGGCTGCCGGCTAATGACGTAATTGGCAATTCTAGGAAAACGTTTTAACAAGATAGAGAAACAGTGTGGAAAGTGCAAATCTGTGCGAAGTAACACTGCGAGGCAATGCAAACGAGGGGGACAAAAAAACGAAGAGGTATGAGGAAGTGACAAAGGTCAGCTGTAGGGTAGATCAAAGGCTTTCGAATTTGTGTCAGGAGTCCTCTCTGGGGTGAAGTAATTTCCAGTAAGAAAACAATGTCAAGTTGTTTTGCAGTTAGAGCTGGTTATTGAAGGTAGGTGGAATGGGAGCGGTTTAGCCAATGTAGGCTAATATTCTGAACAAAAGGTAACCTGTGAAACAGTAACAAACAAAATACCATGTAATGCATAAGGTATGTTTGGGCGTCATTAATCACTATCCCTGCCCTGCTGCTTGCAACCACTGTGGTTTACAATCCCACAGCTGAAGCATGAAAAGTAAGTGTAACTATATGAGTTACTAAGCCAAGATTTAATCACACTTTGCAAACCAGGAGTGGAGTGTTCGGGTGGGAATTACTATACTATCCAATACAAACTAGATTTTGCGATGGAAAATACCCCAAAGTAATGCAAAGTTGTGCTATGCACTACTTTGCTGCAAGGGGCCACTCCATAGGTAGTACATGGGAATTCCCGTGCAACCACCCATGGGTTTTGATGCAAATCCCTGTCTACTAACATTTGTCGACAGAGGTTTGCTCCAAAACCACACGCCTCCTCGAGGCAGGTTTAAGGAGGAGAAATGTTTTTATTGATCCTTATTTTTTCAACTTTACACATGTGCTGTATTGTACAGCACACATACAAAGTGGAACACGTATTAAAGGATAGTTTTCATACTTAAATGAACCCTTTCCAAGACGAACCTATGCTTCAGAAACCTCATACACTCTTGCACTATGGCACAAGGGTGTACGCATGGTAGCCAAAACTGCACTGGCACAGGGAGAGCAGAAAACAGTGTCAAGTCTAAATAGATATGACACCGTTTTTCTCTCTCACTTCGAAGCAAGCCACCAACCTAATCTTAGGAGTCAGAATTTAGCGCATGTCATAAATCACTGAGACATACTGTAGCTTGGCATTTTATACAAACAATATTTAAAACCCTCATGGATGCCTAAGCTCTTGCAAATTGACTTCCTGTGACGTCACTGGGCCTGTTTGCTTATAATACTGAGTAAGATGTATGTAGCATCTTTGCCCTATTGCAAATTTTTCTACAGACTGCAAACGTGTAAAAACGTGTGTAGAGCATGCTGAATACAAGTTGTCAACTGTCACCTGCACACAGGGTTACTCTTCAATGCAAATATTTATACCTGTGCTCAGCTCTAATGTATTAGAGGCACATGCGTTTTCTTAACACTTACACCCATTAGCTGGATCCAGGCTCCACAAAATTAGATAAAGAAGTACTATGGTTGTTTCGCGCCACTACATAAACTATGAATCAAACTTACACACTCATTGGATGATGTCATCAGTGATGTCATCAGTGTTGTTATAAAAGATGTAATTGAACATGGCATGAGTGATGTAAAATGTGAGGTTAAAAGCAGTACATGGGGGGGGTACATTGAAGAAATTATGAAAGGGGCAGGGGGAGCATGCACCTTCCTTCCCGAGCTTCATCGAAGCACTGGAGCCGAGGTTTAAACATAAAGGAGGGGGACGTACGGCCACTTCCCTAGGCCGAATACGGCCACTGGGGACTCCATTACTCTAAGCCAATTCTTTTAAAAGAAGGGAAGTGTTTTCAATACCTTTAAGAAACGGTGGTTATCAGTGGTAACACATCTATGCGCCATTAAAAACAACAGAAACAGTGTTTTTTCTGTGTTTATGGGATGTTTTGCTTTTATTATTGCTTGCTTTCTGCACTGACAGTGCATGTGTATAGACAGTGTGTGTACAGGGAATATGAGGTCCAAATATATTTTTACAAATCAAACTTAATGTAGTACATCATATAATACTTCCTTAGTGAGTCTTTGGTCATGTGCGCTCAGTCTTTCTTTCTCATTGAAACGTTTATCTGTGAAAAGGCCCTCTCAGTATTGGCACTTGAGACAGCCAATGCTAAAATAGCCAGTACACAATTTGCTAACTCTGGCCACTGACATAGCTTTCCATGCCAATACTGTTGCAACTGAAGATTGCGATTCTCTGGGACGAGGTTCTGCAACATATGCTTTGAACTGGGCACAAATGCCCTCAGTTATTGAAGTGGTCACAAATGAAGCAGGACCTTTCAAAGTTCAGAAAAAATTCCCCTTTATGAAAGGGATCTGGAACTTGTGCAGAGTACATCAGTGAGGCGTCATTGACTTCAAATGCCATAGTTGGTGAAGGGACATTTCTGTGCATCATTGCAAGCCATTTCTCATGCACTGTAAAATAACATTTCCTTAATTGCTGCTCAACATTTCTTCGCATACAAAGTGGCAAGAATCCTAACGTGGAGCATGTTGCAGTGCCAAAGTCACTAAAAGTGTCACCCAGCCTACTCTCAAGGAGATGCTTTGCATCTACACCAATTATGCTAAACACTTGCTAGACAAGGGTGTTTTCAGACTTTCGTTTTTTGATTATGTCTACTACAGCAGTCATATTTTCCTGTAAAAATCAAAGAATGCAGTAGAGTGTACTTTTTTTCACATCACTATCAATATGCAACCAAAGATCGTCACACTTCTGACCTTTGGCATCACCACTAAGCAAAGATTCTGTAAATGGTCACCACATAGATAATGTAGCATTCAGTGCCTCTAGGACTGAGAACCATAGGCTAAATGACACAGTTGGGAAGACCCACAAAGCACAAATTTAGAAATATTTGCATTTTAGTTCCCGCGCATAATGAAACAGTGCATCAGAATGGACTACACTGTCAATTTCAATGTCAATAGCATTCTTCATTAACTCTGAAGATTGTAAAGATGCTTTTAGCATACTATCTAGCAAGTGACAAGGATTTCTTGATTTTGACTGGTCAGCACACAACTTTTTCATATATGTAGCTGAAGTAGTGCAAATGCAAACAATATTGATCCAATCTTTGTTGAACTTGGTAAGAACTTTATGCAGCAACATTCCAAGTGACACTGCGTTCCATGTTTTCCAAACGTCTGGTGTCATGGTTTCACCACTATCCCAAATGCTTGGTGACAGCACTCTTTTCACATATCTGTCACTACACCTTGAATTGAATGTTTAAAGCCTGGGGTGTTTGACAATTCATCTACTATCAATACTAACTCTCTAGAAAAGGGGGCTAATATATCAAAGGATTTCACTCATTCTCTGTCTGTGGGTAAATGTGACAGTACAGATCGTGAAAGATTCTAATGAAACTAGATGTTTTACATCTCAGTGAAAGAATTAAACTTAGCCAAAATATCAAATATGATTTTTATATTTCCTGATTCTCTACAGTTTATAAAATAATTAAATAAGACCTAAAACATGCCTCTAACCCCTGAATCATTAGACCAAATACCACAAAACTGAAAAAAAGAAAGAGGAAACAATATTTTAGTGATATCTCTAAACAACAAAACTCAAGCAGAATAAAATTAGCCCAGTCTTTCTTGCTGCTTCCTTGTATAACAAAGTCACATTACATTGGCCCCTTCAGGAAGAAATAAAGATGACTCTTTCATTCACCTTTTCCTTTCCTTGACTAGCATTTAGTATGTGGTTGCAAAGGTGTGTTTTCAGTGTTTATATGATTACACTGGTGAGGGCTATTTTCCTTTTGGTGGTATTTTATCAGTTATTATAGGTTTAAACCTAAAACAGGATAGCCTAAGTATAGGGGATGGGGTGCTAGGTCCACTGTCCCGGGACCTAAACGGCTCAAGGGACTCCATCCTGCTGGACAGCCTCAGACCATGCGTCCCAGGGAGCCGACCCAAGGAACACAGAGTTTCCCTTGCTAGTAGGAGCTTTAGGGGGATGGGGTCCCCAGGACCTGCAAAGGCTTGCAGAGGGGTGCTGTGCAATCCTCTCCCCTTAATAAAAAAAGATAAGCCCCCAGTGGATGGAGTCCCCTGAGCCTGCAAAGGCTTGGGAAGGGGGACGGCGAGCCCCCCTAACCTTTTTTTGACAATCAGCCAGAGGGATGGAATCTACCTGAATTTACCCAGACTTTGCGGCCAACCCCACGCTGCGCACGGCCACAGGAGTGATGAGGGGTTGGCTGCTAGTGGGGTGGTTGGCTGCAGTGCTTACCTTGCTGCAGGTCAGCCATGCGGCCAACACCACGCTGTGCACAGCCAAAGATGCAGGGCCTGCCAAGCGGGATGTGGAGCTACTTGCCAGTAAATGTAAATGTAAATGTAAATGTAATTTGCACTTGTATAGCGCCTATCACCCAGGGGTCTCTAAGCGCTGTACGAATACTGCTGTGGAACCCTTCCTGGCCTGTTCCTGTGAGGTGTCCACTCCTGGGCACCCCCAAGGTGAAGCCAGGCATCCTAGCGTTGTTAGGGCCGGTGTGGAGATTAAGCAAGCTATTGCCCAGAGTTGCAGAGTGGAACCCATGATTAGAGTAGGCACCAAGGCGAGAATTATCGGGTCCGAGGACATTGAGCCCAAGACCCTGCCGCGACGGGGATTGAACCCTGGTCCCGGGCCAGACCTCTGCCTCAGGGTCTGCCGTTCTAATCGGTGAGCCACACTTCTCCACTGAGGATGAGGATTGGTTTTGCATGTGGTAATAAAATAGTACTTTAAAAAAATAGAAATTCACTGTAAAGGGCAAAGGTAAAAATTACGTTATAGTTAGACCTGTGCCTGTGCACAGTGTGTGGTTGTATGCAGGGCCTGGTTTCCACCCAGGCCCTACGCCCAACCCCTGATGGTATCATACCCCACCCCACAATGCACAGCCCTTGACCGAGTGTGGCAGGCATGGGGTTGCGTGCATGGCTGAACTACAGGTGTCTGCGGCTGACTATGTGATGTAACAATATAAAGGGTGTCATTTTGAGTAAGGTAGACCTACTGACTTCATTGAAGGGTCAGAAAATCAAAATATAAAATGCAGGACTATTGGTTTTATCAAGCGTTCAGCATAATAATATATATAAAGTAGACATATCGTCTTTGTCAAGCCTTATTAAAAAAACAACAGCATAGCTTTGAGTCTTTCTTTGAACTTTTGTCAGGATATAAAGTGCAGCAATTGAACCAGCAACAAGGGTAGTTTACATACCAGCTGAAAAGCATTCAGCTCCACCTCACAGGAGTTAAATAAATATGTCACACTCTCCTAGGGTCATGGATTTAATGACCTAGGAGACTTACTCTGGTGTATTTATGTTGCTGGGGGGCTGCTGCAGTCCCTGCAGCCCCCCTTCACAACGTTAAAAATATGCTTGGTGGTGTCCCAGCCCTTCTAGGGGCACCACCAGGATACAAAGATACAAACAAAAATCCCTTGCAGGGCAACATGGAAAAGTCCCCGTCTGGAGCAGTGAATAACAAACGAGCAGCTCCTGATCCTTATTTATAATTTTTTTCTCTTTCTTTTAAAGTTTATTGGGAGTCTCAAGTTACCTGCTTCCCTGGTTGACTACCCAGCCAGCACAAGAGATGCATAGTTTAAAAAAAAAATCTGTGACCACAGCTGGCTCTCCAGCCAATAGCTTCTGGTTCCTGCCTGGAGAGTGTTGTCAGGGAATGCCCTCACTCTCCTGAACAGGAAACTTTGGTGTCGCGGAGATGGGGTCCCCTTGCACTCCTTGGATAGGACCTCGGGGGTGGGAGCCCCAGGGCCAATCTAGGTTTGAGGAGAGGGTAGACTAGCACCCCCTTACATATAATAAACACTGATCCTAGGGGATTGTGTCCCTGGGGTCCTAATGTGACTCAGGAAATGGGGCTGCATGCCTCTCTCCCCTCAAATTGATAACAGTCCATGGCAATGGGATCCTGGGCCTCTTGGAGGATCAGAGAGAAAGACCGCAGGCCCCCTCCGCTTAATGGTAAATACGTACCCGGGGGATGAGGTCCCCCCCCTGTCTCTCAGAGGCTTTGTGGAGGGGGGTTGTATGCTAACTATAACTACTCAGTGGCAATAAATGCATTGCACTGTATTTGATTTTCAAAGTTATTCTGCATCTCTCTATGTGTTTTGCTTCATGGGAAAAAAAATGTACCCATGGAGAAAACTTTTCTTCTGCACCATCATACAGTTTGATGGTATTCCATTCCCCTTCCTTTCCTTGAAAAAGATTTACCCCAGCCTTTTGATGGAGAACATCTCCAAACATTTCTCAAAAACTCATAAATTTTGAGCCTCCTATTTGCTTTTTTTATTGTAGTGTTAGATTGAATACTCCACTTTATTGGAAAGTCAGGTTAGTGGGGCAAGACAATCATTACACTGTCCGAACAATTAGAAATAAAGCTGACCTTCCTTTAACCAATGTACCTGAGCCCAACATTTTTTAATGTGTTCTTCCTTAGCAGACACACTGCTGGTTAATTTATTGATGTTGGCAAAGCCCAACTCTATGTAATAGGACAGGAATATTATTTTTTAAAATAGGCACAACTGAGAGTAAATCAAGATCCCCAACGTGCAATTATAAACGTAATCGGATTTAGTACAAATATTAGGAGGTAAAACCAAAAAATGCAATTAAATCTTTGCCAACAATCGCCAAACAACAATTGGGCAAGGAAACAGAAAACTCAGGAGATCAAGGCCTGATGTAGATCTCAGCGGACGGGTTACTCTGTCACAACGGTGATCTATATCCCGTCCGTTGAAATATTAATGCCACTATATCCTATGAGATTTATATTTCAGTTGATGGGATATCCTTCACCACTGTGATGGAGTAACCCCTCCACTGAGATTTAAATTAGGTCCTTAATGTCAAACTAAGTGTCGGTAATAACCTCTAAAACTAGATTGACAGCTCTCACTTCTGTTAAAGCTGCAACCTGTTTAATCTGCATGGGACCATGTTTAAATACAAATGAAGTAATTCTCCCTTGGGGACAAAATGTGTACTCAGGAAATCCATATTATAGAAGGGTCTGTGGAAGCACCTGTAGACCCGTTTGTAATACTGTGAATGACTGTTCCTACTGACTGAGCTGCTCATTTGTCAGTTTGAAGCCCCTTCCCCTGGTCTTCCCTTTGGAACTACCTTGTGATACCCATTCGTGGTGGTTCCTCACCTTTGGTGTAAAAACCATTTGAAAACTCCCATAGGCAGGTATCCCTTAAGTCTCTGCTCGTCCACATCCGTCTTTTTAATTTATGTGCATTAAATGTAGGCAAGGATAGTTGTGATGGTGACTTGCATTTGAATGCCTGCCCATTGCTGGAATGTGAGACTGTAGGTGCTTCAGCATCACAGTCTGTCAAGCTCATCACATCTGCTCCGTCTGTGTTAACGGAAGTGGCTTTGTGCACAGATTGCCTCTAGTCAGTGAATCACTGTGCTAGAGGACATGTTCTGAAATAAGAAGTACAGATGCATTCATACTTATTCATAGTTTAGTACATTGCATAGGGAGAATGGCCGCAAGGAACCCTGTTCCTAGCCTAGCTCTATAATAGCCAATTCTCTGTATTACATTTGTCATCAGTAGATAAGTCTGCTCTTACAAAGAGGCCTTCTTGAGGGTTATGAAAGGAAAAACACATTCCAATGGTCTTCAGAGATTTTCTTCCATAGTAACAAAGTTATACTTTTCAGAACCATTATATAACTGATCAAGTTTTAACATTAATATTTGCTCGTATGAGCCTGTATTAAACTAAGAGGGTCTTTTTAAGTCTACAGTCAATCCCATGTTGGTCACAAACATGGTTTGCACCCAAATCAGGATCATTACTTAGGGTTTTGAGTGAACAATGTGATTCAGGAAAAGGCTGCCATAAACGCAACCTTACACTGTCAGAGTTATTTGTGTGGAGGCTCATTTGACACAAAGTGGCACAAAGCCAATTTACTTACCATTAAATAGCTTGCGGGATCAGTGCAAAATTGCACCTGCACAGACCTCTAAATTTAGGCCTGCATATTCTCGCATGTGGTCCTCGAAATGTGTAAAGCATAGAGTGATCACCCATTTCAAAGTCTGAAACGTGTCGTACAACAGGCTCCCATTGACTTCAATGGGGCTCCGAGTGACCCGTGTCTGTTAGCGCATGTTCACATCTTACTCGGGCCTTCAGAGCCTCGGAGTGCGAGTCAGTCGGAAAGTCCTCCGGATCCGACTCGGACGGAGGGCTTTCCCAACAAGATCTGAATCAGCCCCTAAGTGTTGTACAAGGAAAGAAAGCGAACACTTTTAACAGGCAGTGCAACAACCGTGCCAAAGTAAAGTTTCAGTTCACTTGATTTTATCTGGGAAATTAGACACAGCTAGATATAGGATAGAGTACTCCCTCCTAAAAAGTACACTTTATTGTAAAGTAACAAACCAAACCACATCATATTTCAAACAAACACAGCTATGTAGCAGGAGAGTTGACAACAACAGGTTCGAAGTTGATTTAACCGAAGAACACCCTGAAAGGACAGCATTCCCTGAAGAATAACTGCTGAAGACCAGCTGACTCTGTCAGCCATGGCCCTGTGCAGAGGAGGAGCACGGCTTTTAAAAATATGAGCAGGCGCCAGAATGCCTCTCGGGCTGGGAAACAGTGAGGGTTGATGCTATAGTAAACCTCTTCTGTAGGCTTCAAGATCTGGGCTTCACGATCACCCACAATTGTAACACTTACTTATTAAACCACAGCAACAGAATAGAAATAAAAGCTACCATATTAAAATCATGCAACACTGCTGTTGCCTCTGCCCTTCCATTAATCTGACCTCTGGGTTCCACTTCGAAGTCAGGTGGTGTCACTTTAGACTATCGGCTGCATTCGACTAGAACGCCCAAACCCTAAGTAACCAAAAAGGGAAAGGCATGTGAAAATTAAAAGGAATTACTGTGGGGAGAAAAAAATATCAAAACACAAGGTTAAGCTACAGATAAATTTTCAAATCAGAAAGCAGGAAGAAGAAAGGAGCAAATTAAATACTCCCTCATGAGTTCAGTTAAAATGCATTCAGCAGCCCACAAAAATCGACCTTTCTAACTAACTAAAAATCCGCCTGCACAAGCTACACATCATAAAAAGGAAAATAGACCACACTGATAAAAAAACCTGCAGCAATGAAAAAAGAATGGAAAGGCTAGAATGTTTTCACACAAAGTGAAAGAACTTGAATACTAAATCCATCAACTAAAGAAAACAAATGAAGATCTCAAAAATAGAAGCAGAAGATGTAAAATAATACTTTATCGCATTCAAGGTGGACAATATGATTGAATTTCTGGAAAACTTTCTTCTCAAGCTGCTAGAACTCCCATCTGGAGATCAACAAAATATATCATGTGTAGATTGTATCGACCCACCACACCAAACAAACCAAAATTGTTAACCAACAGATATACTCATGTACGTTATTGAATACACCAAAGCAAGTATGTTGCTTTAAGCCACTAAAAACAAAAGGAAAATCATATAGTCTGGCTAAAACATCTGTATCTACTAGCTACAACTACAATAGTACAGAAAAAGAAATTTCTGAATTTAACACCACAAATGCGACAACAAAACATTGAGGGGCATATTTACAAGCCCCTATCACCACCAGAACGTTACTTTTTTGACGTTGTGGTGGTGATACAGGCTTCACCTTATTTACAAGGTAGAGTTTAGCCACTTAACGTGGCTTAACACTGCATTGTGAATAAGGCACCCTTTAACGCTGTACTTAATTTACAAGACATGAAAACCAACTCTCTCAACTCTTCCTGGTGCTCAAACCACCACAAATAACAGCCCAATACAACATAACTAGCCACCAAACCACCCAGTTGGAAGGATCACTCAATCAATCAATCAATACACTTGTAAAGCGCGCTACTCACCCATGAGGGTCTCAAGGCGCTCGGGGGGGAAGGAGGGGGAGTGCCGCTACTGCTCGAATAGTCAGGTCTTGAGGTGTTTCCTGAATGTGAGGTGGTCCTGGGTCAGACGTAGGCGGGCGGGGAGGGAGTTCCATGTCTTGGCCGCCAGGTAGGAGAATGACCTTCCTCCGGCAGTGGTTCTGCGGATCCGTGGAACGGTGGCGAGGTCGAGGCTGGCGGAGCGGAGTTTGGGTGTTGGAGTGTAGAACGTGAGGCGGTTGTTGAGGTATTCGGGGCCTATGTCGGTGGAGCGCTTTGTGTGAGTGGGTGAGGAGCCTGAACGTGATTCTTTTTCTGACGGGGAGCCAGTGCAGGTCTCTCAGGTGGGCTGATATGTGACTGTGGCGGGGATGTCGAGAATGAGTCATGCGGATGCGTTCTGTATGCGTTGGAGTCTTTTCTGAAGTTTGATTGTGGTCCCTACGTATAGGGCGTTCCCGTAGTCAAGTCGGCTGGTGATGAGGGCCTGGGTGACCGTCTTTCTACTTCCGGTAGGGATCCAGCAGAAGATCTTACGGAGCATGCGCAGGGTGTTGAAGCATGAGGATGAGATGGTGTTGACATGCTTGGTCATCGTGAGAGAGGAGTCCAGGATGAATCCCATGTTGCATGCGTGGTCAATGGGTGTCGGTGCGGTGCCTAGTTCTGCGGGCCACCAGGAGTCGTCCCAGGCGGATGGGGATGATCCGAGGATGAGGACCTCCGTCTTGTCTGAGTTCAGTTTCAGATGGCTGAGTTTCATCCATTCTGCGACATTCTTCATTCCTTCCCGGAGGTTGAGTTTGGCGGCGGCTGGGTCTTTGGTGAGGGAGAGTATCAGCTGGGTGTCGTCGGCGAATGAGATGATGTTGAGGTTGTGTTTGCGTGCGATGGTGGCGAGGGGGCTCATGTAGATATTGAAGAGGGTTGGGCTGAGTGATGAGCCTTGGGGTACGCCGCAGATGATCTCGGTGGCTGCGGAGCGGAAGGGAGGGAGGCAGACTCGTTGGGTTCTGTTGGAGAGGAAAGAGGTGATCCAGTCCAGGGCTTTGTCTTGGATCCCGGCGTTGTGGAGGTGGGTTATTAGGGTGAGATGGCAAATTGTATAGAAGGCGGCTGAGAGGTCTAGGAGAATGAGGGCGGTGGTTTCCCCGTTGTCGGGTAGGGTCCTGATGTCGTCGGTGGCTGCGATGAGGGCAGTCTCCGTGCTGTGGTTGGCTCGGAATCCGGACTGGGATGGGTCGAGGGACCCGTTGGCTTCGAGGAATGCGGTCAGCTGCTTATTGACGATCTTCTCGATCACTTTCGCCAGGAAGGGAAGAAGGGAGATGGGGCGGAAGTTTTTGAGGTCTTTGGGGTCCGCTGTGGGTTTCTTCAGTAGGGCGTTGATCTCTGCGTGCTTCCAGCTCTCTGGGAAGGTGGCGGACACAAGGGAGTTGTTTATGACGTTCCGTAGGTGGGGAGCAATGATGGTGTCGGCTTTGTTGAAGATGTGGTGAGGGCATGGGTCGGAGGGAGAGCCGGAGTGGATGGTGTCCATAGCGTGGGCGGTGTCTTCGGTGCTGATGGGAGTCCAAATGCTGAGGATGGTTGTAGGGGGCTGGGGGGGGGGGGAGTCTGGGTGCCGAAGCTGTTGTGCATATCAGCGATCTTGCGGTGGAAGAACGTGGAGAGGGAGTTGCAGAGGTCCTGTGACGGTGTGATGTCGTTGCTGTTGGCGTTGGGATTGGAGAGCTCTTTTACGATGTTGAAGACCTAGGTCAAAACCTAAGGACAGCTCTTGAGGCGGAAAGCCGGGAGCTTTGCTCTTTTAAAATTGTATTCAAACTTTTAGAAAACTTACTTCCATTGTTTGTCACGCTGCCCTGAGCACTTCCCCCCTCATTTGGTAAAGGCTGTACTCACGCCGCGCAGCCGATTGTACGCTGCCGCGGGCGAACCACATCCAGCTGCCAAATCACGAGGACAGTGGGCCACGCCCACCGCCCTGAGACCACGCCCCTTGCAAGGTACAAAAGCCGCGCCTAGAAAGCAATCGCGTCAAAACCTAAGGACAGCTCTTGAGGCGGAAAGCCGGGAGCTTTGCTCTTTTAAAATTGTATTCAAACTTTTAGAAAACTTACTTCCATTGTTTGTCACGCTGCCCTGAGCACTTCCCCCCTCATTTGGTAAAGGCTGTACTCACGCCGCGCAGCCGATTGTACGCTGCCGCGGGCGAACCACATCCAGCTGCCAAATCACGAGGACAGTGGGCCACGCCCACCGCCCTGAGACCACGCCCCCTCCCCACCATTACAAAAACATGTGCCTGGGCCGGACGCGCAGCGGGCGCGCCGAAGGCGCGCCAAAGGCAAGCCCATCTGCGCCCATCCGCGACCGACCGGGACCAGAGGCTATACCCCCTGCAGGCTCCGTCCAAAATCTGCCTATGCCCACTCGCTATTCACGAGGTGAATTGCTAGCTCTTCATAAAGACAACAGAGGTGTAAAAATCCACCTATGCACCCAAACGGGACCAGGTCTTTCCTACGGACTTATCTCCTGCCGTTGGTCTAGATTGGGTCTAACCCCATCAGACAATCACTCACCTCACGAGAAAAACAACCTGTCGCTGAATTGTTTATATCTCAATGCCAGATCCTTACCTGCACATGCCCTAGACATCTGGGATCTAATTACATCTAAGATCCCGGACCTAGTCTTCGTAACTGAAACCTGGCTATCCGAGACCAGTGCTCCTGACCTAGCAATCGCCTTCCCCTCTAACTATAAAATCATTTCTCAAAACAGGGCTGGTAAAAGAAGAGGAGGAGGGGTTGCTGTAATATTCAGGGATCATTTAACATGCTTGGCCGAACCGATGACTGCCCATACTGAACATGAGATCCTGCCTTTTAAAGTACTTTTGGATGATCTTACCATTCTAGCTGGTGCAGTGCTCTATAACCCCCCTGGACATCAAGCCAGCCTTAGTGCTAATCTTTTAAACCAACTTCTGCCACTGTGTTTAAAACACAAAAACTATATGATAGTCTGCGATTTTAATTTCCACTTTGAAAAAATGGATGCCCCGGAACTTCCCAACTGAAATCCGACATGGAAATTCTCCAACTCAAGCAGTGGATTATGAGCCCCACGCACTCTGCCGGCCACACATTAGACCTATTATTCACCAACATCGAATCCACTAGTCTAAAAGAGGTCAACCCACTACCCTGGTCGGACCACTTCCTTATATCCTTCTCACTCACCCTTCCCAGCAGACCCTCAAAACCTAAGACCGCCCCTTATATCTCCAAACGAGCTTGGAGGCTGATTAACGAATCCAACTTCGAACTAAACTTCCCTAAAGACAAGGTTATATTCTCAGAGGACTCCTCTATTTGTAACGAGGTCGCCCTACTAGAGGAGGGTATATTGCAAACACTAAACACACTAGCCCCGTTGAGGAAAGCCAGAACAAAAACCATAACAGAGAAATGGTATACTCCCTGTCTAAAAAACCTCAAAAAGGAATGCCAAAAAAAGGAACACCTATGGAGGCAGTCCAAAGACAGTGATGCGAGACAAAACTACGTCCATAAACGGAGGCAGTATATTCTCGCTATCAAACAGGCAAAAAAGGACTATTTTACACAGCGCATTCATGATAACTGCAATTCAGCAAAAGAACTATTTAAAATAGTGAAGGAATTCAGCAAACCTTCTAGTATCTCACAAACACTCACCCCCTCGACTGAGGCTTGTAAACGCATTAGCACGTTCTTCTCGGAAAAAAATCAGGAAAATATACTCCACCTTCACCCCTCAAAATATCAGCCACCCAGATAACCCACCCAAAATCGCCTCCTCATCAGAAGTGGTTATAGATTCACCAGACTTAGGAACTGGACCCCGTCTCGCCAGCTTTGAACCACTCTCTACAGAAGAGGTCCTAACAGTCTTGAACACAATTAAATCTGGATCCCCCTCAGATCCCTGCCCCCATTTTGTGTTCTCAAAAACTGTACCCACGCTCTGTCCCTTAATCACCCAACTTTTCAATAAATCATTAACCACAGCCACCTTCCCTGATGCTTGGAAGTATGCCTCTGTGACCCCTCTTTTGAAGAAAGCGGGAACTGATATTTTCAACCCGGAGAATTATAGACCTATCTCCCAGCTTCCCTATCTCTCCAAAGCATTGGAGAAACTGGTCAATTTACAGCTGACCAGGTACCTCGAAAGCAATTCCCTTCTGGACCCATCTCAGACTCGGTTCAGAGCCAACAATAGCACCGAAGCAACATTGCTGGCAGTGTCGGACAGTGTCAGATCCTCCACCGATCAAGGTGGAGCGGTGGCTCTGATACTGCCCGACCTGTCAGCGGCGTTTGATACGGTCTCCCACGACTGTCTGTTAAACATACTCCGGAGTAAGGGAGTCCAATCCACAGCACTAAATTGGCTATACTCCTTCCTGACCAACCGTACCCAGGCAGTACACATGGGACAGTTCCATTCTAGACCTAACTCCATCGGCTGCGGGGTGCCACAGGGCGCCTCTCTGAACCCCACCCTTTTCAATGTCTATATTTCATCTCTGGCTGACATTGGAAGGAAGTGGGGCATTGGCGTCTGCTCTTACGCAGACGACATGCAGCTGGTGGTGGCTATGGACGAGGGACCCGAGGTAACTAAAACCAAACTACACAACTGCCTGTCAGAAATGGCACAATGGATGCACAAGCATTTCTTGAAACTGAATGCAGGCAAATCGGAGATCCTCCTGTTTGGGGGAGCAAAACACGTGTGGGATGCTACATGGTGGCCACCTTCACTGGGAACGGCCCCTATCCCTAAACAACATGCCAAGAATTTGGGAATCATCATGGATGACGGACTTTCCATGAAGGACCACCTTAGATCTCTCTGTGGCAAGGGTTTTGCTGTATTAAAACTACTCGCAAAAATATTCCCCTGGATACCCCTGGACTGCAGACGGTCTGTCACTCAGGCCTTATTGGTCAGTCGCCTGGATTATGGCAACGCACTATTCAATGGGATGAATGAGCAGTTATTCTCCCGCTTACAGATCGTGCAAAACCAGGCGGCCAAACTTATCCTCAATAAAGGCAAGCGAGATTCGGCATCAGAGTGTCTAAAAAAACTTCACTGGCTCCCGATGCGCCAGAGGGCTGCCTTCAAATTACTTAGCCATGCTCATAGAACTTTACATGGAACTGGCCCCTCGATACTCCAAGGGAAGATCACATTCTATGTACCTAATAGGAACCTACAATCATGCCAATCAGCCCTGGCGAAATCTAAACGCATCTATAAGGTCAGAACAGGCGGACGCTCCTTTTCCTACCTTGCAGCAAAAAGGTGGAATGAGCTTCCTTCTGACCTGAGACATACTACCAATTACCCCCAGTTCCGAAGAAAACTCAAAACGCATCTCTTCCCCAAATTGTAAATCTCTCAGTACACACCCCTGCAGCTTCCCTGGTTTTCAGCGCCGTGATATCCCATGGGATGAGTGCCGCGCTTTACAAAAACCGCAAATAAATAAATAAAGAGTTCCTTGCTGTTGTGTGTGTTGTTGTCCAGTCGTTCTTTGAAAGATGTCTTTTTGGTGGTGCGGATCAACTGGTGGTGGCGTTCTTGAGGGTTGTCATGTTTTTTGTCGTTCGCGGCACCAGGTTTTCTCGAGGGATCTGCAGGATTTCATTGATTCTTTGAGGTCGTCGGTGAATCATGTTGTTTTCCTGTTGCCGGGCTTGCCTGGAGGGTTCTTGAGTGGTGCAAGGGCGTCGGCGCAGTTGACTTTCCACTGTGTGAGGTTGCGGGCTGCGTCGTCGGTGTTCGTGGTGGTGATGGGTGGTTTCTGGCTCAGTGATGTGGTTAGCTGGTCTGCGGTGATTTTGCTCCAGCGTCTGCGGGGGATCTGTTGCGGGTGGTGGTGGATGTGGTCTTCTCAAAGGTGAAGTGGATGCAGCTGTGGTTGGTCCAGTGTAGTCCGGTGGAGTGGCTGAAGACAACGTGGCTGCTGGCAGAGAAGACGGGGTCGAGCGTGTGGCCGACGTAGTGGGTAGTGGTGGTCACCAATTGCTTGAGTCCGAGGTTGGCGAGGTTTTCGAGCAGGGTGGTGGTGTTGTTGTCATTGTTGTTCTCCAGGTGGAAGTTCAGGTCCCCTAGGAGGATGTAGTCTGATGAGGCGAGGGCGTGTGTGCTGATGAAGTCGGCGATGGCTTCACTGAATTGTGTGCGCGAGCCGGGGTCTGTAGACGAGGGTTCCTCTGAGGGTGTTCTTGGGGTCGGTGTGGATCTGGAAGTGTAGGTGTTCGGCGGTGGTGAGGGCATCTTCGGAGTTGGTTGTGATGTCGATGGTGTTCCTGTAGAGGATAGCGATTCCTCCTCCGGTTTGGTTGATGCAGACCTTTCGGGTGATCTTGTAGCCGTCCAGGATGGCTGTGGCAATGTCGGGGGCTGAGGAGGCGTTCATCCAGGTTTCTGTGAGGAAGGCGACGTCTGGTGCTGTTGTGTCAAGGAGGTCCCAGAGTTCGACAGCGTGTTTGTAGACGGAGCGGGTGTTGAGCAGGATGCACTTGAGGTGGTTGTTGTTGTTGCCTGGTCCGGGCGGTGGTGTGCAGGTTCGGACGAAGGTGAATTTGCAGACTTGGCAGGAGAAGGGTCCGTGGGTGCTCTTTGGAGTGGCTTGGTAGCAGGTGGCTGGTCGGCCGGTGTTAAGTGCGTGGAGGGTCGAGGTGTCTTATCTCAGTCGGATTGCTTGGTTTCGGCAGGGGCCAGGGGTTCTGGAGCTGGGCGCGGTCCAGGCGCGGACGGGCGCAGACGGGCTTGCCTTTGGCGTGCCGTCGGCGCGACCCATTTTCGCCATGCGCAAAAATAAGAGCATTGGTCAGCATTTGATCAGGGCTGACAGCTACATTCCAAAACAAAAAAGTGATCTGATATCACAGTGGAACCTAAAACCAAAAAGCGGGCACCACAAGTGTGGCAATTGTGTATCGTGTTCGACCACATTGGAAGGAAACACATTTGATCATGACGGGGTCAAATGGAAACATGAAATGTTCACAAATTGTAGGACTAAGAATGTCATCTATGCCGTGGTATGTCCCTGCAATAGACTGTACATAGGAAAAACGTGTCAAGCAGTTAACGTACGGATCACGCAACACCGATCGAGGATAAAGAAGAAAGTTACCTCTGCACCCATGGTAGAACATTTTATGAATAACAACCATGGTGAAAGTGAATTCAAATGGACAGTACTCACATGGGTAGACCCCAAACACTGCTCACAAGACATTGAGGCCGCACTCTTACGCAAAGAGGCGTACCTCATCATGAAATTCAATAGTGTAAATAATGGGCTAAATGTATTGAGTGAAGCCAACAGGATATGAATGGCTCCACTGCCTCCACCAGTAATTGCAATTTGCACAGAAACTACCAGTCCCACAAACCTTAGCGCCACCAACCCAAGCCTCCACACACTCAGATTGGCCAGCGGCCCCACGTGACCTCCGGGTGCCTTTTCAGAATTATACCAGCGGAAACGCACCGCCTTTCCTGCTCCAAACCTGGTAGACACCGCGGCAAATTAAGGACTAACGGTAGGACCCGCGTCCTCGCTGGCGCACACACACGCGCTGCACCGCACGAGGCATTTTCAGTAATTCTGTACTCGTTGCCTTTAGGATTCATTCGGATATTTGGTGACTAGCCCTCACAGTAGATGGTGAACACAACATACCGGGGGCCCTAACTATTGGACTGCTGACGAATACAACTCCTCTTCGCAAGTAACAGCGAACTAAGTAAGAAACCCTGTTTTTCAGGCTTGGCGCTGATGGTGACTTAAAAAATTGGTGGCTAAGAATACATATTAATTCTTGCTTGTAGATCGTGTGAGGGACAGAATATTGGGATCGAAACCACTTTCCTCCACCTCGAGTTCTGAGCGGACGCATCAGATTCGAAGGTAATTTTTTCTGCCTAAATACTCACCACTACCCCTGAATAGTTCTAGCCCTTGGTTACATTAAAATAAATTATTTATTCCAACAACGTTGCTCCTTTGCAGGTTGACATCCACGTTGCATGATGACTAAAGCTCTAAAATGACAAAGTGACCAAAACCACTGGTTACATGAGGTATGTTACACCCTTGGGTGTATTCATTGGGACAAAGCTCTTTGCACTAATTTGTAAGGCTTATCACCCTAAAACTATCCCCTTTTTCTCCTTTTTCAAACAGTATCTGCGGATAATTTCCCACGCCCTGATGAGAATCCAATGATTCACACATTGGGATTCGAAACGCGTCGGCAATAAGTCATTGCGCTTGTCCAAATTCATTTTTGGTTCCCATTCCTGTGCTTTTATAAAAATGTTCTTTTGTAATGACATGATAACAGGAAATTGGGCTGTTAGTGAATAAGACTTTAAACTCATTTTCATCCATCAAACACACCTTGATGATACTGTTTCTTCTCACTGTTTTGAAATAATTGTTTATCACTGTTATAATTTGATTGTACAATTGCACTTGTTTCAATTTATTGATTGTACATAATGTTTCGCTGCTTTTCCCTGCAAGAAATTTGTTTGCTCAATGTGAAGTTGACTATGTATCTTTCCTTGTTTTTCTAAAAAATAATTACATTAGAAAAAGTCTGAAAGCAAATGACATAAATTAAATGTCTGAGTTAACTAATTAATGTGGTTTTCTCTTTGCTGTACATTAACGTGTTCTCACAAGAGGCATAGGTATTCCGCCTTTCTGGCACACAATAGGCCCTACCTACCCTCTTTCCCACAGGGCCAAACCCCTCCTTTTCTTTTGCGTCGGCGCGCCAGCGGCACGCCCGCTGCGCACGTCCTCTGCGCATGTCCGCTGCGCGGCCTCCATAAGAAGGGCTAATGGAGGGAGGAGCGGCTGGGAGGTGGGAGCGGGGTGGTGAATAGGGTACCAGGGGGGCGGAGCCGCAGGGGCAGCGGCGGGAAGAGCGAGTGAGGGGAGCGGGTGGGGGGCAGTGGGGGTCAGGCACGGGCACCAGGGGCGACGAGGAAAAGCCTACAGGAAAAACAAAAACACAAGCAAAGACGGCAGTGAGGCTCAAAAATTTAACTGAGACCAGACTGGGCAACGCAGGTGGCACAGGAGGACCGTGTGGCAGCTGAGGGGGGCGGCCTACCTGGTGACAGGGTCAAAGGTTGCTCCCTTCACCACCGCACGGCCTCCATAAGAAGGGCTAAGGGAGGGAGGAGCAGATGGGAGGCGGAAGCGGGGTGGCAAATAGGGTAGCAGGGGGCGGGGCCGCAGGGTGGCAGCGGCGGAAAGAGCGAGGGAGGGGAAAGGGTGGGGGGCAGGGGAGGGTCGGGCACGGGCACCAGGGGCGACGGGGACAAGCCTACAGGAAAAACAAAAAGACAAGCAAAGACGGCAGTGAGGCTCAGAAATTGAACTGAGATCAGACTGGGCAACGCAGGTGGCACATCGTGCAGCGGGGCAGCGGTGGCACAGGAGGACCGTGTGGCGGCTGAGGGGGTGACCTACCTGGTGACAGGGTCAAAGGTTGCTCCCTTCACCACCGCGCGGCCTCCATAAGAAGGGCTAAGGGAGGGAGGAGCAGCTGGGAGGCGGGAGCGGGGTGGCAAATAGGGTACCAGGGGGTGGGGCCGCAGGGTGGCAGCGGTGGGAAGAGCGAGGGAGGGGAGCAGGTGGGGGGGGGGTCGGGCATGGGCACCAGGGGCAACGGGAACAAGCCTACAGGAAAAATAAAAAGACAAGCAAAAACGGCAGTGAGGCTCAGAAATTGAACTGAGACCAGACTGGGCAACGCAGGTGGCACAGCGGGCAGCAGGGCAGCGGCGGCCCAGGAGGACTGTATGGCGGCTGAGGGGGGGACCTACCTGGTGACAGGGTCAAAGGTCGCTCCCTTCACCACCGCGCGGCCTCCATAAGAAGGTCTAAGGGAGGGAGGAGCAGCTGTGAGGGGGGAGCGGGGTGGCGAAAAGGGTACCAGGGGGGCGGGGCCGCAGGGTTGCAGCAGCGGGAAGAGTGAGGGAGGGGAGCGGATGGGGGGAAGGAGGGGGTCAGGCACGGGCACCAGGGATGACTGGGAGAAGCCTACAGGAAAAACAAAAAGACAAGCAAAGACGGCAGTGAGGCTCAGAAATTGAACTGAGATCAGACTGGGCAACGCAGGTGGCACATCGTGCAGCGGGGCAGCGGTGGCACAGGAGGACCGTGTGGCGGCTGAGGGGGTGACCTACCTGGTGACAGGGTCAAAGGTTGCTCCCTTCACCACCGCGCGGCCTCCATAAGAAGGGCTAAGGGAGGGAGGAGCAGCTGGGAGGCGGGAGCGGGGTGGCAAATAGGGTACCAGGGGGTTGGGCCGCAGGGTGGCAGCGGTGGGAAGAGCGAGGGAGGGGAGCAGGTGGGGGGGAGGGGGGGTCGGGCATGGGCACCAGGGGCAACAAGCCTACAGGAAAAATAAAAAGACAAGCAAAGACGGCAGTGAGGCTCAGAAATTGAACTGAGACCAGACTGGGCAACGCAGGTGGCACAGCGGGCAGCAGGGCAGCGGCGGCCCAGGAGGACTGTATGGCGGCTGAGGGGGAGACCTACCTGGTGACAGGGTCAAAGGTCGCTCCCAGTCCCTTCACCACCGCGCGGCCTCCATAAGAAGGGCTAAGGGAGGGAGGAGCAGCTGTGAGGGGGGAGCGGGGTGGCGAATAGGGTACCAGGGGGGCGGGGCCGCAGGGTTGCAGCAGCGGGAAGAGTGAGGGAGGGGAGCGGATGGGGGGAAGGAGGGGGTCAGGCACGGGCACCAGGGATGACTGGGAGAAGCCTACAGGAAAAACAAAAAGACAAGCAAAGACGGCAGTGAGGCTTAGAAATTGAACTGAGACCAGATTGGGCAATGCAGGTGGCACAGCGGGCAGCGGGGGCACAGGAGGACTGTGTGGCGGCTGAGGGGGCGACCTACCTGGTGACACTCCGAATATTACCACTGCTGAAGTAAAACTCCACACTCTTCACTGTAATAAAGTATGAATTATATCATCTTGCTGGCTATACTAAGGTTTCTGTACATTGCAGCTGACATACACCTCAGTACAGCAAGGCCTTCAATGAATATGAGAACAAGGACTTGGCCCAAACAACACTTCAGCAAGAACACTGAACACCCAAAGATAAAAGGTAGCACATCGAGAAAACACACAACATGAAATAGATTAATCAACATCTGGGCAGATAAATACGTAAGAAGCAGAAACATAAGTGTTCCACGAATCTCAACACGAAACAGGTAATAGAGATCACAACAGCCAAACTTCTAGCAAAAAATAAAAAACAATGGAAATCAAAAAAGTAATCAACAGCTTAACCTGGAATGCTATATGAATTAACAATAAAATAAAATGGCAATAAACATTAGCACACTTCAGCAAAACAGATGCCAAGCATTGCATTCAAAGAAGTGAAGGCATGTTGATGAAAAGGAATCCTCCAAACTGAAGCAAAGATGGGTTCAACGTGTTAAATATTCAAAAGCCCAAAGAAAGAAAGAAAAACAGGGAAGACATCTAGATCTGTAAAAAAAAATTGAAAGTCTACCTAGTCCTAACCACAACAGATGATCAGAGCAGTCGGATCAAAGCTACTATAGAACACAAAAATAATGTTTATGTATTTATCAATGTTTATATTCCCATATCTAAAGGCCCCAACTTTCCAGGACCTCATCAAGTGTATAACACCAACCACCAATGAAATTCTTGGACGTGACTGTAATACTTTCATCACCCAGTACTAGACTGAAAATCCCAAACCAGATTCACCCCAAACAATTTGCAAAAATGTAACAGGAGAGGAAGACTTAATCAACACCTGAAGGAAAACTAGCCCTGATCAAGAATACGCTCTCTTCTCCAACCCTCTCAACTCATTTTCGAAAATCAATTTCTTTTTGTCAACAAATGGCTACAATAAGTGCAAGAATTTTTCTGGTTGTACAATAAATGCAAAATTATCCTGATTTTATTAATTAATCACACACCTGTAAAGATCAATTTTGTCCTCCAATAATGGCCAAAATAAAACAGCAAGCTAAAGATTCAATACCTCACTTCTACCGGACCAAGAAAACAAATCCCACATCAAACCTTTTAAAAATAATTATTTAAAATAAAGAATATGCAGACATCTCTACTGGCACAGTCAGGAGAGGAGCGTACAAGACCACCTTAAGCAGATAAGTAATACATCTAGTTGGTATCCAAAAGAAGAACTTATAGGAATCTAAACTGGTATTGAAAGAAGATAAAAACTGGAAACCATCTGCATCCAGAACAAGGACCATAGCTCCTTCCCACATGAAAATAAAACTTAGAATGTAATCAGAAATGTACCTATGAGACCAACCAGTTAGCACTAGCAGCTAAAGCGAAAGACCACAACGTGGGCAACAATAGTGTAAGGATCTTGAAGAATTAACTCAAAAACAGAAAAGAAATCTATTATCACTTCTGTTGCCAGCAGGAATGGAATCATTATAACAAAGGACACAGAGAATACGTGTATTGTTAAAGAATTTTACATAAAACTCCACTCCTTCAAAATAACCTTATCTCGGGAGGACATTGATAAATACCTCATGCAAAGACCAAACCATCCACTAAAGGAACAAGATATGAAGGACCTAGTGGTAGACATCACAGAAGAGGAGATCCAGGGAAACATCTGAAGTCTAAATATGTGAAAAGACCTCAGCATGATGGGTTCACCATCTAACACTAGACTCTTCACCAACTCCACAACAGAAAGTGAACGAAAGGAATTTTGGTGGGGATTTGCTCTAAAAAGCAAACAACGCCTCTGATTGTGAACATTGGAAATACCTCTTGAACTCACTAACAGGAAGAGGACTTGAAGGAACTGAATTCATCCAGTAGTAATATTTGGATACTTGCAAGTTCCTATGAAGACCACCTACGGCAGCCATACCTCAACACAGCATTAAATAAGGCGATTTTAAAACAAATTGTTATGGTGGGACTTATGGTTTTGCCGATCAAAGACACTAACAGGCGCTGGAAAGCCTTAGCGGCAATAACAACTGCAGACTTTGCCACCAACATGAGGAATCCTTGGTCCATCTGGTTTGTACATGTCATTGTTTGTTACACGCACAACGCACTTTATTGAAACTCTTGTTCCTAAAGCATGGGTTGTGGACCTGTACTGAAGCTATGAAACTTTTTTTTAATCTGGAGACTCCAATGGAATTGGCAAGGTTTGCAAAGTTTGCATAGAAGGCTAAAGAACTCTTAGGTAAAGCCGGCACATCGCACCTTTGAAATTAAAGTACTTGACGCGAAGAACTCATGCTTCATTTATGATTGTACCTCTTTTACTTTATCGAAATGAAATCGCCTACATATATTTAGTACTCCGTTTTTTTATGCCACTGTCAGACATGTATTTTACAATAACATCAAAGCTTTTTACTTAAAATATGGTTTGAACATTCCTAAGATAATTATGAATGCATTTTATGACTCAGTGACTCCAACCCTCTCCGGCAAGACTTACAAAGTTTGCACACAAGGGGAACGACCCTTCAATATTGAATTGATTTTGTGGCTTTATACCAGTACTTTATTGATTTTATCTGTTTTTAAGCCCTGTTTGTAAAATTCATCTTTGTTTGTTTTAGTAGATACAATATATCATAACTCGCTGGGTATGCATTAATTGTAACAAATTAAGTGAGATTTTATTTGAATTTCTTGTAACAATTTTTATTAATTGACACAATAAACTACTCATTGAGGGGCACTAACATGTGGACCTCCCCCAAAATTAATTAAGCCAAATAAAATGTTCTACATTAATCCGAAGGCTAATGTTAGTAAATGGCCTTTCTTCAACCAACATTGAGGATGGAAAGAGGTTCAAGACAGGGATGTCTCCTCTCTCCCCTCCATCATTGCCCTTGAAAACGATTTATTCAAAATTGGGAATAACATCCAAAACAAGGAATCTACAATGAATTTACACTAGCTGGATATGCAGATGACAATGTTATCCTCCGATGTGACCTAGAGAACTCATTACCAAATTCTATTAAAGTACATAGGAGATTATGCTGATGTGTCAGGCTACAAACTACCACATACAAAATCCAAATTAAATGGAAGCCTTCACATAACAAATATCTAGGCATTTCACTTAAAAACTCTGTCTCCACTACAGGCAATAAAATGTAAAAAATTGTTAAAAAAGCGGTGCTACCCTGGTCTCCACATGGTCAGGAAGACTTCAAACCATCAAAATCTTATACCCCATCACCAAGTTCCCTATTTTTTTTTAAGGTTTTAAAATCTTTATCTAAGTAAATCTTTGAAAGACTTATAAACATGAAACTCAAATTAATTTCTTATTATGTTTAGACTTATGCAGATTTAAAACAAACATTTGCATTAACCTGAAAAGGCTGCTAACTCAGGTAGGCTGACATCATCAGAAACTGTAATGATGAATGATCATCCTAATTACAAAGAGTTTATTGGGGGCTTGTTAAACAATTTGGTAAGGAGATTGTTGACCTTATTGAGTCCACGTTGTCAGGGCTGTGTGATTGTCTGGAGCGCATCAAGGCTGGCTAATACACTTGTAGGGGACCACCGCCAAATGAATAATTATATTCCTCCTCATAACACCATGAGATTAAGTTGTGGCTGTGCCTCTAGATGTGATATTTTGCCGTCAACATATCCCTATGTCATTTTTTTTATTTTTATTGAAATCAGACATGTTGCATTGGAGTACATTAAAAAATATAAAATTATAAGGTTAGATAGTGGGTATGTTAGATACAATAAACACCAAAATAGGAACATACAGAAATATATCTCTTAGACATTATCCTTTGATTGTACTGCGCATGAAAGCAAACAAAAATTTGATCTATTTCTTTAACCTATCCCTTGTCTGCTTCGTTCCTCCATCCAGACAATGAGTGGTTTCCAAACATTCATACCTTTTCTTCTAGTTTCTAAGCCTTTACATTTATATAAAGCAATTTCTTGTTTCCCAAAACCAAGTTCCCTATTTCACTGTCACCATTGTCTGTCAAAGAAATTAACAAAACTCTAACACAGTTCCAGTGGAAAGGTAAACACCTCAGAATAGCCATAAACTAACTACAAAAAAAACGAAGAAAAAGGAGTTGACTTTCCGAACTTTTATCTCTATTAAGACGTCATAAAAATAATACAGAGAGAAAGGGGTCCCAGCGAAAGAAAGTATAAATTAAAAATACAATGTTAAAGAATATACCACAATTAGTTCGCATACATTGTTGTTTAATCACAATGTAGGTGTATCTTCAGATAGCATCAGTTTGCATTTGTACAAAATATTTACAAGTGCCCCAGAGGAGGAAGGGAAGTGAGAAAGTGACGGGAAGTGTGGGTAAAATTGGTGACATAAAATACAGGCTGAGCAGTCTTGCTCTATTATGTGATTGAAGTCAAAAACAGACAAAACGAACAATGAATCCAAAAACAGTTCCAAAATGTAACATGCTCCACTTGGTACAATCAATGTCAAGTTTTTTTGGGGGGCTGGAGCTGAGAGATAAAACCAAAGCTGTCGACGTTTCGACCCCTAATGGAAGAGGCAGGTACTAATTAATCCCTTGCGGCGGGGTCTTCATCAGGACGGGGGATGGGGCAAGGCACCTGATCAATAGATAACGAGTGCATGTTTTAATATATGGTGACAATCCAGTTGTATTCATAGTAATTAAATAAATAATTAATTAATTAATTATATAACACCAAGGAAAACACACGACATACCCAATCTGTCGTGTATCTGAGAGAGGGATGGATGGTGAGTGATCTCGATGTGAGGAGACAGGATCCTACAGGATCGAAGAAAATACAAATAACGATTCTGCTAAAAAGTACAAGGTCTAGATGTTAAAGGAACGCCGTTAAATAATGGGAAAGGCACTTACTCGATATAGAAGAGAGTAAATCCTCTGCAGGTAGTTTTCAGGCGATTAGCAGTCCGCCCCTAGGTCAGACATGTTTCTGTCTGAGCCAATGTAGAGTCAATCATACGTGAACAGGATACCGTCTGTAAAAGGCGGATCAACGTTAAATGATTGTTAAAATCATCTTGGGCAGAGTCAATGTAACGAGTAGGCATGGCTTACCAGAAGTAACGTGGAGCTAATCCTTCTCGGTACGAAGCGCGGTCAGCAATGGAGACTGGCTTCTTCCTGGTTAGACTATAACCATGGTTACCGGGGCACGTGATCGTGACTGACGTGTCGACCGGGAACACAAAAGTAGGACTATTCGAGAGTCAGACCAGTATGAAGGGAATACGAGTATGTATCGTAGCTATGGTGACCAGTAGACGTAATGGTGAGGATACAGACACAGAGTAGAAAAAGTACAGCATGGTGGGTATTCCAAACAATTATCAGAAACATATAATCGCCAACATTTTGTTCAATTATTACAACAAATAACATAGAAGATCACATGTTCACAAAGCATTGTTACCATGTATGACTCCAAATGGTGAGTAGCGGAGACATATTTACAATAGGACAACATTTGTAGCTAAACAGAAAAATTTCCTTTACAAGTCTAGTTGGTGAAAAAGGCCTAGAAGGACCCAAAAGAGCAGCTATGGGATTAATGTTCCTTTACCTTAATGTGGCTAATTGTGAGAAAGAACTGTCATGTTCATTCAGACCATTCTGAATGGAGTCAAAATGAAACATCCATTTCAGCTCCCGGATGTTAAGGATGTCAGAGATGTTACCACCCCTGGGCCCCAGGATGGCTCTTTCAGGAATAACCCATTTGAAGCTGTCAGGTGAATGCTGAACAGATAAGAAATGTTCTACTAATGGTGCGCCTTGTACTTCGCAGCGTATGCGGCTGGCAATGTGCAAAATTCTGGCTTTCGCTTTTTGCTGTGTTTGACCAATGTAAATCTGGTTGCAGGGACACACAATCGCATAAATGATGTTGGTTGTGTTGCAGTTCGTGTGTGATTTCAATGGTACTTTGTGTTGTTTATAAAGAAACTCATTGGTCTGTATCGTGGTATCACAGGCCTTACATTGACCACATCTATGGTGAGCTACAACGGGTGGAAGGTTCCACATGGATGTTTCATTTTGACTCCATTCAGAATGGTCTGAATGAACAGGACAGTTCTTTCTCACAATTAGCCACATTAAGGTAAAGGAACATTAATCCCATAGCTGCTCTTTTGGGTCCTTCTAGGCCTTTTTTTTTTTTTGTGGTGTAAGATGTTTATTGCACTTTTCACACAAAGAAAATACACTTTCTACGCCTACAACCATAATAGGCCGGCTACATACTGTCATTTTGTATACAATGTGTGGAGTGTTGTACACAGCCCATCAGCCGACATCGTTAAGACCGGCGGCGTTGCATGAAGAAGCATGTGTGAGACATAACAGTGCCATATTCGCTTTCAAATACGTTCATACTATTACATTTTGTGTTTATATCGGTAAACAACTAAACAAAAGAAGAAAACCTCTTTGACTTAGGTCACTGTGTCACAGCATTCCCCCCCCCCCCATTTCAAATCGTCTACCAGTACTCATCACCATTTATTATGTCGCAATCCTTCTCGTTAATGTGATTCGCCTTGTACTGTTGCATGCGCTAGTAGATATTGCCGTAAATACATCCAATAGTCCCTTGGGCGTGAGCCAATCGGCAATTCTTCCTCATAAGTGGCTAGTGTGTCGCAGCAATACGTTAAATCTTCCAGCCAGTTTTTCATCTTCGGCCCCATTTTACTATTCCAATGTAAAGACACTCTCCGTTTTGCCATTAAAAGCGCTATCACACAGAATTTACGTCTTTGCGCTCTTAATTGCGGTACTATACCCAATAAACAGACCTTGGCCTTACATTCAATTGATGTCCCAAGCATGTCATTCAAGGCCTGAACCACCTGTTCCCAGAATCTCGCCACAGGGCGACAGTGCCACGCCAAATGCATGAAGTCTGCGTTCTCTTGTCTGCATCTGACACAATTGGAGTCGTCCCTCAATCCGTATCTGTGGAGCCGCTGAGGCGTATAGTACATTTGATGGAGGTATTTATAGTGGATGATCCTCAGGTTTCCATTAGGTGTCAGCATGCCAGTGAGCAGGCACGTGGTTTCCCATTCCTCCTCCAACAGTGTATCATCTAACACTTCGCTCCATTTATCTCTCATCCTCACAGTGTTTCCTCCAATGTCTTTTTGTGTGCTTGTGTATAACCTAGACACTAAATGGGAGGCCTTGGGTGTCGTGAGTACCAGCTGTAATGGAGTCAGAGTCTGGGGTTCCTCCGGGAAAGTAGGAAAGTGCTATTTCACTGCCCTCTGTAATCTATAGTAGGTAAAGCTAAATAGCAGTGTTGGATTGCTAATATAATCTAATTTGTCTAGGGTTTGAAAGATCCCTTCTTTGTATAGGTCTCCAATCTTGTCAACACCAGCGTGTCGCAGTAAATCCATACCGACCTGTTCCTGCGTAACTGAGAGCGCCGGATGATGAGCTAGCGGGAGTGCAGGTGCGTAGAGTGGTAGGCTATCAGCTAATTTACCCATTAGTCTCCACGCTTCCGCAGTGGTGTTAACCGGGTTAATATCATGTTCATGCAATATTACTCGTTTGTGTGGTAATATGCTTGTCAACGGGATCGGGTCTGCGTCTCCTGCTTCCACAGCCACGTGTGTCAGAAAGGGTATCTCGTGGAACCAGTAATGCGCAAATTGCGCCTGAGCGCATAAGTAATAAAGATATAGATCTGGGACCTTGAAACCCCCCTTAGCATATGGGAGTGTCATCGTTTGTAACTCCAACCTGGCTTGCTTTCCCGCCCATAGCAGATTTAGCACTAACTTTTTGATATTGCGGAACACCTCCGCAGGAGGTTTAATTGGTATGTTATTGAACAAATAGAGGAACTTGGGCAGAAGCACCATTTTCACGATTGCAACTCTGTCCGCCAGCGACAGCGGCAGTTTATTCCATCGTTTGACTTTCTCTTCTAGAGTCGAGATCACTTTTCCGTAATTAGTACGGATGACTATTTCTGGATCCCTGTGAAACCGTACCCCCAGGTACCGTGTCGGTTCGTCCTGCCATTCTAGGGGATAGTCCAGGGCCGTCGGGCTTGTGCCATCCGTCAGTGTCAGAATAAGGGACTTAGCCAAGTTTATCTGCAGCCCTGAATGTTGGCCGAATTTTAAATATTCGCGCAGTAATGGGTTAAGGTGTTGCTCCGGATTTTTTACGTATAGTACCATATCATCTGCATATAGCGATATATGGATGGGGCGTGACGGGAGTTGTATGGCCGAGTAATGGTGATGTTGTCTGATTTTGCAAGCTAAGGGCTCCAGTATTAGGGCAAAAAGCATCGGGGGGAGTGGACACTCCTGCCTAGTGCCTCAACATATTTTAATCAGTTCTGAAATATGTTTGTTTATCCTAATGCGCGCTGTTAGATTCGTGTAAAGCATCGTGATCCACCCAATGAACAGTGGCGGAAACCCCATGCGTATTAGTACTGCATGGAGGAAGGACCAATCTATCGTATCAAACGCTTTGGCCGCGTCTAGCAGAACTGCCACTGCCTTTATTTCCGGCACCAGGTAGTGAGCCAGTGCAAATAACGTCCGCGTGTTATGCATTGTTGATCTGTCCGGGATGAAGCCGGATTGGTCGGGCCGTATCATTAGTGGTTTGAGTCTGTCTGCCATTAAGCTGGCGATTATTTTTGTGTCTACATTTATAAGCGATAGGGGGCGGTAAGAATCGCATTGTTCCTCATCTTTGCCTGGTTTTAATAACGCAATGAGCAAGGCTTCCCTTATGGATGGTGGCAGAGTTTGGGCCTCATGTGCTGCGCCGTATAATCTCACTAGGTGTGGAGCGAGCAGGTCCGCAAATGTTTTATAGAATTCTATTACAAAACCATCTGGCCCCGGAGCTTTGCCATTTGGTAACCGCTTAATAGTGTCTACAACCTCCTCTATCGTTATGGGGCGAGCTAGGTATGCTCTATGGCCCTCGGATAACCACGCTATTTCTACATCCGCCATGTAGGACATTAGTTCCTGTTGTGGTATCGACGGACGTGCCTCATACAATTTACCATATGAGTCCATGAATTCGCTCATTATGCCCTTAATGTCATGAGTTATCGTTCCCGCCCGGGTTTTGATTGCAGGAATGTGCTGTGGCGCTCGTCCCGTACATATTTTTTCAGCTAAGGCTCTGCCCGGCCTGCCACCCTCTCCATACATACTAGCAGTTTTGCGTTTAAATATATATTTGAGCTCGTCAGCTGCAAACTGTCGATGCTCCGTTAGTAGTTCATGTATGTCTCCCAACAGTGTAATGTCCCCTGTAGTTGTGTATCTCTGCTCTAATGTGTGTATGGCGCTTTCACGTGTTTTTAACCGTTGCCTGATGTCCCTCAATATGCCCGTGGTCGTGCTTATGCATACCCCCCGTATCGTAGCTTTGAAAGCTTCCCATAATAAGCAAGGGTCTTCTGACGTGGGGCAGTTTAGGTCAAAGTAGTCTATGATTGCTTTATGGATGGTATCTACGTACAACGGGTCACGTAGTGCGACTGCATTGAATCGCCATGTGAACGGCGGGGGCTCGTAATGTGGGATTCCCACCTCCAGTAGTACTGGGCTATGATCGGAAAGCGTTTTAGGGAGATGTTTGACATTGATAACCCACGATATCACATTCTGTGTGCCCAGCCAGTAGTCTAATCTAGACCAACTTTTGTGTGCTGCATTAATGTGAGTTGCCACTAGTTCCCCTGGGTGTTGGACCCTCCAAATGTCTACCAGTCGTAGATCTTCCATAGCATCATGAAGCGTCGCTCTCGCTTTTACATGCGGTTCCAGTGTGTTTAGTGATCTGTCAAGTCCTTCCGTCAGTGCTATATTAAGGTCGCCTCCCCATATTATATTCTCAACCTGGATATCAGCTATGTTGTGCCAAATTGTCTCAAAGAACCCCGGGTCGTCTATATTAGGTCCATATGTGTTCACCAACGCAACTTGATGCTGTCTCACCGTACCTACAACTATCACACTTCTGCCTTCGGTATCTCTGTGTATGTCCGATATCTTAAAGTGTACTCCCTTTCGTATGAGTAAGCTAACCCCTCGAGAGTATGACGAGTAATTTGAGCTGATGACTGATTCCGCCCATCGATTTCCCAATGTTGACCGTCGCTATGTGCGTTTCCTGTAGGAAAGCTACGTCTATATGCAATCTATCAAAATAAGCAAACATCTGCCTTATTTTCTTCGGATTTCCCAAGCCTCTGACATTCCACGTTCTGAATTTTAGAGTGTGTGGTCATGTCATAACATTGAATATGGGTTCTGCCATGTCGTGTTGGGACTTTTCCCTCCATACAGCACGGCAACAGTTTGCCCCATCACATACGTAAGAACATATCTTCTAGCAATGAGTAAAATTTCAGTAACAGTGCAGTTGGTAAATAAAGAGGTCGCTATGCTTCTCAGACACAGTGATTCTATTTGAACAACCCCCAATATCCATACCCTCCCCCCACCCACTTTAGCGCCCAAACTGTGCCAAAGCCATCCCTGTGTAATAACCAAACCAAAAGTAGAACTTGAGCTGGGGTACACCCGCTTGGGGGTGTCGCCAGGTACACACGTCTCCATCCACATAGTGGATGTGGACGGGTGCGTGTGCCGTTTCTAATAACCACAACATCCTTTCTTCCCCCCCCACTCCCCGCCACAGTCTTATGTTAGTTTTGTGCATCGCTGCCACATTTGTCTCTATTCGCTGTTCCCATCAGCGCGGCTGCAATCCAATCCTTTATGTGAATCCACCCCTGCTTTACCGCCCCTGGGTCAGTGCTGCAGGGTACACTTTCTTAGTCGCGCATGTTGGGTCCAGCGCTAGTCTGCTCTCATGCTCAGTAGTACTTCAGTGTAGTAGCCTATGTGGTGTGGCACAGACATGCGACAGCCCCAAGGTCCCACCCCCACCCCCTGGCCACATGCGGCTGCAATGTTACTCACTGTGCAGGACAACAGCGTGTGCCCAGTTTGCCAATATCGTTTACTTGCAGGGTTCATTCGTGCCCCCACCTGCAGGCACTCATGTCATTAGATGACTTCTGGTGGTTCCATTTGCCGCAGTATTGACCCGCAAATAACTGAAGTGGTGGTGACATCACGGCATCACCATTTTTAGGAAGATATGTCGAAACTGGAGGCCCTCGACCCCTCAGCGCCTCAGTCATTATCACTTGTCCGGTCCTCTCGGTCTTGTGTCTTGCGCCGTTTTCCCAGTTTCTTGATATAAACCTTGTGCTGTTTGGACCGTCGGAAGAATCACGGGTTTACCCGCATTTGTGATTTTAAGTGTTGCGGGATATAGCATTGCGTATTCAAGACCTAGCTCTCGAAGCTTCTTCTTCACTTGCGCAAATTCTTTTCTCGCCAACTGTACAGCCATGGTGTGGTCTGGGTAGAACTCCAGGGTATTCCCTTGATATGTGACTGTACCCATTTCTCTAGCAAGCCTGAGGACCGTGTCCCTGTCCCTGTAGTTAAACATGCGAGCAATTATCATGCGCGGAGTAGCACCCGGTTTTGGGGTAGGTGCCAGAGAGCGGTGCGCACCTTCGACTAGGAAAACCGCCGACAGGCTCTCCGCGCCAAACAGTTCTTTCAGCATTGTCTCAATGTAATTTTCCATTTTACCCGTGTTTGTAGACGCCGGCAGACCTGATATGCGGACGTTGTTCCGTCTGGATCTCGCTTCTTGGTCCTCCACCTTAGCACGCAGGACCTCCATTGTCTTCTCAATGCCACCGCATGCTTTCGTTGTGGTCCTGGATTCATCCTCTACTTTAGAAATCCGTTGTTCCGCCTCCACAATCCGCTCGTCGTGTTTTTCTATTTTCGCCGCCATGTTGTCTACACGTTGCATCACATTGTCCAGTTTGTTGTTCATTTCTTGCAGACTTTGCTGAATCGCCCGTAGGACTGTCTCCATGCCGGTCCCGTCGTTCGGCTCTTGCTCTCCTTCCGCGTCCGAAGTCGCCGCGTTGCTTTTGGTCTGTTTCCTAGCCTCAAAGGGTAATTTAGTCTGTTGTTTGTCCGGTTTCCCCATAGTATCGGTGCACGTTAGAGGGCTACGTCGTAGCGTCCCCGGGCTTAGCGTCGACGAGATACTCACAAGAGACTGGTGTCGATGTTGGGGTGTTCTTGCAGCCCACCGTGTTGCAGTGTTAGTCATCTGATATCCAGCAGGTTTGCATGGTCACCTAGCTGCCGTGCTATAGCTGCTCGAGGACGCCAATGGTAGCGCGATGCCTCCCCCACCACACCACAGCACTCACTGTCAGGTCGTTTGCCTCGGACGCCACACTGAAAGTATCCACGTGAAGACAGGTTACTACACCAGTAACTCCTCCTTGATTTGCTGTTTGCGCTGTTCCATGTAGTGCACGCGTGGGGACTACTTTCACGACATATGTCGTTAGCATTCAATGTGTGCCCACGTTGTTATCAGTGCACCGTCGTCCGTGCTAGTTACAGCAGCAAGCATTTTTTGTGGCCAAGATATGTTCCCCAGAGTCATTACCGTGCACTTGGCACCACAACCGAGGTGTATACGCCGCACCTTCCGCGCAGGTTTTCAGTCTGCAGAGACGCGCAGCACTGCAAGTCCCGATCTCCATACGGGGACAAGCAGAGGACCTCTCCTTGCTCGCTATTACCCCTACCTCGCAGCTTCATCAGTTGCCGCTCTCTCCGGCTGCTCAGAACCCGCCAGGTCTCTGCACGGTCCCGTTATTTCCCTCCGCCGTTGCATAGGTCTTGCGTTCCACCGCCACCGCCATTTTGTCTCTGTTGGAACGCAATCCCATCAGGAGCGCTCATATAGCCCTCAGTAGACCACGTTTTTCTCGCCTTGGCAGAAGTTGGTCTCTGCAGTATTTGGACGGTTAACATGTTGGTTGCGGTCCATATCTGGGCTGGTATCTGTCCGAATCACCGGCAGCTCGGAGTGTCGGGCGCGGCCATCTTGGATCACCACTCGCAGCCGCGCCGTTTTTCGCCGTTTTTGTTCACAGTGTCCCTCGTTGTTAAGTTACAGCACCAGAGGTATATGGGCTGCATCTTCCGATTTGCAATTATTCCTTTTTCATCGCGCTGGCAGTAGTTTCAGGGGTCGAAAGGCCGTGTTTTCTGCACCCGTCCGGCGGAGCTGACTTACAAGCCAACCATCCCGCAGTGCGCCCTCTAGCGCCCCCCTTCTAGGCCTTTTTCACCAACTAGACTTGTAAAGGAAATTTTTCTGTTTAGCTACAAATTTTGTCCTATTGTAAATATGTCTCCGCTACTCACCATTTGGAGTCATACATGGTAACAATGCTTTGTGAACATGTGATCTTCTATGTTTTTTGTTGTAATAATTGAACAAAATTTTGGCGATTAAATGTTTCTGATAATTGTTTGGAATACCCACCATGCTGTACGTTTCCTACTCTGTGTCTGTATCCTCACCATTACGTCTACTGGTCACCATAGCTACGATACATACTCGTATTCCCTTCATCCTGGTCTGACTCTCGAATAGTCCTACTTTTGTGTTCCCGGTCGACACGTCAGTCACGATCACGTGCCCCGGTAACCATGGTTATAGTCTAACCAGGAAGAAACCGGTCTCCATTGCTGACCGCGCTTCGTACCGAGAAGGATTAGCTCCACGTTACTTCTGGTAAGCTATGCCTACTCGTTACATTGACTCTGCCCAAGATGATTTTAACAATCATTTAACGTTGATCCGCCTTTTACAGACGGTATCCTGTTCACGTATGATTGACTCTACATTGGCTCAGACAGAAACATGTCCGACCTACGGGCGGACTGCTAATCGCCTGAAAACTACCTACTGAGGATTTACTCTCTTCTATATCGAGTAAGTGCCTTTTCCCATTATTTAACGGCGTTCCTCTAACATCTAGACCTTGTACTTTTTAGCAGAATCGTTATTTGTATTTTCTTCGATCCTGTAGGATCCTGTCTCCTCACATCGAGATCACTCACCATCCATCCCTCTCTCAGATACACGACAGATTGGGTATGTCATGTGTTTTCCTTGGTGTTATATAATTAATTAATGAATTATTTATTTAATTACTGTGAATACAATTGGATTGTCACCATATATTAAAACATGCACTCGTTATCTATTGATCAGGTGCCTTGCCCCATCCCCCGTCCTGATGAAGACCCCGCCGCAAGGGATTAATTAGTACCTGGCTACTTCATTAGGGGTCGAAACGTCGACAGCTTTGGTTTTTTCTCTCAGCTCCAGCCCCCCAAAAAACTTGACATTGATTGTACCAAGTGGAGCATGTTACATTTTGGAACTGTTTTTGGATTCATTGTTCGTTTTGTCTGTTTTTGACTTCAATCACATAATAGAGCAGGACTGCTCAGCCTATATTTTATGTCACCAATTTTACCCACACTTCCTGTCACTTTCTCACTTCCCTTCCTCCTCTGGGGCACTTGTAAATATTTTGTACAAATGCAAACTGATGCTATCTGAAGATACACCTACATTGTGATTAAACAACAATGTATGCGAACTAATTATGGTATATTCTTTAATATTGTATTTTTAATTTATACTTTCTTCCGCTGGGATCCCCTTCTCTCAGTACGTTAATTACCCAGGTCCCAGTGACTAATAGTGGGTGAACCCCCCCTTTGTATACCATAAAAATAATACAGGCAAAAAGCCCTTAGTGTCTATGATACCCCATCACCATTGCCTAAAGGTGAGGCCTTCTTATCCAGCACTATATACTTGCCAGTCTTCTCCTCCACTAATAACTGGAAACTACCCCATGCTCTCTATATTATCACAACCATAAAGAATATCTTCAACGAATATACAAAGATGAGAGGGTTAACTAAAGAAACATTGCTCAACGGTTGTATTAAATATAACAGACATCTAAACAATGCAAGACCCATTATGGAACACGTAGATCCAAAGAGGAATCATGAAGCCTTATCAGCTCAACCTGGTAAACTGTGTAAATCAACCGATAGAAGGAACTGAACAGCTAAACTATCCAGAGTAGAATTTAAAAAATGATCAAAGATTCCATCTCACCTCTGAAAAAGCAATGACAACACAAACATTTACTATAGATTCATCATATAACTGGGCAAAAATCAACCAATCTTCACCTCTGAGCTAACCTAAAACTTCAATTATTTATCAACATATCAAAGTGAAGAACTCAGGCTTCCCAAGACTGCCTGATAACTGAGTGGACGAATGTTCAGCACAATCTGGGATATAGTCAACAAATGCTGAAGCTCAGACTCGCTTACAGAAACCATGCCCTGTATCCTCTATTGAATACTATGGCATCCGGGCAAACTACACTAAGCTGTATAAAGAAAGAATGACCTATGTTGGCGATGTTAAGAAAAACGAGCAACTCTGGAACACATGCTTCTTTCATGTACCAAACTACATTCTTGGGCCAGTGAGGCTCAAAAGAACTAGAAATTGTCATCCCAGATGATGATATTTTATCACCAAGCCTCCGCCTATCATTGCTGAGAAACCCACTACCATGAAGTATGTTTAAGATTAAGGTACTTAGCAGTCATATCTGTATGCACTTAAGAAAATAACAGACAAATGCAAATTTCCCTTCACCCCAAAGTTTGGGGAGAGGATGTAGCCTTAAGGCTA
Organism: Lissotriton helveticus; assembly: GCF_964261635.1. Taxonomy (NCBI): domain Eukaryota; kingdom Metazoa; phylum Chordata; class Amphibia; order Caudata; family Salamandridae; genus Lissotriton; species Lissotriton helveticus. The sequence goes on along the minus strand of NC_136069.1, from coordinate 349,848,120 downwards.
GAGCGGGCGAACTCGAAGCTGGGGAACCGTGTTTGAGTCTCGGCAATGATGCTCATCATCCTGTTATTCTGGGCAAATCACTTAATCTCCTCTTGCCTAACAAAAATGAATGAGTCCTTCTGTAACGAAACTGCTGCTCATGTAAAGCACTCTGATCCCTGATGTCTCGAGTCTACCCTTCGCTATATAAAATTCTTTTTAAAAAAAAGTTCACCAGTAATGTAACTGTTTGCCATACTCATAGACGCAGCCATAAAATACCACCTCCTTGGCAGAAGCAACCCCTCGCAATTTTTGACAGAATACCTTAGCAGAAAAGCACCAATGTCTTCAATGAGAAAGGACTGTTTCAGAGATAATAGCAACAAAACACTCTGAAATATATGTGTATATCAATCTGCCCATTGACAACCCAGGCATTGAAAAGCTCCTTTCACCTTCCCCATTATGGGACTCTTGTTCCTCATTCATGGACTCGACTCAAAGCCTGTGTTAATCTGCTTTATCTCTTGAGTCTCTATATTTTGTTTTCCACTTCTGTTCCTATTCCCCCATAATTCGTGTGCAATGTAATTCTGTCAGCCTGATGTACATTTTGTGAACTGATGAATGCTATTCAAAATCAATAAAATATGATTCAATTAAAAAAGTAGTTCTAATGCTAGCAACTCACTGAGAGCATTCTGACCAACCCCTTGGTATAGGGAGTTGGGTGGACACTGGTTGTGAATGACTGCATCTCATTATATGTTGATGATATGCTTTTGAATAAGAGTTATCCTACATAGTGAGGACCACGTTTGGTCCAGATACTTGCTGGGTTTGGAGATTTATTTGGTTTCCATGTCAAGTAGACAATTCATTATTAATCCTGGCCAAGAAAGGTAAATGGGAGCCCAGCTGACAATCCTAAATTAAAGTGAAGCCCATCAGTTTCAAGTACTTGGGAGAATTCATAGCTAGGGAAGAATGGACTTGTTGGTTGCATATTGTGACCCCATAGAGAGACACAATTGAAAGCAACATGAATGTCTAGCGGACCGTCCCAATAGTGATCACATGCTGAGATATTCTGTTCAAATAACTGCTCCTCCTAAATGTATTTATTCCTTACAGTATCGGGGGTACTTATGGTTTCTGAGGTTAAGTGCTTGCGGTCTACCTACTACTAGGGTTTTGGGGGTAGCGGCAAGGGACATACATTAATGCCATCAAACATACTGGTATTGAATAATTGGCATTTTGGCTTCCGAACTTGCCAAGTGACTACATTGGAGTAACTGGATGGGCCCCGGTGGAGAAGAATCTGTTATATGCCCTGTATGGAGTTAGAGGCTCAGAAAAAATCTTTTAGGTGAAGTAGGCAGTGTTCGTGTGTGAAATCCAGTGGCGTAGGAAGGGCGGTGCGGTGCGTGCTGGCTGCCCCGGGTGTCATCACTGAGGGGGGGTGACAAAATGGCAAAAATATGTGTTTTAAACACATATTTTTGCCATTTTGTCAAGTTGGGTGTGACAAGTGTCATCCCTGAGAGGGGTGACAAAATGGCAGGGTGACAAGAACTTTTCCGCACTGGGTACCACCTGACCTTGCTACGCCACACGGTGGCATCGGGCATTGATAGAAATTGAATGACCTTTCTGCCTAACTAAAGAAACTTCACTATGGGTTGGAGCCTGACCATGTCGGATCTTGTCCTTTGAAGGTCTCCCTGGGTGGGGTTGAGTGACCATCTCTAAATTAGGGCCTGTTGTATGCGTGTGTCATAATTATGTTGTATTGTTATGAATAGTAATTGATTACTATTCTGGTTATTCCCATACTTGAGTAACATGTACCAGTCAATTAATCAAAAAGTGAATATGTAGGATTAATAAAATGCTGAATGCGGGTAATTCATATGATGCACATTTAGTTTATACTATTAAGTTCTTGGATGTGATAATCAAGCTTAAATAAATATATTTGCAGTATTTAATTTGAAAGGTGACTGCTTAATTTTACATTAGCTTGTTATTCATTGCTAAGAGTTTCTAGAAGGGTTGACAATTATGCATCTCGTTTTTTGTTGTTATTTCAAAAAGAGTGCAATCTGTAGAATGAAAATCAGTGAAAGGGCATCCGGCCATTTTCTGTTAGTTGTTTTTGCAAAGAGCTTTAATTAGATTGGATTATCTAAGAGATTATGTTATAAAAGTTGAGCCCAGAGTTTGAAAGGTTAGAGGCGAATCTTCACGCAAGGCGACACTGGGACAAGCTGTACAGAATCATATCCCTGGTCACAATTGAAGACTTCAAGGCATTTAACCTTCACTCGTTGACTTATTATTGCAGCTGGCCTCGTCAACATAAGATCTTTTGTTTAAACAGGAATGCATGTGTGTTCCATCTCTGGAACTCGAAATAGGTTTTATTTTCTGCTGTACCGGAATTAGATTAGTGCTTAGAAGTAGCAGCATGAGGTCAGGATTGCTATAGCTTTATTTTTGCAACCATGTTAGAGTGGTTTCTCCTATTTACGCCTTTGGTGAACATTACTGCTACCACTTTATTTGTCTTTGTTGTGGTTATAATTCTTATTGTGCGCACTAGACGAGACATCTGACTTTAAATACATATTTAAAACGTATTTCCCATGTTCTTGAGTGTGTAATCGAGGGTTTGGGATTCTTCTAACTATCCTCATCATGTCTCATGGAAGTGATAATTTGGTGAAACACATCTCGCTCAAATATTGCTTAGTCAGCTGTGAACTGGTTGCAGTATAACTGTTTTTCTGTTTTGGGTTGGCACATTGACTAAGTCCTTGGTGCCAGGGGATCTAGAAAACAGATTGCTGTGTTTCTGGAATAATCTAGTATTTCAGTAGCATTTGCAGATTTATAAGCAGAATTGAGCTACAAATAAACCAGTTCTATACATTTCTGGAATTAACTCATGTTCTTAGTCTATACCTCAAGATCATACACATGACCCCTCAGATCTTTTTGGGCTAAACTCTCAGCTGAAAGGATGGACAGCAAAAAAGCTTCCCAGGTTTAAAAGATATGTTTTCATTTCACCAGAAGTCTTTAGTAACTTTGGGTGCTGCTAGGAACTTGATGTAGGAGATTTGAATAATAAGGATTGGAGAGAGGTGATTATGCCACCACAACAAAATTTTACCAGGGATCAGCTGTGGCACAAGAGGTGACAGAGTTTACCCAACTGTCTTTGGTACCTAAACTAAGAGGTGTGACATCATACAAACAGCTGCGGAATGTGGTGCACGCAAACCTCCCTGACTGGAAGTGGTCAGAGTTCTATCTCAAGTTGGGGACTGGAAACAAACCTTCTCCTCAAAACTACCGCTCTGGGTATCTTGGAAGACCCAGACATGGATAGATAGTTGGGTTTACTCATTGCCTAGAGAAATATTGTGGAGTGGTGTGGCTCACTGGTTAGAGGCGGCAGACCCGGAAGCAGAGGACGGCCCGGGACCAGGGTTCAATTCCCGACGCGGCAGGGTCGTGGACCAGGGTCAGCAGATGCGATAATTCTTGCTTCGGTGCCTACTCTAACCAGGGATCACACTCGGCAACTCTGGGCATTAGCTTGCCTCATCTCCACAACAGCCCCCCACATACACCGGGGATGCCTGGTTTCACCTTGGAGATACCCAGCAGGGATCATCTCACAGGGAAAGCCAGGACGGGTTCCCCAGTGATCTACAGCGCTGGGACGCCCCATTGCTGGGGTAGCCATGCGCTTTACAAGACAACATAACATAACATAAGCATAACAAAAGATGAGCCTGATATCAAGAACTAAGACTCTGCAATGGATAAATATAGGGTAACACATTTTTATTCTTATGGCTGCCCCGAAACACATAAAGATATGGGGACCATGCATGTCTTCATTCTACATTAATACATACAAGGCCCTGGTAGCTCTGCTTCTGTCTATCTTCTTAGAGAAATTGCATGCTAGCTTTCCTTGAACTGTCATGCGCAGAACCTCACTATGTTGTGCTGTGTACACTGTTGATGTAGTGACTGTGGATGGACCTCAGTTGGCTGTAATCAATACATACAGCAACATGTATAACAGTCATAGTAAAAGTAAACCTGCTTATAAAATAAACGTGGGCCTTGCCGCCTATGACATATGTGGCTGAATGAAAGCAAACTGTAGCATTCTGCCTACCCCATCACTTGAAAAGGTGAGATCACAGGACATGACCAATAGAGCCACTTCAATGGCTCCCAGTGAAAAAGCAAATTATTTTTAAAATACTATATAAATTGCGTTCCAATGTTACCCCCTTTCCGGGCAAGCAAGCTCAGACGTTATCTGCCACCAAAAATCCTCTGGGTTGCTCAACAGGCTTCAGATGGCACCCAAGACCAGGAAGCTCTAAAGAGCAAGTAAAGACATTATGGCTCTGGTGCCTCCACATTTAAGGCTCACTAAAGACATAGGGACATAAACCAATATACAGACTCATTCTCAGTACTGCATAGTGCATAATCTTGCCCTAGGGTGGGGTTTTTACTTGTGTGACTACCACTTATTCCAAGCCCAGCAGGTTAAAATGAGGCTTAGCTTCAGGCATCTGCATTTTTGCACATCAAGTAATGTATATTTCACATTTTTGCCACCACTTTTATCTAGCCATTTTCTTCTTGTCAACATGTGCCAAGGGAAAATTGCAGCTGTACAGTCGTTACGTCCTATAGTAATTATCATATTGGGTAATTACAACATGCGGTAATTGCTTTACAAGTATGATTTATACGGTGCCGTGACTTGTGAGCACACCCCTATTTCTGGACCGTGAGTTCAAACTTTCAGCCTCCACATTATCCAGTTCAAGTGAACACTTAGTCACTGTGCAGGGATAATTCGTGACTTTTTCCAGTACTATGACACTTGTTAAGGTTTTTCCAGTAACGTTCAGCAATCGTATTTGTGTGGGGTATTTAGGCGAGCCCCTAAGCAGGAGCTCTCTTACTTGCATGGTGGACCACAATGTCTCGACCTAGAGGAGAGACCACGGGGAACACTTTTGGTTCTGACTGTCAGCAGAGACAGATCAACACTAGATCCAAAGGGCATCTCATACTGGGCCTCCAAGGCCTCAATGGCGTCTACGAACCTGCATCTCTTCCTTGGTCTGCAGCCCTGCAGTCTAGCTCCTCACAGCTGCAGCTTTCTTATCCAAGCTCCCTGTGCATCTCCCAGAATTGCTGCTGTGATGGTTCTTAACAAAAGTTGAACTCTGCTGTAAGCAATATATCGCTGGTTCTCTTTTTAGCAGAAACAATCTGTATGTTCAACCAGATGGCCACTGCATTTACTCAACTTTCAGTAAATTATTCTTTTTTCCTGTAGCGCTGCGGTGCTGGAAATCTGAGGAACCATTTTGCAGCACACCACTCCAACACGAGGGAGATTTGAAGAGCACAGATGCTTCCGGAGATTCCTGATGGCTATCTTCAGTCTCTCACTGGTGAAGATCTTGCCCAATCAGAGGCAGCTGGCCATTTGTATCTCTCACCGCACTGTGGGCTAACCCTGGCAGAGCTCCATGCTACACCTGCTGTCCAGGTCTGCCTGCTGCCTTCTCCTCTTAGCCTAAGGTCCTTTTCTGAAGACAACAAGCCCCTTAAACCATCTCACCCTACGCAGAAGATTGAGGGGGAGCAAGAGGCAGGAATGGTGCCAGTGTGTCCATGCAAAATATGCTTCCTTGGTTTCAAGCTTGCAGGGGGTGCTGTATTAAATAATTATTTCTGATCATGAATAGTGTACACTATTTTGCTCTTCCTCTTTTAAAGTGTTTGGGTTATGTCTCATAGACAGCTCTTTTGTGGTTATCAGCTGGGTCCTTCACAAACCGTGAGAAAATCAGTGAACCAAGGTCAACCAGGTAAAACACCACAATTGATAGTTGTATTATATGTTTGCTATGGAAACCAGTATCAGTGTTTCTTACTAAGTAATTGTTCAGTCTTGTATGTTCTCATTCACTGTAGGTGATTGCTGGTGGTTGGAAGGGTGGGTGTGACTGATGGAATGTTATGAGGCAATAGGAGGTTGGTGGGTGTAAGATGATGAAATCCTGGCACTTGCAGTGTGCAGTGAGAGGAGTGATGGAGCTGAGGTGGTAACCATGCCTTACCTGCAAAAAAGAACTTTAGGCCAAATGTGCTGAACTTTTTTATGGTCGCAAACAGTCTAATTCACTGTTTTAGACTGCACAATATTTTTCCCCAAACACCACTATCATTGCAGAAGTCTGTAAATTATAGGTGACTCCTAAATTGGGGTTTATGACTGGTTACAAATCAATATTTGGATGGGGCTTGCTCTGGGCATCAGATTCAAATGGCAAATCGGTATTAGTTTGTCACAAACAATTGAAATGTTTAAAAGTAAACAACTCTCAAGTTGGGTGGTAACTTTTTTGCAATGTCTAAGGGACTCCCTTTGGACACTTTCCCTGCCTGTTGTGAATTGTTGTTAACTGCAAACTCTCACTGAACTATTAAAAAAATTAAATACAATTTAAAGAACCTGTTTCCTTTAAGGAAAATGGGCAGCTTTAAAAAACAAGTTTTGTCTTTTTAGGTCGAGCCTGGGCAGCGCGTGCGCTGCTGCGAGGCATGTAGTAGTGGAGTATGGCTTTGAAGCCCCACCCATTCTCCGCCCATATTTTAAATTGGCTTAGGCAATTTACCTTAGTAAACGCTGACTTCTGAATCGTTATTAGGCTAGTTAGTCCCTCCTTGGCCGTGTCTGCATTTGTTACCTCACAAACTACCGGACCTTTTACTTGTGTTGTTACATGGTCTACTTTATAAGTCGGTGAGCATTATTTTATTTAATGCTCTTCCCCTATCCCACCCACTACCTCGCAGCACGCAGCATGCTTTTATTTAAATTTTTACGAACGGAGTTCCGTTTTAACTATAGCAGCCGCTTTTTATTTATTTATAATGTCGGACACGCCCCTTTCTTTAGATGCGGCTTGTCTAAAGAAAAGGGTAGGGCCTTCATGAATTTGAAAGGGCCGCATGGGCGCTAGTAAAAAAACAAATATTTGCACTGCAATAGCTCTTGCATTGGCGAGTGTTTAAGCTATTGAATTATATATATTTTTTTTACGGAGTTTTATCTGGCGTGAACTTGATCCGAAGGTATCGGGTATCAGAGCGCTTTACATGAGCACCAGTTGCGTTACATGAGGACACATTCATTTTTGTTAGGCATGGGGAGTTTAAGTGATTTGCCCAGAATCACAGGACGTTGCGCATCCGTTAGGCCAACTCCTCTCCCCTGCATTGTCAATAGCTTAAACTCTCGTTAATGCGAGACCTATTGCATTGCAAATGCTTGTTTAAAAACAATCACAGAGATGGAGGTCAGCTGACCTATGAACGGAAGGCCATCATCACTGTGATTTTGCCCAATCACAGTTAGCCGCAATTTAAAATCAACCTAATAAATATTAATTAGGTTGGATTGATGTACTCTGGAATCATTATTTTATAAAACGTCCTATTGGTACACAGGTCAGTTGACAATAAAAAATACTCTTACCCTAACTACTTCCACTCTACTAATTGAGTGATGTTTTTATTCACATCCTAAGTTGTAAACCAATTACGTATACATTTTTTAGTCTACAGAACACATGACTGCCCAAAAGGAAGGCGTGGGTGAGAGGAAAAGGGGAAGGTATTGGTGAGGATTTGTGCTGATAAGGATAAAGTTCAAAGAAAATCACAAGTGGTCACATAAGTACATTTGTAAATTGATATCACATGGGTAAAATAATATCACCATCAATTGCTTTTAAACATAAGTGTAATCTCCTATCCCAATTGTAAATATATATTTTTTCTACAATAAAAAAATTACGGAAATAAAAAAAAAATGATCTGTTGCATCAGGGTAGGGTAAACAAAACAGTATGTCGACGTTTCGACCCAAGTGGGTGTAGGATTCTTTACACCTTACTGCGGGGTCTTCATCAGGACGGGTGAAGAGGGGAGTGAGGAAGGGCACCTATAAATAAAAACATCAACGTGAGCTGAGGGCAAGAGCCTTAGGTTGATAGTAACGGGGGAGCAAACATTGTAACATTAATGCAATGTTTTATGTGGGACATTCCTGATGCGAGTCCTCTTTCTTGACAATACCCTAATTCTTTTTAGGATATAGCTCTCGTTTTTTCCGGAGCCCCAAGGCCCACCTTGTTTTCCTTTCTAATCGGCGCCACACAAATCATTAGTGGCTTTTTTGGTAACTATGTTTATTTATTTATTTTGCTCCCCCTTTACTATCAACCTAAGGCTCTTGCCCTCAGCTCACGTTGATGTTTTTATTTATCATTTTTGACTGTGTTTTTAACAATTGGGATAGGAGATTACACTTATGTTTAAAAGCAATTGATGGTGATATTATTTTACCCATGTGATGTCAATTTACAAATGTACTTATGTGACCACATGTGATTTTCTTTTAACTTTATCCTTATCAGCACAAATCCTCACCAATACCTTCCCCTTTTCCTCTCACCCACCTTTGGGGCAGCCATGTGTTCTGTAGACTAAAAAATGTATACTAATTGGTTTACAACTGAGGATGTGAATTAAACACATCGCTCAATTAGTAGAGTGTGATTAACTTTGATCTGGATCCATTTGTTGATTGTCTCTGTGATAAGTGTAGTAGTGTGGGGCCCTAGGCCCACATGGTAGAAGAACTGCGACACATGGACACCAGTGGTACGTGGGTTAGTGAGCCTCGAGCACGTGCGCTCGGCTCCTTTTATTAACTGTGTCACGTGATGTCGTGACATCAGTGGTGGGTGGGTGTTCAGTGTAGGCATACATGGTTATCCCTTAACAGTGTCAGCTATGACACTACATTCCTCCCAAACTTTAATAAAAATTAAGGAAAGGCAAAAAGTCCGAGCCTGTGGGAGGAAGTACATAAATATACAGTAATTACAAATTTACAGTGAGTCTCTTCAGCTGCTTGCTTGATGACGGTGATGGAAATTGCTGCTGAGACTTTATTTCTTCTTGGCTCGACGTCCTGGTTCTCGGTGGGCGTGTTTGTTCTTTGCTTGCGCCGTGGACGTGTGGTGGTCAGTCCACGGAGATCTTGCTTTTGAGGATGACGTCAAACAGGATGACCAGAAGTTAGACTTGGATGGGGTTGTCTTCAGCTGGTCCGTCGGTTTCTTCACTGTAAGCAGCTTGGCTTTACTTTACAAAGGATGGAGTGTTCGAATGACATTCTTTTCACTAGGACGCCCCTCTCGCGGGTGTTCTCCTGCCACGAGATATCACCGGAGGCCCTTTTACCAGGTTTCCACTGGGCCGGGTATTATTCCACAGCGTTGCTCCAACTCCACAGTCTGCGTGTGAATGGAGGAGTCGATGGGGTACTACCTCACAAAGTCCGTAGCTCCACCTGAAGGGTAGTTGTTGACTTGCCTTTGCGCACAAGTTCCTCATCTTCCCGGGACATGCAGGTTAGACGGCGATGGACTCATCTCTCGTGTTGGGACCCTCTGCCACCGGTGTCCCTGAGGCCTTTGCCCCTTGGATCTCCACGGGCTGGTGTGGATTGGTCAGTTCTCCTTGTTCAGGACATCTGAGCTCCCTCAGCTTCCAGACTGCCGCTCAATCCCAAAGGTGGGTTTTGCCAATGGTCCGGCCTGTGCTCGCCTACCGTCCACGGGTCGTCGGGGTCTTGTGAATAGGTGCCTGTTCTGTTCTTGGTGCTATCAGTGTTCTCCAGGACGTGCGGGTCACTGTACACGATGTTGTAGTGTGTCACCTCTTCTTCTTCTTGTAGGTGTGTGGACTTGTTACACCTCTCTTCACCTTTTCCAGAAGTTGTTGATGATGGTGTCGTCGTGCCACATGACTTCTTACTTCAGTTCTCTTCTTCATGGCATCGTGCCACTCTTCTCCTTTTCACGACACAGTGCGGTCACCTTTCTTCCTTTGTTTTGCTGACCAGGCTTCTTCAAGCAGCGTGCACTCCGCCTGTTTCCTTCTGGTCTTGTCCTGTCCTTAGGACACTGTCTTCTTTCCACTCTTCGGTGACTGGACCGGTCATTACGATCTTCTCTCTTGCCTCCTTTTACTTCCAGTTACTCTTGGTGTTGCGTCCGTTTCTCCGGGTCTTCTGATCTCTCGGTTTATGGACGTCTTCTGGCAGGACATATTCATCCTGACTTGGCAGAATTTCTTCTTTCATTTCTAGCGATCATTTTGGGTGATCGGCTTTTGTTTGGGCGTCCCTCTGGCTTGTCGGATCATCCTTTTTCCTGGGCGATCTTCTTTGCTACCAGATGGGGTGGACAGCTTGCTCTTCGTGAGTCTTCTTGCTATCCGCGACCGTTGGGATCGCTATTGGTTCTGCTGCAGTGCTTTTGCGTCGGCGCAGTTTCTCCTGCGCTCTTCGTGTGCTCTGCTTTTCCGGAGGGTTGGCTTCACCTCTCCTTGGACCTTCTCCGGTGGATGCACTTCTCTTGCTCGCTTCCGGTGAGGCTCTTTAGCTTCTTGGGGCGTTCACCTTGCTTGGTTGTTTCGCCTCCTTTTTGCTGCGGGGTAACTTTGCATTACTCTTCCGGTGCACGTCAGTGTGCAGTGTAGTGGCAAGTTCTTGCTTCACTTGGTACCGTCGTGATACATCTTCAGTGCAGCTTTGTTCCTTGCGGTTCATTTTATTCTTTGGCGTTGTCGCTTTTCCACTTGCGTGTCGCACTTTTCTTCTTCACACTTGGGTACTTGCCTCGCACGTCTTCTGGTGCTTTGGGTGTGGCTTCCTTACTTTCAGGCGCTGTCTGGTACTGTCCGCGTCCGGGGTACACTTGCGCTCTTCCAGTTGGTTGCCTTTGGATCTTGCTGCTTGCGGTAGACGTCTTGACTCTTCCTCTCCGTCCAGCGTGAGGTTGTCTTCTGCGATTGGGGTGATCACCTGTGGCCACAGGCGTCACTTCTGCCGTGGTGTTGGGTCTCCGTCTTGATCCGCGTCGCTGCAGGCTTGCTTTCCTTGTAGGCTGTCCCTTGTGCTTACTTGTGCTTGTTTGGTGTTTGAATCTCTTCCAGGCTGTGATTGCTGCATATGGTCAGTAGATGGCAGTGTTGCTTTTCTTTTCCTTCACAGGCTCTAAAGCTTCCTCTTCCATTCGACTTTTCGTTGTCCTGTTGTTTGTGCAATCCTGTCCCAGAGTGCAGGGCCTGTTTCCCGTGTACTGTGCAGGAGGGGGCTGGTGCCACTGCTGACCCCAGGTAAGTCACCTCTATTTTCTTTTTGGTTGGGGCAGTATGCAGCTTGCAGTTGTGGTGTTTGCTCCCACTCTGCTGCCGGATGCCTTCTCGCTGGTTTTCTTTCCCGGGTGCACAGGAGGTGGGGGGTACCTTTTTCCCGCAGCGCTGGCCATACCATTCTTGGTACTTCTTCCTCCCTGCCCGTGGCAGCTCGTGACAGTTCTCGTGCGGGGGTTTTGCTCTGATCGGCAGTTGGGGCAAAGTCAGCGATCACAGCGGGTAGGCTCCGCTTTCCCTTTAGAACGCTAGCAGCTCTTCACACGCTGCAGGCGCTCTCTGTTCCTCGGTTTCTTCACCCCGCCGCCTCACTGCATACCCGCTGTGCGGCGAAGGACTGGGAGCGTTTCAGGCGGGGTCCGCTTCACTCCTTTCACTCTCCCCGCCCGCACAGCTCCTCTGCTCACACGCGGGGTGGGGGGACAGGGGATGCTTCTTGCAGGCCGCGGGTGGGCTCCGCGAGTCGTGCTTTACGACGGGCCTCTGCCTTTGGAATAGCGGGTAGGCTCCGCTTGCCGGGACAGTGCCTCGCAGCTCTTCACCCGCTGCAGGCGCTCGCGCTGGTTTGTAATAGCGGGTAGGCTCCGCTTTACTTTCTTTTTTCCCCGCTCCATTCGCTGCACCGGGCGGGGAGCGATCCAGGCAGGCCGCGGGTGGGCTCCGCCGGCGCTGATCGGTATTACTGTCTTTCACCCTCGCCGCGGCCGCCCCTCATCACTCACGCGGCGCGGCGGGGGACAGCAGACGCGTCTGGCAGGCCGCGGGTGGGCTCCGCTGGCGCTGCTGTTTAAAGTTTATTTTTGGCTCCCGTTTACGCCCGGCGGGGCGCCTGAAGATGCGGGTGGGCTCCGCTTATGTGCGATTGATGAGGGGGGGTCGCTTCTGGCATCCGCGACCCCTCCGGCCCATTCACATCACCCGGGCTCACCTCAGGCCTACGGGCCACTTCTTCTGCTGCGGCCATGGTGAGTGGGCTCCGCCCGGCCAGCACTCCTCTCCGGTGGGGGTCCCTGCTGCTGCGTCCGGCTCGGGTGGGCTCCGGTCGGTCCGCTTGGGGCACAGTTGCGGCCGGTGCAGGTGGGCACTGCCCGGTCCGCTTCTTCTCCGATGACTCGGCACACGCCCCACGGGCCTCTCGCCGAAGGTCACTTGCTGGTGGGGGGGGGGTTTGCTCATGGCACGAGCAGCATTCCCCTTCTTTTTCCCCCCAACGTTAATGCTGGTGCACGCATGGGCACCGGCTCCTCCTCGTCGCCATTGTAGTAGTGTGGGGCCCTAGGCCCACATGGTAGAAGAACTGCGACACATGGACACCAGTGGTACGTGGGTTAGTGAGCCTCGAGCACGTGCGCTCGGCTCCTTTTATTAACTGTGTCACGTGATGTCATGACATCAGTGGTGGGTGGGTGTTCAGTGTAGGCATACATGGTTAACCCTTAACAGTGTCAGCTATGACACTACATTAAGGAGATTCTGTCACTGGGACCCCTTTATATGTAACACTGAATTACCCAGGTCCCAGTGCCCTTGGGTCAACCCTTATTCTGTAACCTTACTACTTCCGGCCTATGTGTCTGTCTCCTGACTCATTTACATGAAGTCCCTCCCTCCAGACTCGAGGAAAGTCCAATCAGCTTCATTTTGAACAGTGCCAGAGAACAGCAGCCTGCCGCGCGCCTCACGGGAAATCCTAATAACAGACAAGACGAGGGGCCCCCAAATTAATCGAGGGATCCCCAAAGGAGACACAGAGCTGATGAAAACAAATGCGTCTGTTTGGAAGGCACCGACAGAGTGCAGCTTTGGTGTTCCCTCTCCCTCATTGTTGAAGAGATGGATTCAGCCCAGCCTTTGATTCTGACACATGATTAGCTGAGACAGATGGTCTGTGAAACGACAGCAGATTCGTCTTCGCAGAGCGCTCAGATCCGCTTTTCTGCTGCCACCGCAAAAGAAAAGCTGCATTTTTCAGAATGTGCCATCTCAGCAAATTAGTATTTTCAGTTTCAGTTTCTGCTGGCTATATACCCGCTTATCCTTTATTGATGTGGTTCATGCAGAGTGGCCCCGAGGCGTGAATTGCTGCCGGATGACCTATGCGATGTTGGAAATGTGAAACAAACAGCTTTCATATTAAATGATTCGACCAATAATGTAGCATTAGACTACGGCATCTCATTCTATAGATTTCCCCTACACAACTTAAGTTCTCCCACTAACATCCCCTATCACCTCATAACGCACTAACTCCTGCCCAACATTTTGGGTGAAGTTGTTTTGTAATTGTATTGTGATTGCATGTATATAGCACATATACCCCTGACGAGGCATTGAAGCGCTCTACACCAGGCAGTACAATGCTCTGAGAACCTAAGGTTAGTAGTTAATCCAGAGTTTACCGGTTATTGCAATTAGTCTTGTGCTCTCAAGGAAACCATTCCAGTAATTTACTCCAGTTTCTTTGTGTACTTTGTGGTAGCTAACAATAGTAAGGGTGATCATTGGTGGGATTACTTCTCAATCCAAATAACTGACTAATATCCACCACTCAAATTACTTTCATATTTCACTATACTAATTCACCTCTAATCCTTTATGGGTTCTGGAGTAGCGTGCTACTCACTGAAAAAAGCGCGTTAACACCCATTCAGGGGTAACAAGCGCTATATAAATGCAAACCTTTTTCCCTCTTCTATCCCTCCACTACCCTTCTGAATCCAAATAACTGACTAACCTATCCCCTACTCAAATGACTTTCATTTTTCACTATACTAACTCAACACTAATCCTCAATGGGTTCCGCAGTGGTGTGCTACTCGCCGAAAAAGCGCTTCGACACCTCGTCAGGGGTAGTAAGCACTATATAAATGCAATTACAATACAATACAATACATGAGTTAATGCTGGTAGTTGAGGGGAATAATAGATGTTTGTTCCTTCTCTGAGATTTCCTCTTTCTTCTCCCATCTGCTATGCTGTCTCCTTTTCCTCCCTCCAGCCCTTCAGCTTCCATTCTCGCATGCCAGACTCTTTCCCTCTGTTTTGTCCCCTCATCTCTCCCTCTTCTTCCCCAACCTCTTCGCAATTACAGACCAATTTTACCGGCCCGCAATCACCTAGCCAGGTCATAACCAGGCTCTTTGCATTCAGGCCTGGCTTTGAGTCCCTTGCCTGCACTGCCGCAGGGTTACCTTTTGAAGACAGAAAGGACACTCCAGGGCAGAAACTGCAGGACAAAGTTACATTTATTATATATGATCCCCTGCCAGATTCTAGGGGCAACTGGCAGAGACAATCAGTAAACTGCCAACTGAGAGTTTAAATGGTAGGCAGTAGACTGTTGTCAATTTCTGTCAGTCTACAGCCAACATCGGTAGACACACGGATACTCGCAGTGACGTAACTTAGGCCGAGCAGCCCCCGTGTGCAGGGGTGCCCGAGCTCCAGGGGACCCCCTCAGCACAGTACCCTGGACTGAGAGCTCTTGACTGAGTACAGAGGGGGCCCCCTTCATGTGCTTTGCAGGGGGCCCCCCTCAAGTTTCGTTGCGCTTCTGGACACTCTTGGGCTTATTTACAAGCTGCTTGTGGCACTCATGTGTCACTTTTAATATGGGAAAACGTGATGTACCAGCAGTGGAAGGGGCTTGTAAATAAGCCCCTTGGTGTTTTGAATTAATCAGGGGATTGGAATATGGATATAATTCAATAAGTTTGCTGTTTAGACTGTGAAGGCATGCCCTTTTTTAACATTTACGTCACCCCTCTGGCCAGACTCATGAGATCCTTGGGATTCACTCCCATTTCCTACGCTGATGACACCCAGCTCCTTCTTACATTTGACAAGAACACACCTAACATCGAACAGATGTTCTCTGAAGGCATGAAATCCATAGCTGCCTGGATGCGTGCCAACTATTTACAACTTAATGCGGGCAAGTCTGAAATTATGTTGTTTGGAGGTGCTGTAGGAAGGTGGATATCTGACTATGGTTACCCCCAACTTTTTGCCTAGTGTTTTGCTGGTTTTTGACTTATGTTGGTCTGGGATCCTGCTATTCAGGACCCCAGGCTTCCTGCTCTCTCTGTTAAAATGGACTCCATGTACCCTAGGTACATATCTAATTGGATACTGAGTCACCTTATCTGTCCCTGTACAGTGTACCTTAGGTACCCAGGGCATTGTAGTGTAGTTCCTATTATCCCAATAGGCTCTGCGCATTGGAATAATACCTTCAATAGTATAGGCCTAGACCAGACGTTAACTAGGTCTACTACTGTCGATATTAGACTTAAAGTTTTGGGTTTGCCAGCTAGCTCAGAGTTCACTAGAAACTTTCTTGAGTAGGCAAGGAGGAGTTGAACCTCCCTGGATAGACAAGAAGGGATTTAGTTTCTGACAACCATAGAACATGACAACTTTGCTCTCCCCTAATCAAGAGTGTATCTCGAGAGTCGTGTGAAAACAAAAGGCAATTTATTTTACTCAGTCAGTACGTGCATTCTTAGTCTCATCAGATTGTAGAGAAAAGGAAGAGACGGGCGTGTTCAATAAAAGATGTTATTTATTGATCAGTCTCTTTTCTCGTACAAGAGAAATGGATCGATATTATGGCAATACTTATGGTTAAGTAAAGTGCATACATTAAAAGCAGAAGTATAAAATAATACTGTAAAAACATTGATATGGTTTCTAGGCCATATGAAGGTTTAAAATGAATAAGATATATTACATACACATATACATTTGACTAATCGTACTCAACTGGTGTTTCTAACTACGCCTACCCCGTGTACCTGACCTAAGTCTAATGCGTGGGCGGGAATAGAAAGTTACAGTTTAAGTTAAGTTTGTTTTGCCAAGTGACTGACTAAAGAATTCTCTGCGAGGGTTTATTCAGTTCTGTACCTGGAATCTAGGATGGATGAGGGATGGTATCTCTCGTCTCTGGTCTCGATATTCCAGGCTGCCTGCGAGGGCTACCCGGAAGCGCCGGAGCTGGATTTCTCGGCAGGAGAAAAACGGCTTCTCGTTCTCAGCGCGTCAGGAAGGCGGGGCTGCGCCAGCGGGGTCTGCTCTGCTCTGGGCTTCGGCAAGTCTGGCTGCTCCGTCCTCGTCACCATCGCGTGTGTTTGCATAGGGCAATATCGGTAATATTTATACCTTTAAGGTGCCGAGATTGACGTAAGGATGGACATAGATACGTCAATAAGGATGTCATACGACCAGGTCGTTAGCACATTCTTTTGCTGAAGTTCTCGGTGAAATCAAAACAATGGCCGCAGGGTTTTTCCCAAGGTGTCATAGGTTTGATTTGTTTTGAGAACTCCGTATGCCTTATCAGGGGCTGGAGGAATATCGCTTGTCTAATTAGATGGCAAGCGTTATGACCTAATCAGATAACACGCTCCTGTGCCGTAGTGTGGCTTTATCAGATAACGGTTCCTGCATCATGGGGGTTTTCTGCCTCATGGGATGTCTGCTAGTTAACTTGTTAGTTTGTTAACCAGAATAGGGTCAGGAATAGGGGGATCGATACAGATCCTATAGGAATACATCACACCCACTCCACGCTAACTATGGACATATTTACTAATCTATGCATAGTAAAACATACTGTAGAGTATCGTGTATACCGTACCACCCCAAAATACATAAATGCATTTTGAAATTATCAAATATACGGAAAAAAAAAGCATTTACATGTATTGTATGCACTCAAGCTGTGAAATAATGCTAAAGTAATCACGCATTTGTATACATTATTGCTAAATGGTATATGAGAATTTACACATGAAATGGCTCTTAATACAGAAAAAAAGTTTCGAGACCATTCCATCACAGAATAAAATAATTATGAACATACCAGCGGGCAGCTAATGTCTATAAGCTATCTAAAAGTAGAAATCTTAGTTCTCTAAGAATAGTTCTTACTTTAAGCAGAAGATAGTGTCCCGAAAAATATGCAAAAATATTTTGGGGCTGTTGAAAAAAATTGCTGTCCGTGAACTGGAGGGAAAATTGTTCATGGTATTTTGCTTTTCTAGTTGAAGGTCAAAATCAGGGAACGCCGTGTACGAGCTTGCTCAAAAGTCTCTATTTCTGCTCTGGTGAGAACATCATATCATTTAGACTCTCGAAAAAGTTGTCAACAGCTTCCTGGGAGAGTTCCACTAACTCGGAAATAGGTGTAACCATGCATGCGTGCGCATGATTGTCTCCATTGACATTCCGATTTGGATTGCTGACAGAAGGTCGTACCTGATCGATGCTGCTTTCATTTTGAACCTCACTACCCCTTAATCGTAGTGGTGAAGCTTCCACGAATGCCGTCATCAGGATTGGTAGCCGTTGAGGGCAGCACAAAGCATGAGCCTTTGTTGGACTCAACAATGTTTCTGCATCCATTGGCGCATCCGATTGTAGCGTCAGACAGGTGTCTAACACGCATTCTTCTCCGCATAGCAGGCACCTTAATACAGGTAAAACACATCGTTGCCACATTGGTCGAAATGATAGAAACCAAGTCATGTTCAGGTCTCTAAGCCGGGATAGTCCCAGGATTTTTGATATCCGGTCCCGGTATCCAATGGCTAGGATTGTTTCTTCCCTTGTCGCAGGTGTTTTGTCTGTGACATGGTTTGCCATAACGAAATATAAGGACTAAGAATAGGATTCCTGCAATTAGTCCTAAAATGAGGGGAAGTCCGCCAAAAATCGAATGGACGAAATCTGGAAAAATACCCAGTATGGCTTTGAATGGTGTTAATGCCATCGAAAATACTGTCTTAAATATTTTTGAGACTCCACTGGTATCAGAAATATTTAAGATTTCATTCAGGATTTCTGCGAAATGTATGGGGGAATTAGTCGATAACAATGAATGTATCTCTGCAGTCGTCCTTGCGACTAGGAGATCATACGTTTCTTTTGATGACGTGAGCCTTGTCGGCGTCTGAAGAAGCACTGTTTTCCTTCTGCTTAAAGTATCTATTCGAATAGAAGTAATTTTCAAGTTGGGCCATGCCCTTGCCTCCCTGTCTGGAAAGGAGCTGGGGAACAATAAGCGTCCACAGCACTTGACCTTCGCAGTCGTAGTTATGAGATAAGGAGTCTCGGGCATAAGACTACAGCATCTGCGGTCTACAATTAGAATGTAACTCCCATTATAGAGTCTTTGAAAGAATGGTTCTATCTCTGTAGCAGGTGTGCCTAGCTGGTGACATGAAAGGTTATTTGAGTTCCCTTCACAGGCTCCATGCAAACTAATTCCGTTACACAGAAGTGTACCGCTTAGTGACATCGCACAATTATCGCCACTAAGAAACACTTTCTGTCCTTTATTACTGACACATGCATGTGAATAGGGCAGGTTCCATGTTGTTTTAATGTACCCTTTTCCCAATTTTTCGTACATGCCAGCCTGTGTATATTTCTGGCAGTATTGAAACCTGAAGGTTGAGATTGGAATATTAATTATCCCATGTATTATCCATTCACTGACAGGTCGTTCTGACATTGTCACTGGTAATCTTTCGAGTTTTTCAATGCTCAGGATTGTATAATCAGCACCCTTCTGGGCCATACTGATTTGTTTATCAGTAAGGTTAAAGATATTGAAAAGTGACGTTGTGTTGATTAAACGCCAAGGCACATAGCCTGAACGCAGATTTGGAACCTCCAGCCAAGCTGTACAATAGAACGCAATTGAGACTGACCGTGTTGTAACAACAGTAAGTCTTGCGATATTATGTCGATTGCTGAAGACACAATGCTGTCCAGAGAAAAAATTCTGGAGGACAGAGTCATTAACCCATTGTCCACTACAGAAAGTGATTTTTCCAAATTAATACGGTCAATTTCCCGTATTCTTTCTGCTGTCTCAATTTGAGTAACCTTCCAGGCCTCGTTGTATGCTGCATATACAGAGGCTGCTATGAAACGTTTCTGACGCTGTTTGCGCGGTCCCATAATGAAATCACGCAAGTCAGCACCATCAGTAAGTAAAGTTAGGTGTTGCTTAATTTCTGCCAGTGTGGAAGTCTGTAGCCATTGAAGGCATAATTTGCCCACACTGTAGGTGGTTATTATTCCTGGGTGTTGTCTTTGGGAATATCTAGGGTCTGGCCTGGTCATTTTGAACCCCTGTGTTTTGTTCAGGAATCTGTCTTGACAGTTATTAGTATCTGTGGGCCAGATCAACCACTGTTTCCAATCAGTATGTGTTCTGTTTTGGTTTAATACATAATTTACGTCTATCTCTTCGTCTGTGGAGCTATTGCTGTTCAATGTTGGTTTTGGAATAGACGGTTTGTTTAAATCTTTGATTTTGGCTAAGCCAAGACAGGTAGTTTGTTGAACAGTGTCATTTAAAAATATAATTTGTTCTGGGATCATGCAGGCTCTAAACAAAGATTCTATACCCTGTACTTGCCATTCTTTTGTGCCCCAAACACTTTTCAATTCAACATTTTTGTCCCAATAATCAAAACCAAAAGTATTCATTTGTTCAAAGAAAGAGTCTGAATATATCAATTTTGTGTTGGTTATCATGGTCTTTGTCCCTGTCTTATTTGACAATTTGAAATAAAATGTTTCAGCATTACTTATGTTAAACCCTGAAAAGTATGAATATTTGTCGTAAACGGTTCTTGAGCTTCCTTTTGGAGGGGTTGCACAATGTTCCCATTGATTATAATTTAAAACATTTCTAGGTTGTGCAGATCTATGTAGAAAATGGTTACCATAGTGGTTATAACAGTACATACTATCATAATTTGTCGAACCCTGCAAATAATCATGTTTGGTAAATTTAGCAGACATCACTAAGTCAGACATCATATTGTTTATACTTTCAAAGTCCCAATCATCAGCAAATGTGCTTGGTTTAACGAAGTCACTCAATGAGATTTTAATTTGGTGTGGATATTTCAGGATTTCAACCGGACCATAGATTTCGTAGTCAGTATTGTCCCATGCTACCCCACCCGGTATAGGATTGGCTGTGAAGTTGACTGAAGAAAGTTCTCTTTTCTCGACGTGTGAAGATGTGTGTGGTTTGAGGATCAAGTTGATTTTCTGACTTGCTGTGTCCATTTTAGCATATTTTCCCTCAATGAAGCGTCCCAATGTTAGTATCATGATGAGCCACAGTATGAGGATAAATGCACCAAAACCCACCCAAAATTCAATCCATGGAGAAATCAGATATGTTTCTTTCAGTTGTTTCAAAAGTTCTTTAGCTTTATCTATAAAGGTTTTTGATGATGGCTGTGTTTTTGATTCAGTGAAGCCTTCAGAGGAATCGTCGAAGTTTATGAAGTAGCCGGATGCAGTTCTGTCTATTGTTCCAATTGTTTCAGGATTACTGTTTCTTGCATAGTCGTTTGTTACTTCATTATAGGTTGGTGTGTCTCTGCTAAATGTTTTTATTTGGGTGTTCAGAGGTCTAAGTTCCATTGCATTGTTGCATAGTCCTTGTTGTTCTTCTGTAGGCGTTTCGAATGTGATTAGCCTCTTTGTTAGGACCTCTGTACTGGTAGCAAACCTTGGTGTTCTGCTACTCATGGGGAGTCCACTTGGCCTACTGTTTGTTATCGGCCACGTGATTGTGGTTTTACCAGGTCGATGGATACAACTCGGTTCTCCTTTTTACCAGCAAGCGGCGGTAGTACAACTGATCTTGTCCCGTTGATAGACAAGACAGGAACTGCTTTTCTGTAAGAAGGCCCAAATTCCTTCTTTACCGCGATCTTTTCTCTGACTAGATCCCCGACTTTTGGAATCCAGACAGGTCTTGCTGGGACAGGTGGTGGTTCTTCAGTGGTTGTTGGCTGTTGTTTCAACTTTATGTTGCTCAGGTCTTTTCTTGTTTCGTTTAAGTCCTGTAAAATAGCCAAACGATCTTTGATATCAAAGCTTTTTTCCTTTACCACTGAAGTCTGACTGTCAAGGTCAGAGATTAACATCCTAGTTCCAAATAATCATTCGTACGGACTGAATCCCTTCAGAGAATTTCTTGGCAGGTTATTTAGACTACGTTGGACACTTATTAGATGTTTGACCCACCCAGCTCCCGAACCTAATATCCTTTCCGTTATAGATTGCTTTATGCCTTGGTTTTTTCTTTACACCATCCCGTATCCCTCAGGAAGGAAGTGAGAAGATTCCCGCTGTGCTATGCTCATTTGGCCATGTTTCCCCTCAGGCTGGAGGGCTAGAGTGAAACAATGGTCAAACGTAGCATGCTCTTAGCGTATATGCCATTTAGACTCGCAAATCTTTGTATAACAGTCCAGACGTCAGCCGAGTGCTGGTGATCTACATTATAAGTGGAAACTAGCCTGTATATGTTAATCGCAAGCCTTGCTTTTTACTGTTGATTTTTTCTGGAGTGACACGACACGGTATTACACCGTTTCTCTCACCACTGCGATTCCTGTTGCAGTTGGGGCACGTTTTTACAAACATGGTGTGATGCAGGCTCATGCCTGGCCACCAGTACCTTGATTGTAATTCTTCCAGAGAATCTTTTAGTTTGAGGTGTCTGAGACCCTCGCCCATATGTGCGTCTGCGATTAACAAGTTTCTCCTGTCCATGTTTGGAATCACTCTATCCCCCACTCCAGGGATTCGAGCAAAAGGGACGGAGTTTGCATCGATTATGTATGTATAATTGAGTGGATAGTTGATCGGTAGCGCTGAGGAGTCGCCTTTTGATGACGTTTTCACTGCCAGCACTGTTTCACCGTCAATATACTTCACTGTACGCTTTTTTCGAGCTACGGAAGCCAATTTAGATGCTTCCGCTGTGGCTGTTTCAGCCAATGAATTCCCTGCAACGTGAACGCCATCACGCTGATGACTCAGTGAGTGTGTCACGTGAGTCTTTGGTAGTTCTTTTTGTAAAAGAGCTATTTGTTCCCAGAGCAGTTTCTGCTTTATTGTTGCATCTGTGTCATCTTTGTAACCGTTTTGAATCTATGTCTGCAAATCCTTGTTATATGATTTGACGCAGTAATATGAATCGGACACTATAAGTGTCGGGAATTCGCGATCCGCATTATCTAGCGCCATTTTCAATGCTATTATTTCAGTCTGTTGTTCTGAATTAGTTTCTACTGAGTGTGTTTTTGTTAATAGAGGTCTTAGTTTACCTCCGCGCCACACTTCTTTTGTAATCTCACATGTGGGGTTGTATGCTTGTTCTCCCCAAACGGAGGGTCGAGCATGTCCGTCTGTATAGATTACACAAGCGTATTGTCGTAAGGGCAGAATGTCGATAGGCAGAGGGAATGTTCTTTCATATTCTAGATTTTTCAATTCCTTTAGTTCTGGATCAAAGTAGTAGTATACTTTGTCCGTTGTAATTGAATTCACCCATTGTATCCATTCCGGATTCAATGTTGTTGTTGGTAAATTACCCGGGGTTGTTAATGCCTCAAAGGCCGATTCTGCTGTTCTGACTGTGATATGTCTACCGTCCGCTTGATCTTTTTCTCTAGCTATTGCGGTTTGAACTGCATGAACAATGTTTTCCTTAATGCTGAATTTCTGTTCAGCTTCTGTGTACAAGTGTGATTTGAATGCAATTGGTACCTTTTCTCCCTCATTAGAGGTCAGGTATGTGAATCCGCATCTTCCTGGGATGACTCGAATCACAAGATTGCGTGTGTTATCACGTGTTTCTAATTTTGTTTTAATTAACATGTCTGTTTGTAAGGATCTCAGAATTTCTGTGTGTATTTGAGTCCAATTGGTTCTTTTAAAATCTGGTTTTATTAGATCATAAAGGGGTTTGACCCTTTCTGCGTAATTTGCAATGTATGTTCTTCCGAAATTTAGGAAGCCTAGAATTGACTGTAGGTTTTTTAGTGTTCTAGGTGCTTGGAGTACGGCACATTTCTCTAGGAAATTGTCAGCCAGGCTTTTGCCTTCACTTGATAATTCATATCCTAAGAACAGGACTGTCAGATGGGCAATTCTGGATTTTTTAAAGTTGAATTTGTAACCCTCTGCTGCGAACCCAAGTATTATGGTGTTCACTCTCTTCAAGTGAGTCTCCAAGTCATCATCTGTTAAGTATATGTCGTCGACATATGATAATGCTTCGTCGTCATATGTTTGTAGTAATTCTGTTACTCTCGCTGAGAATACTCCCGGGCTGTTCTTGTACCCCTGGGCTAACCGACAGAATTGTTTTTGAGTGCCATTTATTGAGAATGCAGACAAATATCTGCTCTCTGGTGCTATGTTTTGACAAAAGAATCCATTAGAGATGTCTAATGTTGTTTTGTATTTTTTGCGCACTATGTTATTCATTAGTGCAGCACTATGCGAGTTTTGTACTGCAAAAGTTTTGCAACATGTGTTAAGGTGTCGGTAATCCAAAACTAGACGATATGAATTATCTGGTTTGGAGACCGGAAACAAAGGGTTGTTCATTTGTGAGGTGCAAGTTTCAATCACCCCCTGGTATTCTAGCTGATCTAGGATTTCTTTTACCTGTTTTTTAGCTTCTTGCTTAATTGGGTACTGCCTCTGTGCAGTAGGTTGTGATTTTAACTGGATTTTGTGAGGAGGAGAGTCCTCATCCCATCCTACATGATTTTTATATAAAGCAGGAGCTAGGGCTACTGCCCACTTTCTAGCAAGTGTGTATTTTTTATGAATTGGGATGTGATTTGAGAAGGCAGGCATAATTATTTCTTCGCCATGAGGGCACTCCCTGACAAACTCTGGTGGCCAGTCTTTTTCAGCTAGAAGGATGTCATAGCCCTTGGAGAGATTATCCCAAAATAGTCCCCTTATTTTTCTAGTCTTATCCCCCTCTATACGTAAAGTTATTTCATATATTTTGTGAGGTTTGCTAACTCTGGGGTCTGCAGTTTCCACTTGAAGATATTCATTCGTGTCCACTGTCTCCAGATGATTCATAAGGACTTTGCGAGCTATGCTCACTTCTGCTGCGCTGTCTAGCATTGTCTGAGCCCATTCTCCGTTTTTCAGTTGTGTCCTCAGTTTTCTCGGCATTGTTGACTACCTTGATACTAGCTACCTTCTTTTTTGGAAATTGTAATTTCTTTTTTAGCTGAGCAGGTTCCTTGTCTTTGGACTTGGTGTGCTCTTCTCTTTGTTCTGATCGTCCTCTTCTTTCCGATTTCTGCGAGGAAGTCTGAAAAGATTGAGAGGGACGTGTATCAATGTCTTGATATCTATCAGGCTTCTTTATATTATCCCTATTTCTAAGGTTATATCTTTTCCCAGAGGGGTCACTTTGGGGTGACCTGTGTCTTTGGTTCGGAGATTTTTCTCTCCGCCGAGGAGACCTTCCTCTGGACTGGAATTTCTTTTCTTTAGGATTGGATTGTTTGTTTCCATCCCAGCTCTTTTTTTGTGATGTTGAATTATTATTAAAAAATATTTTTTCAGGACTTTCAATCAGTTGTGGTTTTACTGGTATTCCACCTAAACTATCTCTACCTAGTTCCTCATAGGATTTTTCTATGATTCTGGCTATTTCAGCTGGTTGGTCTGCTATATCTGTCTCCTTTAACCTCTGGCGGATCGCCACGTTTGCTGCTTCTCCCTTTATGTTGGCTAATAATATAGCCGAGACCTGCTTGAAGTCTTTTAGTAATTTCATACCAAGAGTTAAAGCGGGCTCTGGACCATATTCGTCTTGAATTTGTTTTAGCACATCTGGTATTACCGAAATGGATGGAACACCGTGCATTTTTGTGTAGATGGAAGCAAAGACTGTACCCCAAGTGTCACAGTCCTCAATGTGTGGTGCGATTCCCATTGGAAGACAGATAGTCAGAATCCTGTGTTTTTCTAACGGGGTGGTGTCTGGAAACACCGCCTCTATTTGGGTGATTTTTTGTGCTAACCAGAATGGTATTTGTTCCCGTTTAGCTGGTACTTTACCTAGGCAGGATTGTATGTTCTGTGGTGTAATTTTATTTGTGTTCCCCTGGTGAGGGGTCAGCTGTGGAATTTTAATTGCTGGTTGAATTGTTGAAGTCCGCATCACATATTGGACTAATTGTCTATGTAATTTTATTAATTGTTTCAACTGTGTTAACAGCTCTGCTGCAGACATCCCATTGATGTCTGGATGTGGTGTGTATCCGGCTAGGACCGGCCACGTTGCTCCTGGTCTACCTAAAGGACCGAGCCTGGTGATGTGATTATTGTGTTTTAGGGCGCCATTAAATAAGAGCAAATGCTCTTGAAATTTAAGTGGTACTTCCACCTCCTCGAAAGGAGTGTACTCTCCAGGAGGTTCCTCTACTTTGTAATAGTGGAAGTACTTTGTTACAGCATTTGCTGCTGGAAAATGTATCCATGAATAGTATACCTCTGTCTGCCGATATTCGTGTGCCTCAATTACGAATATGACTGTACCACCTCTAGGTGTCAGTCCATTTTCTATAAGTTTTAAAGTTATAGATTTCCTCTTAATGACCGGGATGAGTATTATATCCTGGTCTGCGTCTAGCAGTGCAGCATCAGCTGCTGCGAGTTCAGTTGCTAATCTAACTGCCTCTCTTTCTCCTTCACTGTCTGACATTGTACTGTCCAGAAGGTTATTTTGTTTGTTTGCAGATCAGGTTTCTTGTGGAAACAAAGATTAGATGCACAATATTTTGGAACGGTTTATCCTTCAACGTTGACTAGACCAAGTACCATACATAGGAGTTTCCTCCTGCGAGGTTTGGCGGATATTACCTTTCACCCACTCCAGACATCTTTGGAGTATTATGGGAAAAGGGGTCTGAGTGAGAAAGCACGACTGAGTTACTCTAAATGTCTTACGTTAATTTTATCGCCCTTCCAAACGCGTTGGGCGCCATGTAGTGTAGTTCCTATTATCCCAATAGGCTCTGCGCATTGGAATAATACCTTCAATAGTATAGGCCTAGACCAGACGTTAACTAGGTCTACTACTGTCGATATTAGACTTAAAGTTTTGGGTTTGCCAGCTAGCTCAGAGTTCACTAGAAACTTTCTCGAGTAGGCAAGGAGGAGTTGAACCTCCCTGGATAGACAAGAAGGGATTTAGTTTCTGACAACCATAGAACATGACAACTTTGCTCTCCCCTAATCAAGAGTGTATCTCGAGAGTCGTGTGAAAACAAAAGGCAATTTATTTTACTCAGTCAGTACGTGCATTCTTAGTCTCATCAGATTGTAGAGAAAAGGAAGAGACGGGCGTGTTCAATAAAAGATGTTATTTATTGATCAGTCTCTTTTCTCGTACAAGAGAAATGGATCGATATTATGGCAATACTTATGGTTAAGTAAAGTCCATACATTAAAAGCAGAAGTATAAAATAATACTGTAAAAACATTGATATGGTTTCTAGGCCATATGAAGGTTTAAAATGAATAAGATATATTACATACACATATACATTTGACTAATCGTACTCAACTGGTGTTTCTAACTACGCCTACCCCGTGTACCTGACCTAAGTCTAATGCGTGGGCGGGAATAGAAAGTTACAGTTTAAGTTAAGTTTGTTTTGCCAAGTGACTGACTAAAGAATTCTCTGCGAGGGGTTATTCAGTTCTGTACCTGGAATCTAGGATGGATGAGGGATGGTATCTCTCGTCTCTGGTCTCGATATTCCAGGCTGCCTGCGAGGGCTACCCGGAAGCGCTGGAGCTGGATTTCTCGGCAGGAGAAAAACGGCTTCTCGTTCTCAGCGCGTCAGGAAGGCGGGGCTGCGCCAGCGGGGTCTGCTCTGCTCTGGGCTTCGGCAAGTCTGGCTGCTCCGTCCTCGTCACCACCGCGTGTGTTTGCATAGGGCAATATCGGTAATATTTATACCTTTAAGGTGCCGAGATTGACGTAAGGATGGACATAGATACGTCAATAAGGATGTCATACGACCAGGTCGTTAGCAGATTCTTTTGCTGAAGTTCTCGGTGAAATCAAAACAATGGCCGCAGGGTTTTTCCCAAGGTGTCATAGGTTTGATTTGTTTTGAGAACTCCGTATGCCTTATCAGGGGCTGGAGGAATATCGCTTGTCTAATTAGATGGCAAGCGTTATGACCTAATCAGATAACACGCTCCTGTGCCGTAGTGTGGCTTTATCAGATAACGGTGCCTGCATCATGGGGGTTTTCTGCCTCATGGGATGGCTGCTAGTTAACTTGTTAGTTTGT
This sequence comes from Lissotriton helveticus, assembly GCF_964261635.1. Lineage (NCBI taxonomy): Eukaryota > Metazoa > Chordata > Amphibia > Caudata > Salamandridae > Lissotriton > Lissotriton helveticus. The sequence continues at coordinate 349,820,605 of NC_136069.1, read as the reverse complement.
TAACCAGAATAGGGTCAGGAATAGGGGGATCGATACAGAACCTATAGGAATACATCACAGCATAGGTGTACCCAGGGCCTACCAGGGGCTGCAGCATGTATTATGCCACCCCTGGCTGGCCATCCAAAACCAACACAACTGGCTGCTAAGACAGCTGGGGCAAGGTGGTGTAATCACCCTTTGCTATAGATATAGTATACCTATATCTAAACCAAAATGGACACATATACTCCTATCAGTCACTCCTATGGCAAGCCTTATCAATCCTGAAGGCAGAGTGCTTGGAATTATGTGAGATGGTGCTCTAGCATGAGCTGAGCCTGTCTACAGCTTTCGGAACCAAGTCCTTTAGCTGTTTCCATGAGAACGCTATACCATATACTCTTAAGTGCATTATAATCCTCGCGGTTGAATGCTAACTCTGGTATAACATTATCAAAACATGTCGAGTAAGGTGTCATACGAATTGGAATACTACCCCCTCGCCAATTCTGGCGATGGGGGTAGCATTCCACCCTTCTAGAGGGACACGACATGTATGTATCTGTAACCCCGGTTAAAGTTAAGCTAGAGCCTCAGCATCACAAAATGGATGCTGCCACCACAGACACAAGTCTGACGTCCTGCTCCTGGGAGTCCTTCCATCGAGGGAGGCTTGGACAAAGGGTTTCCTGCCTTGGGAGGTGCTAGCACCACCCCAGACGGGATTTTGTGTATTGGGTAGGACAGGCCTGAAAGGAATGAGACATGCCTGGGGCACACAAGGTGTCCTGTGCATACACCGGTTCAAACCAGTTGCTGGGGCATCCCTGCCCCAGCTCTGGCTCGAAACCGGACAAAGGATAGGGGGTGTAACCACCCCCCTTCCTGGTCCCACCCAAGGAAGGGACCTAGTCACCAGTACAGCCTCCTTTAGCAGGATAAAGGTAGGAGCTGGTCCCATTCCAATTTAGATTAATCCTGAACTACTCTACAAGATGAAACTCTGGACTTCGACGTTCTGTTCCACAGAAGACTGAAGAAATCTCCCTTGTGGGCAAGGAGTGTCCACCCTGCAACTGCAGGCACCATCAAGCGTCCAGCAGCTTCACTTTGTCGTCTTCCCTCGTGGATCCAGACTTCAGAGCCCGACGAGACCCGGATTCCCAGACTTCTCCGACCTCAACTCACATCTGCAGCACAGCTGAGATCCGTGGTTGCGACAAGACACGTGGGACTGGCCATCTTGAAAGAAACTGCACTTCGCTTCCAGCACGACACCCGAGGTAAACTCGTCCAAGTGCTTTGGGGATTGAGAAGCCCCAGCCCCGAGCAGCCTCTGCACCGAAGATCAGCCCTCCAGCTTCCACGAGATCTGCGTGGGGCCCTTCTGCTTGTTTGCTGCTCGACGCGTTGTCTGGTCACTTGCCGGCTGGCTAGTGACTTCCTAGACGACGAACTTTGAAATCTTCACTGCTGGTCTGGTTGCTCCAGACTGGCCCTTGCTCCCTTCCCAAAAGAGGAGCACCCCGGACCCTCCTGGTCCACTCCAGACGCCGTTTCCACTCACCGCGTGGGTTGCCTTTGCCAAGGCCTCTTGACGCCGAATTCGGAACAGACACCGCCGACAGCGAGAGCCTGCGTGGGACAGCTCGTGCCTCCATCCTGGTCATCAAAGACACCTCCTGGTCCACGTGGCTGCAGAGTCAAGCGTCCACTCTTCACCTGATCGCGACGACGACATCTGGTTCCTTCCTGGTTCCACTCCAGTCACTGGCTAGTGACTTTGAATATTGTCCCCTCTGCTTTCAGGTCTTCAGCTTCACTGATCCACCCTTGGATCACACCGGACATCTTCCTCCTGGTCGCCTGCAGCATCTTTTCTTCCAGGCCCCATAGACTTCAACGCCGGAACCCGACACGACTTTGCACCTATGCACCCGCAGCCCGTGGGTGAGGTAACAAGAGCATTTCGGTGCTCAAGGGTAGATTGAGTCTCCTAGTGTCCAGTTCCACAGTCGTTTTAGTCCTAACTATTCAGGATTGTCCGTACTTACCTTTTTCTTGAACTGTACTGTCCATAGACGTTGTTACGCATCTCGCGTGTGAGTTCACACTCTGCACACGCATTCCGTGGGCCTCCTATTACTTACCTAAAGTTAGGGTAGTGTGGTCCCAGCGATCCTACAGCCTCTGGACAGCTCCATTCCTTCTATCGACTTTCACATTCCATTTACTTAGTAAATGGTTTGCCGTGCCCCTAGGGCACCATTGTAATATTGTGCAACTTATCGTATTTTTCCTAAGAGATTGTCATGTGCTTAGCCCTCTGACCTCATAAAGAGTTCAGAGGTGTTTGTTATTAATAAATACTTTGTTTATTTTCATAACAACCTGTGTGGTGTCCTTTCATCTGGTATTCAAGGGGTTATATTGTGGTAAAACAGCTGGCTTCACATGCCAAAAGAGTTTAGCCTAAGACTGCTTTGTCCATGCTACCATTAGGATAGCTGGTCTATAAGGTTGACTTACAACCAATCACCATAAGGGTTGTTTGGACTGATACAAGGTGATCACTAGAACTAGTGAGCATCATATATCAGGCCAACTTCTCACAGGTGCTGCCACTTATTGGACGCCCACTTGTGGCCGGAAGAGCTGGGCACTGCCCCTACCCCTAAAGAAGTGGTTAAGAATCTAGGTGTCAGGATAGATCACAAACTTACCTTTGATACGCATGCTAACACTACTGCAGGATCTTGTTTCTACATTCTTGGCCTCCTGCGAATAATTTTTCCCCTCTTGCCCTCTTCCACCAAGAAAACTTTGATGCAGGTCTTGGTGCTGAGTAGATTTGTCTACTGCAATGCCCTCCTATTCTCAGCTAATCAATCTGCTATAAAAAGACTTCAGGTGGTGCAGAATACGGCAGCTCGACTCACTGTCAACGCCCCAGCCAGAACACCCTCGGAACCCCTCCTGAACCAACTCCATTGGCTCTCTATAGTGAATAGGGTAAAATTCAAAATAGGCTGTATTATTCACAAGGCCCTTAATGGTCAAGGTCCTTCATACCTTGCTATCAGACTCCTTTCCTACACCCCCTCAAGAACTCTTAGGTCTAGCTCTGAGAATCCGCTCATCATCCCCAGAGTCAAAAAAGCACGCAGTGGTGGGAAAGCTTTCTCCCATCTTGCTCCGGTATTCTGGAATAATCTACCCTCACGCTTGCGTTCCGGACTAAATCTAGCTCAGTTCAGAGAGATGTTAAAAACCCATCTCTTTTAATCTACTTTTCATTCCTGGTGTTCCCTCTGTCTTACGTGCCGAGATACCCTCATGGGTGATTCAGCGTTATACAAGTTAACAAACTTCAAACTTCAAACTTCTTCGAAAAGGCATGTACCATTCTGAGTTCTGAACTTCCAGTCGTTTTCTGTCAGACTACCGGAAGGAGCATGAGAGGGTTCCCTGTTCAGACAGTTTACCCAGAAAGTGGCCCGAGAAGTGGGATATGCCCCCCACAGAGGATCTTGGATCTAAGTCTGGCCTACTAAGTGCCAAAGCAGTTGCCTCAGTATGCGCAAAACTTTCTTCCTAGTTTATGCCTTAGCCCACAACATTTTACTAGCACCGAAGTCGAATCAACGTACATTGTATCAGGCCCCTTCTGGTATATTACAATAGCCGAATCTCAAGGAAATAACTGCATGCAATTAAAAAATCCTTTTTGAGCATGGTGAAGTCAGCTGTGGCTGTGTCAGGTGTGCACGTGCTCTCATGCCAGGTACACATGTAAGTCCAATTGCACTAGGGGACGGATGTGCTATTTACTACTTGCCAAATATTGGTTTCAATTCGCAACCATTATTTTTGTAACCAGTAAAGATTTTTTCAAACTAACCTATGAACATATAGACCAGTTAAAAAAATTTAGATTTGGAGTGGGTCGCAACCCAACCAACCGCATTAATAGTCATGAGGTAGGTTGCAAATAGCAACTCAATCCAATCGGAGACCATCTGGGGTCAGCAGCCCACCATTTCTGTGACTTTTTTTAATAAAGTGTATGTTTATTTTAAATGCAGTTCCATTTTCCCTAAAGGAAATAGAAGTGCATTTAAAAATAAAAGTTTACTTCTTTTTTTTTTTTTTAGTCCGTTTGAGAGTTGGCGGTGGTACCGTAGAAAAACATTGCTGACTCCTGAAATTGATTTAGTACATTGCTAAAAGCTTTTTTGTACTTGCAAAGTCTGAATCAGAGTATTGCAACCACAAAAGTGCTTTGTACATCTGGTCCCAGGTACTCCTTGCTGTATGTTGACTGACAAAGCAGATTACTAGCAGTATCAGCTTTGCATGCTGCAGACAATTTCAGGCTCTGTTGCTCGGACTCACCTTTCTGCTATTGGTGGATGTGTTATGCTATACTCCAAACTCACTGGTCCTAGTTTGTTCTGGGGAAGAAAGGTTAGCAGTGCTCCAGGAATGTAAGTGCCGCTTTGCGAAGTGCTTTGCAGTTCTGGAGGGTCCAGAACACCTCGGTGTTTTAATGCAAACTTCGTTTCCCAGGAGTCTGCTGAACTCTCACGTTGTTTGGAAATTGGTGGGGTGGAGAGGGGATTTTAAAGTCTGGCGCTTACGTTTCTTCTTGGTGCACAGCGTTCACGATAGGCAATCGAGATACTTTTGTTGCTGCGACTCTTAGAAATGGTTTAGTTCTTTTTTGAAAGCGTCTTTTGAAACTGAAGCTGAATGCAGAATACAGAAAAACATTCTAAAGGATTTAAGTTATGTTCAGTAAACAAAATGAGGTTAGATTGAAGTACTGATTCCCACTTACCTTCAAGGAGTATTGAATTATATATTTTTTTTGTTTTGGGTACTATATCATGTGAGGAAAGGGATTCGCTTCACTTTTAAACACTTGAAATATTAACGCTGCATTCGTTATGTTAAAGTTAGTGGTGAATTTTGAGAAAAGGAGTCATTGGTATTAGTGATAAATATATATTTTGATGATAAAGGGGCACATGCATCAAGCTAATTACCGGTCGCAAACAGGCCGATTAGTAGCCTTTTGGGATGCATCAAGCCCAAAGCCATTCGCAAAATGGGTAATCGCAAAATTTGCGATTACCTATTTTGTGAATGCAGTTAGGGAATCGCAATTTACAATTCCCTAAATGCAATGCAAGAAGCATTCTCAGAATGCGACTTTGAATTAAGGAATCGCAAATTACCATCAACTTTAAGTTGATGGTAATTTGCAATTCCTTAGAAAAATGCACAAAATTGCATTTTTCTAAGTGCTATGTGGTGCACACACTTGCCCTAAGGGCATGTGTGTGCGCCACATATGCACACATGCCAATTTTGGGGGTGCATCAGGGTGGCCTTTTGGTCCACCTAGCACCCTTGAAATTGCATGCACAATTTGCGATTACCTTTTTGGTAATCACAAATTCCGAGTGGTTTCTCATTCATTCCTATGGGCCTCCCGGCATATAGGAATGAATGGGAAGGCATTCCCTATTAGCGAATCGCAATTTACGATTCGTTAATAGGGAATGTGTAGGAATCGCAATTTACTTAGCGATTCCTACATGCATAAGGAATTGCGATTCCTAAATAGCGATTCCTTAATAATCGCTGTTAAGGATTCGCAATTCCTTATGTTGATGCATGTGCCCCTTTGTTTTATATATTGTACTTCTAGAAAAAGACAACCCAAAATATAAATCAGAACTAGAGATATGTACTCACAAAAACATAAAGTAGTTACTTTAGTCAGATAAGAGAGGTATATGTTATCAAAGGCGGAAATAATCTAGATTACGTAGACATTGTTTACGTTCCAGTTATATCAGTATTCCACTAAAACACAGACATACAAATAAACTGAATGTAGATTATTTCTATAGCATGTGATGAATGACTCGCTATAAATACACAGTACTAAAGACATTAAGTCTTTTTAGATATCACTGTGACTCGTAGATGCCAGTGCCCAGCAGAGTGATGAGTCAGAATGGCACTATGCAGTGTCTGTGTTCAAGTCTACAGCTACCCAACATATTGCTACTGTATATGGTTGGCTGTGGAATGGAGATGTGTGGAAATATACATCGACCCCGTTGGTTGCAGATTCAAGGTCAGTGGAGTCTGACAGACAGTGTGAATTACTGTCCTAACAGTGGTGGTTTATATGCTGACGGCAGTTCTGATACTGGAATGCTAAAGGTGATTTAAGTGCTTCCTGGCACATTTTCCTATTTTCAGCAGGAGCTATACGATACATGAGCATCATGCTTGTAAATGATCTGCAGGGTAGGAGTGCAGCCAACTGGCCAACTCTGAAGGAACAGATGTAAGGTGATCTTAGGAAATGGCACCTTCTTTATTTGTACTGGCTGGGTAGCACCAATGTGATTAAAATAGTACTACGTCCAAGTTTGCTGAATGTATTTCAGTTGTGTCCTGTATGTGGGGCTGGCCTTTAGCATGGGTGAGCAGGGCCCAGACCCAGGGCGCCAATATTCTGAGCGGTGTATGGAGCGGTGTGCATTAAGGTTAGCACCCTTTTCTTCTTGCTCCTGCCTTGCCCCTACCTATTAATTTATGTGTGATTTGTCAGCTTAAAGAGGTTTTAGTCCTTAATTGTCATAAGGTGGGTGATGTTTTTAACACCGCTAAAGCCCCCTTCCTTGCCTTTCCTTCTTCCTCTGACACCTGCTGACACACATAAACAAAACCGCCATGTGCGTGAGGCAGCTAAGCTATTGGTCATTTAGGTGACTTGGGGTAGGTCCAGTGATGTTTGTGTTTAGGGGCCCTGTCCCTGCTCATCCAGGTACTGACCGGTGAACACCAAAGGGACCCCTCATTTAATTCACTACTATCAGCAAGGGCGCCACATTTCTCTACACCCCCTCTCAGGGCGCTATCTTAACAGAGGCCAGCTCTGTCTGTACGTATTCTGCTAGAGGCAGGGGTGTAGCTTCAAGGAATAGTTTTGATGTATGACACCCCCAAACAAATGCATTCTTGACATTATAGTGGGGTTTGGGGGACCTGAGTCATGTCGGCTCTGTCTGCGTTTGATTTCAGTTGTTATCCTGATTTCAATAAGAGGTTTTAATATGTTAATTTTATAGATCAGGAACTTAAATATATTTAGCCCCAGATTTACAAAGATTTTGGTTCGGGGTTATGTCACTTTTTGACACAGATCCTTAATATGTGTCACCATAAGATTATGGTGTCATCCCTGTGTCGTGGGCACACCTCGAGTCCTTGTGACTACAAGACTCCATAAAATGTTATTGGTAATTTGTAATTTTATTTCCACAAAATAATCCAATATTCCAATCGATATTTCAATCCTTTTCGATTTCTCATAATAGCAATATTTCCAACTTACTCCAATGCATTTCGGGCTGGGTGCCCTTCATCTGGGAGCTGTGTACTTCAATATTCAGGCATACTCTGCAAGTTAATGTTCGACTGTCTCTTGCTTCATCCGAACCGTCACAGCGACGACGGAAGCAAGAGACAGTTGAACATTAACTTGCAGAGTATGCCTGAATATTGAAGTACACAGCTCCCAGATGAAGGGCACCCAGCCCGAAATGCATTGGAGCAAGTTGGAAATATTGCTATTATGAGAAATCGAAAAGGATTGAAATATCGATTGGAATATTGGATTATTTTGTGGAAATAAAATTACAAATTACCAATAACATTTTATGGAGTCTTGTAGTCACAAGGACCCAAGGTGTGCCCACGACACAGGGATGACACCATAATCTTATGGTGACACATATCAAGGATCTGATCTAGAGACGTGCCAGGACGGACACGTCACCTGGTGGAGCACCCAACCTTTTTCATTAAATTTACTCATCAACTTTCGCGAAAGAAAAACTCTAAACTTTAAGCTGTGCGCCATCCATCCGTTTTGACTTTTTGACACAGCCCACAAAATCCTTTTCAAGATCAGGAAATTAAATATATTTAGCCCCAGATTTACAAACATTTTGGTTTGGGGTTATGTCACTTTTTGACACAGCCCACAAAATCCTTTTCAGTATTTACAAAGTTTGCAAATGTCGAAATGTGTGGCTTTGTAAGAATAAGCAACCTAACACAGCCCATTGCTCTGCCTTGTATTACTTTCTGTCAGGTAGGCATTTCATGGATAGTGCATGGATGTTCCCAGGCACGTACCCATGGGTATTGACCACACCCCATATACATGACCCCCCTAAACTTCCTGGCCGAAGAACTGGGCGCTAAGATTATGGCCTATGCAGACGACACCCAGCTGCTGTTTACCTGGGAAAACTCTAACTTAGAAGTTGATGCAGCAAAAAAATGCCTGGCAACCGTATTCACCTGGCTTGCCCAGGCCAAACTAAAATGTAATGAGGGAAAGTCAGGAATCATCCTCTATGGCCAATTCCCCGCTCAGTTCTCAGAAGCACTGTGGCCCTCGGATTTTCCCCGTCCCCTTTCGGAAAGTGGCCTAGCCAAGAATCTAGGCATTTGGTTTGGGGAAGATCTAAGGTTTTCAGAACACATAAAAAGACTCTCGGGCATCTGCTTTGGGACCCTTAAGTCCTTAGGCCGTTTTTTTCCCCTGCTTCCCCAACAGGCCAAGGAGATGGTTGCCCGAGCACTCATCTTGTCTCGCCTGGACTATGCCAACGCACTCTATTTGGGCATACCAGCATTCCTGGTTAATAAGCTACAACTTATCCAGAATGCTGCGGCGAGACTCCTCTTGGGCATCTCTAAACGAACTAGCATAAGAGCGCAAATGTCCTCCCTGCACTAGCTCAGAGGATACAATTCAAGGCCCTGGTCTTATCTCACAGAGCCCTGCATGACTCAGGCCCCTCCTACATTAGGAAGAGAGTGGCCTTCTACATGCCCCGACGTCCTTTAAGAACGGCGTCCCAATGCTTGATGGTAATTCCTTACTTCCGTCGCGCCAGGTTGGGCGGCCAATCTTTTTCTGTAAAAGCAGCCATTCTTTGGAATGCCCTTCCCACAGTCCTACGCCACACTCAGGAGAAAAAATGTTTTTTAAAACTTCTCAAAACCCACCTCTTTGGCCAGGCCTATTAATGCATTTCTCTCGCCATATGTGTATTATTGCTTCGCGGCAGGATACTCATGAGTAGTTGTGCGCGCTATAAATACCAATATAACATAACATAACATAACATATTTACATAGGGCCAGATTTAGAAAGATTTTGCATCAGGGTTGCATCACTTTTTTAATGTAGCCCCGACGCAAAATCCTGTTTGATATTTACAGAGCCATACAAATGTCGATTTGTGTGGCTTTGTAAGAAAAAGAAAAGCAGTGCATTGTGCTGCCTTGCCTTACTTTGCATCAGGTAGGTATTCCATGGGTGGTGCATACGTGTTCTTGTGCATCCACCCATGGATTTTGACAAATACTCATATTTACACTGTGACATCCGTTTGCGCCCAATTGCCACACCAGCCTGAGGCTGGCGTAATAAGCAGAAAAATATTATTTTTCTCTCGCTAATTCCTCTTCGCATGTGTGCTGCATACTGCAGCACCCATATAGAAAGAAAACATCCTTCAAGGATAGATTTTATGCAGGAAGGTAGCCCTTCCAGCACAAAAACCCGTCCTGACCATAACTCAGACACCCTTTGCACAATGGTGCAACAGGGCCCGCAATGCATAAGGCTGCCCTATGTGCACCAGCCCATGGAGAGAGCAGAACTTCATAATTTCTTTGAAGAAATCGTACAGTTCTGCTCTCTACCGGTGACACAATGTAGAGCAGCAAATTCGCTTGCCGCGCTGCATTGTTGTAATCCTTTGTAAATATTCCCATTTGTGAAAACTACAGCAGTCTCTGGTTACCAGGCATACTACTGGCAATCAAACATCCAAAAAAAAGTAATGGGACGAATGCTTGCAAATAGTCTTCCCCACTGGCAATCCCACAGTGCACCAATCCAAACCATTGTTTGTCGCCCACTGTGCCACCCTAAACAGAGAGCCTGATTTAAGATTTAGCACACAGAGTGAAGGCAGACAGGGTGATGGCTAACCGTCCAACTTAAAAAATGTTATGTTTCAAAAGCAAACTCCCAAAGCAGAAGTTTGTTTTTGAAAACAAAAAAAACTAATGTCCCCCACACCAGTTTTCTCCCATGGTGTGAGGATCATATTTCTTTTTTGTTATTGTCCCTCACCTGGCGGTGACGTCCAGTAAAAAAAAGCCATATGGCCATCCACTCCAAATATGGCATAAGGTTTCATGGCTTACTTCCAATCGCACTTACTCTGTCAGGCCATCAAATTAAGTTTTATACTGAATATAGTAAATTTTACTCCACCAACGTAAAACTTGTGGTCCGCCTAATTCAAAATTGGGTTGGCACACCTTGAGTTTGGCAGACAGGGTACTCCTTCCTCATTGCAACAGAGTACCTGTCTGCCAAACTCTAAAGTAGCCTGTGATACCCACCTAATGGAAATCAGTACAGACCCTACTCCTCATGCGAACAGTCCATCCTTAACCTTGGTCACCTCACGCAACCACCCTGAGGATCACTGCATCCTTAGTTGGGAACTTTGAGATTCACACCCCCTGAATCTCACTGACGAAGTGTTGTAAGTTAATACACAATAAAGTTAAGTTAGGAAATGAATTATTTATTACTTAATTGAGCAGAGTAAATAACGTGGCTATCCCTCTGGCCAGTCAACAGCAACTGACTAGATGTGGAACGGCCAGTGCACATAGGAATGTGGAATGTAATGTGTTCAGCCCTCCACGCTTTATAACAAACATAGAAGATTACTACATATCCTCTTTCCTTTAACAAATAAGATTTTTTTAAGATGAATTAACAATTTCTCACAGAACTTCAATAAGGATCCAAACAAAATGGAAACACAACAAGTATAAGAAATATGTAAATAAATAGGTTACATGACAACTTAGAAAAATCATAACTGTAAGGTACATGTCAGTTAAACACAAATCACTTGCAAATATAATCTTTTAAATAACCTGGAGGACACCGATTCCTAAGCATTCTTGACCCCCGAGTGGATTGAATTGTATCCAAGGAACTTGACGAAATAGGAGTAGGAGCAGGAGCATCACCTCCTCCCTGTACAGCACTGTAAAAAGCAAAATTACCTCGTGAAGTCAGATCATTGTCAGACATACTTAAATCCCATCCTCGTCGCCAAGAATTGTTGTAAGTTAATACACAATAAAGTTAAGTTAGGAAATGAATTATTTATTACTTAATTGAGCAGAGTAAATAACGTGGCTGTCCCTCTGGCCAGTCAACAGCAACTGACTAGATGTGGAACGGCCAGTGCACATAGGAATGTGGAATGTAATGTGTTCAGCACTCCACGCTCTATAACAAACACAGAAGATTACTACACTAAGCTACTCCCCTGGCTAGAGGAACTAAAGTTGATGCAGAGGAAATGACAGACCAACTAGTTGCAGAGTAGAGCTTGATTCCAAAACCAAGTATTGATCCCCCTAGGGATTAGGAGAGGGAGTTTGCCCTGGTGTCTGTAGGTACTGCCAGGCAGCTCAACTACTTCTCATAGTAGAGTGAACAGTCAGAGAATAAGATAAAACGTTGCTACTAAAGGACCAAGTGGTTGTGAGCAGATCTATCTGGGACTTGGCATGGTAGCAAAGGCTCAACGTCTTCTGAATATATAGACATGAAAATAGTACCGGAGGTATAGTATAGAGCTACTAGTGGGGGGAAGATAACCATTTTCCCTTCACCAAATATGCCACTTCACAATAACACAGCTCTCACTGGGGTTGCGATGGGGGATGGGTCCATTTAAAAGTTGGAGAGAAGGAGACTCTTTCAACTTGTTTTTACTGAAGTAAATTAAGACCTTTGCGAATGGTACAATACCCGCAGTTCAAACAACAGGCCTTACATTTTCCTAACAAAGAAGCAGTCACAATCAACCAAACCTCTGTGGAGAAGTTTGCACCATACCTGGTATCAAGGAGGTTGATTTCGGGTATTTAAAGGATCCTATGTGATGGTGTGGACAGTCCCCGTTTGGGAATAAAACTAAATGGGAGACATCTCTACAGAGGGTGATATCCTAGAAGGAATGTGGTATGGGCTTGGACAGACATTTACAGAATGTCAGTCAAATCCCTGGTAGAGAGACAGCTTACAAAGTGCAATATCAGTGGTACTTAATCACAGGAAAAGTAACCCCATATACTAAATGCTGGTGGTGTGAGAGACATGCTGGTTTATCGATTCATGTGTGACGGTAATGCCGGACACTAACTGTATTCTGGAAAGAGGTCCTGGACCACATTTAAATGTACCAGAATAGCCCACACCTGAAAACTCAGGGGTGGTGCTATTGGTGTTAAGCCTTGCTGATGCAGATAGCTATGCCGCCAAATCTCATAACTCACTGGAAGAAAAAAGAACCCCAAGTTATAACCCAATGGTTTCTCAAATTGTGGCAATTTTTTGCTCTTGAGAAAGTACCCTATAGTTTGAGACACAAAGATAGGAGTTTTTGAAAAAATTTAATTTTTGCCTACTTGACTATTTGAAGCAAACTGGGACGCTGCAATAGATGCTGGCCATGTTACGGGCACTGCAACTATTAGATACTTAGGAAATTAGGAAGGAAGGGCTACTTCCCAATGGAAGACTCAAGTGGGAGTTGTGTTTATCTTGAACAACTGCTGAATGGTTTTCATATTTCTTCACAGTTGCTGAAGAATAGCACAGGAAGTATAATGTACCAGTTGATAGGGTGTGGTGGGTGGAGAGCGGGAGATGGGAGTTACCTAAAATGGTAAGAGTTGCTTACTCTGCTTGTAATGTATTGTCATCCATTGAATTCCTAATAAAAAATACACTGAGTAAATATTAGGTGACAGGATGTTTTACTGGTATTTGTGCGTGGCATACAACAGTGGCAATGATGCTTTATGAGATGTGGCAATGTGGGTTACCTGGATGTGTACAGGAATTTATATAGAGCAAATCACCGAGCGGTTTCTAAGCGCTTGCTTAGGGAACCCGTCCTGGTATTCCCCTGTGAGATAACCCCGGCAGGGTATCCGCAAGGTGAAAGCCAGGCATCCCGCCACGAGGGGCCGTTGTGGAGATTAAGCAAGCTATTGCCCAGAGTCGCAGAGTGTGAACCCTTGAATCGAGGAGGCACCGGAGCGAGAATTGTCGAGTGCATGGACATTTTAGGACTCAAGACCCCGCCGAGTCGGGAATTGAACCCTGGTCCCGGCCTGACCTCTGCTTCCAGGTCTGCCTCCTCTAACCAGTGAGCCACACTTCTCCACACATGATGATAGTGCTTCTTTACATTACGGGACAATATGTATTCTAAAATTGCAATTGTGTTTTAGATGCCGTGCAGCAAAGTAAATTTTGGCATGGAAATAGCGTTGCACGTGTTAGGGTAATTTATGGCACACGGGGGGGAAATTGACTTGAAATGACAATGATGCTTCATGAGCCAAGAGTATTGTAGACACTGGAAAGACAAGGTGGGTTTCATATCTCCGCCTGGATGGCCACTGGTGTAGTGGCAAGATCTGTACCAAAATGGATAACTACTACTCTATGGGGTCTGAGTCTATATGATCAGGATGTTTAGTGTAAGAAGTTACTAACACTACTACCAACACCAGGAGCAACGGCCCTGCCTCCCTGGGCACAGCTAGCGGCCCACGTGACACAGTAGGCAGTCCTGGCTTGTTTGAACATCTTCTATCACCCCCTGGCAAGCTGGCATCTTGTGCATAACTAACACATATTTGATCAGTATTCCTGGCAGGCTGGTTTGCTGGGCATTGTGGTATTTGTAGCTAAAAAACAACACTTTAATGTAATTCGCTGCACTCTGGATTATTTGAGCCACACCTCGATACCTATCAAAAGTTCCCTGGCCAAGGGAAGGCCACCTTTAATGGCAGCTGGTGGCCCCTACCTCTTTTTCTACCATTACTCCAAAGGAGTGCAGGGTAGCCTCTGTGGCAGCTGGCTGGATGCACGATACTTCAGACATGCATACATCGTGCATTTAAAGCATTTATTGGCAGTGCTTTGTTCGAGACAAGGGGCATACAGATGTGACCATCAGCACAGTATTGCTATATGGCAGTGCCTCTTAATCAATTACAGATCGGCTGCACACTCACAATGGGGATGGGCCAAGGCCGTCTTAACAGCATTATAGGCCCCCAGGCAAAGCAGTGCTCTGGGCTCTGACAACATTTATTTAATGGAAAATGTGTTAAATTCTTGTCTTCATGGTGCCCCTATGCTCGTGGGGCCCCTTGGCAACTGCCCGGCGTGCCCATGCGTTTAGACGGCACTGGGATAGGCAATGTAGGGCTCAATCTAACTCTGTGTGTCAGTCACGCTGTACATGTGATACCGGGTCTCAATAGTGGCTCGCATAGGGCGTGCTGTGGGGTGGTGGGGCGGGGGAGGGGGTAGTAAACTCAGACATACGACAGAATGGAGGAATTTTTCTCCGTTCCGTCGTATGTCTGAGTTTACTACCTCCACACCCCGCCTCGCAGCACGCCCTATGCGAACCGCCACTGCTGGGCCTGCTAAGTAGATGGAGAGCCATGGGGAGCATAAGAGTTGAGAAAGAGGTGAATTATGTGGAGCAGGACACATAGAGCTAGAAATCAGAAAGTTTGAAAAAAACCTATTGAATGCTGTGGGGAGTGTTGTGTGTGCATGTGTGCATGCCGGCTACGGCATAATAGGCAACTATGGTGTAATTGTGCTCATTTTTAGGTCAAGGCTACCGTCGCACTGCGTAAGCAGTGGGCGGAGCCGAAGATTTTATGTTCTGGTAGTATGGGGCTTGAACCCGCCCCTCTTCTCGTAAATGCTGGCCAGCCATTGGAGGAGAGGGGCGTCACTCGGTTCAGGCCCCGGCTTGAGCAGATTCGGGGCGTGTTTTTTTACATTTTTTAATCAGTGACGTCATCCGTCACTCAGCATAAAAAACACGCCCCCGATTCTGAAATTTTCAGAGCTTTTGCGGCTGCCATTTTAGGCCGACCGCCACCGGAAGAAGTCGTCCTCTCAGGCACATCAATGACCCTGCCACTCCAGGTAAGTTTTGATGCACTGCAAATGCTTGTATTTATTCACATCACTTTGGTGACCTCACTTCCTCATATAATCACCAAAGGACGTAAGATCTCGCGATGGCTAGGCACTAAGCGCGATATCTGCTGCTTCACCATCTCAACGTCCCCATAACCGTTCGGCAATCTTCAACTAGGCTCAACTTGTCATGCTGCCGAGTGCATCAATAGTTAAGTCTCCGAACCCGGGTTCGCTAACCGTACGGCCTTCTCCAAATTAGCTTCCTGTGACCTACTACACAGGGTCAGAACCCCTGCCTGAGCTATGGGTGCATGTCATGTTTCCCGTGTTTGGCTCTTGTGCTCACTCGATTGCTCTGGCCTGGCCAATGGCGCCTCTCCCCCCGCCATTGCTTCCCATGTCCCTGCTCTCTCAGTGAGTGAAAGTGGCTGCAGCCGCCAGCCCCGTGCCTGCAGCCTCAGCAGCGCCGCCATCTTGGCGTCCCAGGAGCCGAGAGGCTGCAGCAGCAGAGAGACGCGCGAGCCCAGTTCACAGAGAGGGACAGGGCAGGAGCCAAGCAGAGTCGGGAGACGCCGCGCCTCTAACCCTAACAAAGACTGAGGTGAGCCTAGACCTATGCAGCGGGCGGGCTGTGGGGAGATGGCAAAGTCAAGGAAACAGAAGGGGCAAGGGAAGGCCTTGGGTTCTCCTCGATCCGGACTTATCGCACTGCCGCTGGGCTTCTTCTTAAAGGCCCACGCTCCTCACACTTCCTCCCTCACCCCACGACAGTCTGAGGGAGGAGCCCCAGAGTTCCCTGTGTTGACGTTCCACCAGAAGTGCACTCATTCCGGGGTGTCCGGTCACCCTCAAGGTTCCCGTGACAGACCGTTCTGCCCACGTGTGATATGAGCGAGCCGTTCCCTTTGGCCACGTAGCACGTGTGTGCTGTTCATTATTTATCTGATCACGTGTGTGCTCGTCCCCTGCACTGATCTGTCAGATCACCGTGCCCGCGCATCTCCCCCTCTACTGTTCTCAACTTGTCAAAGTGCCTTTGAGTCAGGTGTCGGCAAATTGCTGAACTTAAAATAGGTAATATTAAATGCTCTTAGGTATTCCTGACATACCGCCCTCCAAATCTATCCCTGACAATAGTGCATCACAGCGTATTTCTGAGCATGGTACTTTAAAAATGTAGACTTGGTTGCAGTGTTATTAAACAATGGGTTTTGGTATGATGCCCTGCCTGGAACAGTGCTGCCTTTCATGCGTCTGCAAACCAGGTTTTGTAAGTCAGTGACTCGTGGTAGATTTCGCTCAAAGCCTCCATATAAGTATTACATGGCGTTCTTTATAGATACAGGTGATACGGTGCATTCATGTGAGTGGTAACCTAAGTGCAGCGTGCAGGTGTCTCAAAAGGATGATCTGTAACTGTGTGTCTACGGTGGTTGTATGATCAAGTGACTTCAAAATGCATATTGGGTTTAACTCCCTGACTAGGAAGATCTTTTCCTCTGCAACTATGGAAAGCTTTGCACACAAGTCGTTGGATTAATCAGATGATGTACGGAGCTGGAGGTTCATGGTCCCCAGCTGGTCATCCTTTTTTTCCTTTTCTTTGAGAGGTCAAGTTCTTCATTATAGTTTCAAATGTCGTTTATTTGAGTTGATATGTGCCAGTGCCTTTGCCACTGCGTGCATTAGGGATTGGAGAGTCGCATTATCTCCCTCCAACATGTCTGGTTTTGCAGGTAAACTATTTGATGAGCTGGCACATAACTTACCGGCAAATCGCTGCCAGTAATGCATGTGTCCGTAATTGACAGAGTTCACATTTTTTACTATCATGTCACTTTCTGAACTGGCATAAAATGCCTCCATCAATAGTGAGTGGGGGGCTCTGTGTGTGTGGGGAGCTCTGTGTGTGGGGCAGAGGCTCTGTGTGTGTATCTGGGGCTCGGTGTGTGTGTGGGGAGGGCTCTGTGTGTGTGGGGGGGGCTCTGTGTGTGTGGCTCTGTGTGTGTGTGTGTGTGTCTGTGTGTGTGTGTGTGGCTCTGTGTGTGTGTGGCTCTGTGTGTGTGTGGTTCATTGACTGTGGCATGTATAGTTTACAAGATGTATGGGTCTATTGTACTTTGATGGTTCCTGGCAAGAATTGTCATTAAAGTCTTTCAGGTTTCATGCGGCTCATGGGTTAAACCAGAGGTTGCTTTTACACTACTGATTTCTTTAGCTCGTTGAATGGTGACACGTTGGTTTCCTCCGGAATTGGTACACAAAGCTCTTCAGGTTTTCTGTGGTTCAAGAGCAGACCAGGGTTGGTATGCGCACACTGTTGTTTTCTCAAGACAAGGGGCCGACGTTCTTTTAGTCATGTGCTTGATGCTGCATTGTTTTTAAACGTCATTTAAAGCTCTAGTTACAGGCCTTCCAAACTGCCTATCTCACCCCCAACTCCCTGCATGTGCGGCCTGTGTGATTTACGTTACAACAGCTTGCTTCCTTAGCTTGAGGCGTTTTAGGTCTCGGCTAGCGAAGGGGGTGACAGCAGCAGCGGCGTGCATGGTATATGACTCCGCGAGCGCCTCCTGCCTCTCTTGAGACCCCTTCCTCTCTCGCTCGCCCTCTCTCTCTTTCGGTCCCTTACCCACCCACTCACTCTTCTCATACTCGCTCTCCCTCCTTCCCTCGCCCCGCTCTCTGTCATTCCATATCATATGACTTTGCATCGCGAGTCATCGATCGAGCACTTCAAAAAGAAAAAACAATTCTTAGATAATAAGGGAGTCTACATCATCAATCAAGTCAGTGGTTGTGCATTCACATACTTTGAGCAGTTTCTCTGGAATAAGAACCTCCCCAATATTAGTAAAAGCTGTGCTACACTATCTAACAACAGTGCAGAGAAAAGGAAAGTCAGGATTTAAATAATGTGTGAAGACAAACACTGTGTTTGATCGAAGTGTGGGTTAAAGTACCAGTGTCTTCACTCCTTGCTAGCTACAAATCAGTGTTTAAGTGGGACACTGTTATTATAGTTGTGTGTCAAGCACATGCAAATCACGAAAAAACGATTCTGTTGATGCTGATGTTTTTCACTGAATGTAATTGACCATCCGTTATGTCAATACAACATTTTAAAATAGTCCAACATGTTTGAAGTAGCTATAACAGGTTTATTGGCTTTGAAGTTGCTCTGTGTGTGTCTGGCTCTGTGTGTCTTGCTCTGTGTGTGGGTGGCTCTGAGTGTGGCTGTGTGTGGCTGTGTGTGTGTGTGTGTGGCTGTGTGTGTGTGTGTGGCTGTGTGTGTGTGTGTGGCTGTGTGTGTGTGGGTGACTGTGTGTGTGTGGGTGGCTGTGTGTGTGTGGGTGGCTGTGTGTGTGTGGGTGGCTGTGTGTGTGTGGGTGGATTTGTGTGTGTGGCTCTGTGTGGGTGCAAATGCAATAGGTCTCGCATTTGCGAGTGATTAAGCTATTGGCATTGTAAATGACAATGTCATTTATTTATGTTTTAAAAACAAAAACATTAAAAAAAAATGTCATGAGCAATGCCAATAGCTCTAACTTTAAGAATGCCGAGACCATTGCATTGTAAATGCTTGTTGGCATTGCTAGTCCAAGCACCCCGGGCTAATGCTTACCCTGGAATGACAGTGGAGGTTCTTAGCATATTGTGGGCATCTGTGACATGGTTGTGCATACAATTGGTGCTACTGGTCCCTGTACAATGATAGGATTTTTTAGCGTATTGTTGGTACCCATGGCATAATTTTGTAATTTCTGGTGTAATGCTGGCCCTCACACAACATGGATAATTCCTGTTATATTGTCAGTATAGATGCTATGATGGTGCCCAATTCTCATATATTTCCCCTGGCGTAACAATGTGAATTCCAGGCATATTGCGAAATATTCGGCATGATATTGCCCTCCACTGATAGAATGCCAGATCTGGCATTATGGTGGTTATTCTTGGTACACTGTGGATGTATATGAGTGTGTGCAGCATATGGGCATCCTAAGCCAATGCATATGGAGATTATTCCAGCCTTTTTTGGGACATACACAGTATAAAATGGTGATGTATCGGCTTGCAACACATAATCTATCCATATGTGAAAGCTTGTTAAAAAATTACCTATTGCTGGTCACATAACAGAATTACTAAAAATGAAAACATGCTCCATTAACCCTTTTGCTGCCAGGCAAACCAACCCCCCCCCGTGCCACGTCCTTTTTTTTGGCTATTTGGGGTAGTTCGCATTTAGGCCCCCCATAACATTTTGTCCACATAAGGTATCCACATCAAATTTGTGTCCTTTTTTCCAACATCTTGAGGATTTTAATGGTACCCCGGGTATGTGGTAAGAAATTAAGCAAAATACAGCTACATTTAGTTGTTTTCGGGAAAAAAGTGCTGAAGAAGAAAGTGCAGATGGTATCAACAAAGGGTTTGTAGTGCTAAAATCACCATCTTCCCAGCTTTCAGGAACAGGATGACTTTTATCAGAAAACCAAAATGATCTACACAGTTTAGACATTTTATTGGGATATAGCCTATTTTTCCTATTTTTGTGCTTTCAACCTCCTTTTAGTTACTGGTAGAAATGGGTGTGAAACCAATAATAGATACCAGAAAGCCATACATTTCTGAGAAGTAGACACAATTCAGAATACAGCAAGGGGTCATTTGTGTAGATCCTTCAAGATTTTCCTATAGAAAGTAACAGTTGAAATAAAAACAAATTGAAATTTAGTTGAAAAAAACAGCTTTTTGTACCTACATTTTCACCTGTAACTTCTAGTAACTATGGTAGATGTTGTAAAGCAATATACTGTTATGTCAGTGGGTCCCTTCTGGTTGTGGGTATATATTAGGCTTGTAGTTCACCAAGAACCCAAGGTACATAGAGTCAATAACTTAGTTGCACCTTGCAATGGTTTTTCATGGTGTACAGTGTATACAGCAATTCATTTGGTAAAATATAGAGTGAAAAATAGGTATCAAGGAAACCTATGTATTTCTGAAATGGGAACACGATATGGAGTTTAGAAACAGTAGTTATTTATGTATCTCTGAATTTGTGGGTACCCATATTAGCATGTGAATTAGAGGTATTGTTCAAAATGGCTTCTTTGTTACACACTGTCTTACATTTGGAAGGCAGAGATGCATAGAAAGACAAATGGTATGTTGCTCTACTATTCTGTGTTCTACTAAGTCTCCCAATAAAAAAGGGTAGTTGATATGTGTGGGTAGGTCCAAAATGCAAGGTGGACACATCACATTTTTCCACTGAAAACAGACCTTTTTTAGGTCGAGCCTAGGCAGCGCATGCGCTGCTTTACAAGGCATGCTGTATTTGGGTATGAACTCTGTCCACTGTCCTCCCATATTTTTCATTGGCTTGTGTCATTTTCCACTGTAAACTGTGGCTTTTCATTGGTCAATAGGCTTAGTAGTCCCTCCTTAGTACCGCCTTGTCTCATTTTTGAATCTCCCATGAAGACACCCCCTGTTTTGTGCTTTGTTACTCAAAGCACTATTTTCTCAAATATTTTTGTCCTGCCTGCTGTTTCATGGTGGTTTGTCACTGGGTTAAAGGCTAGGCTTGCTTGTGATATTGGCCCAGAGGCCACGTGGCGTTTATTTTGAAAGCGTTTATTTTGAAAGCACCACGCCCGCTTCACGGCAGCTGCGCTTCATGTTTCATCTGTGCACCAAGCTTTTTCTACACGGATCACACTTTATTTCTGTCTGGTTTCTCTGAGGTTGTAGAGTGGTTCTGTGCCCCGTCCACACTACGCCCAGCTGCCTGACCTCCACTTGCCTTTGGCGTGTTTACAACAGGTATGCCATGTACGAGCGGTGGCTTCTGGGGTCCTTTAAATTTCACCCCTTGCAAAGTCCGGGTACAAAGCTGTTGTTGCTTCCTCCTTCTTGCCGCCTGCCGCTGCCACTGCCACTCTGACGCTCCACCCATTGGATCGCACCTCAGCTGCTCCAACCGCTTAGGATCCATATCCGCTTCCAGGGCAGACCAGGCCAGGCCAGGCCAGGCTGCTTCGACACCGGTGTTTTGCTCCGCATCTGTTCGGCGTTTGTGGTATCAGCCGACGGGAGGCTTTATTCGGCACTGAGTGTTCGGTGGCTGTTTGGTGGACACTTAGTTGGTTACTTCACTGGATGCTCATGAGTCCTAAGACCTGAGATGGCAGCTTCTCGGCCACACGTCTGCTTGGGATGGCATCCTAGTCCTAGTCGGTGGAGTCCTTGCCTGGACCAGTGGTGTTTGGTGGTTGCGTGTGGCTGCGCAGGGGGGAGTTTTGTCCCCGAGGAGACCACAGTGGCCTCAGTGGCCCCCTCGGGGTTGAGGCAGTGAGGTGGGGGTTGTGAGGCGGACCTTGGGTCAATGATTGGTGACCCATTGTTTTTGAAGCCTGGAAATGCACCCTTAAGAAAGACCCCTCCAGGCCTCCAGACCTGTCTGTCTTTGCTGTCCAAGCCAAGGTGTCTACTCTCTATACTTGGGTGAAGGTGAGGACCCTCTACCATTTTAATGGGAGAATGGGGAAAACAGTCACTTGAACGGTCGTTGAAAGGGTGCAATGAATTTGGAAATTGGAATTGGAAATTCTTGGACTTCACGGTGAGTTGGTGGTGGCGGTAGTTAAGCGTGACCAAGAAGGAGGTAAGTTTAACCTGTGTTTTTTAGTCATTAACCTCACCCCATTTTTGCTGGTTTAAAAATGAATACCTCCTCCCATACCTCCTCCCGTCCATCGCCTCCAGTGCTTTGCTGTAAGAGAGCACTCCTTAGCGCCCCAAAAGGTAGATTGCAAGGGAGAGTTTGTAAAAGGAGGAAAACTGGAGGGGAGAAGATGTCTGATCAACTTGATGGAAGTGCTATATCAAACGGGGAAGCTCCGCGTTCACCCCTTGTAACTTCAATAAAGAATTTTGTCCTTAAACATTTCAATAATGGAGTCCAACCGCCATCGGAGAAGTGGGTTAAGATACCCCACAAGCAGCCTAGTACGTCGGACTTGGCAACAAACGTATTGTGTGCAGCATTGGAAGAGCACAAGTAGCTAACTTTTCAGTGTCTCCATCCCAGGCTATAAGTGCAACTGCAAGTAGGGGCCCAAGACTGCCTTCTCCCCCTCGCCTGAATATTTCTTTATCATCCTCCTGTTCTGATGATTTTGGCCCCTCCTAGTGGATGGATCTGTAGAGAAGATCAACAGGATCGATCTATCCCTACATCATCATACAACACTCCATCGGTTGGAGAACCAAACTCCACACTTGGATCTAACGGAAGGGTCTATAAGATTTCAGTCTACCACCTCTTCATCTTTGCTGGACATAATGTTACTTATGCAGACCACTTTATATGGGATTCTGGAAACGCTGGTGTCAATAAGGACAAATCAAGTGGACCAATCAAATTTACTGAATTACATTCAACATGAACTGCAATATTTAAAAAAAAAATGTGGGCGGTTCCATGATCACTCAACTACTAGCTGCAGCAATGGTCAGAGTGTTGGGGGGTTCATACTGTCATTTCAGAGAAACCTGAATGCCAGTTAAATTCGGGAGGATCTGTTTATATTTCTAAATATCCTATGCATCATTTTTTGATTCCTTCTAAATTCCCACAAGGCTCTACCGTATACTGGGGACATGGACTCAGAATGGATTACTCGGGTCCCGTGGCCCATGTGTAGACAAAAAGAAACGTTTGTGTATGAAAGGGAAAGCCAGCAATGGTGTCGCACCCCAAGGCCAATACTTGCCAGGGTGGCAGATCTGTGGATGCACCCGCATATAAAAAGGCAAAACAAAATGTAAAATCCTGCCCAAAAATCAGTTTGGACCCCATTCCTTCATCCCCTGTAGTCCGTCCCCCCTCCAATGATAAAGATGAAGTGTAGCCCGCAGAAAGGTGGTTGAGACTCAGCTTTTGAATAAATCCCATAAAGATCCGTCTTTTGCTTATGAATTCTCCATCAGGTCACAATTGGTAAGCTCAGAGCTACTGCCGGACATTACACGTTGCGGGGAAAAAAGCAAAGAAACTTTGACCTTTGAATCGCTCTAAAATTCTCCATATATGGCATCAAATTCCCTCCCACATCGGTTGGGTTTCAACTTGGTGAAGAAGAAAACGAGTTA